>NC_063218.1:56137500-57337500 GCF_020740725.1 Corvus hawaiiensis | reverse complement strand
AACTTGCTGAAATATCGTTAGGATCATCAGAAATATTTGTGGTGAACAAAAATGCCAGCAATGCCAAATTACAAAGCTTAAACACTCTGATCTGTGTCTCCCATGAGAAAGATACAAAGGTTGAGATGTTCAGTGACAGACATTAATGTCCAATGCTAAAGCAGGAAAAGCAAACATAGGAGTGGGGAGAGATATACAGACCCTATAGAATATCTTGTTTTGAAAGTCATATGTCATTTAAATGGCTTTTATAACTGAAGAAGTTAATTTAAAATATATTTTGGTGTAGTTTTCTGGCAGAACAAACACGGATGCCAATTGATAGAGTCAGTTTTGCCCTTGTCAACTGGAGGCACAACGTTTATGTATCCCCTTCATTGCTGTGAGCACCAATGGCTGTGCACAGCACTCCCTCTGCACATAAGCCAAAAAGGATGCTGTCAAAGCAAGTGGGACAAAATGCCAAAATCATCTCCGTTTCATCTCCTTTGCATCTATCAAACTTGCTCTTGCAACCAGTGGAAGAACTGGAGAAGTAGGGATTATAGTTACACCCGGGAGAAGGGGACAATCTCCCTAAAGGACAGTGGTCCTCTGTCCAGCCCACCAGGAGCTTACCAGCCCCTCACCAACTGCTCTGGCTTTCCATGTGTGCTCTGGGCTTTATTGTCTCAATATAGACCTTCATTCTTCTCTCAGTCCCTTTCCTTCAGAAGCAGCAGCCAAACTCTCTCCCATCACATTTTTACTGGGAGCTCCATTTGCTATTATCAGCACGGGGGCATCCAGCAGACACAAGTGTTTAGCCATGACTTAGCTGGGGAGACCAGGACATACTAAAACTCTCTGATGTTTTCATTGTGGAAGTTCACCACCACTGGGAGAAACTGTAGAGCTGAGCAGCTGGATAAAATTGCAACACATTTTCCCTAAACCAACACCCTCTATATATTAACAAGGGCATGTAATGGATGTATAGAATTATTCCATGGCCAAACTTTGTCTCTTCTTTGTCGAATTTCAGAACAGAAAATGCAAATGTGCTTGATATTTGTAATAGAGAAAGTGCAAACAAAACTGTGGGTCTGGTTTAACACCTTGTAAGCCGTAAGATCACTTCTCTGCATGGGGATGCTTAATGACTGGAACTGGATTAGAAACCCTTGCTGACCAAAGCTTTCTATTCAGCCTATTTCTATTCAGAGCAGTAAATTAGCTACCTTTGTGCCATGCCTGATTCCTGCCCAGGGGGTTAGGGAGATGTTTGTTCTGCATAACCATGGCAACAAAGTTGGCAATTAGCATCAAGTTTGGCTATTCCCCGGAGCAGGATTTACCCTGTGAACTTCATTTACCAGACACCAAGCAGCCAGCAGTGTGACAATGATGCATTTAATACAGTCAAGACTGGACTTGAATACAGTTATAATAAGAGACACTATAACCTACTAATCTACATTTGTATTTCCTTCTTAGCTGCCTCAATAATCATCTCTTTGCTCTTCCAGTGCAAAGATTAATGCACTAAAACTCACCTGCAGAATGGAGTGATCACATAGTTATCTCAAAGTATAACTTTTTTAGTACATTTGCATTAAATTAAGTTAAATGCAGGACAAAAATTAAATATATATGCAGGAGTAAAATGTTTCTGAATGAGATCTTAAAATGAATACAGATGAAAACACAAAATACAGTTTACTGAATAGAGTAATAGTTGATAGTGCCATCACTGATGGATTTCACAGCACTGACATTTTATGAGAATTCACAACCCTTAAATGCAAGAATCTTCACTTTGTTCTGTGTTTACAGAGTGTTTAGAACAGTATGGAACAGGTCTGCCACCAGGGTTCCTAGGTGTTTCACTGGTACAAATAAAAAACAGCAACAGATGAAAAGTGATTATTAGAAAATATTAATTCCTAACAGCTTAGCTTAACTTCTGGTACTATGAAATTAGGGCCTGGATTTCAGCACAGTTTTGAGTTACTGATCAATTTTTCCAGTTTCACCCTTTTTATCATTTGCACAACTCTTCTTACTCTAAAGTAAGATAGATTATGATGGCATTGATGGCCCTCTGAAGTTATCTTTTTATTATTTTTCTTTCTATACAGCAGCACAGAGCTCCTTGGTCAGAAAAGAAACCCTAATTGTCTTGTGCCTCTGTATTTAAAGCCCTGTAGTGCAATACAAAATGCTGGTCAAAACTGTAGAATGAGTTAGGAAAAGGAAGATAAACATTTGAGATTAAATGGGTCTAGTGAATAAAATATGAATTTAAGAGCCATCTTTTTTTTTTTAATGAGGGTGAGCAATCCATTAACATTGATGGCTGCTAGGCTCACACAGAGGAAAACTAAATACCTTTATCATTAAATGTGACATGGTAATATATGCCAAAAGACTCTATCCCAGTATTCATTTGTGTCTGTCCAGAGTGACTGGACGTGATGCCTGTTCAAGGAAACGGCAAACTAGGGCTTGTCATTTCTAAAGTTTACTAACACGGTGTACTTAGCCATTTCCTTATAATATTTGATCTTCTGGATTAAGTAAAGCTGAAACCTGAAATCATGCTAAGGTGAGGAGAAAAATACCTTTGGACTAATACCATAACCTTTTAAGAGGGCAGCAAGTGCTCAAAGACAGGGTGTCTTTCTCCCATAAAGACAGCAATGTCTGGGTAATGCATCAAATGCAGAGGAAAAGAGGAGGCATATAAAATACATAGCATCACGACACCAAAAGTTATGTGAAGCCAGCATAAACTAGGCAGGACTAGCTGTGCCATGCTTTGCTTGCGAAATACGTAAAGAAATAAATCCACTGCTATTTAAAAAAAAAAATCATATACTGACAGAAGAGTACTTACATGCTTACAGTATCATTTAATATACATATTTAGTTTAATCCAAGCAGTTAGCAAGTCTTGGAAAACAAAGCAGGAATACTTTATCTTGGTTCAAGCAAAGCATTTGAAGGCAGGTTCCCCTAGGAAATGAGGCTTGTGTGATTGCACTGCCAGTCCATCTGTCTCTCAAATAACTTCTCAACCTCAGACCTATTTCAGCCAAATTCTGTACAGACATGACATTCCCAGCAAAGCTGAGTGAGCACAAAGTTCAAGGAACTGGCAGCTCAATAGAAACAAAGGGACCTACACCAGTGCCCCCACTAGAGAAGCTCTGCCGAGTGAGCTCAGCAGTTCTTTGCATTTGCTCCCCCTGGCCAGTTACTCATCAGAGCAAACTCCAACCCATGCTACCATTGCCCAGCTGTTATCTGGGGAGAAGTAAGGGAAGCAAAGGTAGCTGGAAGGGAGGGAATCACAGGGGAGATGGAGGGAGCAGGGGTTGAGGGGTGGGCAAAGAGCTGAGAGGCAAGGATTCAAATCCAGGCAGCCAGGATTCATTAGTTCCACTGTCACAGAACAACTTGTTTCTCGGTATTACAGTTCAGCCAAGAAACCACTAAAAGGAGTTATTTGCACAGCTCAGTTGATACTGCATTTTCAAAACCTTTATTTGCTGGCATTTCACATCCTGTCTCCACCCATGGAGGCTTGTGCAGGGAGAAGATTTGATCAACCCTCAGCAAGCCGAACCGAACATTTACATGGATGGGGGATGGTACGTAATAACATCCCTCTAGAGGTGCAAACATCAGGTTGCTTTAAATATGCTAGTGGAGAACTTGTATCCTTCCAAAGGGGGATATTTTCTGTTTCTTTTCATCTGCACCATTGTCTCCTACATTTTATTCTGCTTGGGAATAGTAGAACGTGTGAGTAAGGACAGAGTTTACTAAACGTTGAATTAATTGGGATTGATTTAACCATTTAGGCTTTTACTTGTGCTTAGGGAAATGTGCTGAACTTTGAAGAAGTTGTTTGATGCCATTTTTTCCAAGTGGGATGTAAACTGATTCTCCTCCTTTTCCTATAAAGGACCCCATTAAAAAGTTGTCCTGTGACATACACAAATGGACACCACAAAAGAAAAAGCCCAGTTGACAGAAACCACCCCAGACAGATGTATTTGTGAGCTATATATCAATCCCTTGCTCTGTCAAAAACTGACTAGATGATATAAAAGTACCCAGGTCACTCTAGAATATGCAGTCCTACAAAGCCAATTTCCCAGTTTCTCCCGTGTGACAAGACCTGTGACACCAGCTCCATTGTCATGGTACTCTTCATTCCCAAATGTCATTAAGCATGAGTGATAGCCAAAATCAGCTTCAGTTTTGCCTCAGGTAGGGCAGAGACCCAGCCATTAATAGGGCCTGACAAGGGCAGAAGCAGAATTATCACCAGTGAGTTCTTGTGTCTATCAGATCAGCAAAATTAAAACACCAGCTGTTATTTCTTTTAAAAAAGCATCCCTAAAGGAGTGGTACAAACTCTTGGAAAGACTTTGCTGCTTACAATTTTTTTTTTTTTTTAAGTGCAGAAATTTAACTTCCCCATGGTTTGCTCCTAATACCAGTAGTGGCTGAGGTTCCCAAAGAGCAAGTTCAATACCCAGGGGAGGGAGAAATTTGAACCATTCTCCAATGCCTTGCCAGCTACAGGGTGGGACTAGAATCACCTGGGGCTAAATCATCCTGATAAATTTTTACCTCCCAGCGACTGTGTCTGTCTAAATCATCTGAAAGTATTGCCTACATCTTGTCCTGAAGACCTGGCCCTGAGTTACCATGTGGCTTCCAGTGGATCTCTGGAGTTTCCTTCTTAATTGCGGTTGAGATGTGGGAATAGAACGGAACAAAAAATATCGGTATGTGCCCAGTTCTTTCTCAGAATAAGTGGCCAAAGCACATGGCATTGCAGAGAGGGAAAGGGTCTTGATCATTGAATTCAGATGTAACATGCAGCACCTTTATAGAGAGAAAAGAAGCAGAATTTGCCCGCAAGCAGTTTTATCACCCGGGTTTCAATGTTCCGTAGAGGTAAGAGGAAAGATAGGATGCAGGAACCAGAAAGGACCATGCAAACTCACTCATGGAGCTGACCTGGAGGTCTCACAGTGCAGCCAAAAGTCTTTGCTGGAGAGAAGCAGAGTGGTTTCAGGAGTGTGGAGGTGTGCAAAGAAGTCTGGGGGGAAGTTAAAGATTCTTGTGGCAGATGACTGCACTCACTCTCCTGCCATCATCTTCTGTCCAGAGTATGCCAGACATATCTCTGTTCTCCAGGTGCCACCTAATGGGTGGTGTAAGGAAAGAAGATAAAAGCATAAGGTGGTCATAGTGGTGAGGAATGACCTTCACACCAGAGGATCCACAGCTGCTTTGTTGGTAGTGGAAGCTGGATGCAATTCTTTCCCATTGCTTTCCTTCCATCTGAGCAGCCATATTCACAGACTTACAACTGACCATGGGTGAGCTGTAGGCCCAACAAGGCCCAGATCATTTTCTGTTGTCTCCATTTATCTGGCACTTGTGTTCTTAGATTTCCTACAGTCCTGACAACGACTCTGACAGGGCTAAACAACTTCATAGCCAGCAAATAAATTCAGAGTATATCAGTGTCTTGTATGTCAGTGTCTCATATAATGCACCACTGACTTCCCATACGTTTGGAATCGATGAAAGAAGAGACACCAGCTGTGAAAATCCCCATTTGAGCTAAAGAATCCCTTGTTTAGGAAACAAGCAGGATTACACAGGGGTGTGCTTCAGCAGCAGACCTACCTCTATGCAGCAGCACCTAGGGCTGCATGAAAGAAAAAGGGGGATTACAAGGCATTTGAAACATTACTCTTTTTCTGCTGAACAAGGCTTGCATGAATCCTAACTCAGAACAGCTCACAACTGAAGTGCATTTAATATTTACCTTCTCTTCATCAGGTGACAAGGAGAGGTGGAATTTTGCTGTTCTTCACAAAGGGAATGATGCCATGGCTCTCTGCACAGCAACTGTAACCAAAAGTTCCCAAGATCCAAATTGGTTCTGACACAAATCCTTCCATGAACCTGTCACTGGCCTTCAGCATCTTGTTTTTCCTACTAATGCAAAGCAGGATGTGAGTGACAGTGCTGGAACCAGCACACAGCAAAGCAGAGATCATCCTGCAGCTCTCTGGACCTTCTGTGGTAGCATCAGGTAACTTCCTTAGAAATAAAGCTTTAATTGAACTTGAGTGACTAATATGTTCAAACCAGAAACTTTCCTGTGGGTTTTAAAAATTTAATTATATTCCATCCCCAAATTTTCCTAGTGCTACTCATTGAAAATACACAGCTGCACTGGTGAAGCTGTCAGTGAAAGGAAGCAAGAGGTTTTGGCAGCTGCACAGAGGGGAAGAGGTGAGGCTCTGGACTCATGAGAAGGCGTTGGAGACAGTTTAGGCTTGGAGATCTCTGGAGTCTGATGACATTTTTGGCGATCTGAAGAAAACTCATTTCATCCCCACCCTTTTGTGAATAAGGCAGAGGTGAGTAGGTTACCAGGCAGCAGGTCTTGGTCCCAGCTCTTGCAGCGACATATCATATGACCACAGTCAAAGTGTGCTTGGGTCCCTCCATCATCTGCAGGAAGGAGGACGTGCACTTTCCATCATGAGCATCCAGATCTGAGGCAGTCTGGGAGGAGAATTTTTAGCTCTATGAAACAGATGCATTTGAGCCCAAAAGTGCTCAAGGTACATGCTGATGTTTCCAGCATGGGTTTCAGCTCAGGAGCATTGCACACACAGTTCTGAGCTAGTGGATCTTCTCAGCAAAGAACATGTTCATCCATGCAAGTCACTCTGAAAGAGCAAAAGAACAGCCTTCCTGGTATTCGTCCTCCTTTGCACACCACAGAAATATATCTCCTCTCTGTCTAAAGCACTTTCTCCTACATTTATGCAGCCCCTATCACTGGAGAGGGAGTCAGCAGCGTGGCTCCAAGGCACTGGCACAGAATAAAACACAAATAATCATTATTTAAGCAATTTATTTTCAACCTACATTTTAGTAATTTAAAATGTAACAGAGAAGAGTAAAACCCCAAAGACATACCAATAGTCTAATAAACACTTGGGATTGTGAAATACCATAGAGGAAAAATAAATCACCACCTTCAGAAAAAGTCTGCCTGAAAAAAAAAGATGTTCCTGTGCAAGAGATGCTATTTCAGTACTGTGGGCAAAAAGTGCTATATAAGTATTGATTAGTATTGATTTTTACTGCTGTTGTTTCAGCTGCCTACATGAAATATGGTAGAAATATCTCCTTCCCAGCCATGCAGTACAGCAAGACATTTTTAACACAGGAAAGACAGCTTTCAAAGCCTAACTTCTAAGGGGTTCAATACCAAAGTCACAGAGTATTACACCTTCACTGACATTAGTATCAGCCGGGCAGATAATTGCAGTTTATACGAGTGTTTTGTTCCTGAACTAGGCTTAATTTAAAATATGTGAACAGTCTATATTCATAGAGTTTCCCTTATTCAGAGCTTCTGTCCCACCACCTTACTGCAGTAAAGCTTTACTAATGCCATTTCTGAAGCACTCTGCCTTACACACACCTCACGGATGATGATGAGCTGGTGATATCTAAGGTGCTATTAGTCAGCTTCTTCAGAGGAAAGAAAAGTAGCCCATGACACTGTGTGAACCCCTCTTGCCCGTTCTGCAGCACTGGCCCCTCCAGCTCTCCTTGATGTGGTAATGCAAGAGCAGACCAAAAAGAAACGTGCAACTCTCGGCAGCGTACATCAATGAGGAAACCAAAATAGGTTTATCAAAGAAAAATGTGACTCTGACCCATCCTTGGAACCAAATCAAAGAGTATCTAATGGCAGCAGTAGGTCTCCAAGAAGAAAACAAAGCTAAACTAGTTTAAAATAGATTCAAAGAAGAATACATGGGTTTTTTTGTTGTGGTCATTGCCAGCCAGATTATGATTGGTTACAAATGTTAAGGGCCCTTGAGTTGCTTGAGTCCTTAATCCATCAAATTGGTCATCGCTGTGTGCCAAGCAATGACCTCAGTCAAACGCCATAAATCACTGCTCAGTTAAAGAACCAAGCCTGCAAGCTCCCTCAAGTATCACTTCTCTCAGCACTTGTGTGTGGGGAAGGCAGGCTGCCCAGGGTTTGGGATTAGCTGATTTACGTGGAGGAAGACAAAAGAGCTCTCAACCCCAAGTACCAAATTTTGCATTAACAGAAGGTGGCATGGTGCACACTGAATAAAAAAAGGACAATAGAAGCCAGGGTGTGTTTGCTTCACATGTGGGTTAATAGCTGAAAGATCTGCTTCCTTACAGTGTGGTCCCAGTAAAAGCAGCATGCAAGAAGTTGTATCTACTACCCCTCTAATCCTCTAATTGCTAATCCTCTTCAGGGCATCACCAGCCACCTTGCAGTTACTACACTTTGTAAAGAGTGCCAAAGACATGTGCTGTTCATCAATATCATTGCAAATTCTCAGAAAGTTCACTCTCCATTCTGAAGCATAGGAATCTCTAGCTGTGTTCTATTTGGCATCAATACCAAAGATGATGAAGCCTTTTTTTAAGTATGAAAGCTAGCTCTTCTTTACGCACATAAAACAGGTGTTCAACTACAAAGCTTTCTACAGTAGGAACTGTATGATCAAAGCAACCTTAAAAAACCCTGTTGTTATAAGGATTTTGAGGATCCGGGAGAATGTAGGGGGAGGAGGGAGAAAGGAATCTTTTAAACAGTAGAGAATAAGTGCGGTTACATTTTTCACCACTGAGCACTTTACAGCAAACTGTGTTTCCTGTGGTAGGACAGCTTTCATGAAGCCTTTCACCATCTCTCTCTATTCCAGTGATTTCTAGTCTTTTTTCAAATATTTATCTGCTTGTGTTTCCATACATATATCCATGAGATATATATATATATATTTTTAAAACACAATAAGTAACAGCATTATAGGTTGCAGTAAAAATACACGTTGAGGTGCTGTACCATTAAATGCAAATATTTCCAAGGCAGTTTGGAGCTGAAGGCTGTGTCCACATTAATAATACCCTCCAAAAGGTTTTAATCTCATAAGCTTTCTGCACATCCCAAATTAGGCTGTAGCAATTACAGCAGAGACCACTCATATTATCCATTCAAATTTAAATACAAGAGTCACTCTCCTTGAAGGAACAGTCTGTATTTTGGCAAGGAAATCTTACCTCTCACAGTCCAAAGTAGTATTTTAAATGAAAATTCATCAGAATTAAAAGCATTGGCAAAGTAAGTGTTTTGGGCTTTCATACAATCTTATTTTTAAATGCTTTTGGCAGCTAACTCCATCTTTAAAATTCCATTACAATTATGTAGAATTGCCTTCTATGCTGAAAGGACATAAAACAATGAGAATAGATTTACCTCCTTTCTGTTTCCGTTTCAAGAACTCCTGAGGAATAAAACCTGACACAGAGGGGATGAAGTAACTTGGCTTTCATGGCAGGATTACACAAACCACAGGAGGACAGAACCACTCTACCCACCGCAGTCCTTCAGACCTTGAGATCCTGGCTCCAGGAAAGGGAATTCCAGGGGAATCTTGCCAGTGTGCCTAACCTAGTCATGACTGCAGCCTACTGCTGCAAAAGGCACTGTGACTGGAAACAACAGGCTTTTCTCCATACACCTGCCCCACCAGCTCCTTTTCAAACTTGTGTGCCTCCTGACATTTAGGAAACTGAGAAGTGCAGTCCTGCTGTGTGTGGGAATCATCACCTAAAGTAATCCAGTGCCCCAAGATTCACAGTGGAGCTGCAGTCAGCAACATGCTGGACATCCACTGGCTGCAGAAAGCCTGGGGTTTGACCCAAGAAGCTCAACAGAGAAAGCAATTTAAAATATACCACTACCAATGCAACATGGTGTCTTTTTTGGCAGAGAAGATAAAAATAGCAAAGAAACGACAGCTCTGTTCTTTTTATGAAAGCCTGGCAGTTTTCCAGTAGAGACTTAAGTACTTTTTGTACTTTGGGGGGAAAAAAAAAGGTAATGGGATGTGGTCCAAGACTGGTCATACGAACCTGAGAAATATGGAGTAAGAGGCTGGGCTGAAGCAGCCAAAGTGGTACCACCAGCTGCAGCCCCATTAATTAATGCTCTGCGGTATGTAGCTGTAAGAATGACCCTGATAATTGCTGAATACGAGCAGATAACTTCTACAGAACAGCTCTGCTTTTCTTACTGTGGTGTACTTACCCGAGGAGTACCTTGCACATTTCCCCATCTCACAGGGCAGTAAATTAGTTCTAATTGCAGAGGTATGTAGTAAAAGCTGTGCTCAGCCTTCTGCAGCATTTGAAGATTTATTTTACAGTTTTAGGTTTTCTCTGATGCCTCAAATTGTGGGGAAAGGGACATGAGAGAAAATGCAGATTTTATAGTTCTATAAAATTACCTCAGTTTAGACAAATAAGTGTTTCTCTGCAACTCAAACAATGTAACTGAAAACTACAGTTCTGCGGGGGACAGCACAGTGCACTAGAATAGAGATTTCTTATTTTTTGCAGCTCTTCTTTTAATTTGAAAAGAATGATAACTTTATCTGCTTAAAGGGGAAAATATGACAGTACAATAAACTATTTTTAACATATCCTAACTCTAGTTTTATGAATAATTTCGAAAAGAAATTGCCAGTAGTGGATACAGAGCAAAATTCTACAGCTCCACAGACAGCACTGACTCGTGCAAACAGCAGCAACTGCCTGAACGAGCCACCAGAGTCACTGGGTGCAATCCTCCAGCAGAAAGAGCCCAGTATTTCAGATCCTTGTGCTATGCCTTTAGCCTCTGTGTGGCACTCAGCCACGCTCTAAATCCTCTTTTACAAATATTTTCTTTGTCCCTTTTGTCTCCTATACGTTGCTGTCCCTCTGTCCCTGTTACAGGTAAGCCTCCACACTAAAATCCATCAGGGAACAGCAGCTGCCCACAGCAGCTCCTCACTCCTTCCAGAGCCAGATCCTTCTGGTACTTGTGAACTTAACAAACAGCCTGAGGATTTTATCTCAAAACAAAGCTGTCGGGTTGATCTAAGGAAACAATGTTTATCTCAGACTGCAGAATACAACTTGCAGGTCCTGTGCAGAGGCAAGGACACTTAACATGTGTTGCTTTTAGCCATGAGCTACCTGTTCCTGTCAGGAATCTGACATACAGGGGAAATGCTGTTTTCTTGTTTCTCAATAAGTCCCCCGACCAAACCCCAGCACCTACATGCATGACAATAGATATGTAGTCTTGCAAATGAAATCCACAAACAAAAAGTAGTCACCCAACTCAAGGCCAAACAAAAGATGAAAAGACAGGAAAAGGTTTTTGGACTGGCTGGTTCTTCCGGGAATGCAGCTGTGCATTCCAGCAGGCAGCAAGAATGTGGGTTTTTCCACTTACGCTGATCACAAGCTTTGCTACATTCTAGGCAAAAGCATTCATCCCCCATGTATGTGGTTCAACTAGATAGATTCACAGAATAACACTACTCTGCATCAAAGAAGAGAAATTAAACAAAGATTCTATAAAAGGCTTCTAATGTCAGCCAGCATCATAGGGCAGAAAAATTAAGTCACCATTAGGAACACACATTTCTTTTTCTGGCTGTGCAAGCCTGACTATACTGGGCATATCTGACATGCAACTTGATGTTGTCTCAGGATTTCTCCTCCCCCAGCCAAGTGTAGCAGAATCCAGAAGTTTTGCCAAATTTATCACATGCAGTTCTATTACTTGTAGTTCTTTATACCATACAATTTAGTATGATCAGTAATGATCAGCTAAAAAGCCCCCTCAAGTCCTTGTGTTACTGTGTTTTCTTCCGTCTCTCCAAGGGGTCACAAACCACTGACTTTTCTTGTGCCCCCACTTTTGGCTGAAACCTGCTTGTGCCATGAACAAAGGGATGCCAACAACAAAGGAACTTCGGATGAAGACTCCCCCTGAGCTGCTACCAGTGGTGATTGTTAGAGATACAACTAATCCTACAGCTAATAACTGAACTACTGCAAAAGATCCTTGGAACTCATTCCTACTGCCAAACAGCACAAAGCTTAAATAGCATCGCTATCTGCCTCAAGTGTGCTGAGTTAAAAACAGATCCTCCCTTACCCAGCTTGTAATGACATGACAAAAATGACTGGTGAGGGGAGAAGAGTCATAAGACAATGTGATCTTCAGTGTGTGGGTTTGTTGAATTCAAAAGTGAGTTCATCACTATGAAAATGACCAATCTCCAATGGAGTTTCATTCAGTTCTTCATATTTTCTAGCAATGTTCTAATGTGGAGACAGGCAAAAATTGTGATGAATGTCCTGAGACAACCATCATTTATTGATATTTTCTTAAAGCTCTACCTCCCCTCAGAGCAAGTACCTACCTGCTGCACCAGTAGACGGCCCCTTAGCAGGACACATTTTAAAGTTAGATGTTTGTCTCCCCTGAAAAGAAAGCATTTCATTTCTTAAACATCTATGAAAGTCTCTTTGTACTTGTTCTGGCTCTCATTAATTTTAAGGGGAGTTGGAAAAAGCATCAGTAGAGCTTATAAAAATAAAAAACAATGAGAAAGAATGGGATATAAAAACAAAATTCATTGCCTCCAAATCTGCCCCATTCTCTTTTTTACCTTTCAGTAATGACTACATGTGTCTTCTGCACATTCAAGCATCAGAAAAACATATAAACCATTTTTATGGCATAGAGCAAAAATTTATCTATATATTTCAGCTTAGATCTGCAAGAATACACTTAAATTTTAGAAGTGGAGCGAGAAAACAAAGACAGTTTTATTCCATGCACAGCAATTACTCCAGCTGTCAGCACAAGTCACTTTTACTGCTAAAGCAAAAGTGCGAAGCATCAAGTGGATCCCACAAAAACAATACAAGTTTATTTTAGAAGACCACACCTTCTGTTCTGTAGGCCCTTAAGTCAGGCACAAGTAAGAGCAAATTACCAAGCAGAATTAAAAGGAATGAAAATGTCACGCATTCAAGGGAGAAACTAATTTCTTCCTTAGCACTGAAGAGAACCGAAGTTAGTATTGAGTTTCAAAAACATTTACAGATCTTCTGCAACTCTCCCACGCTTTGGTGTACAGAGAAATTCTGCTGCTAGTGTAGACAACAGGAGTTCTGCTATCAACTTCAGTGGAAGCCAGAACTGTACCCTCTTTTATTATCAAAGCCCACAAACCCAAAATTCAGCCCTTTGTGTTTTTTTTTCAATGACAGAGGGGTGTTAACACTTGCTGTAAGGCAGTGGGTTTTTTAACTAGCTACTGGTTATGCCAACCATTATTCTAACTGTGATCTCTCTCAGTCATGAAGGTATGCATATTGCTGGAAATGTCAAACTGCAGGTAATTCATCAATACAGAAATGGCAATACTGATTTAATCCTGACAATTCCAAAAGTCTCATTTTCTTTAAAACAAAACACAAAGATAAAATCTAAAATTAAAGTCTAAAGTGGATGGTAAAGATGTTACTAAAAACTCTCACCTGGATTCTTTTCCAGGTCACACTGATGTAAATACTGTATATTTCTAAAGTTTCTCTTGGCTTCCTCAGCATTTACGCCTGAAAGGGAGTAAATCCTAGAACAACAGTACGAAATCTGTCTGAACAGTTTAACCAGCACTTGGTGCAAAAATGTAGATTATATGTGTGATGTATAAAACCAGCCAATTATAGAAAGAAAAAACCCTCTAATTAAACTCTTTGTCATCCAAACCCAGGATGAATCCTTATAGCTCATCTCCCATAGAAGCATTGTATGTGCAATGGGGTAATGTATAAACAAAGTGCTTTATCTGGGGTATGACTGGAAGCTCCAGGATTGTAACATCCTTTAAGATAACATTCCAAACCTATCCTTTTAAGTTTTCGGCCAAGAATTTGTTTTTATAATTTCTTAGCTCTTGGCAAAAGGAAACTATACTTCAGACTAAGTTCGTCCTCTTATTCAATGCCACTGCCACTCCCACATTTTTTGCCAAAGAAACAAAACAAGTGTTTTGAAACCCAAAACGACAGGGAACAGGCTATAGACACTCTGTGTCATGGTTTCTTAATAATTTTTACCATGAGATACCATAAGGCAGCTCATTAACAACACAAATAATAATATTGTTTTATCTACAACTGGATCTTACCTTGCAGTTCCCACTCGGGTATCCCAGACACCACGAGCTGATCTGGGAGAAGCCAACAATGGTGTGGAAAAGGCCTGGCTCCTACACTAGGGCAAGAATGCTCAGGATTTAGTACTGCTATAATTCTGCCACTGCAATATGTCTTGAAAACTCAGTACTCCCTCGCCCTCACAAGTAACAGATCTAATCTACTTTTTCACTACAAGGCTGTGGGCTGTTTTGTCACAGACTGGTGCATGACACAGTTCTAGGAATCCTAAAGGCTTAACCCACTTCTGTCCTCCCAAAATCAGCTATAGACCACTAAGAGCACCTCTTCTTCCCAGTAAAAACCCTCACAATACACACTATGTGATGAGGTCATTTATTGAGCACGACCATTAATAAAACCTCAGAAGGGAGATTTTAGGGAGTGTCAACTTCCCTCTCTACCAGCTGCAGGGATTTTCCAATCACTTTATCCTGCCATAGCAATGCACTGAGACTCAGCTGTACCTCTCGAGGGGAAAAAAGCCACTGCAGGGTAAATATAAGCTAACGGTGAGCAGCTTTGAAGAAATCTCAGTCTAAATTAATTACAAATAATATCACTCTTAATTGCACTTTGTAAAAGAAAAAATATGTTGCAACGATTTTCCCTAATAGCCACACCTACATCTGACACTAAGTAAATACTACATATCACTACACAGGCTGAGTCCTCATTTCACTTTGTTGAGCAATAGCAGAGTGAAAATACGTCACTGTAAAAAACCTTTTTTTGTTTAATTTTGCATTAATTTAAGCACTCACTGTTCACAAAACTGAATCACCTTTACAGAAGTCCTACAAGCTGAACAGAAACGTCCTCAGAAATGTTAAAAAACAAGCAGGGAACTGAACAAAGTTTTGCAGCAAATTTTAGGTGTGGGGAGGTGAGCACAGAGCATGTGTGGAAGTGTGTGTGATTGTTTGTGAGTCTCGTGCTCTTCCTTGTAGTCTCCTGACTGATGAAGCCATGATCGTGCTCTGCTGAGAGTCAGCATTTGCTTTTTTGAAGAAAGAATTGCTGTATTTTGTCTCCTGCCTTTGGGATGCTCAGGGGAAAAAAACCCTTCAGTGCAGTAGGGACAACTTTTTTTTTTCCCACCTTCATCCCTGAAAACCATTTGGCATTTTAGGAGAGGAACAAATACCTTCCTTAAATAAAAAAAAATCCCTCTCAAACAAGGAAAAGGAACGGAAAGTATTACCCACCTGAGACTGAGAGTTCAATAAAGTTTTACCTTTATTCCCCCAACAAATGAAAGCTGAGACAAAGGGAGAGCTTGTCCCAGAGTACTTACTCTGGGAGACTCTGAGGCGGCAAGGAGAAACAGAGACAGGTTCATGACCGCCTGCATCCCTCCCCTGCTCCAGTTAATTCAGAGAAGTGTTCGAATTCACAGCCCTTGCTGAGCCTTCCACCACCAGATTTACAGCTCTGCACATGCTGCTGTAAGAAGCTGTGGTTATTACACTGCTCGTGCTGCCATCCCAGTGTAGGCATGTTTGAAATGCTCCTTTCCCCTGTCAAAAAGCTAAATTCTGGTCTCTTACTCAGCCTCTGAATTCAAAGGCCTTCCTCACAGCTTAAGTAATTTCACCTGGTATCAGCAATGATATCAGCAGCTCAGGAATTTAAGCACATCTATTCAAAATCTTGAATCTCTTTAAAAACACTTAACTAAATTATGATGTGTTTGTTAAATTTTACATGCCAAAATCAAAATAAACCCCTGCCTTAGACGAGCCATCCAGCCTAAGCTGGAACTTCCATGGAAAAAAAACATGCAAAGCCTTTTAATGAGAATGTGGAAGGTTAGACAATTGGGTTTTAGAAATACTGAAGGAAAAAGAACTTTACCTAATGTGTGTATCAATAAGTGAACAAAGACTGATGTGTGCAAATAACAGTAATCTTCAAAGTGAAGGACTAGAATCAAAGAATAAAATGTTTTTCTCCTGGAACTAGGAATTAGCACAACCAAGGTCAGACAATTTCCTGAAAATAAATGTATTAGTCTTTTTCTGCTGTTTTCCCCCTTGCTTTTTTGATCAGTATTTACTAAAAACTCAAAGTGCTCAGGACTCAAGTGTTTGGTCTACAGTTCAGCACTGGAGAGGCACAGACACAGCATCAGAACACCCTGGGCCAATGACTTTTTTATACTTTATAGCCATTTATAAACGGATTTTTAAAAACAAACAAACCCACCTCTTTATTTTGGAAGGCTGAACTAACAGCTTTGTTTTGAGTAAGTTTCCACTACGTGTTCAAATATAAAATGATAGTACAGGTTTATTGGGCAAGTGAATTACAACAATAGTAAAAAATGAACAAATTTTATTGAGTGACTGTTTTTATATACAGAACATTTCAACTCACATCCCAGTAATATTCTGGTTTTCATAGAATGTCAGGATGGTTGATCTTGGAAGGGACATCATGGAGGTGATCTGGTCCAGCCTCCTGCTCAAGCAGGTTTGTCTAGAACTGCTTAGCTAGGGCTGACCATTTTCCTAAATTCAGGAGGAAACAACAATGAAAATTTTTCGTGGAATTTTTTACTGTTGGGTTTTTTTAATTACTAACCTCAGTACTCTTAGAAACATGGGAATTACAGAAAGATGGTCTTTATGCTGATTTCTTTGTATCTGCTTTGTACAGCTCTTTGGAAGTACTGGGCAGCCAGCCATATCATCAGAGCTTTAATTTCTATCAGTGATCTCTGCTAGAATTTCCTTCTGGATTATATCAGAGTTTGGATTCCTTTTTTGCCACCAAATACTCTTTCATATTGGTAGCATAGAAAGAGAAGTGAGAAAAAATGGATGTAGACAGAGCTGAAGAGATTTTGAAATTGATTTTGTTTTCAAAGTTGTATATTTTAAGAACCTGTTACTTAAAAAATCTCTGAAATTCAGGGCAACATCATCATTGGTTAAAGGCTTAAATAAAAAAAAATATTAAAAAATCAGTATGTTTCTCATTGACTGTAATTTTGTCTCCTAACAATTATTCAACAAACATATGTTAGAACAAGTCCTCACTACCTCCTCAATATTTCAGCAGGAGAATATAAAACTTTTTAAGACAAGGTATATATGGTCAACTTAATCTTGCAAATAATCTTTGCAGTGTGCAAGAGATTCTCCAGCTTCTTCAGCTCTGGAGTTTAAAAGAGTTATCAAAGTTAAAAAGCAGGATTGCAGTTATTAGCCCAGTATTTCAGTTTTAAGAGATGGCCTACTGATCAACACAGAGATAAAGCTGATCTCAGTAAGCACCATATGAAAGATTTCCAGCCCAACCAATAAGAAACCAAAGTGTTGGTTCAGTGAAGACATTCTTTTGAGCATTTAATCACACCATCCATTGAAGAGAAAATATAGAAAAGCTATGTGCAAAAAGTTGATTTTTTAAAAATATGTACAATCTTCACATCACAGGAAGGGATCAGAATTTATTTTAGCTCCCATGATAAAATATTAACAAACCAGCCATCTCAAATACACTATTCAGGGCTTGGAAAAGGGAATTTGAAACAAAACTAAACAGAAAGATTCAGATGGGAATGGTATATTCACTTGGATCCAAGTCAAAGCAAGCTGTGAGTGATAAATCCTTTGTATATGTGTATAATTCTTTTATAGCATGTTCTCCTGGTATTACAATTGTTTGCTGTTTTACTTATTCTATACTTACCTGTTTATTTTGCCTGTTAAATGGTTTCACCCTTCAAGATTAGCATAACTGTTCACATGCAACCTTTTAGCAAAACTTCTTTAGTGCCTCTTTCTCTGAAGAAAGCGGAGCAGTTAAAAAAATTCGCTCTACAGTTAATAGGTATCAGTGACCGGGGTGGCTGCTTTTCCTTTTCATGCTGTGTGCAGAACTTTCACTTTGGTAGGAGGAATATTCTGGTCTCCTGGGATTCAGAGAAGATCATAGCTACACCTCCTGTGGAAACAATATTGGCTCTTGCTCTGTTAGTTTCCTCTAAAATAAAAGTTGTTTTGATGGAAAGTTTGTTATTAATAGACTGAAAGCAACCAGGTGACATGCCAACTATAACATATTGTAGCGAGTATTTAAGACGTATTTTCAAATCAGTCTGACCATGTTCCCAACTCATTTGAGGAGTGTGATACTGCAGAGAGAGGATTTTGTACCATCACAGCAAGGGCTGACTGCAGTTATGCCATTTTGAAAATCTCTCCACTGATAAACAGCTCTGTGTGTTTTTAAAGTTCCGTTTACTTACATCTTTGTGGAACCGGCCCAACATTTCCTAAGAATATTTTAAGCTATTTTTGTTATTTTTATTTCACAGGCATTTTCTTCCAGGGTACATCTTTTGTTTCCAGAGAAGTCGCACTAACTCCTTTTGTAGTCCCAGTGTTTTCTGGGGACACCAAAGGCAGCTGTTATCTGCC
This sequence comes from Corvus hawaiiensis, assembly GCF_020740725.1. Taxonomy (NCBI): domain Eukaryota; kingdom Metazoa; phylum Chordata; class Aves; order Passeriformes; family Corvidae; genus Corvus; species Corvus hawaiiensis. The sequence goes on along the minus strand of NC_063218.1, from coordinate 57,318,913 downwards.
ATGCCCTGTTTCTGTGCCTCTGCTGGGCGTACTGGACGTAGTGTGCTGCAGGACAAATATCTTCCCAAATTAAACTCCTAATCTCTCTGCTTTAGGTAGTATTGTTTAGTAAATATGCACATGAATAACTCAGTGATCGTGTATAGCTGCTTCTGCTGTACTCTCTATGATTTGCAAATAAAGTCTGAAAGGCCGTCTAAACAGTTTACAGTCTGGAGCTGTGCAAGTTTTGAGGAAAACACTCCAAAATGTGTTTTAAGAGGATCTACACCCTTTATTCTTAGCCCAAATACACTGGGAGTGGGTTGGGGGTGTGCACAACACACTGCATTCCCAAATATCTAATTTGAACCTTAGTCATACAGTCCTTTGAATAACACAGACAGAAGCTGATCCTTTGAAACTAACCCAGGTAAGTCCTGAATGGATAAGGATCATCTATCTATGAACAGCTTGGATTTTAAAAGATGTTGTAGTCATATGTATCAGTTCCTTCCTGTTTTTAAAGTAAAACACAACTTCTCAAGGTATTTGAGGAACTTTCTGAAAGAACAGGACAAATCCTTATCTTAATCTAATAAATGCTACTGTGGTTAATTCAGAAACACATTCAGTTCACCATAGTGTGAACTCAGCAGCTGTGACAAGAGAAAAACATTCAGCATCCAAAACAAAGTTTGTGTAATGTATAACTCCACAACCTGAAGTCTCAAATACTTATCTTTAAATATTGTTTTATGTCTATGTCACCAGCACCATATATGAAAATACAGCTTACACTTGGTGCTCTAATTTCTGTGAACTATTCTTACATCTGTGAGTATTCCTATTGGCTTCTGTATAAAGCCAAATCATAAGAAAAAGTCCCTTTAAGATAAAACCATGACTCTGAATGTAGCACTGCTATTCCAGCTTTATGGCCCATGATAAACTACTTTCTCCAAGACAGGATTTGCCATTTGTAGATCAACCACTAGAGATAAAAATAACCTTTCTGATAATAATTCATCACAGCTCTAACTTAGGTACACTGTACCTTTCCTTTACATACAAAGCCTGCTCATTTTTAATCTAAACAAATTCACAGGGAGGACTTGAAAATTTTACTTCTTTTTTACTTCTTTTTTTTTTTTTTTTTTTTTTTAATCTGCAGTAAACTAAACACGGATGTCTCCAAAAGCATGAGGTTGGTGATGAGACATCACAATTTTCTTATTTGCAGAAATCTAATTGTAAGTAGAGACATTCTTTTCCGAAAGTGCTCACAGATTTACAGCTTTGAAATCATGCAGTTGGACTTGGGTTTCCCTGTCTCCCACCCTGCACCCTGACAAATCACCCTTGCCTGCTGTGGCTGGTAATCCCAGCTGGCTGCAGTGGCACCTCCTGGCTGTCAGCCCTGATGAACCACAGGCCCTGGGCTCCCATCCCTGCCAATGCAATGTTCAATACCCCAGTCCTCTCTCAGGCTCAGCTCCTGTCCACTGCAACTCGATTATTTGGATCTCAGTTACCGCTCTGAAGCAATTTCCTGCCTCTTTCAGGCTCATTTCTCAACTCCCAGGTAACAAATTTTCAACCTGATTACAACTGGGTTAGTTTAGTCCAGGCTCTTCTAAAGCAGTTGCATAATCTGATCCTCTCTGCTGCAGCTGTTGTTGAACAAAAGTTATTTATAAACTGCAGACAAAATCCTTCAATATTTACAAAAGCTACTATGCAAAATATCAAGATATACTGCATCACACCATGGTTATTGTTTTCACTGGGACCTTACTGTTTGCTCGGTCCTCACTGTGAGAAACCCACAGCTGCATTTTGGATCTGACTGGGAAAGAATTTAAAACTTGAAAGTTCTGATCACAAATTTCCCATTGCCCAGTAAATGTCACCATGAATTTAATGAATAAAAACTGTATCTTCTTAGAATTGAAACTGACTCCATGACTGGCAACATGAGGATTTTTTAAAATAGGCTTGGAGGAAAAGCTGGCACTGTAGTTATGTACAATTAATCACTTTTGCTTGCCCATTTGGTATCATATAACCAGAAAAAGTTTCCAGAAAGAAAGAGAAAGTTTCCAGAATACAGTATTTGCAAGAGTATTAGCCAAGCTTCCTCACGGTTGCAAGCAGACCAGCCAAATCAGGAGAAATTAAGTTGGCAATGGGATCCAAATTATTCTAATTTTTGCTTAAATTGCATTTATTTTTGCAGATATTGCACTAAGGAAAAAGGCTGGGACTCAGCATGGTATCCACCACTGTTCCACCAGTGGAGGCACAATGGGACTCCAGGCTCTAGAATGGATTATTTTGGAACTACCTAAGGTCACTGGGTTTGGAACGACTCTTGAACCATTAGTGATGGTCAGGGACCACCAAGTGGGCTGTGGAAACCTTAGAAGAAGAAAACACTGACATAAACCTGAACCTCTCTTGTGGATTCTTCCTTTCAGTGATAAAATAAATGAACAGGGATCCAGACTGGAAATACATTGCCTAAGTTTATTAGAAGATTAATCGTACAGTAAATGACAGAGAATCTTGGATGAATTTCTCTGCAACTCCAGTTCTAGCATTCAGCAGAGGAAATAAAGATGTAACAGAGTAATGAAACACTAAGTTAGAATCACCCAACCACCAGCTGAGTAAAATGCTCATTTTTAAAGTTCTTGAAAACAGAAGCCCTAAAAAAGAAGTGTACCCTGGTTGGAAAAGGTATGCTGTGATCATGAACATAAGCTGTGAAGCCTATCTAGAATTAAAGTCTCAACATGTAGAAGAAGAGGAATTCAGCAAATTTAATGAAATATATTAATAATAAGGTGTTTATTATAGGGCTCTGGAGCATGATGTCCTGTGACAGCTCAGAAAAACACACAAAAAATTTGTCAACCAAGAAAACAAGGTAGAATTGTAACCACTTACAGGGTGGGGAAAACAACTACAGAATACTGTCAATTGATCTTTTCAAAAAGGTTAAGACATAAGTATATATATACATATATATACATACATATACATATATATACTACAAACATCCTTATCAGCACATTTCAAAGGTATTTCAACTATCTCCACATCATGTCAAGCATGATAAAACAATGACATCACATGATATCTACACTCTGCTTGGAGAGAACAAACGCTGGACTCAGCACTACCTATGATCTTTAATGTTATACCTTCTTCAAAACCATCTGCCACTCAGGACACTTGAACTTATTTGTAGAGTTCCTCTCACATCATTTATCTAAGAGCTTTTCAACATCTGAACTCCAGAAGGGTAGTGCCTGCCCGTGGCTTGACCCAAAACCTCAAAACAAGACTGCAAAATAAAGAAACCTTGACCAGAGAGAGAGAGAAGGTATGCATGAGGGGAAGACTAGTTTTCCAAGGGAACTCATTGCCATTTTAGCATGATGAATTATCAATATCAAGCTGACACCTCTGTAAGTAAGCTTTCAAAATGTGTTAGAGACACTAAACAAGTAATGAGCTCTCTTTTTGGAACTCTTTTATGTTTGGTCTGAAGTCAACACAGAACTACTGACTTGCTTGAAGTGAAAGAATGAGGAGTTACAGGCTGCACCAGCTCCCTCCTTCCTCTTCATTTTATCCACAAAGCAGAGACCTGGAGTGGTCACCTGTGAAAAGCCACCCCCACAGACAGTGCTGGACATTCCCAGTAGAAGGGCAGCTTGCAGCACAATACAGCTGGTGGGTTACCTCTGCATTCATGCTTAGAGGAAGTTCTTCAAGGCAGGAGACAATGTTTAGCCTTATCTTTAACCTCTCAAACACTAAAGGACAAATCGTGTTGTCCTATCTCTTGATTACCCCACCAGGACCTGCCAATCTGCTGACACCATTTGCACTCACCAAATCCTTTGCATGATCTAGTCCAAGACCTCTCTCCAGCTTGATCAAACCTAGTTTAAGGGACCAGAGGTGAACCAAGCTCACTATTACCTCCTTTGATCTAAGGCTTTCAGGCCCTGGCTCACCACAGCTTCTTGGCTATAAAACTCTTGCTGCTTAGAAAGGAAGAAGAAAGCTGTTTCCTTTGCTGGCCATGAGACTGGACCCATCTGGAAGTGAAAGGAAAGAGTTTCATGTCTCACTGAAAGCAAAACTCCTTCACTCTTTCAAGAAAATCTTATTTCTACATTTTTTGTCCCCAGTACATTTCTTTAGAGCTGTCCAGTCCTTAACATGTGTTGTACCAAGAGGCCTGGAGGCTGTGAGCAGTAAAAGTAGTACTCAAGCAGTCAAAATGGTATCCATAAATACACGTCAAGTCAAGCAAGGGGATTCAACACAAATAATATCCAGTCATAACACAATAAAAGAATGATCCTGATTTGGATATCACAAAGTATCAGTGCCTTGATTCAGACACACCAATTGCCATAGAAGTTAAGGTTTCCTCTTTCTCTGGTAAAAAAACCACTTACTGGGGCATAGATTCGAAGTAGCCAGAGTCATTACCTCATCTGAACTCCCACATAGCACAGACCATTAAATTACACCGAGGTATCCCTGATTTAGTCTCAAAATTCTGGACATCAAACACAAAAGAAGTGTTAGCACACAGTAACCATCTCCAGTAGATTCTCATTTTTGGTGAACAATAGTAAGACTCAATATTATAATTTTCTGCCCAAGAAAACCTCATGACAATTGACAGATACTTGAGAAAGCTTTACAGTCTCTCCACCCTTTGACAAATATGGAAACTGGAACTCCAAGGCATCAAAGTTAGGCACAGGGAAATTAATCTGTAACTACAGCCAAACAAAATTTATATGCACTAATGAAAGTATGAAAAGTGGGGTTTAAACGAGATTTGAGTGCCATGCAGGCTTGCTGCCTGGGCCTTCACCTTATCCAAGCCACTATAAAGTGAACATAAAATAAAGGATTTCTGAGTCTGAGCACCTTTTTTCTTTTACAGAGGAAAGCTACCGCTTCTTTTTATTTACATTTATTTGTTTGGTATTTTCATAGAGGAACAGCATGGTGGTGGTAAAGCAAAAGGTAAATTTTTTTTCACAGAAGAAACTAGTGAAGTTACAGAAAGCAAATCTTCTGTTCCATAGAAGGCTCCATATGCCTGTCTAACCCAGCCATATTTCTGGGGTTAAATGATGCAAAGATAAAAAGCTGACTTTGTGAAACAAAGGTAAATAGCAACCCAGATGCTCTCATTCATATTCTGAAGTTATTGCCATCAGCTCTGTGACCAACACATTTCACAGCTTGTGAATTTCCAACAATCATAAATTAGGGCAGTAAGAGAGGACCAAGTACAGTCCTATAAACCTCTGGAAGGGTTTGCTTTATTTATATTCCAGTTGGGGACCCTACCAATGCTCTAAAGTTTATAAAGTATTGAAATCCAGTAGAATCCAGTCCTCAAATCATTCATTTTATATTTCTGATGGCCTGGCTTATAATTATGTACTTGTACTGCTCCACAAGTTCACATACAAGGTAAAGAATTATGATTCTTTATGATTATTATGATTTATTCTTTGTCGTTCTTCCAAGCAGAACTAGGTCCACCAGGTGCAAACAAAATGTGCAAGCTTCACATAAAACAACATAATGTCTCCAAGGAAGTGGAATAACCCTTCCTTTCCAGAGGCTTTGTTTAGCCCCCTTGGCTCTTACATGAGAGCAAACAAAAAGAAAAAATTAAAAATCTGGAAAAAAGTTCCTAAGGTCATTCAATTTGGTTCTGAAGGCATAATCAACTATACACAATATCTAAATGCTAAAGTAATATACAGATTCCCTTATAGAGGAGTTTGTCCTTCTAGGTGAGATGTACTGATGAGACAGGGGAGGGAGAACCTTGTGATGTTGCCCCATAAACATCATTCCCTAACATTTTTTGTTCTAAGTCATATGTGACAGCCATGACTTTCCAGAATCCAGCACTGGCACTCACCATACACTCACTTCATAGAACTTCTTTTCTAGGAAAGGTTATATTTAATGATGTCAAACTGCATTGAAAATATTTGTGACATCTGTCAAATTAATTTTTAAAAATTCATTAGGGTCAGTGTAACTGCAATAAATACAAAATTAATAGCATGGGGGTTCTTTTAAGGTTACATTAAAATAACATTCGGGATCTGTCTGAATCTGACAAAATCCAGGGAACTGGCTACGGCCACAGTTTGTCCTTAAGTTCTTTGTGCCTACATAGGAAAGGTGCTAAACAATCCATATTTTTTATTCACAGTGCTCCATGTGCTGGAGTAGAGAAAGTAGTCTCAGAATTAAACCTGGGATTTAGGCAGTTCAGCCTCATTTGGCTTACGGCTCTCCTAGGGCAAGTTACTCTTTTGATCCATTTTTGTAAATTCTGGAAAACTGCATTTAAATCTTCCCAAAGGTGTTTTGAGGAAGAGTTGTCATCCACTGATGATGTAAAATGCTCTGATCCTCGTGCACAGAAGGAGATAGAGCATGGCAAAATCCTATTGCTCCCTGTGCTGCAGGCACAGCCTACTGGGACATGCCAGAACAAGGGTTTAAATATAAACACCACTTTCCTGAGTTCACTCCTTTCCCTTCCTGCATTCCCTGTTTTCCCCTCGTGACACTATGTCTCAGAAGTACACCTTCTCTTGCTCCAGAGAAAAGGACACGGAAAAATTTGGATCTCTGCACTGCAACAGTTAGGATCACTGGAGAATGAAATTTCCCCTCATGTATTTTTGGTACAAAATATAAAAATACGGAGACAAATTAAATCACATTAAATCTAGGACAGTTTTGAAATTTGTCAAGTCAATTACTTCATCTAAAAAAAGCCCTAATGCAGAGCTTTAATTTGGAATGTATGTGCCAAGTACTGCTCATAGCTCAGTATTTTTAAAACGATATACCAGTGACTTCAAGGACATATGACTGAATCCTGTATCTTTTAGCTAAATTGAAAACAGGTAAAATCCTCTTTTCCAAATTTACATCTGAGTCTTATTCCAGCTGTACAGAAGAAGCCATTCTCACAGGGCTTTTAAATACATCTTTAAATTGCAATTTTGTTACTTAGATCTGAGTGACAAGAAAGATGAATCATGTCTCAGAATTTATTCAGCATTGCTAATTAAACTCATTCCTGGAGGCCTGGGAAGCACTAAACCACTGGAGTGTAACAGTGAAAATTAGTGATTTGAATAGAAGAATCATGAACTTTGGAAAAGAAAACATTACCCATCGGTGGAGCTCACAAAATAGCCTCTTACAGAACCTAAATAAGATTAATGAAGGTGAAGTCAAGAAAAACAACAGCTTTTAAAAGTCCTCATGTCTTATTTTCTGAAGAACACATAAAATAGACTCAGTGCCACTAAAAACCCTTAACATGCACATTTAACAAGAAAGTAGGGAAGCCAGTTTTATAGGCCTCACCTCACTATATTCCCCAGAAAAAAAAATTCAACAAAAATATTTTTTAAAAAATTTTTTAAAACCCCAAAACCTCCAAGTATTTGGGTCCAGATCCCGACCCTTCAAATTTTGTCATATTCCAGTTAAAACTGTTAACATAGGTGTTTCAGGGCTACCTTTAATGTTTATTCTCAATGAAAGAACTATGCATCCTTCATGGTTTTCTTCCTGCCGAATAGCCTGGAGACTTGCACACCCAGCACACAGCCCTTGAGGCTCAGCTCCTTCACTTTGCAACAAACAAAGCACAGATACGACAATAAAATTCTGTCAGGATAACGTGGCTACTGCATCTGGAAATCCATGCAAAAGACAGCAAAGAGGAAGCCTTCAAAATCAGAAGTCATTGGTGAAATGCTGGATGTAATTCAGGGGTTAATCTCCTAGTGGGAAGGCCAGGGCTTCTGGCAATGGCAGCTAAGCTTGGACTTCAGTGGGACCAAGGAACCATGGAAGACTGTGATTACTCAGCACAGTGCCTTGCTGCAAACCCTGGTATCACTCCCAAATCATGCCAGAACATCCATGCAAATGTAAATCCCACAGCTGTCAGAGGACAGCTCTGAGGAAACCTGAATATCACTGGTGAGATTGGAATTGAATTGCTTTAACTGTAAGAGTGGGGCAAGACTTGCCCTCTGCTGCACTAGAAATGAATAAGAGAAATGCATGCATAAAAACCTGTAGCACATACATGTAATAAAACACACATTCCAGGACTCAAAACTTTCCTGTAAATCCCAGGCTTCTATCATGTTCCTTTTTTAAAAAGGGAGGAAAATAACTATGTGATTTTTTTTACTAATAAGCAGACATTTTAGGGGATTTCATCCAGTTGGCTGAATTATTCTGTTTTTTATAATGCTATATTGGGGCTTCAGTGGTCAGAGACCCAGTCCATTTAGCAAGCACTTGTAAGTTCCAAGAGTAAAACACAGCAACCACAGCTCTCACAAGATACCTTCAGAGAAAATGCAACTTTGCCAACAGCATGATCAATCTGTGGTTGGCCCAGGGTTGTGGCTGGCTGTAGGTGTCACTCTCTTCGACAAACTCAGGTAATTTGTGATTGAGCCATGCTCTGATAAATTCCTCATGCTTCTCACAGGGGTTTCTCAGACCTGGAGACCTCTGTAACAGCACTGCCAGTGCTGGAATCCAGCTGTTCTGCATATACAGGCATTTAGTCTTCCACTACAGCATTTATGAATCTGTGCACTCAGAAGCCTATTACTTAGAAACAATTCATCTCTAAGAACAAAAGAAAAAGCTCTTAAAAAAAAAATGTATCCAGCTTACCAAAAGGGCTCAACCTTAGATGCAAAACCACACTGATACCTGAAACCACAATCCAAACCCCATCACCTCCATGACAAGGATATTGTAGCAATAAAAGTGCATCAGCTCTCGAAATCCTGCACTGTTTGGTGACCTGCTCCAGAGAGGTTCTGCAGAGATCCATTACCTCTGGAGGTTATGGGCTGGACCAAGCAGCAAAACACAGAAATGTGATCTCTGTCAGCCTTCACACGACACTTACAAAACTAACACACGCTGCGACATAACTGATGACTTTTGTTCAAACCCACCGGGTGACTGAACATGCACAGCCCTGTAATTGCTCTTTAAGCAGAGAGTTTTCTTGATGATTTGGAAAGTGGGAGACCAAATGTAAAACTCCACCAATACACTAGACAACCAACAGAAAATCCAGCCAAATGCTAACAGGAGTAAAAAAAAATTTAAAAAGCTCTTTCTATTAAAGTTCTCTTTGAATGCAGAGTTCTGAGTTTGCAAGAACATCCCTTTTCATGTTGTTTACATTTAAAGCTACTCACCAGTGCAAATGACCTCTGACCATGGTTATTCAGTGAAAAGCACTCACTTTCCAGAATGCTAAGTTAATATCAGGAATATGAGATTTGAAGGGAAAATGTCAATTGGAAATAAACTTCTGAAAATGTCCAGTAGCACTCCTCAACATCTAGCCTTGCTATGAACAATATCGAGTTCAGCAGCAGCAACGAGTAAGCAAAGCTTCCTTGAAGATAATTTTGTGATTGTCTGATTCTATGATCCTCATGGTTTCCTGAAGATATTTCTCAGGTAAGAAGGACAACAGGATACAGTAAATTTAAAAAAAATAACAACATCAAGAGTAGTGCCTATGCCCAAGTCATGGAAGCAAGATACAGCTCTTTCAAAAAATGAGATTTATCATAAAAATTTACTCTACATAAAATAAAGAAAAAATATAATTATACATTATTTATTTGAAATACATAGCTCATATAATTATATTTCTTGTAACTTCAAAAAAAAATTTAATTACAAAACCTGGCAGTGCATTTAAATGGTTAAGAAGTTTGTGAACTGTTCTTTTCCCTAAGAAAAGATGTTCTCAGGTTGCAGCTATCCTGAAAAAACAGCTTTCCAGCATTTGAGTACTTTTAAAGAAAGTATTTCTAACCCAGCAGCACATTAGTATGTCCTTGAGGACAGAGCAGGAGAAATACATATCACGTATCACTGTGCTTTTAGAATTAAAGAGCAAGGGAGAACAACAATGGTAGTGTAGCTCCTAGTGGGAGATGGATTCTTCAGCAACAGAAAGCTGCCCTGGTTTAGGGATACCTCTGCTCCCTTGTGAGAGTTTCACACAATGGTAGCATGCTGCACTTCTGGTACCTTAGAGAGGGGTATATCCCTCAAAACCTTAGCTTTGAGACAACTTATGGGCCCTGTAGCACAAAAAGGGGCAGAGTCTGGGACAAATGATTAGAAGTCTGAAAAGATCTCTTCATGAGCAGAGACAGTTATGAAGAGGACCATTGTTGACCAAGGGGTATTCAGCAAAGGCATATTAAACAATGAAAGATACAGAGAAAACAGGCACTCAGTATTTAGTTCGTATTATACCTGACTTCTAATGAAACTGAAGTGTAACAGCACATAATTAACTAGTGGAATCCCTGGCTTTACTAGGGTTGGAAGAGGAATTTAAAACATTGCAAAGACAAGTTTCCCACTCATTTTGGAATGGATGTCTCTCAATACTCCTCACAGAACATCTTTCACTCTTTAATAAAATTGTAATTGAAAACACTATAAAAACAGTGTGATTCAATGGGTCAGCTACAGACCTCTTACGATTACACTTTGGTAATCAATGACAGATTATAAAAACATTCAGTGTTCTATTAGAGAAGGAAATAATGCTTACATTTCATGGCATGTCAAACAGTGGCTGAGAAGAGACAATGAAGAATCTTTCCACTCCTCTTACCCTGCCTTCCCTGGAAAAGTTGTTCTGACAGGCTGTTTTGGAGCTCCATCCATCATCCTCCAAGGGATCCCCCAACAGCCAGGATCAGATGCAGCATACCAAACTACATGACACATTATGACACACTCCTGTGTGACCATCCTAATGCACTTGCAAAACTGCAGGCACTTACAGAACACATTAATAAAGTTTTCTTTGGAGACTTCCTCTTCAAATTTAAGATTACACACAGTGTTTACAGTGTAGACGGTCACCAGAATGGAATTTGACTATCTTAGCCATTTGAAGAAATATTGCTATATCTTGGACTTTTAATAAGGTTTCCACAGATTTTATATGGGTCAAAGGGAGGGAAAGTGCTTCTAAGATACTTTTAAGATAACACTTCCATTCCACTTAGAATGGAAACTGCCTTTTTGACACCTAAAGTTGCCGAGTTCTTGATCTGCTTTTCCTCAGGTAGAGAATCCATTAAGTGATGAACAACTTCTCAAGCAGGGTTATGAGCTCTTTACACTTTATGCACACGGCCTCAGATCCTTGCAGCTACTTTGAGCATTTGTAGCGCATGAATCAGCCACAGGCCCTTGACTGCAAGAACCACAGAACTCTGTACTGAGATGTGAAGGCAAAGAGCACTGAGTTCTCCTGAGCCAGTTTGTGGATTTTGGGGCATTATTCTGGCACCTGAGGGAGCTGTTACAGAATTTTGTGAATATTTTTCAGGATACTTTGAGGAGCACATTGACAGAAGCCCTCAAATTTCTTGTAAGTACCATTCTTCTGAAATTCATTTAAAAAAAAAAATTAAAATCCAGAACTTCCTATCTTGCCTGCTCTAACAGCAACATTTTCTGTAAGGTCATCACCAGATGAATAGAATGTTTTGTTTACCTTTCAGCCTAATCAGACAAGATAGATCTTGTTTTGGGAAGACATTTGGTTTGTAATGTAAAGTGCACATTGAAAGATGTTTAAGTTTTCTCTGTATGCAAGGTTTTCCAGAGCCTTTGGTGGTGGCATCAGCTGTGTTTCACAGCCTGCTCACCCAGGAGCAGGCTGTTAAAGGACTGTGTGAGCCCTGTCACCACAACACAGGCTGCAGGAAAGCAATGACAGCCACAGTGCAACTCCACACCAAACACTCCGTGTGTGACTTGGCAAAAAGGTGTTCCCAAGAATTAGAACTAAACTCCATTCTTTTCATGGGTTTGTATTTTTTTCCTTTTTTTTCTTCCTAGGAGGGACTAGAGAAAGTTGATAGGAATTAACACATGTTTAGATAGCATGTACTATTTGGTGAAAAGTCTAATTTCTCAGTTACAAAGGAAGCACAGAACATTCTTTAACTTAGCATTTTCATCACTGAATCACAGATAGTTAAAAAAAGATAATTCCTAAATAAACTGGAAAAAGTGAAATGCCTAAAAAACAGTGCAAGAATGACAATTTTTTTCCAAAATTAACTCCACAGCAAAGGGAGAAAAATGCTCCTCTTAAAAACCCAAGCATTAAGTTCTTTCTCAGAAGTTTGGACTAACTTCCCCATGCATTCTTCTTCTTATGAGACTGATACTTAATAAATTTTCTTCATTTGTTTTCACTGGAGACCTGGAAAGGCCAAACCTCATTTGCTCTGTGTAGACCCAAAGGGAGACCACACCATTTACCAGAACAGAAATCACTTTTCCTTATTCCAGTGCAGCACGTTGGTAGCTGTATTGATTGTCATTATTGGATGAGAAATAATGTAATTTCATATATTGTTCCTGCCTCAAACCACCATATTGTAGTCCTACAACCTCTGAAACACAAATGTACAATACTGTTTTCAAGTATCTAAATTGTCCGTTTGGTTAAAGAGCTTGGAGACTCCTGGAGGAAGCATGGCAAAGGAAAGACCAGTATAACTAAAAATCTGTAATTAAGATGATGTTTTGTAGAGTGCGCAACAGAAATCATGCAAAAATCATCCCACAGAAATGTTAAAAACCTTTGAGAAATAACGAAGTCATTTAAATGCAGTTTTAGTTTAAATGTGAACTTGCATACGATAGATGTGATTTTATACATATCTATATATAACTCAGAAAACCTGTAGATAATGTACAGGAATGATAACGATCACTGCATAAAACCCACTATAGATTAATGAAAAAATCTGAACAAATCCTGAACTGCTCAAGGAAGGGTACACAGCTCTGACAGATCCCTTAGTACAAATGGTGGGAGTAAAACATATCCACATGATAATCACATCCTTACCAAAATTGAAAACGTATGTGAAAGTCATGGTGGTCTTGCAAAAATATAAACTCATAAACGATTTTTTGATTTGGTGTCATCATTCATTTCTTTCATTTGAAAAATCAGTTTTAGTAGGCCATGCAAAGATTGATGGCTTTTTCATAAAAGGATATTTTATGAAATAGTGAAATGTAGCATATTTCTACCTGATGAATGCAGAGACCTGTAAACTTTGAACCCACATTGGCCTTTGTTGCTCATGACCCTGTTTAAGTGATTTATTTTCTTTTAACAACTGCAGTCTGCAGGAGGTAGAATATACTGCGTAGATCTTTAATTCTGTTGAAAATGGAACAGTTTAAACAGAATGGCTGACATTAGAAGACCTATTACTGAAAAGCCATATTATCTTCATTTCAGTATCCCTTTTAGGAACAATATTTATGGTTGGAGAAAATGCGTAATTTATAAAAACAACTTGGTAGGCTGCTGCAGAGCAATGGAGGAGTTGGCATCCTTAGCCCCACATCAGGGTGTCTACAGGACTGCATCAATGCTAGAGACTCTGGAAACCTGGCACGTGGAAAGGGATAAAATCAGAAAACTGGCCTGTTGTCTAGAAGAACATCCTGAGGGAACTGAACACTCCCCACCCTTGTGAAACATTTGGATATCAAAGATTTAGCAAATTCCAAGGAAATAATATTGTGCTAGAATTTTTCTGCCAGGCTTTTTCAATACAACAGCACGTTTATCAGTGATTTATGTGAATTCAGTTTCTTTTTTACCCTTCTTTACTGCTTTTTGGTTTTTTTTGGTTAATGTGCAACGAAGTCAAATAGCATCATAAGCATACTTCCCACTCCTCGGTGTGGATGTCACCATGGAAGTTAAGAAGATCAGTCCTCTTCCATGTATAGGGAGAAACCACCTCAAATCCAAAACATTTACCCTAAGAGATCCAACTTTGTTTTGCTACAGCAGGGACTGATATCAGGTAGCTCCCCCAGCAGCACACCACAACACTGCTCCAATAATCCTCATCAGCTGACAAGCCTACAAAATCTTAGCAAGGTTTAATGTGTATCTCTGCATTATCACAGAGTGCCCAAGGCTCCATCTTATAAAATTAAATGGATATGATCAGAGAAATTAACAACACTTTTTTAAAACTCTGGTTTGAAGTTGCTCATTCAAGAAACAAGCTTCTGCTAAGCAAATTCCGTGTTTGTGAAACATCTCATGAATATATGGTGCTTTAATAAAAACAATGAATGTTTAAAGCTCCCCTGCTTTTCTCTGCTCTTCATTATTAGAAATAAATCTTATGAAGCAGATAAAAGTATTACAATTAATCCCTCCTGAATGGAGACAGTATGTACTATTATTTGCAATATGAGAGAAAATGGCTTTGACTAGACTGGCAACAACTGGCAAACTGATTTTATAGTTTTGATTTATTGAATATTAGGAAATAGACTTTTTTAATAACAATTCCATTTAAGTATTCATTAAAATGGAATTAGTACAAGCAGGGCCAGATTCTGATATCCATATTCTTGTCAGACAGCATTTTATTACAGAAAAGTCTCACTGACATCAGTGGGATTACTTGTAAAAGGCCATTCAGCATGAGTGAGAACACAGAGCTAGACCCTACAAGGGTATAGAGGTTTTAGGTACTCACCCCTGACCCCCATGTGCCCCACACATCCTTCGGCAATAGCTGGAGCAGTATGGAACTGTGTGCTTCAGGCAGCTCATCCACACTGGTGTGCATCAACTCCTGATCTCACAAATACCTGACCCACCTTGTCCCCACCCCAGCTATATGGGATGTGGAATACATATCTTCATCCTCACAAAGGACATAATTCCCAAGTGCTGATTATTTTGATTTATATTTATTTTCATAGTTCTTTCAGTCTGAGTAAGTTTGACCCAAAGAGTGCATAGTACATGTTGCCATAAAAAAGCACTATGAAGATGAATTTTGATTTATAAGAAAAATCATTCAGAAGCAAAAAAGTAGGGGGCTACAGTAAAGAATCTTACCAAATGATCAAGGCTGCATACTCCAATTCTCTAAATTGCACAGCAGAAGAAAAGGCCATTTTTGGTCTGTATACTCCTGATATATTTAATATACAAATAAACAAATTCCAGTAAACTCTTGAGGTGGCACCGGCTAAAGAGAACTGGCTTCGTTATTAATGTTATTGATAATTAGAAAAAGCATATTGATTTTTTCCATATGTAACCTAAAATGTCTCAAATTCTGAGTTCTAGCACCCGTACTGTATTTCTTTATTCAGTAATCTCTATAACGAGCAGGGGAGGAGGCTGAGAAATTTGACCTTTAGCTGTAAAACAGTGATGGATGAGCAAATTGTGAATGTCCTAATTTATCTTTCATTCAAAATTATTTAGCAGAAGATTTTGACAAATAATTTTTAGCGTATATGCTGTAATTTCATATTTTCATTACATACACAAGTCATACCTTGAATATGCTTCTACTCCTTGACTGGGTAAACACAGAATTCAGTCCTGACAGCAAATACTTCACAGCCTGTTCAGTGCATGTACAGCCCTCCCTCCTCTGAAGGGCTGCAGAATCCCGCAGCAAAAAACTCGGTCACGAATAGAAAAACAAATATAGCCAAAACCAATTTGTTTGATACTTCTTTAATTATAAAAAAGATCTATTTTTTTGTTTTACTGTAATCTAATGTATTATAGTTATAGCATAATATAATATAGTACAATTAGTAAACAGACTACTTTCTATTGTTTAACGTTGGTTTAAAAACTGCCCAGCACTCAAGGTTTCTGTTGTAGAGTTCCCAAAGGTCAGACTTGAAAGCTTAAACTTCAGGTTCTACTGAGATAAAGGCACAGTGCTTTGCAAAGTTATGCTATTATCCCTGGTTATAATCTTCACTGACTTCAGAAATAATTGCTTTCCTTAAACAAAAAGGAAGTCTGATTCTAATTTGCTATCTAGATCTACATTCTTATATTCTTTTTATAGATTTTTGAACAAGTTATCACTGGAATCTTCCTTCACTCAAACATAAGTGAAAGTTTTATCTTACTTCAGATATCACAAAAATAATTTACGACTAGGGAAACAAAACCTTTTGTCTCACAATATATTTCTTTGCGACAGCTGTGGTATTTCACTGAAAGCACAAAAGCTGTGATGGTCTGGACTGCAATCAACCATTTTTAATAGGAAATTTTTAAAGACTTTTAATAAGATCTCCTAACATAATTTATGGGGAGAGGTTTTGAAGTGAAGAGGCATTGTTTGGCAAAGTGTTCTTCCTCTAATCTCAGGAAATTTAAATAATTGAGTGCTCATTTCCTCTAAACTTAGGATTTCTCCTTAAAAATGGTTAAGAAAAACACCTGCTACATTAGCAGCAAAATAAGTGTAGCGAGAGTCCACAAAAATGCATTTCTAAATGCTTTTCAGAGGCAAAACTCCATGTCAAAGCCCAATATTATTAATAATAATGCAATATTGAATTTTGCTTCTTCAACATAGAATTTTTAATACATATTTTGACTGAAGATAGTATGCTGGTCAGGGCAACTGCAGGTATTTATTTTAACTGATACAGTTAGGGGAATAAGTGTACAAAAGCGGAGAATTTACAGATTACAAGAAAATCAGATGAGCACCAAAAGTTGCTCTACTTACTGAAGTTATCCAGAGTTCTTCTGGCTACAGAACTTGGCTGGAAAAATAAGGATAACAGGCTTCCCCTGAGATCTCTGATATATCTTGCAAGAAGAAGCTTAAAGGGTATTTTAGCAGTTTCCCCTTAGCCCCAACGAGAACTAGGGAAAAACTAGAAACATAAGTAGGAAGCACACTTCAATACATTGATAAAGCTAATCAAAGCTCCTAAATATGAAACAGATTCATTTTGCTGACTGAGAATTTAGATGAATTATTTGGATCTGAATTATTTTTTACCTTTTTTTGAGTAACTCATATGCCGTAATTCTGACCTAAACTAAAAGCTGATTTAACTGTGTCCCGCTCGTCTAGGCTGGCTAGAATACCTCTCCCAAAGGAAAAAAGAAAAAGAGGGAGAACCTTTAAAGCAAAGGAGTCCTGAAGAGCTCAGGCACAGTCGCGGTAGCCGGGACTCTCCCGGGTCACTGCGTGTCCAAGACCTCCAGAGGGCACTCAGCACAAAACGGATCGCACCGACAGGGACAAGGGGTGCAGCTCCCAGCGGCCCTTACACAGCTTTCCGGAGACACAGCTCAGCTCTCATCTTTCCTACAGAGAAAACCATTAAATAAATAAATAAATAAATAAGAGGGTTTCTGAAGAGGAATAATTATACCGCCATAGAGTCTGTACTTCCCCTCTGTATTGGAGAAGATCCAAAAGCTGTCTGCTGATTTCAAAGAGCCTCCATAAAAAAATGCTTTTTAAGACATGGCAACTAAAGGATTTGTTCTCTTCAGTCACCACGTTCAAAGCACACAGGACAGAATGTCACTTCTTTCGACTCCACCTCTCTCTCTGGTTTGCCTATAGAAGTAAAACAAAACAAAACAATTTGCAGTGGGTACCAGCCAAAATTCCTTTTTCCTTCAGCAGAAAGTCTTACTCAGGTAGTAAGACTTTCCCCATGTTATAGAGACATACACAGACTCACACACGTCAGCCAGTTGTAGTGACCTCCTTTGGTTCCTGCCCCGGCATGTCCCCGAGGTGCTGCTCGCAGCCCTCCCTGCAGACCTGCTGCCCCAGGGCACTGGGTGGCTGAGGCTCTCCAGACTGGGAGCGCTGGGAGCACCAGTCCTGGAAGCCTCTGCAGGGACCTCTGGCTCCCTTGCTTTAACCCCATCCACACCCCGTTTCTGAACTGGCTTCACGAACTGCAGACAGGACTATAAACAACCACCTTGTTTCCACAGAAATGTCATAATTCCAATAACACTGAAAGCCATTCCTCCACCACATCCTCTTTGCATCGGTAGTTTCACAAAACACATACTGCCCCCTTTATATTCAAAGTGGCCTTCCTGATGCACAAGTTCAAACCCCAGCTATCATCTATCATCTTAACTCTTCTGGGACAAATAAAGTATCATGCAACAGACCATATGTGGATATTTCAGCAGAGCTCTTTAGAGTCATGTCCTGTCTACCCAGTGTGATCCATGGTTATTCGATTTTCGTATACTCAGAATAATACATGACAAACCTCCATTTGGGTGCACTGCCTAAATAAAAATAGACACTGGGGCTGGGAGTTCCCTGTGTGACTTGGGCGATTTATATGCCCTGGGGTAGCTTGGGCATCTGCAGAGGAATTTCAGACACAGCATGGGATCTACAGGACACTCACTGCAGCTTGCAGGCATGCACAGTATTCCAAAATGTAAACCGGCAACAGGCATGTGCTTCAGCACCTGGAATTTCCCCTAAAGATGTGTGAAAATCAAATGTATGATGTATCCCTATCCCCCCGTATGTTGGATTCCAATTACCTTTACTTTCACAGGACTGTGTTGAGCAGTACTAGAGGAAAGTCACCTACACTTTAAAAATGCTCAAACACTCATTCTCTGAAAATCAGATCCCCTTCTAGATCAGACACACAAAGGAGAGACCTATCTCTATATCTACCTGTAACTGCCAGGATGCTGATATCTGAAATACAAAATACTGATAAGACTATCAATCAGAGAGTATTAAAATATTCTGGTTGAAAGATAATTAATCAGCTACGGTAGGGGTAATATTTTAAAAATACTGCCTAAAGTAGGATAAACTATTTAGGCAGGATTTGTATGATGGAAAAATTAGAAGTTGAAGCATTATTTAAAAGTTACACAAGCATGCAGATGATCAAAACTGAGCAGAGTCATGACATTTAATAAAGGCAGTGTGGGCCTTTATCAGGTTCACTGCGCTCAGCGCTGTGGAAACTCAGAACCTGCTGTGGTTATTAGACTCGACAACTAAGTTTAGTCAGGATTTGGCCAGGTTTATAAAACAAGGAGATTTGTGTGCAGCAGTCTTTACTAACTGGGCTACTGGTTAGACTTAGTGATTTTAGAGGTCTTTTCAACCTTAGCAATTCTATTATTTTCTTGGCTTTCATTTTAGCCTCTGAACACGGGGAAAGTCACGCAATGTTCCTGGTGGTCTGCCACAGCTGAACAGGAAACCTGAGCAGAAAACACGCTCAACACACCGGCAACACCGAGTGAGGGCTCCTCAGGTCTCACTGGAGCGTGAGCGCAGGTGTTGAGACAAACTAAAGAAAAGGTGACCAGCCTCCGTTTGGGAACTGCTGTCCTTACTCCCACCACGTTCCACTCCCGACACACCGACGTCAAGTCTGTTATTTAACCTAGTCCTAGAAAAACGACCAGGCAAGAAGCACTTCAGCTTTTAAGAGACGAGGAAGGAAGGTGTGAGTGTGAGAGCGGGGGGAGTTGGTGGGGCGGGTGTAGGTGCCGCGACCGCGCCTGGGCAGCCCCACGTTCCCGCCCGGCGGCGACAAAGGCCGGCGGTCCGGGCAGGGCCGAGTCGGGCACGGCGGCCCGGGCAGGGCGGTCCGGGCAGGGCGGCCCGGGCAGGGCCGAGTCGGGCACGGCGGCCCGGGCAGGGCGGTCCGGGCAGGGCGGTCCGGGCAGGGCCGAGTCGGGCACGGCGGCCCGGGCAGAGCGGTCCGGGCAGGGCCGAGTCGGGCACGGCGGCCCGGGCAGGGCGGTCCGGGCAGGGCGGCCCGGGCAGGGCCGAGTCGGGCACGGCGGCCCGGGCAGGGCGGTCGGAGCGCGGGGCCCGCCCGCCCGGCGGCGGGAAGCGGAAGCGGCGCGGCCTGGCGCGGTGGCGGAAGCCGCTCCGCCTTTCCGGAGCGCGGCGTGCTCGGAGCCATGAGCGTCCCGGCCTTCATCGACATCACCGAGGAGGATCAGGTCAGTGTCCCCGGGGAGCGATCGCCCCCGGGCCGGGGGGTCTGGGCCGGACCGTGTCGGGGGGCGGCAGCCGGAGCCGGACCTGCCCCGCCGTGCGCGCCGCGAGCGCTCCGTGAGCTCGTCTGGGCTGTTCCCTACAGAGACCGAGCAGGCGATAGAGAGAAAACTGAACATAATGGCTGAAAGATAACCCTGTCTTTGCAGTTCCCTCTTCAGTGTTCCACCTCCCCGGCATTCGTTTTCATCGCTCCTCAGCCCTACTTTTTATTTAGCAGAAAAAAACGGGTTCACATATGGGCATTACTTAGGCAACTCGGGTTTGCAGGATTCTCGGTACTACAGGCATGGGAACTGGGATTTCTGTCTTTGAGCTGCTGCTTTCTCGTGCCTTTGAATTTGGAGGCTGCTTGTTCCCAGTGTCATTGAAGTATGTATATCTACATACTTCTGTACGTATACACAATGAATATAGGATGTGTATATATACACACTTGAAATCTGCAAGAACTGCGCACGCCGCTACTTTAGCCCAGTTTTCACTTGCCATAATGCCTAGTACAGCCCCATCAAGTAGCTCGTCTGAAACATCCTCAGTACAGCGGTTTGTCCCAGGGCATTTAGCTCTCTCCTCTGGTTCCAAAATGATTTGACACTGAATGTGATGTAAATGGCAGTTCGTGTCACAGCAGCCTCCCCGTCAGAAATGCTCTCTGCCAAAAGTCTCATGGCCTCAGATTGTTTCTGAAGGGTTATGGTTCTGCTGCTGAAGCCCTGAATTGTAAAGGTAATGAATAGGCCTGTTGCTGAGAGAAAGGTATTTCCTTGGTGTAGGTTTAAGTCCTAACAGTGTAAGGCAGCTCATGGCATTATAAGGCCGGGTTGAATTAGGCTTCGGGCAACCTGGTTTAGTGGAACATTCCCTGCTCATGGCAGAGGTGTGGAACAAGATGATCTTTAAGGTTCCTTCCAACCCAAGCCATTCTGTAATTAGATTAGAAACTGTTTTTAGGTTGTGTGAAGACAAAGTTCTGCCCTCCCTAAAGTGGCTTTGTTTATACCTTTTTCCTTTTCTGGGGAAGAGGCAACTAAACGGTTTTAATGTTTTTCTGAAGTTTGCAGAGGGAGTAAAAGATAGTAAAAATTCGTAAGAAAGTCACAAAAACTTACTACGCCTGCAGTGCAGTACCCAGTTGTAAGCGACACATTCATGCTGTAAGGAAGCCCAACAGCTCTGTGACCTATTCAGTCACTGGCAAACCAGAAGCAGGTGCAGCATCTGGCAGAACAAAAATCTGTAAGAAATTTAATTACTTTGACCTTTTTGTTCACAAAACAACTGTTTTATTTTCTATGTATTGTCTTTCTCTTTTTTAAGGCTGCAGAACTACGAGCTTACCTGAAATCCAAAGGAGCAGAAATCTCTGAAGAGAACGCGGAAGGCGGACTTCATGTGGACTTGGCACAGATTATTGAAGTGTGTGATGTGTGCCTGAAAGAGGATGACAAAGGTTTGCATCTCTTAAGTCTTGTTGGTTTTGCTAAACTCATCGCCATGAGTGCTTTCAAACAGTAAGAGTTGGCAGAACTTAGAAATGTGTAGCATGTGTTAAAACACAAGCCGTGCACCGTCATAAAAATGGAAGGGCTTATTTCCATCATTTCCATGGAATATTTGCATGTACTCTGCCCCTCCTTTCTCCAAAGATCCAGCACCCTTTGAAGAAGTCAGAAGCCAAGCTAGACTGTGCTTGTAATGAGGGCGTAGAGACTTGTATGTGAAATAGGGGTTTTGATGCTCAGGTGTCATTTTGGGGAATAAATAATATTTTCCATAATGTAATGAGTTTTGTTCTTGGCCTTTGCTTGACTGGTATTTGGGCAGACTGGAAAGAAGGCACAAAACCGGTGTGGTTCAGTTTGGAAAGGATAGAACACCACACTTAAAACAGCAACTGGGGAGGGTTTGTAATACACCTCATTGTTCTTGAGGGCGTTTTGCCTGTGGTCTGGGTATCCCTTATGCTCCTGGTAAAATGTTTTACTGTACTTGGGCACTAGGTGTTACTATTCTCACTACAGCTACAGTTTTACAGTGGGCAGTTTCCTGGATGTGTAGGAAGAAGCCACTGTGTGGAACCCAGAGTTCCTCTGATTTCAGAGTTGCTTTGAGTTCAGAGCAAGAGTGTATCAAATACCACATTCTGTGTTGACCTTAGAGTGGTAATTCTTGCCTTACATGGAAATGTGTTGGTGTAAGCCCACCTGAGCCAAGCCTCTGGTACATTCTGATGAATATCCAGGTTAATATCTTGGCGTTTTCTTTCTTTAAAAGTTCTTGCTCGTGCAAAGTGGTGATTCATATCAAAAGTAACTTTTCCGCACGAGAGAGCTGCTGATTGCTGCTTGCAGTTTCGAACAGCTGTATGGTTTTGTTTATGCAGATGTTGAGAGCGTGATGAACAGCGTTGTCTCTCTGCTTCTTATCCTGGAACCTGAAAAACAAGAAGCACTGATTGAAAACCTGTGTGAGAAGTTAGTAAAATTTCGGGAAGGAGAGCGCCCATCTCTTAGACTGCAGCTGTAAGTATTGTACAGAGCAAAGTGAGAAATGGTGGACTTTGCAAAGTAATCGTGCCTCTAAAGAGGAAGGATTATCTTAAAAGTCTTTAAATGAAAGTGTGGGGTGTTGCAGGAAGCCCTCTTCTACCTTTTCACTGTCATAAAATAGAAGTACCAGTATTTTTTCCTTGGGTATTAAAAAGTTAAAATGCATAGTTTTCAGCTTGTTTGCTGAAAATGAGCACAAAACCAGAAGCTGTTACAGCTCATCATGGATGTAAGGTGCTGCCAGGTGCATTGTCTGCACTAGCAAGTGTCTTAATAAAACATTTACGTGCACTCCAGTAGTGTTTTTTGAAACCTCTGACTCTGTTGTTGGTTGTTTGCGGTTTAGCCTGAGCAATCTCTTCCATGGCATGGACAAGAACACTCCTGTGAGGTACACAGTGTACTGCAGCCTTCTGAAAGTGGCCTCGTCGTGTGGTGCCATCCAGTACATTCCAACTGAACTAGATCAGGTAATCAAGTGGCCCATCAAGTTGTGGCCTTTGTATGAAACATGTTGTACCTTAATGTTACTCAGAGCTGATATAGACCATCTCTTACAAATTGCCAGAGCCTAAAGAAATTGCTGTGAAGATGATTAGAGAGATGCAACACCTCTCCTATGAGAAAAGGCTGAGAGCATTGGGGTTGTTCTGCCTGGAGAAGAGAAGGCCCCAGGGTGCCCTTATTGCAGTACTTTAGAGGGGGCTCATTAAAGAGGGAGAACAACTTTTGACATGGGCAAATAGTGATAGGATGAGGGGTAATGGTTTTAAGCTAAAAGAGGAGAGATCTTGATTTTAGATGTTAAGTTCTTGACTGTGAGAGTGGTGAAGCACTGAGCAGGTTGCCCAGAAAAGCTGTGGATGCCCCATCCCTGCCAGTGTTCAAGGCCCAGTAGGATGGGGCTCTGAGCAATTTAATCTAGTGGGTGGCATCCCTGCCCATGGCAGGGGGCTTGAACCTAGATGACCTTTTAAGGTTCTTTGCAACCCAAACCATTCTATGATTCTAAATAAGAAATGCAGAATACAGGTTTTGTCTTTTAAAGGCCTGTCTGCAGAATCTAAGTGAAGTTGCTGTCTATTTTTCATTTCTGATGGTGATCATATATAGATGAGTGTTTGATTCCTGTGGTGGAAACCAAAGTGAGAAGCTTTGATCAAGAGTGAGGAGTCAAGTTCTTGTCTCTTGCTCTGGAATCAGAATATATGAGAATCACTCATCCTTAGTTAGGAAGTAATGTGGAGAGCACAGACTTTTGGCTTCTCATGGAAAAACTTCAGGTACAGCATGGAGAGCCTGCAAGTCAAAGGACCTAAAAGAGAAATCTCTGTGCAAGATATTTTTAATCCTTTTCTGCCTGGGAGAAAATGAGGAGTATTTGTAGTGTTATTTAGTCTTTTCCTGAATGCTTCTTTTTCACTTGTATTCTACCTAGGTCCGAAAATGGATTTCTGACTGGAATCTGGCCACAGAGAAAAAGCACACTCTCCTGAGACTGCTCTATGACGTCCTAGTAGACTGCAAGAAAAGGTATAAAAGACAAGTCATACATACTAGATAACTCTGTATTTTGATGTACTATAGGTGATCTGTAGGGAAGGTATTTCTCACAAGACTTGTAAAATCAATCTGTACCGATAATTCAATCCAAATATATTGGGGGGGGGGGGGGGGGGTTTAATATTTTTAAGCATTCCTGTATTAAACCAGTGTTCCCAAGAATATTAAAGTTAGTGGTGAATTAGCTGCAAACCACAGACTCCCAAAATAACACACTATTTCTTTCTATAAATACTCATCTTAGAGCATTGTAGCATTATGCCAAGTTTATTATTGCACTTTGGACATTTTAGTGCATGGTAGTGCTATCTCTTACTTAATGATGTGGGAAAGCTTATCAATCACAGTTAACAGAATCAGTCTTTTTATGTAAACATTACCTTCAGGACAGAGCTTTCCACTAGTCATGGAAATTAATGTCCACAGAATACCTGCTTGGCCATTTTGAATTATTATCCTGGATCATAAGAAGCATCTTTGATCTAACAAACTTGGCAGACCACTGTCTTCTGGCATGTAGAGTAATCCTCTGTGTATGGTGCCTGTAAATTAATGCAGGTCTTAACTGAGAGCTGTCATCAGTTTATCTTGCAGATGTGATACAGTGGATTGAGTGCCCTGGCCAGGACTAGAGAGGTGGGCTGCTATCCAGTGGTTCAGAGTGTAGTTCCACAACAGCTCAAACCTACCTAAACTGCCCCTGTAGTTTGGAAGGGGGATGTTGGGGGTGTGTGTTGCTTGGTCCTGCCTTTCCACTTTGTTTTCTGAGTTACTTTTCCAAGATTTTTTGATTTTTGTGGTGAGGCAGCATCAGGACCCTTCCACAGGTGACTCACAGTGGTACCAGAACTGCGCTTGCATTTTCCGCGTTTGCGTAACCTTGTACTGCTGCAGAAGGAATGTTCTGTCCTGTGTCCTCTGTTCCTGCCAGTCCCTGAGTGTGTTTGTGCTCATGTGGGCATCTGTGTGACTGCACAGGGGGTTGGACTGGGGACATGACCTTGCTGGGGGTTTAAAAAGGCAAGTGTGAAGCTGTCACAAGTGGAGAAGAGTTCCTTCTGTCAGGACAGTTGGCTTATTCTGCCCTGCTGGAATTGTAGCCTGGAAATGCTGCATCAGCACAGCAGGATCATTTTTGACTAACCTCCATTTAGGGATGATTAATCCTCATGGAATAGTTACTCTGTGAACTACAGTACTGGGAATTCCTGTTTGTAACACTCAAATGCTTTTGCATCGATAGTTCTGTATGGCAGATTCCAAATGGTCAAAATAAATTCAGGAATGTTAATCACAGATCTTTTCCATGGCTTATTGCTTACCTTGTTTCAGAAATATTACACTGATAACATTCCTGCTCTTTTAAACACTTCCCATCCTGTTGATTTATTGCGAGGTTTTAACTAGTTTCATTCCCTAACTTAATAGCCAGCTATTTTTAGCTAGCCTTGCTGTCAAATCAGTGGATTAAACTTCTACTTTTTGTTTCCACTGCTACCAGTAACCTTGCTACTAAATGTTTTTTGCTTACTAACCATAGGTGATATTTTTAAGATAGCCAATAAAACCTTCCACAGACCCTGTTAGAAAGGACTCCTGCACTCAGTGTCCTTACCATGGGTTGCAGCAAGCTGTGCACTGAGCAGAGCAGCGTTTCAGAGCACTTGCACTTCCCTCCAGAAAAGAAAACAAGAAGTGACCCTGGCACCTTTGACCTGGTTCACTCTCCTGGATCAGTGGGCAGTGTTTGGAATAGTATGGGAAACTCACAGCAGCATTCCAGCTGTAGCACTCAGGAATGTTGCTCTATCTAGCAGTATGGGAAGATAAGTGGGAACTGAAAAATAAGTGATAAAAATCATACCTCAGTTACCATTGTTGATTTATAATCAAGGGAAAAGAACTACCTTGTTGAAGACAACTTAATTCTTTCATTTGCTTGATTTATGTTTTAACTTTGCTCAGTGTGGCATAGGAGATGGTTTTCCATAGCTAACAGACTTTCTCACAGTGGGTAAATTGGTAGTTAATAGATTGGTAGCTCCTAAAAAGCAGATGATGCGGAGGTTGTGTGGTGTCCCTTTTCCTACGGTGATAAGTAAAAGTTTGTTTTATCAGACCTTTTCTAGCCACCTTGATGCAGTTTAAAGCTGGTCTCTGCTGGCAGGATCCAGCAGCTTTAGCCCTGCCCAAGTTAAATTCAAACAGGTCTGGCAGGTCTGGTTATTAATACTTGTAGCAAAAAGCTCAGCATGTCAGGCACCTGTGGAGTAATTGTTTCATTTAATTTTAGTTCCATTTAATATCATGTAATGTAGAGGGACTCGATTCCAACATGTCACTTAAGTCTCTGAATGCTCTGTTGTGGTTTTTTCCTTCCTTTTATCTACCATCACTCTTAAGCTCTCACTGGCTTTTTGTCAAGTTATGCATCTGGACTGGCAGGTGGAGCCAAGAGCACTTGTTCAGGCTGTTTTGCTAGAAAATATGTTCACATTTGCACCTTAGGTGAGACACATTTAACAAAGAACTGTGGGAAAATAGTGAT
Source organism: Corvus hawaiiensis (assembly GCF_020740725.1). Classification (NCBI taxonomy): domain Eukaryota; kingdom Metazoa; phylum Chordata; class Aves; order Passeriformes; family Corvidae; genus Corvus; species Corvus hawaiiensis. Next base: position 57,292,229 of record NC_063218.1, on the reverse strand, counting down.
CTGTATGAGTGCTTCAAACATCCTAATTTACAGTAGTAATCTGACACGAAATAGAATGTAAGACTAAAGGCCTGCCATATTTGCTGAGGTTCACAAGAATTCAGCACAGAAAGTTTGGGAGTAATTGTAGCATTCTGTTGTTTCCTAGAAATACAAGTGACAAATTCCACTCCTTCCCCACTTAAAAACAAAACAAAACAAAAAAGTGGGGAATTTGAAAATACTATTTGAAATTAGTTAAGTGATGGTTTTCAATTTTTGCTCCTAAGGGAAAGATTAGGACAGGAAAAGTGCCAGAAAACTGTAACACAGCTCTGAAGTGTACGAGAACAACTGCTGAAAAGCTTTTATTAAATAAGGAGTTGTGTATTCTTAGGTTGAATAGCACGTGAGCTGAGCCTATTTGATTGAATATATATATAGTGCCAGTCCTGTATTAAACTGGTCCTTTGTCTCCTAGAACATCTAGTGTTGGTAAGATTTCACCAGTGCCACAATCAGAGTCAGTCATAGACTGATTTACATGCAAATGCTTCTCTCATATATAAAGCTGCCTAAATTAATTTTTTTTCACTGATACAGAACTGCCAGTTCATTTATGTCAATATTGGTTACCAGTGCAAAGCATAACCTGACCTCTTTAATGCTGGAGTTTTAAAACAAATATTCCATTAAAGCTTATATCCCTGAATATGCTTCTGGAATGTTTTGGGATCTACAGAAAATGCCCCTGCCTGGGGACAAACTGTCTTTGTTCAATGTACATCCAGATTATATATGATACTGGCTGTTGCCCATGATATCCTAACTTTTGTGCTGCACATCTCTCTGATCTGGTGAATTCTCTGAGAATAAACTTCCCCCTATAGAGTGGCTGTCAAACAGTGGTATGGTGAAATTTCAAATAAGTGCCCATATAAAGACAATGTTATTGTACTACAAAACCCATTCAGACCTGTGCTGCTGTATGGGTTAAACCTCTGTCACAGCACAGAACATACTGGGTATGTTGTGTTGGTTTGTTTTTCCCTGTGCAGTTTATGCCATTGGCCTAAGTCATTAATGCAAATTGAAACTTCATTCTTGCAGTGTTTTGTTTTAAGGAAAGTTGTGTGTGCTTTTAGACCACATGGGATAATTTGTTGCAAATTTTGCAAAAAGCATCAGTGGTCGCTGGCCTTGGTGGTAAAACTGTTTGATGAAAATAAATAAAATCTGTTAAAATGACACAGTAACGATCTCTGAGCTGGTTTGCAGTGGTATTGGTGGTGTTTACAAAATTATCTGCGTAGACAAGGCTGTAGGTTTGCTCAGTTGCTGAGGAGGAGTTGTTTTTCTAAAAGCTGTCTGTCGGAGCAGTGCTGGAAGCTGTTTGCTTCACAGCAGCCTCAACCAGTCTCATTGTTGGCTGCATAATTTCATCAATAAAATGAGCAGCTCTCACTCTGAATACTTGAAGAAAGAATCTGTGAAAGAAGAGAGCAGCTTTTATACAGTCATTTTCCTGACCATAAATATTCTTTAAGAGATGCCATTTTACATTTGAAATAAACTTTGCAGCGCTACTTATTGCACAATGATTAAATCCAGATGTGCACAAGAGGAGCATTCTAGTGAACCATATAAAGCTGTTCCTAGCTCAGAAAGCTTTTTCCATAACCAGCAGGTAATTTATCAGTTTAAGAGAATGAAATGAAGGGTGAAGATAAACATTTTGTAGAACAAGAATTGAAAGAATACATCCAGTTCATTTGTTCTCTCCACTAGAATTAAAATGGATCATCTACATCTTTTTCAAGTGTAATTTAATTTGACCTATAACATCATAATGGAATTATTTAAATATTTGAGTGTCTTGTTTGAACTATTTTTTCAGCAGTCCTGAGGTAATTTCATTTTTTTTTCTATAGTGACACTGCAGCAAAAGTAATGGTGGAGCTACTGGGAAGTTACACAGAGGACAATGCTTCCCAGGCTCGAGTTGATGCTCACAGGTAATACTGACTTCCCAGTTTCCTTAAAAGTAACTTTTCCTCAATTGTCAAATATTTTGATCATCTTATTATTAAGAGTATTGAGTGGCCTGACAGGTCAGGGGCCCTGCCATGGCCTCTTCTGTAGCATTGCTGACTCAATCGAGAGTTTGTCTCTGCAGTCTGCAGTAGGTCTGGTTGTTTGTAGGCACAGCCAGGTTTATTCCAGTGTGCAAGTGCACAGGAGTGTTCCTGGTCACTGCTGAGAGAGATCAGCCTTGGGTAAGGACTTCCTGTACAGCAGCGGTGCACTCAAAATCTGTACTGGAATCCTTTATTTCAGATTTTTTTACTTTTTGCCTGTTTTATTATCTAACCTTCAGCATTCTTTTCAAATAGCACTCTCTCTTGAAAAGACATTGTTGCTGTCTTGTCTATGAGCAAGTACAAAGAATGAGAACTGCACAGAATTAAGCTTACCTGTTGGACAAGCTGGGACTAAATTGATTTGTAACAGTGCATTTTCCCCACTGGCCAAAATGAGTAAATGCCTGTATTTTGATGTTCTAACTATCATGATTTTTCTTAGGAATTAGTTATTTATGTTCTGCCAGATGTGCACTATCAGTAGTTCTCAAGGGAGTTGTTTATACTTAACCACAGAGGAAAATCAGGATGACTCCTCTGGAAAATTAGTGTCAGTGCGGAAGTGGAAACTTCACTGGCTACCCTACAGCAACCTGCAGCCTGTTCCTCTGAGAGAACTCGTGTGCCCAGGGCTGAGTCTGTGCAGAACTCCCATTCTCCTGGTGTCCTTGTGTGGCAGAGCAAGCCAAGGCATCTGATGTGCTGCTGAGAAAAGCTTTCATCTGGAGTTCCTGTTTCTAGTCTGGAGCTGCAACTGATAAATCCTGGGCCTTGCACTGTTTGGTGTTGGGGTTTTCTCTGTTTTGTGTCATATATTCAAGTATAATTAAATCTTCCAAAACAATTCTATGACATTTTAGGAGGACAGTAAAAATGCCTCTAGGAATGAAGGCTGTGCTGGAAAGAAATGCATAGATGGAAACTGTAGGGTGATCTGTGGTTTTACCACATGGCACATTTATTTTGGGATACGGGACAAATTACTTAATGCTTTCTGTTCCTTGGTTTTTCCATCTGTAAAATGAAGATTAAAATTGGAATGTGACATGTGTTACCTTTAAAAATAATTGAAAACCTTTGTGTATTTCTAGGAACAGCAAATTGAGTTGCCCTTAGTCATAAAGATGTGTATTGCTTTGAAAGTAAGCATTTTCCTTTTCTTGTTAGATGTATTGTACGAGCATTGAAGGATCCAAATACCTTTCTCTTTGATCATCTTCTTGCCTTAAAACCAGTCAAATTTTTGGAAGGAGAACTTATTCATGATGTAAGTAACTTTGTTTTTAGTGAGATGGTTTGATAGCAGTAGACTGCTTTGTTTTAATGTGTCTTTTGAAATCCATTAGAATAGTTATCTGTGTCAGTAATCCTGAGCTGCAATGGGCTATTCCTTTTTATAGTCTTTAAAATTAAAATTGCATGTGAAATGTTTCCCTTTCAAAGTTCCAGCAACTCAGTTACAAGTCCCGTCCTCACATGAGTTCTGTAGCAAATCTTAAGTCTGGGAAAAGGAAGTAAGCTCAACACAGATAGCCCACAGCTATTGACAGAATTTCAGCTCTTAACATTCTGTTCAATACCCATATATCTGTCCAGCCTGCAAGATAATATTTTAACTGTTCTCATACTTGTTTTCCATCTTCTAGCTTTTGACAATTTTTGTAAGTGCTAAACTAGCATCCTATGTCAAGTTTTATCAGAACAACAAAGACTTCATTGACTCCCTGGGTAAGTTTTCAGATCATTGCATTTCTGACTATTTGCGTAGTTTCAGGTATGGAAGCCACAGAGTTCTTGAGTTCGAGTCCATGTGTTGAAGCAAGGAAATTTCGTAACAGATGAGAGTTTGTAGACGATAACCTCTGCTAGATGCTGAGTGGGCCATCTGACTATGGTTTGTTCTTTGAAAACAAGCTGGTTTATGGCTTTGGAAGAGAACTATGGTTTTACCTGCCGGTTTTTTTCTCTTAGAACTCCCCCCCTGAAAGGTTTAACACATTCATACTCTAGGCTAGGCCAGAGATCATAACTGCATTGAGTAAACCACTGGCTTGTATAAATCTCCTGGTTTTTTATGATGAATAACTTTGTAACAGCAAATACTTCTGAGCAGTAAGATAAGGCATGTGATTGTGTGTGTGTGTGTCTGCATGTGCTGATGCATTAGACCCAGCAAGCCACAGTCTGTCCCAGTTAATTTGTTTCATCACATGAAGCAATGTGATGGAATGTTAATGTCAGCACCCTCTTTATTTACACACTGTGGAAAAAAGGAGTAGTAATTAACACTCTGACACTCCCCCGTTGATGTGTAATTGACTGTTTCAAAGGAGCACTGGTTCATAAGCTATTGCATGCATTAAAATTACGTTTTTTATATTCCAGCTTTTTAGGACAGGGGTCAGTGACAATGCAGAAATTGCTCAATGATGCAGATTTTTTTATTACTGCATTAAGGTTTTGACATATTGGTAATGAATAAATGTTTCCATAAAAATATGGGGGTTTTTTTAATAACTTTGATTTTGAAATGACACTTAAACACTGCATTGGATGCATTTGAGGAAAGCCATAGTTTTGCTAAAACAGAGTTGAGTGCAGCCTTTTAACACATGCATTATTTTGTTTAATGGAGTGTGATATAATTCTTAGAATAATTGCCCTCAGAGCTTTAAAATTGTGGTACTTTGGGTATTGAAATGATGGAAATACCAATGGGATTTTTTGGTGGATAAAATTAGCAGCAAGTTTTTGGTAGCTTGTAAATGTGTATATAGGATAAGTGTATCTTTAGTCACATGTATCTGAACATTAGTTATGCAGACATCTTATGCTTTTCTTTCTCAGGGGAAAGTGGGTTTTGGGTTTATCTTTTAGGTCTTTGTCCACAGAAGTATTTGCTGAAATTGCTGTTACACCAACATTTGAATAAATTTATAGAAAATTAATTATACATATATGTAGCAGTAACTGTATTATACTCAATTGTTGTGATTTTTTTTGCCTTGTCTCCCAGTATCTGTGCTTCCCTCCATGAATTAATTCAGTGTGTCAGCTTTCAATATATCTAAGATTCATATAATCTTAGTAAAATCCTTAAATACCAGTGTAACTGTTTTGAAAGACAGTCTTAACTTCCACTTACGCTGATTTCTCACCTGCCTTATGGTGTGCTCAGAAACTTGGTGTGTCTTTGAGCAGTGGACAAACAGATTTGGAGGCAGCACAGATGGAAATGCTGGGAGCTGAATGGTTCAGCCTTGGCTTTGAAGAACAAGGGCAGTTTGGTCTGGACAACAATGCAATTATTAGATGAGGCATTCAAAAATGATCTGTTCCCAAAAGCAATGAGATTTTTAACCATGCTTTAGAGATTTTTTTTAAAATAACTTGCTAAGATACCTTTGTTTTAAAGGCTATTAGTAATAGGATTTCAGTGGCAGTAGAGCATGGGCTGTAGGTGTAGCCTTTCCTGGACCAGGACCAGTTAGAACTGGCCCAGGAAAGCTGTGCAGTGAAGGCTCCTACAGGTGGCATCAGTTTGTTACAATTTGTTGTTTTATTAATGCTGACAATTTAGGCCAGCAGTAGCATTATCTGTGTCAACTGCATCGCCCTAACATGGCCACAGTTAATCTGGTATTATCAGCAGTCTTTTTTGCAAAGTTAATCAGCACCTCATTTGCATTTGTTAATTAGGGTTAATGTGTGCTAATTGATTTTTTGATGCTTGTAGAGTTCCATTAAACCCAGTTAGGTATAGTTGCTGGTGCTCCTCATTCGTATGAATTATGGTGATCACATTTTTGTTGAATCGGTGCCAAATAGGAAACCTGCATCATAATTACAGCTAATTAACACAACATGATGTCCTGCACTAATGTGCTTCCCTGCTAGTGTATGGGTGTTATAAATTCCAAACTTACATATTTACTGAAGCAATGGGAATGTTTATAATGTCATTGTAGAACAAAATGATTGACACTCATTTTTAAGGAACTTCCACTGGATCTTAGTTGGTACCTCATGGACCTTGGGATTAAAAAATGCCTTGTTTCATCTCAGTGGCTTAACTTGGTTGACCTAGATGTTTTTCCAGAGAAATGGTCTCTGATTTAGACATGCAAGGTCTTGGCACAGTTCCTTGTGTTGCCATTCATGCAGTCATGTAAAAGATGTAACCTGACCTTGGCATTGGTTCTGCTGGTTTCGAACAACACTTTTCTTGGCCACACTGGATGCTTACATGGGACTTACGATGCCTTTTTTGCTGTGGACAAAAAAATTCAGTACCAAAATGCTTTCTTCTGGCACCACAGTGTTATGTTCTGGAACCAAACTGTGAGAGGTTTGTTTTCCAGAAGCTACAGGAGAATGAGTGGGGAGGCTGTAAGAAGGTTTTTTGGCATAACCAGCTGGGGATTTTCCATTTTGTTGCATTGCTGTTCTTCCAGGTGATGCAACTGAAAAATTCACTTGTACTCTCACCACCTAAAATTCTGTTCAGGTGATGTTTTTACTGCTCAAAAAATAAAACTTTTCTAGATAATACATTTTTACTAAAAACAACTGAGTCTTGATGAATTCACAATGAAACTTGCTATTTTAACAAAAGACAAGGCAGATGCAGGATTTGATATTTTACCTCAGAAAAACTGCTGTTGATAAGGAGAAGTAGAATATATTTTAATGTGAAATAAATTCGAAATTATTGGAAGCATATCTAGTAAAAATAACATGAAAAGCAAATAATTTGTATGATTATAATTAAATCATTAATTAAACTATCAACACTTTTACTCAGGCTTGTTGCATGAACACAACATGGCAAAGATGAGGCTCCTTACTTTCATGGGAATGGCTGTAGAGAATAAAGAAATCTCATTTGACACGATGCAGCAGGAGCTCCAGATCGGGGCTGATGATGTAGAAGCGTTTGTCATTGACGGTAAGAACTGTGGTACCACTCGGCACACAGTGCTCATGAACAAGAACTTTACAGTCTTCTAATGCTGAGTATTAGAACAGTATTAATTTTAACTTCTGTGCTTTTTACAAGATAAAGCTGTACAACTTCATGCTTAAAGACAGGCCCAACTGTTGTGTTTTAACCAGTGTTTTTCTTCTCAGTGACAGGAACTGTATCTCAAGTAATTCTTTACAGAACTAATAAATTGTTTGCAGGTTTAATTTGTTATCTGGTTTTGTTTGCTGTCATTAAAACAGGATGTGTTTGTAGGGGAGAGAAGTTCATAAAATTTGTACAGGATATTACTTTAATAGGTTGGCACCAAACAATAGGATTCGTGCATGACCTTCATCTTGTTACATCATTTTGCTTTTCTGCCTATTAGGCCATTAAAACCAACAGCAAAAGAGATTAAGTGAACTGCTTATGTGTTCTTATGTTTGTATTGATCTAATTTTGAACCGTTTTTATGCAGTTTAATACCTTTGCACAATCATGAAAATGTTGCTCAAAACAGCATTGGTTTTTTGCAGCTGTAAAGACAAAGATGGTGTACTGCAAAATAGATCAGACACAGAGGAAAGTCGTTGTCAGGTAAGACAATTCTTCATAGCCTTTTGCAGAACTTAGTGTGTTCTAATTATTTCCCTTATATTTGTAGAATATTTTAACTAGAAGCAAGGTATTGTTCCTATCAGTTGCTGGTAGTTAAATAGTTGCTATTTATCATAATTTTATTAAAGCTCACACTGAATGTGATTAGCTTATTTAATGAAAGAGTCCTACTTTCCAGGACATTTCATTTAATGACCTACTAGTGACAAGAATACTAATCACTGTTGTTGCTTTAAATATTTGGGAAGGCTGCAGAACTCTCTTAACTGGTAAAGTGCAGCCATTTCTAGAGAGAAAATCAGAATTTCCCTGTTTGCTCATGAGAGGAAAGCAATGCTATAGAAGAATAATTAGGTGAGTGCGACATCTCTAGTAATCTTCTTCCAATTTTGTTTTACTTCTCCAGTCACAGCACACATCGGACTTTTGGAAAGCAGCAGTGGCAGCAATTGTATGACACTCTAAACACCTGGAAACAAAATTTGAATCAAGTGAAAAACAGTCTCCTCAGTCTTTCAGACACCTAAGAATTTTTTTTTTGACCTAGTAATATTGCTGTAGGTGAATTTTATTCAAAACTTTGACAGTTTGTGAATGTTTCCAAAAAATGTATGCAATTGGTTTAAAGAAGCTAAATATTCTAAATAGCCCAACAAAAAAAAAAAAAAAAGAGGCAATAAAACTAACATGGGAAAATGTCTTCTGTTGATTTTCTTACATAATCAGCAACAAGAAAAACTGACAACATTGGTTATGCTGCTTTTGTTCGTTTTACAGTATGAGGACCTTTCTTTGCAAGATGTGTGGGGAGGAAGGGAGGGAGGTCAGAAAAATGATAGTGTGAGTATTTGTAAAGTAAGAGAAAACTTCCCTTAGACCCAAGGGAGGAGAAATGTGACCCAATGGAAGTGAAGCTTCATGAAGCCAGATCTGCTGCCTTATCTCTGTAATCATACCTGATACTTCAGTGTTGAAAGAGACCTTACTGATACAGAAACTATAACAGATATATTTAAATAATTTGGCAGTAAAGGTAAGCAGGAGATTTTTCTGTTCTTCTGCCACTTAGAACTGCTGGAAGTAGGTGTAAATGTTCGCAGAAACCATTGTATTCTGAAACAGTTGGAGGTGATTTTGCCTGAAAAGTGAGTGAGCAGTCTGTCAGAGAAAATTAATTGAACTGTTTGCAGCCAAAACTTCAGAGGAGCAGGAGAAGGGTAGAGTCAAGTAATCATTTAATTTTACTGAACATATATAAAAACATTAACTTACGAACTTTTTAACTTTGGCAAAGTTTGAATTTGATTGCAGAACCAGAACTAACATTAGGAGTAGGAACTGTATACATTTTTGCACACAAGAAATGTTAACATGTATTAAATGTGAAACTACACATATAATATACCATATTCTGTAGGAACACCTCTACCAATCTGGTTTGGGTAAGTGGTCTATGCCTAAAAGAATGCTTATCTCCTGGCACTCATCTTCACTGGCCCTCTTCGTATTTTCTTTTTCTTGCTGAATGAAGTCTGTCCAAATTCAGTAATTTTTCAATTTCTCCTATTTGGTTTTGTATAATGGAGTTACGAAGAGAGCAGCTGTCCTCATCTTTGAGTGCTTTTTCACTTCTTGCTGGAGTGATAGTCATGTGAGAAGACTTCTGCTTGTTCTGTAAAGCAGCAAATCCTTCTTTAACCTGCCAGAATACAAATCTTAGCAGTTGATAACCCAGTGAAATTCATGTACCAAGGTACAAATTGTTGGATTTTGCTGAACATTAAGCAAGCAAGGAAGTATTAACAGGAAAATAAATCAGTTGGGAAAAGTATGTTTAATTTTAAGTGCTTGCTTCATACTTAGTTTAGAAAACTTGATAATGACAATTACACTTTTATAAACCAAACCTTAACGTAAGACTTGGTACAAGAGTGTGATTTAAAAAAGACAAGCTTTTATTAGAATGCAGATTAGCAAAATAAATAGCTTAATTAAAGAGTTTAATGTTGCAATTGACATTTCTATTGCTATGCAAGCATTTGATTAACAAAACCCAAAATCATGAGGTTTATAGTGTTAACTCCCTCTGCACTTCACTGTATAGATTAGAAAGCAAACATTGTTAATGCAAGGTCTGTAATAGGTTGGCTTTTTTATGTTAAAGATCTTTTTGTTCCTTTAATAGTTTTAATTACTCTTTGATACATTACTGTTAGGTACTTCCTATCTATCCAAATCAAAGACAGATGGCAACACAGTAGGGAAACAGATTTTTTGCCTGATGAGCAAAAACCTCGCATTTGAATGATGAGTTCTCCACTTGTAATCTGCGGTTGTGTGGCTCCTGTGGGGCTAGCACACAGCACCAGCCACCTGCCTGAGCAAGGTGCAGCACAGAGCCAGTGCTGCAGGGGATCTGCAAGGTGACCTCTCAGACTGCTTCTGTGCTAGGGGACTTGTCTTGCAAAGATCACAAGATGAGGCCTTCCCCCTCTGCTCAATCATTTTTTTAATATTACGCAACTGTGCCCCACCCAACTGTAAGCCACTCTGTCTTTATCAGGCCTACCTTTATTTTAGCACATTAATTTTGTGCTAAAACTTACCTTCCCTAGTGCACAAGCATTTCTTAAAGTTTGAAATATGAACAATAAAATGTGTGCAAATTGTTCCATTACTGCATTTGTAACAATGTTACTGCCATGCAGCTGAAGGTACTGATACTTAGGAGCAGTAATGACTGGCAGCTCACTTTCAATGAGGGAGTAACTTCTCCATTTGAGCAGTAAAAGTATCAACCTGTTACTTCTTTCATGCTTTTTCCCAAGGCCTCAGTAAGAAACAGATCATGCTTCACAGCGAGCCAGTCAAAATCTCTATGGAACAGCATGTGGGGCTGAACCTGTCCTGTACTAAAAATTGCATGTTTAAACTGAGTTGAGGGTGCTTATTCATCCTTTGGTACTCAGGCATGGACACACTAATGTTTAAAACAGTTGTTAATATTTTTACTAGAATTACAAGTGTACCTGTAGCATTTGTTTATAATTTTTATCCCTTTTTAGAGTACTGTACTGTGGTTGAATGAGATTACCCAAATTGCTGAAGGCTTAAGTCTGCTCTAGTTACAATCATACATGTTAGTCAAAGCAAACCAAGCAGCAAAAAAGACTGTCGAGCCCATTTTTAATCTCCCAACAGCTTGTTTATATTGGTCATAAAAATGCCAAACTTGAGAACAGAAGGTATTAGAATGACACCAACACAGAAAGGAGGGAGTGCTCTGCATTATTGCAGGCTGAGATTTCATAGATTAAGTATTTGAAAAATCTAAGTAAGGTGAAACCAGCAAGGCACTGTTCTTGTCCATCTCTGCTTTTTCTTAGCTAGCACATCAGGAGCTTTAGCTTGGAGGTGACAAAGCAGACATAACCACAACCAGATAGTGAAATACAGCTTTGCTTTAGCTCTAGGTTACATAGTGTAGTTCACTCAGCTCCTGGCTCCACCTCTGAGAAAAAGCAAGAGACACACAGTAAATACCACCACTGTGTTTGGTGACAAATCCACCTCAGTGTCATTCCCAAGTAGAGTCAGGTTAGGAAAGTCGAGTAATTTAAAGTATCAGTCCTGTGAAGTTCAGGGAATGGGGATGCTGGTGGCATCAAGAGCTTAATTATCAGCTCAACTTTGTCACTTGAAACCACTGTACAGCTCACCCAGAGACAGCCCTGACTACCTGAGAAATACCTCTAGAACCTCTTCTAAAAAGGAAAGGTCAGCTGCAGCTGTAAATTACTGCATCACTTTTGAATGATACATTTAGCATTGGGTCAAATTCTAATAGAGCAGTTAGAGCTGTTCAAGCTCCCGAGTCTAACACAGATGTGAAAATGCAGCAGAGCCATTGCTTGGTGCCATCCTGAATCAAGTTGTCTTACAGGGAAACAACACGTTTCTATTCTCTGTTTTTGTGTATTTGTGTAAGGTTACCCTACAAAATAATAAGATTACTGTAAATAGGGCATCACAACTACAGTGTAAGATAAATGGATAGGCTCTAAATCATAGATGTGCTGAATTTTATTCTTTCATGGATTCTTTTGATTCTTTTAAATGGCATGGTGCTATAAAGTAATAAAGGAAACAATGTTTTTATACTTTCACATACTACTATCTTCCTTTTTTTTTTAACTCTTACTGTAGGTGATGATTTTTATTAGGGTACACAATGGACTACCCTCTTCCTCCCCTCCCAAGCAGACTGGTTAGCATCTGTTTGATTCATATGCTGTGACTTTTTCCTGCTGCTTTCTATCAACCTTAATTGTGAAAAATGGTGTCTTGTTGCCCTTTTGATATTATTTCGGAGATTGACTCAGCCTTAAAGTATCCAGATGGGTACAGTTGTACAAATATCTGTGGAATTAGCTCACTGAGGTCTGGTCTGCAATATTTTTAATTGACTTACATGTTCTGTGGGAAAAGAAGAATCATAAAAAGCCTTTGCTATAGCATTCCATTCTTCACTAGGGTCTCCCTGGGGGTCTCGGTGGATACTAGAAGTATTCAAAGTGTTGGCAGCTCTGTTCAGACTGCTAGAACCTGATTGACAAAAAGGAAATGGTAACAACTGCAATTTAGTCTCCAGGCACTAATTGTGAAATAACTAAACTGGTTTACCTCTGATCTTAAAAAATGAAATATTTCTGTTTTAAATCACTGGATCGTTGTTATAGGCTTTTGCCCTTCATTTTTTTCTTTCACGTTTCATCTATTTTTTCTCTAAAGATGAGGAATGTTTCTGCTTGATTAAAAATGTTTTCTCTCATTTTCACATATTAAGTTAATGACAGAAAAGTGACTTATAGGAAGTGTATGTATTCCAAATACTCTAAATGAATATATTTTTTCAAACACTATTACTTTAAACTCACCTTCTGATAACGATAATAAATAATTAATGCCATTATAACATGATATTCCAGGATGACTTGTAATAAAAGAAGACATTAAGGCAAAGCTTTTCGGACAATCAAAAAACATTTTAAATATAGAGTCTTTTTGTTAATGGCTGTATCTCATGTTTCAGGTGGTCAGGCAGTAGCCATCTACTAAAGGTAGGAAAGGCATTCCTTGCAAGATGAAAATACAAGCACGCTTTCACAATTACTCACCGTGCAAACAGGAGCTGTTTTGTCACTACACAGATGCTTATGGATCACTGCATCAATGGTAAAATCTTGTTTTGCTATGAAAATACATTTTACCTCATGATTATGTAACAGTTATTTCAGAATACTGACATTTTCTCTTGGGAGGAAGAGGAAAATGGTTTTGTGTTTGTTTTCTTTTTTAAGCATCTGCCAGGAAGATCTTTCCCATTCCCAATTCATTTCTTCATTTAGTGATGTCTGCTCTCTGGGAACCAGAGTATAAATAGTAAATTGCATTGTGGTTAGGCAGTAGAAGGAATTCCCTCAGGTAGGTTTACTAAACTCTTTCACCACTTCTCTTCCGAACTCTTTCACCACTTCTCTTCCCCTCTAGATCTTCCATATGGCCAAATGGTTTGTGCTTCAGTCAGTCAAAAAAAATTTAAAATGTAGGTACAGTGTCCACATGGATTCCACTGCAGGTTTGCCATTTGGGAAAAGATCTGCAAACAAAACACAAACCCCAAGCACAATAAACACTGGAAGCTGCAGTGCTGTGTACCACAATGACTTGGAGGTGCTCTGACTGTGAGGTTCTCTACACTCCCAAAGAGATGCAGGACTCAGAGAGGGCAGCAGGTGCCAGGAGGGACCTCTCTAAATTAGGCAGAATGCGGCACTTCTGGGACACAGACCAAGACCCTCACCATGATGTTTAGCTGGAATTCAAGAGGTCTGGTCACTAGGCAACTCATTTGAGGGACTAGAGTTAGTTCCCTACCAACTCCTTTGGATGAACCTCTCAGAGTCACTTGGAGTTCCAATACTTTGCATACAGAAAGGTTTCTGACAAGAGAAGGTGGAGGAACACACAGGGAAGAAATTCAGATAGCACTGTCTGTTCTTACGAAAAGAGAACATGCAAAACCATCATGTAGCTATGCATTCATTTTATTGAAACAGATACCAAAATTCACATTATTGAAAGAAATAATGTGCCATCTGAGATCAGGATTCTGCTACCTTGCTACCACTACTACTGTTTTAGGGACAGTGACATTTCTGAAACTGAACTTCAAAAACCAGTGCATCTAACACAAATATCCATAAGCAGGAGACCAAGTACAGAAACCAAATTACCTATAGAGCTAAATTCATAATAACAGAACAACGTAAAGAAACCAGACTGTTGGGTTTTGCTGTCTGCCACTGGCTGCAAAACTAAAGATGGAAGACTCTGCTCTTGGTATGTTCAAGAGGCAAAGGTGAAAACACTGCACCAACAAAAAATAGACACCAACGCCCTGTCCTGTGGGTCCTGCTCTTTGGAAAACATCTAAGCACCCAGGGCTCCAGTTTTGGGGTAATCTACCAGCTAATTTTATTGCAAAACAAATCTAAAATACAACTTTTCCACATGTCAGTAATGATTTAGAAGCCCATGGAATAAAGTTCATATTTACTATCTTGCATATGCAAAATATTGCTCAACAAATAACCAAATGTCAATAGTAGGAGATTAAAAAGCTCCTTGAGCACTTAAAGCTCCGTGTGTTTTCCAGAAGTTGAAAGAATATAAAGTCCTTTCACACATTCAACACATTCAGATGGTTTTAAGTGTACATCTAAATTACAGATGTACAATAAAATAAAAAGCAAATTTCTGTAAGCCCTGTTCAAAGAAGCATCTGCTGATTCAAAAGCTACCCTAATTTGGATGCAAAATGAGAACACTGAATAAATAATTTCCAAAAGCTGCTCAGTGCTTTTCAGATCCATGCAGAGCCCTGAGAGAATGTCCTCTACATTAGGGTTAGAAATGCCTATCAAAATTCAGTTTGTCATTGCACTGCTGTTAGTTCACAAAGGAAAATATGAGAAAAATATTTAATCAACTAATTGCTAACAAAAGGTGTTCATTTGCATTTATAATATAAACAGAGCAATCTCACCTTTTTGCAATGTAACTAAAATGTCAGGTTTACAGTTTTCTACACTAAGAAATTTCACATTTTGATAATTTTTCTAAGCACTACACGGTTCAGAACATTAATGCTCATATTTTCTTACCTTGTTCTGTTTCTCCACTGTCCACATTTTCACTGAGGTTTTGACTCTGTGTGTTTGAAATGTTTGTGTTTTCCACTAAGCACGGTATTTTCTCTTTTGAAAGGGAAGGTTCCTTGGAAGCTGAAGCCCATGTAGCTTGACCTCTCATTTGATTTACTCTTGAACAAGAACTGAGAGCTAAAAAATTCAAGTACAGTGGAGTTTTCTCAGCTTTTTTATCTGAGGTTGAAAGATCAAAGGATGAACTTACACTTATGTTTACTAAATTTCCAGATGTTCTCATGGGTAAAGAGCATGATTCTTTCAGGTGACCCTCAGCAAACTTCCTTCCTGGAACTGCAGTACTCAGTGAGTCTTTCTTCTCTTCTAACAATGTGTTCTTTGTTGGAGTATTAATCTCCAGGGAATGTCCAGGTTTGATGGAGTGTATCTGAGTATCATCGTTAACATTTTTACATGGAATTAGTTTATCTATACTTGCTCTGTCTGTTGGGGGTTTTTTATGAGCACTTTCAAGACCATCACCCTTTACTGGAGATTTGGCTTCAGCACTTGAAGTCCATGTATTTGAAGCATTCCCTGTTTGTTTAGCACTGTCTTCTTCAGGTTGCTTGCTGTGCATGTCATCCACATTTACTCCTCTCTCAGTTTTGTGCAGGCATAAACTAAAAGTACCTAAGAGAGACTTTTTCTTTCTGTGTTCTTTTGCAGTAGCATCATCACCACTTGCTTCATCACAACAAACAGCTGGTGGATTTTGAGCATCAGTTACCAGAACACCAGTACTGTTCATGTTTCTGGCATTGTCATCATTTCTGCCTTCAGCATCTACATGTGTCTGTTCCAGAGGAAGTTTATCTCTATGTAAACCACTCAGATTTAAGTGTTTTTCTGTTTTATGTAATCCACTGCCTACATAATTGTCACTATTCAGCAAGCTACATTTTTGGTATTCTGCTTGAGAATTCTCTTTAGTATAAGGTAGGATGCCAAAACTTAACTCCTTAGTTTGGTGGCTGGCTGTACTTCTCTCATGCAGAGCACTCTTCTCAGTGCAAAGAACAGCTTCAGACTCAGGTTTGGGTGCTTCAGGTGTAAGGACACTTTTGTCGTGTTGTCTGGTGTCTGAGTCTGCATCTGCCTTGGCACAAGTTGGTTCATCTGTAGTATTGCTCAGTTCTTCCTTGCTAGTGTTGGTCTCCTGACTTCCATTTTTCCTGTCAGCACCTACAGTCTCTGTGCTGCCTAAAAAGGCCTTTCTTGTCTGTGTGTGGCATGCTGCCAAAGGCTCAGTGCTGTCCTGTGATTTTTGATCTAATTTTGCATTGTTTTCATCTAGTAACACTGTGTGTGTTGCTCCTGGATCTTCTGCCTCTTTGCATCCAGTGACATGCATTTCCAAGGTGTGTCCTTGGGTAATTAAATCAGTATCTGTGCAGAGGGTATTCCTGGGAGAAGCCTCCCTTTGCTTTACTTCGTAAGGGCTAGCAACATTAATTTCATCCTTAAAACTGTTTTCAAGAACTTGTAAATCTGTAGAGTGAGTGTATTCTCTAATTAGTGACTGATAAACCAGAGGTTACGTAATGCTTTATTTTTAGTTTATAATTTCCAAAGAGATGGACTCAAGATTGGTATCGATACTGGTATCTTATATTACACACACAAGCCTGTCAAAAAGTTACTGAAGGTAAATATTGCACTATGGTAACTTGCAAAATATTTATAAACTGAGAGAGCAGAAAATATATTAACATTCTGTAGATTTTAGATATGACCATTTAATTCAGGATTTAAGCCCTCTCTTGTCATATACTATATCTGCAAACATTTATCCTTTCTTCAACAATACTACTTATCTCTATTACCCATGGAATGTTATTACTTTGTTCTGTCTTTAATTCCTCAATGCTTGAAGACTGGTCCGTTGTGGTTTTTACTTGAGTTTCTTCTTCATTTCCACAATTACCATATTTTCTTATTACAGACTGCATAAACTCATTTTCTTCCTTAATAGCCTGTATTTCACTGTCTTTTGAGTGTTCTTGACCACTCTAGCGTAAGAAGGAACAAAAGACTGTAAGTATTTTAATAATTTACTATAGTCACTGATTAGGTAAAAAGTTGAGGATTGAGATTTAAAATTAATTTTACCGTTCTGATGAAAAACAAAGACCATTCACCTGAAGTATGAGAAGTTAACATAAACAGAGGAACAGAAAAAAGCAGACTAATACCCTAGAAGAGTAGGAAAGAAATCAGGTCCTGCTATATTACAGTCCGCAATGTTACACAGATGACACAATTCCTCAGTGGAAGGAATTTGTGTTGTACATGTGGTGACTGGATCACTCCCTCTCTGTGCTGGCTCAATCAGTGATCTGCTCAGTAATTACATGTGGAAAAATCCTGCATGATTACTGTTTACACCCAAACACATACACATATAAACAACACATACACATATAAACAACATTTTTTTTTCTAGCAAACTGCCCAGGACTTTTAAATTCATTTCACAGGCAAATAAGGCTTATGAATTTGCAATTCCTGACATTCGGTTCCTCATTCCCTCCCAAATAGCTTTTTAACATTAATTTGAGTTAAATTCAACAAGAGTAGAAGCCTGAAGATGTGTCTACTTGAAGTCTAAATCACTGGTCTACTACTACATCTGTATTTGTGTTTAGGTTTGAAAGCTGCAGTTCTGTGAAAACTAGGGCCTGAATAGTGAAGATAATAAAATCCCACCAAAACAGAAGGAAAAGGAGATGCATCCTTTGTCATCATCAACTGTTTGGCAGCTGAAGACAGGAGCACGTGCTGGCTCTTGCCCTAAAGATAGGATATAAAAGTAGGCAGATGTGGGAGGGAGCTTAGGCCATAAAAGATGTGGGAAAAAGCTGAAGATACTCGGGTGACTGGAGGTGTTGCAGAAGGAAGGCTGGGATGTGGGAGGGAGTTACAAGAGCTGTGCTTGGGCATTGGATGTGTGGGGAGGACAGAGAATATTGCAGAGTGGAGGGAGGCACGTAGACAGCACTGCTAAAAAATGAGGCTGTTGCAATGCTGGCAGAGTAGGGGATGTAGAACACAAATCTGCCAGAAACAGTTTCTTGCAGGTCACAGAAACATCTTGATGCTCCCAGCTTTGCCGATTTGGGGGAGGGAGGAGTCATGGTAAATGGAGGAGGGTCCTAAAATAGTTTTCCTTTGCCAAGTAATCCGTCCTCAATTTGAAGTTTCAGTTGAAATTTCTTTCTCTTTTCCTCATGTTTTATCATTATTTTCGCTGTCATTCTGATTTGGAAATTGTACATGTTACATCTTTTTCTTTTCTAGGTTTTTAATTAATTTTGCTTCTTTGCTCTATGTAGCCCTGGCATCACATTTTCAAGATTTTGTATACAAATAGTAGAAATTTCCTATCATGAAAGCTGTAACTATTTTATAATCTTTTGTTTCTAGGAGCTCCTTCTTCAGACAGAAACACCAAACACCACACTGTAACTGTGTACATTATTCTTTCGTAATTGTAAAGACAGCCACTGCAGTGGAACTTACCACATCTGTTGGGATGGACTGAGCTGGTGACTGCATCTGAAACAAACAGGATGAAACGTTCATAGAAAGGCAGAAAGGTCACATGATTCCTTTCCAGATTTTCAGATGGGTTGAAGAAACCTACTTTTCAATAAACTCAAAAGGCTGTCCAGCTCTTAAAAAATAGGTCCAAGATGGACAAACTAAAATACCTAAAACCCAAAACTTTTAAACTTGGATTTTAATTTTTTTGCGTGTGATTTAGTAAAATCTAAGAAACACATATATCCCTAAATATCCTTTCCCTCAACAGACTATTTCATAGTATGAAATTAAAACCCTTCTCAAAACCAGATCTCCCTGTACATACACACACAAAAGAATTACAGCAGCCCATTGCAGGGTGTAACCCTATTCCCTAATGGTACACAGCTGTATTACAAATTATGTCAAACTAAATGTGAAGCATGGTAAGGTTAAACTAAATTGCAATCCAAGTCTGGAATGAGGTCTGACATTGTACCTTTCTTTAAAAATGTCTTTTATTTAATTACTATTCCAGAGGTGATCAGTGTGAAGAAGTACATTCTGAATTTCATGCCCCACAAATAACCACAGAGATTTCTGATTGCACTAGGTGTAAAAATAAGTCTAAACATATTTCCTTACAACACTTGGAACCACAGACAAGACCTAAATCCAAGCCAACAACTTTCCCTTTTATGTTCCACTAGACACTGACTCATTAGTGATACAAGGTGAAATTCCACAAATCAGAATAACCAATAGGATCTGCTGCAGCTCCAGTTTCTTGGCAGTGTTCCACTCAGTCCAACCTGCCTAGCTTTGGAAATCTAATGATTGTACAACACAAAGTGGTATGGCAATTTGCCATAAGATAGTGTAAGATGTATATTTGGAAGACATCTGACTTCTTTTGCATTTATGAGTATATGCTTTAAGCTTTTCTGCTTTCAAACCCATGGGGTTATCTTAGCAAGCACAAGTACTGTTTATCAGGAATGCCTGATCACTTCGATTCTGCATCCTAACAATAACTGATATTTCATTTTCATTCAAGGAAACAGTGGCTTTTAAAAGATACACAATTTGCATTATACCTTGTAGAGTTCATACAGTTTTGGCACAATGAGTAATCATTTCAAGTCTAATTTCCCTTGCATTATTAAGTGCATACCAGCAGCTATGTACATGTCTTTGTGAGCTATAAACATACATATGTACATGCACTGTGAAGAAATTAATTTTAAGTTCTTCCAAATTCTAAAATATTTTTACTGTTTGTCATTTTACCGACAATTCATATACTAGTTCTAAAGTAGTTACCTGTCTTCACAGTCCTAGTGTCTTCCTATTTTCCTAACACAGAAAGCAAAATTATATGCATGAAAATGAGTTTTCCCTTCTTTGAAGAATAGATCATTTTTTAGGTGTAAAAGTTAATGGAAAAGGGATATAACCAATACTCAACAGAACAACAGAATACGCTCAATGCACAGAGAATTTTTCTTATGGCTTCTGACTCTGCCCTTTTTTTTCAATCTTATAAAAGACTGGAATACAAATTTGCAATCCAGTTTGATCATGGGGTAACACAGAGCTGCAGGTCTACATGTTCTTCCTTTCATTCCAAAAGACCATCTTTGTGTGCTCAGCCACTCGCTGACTTCCCATGTGTGCCCTGCATCTAGAGCTGAACATGGACTTGGTTCACCCAACAATCCAAGCTCAATTCTAGTTCCACCTGCACTGCATAAAAGCATTTTACCTCCTGCATTCACCACGTGATGAGCTCACTGGGCCTTTGATGACTCTTAAAGATGCTATGTGACATAAAGGTTGGTGTTTCCTAAACTAAAACTGAAGAACTTAAGATAACCTGTGTATTGATAAAAACAGTCTTCGGATCTGTCCCATGATACAGAAGCTGAAATTAATTCTTCTGAGTAGCAGTGGAATTACTTCCACACCTCCAGGGAACTTACATACATATGAAGTCAATTGGGTCTGCCCCAGTATTTGAGAAATACCCATGCAAAAGATGTTTTTGAAATAGGATTTAGTAAAGATGGGCTATTTAAGTTGCTATCTGTTAGGTACAAATTTATTAATGAAGTAACATCTCAGGTTTCTATGATGTAAGCACCCCTCTGGATGAAAGGCAAATATTCTTTGGGTAAAGTAAGTTTCAATGATATTTAGGGTCATTGTCACATAAATTTTTAAGTTGAGCAATGTCAAAGGAAGATCAGTGGACATAACAGACAAGATTAGAAAAACTGTCATATCTTTTTTTTCTCTGGCATTTTTACAAGACACACTGCAGCTAGTAAAGACACTTACCTGCAGATTTCCCACTTGCTCAGAATGCTGATTTCCCTGAGGAGGATGATAATCTTCAAGATGTCTATGAAGTCCTTTAAGGGAATTCAGCTCATTTTTAATAGTGCGTATTTCTCTTCTCATGTTTTCCTCCTGTAATAATTGCAAGTACACCGAGCACACAAACACTTTACTGCGTGTTCATATAGGTAAATCAGCATTTTACAAAGGTATCAACAGCTTAGTAAATGAAAGTTAATCCTTAAAAGAAAGTACAGATGCGAAGGAATTTCTTTGTACAAAGTAATTGA
The DNA here is from genome assembly GCF_020740725.1 of Corvus hawaiiensis. Lineage (NCBI taxonomy): Eukaryota > Metazoa > Chordata > Aves > Passeriformes > Corvidae > Corvus > Corvus hawaiiensis. The sequence continues at coordinate 57,271,102 of NC_063218.1, read as the reverse complement.
GTTCTTTCATTCAAACCAAAATTTTCATCACATTTCCATTGCAGATGACAGCTTTTATTAACTGGTTTAGGATTTTTTTTTTTCACCATTTACTGCAAGTAGCAATGCTTCAAGAAAGTGAGATTTGTGTTTGTAGCTTTCTTCCCTTTTGGCTCAAAGATAAATTTAATAGTCAACATTCATTCTCTACCTATACTATCAAGAAACCACAACAGCAAATAATTTGCTTGGCACTTTGCTTCTGTAAATAGCCTCAAGTATCCAATGCTTCTTCAGTAAACATGTAATATTTAAGTTTTTGTATTCAGAACTAACTGAATTGTCCAAACTACAACTTGTAAAAGAACAGAAGGGCAATTTTACAGAAATACCTTCACTTAATTTACAAGATTTCCAGACCGGTGTTAACTTTATCCTTGATGATTTACTTTAGGAGACAAAATTTCTAGTTAGCCATAGCAGAAATATGAAAAGGAATAATAATCATCTTCTAAAGAACAGATGCAAACATTCCTGAGAAATAAGCAGGGCAAATTCCAATGTCTATAGAGGAAATTATGGCACAAAATTCTCCATGGAATCAGGGAGATCAAATCTTCTCAGGGAGCTGAGCATCAGAACAGTTTAGCTGTTTTGTGGCCTCATGGTTGCAGTCATCCCCATAGTGGCTGTGCTCAAGGGAGTGAGCCTCAGACAACAGGATTACAAGGACAACCGTGCATTATTTCCCCACAGCTTCCCTAGAAATCTATCTACCAAAATCAAAACCTTTCTGGCAGTAGGTGCCAAGTACATAGAAATAAAAAAGACAGACTTTTAAACAAATGCTGCTTAGAGTCTGGTTTCCACACATTAAGCAGATCTTGTCTTACTGAAGTGGCATTAATCTTTCGTACGTCTAAACATGCATTTATTATTGCAGACAATTTTTACAGCTACAATGTTTTGCTAATTGTTTTGGATTAAATAATTACTGAAGTATTCTTTCAAAGTAATGAGGTAATAGAAAGAATGTCAAATATAGAAGATAAACTATTGTTTAGGTGTCCACAGAGGTGAATTCACTAGGGGGACATACCAGACATACACCTTTTCTTACCCACTTTCACCCTCAGTCCACACTGAAGAATTCCTTTCAAATCAGAACTGCAGGAAGAGCACTGGAGAGCACTTTTAGAGCACAGAAGTCAACCTAAATCTGATTTTTAAAATATTCATTTCTAAAGTGTATGTATTACTGGAGAAGAAATGAGTTGGGGTTTTTGTATTATTTCTGTGATATTTTCTTGGTTTTTAGGAATTACTTGAAATGCTTGACAACTATTCGAAAAAACTTTTAATACTATAGCATTTAATTTAATAAACCTACATCATTTTTCCAAGTTCTTAGTGCCTTCTCATGCTCATTCTGAAGATTAAGGAACTTTTCTTCATTTTCCTTTGCCTTCTCCCTTTGCAGCTCATTATCTCTTTCAAGGGCCTGCAATAAAATTAATTATCCAAAAAATAATCAATACCACGTTAATGAATTTTGATGTGTTTTATGTTGCTTGGACCTTTGCTTCTAACATGCTGCAAGTGCCATACAGATCAGTGATAATGTGCTATCTCAACAATAATTTTCATAAATTAACAGAAAGGTGCTTATAGTTTAGCTAACAGGAAACAGGGGGAGGTTATGAAAAAAGAAATGGCTATAAAAGGGTATAAAAACACTTGCCATTATTCAGTTTCACTGCATAAGTTTTAATGTGCTGAAAAAGTAATATAAAGTCCAGAGATGAGAGATATGAAATGTAGCATAATCCAGACCCACTGTACTTAAAGAAAAAACTACTGTATACTGACTGGAAAAAAAAAAATTTTTCTAATCAGTTTTTCTGTCCTATATTGTTTATTAACCTTTCTTATGAACTAGATAATCTTTACATTCTAAAACATATCTACTGCAACATGCAGTAGATATCTGATTATGCGTTAATTTATTTTTATTAGGTCACTGTAATAGGAGTGCATTGAAATAACAGTAATATTAAGTTTTATACTACCATAACTGTACTTGCAACATTTTTGGGTTAACTCTTTCAGCTTTACTGTGCTAAACTAAAGGAGTCTTGTGTAAATCAACAGTAACTTCACACATGTATCAGGTACTCTTGGAATTTTTATCCTATCTCATTTTTATAGCAAACAATATGGAAGATGAAAGACTCACTGCATTCCATTACCTGCTCTATAGATGACACAAATATATTTGATAATGTAAGCATAACTTTAGTGCATGTAGCTGTATGACCAGATACATAATTATGACTCTGATGAGTTTCTTTGAAAGTCCACTTGAAAAATGTTACGGAGGCAATATTCCAAACCAATTCCTTTTTACTAAATCTTTTAACCAAAAATTAGTCTACTTTTTGATTCACTTACCATCAATTTTTAAATGCCTATGTTAATTTCGCTACACTGTTAATAAAATTCTATTTTACAGGTACTAACACTAAGAAAACTCAAACCACTTTGCATTTTTGTACACATGGGAAAAGTTGTGCATAAGAGTGTAATGGATGTTCTTTGTCAGATTATGTATTTAAAACGATGAGACAATTCAACAACGCATTGTCTGAATGATCACACTCTGATGTAGCATCTTTCATCTAGTTGTATAAACCAGGAGTGCAAGACCTCCTCTCTTTGATGAACCTGCTCTTAACTCCACGGATGCTTTTACTTGCACCTCAAATGCAACCTTCTCAGTGATGGATTATTATAGTTATTCACAGCATAGCTCTTAGGGCAAAATATCAGAAGTAGCAGATGTATGGAACGGATCATATGTTAAAGCCAATTGTACAGACAATTCAGGAATACCTGAATTCCTTGCATTCTCAAGTATTCTGTCATCTGTTAAAGAATTAAGATTTTTGTTTTGAAGTCATAACAACACTGGTATCCTAGCACTAAGAGAATGCAAATAATGAGAAGGGATCCTTCTTGAATGCTACCTTGCAAGTATTCTGTCATATCAAGCCTAAAAATAAGTAATTTTTTGTGAGTATATGAATAAAAATATTTCCAGGGGACTATACAATCACTCCTTTCATTTTTCTGTTATTCTGAAGAAACTCTTTTGCTTCATAAGCAAGGCCCAGAAATTCAACAGGGATGTAGGACAGGGCATAAGAATAACACATAACCTTTAGATCCCGTTTGTTATACTGAGGTTCTAGAATCCATTAAGATGAAAGCAGTAGCTCTCAAATTGGAAGGGAAGTGGGTAGACCCTTCAAGTTACATATTCAGCTCCCTATTTCCTAAGTTCCATTTGATGTTTTAAAAAAATGCAAAAATGCAAAATAAGAAGCTAACATTGTCTCATTCCCTGGAATATCCTGGTATTTGTATCAAACTGAAAAATAAGGTCTATTTACATCAGTCTAAGTAGTGAAGGTTGAACCAAGAGCCTCTTACTGGTTATCCATGCCTTGTAACATCCATTTCTAAAGTGTTCATGCCTGCCAGAAGTTACCTCTGAGGACTGCACTGAAGCTTTGATGATCAGCAGTGGTTTGTACAAGAGAACAATAGAAAGCTGTAATACCACCCCATTGTCTAATATAAACAGACCCAAATCAGAGCAGGCTCTCATCAGAATTTGCGTAATTGCAACCAGAAATCAATTTTTGGCCTGCACAGGCTGCAAAACAGAGACTTGTGTTCATTCATACCTTAACAAGAAGAAAACAAGCCATACTTGTAGACATTTATGTGCAGTCTTCAAAGAGAAGATTCACAGATATCATTTACTGTTCTAGCTGGAGCTTTAAGGCATACTATAAACTTTATCTGAGATGGGAAACAATAGCTCAGAAATACTATCAGGAAAAAGCACTTTAAAATACACTTGCTATTCAATAATCCTGACACAAAAATCCTAAAGGTTTCCTGTATTATGAAAGTCATCATCAGTAAGGTTATATATGAATTAAATTATCTTGAGCTTCTGTTTTAATCTACAAAGCAATTTCAATTATCTTAAAAACTAAAAAGCACATTACCTTCTTACTTTAACAAAGAACAGGATTATAGGAATAGCAAGTAATCCAGCTGTTTCACTGGACCCAACATGTAAATAACAGATTTATACCGAAGATACAGAAAATCATGCTACTTTAGGCACTTCTACAGCCAAAGGGTTGTTCAGTTAATCTTTGTAAAAATGTTGCAGATACTTAAATTGCTAGGGCGACTTTAGCCAGTTTCTGATGGAGAACATAGCTCAACTTTAACATTACTTGTTTCATCAAAATGTGAAAGTCCTATATTTATATTGTGGCAGAAGGCAAACTACTTACACCTGTTAAGAGTAAAGTCTTAGGGGAAGTGAATAATTTCAAATTATCAGAGAATTTATTTAGAAACATAAGTATACATCCACACTGGAAGTTCAATTTGAAATTAACTGAACTCCTAGTTCAAAACCTTGGCTTTGAAGAGTGGAGTAGTTTTGTTTATGTCTGGACAAATAGTAGATGGTTTCTAATAGTCCAGTCAGTGGCTGTACCTGAACGCTGCATGGCACATCTGATGGGAATGGATATGACCTTAAACTTCAGTGCACTGTGGGCCAAGCTGACTGCTACTGAAACACAGAATGTAAACTGTTCTGAGCTGCTTTTACATGCTGAAAGAGGAACTAAGGAGTGCTGCAACTCCACACTCTCCACGTGACTACTTCCCACCTCTAGCATAAATATGACACCAGAAAACACAGCAAGAAAGGGCTGAAGATAAAGCTCTTTCTTAGGCTCTCTGCTTTAATAAAACTTGAGGACAAGCTCAAGCTATGAATGAAGATCTGAAATTTGAAATGTTGTCCAGAAATTTATACCTATATGAAAATTACAAGAAACAAAAGTCATAAAATAATTTTATTTCAATAATTGAAAGTAGCCCTGTTCTGGTTTTGCCCTCTAGAAATGGCTGCTAAGAATGGTAACCATGATTTACTTTAGGGAGAGAAGTAATAGAGGGAAAGCACAGCCTGCGCTTCAAGGTTCACGCTGACACTTAAGGAGCTGAGGGAGCAATGGAAGTGAGGTCAAAAGTTCTGAAAGGCACACAGATGTCTTTAACAGCCCTGGACTTAAAAAATACATAACAGATAGTAACAGCTTGTCTAATCGAGAAAAATCTCACCTGATAGTCTTCTTTCAATGCATTTAATTCACTTTCCATTCTAACATTTGTTTGGGTTATTCGCTGAAGCAGCTCCTGCACACACTGTAGAGAGCTGAGAATTTCCTTATTAATACAAACAGAACAGGATATATTGAGCAAGATTTTGTTTCTGGAGTTTAAACATTAGATAATTTATGCCTTTTATAACAATATATTTATTTTTTTATTCTGTCAGTGTCTACAAAATCCTGTCTGTAAAAAAGGTACTCCAATCCCAACATTGGGGAAAATTTGTTGGGAGAAATCAGAACAACACCCGTCTTTTCTGGCCTTTTACCTTGGAGAAGATAAAATTATTACAAATTATTATAACTTGCTCCTCTTCAATGAACTTTCCTGTAATTAAAATGAAATCCACCCAATCTTTATACATTCTTCAGTGCAAATCTGGATAAAATATATCAAATCCAACCCCACTGTGAGTTCAGTTCAGGATAAACAGAGTAACGTTATCAGATCACAGTTCTGAAAAACACGGAAAATCCAAAAGAAATTACTCCATTGACAGATCACCCTTACATGAAATTATTCTGTATCTCCTGAATTAAATCCTGACAGATGTGAACTACCTCCCATTAGCTTTGCATCATATGGTGCAGGTATATCAGATTTTGCTGTCAAGGTCTGAACTTTTGTGGTACCTTCCTCAAGACTGTATTGTCACTTCATGAAGAGGAATTTTTAAAAAAAGAGCCACCCAAACTGAGCTGATTTGAGTTAATGAAGGTGCCATGGATTTACAAACCCCATGGGTGCTGCCATGAAGTGTGCTGCAGTTTGCTGGAAACTGAGCCATTTTCTATTAAACTCTACAAAACATATTTTCAAAGTTTCAAAGACAGAGTGAATGACCCAGACAAGCCAATCACCACTCCCTCAAGACCACTTACAGCAGTTACTGAAAGAAGACCTGCATAGAAAAAAACCCCTGAGTTTCAGGCAGAAGGGAGTCTGAAATGTGCTCAGTTGCTTCAAAATACACTGAGAGAAATGTATTATTAAAACAAAGTACTTTGACATACTTGAAAAGTGTTTTCAAATGATTCTAGTTTTGGTTCTATTGGGTACACAGATACAGCTGTCTACTAAAAATAAAATCAGTATTTTAATGTACTGTCTCTCATCCCTTTTCCAGCATGTATAAATAATATATTTTTGCACTGAAGCTTAATTTATTTTTAGTTCAATTTTACATCTAGAAAACTAAACTGCAGAGCTGTGGAATGGCTTGGCCAGTGTCATCTGACAGGTCAGTAGCACAGCTGGCCACATCTTTTAAATCTAGTACAGTTTTCTCTCAAATAGACCAGACCTCTTGTCTGATACAGTTTAGTACAAATCAGGTGTTAATTTAGATGGTTTTTCTAGCCTAAGTCCAAGAACCACTGAAGCCAACATTTCAGTTAATCGAGACGGTGAATTATTAGTGCTCTATAACACAGAAATCCATGTCTTCCAACCCAGGCAGCTGGATGAAACGTGAAGTTCATCTCTACATTAGAGCCCTCCCCAGACTATACCAAAGCCCTCCAAATGTTAAAACTAACCTAGCAAATAAACCCTAACAATTCACACAGAACAAGAGAGACACAAACCAGAATCCTTCTCTTAGATAACACATATCAAATATGCATACAAATTATGCTCCACACATCTCCATATAAATACTTACAGTGCATTCAGGGCTGGGAAAGTAATGAGGCCTGAATATGTCTCTCATTTTTTTCCATGTGTTTATTGGCAATTTTTTAAAATCATGCTCAAAATGCAAACAGGCTTTTATTAATTGGAAGAGTGCTGCTGGATGAGTGCTCTATGGGCACGCAAGCAAGATTCTGCTTTTGTCCCTCCCAGGGACCAAGAATGATACACTTCTCTGACCTGTTCCCTTTCATGAACTGCAGAGTGAAAACTCTGCAACTGTTCAAGAAAAGGAAAAAACCAACCACCCTTTCCAGGCTTAATGTTCTGCAAAACAGTGTATTATGTTGTGGTTGCAGGGAACAAATTTTTTTTTTTCTGTATTTGATACTCGACTCCATAGCCTTTGTTTAAACATCAGGATTTTTTCCGGAACGTACCTGAGTTAGCAAGAGAAGACAGTGCTAACTCTGTTCAGGAGTGTAAAGGTGTTGCTTAATAGTCTAAATGTTTATGTTCTGTATGATTGGAACATCATTTCCTGTGTATACTATTGACACATTATTCCCATTTTGCCTGGTTTCAGTACCAATATTAGAATAAACTGTTGGCAACCAGAAAGCAGAACAGCCAGCAGGTTATGCCAGCCTTACTGCTTATTTATACTGATCCACATGCAGGCAAGTGTTTCATGAGTATACTAAATTTCTCCCATCTGAATCAAAGAGAAAATATAAGACTTGGAATAAAGTGTCAAACAATGGACTTTGTTCTGGTAATACTCCTTCTAAAAACTGAGCAGTAAGATACCACTTATGCTAGTATTAAAGTATTTCTGAAGTGTAAACAAGTGAATTTAACTCGTTTTTGTAGCTTAGTATAATAAGAAACCTAAATATGAAATACAGCACCTATTTTCTTAAGTGATTTTTAATAGCAAAGCTGTATTAACAACTCACCAGCTTTTCTTCTTTAATGTGATTGTTTTCTTCTTGAACTTTTTTACTGAGTGCTGTCTCCTTAAAAAAAAAAAAAAAAAAGAGCCTGAAAACAGTAAAAGGCATTTTAAATGACTGTTTATTTTCTTTAATAATATTGTATTGATGTGATATAGTGAATCATCATGAGGCTATTTAAAGAAATTTAATTATTTTTAAATGTCTTCTTACCCATTTTTTTACCATGAAATTATACTAATATTCATAGCATGTTAATTTCCCTAGAAAAGGTTCTAGAGGAAACAGTTTATTTATATTTTATATGCAGTTAGTAGAAAGGAAGCACTAATCTGTATGCATCAGAGATCACTGCCAGGAGGTTTGCTGAGTGAAGGACAGGAAATATTCACCAAAACTTTAATTTGTTTAAATTCCAAAATACCATTCTGATTTTCTGTTGCAGTTCTTGAAACTGTTTTTCCTTCACTGCAAGATTGATGTTTTCTTCTCCCACCATGTACTGAGATGTGACCTTGGACCTTATCAAGTCTGTAGTTACTTTCTTCAGTTCCTTAACACAGGAAACACATATAAATAGTTCATCCAGTATAGGCATTGCAATTCAAAACAGAGACAAATCTTTTAGACTATCCTGGTCATGCCCCACTTTGAAATAATGTATGGAAACAACAGAATAAATTAGAGGTACTGAAATGTGTAAGACTGACTCACTAAACTTTAAACTTGTCACACGTGACTGAAAGTTTATTTTCACAGGTAAAATGTTACTGTGCCAATTTTACTCTGTTTGAAGTATTTACTTAATCATTTTGTTACTTCCTCTTCCAAGAGCTATATTAGAAGTGGACACTGAGTTGGTATTGGTAAAACCTTCATCACCCAGATATACAATAGGAATTACTATTGTAACTACTGTGTACGTTCTTTGGAATGAGGAGGGGAAAAAGGCAGAACAGTCATTATCTGGTAAAAACAGGAACTGGCTATAAATTTGGAGGATCTTTGCTTTTCCTGAAATGTTAAGTACTTAATCTCAAGAGAATGCTAAATTAATTTTATATTAGAATGTTCCACAGCACGATGCCTTTGATTTTATAGTCTTTATCCTCTTTTAAATATTCTGCGGCTTTTTTTTTTTTTTTTTTTTTTGGTATCTGTTTTGTAACCAGTTTATTCACTAGGAGCTCCTAGTGCAGCAAATAAACAGCAAACGCTTTGATCTCATTAAATTACAACTTATAGTTCCTGGAGTCATAAATATTGTGCCCTGTTCTCCCCCTCCCCTCCCATCCTGGTGCAAGGTAGTCTGTTTAATATCGCTCTCTCCTTGAGCGCTCTGACGTTTACTCAGACAAATAGCAGAGGTTATGAATGCTGCTCACAGATAGTATCAAGAATTCTCCGTGATGCCATAGTGGTGAACCAAGCATTCAGAACGGTAATAGTTTTATCTAACAACTAAGTTTGGTCTGTTTAACTTTTCTTCACAAAACTGGAATTTCGGTTATCACAGACAGAATTATCACAGGCCAGTGGTTCAACTGTTCTGGACAAAATCATAGAACAGTACAAAAGAAGAAGGAAAGATTACGTTGCAGCTGAAATTCACGAAGTTTTATGGAAAATACAAGCATAGGTAGTACTTTTAAATAAATCATTTTTTTGCTAGAGGCTTTATTTCTCATGTATTTTAGCCATAAATAAATCTAAAATGATCTAGTAAGTCCTAAGTGTAACTGCAGAATCAATTACAGAGCTGAAAGACAGCAATGCTTTACAATTATTATATTCTGTAAGCTAGTTAGGTTTTTCCCATCTTTTGCAATAAAGACATATATTCGTTCTACTAATATATGTTACACATAGATAGTATTTTCACAGGTAAAAATATAAATATATAGTACATATATACATATATATATATATATATATATATATATACTAATATATATCTGTTTTTACTAGAAGGGTCTGTAATGAGGGATGCAGTTCCTGCTGTTGAGTGGCAGAAGGTGCAAGCAGCTCTAACTTTGTCAAAGTGAGAAGGTGCACTGGGCCAGCCTGCACAGAGCAGCAGATTAATGGGACAGAGAGCACAGCTAACAGGCTGGGTGCCACACAAGCAGGTGCAAAAGCCTGCCATGGATCTGATACCAGGTGTTTTCCAAAACTCAGATTTTATAGTGTGCAGAAAAACCTTACTTATTTTGTCATTGGGAAAGCACAAGTCAGACTAAGTAAATCATGTCCTTGAGGTAGAAAAGATGACTGTATTTTCTTCTTTGTAATGGCAGGTGGATGTGTACAATCCATCTGAAACAACCCCCTGATCTGCTAATACAAAGCTGTAGGCAGGAAAAAACCACAACAAAAAGGCAACCAGAACCCAACATAAACACATCCCCCCCCAAAAAAAAAACCCCACAAATGAGACCACCAAAAATAATGGCAAAGTTTTTCACGGTGAGTGAAATCACAAGGTTTATAGCTGCAAAAATATAATAAAAAAAATTTTATACATACATACATGTGTTTTCTTGTACTTGGAAATTAATTAAAAGTTCACCTAGAGTTTTTGCTTTTTTTCTAGCTTTTTCTCATTATTAAAATCACAAGTAGTATTCAAATTAAATTAGTAGTAGTATAAATTAAATTGAACTTGGAAAATAATTTTATCAGTTCTGGGGTGTGCTGAGAGAGAATGATAAGGCTTTAAACCCATTCCCTTGATCTGTTGCTAGCTGCCAATGCTTAGGGACGTGGCTTCAAAAACACTTCATGCCAGTGTAAGTCAAGAGTGTCACAAAACCGCACTCCTGCTCCTTAAACCTCCTTTCCTGCTCCGAGTTGATCTAAGCTAAAACTTCCACCTTTTTGGTTGGGTTTTTTTTGTTTGTTTGTTTTGGGGTTGTTTGCGGGGTTTTAGCGGTTGGGGTTTTTTTGGTTTTTTTTAAATATAGTTTTGGTCAATACAAAATTTTAATTCTACTCTCCCTTGAGGGCACACCAATACATGTTCCAGCATGATGAAGTGGTGTGGGACTGGAAAAGCAGCCAGAACAGGCAGATGTAACCACTTCCCAAGACTGATACCCTATGAAAACTTTACCTGTATTCAAAATTACACCTATATCTGTTTGCTCTCTCTTCCTAGATTGCTGCAACCCTCTTGTAATCTTCTGGGTCTTGAGCAGTAGACTTGTTTTTTAAGCAGCAGAATGAAAGAAACCTTTTTCTTGGCTAGATATCAATGCAAGCATTTTCACAGTGGTTGAAAAAAATTCTACCACACTGAATACCAAAATGTTCAAATCCTAAAACAAATATTACTGAAAAGGAAATTCCACCACAGTCCATTACATTACAGTTCAGGAACTGGACTTGAAGCAGGAAACGGCAAGAGAAAATTACAACCTCTCGAAATAATATTTCTTTCCTGAAACCCCAGAAGAGTAAACCTGTGCAGAATAGACCTCAATTTCACTCGAGTTTACTGTTGTACATATTTAACACCCTCATAACATACTTGCAATGTCATTAAAATTGGAGATTAGTTTATTTTTATCCATAAATGCTGAACAGCATTCACTAACTTCACATTCCCATTAAGAACAAATGTGTGAGATCATCCAGGTCTGAGTCAAAGTAATGGCTGTGATAAGAGCTGACAACCAAATTAAGATTTTAGTACCATGGATAGTCATTCCCACTCCAGCACTGAGGCTACAGAGGAAAGAATTTTGAACCCATAAGTTGTCAGAGCTGTCAGAGGTCAGTCAAGTCTCCAAGGCAGATAAAACCAGCTTTAGAAGTTGTCCCAACTAGTGATGTAGATATCAGGACTTCTTTCAGCTATGTAGCAAGTGAAAACAGCCTGGTAATCCCTTTTCAAAACTCTTCTAAATATCCAAGTTCAGATTGTTCAGAATAGGATGGTCAAATACTAAAAACCAATAAATTCAGAAACAACTAAAATAAAGGCATTTCCTGCTGAACTGAGGAAGCCAGATTAAGTTTCAGTTGGCAGCCTTTTCCTGCTTACCTAACAGTATTTTATTTAAAATTCATAACCCTTCTTGACCTTAAGAATCAAGAGTACAGCTGAAAAAAAGAGTGGATCAAACAATATGTTTGATTGCTGGAGTTCATAAGTCTCAATTTCTCTCTCACACCTATGTTACTCACAAATTTCATTATGTTAAATTTTCTTACACATTTCTGTTTTCGTAGCTCTCAAATTACTTACCCTCAGAGAATACTAAGTAATTGATCATTCTTGATTTCTCACAAAAAGCAACAAATCCAATTTACTGTGATGCTTAAATATTTCTAAAACCCCTTTTTTATTTACAATATACTACAATAAAGACATGCTGCATTTTAGATGAATGCTTCTGTTTCTGTCACATGTAAATGATTTACCTTTTTTTAAAGGAATTGCACAGTTGGAGGGTACACAATGCACAAAGTTGCCTTCATACCTTCAAAATTATGATGGTATCAGCATCCTAACAAATATGGCTTTCCTAAAGAGGACAGTTATCACCACAGACACCTTCCAATATTTTTCTGTTTCTCTTACATCTATCAAATATTCCAGATAAATATATATAGCTTTTTTATATAACCTATCATTTGAATTATGTAGCTAAATAAACATTTTTAAATACTGTAAGACCTAATTGTGATATAGAAATTAATCTGAGAATTTTTCCAGTGTCTGCTTTACTGTTACTGTGGGTTTCAGTCTGCTTTTATGATAGTAAGAGTTCCGAAATCTTTGATCACTTTGAAACTTGATCTTTTTGACACTGAGGTTTGGCATGTTATATTCTAGTATGTAACTAAAAAAATCCAGACTGAATTCCTGATTAATTTTTACTGTGGCTAGAATATTTCCATGTAATAAATACAAAAATTAAATAAAGAACTAAAGAAGGTAAGAATGAAACAAATGCAAAGAATCTCAAACTGTCGATATTTCAAGATAAAATTAAATTTTAAGTCTGGCTTTTAGTGAAATCATACTCCAAAGAACCTTAACAACAAGAGGCTACATGCTCTTAAGAAGAAAAGAAACAACAACAGATTCAGGGAGAATTTTCAAGTACTTTTGTACCTTCAAATCCCATTTTTCAGGCAAAGAAAGCTTATGGCAGGTAAACATCCATTTTTTGATCAATATAACCCAAATATTAAATGGTTATAGTCTCTTTTGCTCATGTACAAATTATCTTCCCTCCCTGCCCTTTTTTGTTTCCAAAAATGTTCACAAACTTTGCAAAGATTCCATAGTAATTCAAAGCATTCATCTGGAAACTGGGGATTAACATTAGGCCAAGAAGTTGAGATAATAACGCATTTGATCCCTACATAAAATCATTACGGAATCTAAAGGAGAAAAAAAATTAAAAAGAGGGAAATAAAAAGATAAGGAGATATGAAAAAGAGATGTGGAGTGGAAAGATACTGAGTTTAAAGAATACTTCTGACTTATGAGCGTCCTTTTTTTTTTTTTTTTGTTTTTCTCTTGTCAGCTCATAAGAACCAGCTCAGAGGGAAAAGAATGTTATTCTTCCCACTGTTACCTGTGTTCAAGAGTGCAACTCAAAAATTTACTTGGCAAAGAGTAGTTTCTGAATAGAGGCAGGAGAAAAGAGCTTAGTGGCAACTTCCTTGTAAACAGAATCACTATCATCTGAAAACTCAGCTGCCTTGTCACAAAACTGTCCCACTCCTGACAGGTATTCAGTTACACATTTTATCCTATGTTCAAGCTAGCAGCTCACTTCCATGGCAACTGCTCTTCACGTTGTATCTCTGACTAAACTGAGAACACCACTGCTACCTTCCATATCAGATGGAGAAACGATGACAGCACAGCACAGGAAGAAGAGAGGTTACTAATAATTAGCAAGAAACAAGGAGGATGCTGTAGAGGTAAATAAAAATTCACAGGTTACAGAATATTCTCAGAGCTGCTCCAGTTTTAACTGAAGTATCTGTGGAAGCACAAGACTAATTTAGCCATTAGTCACAGAATGAAAAACAGCTCTGTTGCTTGTCCACTACTTCTACCAACACCTCAGCAGCTGTTGGAAGCCCCAAAGAATCATAGAATCACAGAATATTCTGGGTTGGAAGGGACCCACAAGGATCATTCTCCATTCAGAAATGTGCACTGTACTTACTTCCTTCAGATTACTTATTTCAGTCTCTTGTCTTTTATTCACTGATGCTAGTTTCTTATTGTGCTGTATGGCTTCCTGCACTTTAAACAAAAGTTAAAGCATGTTACCAAATAATTTCACATTTGAACAATATTTGGTTTATAATTGCAACAGATGTGCATATAATTTATTTTTTTAAAGTCTTCATAAAACTGCAAATATGATTCAACTACTTTTTCTGTGTAGTTTGATACCAGACTGGAGGATTATCCCAGGTGGTAGCAGTTGTCTGTACCTCAACCAGTGAGTTAAGACTTTTCTATATGTTGGCTTGCTTTTTTTAACTGTAATTTAATTTTCAGTGTCTCATTACATCATTTTATTAGGACTTTTAATCTTGGGGGGTTTTTTTAACCAAGACTTTGCTTGTAATTTTCTGGTGAGCTTAATTATTTTCGGACTAACACAGAACATAATGGGCCACAGAACAAACAAATAATTAACAGATGTACAGAGTTAAGTGCATATAGGCCACGGAAGACAGCAAACAGCAGAGGACAGCATAGCAGAAAACTCTAAGAACAACTTCTATTCCTGCTGAAAGGGAACTTTCTCTTAAACATTATACAGGTGAAAATATCACTGGGAAATTGCTTGAAAATCCACAATGAAAAGCTGAAGATATTTACTGGTTCCTGAACTTTTTCAGACAGCTCTATTCAATCTCTTGGTTTTGGTCCTCTGAGCTTCCCCTTCATCCTTTTCTATTTTCTGATTCCTCTTCATTCACCTGTAATCTTTTTTCTTTATTTTCCTCAATAGTCTTCAGGCGCCACGCTTGAATACAAGAACGCAGACACCCAGAAAGTCCTCTCCTTTTCTGCTAGAGATGGCCCATGATGGGGAATGATGGACAACAGCCTTACACTACAATAAGCAATTTTGCAGTTTTGAATGAGAAGATGTGCTTAAAAAATTAAAATACTGAGGAATTTAACAGCTATCTTCTGATACAACTTAGGAAAACCCCCCAGAAAAACAAGCAGGCCAAAGTTGGTAACTCTCTTTCCTATCGTTCAGCAAAAGTCATGCGCTCACTCTCTAGCTTTGAAGTACAATCAGCAAGACATTGGTTAGCCAGTAGTATTCTGGATTTAAATTTTTAAAAATTGAATACAACAAGTAACTTATGTAACTTATAACCACAAATATACATAGACTATGCTACCAGTTTATTCAAACTAGATTTGAAAAAATACTTTTGGTTTCAGGCAGAAACAAAAACTTTAGTAAGATTTAGTAATTGAAAAGTTTCTTTGGTGTTTTGGGTTTTGAATTTTATCAGTTCCTCGATATAATTTCCTGTGTGGTCACACACATGACTGTAGCAGTGGATCAGCAAAGAGCAGTGAGGAACCTACCAAGGTTTTGGATGCTTGGCATGGGACAGCTGCTATTTTTCTGAGTTTCAACTGTTGCCAACTCAGTGTTGTCACAGCACAGCAAAACCAAATGCTGGAGGACTTTTACAACATACATACCACTGTGCTCTAGTTTTCCATGAACACCTTTTACAATTCCAAACTGAGATGCAATAGTAGCATAACACCTCTCAACTTCATTCAGTTTCTTATGATGCTCCTCTTTTGCAGTTAAGTGCATCTGCAATTTTTGATCCTGTTAGGAACATAAATGAAGCACCCATTTAATGACAGTAAGTAGCTCTCCAAGTGCTTTTGAATATAGCAGCATAAATGCAAAATCATTCCCAGAACCTTTCAGTTGTCTATTTCATTTTTAATGATCTTTCCCATTTCCAGACAGCAGGAAGATAGAGACAGCATGACAATCAAAGGGTTTGAGCACCTGACATTTGAGGAGAGGCTGAGGGACCTGTGACAGTTCAGCCTGGAGAGGAGGTGACTCAAGGGGATCTGGTAAATTTGTGTATACATGGGGAGATTTGTGTGTGAAACGAATAAAGAAATCACAGCAAGACTCCTTTTAGTGGTGCTCACTGACACAAAGGGAAAGACAGGAAATTTCATTTAAACTTGGGGGGAAATAAGTTTATTATAAGGGTGGTCAAACACTGAACAGGTTGCACAGGCAGGCTACAGAATCTGTTCACAGAGATACTAAAAACCAGCTGACATGGCACTGTGCCACTGACTCCACTGGCCCTGCCTGACAGCCTTGTCCATTCCACTCCTGGGATTGCAAAAAACAACACAGCCAAGGGCAATCAGTTGGTGTATTTCACACTCCTAAATAAAGGAATTTCAATACATGTGCTAAAATCAGAAATGCATCAGCTACTTCTAGAGTAGTGGTGACTTTGATTTAGATTAGTGAGACTAATGCAGATTAATACCCCATGCTTCCCAGAAAAATATAAATAACCTTCCAATGCGTAATTCTTAATTCTTCAGTATCAATTAGCAGTTATAGTAGCTTGAAATACGAGGAAATCACTTTGTGTATCTGTAGAGGAAGTTTCTAACTACTTTTGTAAACATCTAACTCTTTTATTTTACTTCTATTCACATGTTGGCCTAAGTAATATCACAAAGAAACCCACATGGTAATTAAGTAGAACACATTTAATTAATTTTACCAATTTTTCTCGTTTTGTGGAAACTGTTCAGTGACACATGCTACTGATTTTTTAAAGCTATTTGTTATCCTTGTAACACTAAGATTTTTGTGTTCTTCTTCATACTGTATTTTTTATTAACACTTTCATAGGTACTATTTGGTGATTTTTAAAACTAATTTTCTCTGAAAAGAATGGATTAAATTAATTCCTCAGAAAGGATAACCATTCATTTAGATATCTAATCTCTTTCTACTCCACAGTAGAGCAACACAGCAATTAAAATGAACTGGGCCAAATTCATTCCTGTGTGTAAATTCAAGTTACACAAGGATGCATCTGGCCCAGTCTGTTTGGCTTAGGCAAGGCTCCATTTCCACACAGTAACAAATGCAATACATGTCCAGGCATCAGAGGATAATAAAAGCTGATAGTAATCAAAAGAAATGACCACCATAAGACTAGCAAAACAGGATATACAATACAAATTTCTCATGTTTTATAAGGTATGAAATTAAACACACTACAGCAAATGGAAAGTCATAATGGAAGCACTGGTAAAGAAACACCACCACTTAGAGAAATCACTGCAAGGAATGTAGGTTGAAAATGTTCTTATACTTTCTCCTTTTCCTAATCATAAATTAACTGTTGAAGCAGTTAATAGTTTAACTAATTAAGCTAATTAGCAGTCCTATCTTAACTAATGCTAGGAGGGGAATTTTGTAACAAAAACATTAAAAGGAAAGATTTTCTTTGTTTTTCCTGGTAGTTCCCTCAGGTATATTTATTCTAAGAGATAGATGAACAGGGAGACAGCCCTAATTTGAGATCTGAACAGCTTGTGGCAAGATCTGAGGGGTTTTGCAGTTTTTAATATGAACTTTTTCTTAGTGTTATCCCAATTCCTTTCTTTAGTCAACAAGACAGTGTTAGTCCCTCCTCCTCTTTCAGAAAGTTGAAATATGCTTTGCTACTTTACAGGGTTCTTTCCAGGGAGAAAAGGAACTGGCCTGCTCTACCTACAGAAGTTTTATTAAGAGCTCGACACTTGCCTAAATATGATTTTTGATGGCAAGCTGCTCTCCAGGCTTAATGCACAGAAAAATAAAAGCCTGAGTATGTGATTCGTCTCCTCACAGTGAAAAGGTTGTAAAACATCCTTCCATAGAAGACAATCAAGAAACACCAGGAGACACTGCAGGATAGGGAGTGTCTGACCCTGGAGTTGGAGTAAGACCCACAGAATCTTGGTTCTTCTTCCTTACGTCCGATACTGCAAGAACAGGAATTATTGCCCTGCCCTCCACCAGTAATAAAGATAAGCTGGGATGGGGAGTGGAATTGATTGTGGCCATATGGCTTGTTGAGGCACAATGATTTCTTGGTGGAACTAGACCCGAGAAATAGCTCAGGGTCAAGTAGGTGACTGGAGGAACACAAAGAGGGAATTGCTCATATCTCAAAGATACTCTGGAAATTGAGTCACTAGTCAGAGGTACTCAGTGAAGCAGAAGGTGGTAATTGGGAGGTGAAAGTGTCAGAGAAACAAAGGAGGTGTAATGGCATGGGGACCTAAGGCAAAATCACGTGAAAATTATGCAAAGGGATACCAACAGTAAATCTTCGAAATAGGAATTTTTTCACAACAGTTTCTCCAGTTCTCACCATTTTTATACTTTAAAATAATTTGGTTTAATTTATATTGTATCACTGCCTCCTTGTTGTGTTTTTAAACAACATAGTATGATTACAGGCAAGCTCCTAAAAGATGCAGAAAGGAAATAAAAACAACACTCCTATCTAAGATTATTAAGAACAAACCAACTTTTAAAGTTTCTGTTTTTTAACATTTTGCAGTAATTACTTTTTCATTCATTTGGCAACTACACCCGTATTAGAAAACTAAATGGTGGGAGGGAAGTTCTCAGAAAATGCCTATACTGCTGTTAAAGTATCTCTGACACATTTTGGCCTGTGCCAAGTAGGACTCATGTAAGCAGTTCCTGGGCACAGTTCAGGTGACTGACTGCTGGGAGCAATGTAAGTTACTTGGATCCAAATTCCCTCTTTTCTGAAGAGTGGTAGGGTTTAATCAACCTAGAACATTTGACTGCAGCTTCACTAAATGGTTTCACATACATTTAGATTCCCAATAAAAACAGTAAGGGAAGACAAGAACAGATGCTACACACAGAGAGTTCTGGCATTCTCCAGTGTATCATCTGTCAGGACACAAACACCTGACCATTTTCCTCCAGTTATTTCCTTATTTCAGCTGCAGGAAAACAAATACAATGCAGAGCCCACACTCAAGTGTATTCTACCAAGTGAACTGGCTTTGTAGTAATCCCCCTGTAGCCTTCTGACTGCAGGAGTGCTGCTGTCCATATGCAGCGAGGTGCAAAACGACTGCACCGCGCGCAATAATCAGCACTTTTATTGTGGGGAAAAAAGACAATAATAAAGATAAAAAACAATAGAAGACAAATAAATCCTTTATTTCTTTGCCTACTGTCTTTCAATATGAAACAAAACCTTCCACTATTTCAAAATTATAGCATATATGCTAAGAATTATATCAGCACTACAATTTTTGCATAAACTTAACTGGATGGCATGCTAAAACATGGTGTTTACGTCAAGTATTAATATTACATATACTATTCTAAAAGAACAGAATTAAAGGAACAAAACCAGAATGAAATCCTAATCAGCAGGGCACACTCAATCCCCAGCACATACAGAAGTTCCTTCACTGACTGGCAGGGTTTCTAAGGTGCCAGATATAAGCTGAACAGCACATCTGCTTACTCTCAAAACACACACCAGAGAACCATCTAATCTTTCTTTAACAAAATTGAAATAGAAATGGGACTCAGAAAAACGACTGGTTCAGAATTTCATCCATTTTACTTTTAAACACTTTGCCATTGGTGATGACCAAGAGTCTACATGGGCTACTACTACTTTGATCCTTAGAATGTACTGCTTATTTCAGTGCAACCATTCAGGGAGTGAAGTTGGTAGAATTTGACCTGGTCTAAAACTGTATTACCCCACTACTGCAAAAGGTTATAGGAAAGAATTCACTTTTGTTTACCTTGTGGGGGTTTTTTTTATCATTTCATATCAGAGCGTTTTCCATAAATAAGTCCCAACTGTAAATGTTCTGTTTAGTGCTACATGCAAAAGAGGATTTCTAGCACCTTGCCTCCACTCAATATCATTTTTAATTACCATACTGTGTATCAAAGCAAATGTTTTCAAAATATTCAAACGATCAATTAAATGAAAAGTTTATAAACGTAAGAAATATATCTGTTTAAGCAGCTTAGATGCATTTCCTTACAGAAAAGGTGTTGTCCTTTAAATATTCTCATTCATGTGGAAGACTGAGCTTGAAAGTTATGAAAGAAAGATAATATGCAAAATTACCTAAATGTAAGTCCAATAATTTAGTATATTTTCAACACATTTTTAGATCAGCTGCATTTTAGGAATAAATACAAGTTAAAAGTGAAGTAAGACAAAACACATTTTATGTTGCCTTTGATCTTTAACTTGTAGCCTTATCTCCCAGGTCAGAGGGCACATTATTCAATTTCACCATATTTTGTGTAAAACCACTGTAGCGTTGAAGATGACTTTCAGTACAAATGTCATGGTACTTAAAGCTAAACTGGACTCTAGTTTTTTGAGCTTCTTAATTAAAATCACAGTTTGTAATGGTCTGACAATATTATCTTTATTCTTTCCAGTTGAGCAGCAGCAGAATTTTCACAGCATTTATTCAATCAAGCCTAGCAATGTTTCTGTGGCTCACTCTTTCACTTCCTAAAACAGACAACAGGGTTCAGAGCCACTATGCTGTCACTCTGGGTAAATTTATTCCCTGTGTCAAAGGGAGTTAAGCTGAATGGGATGAAATCTAAACTGTTCAGGGAAACTGATGTTAAGAACTAATTCTGAGGAGTAAAAAAGAGTGAGAGGAAAACCATCCTTTTTTTTAAAAACAAAACTAAGAACTGCTAGGAATTCTGTATTACTTTTTGAGATTATTATGCTAGATCCTGTTAGAATAAATAATTACATTATTCAAATGACAGTCTATAAAAAAGTCTTTAATCTATAAAGAGAACAAACGTACCAATTCTACTTTAATTCAGTGAGAAAAAAAATACCACATTGTCAACAGTAGCTATCACACTATAAAAACCTAAAAAACCTACTGTAAGATTTTCAGGTTTAAAGCTGATACCTCTTTCTGTTATTTGTAATAATTATCATATATCATTTAAGTATTAAAGTTGGTTAGTATTGCATTATACCCTAAGAAAACTCTTTTCATTAAAGCTCTTCCTTGGTTTTTTATTTGCTTCTATTATTTTCTTACCATTTCATTCAATTTCTTTTGTAAAGTGTATTTCGAAATCTGTAAAACAACAGAGAGTTATTAATTAAATGGTACTTACATTTTTTCTGACAACAACCTGCATAATTAAGTATTGTTATACCTAGGATTTAGTTGCATTTGTTATTAATCCATCCAATACAGTAATACTGGTTTTGATTAATGATGGCACAATTTCATTTATGACTAGATTCACATTATTTCATAATGTCACTTCAATATTTAAATTATGTAAAACCACTGTACACTGATTTTTTACCAGAGGAGTTTTGAAAAAATGCATAAATCCGTTTGTTTTCTGGCAGGTATCATAAAAATAATGTGCAAATGGAACACAGTCTGTAAACTAGACTCTCAGAAATAAACAGAGAAGAAGACAAAGACAGAAATGAAAGTATTCCTTCAACTCCTGCAGGAACAGAAGGGTGTTCCCTGTTGGAAAAAACCAAATAACATCTCATTAGATATTCTAAGTGGTAGCATATAAAGATATAATGTACCAATCTCACATGCTTTAATAATATAAGGCTGACATTAGGCGATATTAACACTATTTTAATACCCCATTGACAGAGTATTTTGATTTGCATAATGCTTAAGTATAAGAGGGAAAAAAAGAGTAATGTCAAAGAACCCAGAGTGTGCAAATCTTATACAGAAAATATTATTCCTAGGAAAAACGTAGAGAACAATAATTTTAAGGGAGGGTTATGACCCTACAGAGAAGAACAGAGAACTGAATAAAAAATTCTTCACTCTTATATCAGGCTCACTTCCAAACAATTTCCCTCGGACCACGTGTCCACTGTGACCTCCTGCTTCCTCAAGCCACAGCAGAATTTCCTAGATCTGAACTATGCTGGGATATAAATGCTTGATCTGTGAACATTAAACATTTAAGATTTTTTTTTTTTATTTGTGGTTTACCTTACAAAAGAAGGACCACTGGAATCTTTCATTACTCTTGCCGTCCACATATTATGTTCAGCAGACCATGGAGGGATGGATATCCTACATCATCTGTGCTATGCCAAGGTTTGAGCAAGGCAAACATCCTTACAGTTATTGCACAGCGGGCCAGACATGGAAATTAATTTCTTTTGCCCCAAAAATACATTCAGTGTTAACTAAGTGATTAAACAAACAGTCTGATACCAAGTAAATGCATTCCATTATAAGAGAATGTTAGTAAGAACCAAGAGAAGCTGCAAAATCATGGTAATAATCCATTGTAACCCTTTTGTTTTCAATAGAATTTTTATCCCACACAGTTTTGGATAGAAAAATAATTAGTTCCTGGTAACATCTGAAATCTGGCAATGCTAGTAATCCATTTTCAATATATCTGCATTGGTCTTAAGCCACGGATGATGTGTAAATACAGAAACCTCCCAGTGAGACAAAGGAAAGCGCCCAAAAGCACAGGGAACACTGCGAGTTGCAGGCACAGTGTGAATATTTATTTCTATTTAGGAGTCCAAAAGCAGGGATCCCAGACAGGTGAGAAGTAAGACAAGAATGGGAAGAAAAAGGAAGGCTGTGGAAATGAAAAGAAAGCACATTTCACACACTGTTTGGACTTTTGAGTCTTCTGGAGGAAAAGAACATTAGCCGGAAGGTTAACTTGAAGTAGTCTTGACACTGAAGACTGGAACAGAAACTCAGTGTTAGAAAGTGAGGTGTACACATCCCGGAGAGATTAAATAAGAAGGCTTTAAAGATCCTCTTAAAAACAACTATTTTCTTAATAGTAAAACACCTAAAACTGAAACACTTGCATTCCAAGAAAAGTTATTTTACAAAAACAATAGTTTACCTGTAATGCTCTTAAAGTTTCTTTCAATCCATCGATTTCTTTTTCTTTTGTTTCGACAGCAAGCTGGTATTTTCCCTTTCAACAAAAGCTGTACTTCAGGATTTGGGCAGAATAAATGCATTTACAACAAGAATTTATCAAAAAGAATGTTACAAAAACAAAGTGTTACTCTGCTGTGACAGAAAAATTCATTGGGGAAAAATTCAGTTAAATAATTTTAAAATGTAGATACATCTTGCTATAAAAAGAAAAGTGAAAACAAAATAATATCTTTTTACCACTTATGACTCTATTCATCAAGTCTTAAAATTGTCTGTTCTGGGAGAGACAAGCCTGAAAAAGGCAGAACTAAAACATTATTTATACCTTAACAAAGGTACTAGGTTTTAAAACCAAAGGTATCAGGTAAATCCATTTTCTTATCTGCAGTAGCAGGACCTTCATAGAAACACTTGCTCAGCTTTTCCGCTCCACAAAGACTGAACTGTAATCTGTTATCACTAGAATCACTAAATACATGCAAGCACATTTTATATTTATATAAATATAAATACGTGTATGGGTATGCATATATACACACACATACAGAACTTGCACATGAGAAACTCAAAGGACTTCAGTAGAATTAAATCTGGTAAGAATCTCTGGCTGCAGTCAATCCAATGCAGACCAGAATCTAAATATCAGAGAATATGCCAGTGAACACAAATACATCCATTCAAACACCCCTGCACGTTCCAGTCATTCCAACATAGTGCTGGCTGTGCAATCTTCCAAAAGTACCTCATGACTAATAGTACATATATTCTAAAATGGAGCAGAAACTGGTCTTTTAACTCTAGCTTAATTTATTCATTCAGTTACTTTGGTATAAAGTACTTAAAGTACTATTCAATTCAATGGAAATATTTAGAAGGAAAAATTAATCAGCATACAATTTAATTCTGAAGCTTTCATTCAAAATACAAATCAGAGACTACTAAGTGGGTATGTATGGACAAATGGAATGTCTTAACAAGAAAAAACTCCAAATACAATGAGAAAATTACTCAACCAGAAAATATAAAATAAATATAAATAAATATAAATGCAGCAAACGTAAGATTTACTTTGATATCCTTTCAAGCCATTTAACCAGTTTGAAAAATTCTATGCCAGTTCTTATGCCACATGCAGTATATTCATTTGCTCTAAACCACCAGGAAATTTAAATGAAACAATAGAGGCCACATGCGAACATTCACTGACTTCACTTTTTGAAACAGGTTCATTGTACACCAAATGTAAATCCTTCAGAGGAGGAAGTGGGCATTCATCCTGGCATAAAAACTTATGTAGCTAACAAAATCCACATAAATTCAGGCTAAAATTTATCTTTTTACTGTTTAGGTCAAGTACCTTAGGAATCCAGCTCAGCTAAATCAATAAAATCCCTATTAAAATCTGATTTCACTAAGGCAGTTAGAAATGTTATTTCTCACTATAGCTTGGAAAGATCAATTATCCCATTTATCCCAAGCCCCTAGAATGAAGTAAATTTTGTAAAGCTGCAATATGGAACTATCAAAGAACACTCTTTCCCCAACTGATTTTTAGCATAAGCAGTGACACTTCACAGGGGAAGTTCTATAGGTTTTGAACAAAAAACTAGAAGTAACAAAGTTATGAAGACACTTCTTTTGCAAAGGCCGTAGCAAGAAATAGAATTTAATTTAGAATATTAAGTTTATACTTAGGACATGTTTGATAAGTTTTTATGCCATTATCATTTGCTTATGCTCTTCTTTGGATGACAAATAACAAATAATTATAGAGTACCTTTTCTTCTTCCATGGCAAACATCCTTGCCTGTAACTTGGTTGTCAGTCACATAAAAACACAGAACAAACAAAAAAATCAGAACAGCACATGGCATTAATATTATTCACGCAATTTAACAAGACATGCAGTTATACTGACCTGCATAGTGACCTTCCTGCTTTTTTTTAAACTATAGGAACTATAGAGTCACAAGAAGAAGTTTGTGAATGTCGAATGATTTTTTCAAGAAACCTAATTGCTTGTCAATTTCTTTTTTGTGTGACATGATTGTGATGCAGCATTAGTGACGAATTCTTCATCACCATGGGCAGCAGTTTCAGTTCCTGTGAATGTTCTCTGCAAGGTCTCTCAGCACTTGTGTTTGCTCATTATAACATGGAGAATAAAACGCAAGAGTGAAACACACTTTCAAATGTTGAGCCGGGTAATTTGTGTGGCAGATCTTTTGCCATGGTTTATGAATCTACCCTTGCAGAGGTCATGCTAACTTAGAGGGGAAAAATCAAACAAAGCAAAACAGAATAAGGAAAGTATTAGAAGAAGCGTTATCTTCTCTAGGAGGTTTTTGAAATATAAAAAGGAAAAATGCCAGGAGGAGTGGCATCTGGAAAGAACTGTCAAAATACAAGCATTGTGCTGTGGTCAGAAGAAAGGACATGATTTTTTTGAGCTGTATATTCTAACATTTCATATGCAATAGAAAAATATTTTCATACCAACTGATAACTTGCTATGATGCATCATATTTTAAAATCCCACAAAGACAATGGCTTTATTTCGTTACCTGTTTTTTAAAAGCTGCCATAGCTTCTTTATTTTGTTGTTGCAATGTGCCAGCCTGATGCTGCAGAGCCTCCTGCTCATGTGAAATAACAACAGTGTCAGTTAAGTATTATCTTAGAGCAAATCATATATAAAGTATTTCAAGAAAAATGCTGATTTCTTGTTAAATATTTTTAGAAAGACACAACTGACTAAAAAGCCCTGAAGACTAAAAAGACGCCTTTTTAAACTGGTAATTGTCTTTTCGGTAGGAGCTTCTCTTTAATTCTTAAGAGGAAACAATTCTCACCCCTGGAATACAGACCTTTTGCTAGAACTTCTGTAAGCAACTCTTACCCACCCCATCAGCCTGCAGCAGCAATCCACATCCACTACCACCTTAAGACAGCACCTTGACACTGTTCCAGGTAGTTACAACAAAATTTTATTATCCATTAAAAATATAATCCCATTTTAAAATAACTGTTATTCTGTTTATAGTTAAATTTTGGTCATTTAACAAGCTACCTGAAAGAGCTGAAGGAGGGCAGAAAAGACTAAGTGTAAGACAATAGTATGAGATTTTATCATCATCCTGCCTGGCTTTACTCTCATCCATAAAGACAAGAAAACGAGTGAAGAGGTACTTTTTTGTGTTATTATTTCATATCATAATCTCATAGGCTAATACTACACTCTGCAAGCTGGAAATCTCCAACATCTTTAAGCATCGTGCTTCTCTGTAAGATATTTCACCTTTACCATGGAATGTATGCATGGAAGACCAGGTTTTTTAAGTTCTGAACACTGAAATATATTAGGTAAAGGTAGTTAAGAGGCTCAACTGTCCTTGGATAGCTATCTCAAAATACGAGTGTTTAGCTTAGAAATATTAGTGTGAAGCAGGAAACAATTCAGTAATGACTGCACAAAAATAAATATAAATTGAGACTATTAAAAAGAATGAATGGGAGAAAATAAACCGAAAATCTGTTTCACACACAAGGAGTCTAATTGCTTCTCCTGCCTTAATAGGAATTGAGAGTTTTTTAAACATGAAGTCCATTCCAAAATTGCTGTTTTCTCCAGCAAGTTGGTGTTGGTTTCACATTGTACAAGCGAGAGCTCTTGCCTTTTGATAGAAGACAAGAATCCATGGAAGTAAGGTGTTCTATACTCATTTACTTATTAACTCATCCTAAGATAAGTAGAGAAAGTTTTTATTTGTGTGTAACGAACAATATGCACTACATAAATGAATATTCAGAACTACATAAAAGTCTTGAGAAAGGCTTTTGTAAGGTTGTTCCTTAGCCCTGTGTTCAAGGCACAGGTTCTCCAGGGGGTGACAGGCATGTGAAGTACCCTAGAGAGGCAGAGGCAGTACTGCAGGGACAGCAAACCAACTACTCCCAGTGCAGTATTCCTGCTCACTACAGAAATGAAATTTTATATCCATAGTACTGCCAAATTAAGATGGCACTACTTTAAAATACACAAATTCAAGCCAATATCATATAATAAATCATGTAGCTATCAGTCTGGTTTCATAAAACAGTCATCCTTTATACAATTTTATCACAGATGTAATGGAAAAAAATGCCAGTGCTGAAGTCTTTATAACATACCACTTTCTTGTACTGTATATTCCAGTGAGGTATTTTATTTTGAAAAAGACTGGGGAGTGTCTACAAATACTCATTTTCTAACAAGCCTCACATGCAAGACTATCAAATAAAATAATTATATTATTCCTGTCAGAAATTCAGGCTTGGAAGTAATTTTCCATATATGCCATGTATGTGTGGTGCAGGGATACTGAAGAAAAAAGCAGGGTTTTTTTTAAAATATGAACAAAATCAGCTTTGATATTGTGATGTTCTGCAAGCATAATGAGTACACTCCCTAGATTTTAAGGAATATATTCTCCGGTTATTCAGTTTTCCCTGCTTGAGTGTATTTTTTCAAGAGCAGCAGCAGTATATTTATAAAATATAGGCAAATTGTAATACTGTAACATGACTTAGCTGAAGTCATGTCTTTATTTCAATATTGTTAAATTTATGGTAAAATGAAATGAATGACAGAAATGTTGACTTAAAGGGAAATCTATGAAAGAAATGGAAAAACAGAACCTTTGACAAGCCAGAGGAAGATGTCTACTTATTGAACTACTATAGTGATCAATATGATTCTGAATTCAGAAACAATCAGGTAACAAATTCAATTTAAATGTCATACTTAGAATTTTCATCTTACTAGAGTCTCTAGGACTGGAAATTTGCATTAGCTTGTTCCTTTGAATTTCCAGAATATTTTCTCACATGAAGTTCCCAAAATCTACCACTCATTGTTTACATCAGCTTTGCTATGTGTCAATGTTAAGTGCAAAATACAGGAATAGAGTTCACCTCACTACCTGTAAGTCCCACCCTTTTATGAGCGGTAAATTAAATTGCTGTTAAGGTCTTAGAATGGGTGGAAATCCTCCCTTTTGAACCCAGAATATTAAGAGCTGCAATGCTAGGTTAAGAAAAGCAAAGAAGGGTTACAACTTGAAAGCACTCTTGCTTTTACAAATATAAAATATTTCCTGTTTCTGTGTGCACATATATATCTTTCAAGAAAGAAAAGCACAGAGTTAGGATTATTAATTTAAGATGGTTAGGATGAACTCCAAGATGAAATAGTCTTCCTTTACAACTAAGATGTTAAATATCCCAAGATCAAGGATAGAGCTGAAATTATTGTTTTTTCTGTGATCGTAAAATATACAGAGTGAAGCCTTTTATCTTGTGACCTAGTGACAGGGGTCATAGGTTTGATTGTATTAAAGAAGGGAATGCATTTCCTAGGAAAGCATAACCTCAGGAGCCCTAACTCTGAGAAGAATGTTAGACTTATGTTACTGAATACTTCATTCTCAACATTTAAAAGCTGACACACTACTTCTGAGTGTGGATAACATACAAGTTAATGTTTAAAGCAACTTTTTGGAAAAATTGCCACTTCCAGAAGATTGCAAGTGAAGTGGTTTGCTGCACTGATATTTGCACTTGCCAAAGCCAAACATAATACAGAGAAGCTGCTACACAGCTTCCCCCACACTGATGTGTCAATATGCCTCATATTCAGCTAAATGTCTTATTGCTTCAATATTTCCACCTCTTTTGACGGAAGATTGCCAAGTCATGCTAAATATTATTATATTCTCTTGTTAAACACATTTCTAAGCTAGGCACAATCCAAATCAAAATAAAAGCTACAGATGTTCATAACTAAATTATAAGCTAGCACATTCAACTACTAGAAATAGAAATAGCTCTAAAAAGAGGAATTGTAACAAATCAAAATTTATATTAACATATTAAAATTAAATCTCAGCAGGTAAAACACTAAAATCATGTAGGAAAGTTACCTTCTGCCATTCAAGTTCTTGTTTCTCTATAACAATTTTATTTATTTGGTCTTCATAATTAGTTTCTGTTTCCTAGTTAAAAACAAACATAAAAAGCAAACGTCAAAACACGTAGATGAAGAGAAATTCAGTAAGACGCAAAAGGGCCTCAAGAATCCATTGTAGTCAATGATACAGATAATCATAGTTAATGACTCAGAATCTTTGGGACAGCTTAAATATTCAGCTCAAAGCATTTGAATCTTTATTCTTTTTGACATCTCCTAGGACAACTGAAAACTTTGTGTCAGCAATTACTTCTGTTCTTATGGAAAAAGTGAAATATTTATCATTATCTTCTGTGCCACAAAGCCTTCTGACCTACCAAATAAAAAAACTGAAACAGAATCATGGGTAATCGACACATATTTTTGATAAGATGAGCTACAGGAAAATCTGAGAAGACCATTACTGAAGTTCAAAGTTTCCTCCATGATCCACAAAAGGTACTAATAGCAAGAAGGTTTGTTACCAATCCAGTTCTTGCAGAAGCACTTAGTCAAGAATCAAACTATTACTTTTGATAATAAATGAGAGTTACCTTCTGATAATCACAGTTGCTAAATAAATATTTATGACAACTTTCCTGAAACATTCTGGTATTAAAGTAAATTTTCCTAACAGGAATCAGCTTCCCTTTGGAGTCCAATTTCTATGAGCTCCGGCCTTCCTTCACAAATCCAATACTCAAAAAAAAGGAAGAACGAAAGGTTCCCCTATGAACAATCATGACTTCTTGCAAGAACAGTGTTCAAGCTTTTGATGCCTGTCATAAGCAACTCACCACTGTCCTGTTATTGCACATAGTCAAAATAATGAATATCCTTCAAAGACCTGGAAAGCTACACTAATGAGTCACTGAGCTTCAAAAGCTGCTTTCCTGCCTTGGCTCTGCACACTGATGGCCAGCTTGAAAAAGTGACTGCATTAAGTAAGCCTGACTTCTCTTTGATGAATCGCTGCACTAATAACATTTACTGAGGTCTTGTGCTGGACACACTCCAACAAGGCCCAAACTGACTGTATGAGGGTAAAAGAATACTCCCAATACTTGAACTGTGCATTTTGATAAATTATGCGCAAATTTATGCCCTTTTAAGTTCAACTTCACTACAGTTTAAATCCTGCAATCTTAATTCAAAATTCAAGTACTCTTTAAGTGACTCATGCCTCAAAAGTTGGTTAGAAACTTTAGGAAACAGTCAAAACTTGGGAAAAAAAGGCCATGAATCTCTTTAATGAAAAATAAAAGAAGGCCTCAAAAGGATCATTCTCTTAATACTGGGGTTTAAGTAAAATTCTACTGAATTGCAATACCATGAACAACTACAACTTGCCATGAGACAAAAAAGATATCACCTCTGGATGAAGCAATACCTTTCCTGACACACTGAAAGAACAAATGAAGGCTCTTTCTCCTTCCCAAGTGAAGAAGATAACACAAATTTTTTGGCTATAAAATATACTGCATCTTTAAGAAATGCAATTCTTTCTGCAGCCCAGTAGGAATAAGAGTTCCAAGTTTTTGATTCAAGGATATCTACAACACTTCATCAATTGATGCAAAAGAGTTTTGTAGATTTTGCAACCCTTTCTCACTTAGTACAATATTTGATTCATAGTCCCACCATTTATCAATAGAAATAAAAGAGAAAAATATGTCCCAAGTGATTTAAAATAGTTTTTTGACATTGACATCTTTTATAGGGTTTTAGGTCAAAAACTGACTTCCTTGATTAGAAGACAGTTTACAGGCACACGTGTGGAGAGAAGCACACTTCTTTCCACAGGAGGCTACCCGTAAGCATTTCAAAAGATTCTTGCAGGTTCTAAATACATGCCTCAGCAATCATGTGAATTTTACATACAAAATACTGAATATACATTTAAAATTAAGATTTGGCTCACAGAGAACTAGAGAAAACTTCTTTAGCTTTTGCTTCTCTCTTATGTACTGGTGGAATATAGATGGAGAAGAGACCTATTTCATATGACTTATGGTAAAAAAAAAAAGAAAGAGAACTTAAAAGATTATCAATGCTTCCCAGTTCTGCTTTAACAAGTAGTACTGCAGAGTTGCAATGACTTTTTTTCTGATACTATTCTATAAGTACTGAAGGAAAATACATTCCCCTGATATCCCTGGAGTGATAAAACCAAATGAGATTGACTTGGAGCTTTTTAAAAAGGTGTAATCTTCAACCATTTCTGCCATTAAGTAACAAATGCCATGAAAATTATATATTATTAGCAAAAGCATTGCTCAAAATTGTAAGAAATTGGCATTAAATTCCATTTTAAGCGAGCCCTTTGCTGTGAATACTTAAGAGGATAAGAACCAAAGTTCTAAGTGAACAACACTCCTCCAACTTACTCTCAAATTATAAAGGTGTACCTAGAAGCTATCAAAAATGTGTATGTATGTAACTACTGTTGAAAAAATAAACATCATAAATACTTAAACTGAGAATGACAATTACATGATAAAAATGTTCTCATGTGAAATCGCTAACAGTTATAAGCCTAATCCATCATTTTTACATCTTTCAAAGGACATTTATAGTTTACCCATTTTGAATTGAAAGCTTTTAAAACTTGTGGGAAACACTTTTTTTTTAGAAGTTCTATCAGCTGTTTAATAAGACAAAAACATTTTTGTTATACTTAGGAGAACCAGATTGTATATAACTCTGATGAGGGATCAAAAATCCACAAAACCTTAAAAGTGTTCATTTTTTATTAGATGCCTTAGGACTACATGGATTTAAGTGTTTTTATAAAAAAAGACGACCATAACAATAAAAGAGGAGTAATTTGATGGTTTATTTACTCGTTATAACCTTTAGAAAGTGTCAAGCCTTCTTTAAAGTGTTTGCTTCAGGCTGTAGTTTTACAAGATGGGCTGTGGATTGGTCAAGCCCCCTCGATTCTTGACCCTGAACAGATTTAGGAACAGAGTACAGCTGGCTCATGTCCAAGCAGCCAAAACTGCTGCTAGGTACTTTTATTATCTTTTTTGAACTTACAATCTCCCTCCTACAAAATTGCACATCCAATTCTCATGCAGGTCAAATAGTACTCACAGAAACTACACTTTCTGATTGTTTCAAACTATAATTAGAAATTCCTTCATGAACTAAGCAGACCAGTACAACTTTTAGTAGACCTCATGGATATTGTTCTTAAGCTTTGTTTCCAGGACAAGTATTAAAGGGAAAGAAGATATTTATCATAGCATTATTCTAACTTTTGCTCCTGATAAAAGATTGTAGGATTTTAATAGTTACTACAGTTAACAAACAACAACAGCAACCATATAGTTGGAATCTATTCTCAAAAACTTTCCTTTTTCAGAAGCAGACACACAGAAATGTATACCAACCACCGTTTTTCCTTTGGAAATTTTTCATTGGTCTGTCCTTGACTCCACTGCACAGGTTACAATTCCTTTATATTTAACTAAATTTCTTCCATCAGAATATATTCCTGGAAATGCCTGCATGGATACTTACAACACTCTCCTCTCCAACTGCAAGCAATCACTTCCTAATCAAAAGCAACATTATTTACTAACACAGAAATTATCATCTAATGCATGCCTTGCTGACTTGAAAAACAGTATCACAGGATGTCACAGTCATGAGATCTGTAAACTTCAGTGCTGCTTATTCCCTTGTATCCACATACTTACTTCTTTTCCTAATATTCAGCTGTCCTTGTTTCTGTGATTTTGCTAAAAAAATAGCCTCATTTATGCTTAGGTATAAAATCCAGTTAAAAGACTGTTAGGAAGAAAATGCATTCAGTTGACTGCAGAGCAAGACTGGCAGACATGGAACTAAGTGAAGGTGATATCTGGCACAAAAGAATCCCTGGCCTGGTCAGTGCTTGATGAGTGGGGAAGCTAAACGGGAAAAAATAGAAGACAATCTAACTATTGGAGTATGAAGTAATCCCTGTGGGGCAGGGGAAAGAGAAACACGATTTTTTGTAGATTTTAATTACTTACATATTCCTATTATGTCAATTTCTATGGAGAACAAAGACCCTGTGAATAGCCAAAGGAATAAAGTGAAGCTGTATCAAGTAGAATCATTTAAGCAATGTATTCTTTGGAACAAACTTGCACAGCTATGAAGGACTGGGATTTCATCTGGAAGATGAAACAGATGAACAGTCACTTACTAGGAGCAACTCCTCTAAACTATTTTTGAGAGTTTAATTATGAAATGATGACATTAAGTAAGGATTGTATCAAGTCTCTCAAAACATTTTCATATTTAAGAATTTGGTTTTTATCTGTCTAGCTTCACACAGATAATTTCATCCACAAATTTATTTTTATTAATCTGAATTTATACTGCAGCTTAACCAACCATTCCATGCAGTTTATTAAACTCAAAATACACAATAGGTCCTGTCCCAAAGAGTCTCCTGTTGAAGTGACAAGCAAGACCAAGAATGGGAAGAAAAACAGAAGCAAACAGAAGTAAAATAATCTCATTTGAGGTCAAGCCAGAGGTCAAAGACAAAATTGAGAGTAAAATCCACTGTACTGGCTCTAGTGCCTCCCTCAGGCTATCAGTCTACTGAACCTCACAGGCAACCTGGAAAGGAAGTGTGAAAAGTAGTAAGAAACCTGCAGAATTTCTACTTTTACTCCACTTTCTTATGGAGCAGATGACACAGTTTGTGTGTTTCATTCTTGTCCACAGAAAAATTTGCATGGTGCAAGACAAGCACTGTAATTCTCTAAGTTATCCCTGTATTTCAATCTATGCACTACCTTTCTCTCAGGGCTGATTAAAAATTTACAGAATAACCTCATGCTGATTGAATTTGTTAGAAATTCACAGCTAGAATGGGGAGAGGGTTTTTAAGGGGGATTTTAAAGAAAAAACATCCATACAAAGTTCTACTTAAAAAGATAAAAATGAATGGCACTAGGTATAAACCATATTAATCAATAACCCTTGCTTCTACAAAATACTAATGTTTTATATTCCAAACTTCAAACATACTAAGCAAGCAGCCCGGAACTGATTATTAAATCAAACAAATCAAAAACACATTCCAGGACACCCTAAGATTTCAAATTGGCTGTCTGTAAAATGCTTACATTTTTACCTAAATTTCTAACTAAACACGTAAATATATATATATTTTTTTTTTTTTTTTAGGGTAGGAAAGCACAGCTATTTTAGAAACTTAGGACCATGTCTTAACTGTGAAATTGGCTCTCAGCATTTGCATCAATTTTGAAACTAAGACCAACTTTAAGGCAAAAAATTACCCTTCTGAGGCAACGTTTACAAAATCACAGTCACAAACTCTTGTAGTACAGCAGACACAAAACAGGTATAAAAACCCAAAGAAAAATGCCAAAAGATGAAATTCCATGGCAGTCTATGAACACTTTAGGCTCTGACCAAGTGCATTAAAAGTGCAATAATAGGTTAACAATGTAAATTCAGCTAAGCGGTCTTATAAAGAAAGTACACTCTGATTATTATAATAAAAGTTAAATTATTCAGTCTTTACTTTTAATACTGAAATACTTTGACTAGAATAAACATGTAACACAGGTCTGGGGATCACGCCATTGGGGCTTTAACAGTACTGCACCAATAAAGTACCATCATGCAGCCTTTCTCTTCTTTTTTTTTTTAATGGCAGTCATTCTTTTGTTTATGGCTTTTAAAGAGAGGATTATAGCATTTCACTTAGATCAAAATAAGCATAAATCAAGCATGTCATCAATACTAATATTTTAAAAGTAATAATACACATCTTTTGAACAGGTCAAAATCATCAGATGAAGAAAAATACACTTTAGGTCTTTCAATATACACAACAGTTCTGAAACACTAAGGGGAGAAATAGAAAAAAATGTTTACACACACACAATTGAAAAAGTAACCACAGAAAAATACAAGTGAAAAACTAACCACAAGAAAACAGAGCTGCCTTTCCCAGCACAGAACCAATTTTACCTTGGTACTACTACAAGATGATTCAACTCATTTCAAAAACAACCCCCCCACCCCCAATCCTCAATACACTATTGTTGTAGGGCTCTAGCTTAATAGTTTAACAATGTAAAAATGGTGAAATAAAGTGTGTTTGGTTATCACTGTAGTTCTTTGCCCTCACAGGTAATTCTGAAGGCAGAAGTTAACAGCCAAAATCACCACTTTTCTGACAAATGGCAAATCAATTATGAAATGAGAAAGACTTAGGGACTTGGCATATTTGGATTGTTCCTTTTCATTTTGTATCAAAGGCTGCTCTTAAAGAATAATGAAAGACAATAATTTAATGTAAATCATTTTCTCAATAGTCTGATCATCAACTCTAACAACTTCTTACATTGTTACAGAAAAACCAAATTCATTCCCATACAACCCTGTAGCCTTTGTGCTCTCTACAGGGAAATTTGTAATACACACAATACCTAAACCCATTATATTTTTAAATAAAACCCTGGTTGGTGAATCACTTAAAATTCAACATGAGGTTTAGCGACACTTATGCAGCATTTTCTATGATTACCAACAGAGAGACAGAAACAAGACAAAGACTAAATCCAATATAAAAAAATTTACCCTTCTTATACGAAGTTCTTCTATTGCCTCCAATAAACTTGTTTTAAAGTCTAACAATCGAATGGAAAGTAAAGTCTCTGATGGACTTGGAAGAGTAGAGTCAAGTGCCTGTGCTTTAAAGTCTTCATCCATTCTTTGAGCTTCTTTCTGCAAAATAAAAACAGGCATTTCCTCTCCAGTTTATCTGTAAGAGAATACTCAAACTGCAAAACCTGCAAATATGGAGGCAGATTCTTTTTGCAAAGAGTGAAATTACTACTTATAGATACTATGCAATTACCAATATTTTCATTTTAAAGTAATGTGCAATACTGTAGAAAAAACCAAACAGATATCAGTAATTCACAATATTCCTTTGCTTCTCCTCTTTATTGTTGGCCTGGTTTTAATTTTAAGCAAAAGCTCGATGAGCAGACAGAAGCTCTACAGAAGTAGAGTTTTTTTCCCAGAGTTACTGCCCTGGACTCACATGAAGGTGCTGCAACGAGTACATTGTGCCATGAAAAAGTTGCTGTCTACATTTAAGATGTCAAAGATCACAAGACAGGCTCAATTTTAAAAGACATCTTTAGACTGAAATTAGGGACTTAAGGTAATTTTTGCAGTGTCTGCTTCTGAATTTTAACAAGAAAACTCTGATTCTCTCCCGACAAGATCCTGTATCAAAATGTTGTACTCTAAGCTAGCTACATCAACTGTTGTCAAAGCAAGGAGTTATGCTAACAGGAGACCCAGGTGTCTCTGTAGGGACAAAGCACGTTTGTTAGCAACACCAGAGGTGACTTCAACACTCAGCATTTTATTCACAAAAACATAACAACTGTACGTGTTTCATCTGTTTTTCCCAAATTATATCTTTTTAATCCTTGAGACTGAATTTTCAGCAGTGCACTAGAACACCCGATGCTATCCCTGCCAGAGACATCCCTCGTGTGTTTCTGCGCTAAGAATTACGGAGGCAGGGGTAGAGCACAGGAGTTATGACTGACCTGGCTGCTGCCACAGAACCTCTAGGAAGGAATTCCTGCAGAAAGAGCAGAGACCTGGTCTGTATCATGGGGCCATAACAACTACAAATCAGGGCTCACCACTTTTTCTTCTGTTGTCTAAATAAAACCCTAACACAGATCACATTTAAGCTGCTTGGTCACGGATAATAGATTGACTCCTTGCTTAGCTGCCCCACCACAAAAGTTAATCTGTTAGTAAAACAATGCTTTTGCTAAAACCAAAAAAATCAGGCTCATTTTTGTCTTTCATTTTAAAACATATGACTAATACTGAGCTGTTCAATATGAAGGATATAAATTCTTTGACAGTGTCAAAATGTGTATGTTTGAAGGACTTCTGAAGAGGCAGCAAATAAAGCCGGAATAAGAACCATGTACAAACATGTAGC
This sequence comes from Corvus hawaiiensis, assembly GCF_020740725.1. Classification (NCBI taxonomy): domain Eukaryota; kingdom Metazoa; phylum Chordata; class Aves; order Passeriformes; family Corvidae; genus Corvus; species Corvus hawaiiensis. The sequence goes on along the minus strand of NC_063218.1, from coordinate 57,234,221 downwards.
ACTTCAGGCAACAAATCCGTTGTGTCAATGTGCCAACATGAATCAGGCATTGTGCAGGCAACCTACAGACATTTTAGACTGAAGCTGTTTGGGGTTTTTTTTAAGTAGTACATTAGGATAAAAGCCCACTACTTATATTTTAGCCAAAGAACTTAGAATAAATGAAGTCCGATTCTCACAAAAGCACATTAAAATATTTTGTTTCTTTCACTCAGGTTTTCAAAATTGTTTCCTTACTGATACTTGTTGTACCACTACATGAAGAACTACCACAAACATCTGATATCAAGTATTGGGAGATGACCATAACTAAAAATCTAAAATGCCAATATTATGCACAATGAATTAGGCACAGAGCCACTTGATTTCACTTTTCATCATGCTAAGGGTAGGATTTTTACAAACATAATGTTAAAACATGACACGTGGTCTAATTCTATTGCTGTCAGCTAGCGTTCCAGGTTTGGAGTTGGAGGAATCCTACAGTGATGAATTTCTACAAGACTGTACAGTTATCAAATGAAGAAGTCTGGAAGCTTGTGTTAGTAAGGGAAAAAATAAGAGTGCTTGTGAAAAACTTGACTCAGAAAAAGGATTCATCCTACAAGACAGGTGCACTTAAAGAAGTGCATTTCAGTTATGAAATGACTTCTGTTCAGGTCAATCAGTAGAATAATGTACATTAACTGCTACACACTGGGGCTTGTGATTTTCTTTTCCATCACAGAAGCAATCTGAGAATTAATTTCTCAAGGGGATATTTTCAAACTAATGCTATACTCCAAGGAACAGAAGAAGAGGGGCCTCAGGCATCCACAGCTTTCTCTCAGCTCAGTGATCTCAGCAGGAGCACTTGACAAACAAGAGTTCACCTCCCTAATTCGGTGAGTACAGACAAACGCTTTGGTGAGTGAATCTCATTGAGTCTTCACCCATCCCTTCATTGTGACAGTACTGTTTTCTCATGGGCAATTCGTACTCAAGACTGCTTTGCCAAGACTGCCACAAAATGCTTCACAGCCTGCTGCTGAAACCTGCAAGGTACGGGGGTGCTACACACATTCCTCCTGCCCTCCTCAGAATTCAGTGCCACACACCCCTGCGCTCTCTTCCACCTCTGAGAGATGAAAAAACTCAGTACCTTCCAACGAGTTTACACCGGGCTTGACTAGAAACAAAAATATACAAAATATAATCATGAAGTTTAAAAATAATTTAAATTATCTACATATTAATAAAATACCTACTTTTGGTATCACACATTAATACAACAATCTAGAACTACTGCAAAGATACATAATAAATGCCCTTCACCACAGAAAATACAAAAAAAATTCTTGTGTAATTAAAGGTATTTCCAAATAGATGCATTTTTACTTTAGCAACTGATATTTCTCAGAATACCTAGAAAATACTTTTTAAAAAATCTAAAGCATACATGTGATAACATTTGAAAAGTGAAAGATTGAAGTTCTTATTTTGAAGCATTTACTATGTTTCCTTTCCTATTACTCGCACTCACTTTACATTTAACAAAATAAGGACAAAAATTGATTTTTAAAAAGCACATTAAAAAATCCATTTTAACACAATTTTAAGTGCCATAAAGGGCTTTATATCTTTGAAAAGCACTTATTAAAAATTACATCTTAAATACCCTGCACTAGAAAGTAAGTTAGCCTATAAGCCTGATAGGGGTCAGGGTAATAACACAGAATGAACAAATTACACTGTCATTCCACTTAAATTATTTAAGTTATTTAATTTGACCTGTAGATAGTCTCTTGTCTTCTCATCATGCCTGACTTTTAAGTGGGAGGTCTTCATTCATGATGATCCTTTAATGGAAGCAAAGCTTTCTCCATTTAACCCATGGTGTTATCAATCATGTACAGGGATAAATGAGGCTGTAAGATTTTGCCAGTATCACAAATGACACTGTGACCCGAGGCCAACATCTTTATTTGCTTCTCCAGTGATTCACTTCAGCAGATATTAACCAATTTTATAATCCATGAAAGGCAAAATTAAAGGACACCATCCATAAAACAGAATAATTCCTATCAGCAACAAAGTGATGTCTGTATTATCTTATAAATTATATGGCCATACAGTGTGGTAATGTAATGAAGTAAAGATGGTAATAATCAAATGCCTAGGGCAAATGCTAATATGCATTTAATCACACAGCATGAAGCCATTTGTCACTACAGTTGAATGCATGTGTACATAAAATACATGAGTCACGTCCTTATTGTTATAGTATAACAGCATCAATTTCACACTATCACTTTACCACAATAACAACTGCAGGGTTTGATATTAACTAAAACATTCAAATGCCAGAAGTGCGACCAAGAGCAATATCTTACAAAAACTGCTTGGAAATATCTTCCCCCTACTATTTAACTTAACACATTCCAATATTGCATGTGTGCAGAATTTGATAGTATTTCTCTACAAAACCCCCTTCAGGTACATTTTTGCAACACCCTCAGTTTCTTTTTAGAAACAGGGTAATTTATGGCATTTCAGTAGAGGCTGGATCACTTTTTAAGGCTGTATCTACCTTAATAAATAATAATTGATTTTATTTGTTTATCAGTACTTACCTACACACAAGGAGACAAAACATCTGCCCCAACATAACCTAAGATGTTTGCAAATGCTGCCTCCAGAAAAATTACACTGAAGCGTAAGTATTAAATTCTGTGCTTAGTGAAACACAGGAATGAAAATATTAATGGACAAACTTTACCTGCTTAAGTCTAGTAACTTCTTATCAAAGGGATGGCCATAAAAACGTGCCTGTCCCCACCAGAGGCAGATACACCAGTTGTAAGAATCAACACTATCACCTCTGAATTTTGGATGCAGCCCACTAAAGCCGACATTTTAGCTGTAAGAAAAATGTCTAGGACTATTTGTGAAAAACAGTACAAAAGTTTAGCAACTGAAATGAATTCATCCAGGTACACAGGGCACACAATACACCCACATACACAGTTGTGTCCTGTCAAGAGCCAGAATTTAAATCTAAATATGCTGAGTTACTCTATGGTCAAGATGTTAGTGCTGCTGTGGAACCATCAAGTCAGATTGCAGCATAACACGTACGCTCTGGATTTTTGTCACGTTAAACTGAAGACTATAAAATATCGTTTGCTTTTAAGTAAAATTATTTTTAAAATATTTATACACAAAAATGGCACAGTATGACTGAATTTTATACAAGACATCGTAAGTATTATAAAAAAATAAATAATCCCCCTACACAGGATAAGGTTCCCTTTATGATCATGAAAGACTGAAATACATTTAGTGGCTCTGCCTGTTTGATAAAAAACAAAATAGTAAGTCTTACATACACTTTCATTTTTCAAGGAAATGTCTTTTTGATACAGTTCAAACATCTTCGTGTATTGGAGAGAACTAAAAGCAGATTGGTCTAGAATCCATTGTTATATCAAAAAAATAAAAACTAGATAAATCCTTAAGTTCTGTTGTAATTTTCTGAAGTTATAGCTCACATGTAAGTTTAGGAACTAGAAAACAAGTAGCCAGCTGTACAAAAGGAGCATAAAAGCCCAGACTCCATGATTCTGCTAGGAAGAGCTCACCTGAAAGCACTAGGAAAACAAATCAGATGTTCATCATTTTCCAGATTCCACGCATCATGTTTGTCTCACATGAGCCAGGTGGGATTCCTGAATAATAAGAAAACCTACTGGCACACAGTGCCATAAAATGTGGACAGTAAGACAACTGGGTGCATGGCCTCTGTAAAGACAGCTACAGAAAAGATGTCTAGAATAACATTTTTGAAGAACCATTGCTAAGAACCTGTATGTAAAGGTTTAGGTGGCTTAACGTGTTTTACTAGGTCTTTCATTTTTTGGGCTCAATTTGATTTAAAATAATAATTTTTGAAGGCAGCTTTATCCCTATCACAATTGGTGAGTTGTTTTCTACTTTAGATCCAGAGATTTTCTGTAGGTAGGGTTATTTATCTTTAAACTTTTACAGGCTGAAAAATACTGTATGCAGATATGTTTGAACTTGCCTTACTTGATTTTTCAATTTAGGGATTTATAGACAAATGTTATTTTTCATTTTCTCCTCCATCCCACATCGTCCTACAAGAATTATACCATCTTTGTTAGAAAAACAGCAATTTGTGCACACCAGACAACACTCAAACCCAACCAGCTCACTGGATTTGCCCACCCAAATTTGTCCATCTGTACAGCTCCAGAAGTGCAACTCTTCTGAGCTGTGGAAGAGCCACCACGCCAGGAGCTGCTTTCAGGGTCCAGAGGGCTAAAAGTGATGTAATGAGGAACACACCCTCTTCAGTGAGCTGTGCTGAGTTAATTCTCTGCTTTGTTTCCTTTGAGGTCGTGTCTTTGGCCAGTTCTTTCAGGTTTTAGTTGAGAGTGGCTCCATTCACACGTACAAATCAAAGCAAACAATCTAAACCCTTCACAAGAATGCAGGTGCTGGGAAAGGCAGCGATACCTCTAGTAATTCCAGAAATTAATCTCTGTATACAACAGGGGGCTATTTAACAAAAATTCTTCCTTCCTAAAAGGGCATCTGCCATGCAACTTGTATTTTAAAGATGCTGCTCTATGGTTTTTATTAAAAATATCACTGTATTTACTTATCTGCAATTATGATGATCTACAAATCATTATAACATCATACAAGACAAAAAAAAATACTTCCTTCACAGTTCTCAAAAACTTTAGAAGTTAATCACTTTTCAAAAAATCCCCAAACTTCTCAAGTTTTCAAAAATGGATTGCCAATCTTATAAGACAGTTTGTTCTAACAGCCAAGATCAATACACCGGTGTTGTGGTGTTCATTTACAAACAATTATGGTCTTCCTAAACTAGAACATCAAGATGTGGACTCTTTAAAAAGACACAAAACCAGAAGAAAATAAAAATCTAATATTTGTATTTTTGTAGTCAGATCATATAAAATCAAAAATCATTTGAAGGAGGGATGAGGCAGACTTGTGGTTTTTGAATGCAGAAGATTATAGGATTTTTTAAAATTTTACAGTAAATCAGGTAACATTGTCAATGGAAAGTTCTTATTTTAAAGGACTGCCTTATACTCATTTTATTACAAATATTGTTTTATACCAAAGTTCCATAGAGTCTTCTTTTATTCATATGTTATATAAGCCCACACAACGTAAGAACACCTGTCCCAGGTCGTGCAAAAGGTCCTTCTACCTCAATGTCTCATCAACAACAAACAAGAATCCAGTTAAAACTCTCTTCTAGTGAATTAAAGTGAACAGTAATTCTCTTCCTTGACCTTGCAACTAGAGGACTTTTAAATTAGCCCAGAGCACAAATTTGGATTGTGGGTTGCTTTTTATCCTGTAAGAGTCAAGTACAACATTACCACCAGTGTGCAATTTAAGTGTGGACAATACACCTTCAGAGAGTGCTGGAACCAGACTGTTCAGGGCTTTTCTGGAGAACGTTCTCCAAACTTTTACTGGTGGATTAATAATATTTTTCTGTACCTACTCTCAGTAAGTTGCTCAATCTACCCTTTTCCATGTTCTTTCCTATATTTTGAGTTTAGATTTTTATTAGCTTACCTTAGCATCACAGGACAGAAACATCCAGAGGACTCATGACAGAAATTCTGAAACAGAGTCAAAGGCTGTTAGTAAAGAAAGTAAAGATTATGGTTTTTTGCCACTCTAGCAGCTGAAGGCTTAAAATAACAGATTTATTCTGTATAATAGATATCCTACAATTCAGCACAGCTTACCCAAGGAAAAGATTCGTGAACATGCTAGTGCTTCTTGTTTTCCAAAGATAAAGCAGTCCTAGTCACATCAAACTCTCCTTATCTCTGGTACTAGCAGTTTCTGACCGAAAATCAATGGCATTTGTTTAACTTTTAGATAAGTGTAAAGATTTTAAGTGTGGAAGCTGTACACTTGTTCTGAAGTTACCTTTGTCAAAGCCTAGGAAAGTATTGTGTCCTTTTGGGGTGGGAGACCAACACTACCCCCATAAGAGAGCAAAACAATTGTCCTTAAAAACCTGCTTTAGAGTCTTTGCTGACAAAACCATCATTAGATAGCAGTAATCTGAAACAATCTGCTTGATGACATAATGCTTTCCAAAGTCTCAGATTTTAACAGAATTGTGGAAAAAGCATTAAACAAAGAACTCTCAGCTGCTAGAACCCTTAGGTTTTCTTTGTCAAGAAGCAGTGGGTCTTGGTTGCTTGTTTTGCTTTTCGCAATTTCCTAGAAGCTTTTAAGTGGATTTTTTACTTTTATTTTCCTTTTTTTTCTTCTTCACATTTCCAGTTCTGTTTTGACATGTGAATGAAAAAAAAACAGCAAAAAAGGAAAGCTGAACAACACATTCCTGAGAAGACCAAACTGATGACCCAGAAAGCATATGGGAAAGTCCCTTTGAGAGCCTTTTTTTATTCAATCTGCAATACTTCATGTTGATGCGATAATAGGGGTTCCAAGCAATTATTGCACTGCTCCAAATCAGCTTTTGAGATCATAATGCAGTAAAGATTAATCCCACCAAGTACAGAGCTATAGCAAATGTAACTTGAAGGGTGACTTTTTAAAGAATTTTTTCAGTTACTCCAAAGTCTGTATTAGCTACCTGTTGAATTCTGGATGAAATTAAAAAGACTGGACCTGCTTGCCCCAGTACTGCATTGCTTGAGATCTGCATTTTCCCACCCCAGTGCAAGAGGTTTCCTTCAGTAATCTGAATTCTTTTGATGAAAACATATAGTCTTACACAAGCTAGCCAGCATGTTCCAAACACAGGTGTTTAAAATTTTTATATCATATAAGTTGGTTAGTAGGGCTAACACAGATATATATTATCAGGATCCTTACTTTCTGTAATCAAAAATAATTACATATTATACTGTATTTGCCTTTCATAGGACAATACTATGGTAAGACCGTAAATAATAACTAAGATCTTTTCAACCACAAGTAAAATATTACTAATAAACTAGAAAAAGATACCTTAACTCATTTCAGCTCAAATTAAAAGAGGAAACCATAGACAGCAACACTCTGATTAAGACTGTAAACTGTTTTCTCCTTACAACATGTTTGTATGTGGGATTAAGTTCTTCTCCCTAGCCTTTCAATCCTAATATTTTTCAATATTTAGTCAGCATCCTTCCAGCTATTAGTATAGAGATACTAAGTGTTCAAGGGATTAACAGAAGTCAGGTTTACCCAAATTTTACAGGCACAGAATAAAACTAGAGGTGTTTTAGAGAACCCAAAAGCAGTTTGTGTCCGTTTCAAACACCATGCTGCCACCTAGTCGACAACCAACCGAACTGTGCTCTCCTGGGTGCACTGCAATTACAGCTACAGCCACGGAATAAAAAATCAAACTGCTTTCCAAAAAAGCTTAGTGCAAGACTAAGTTACCAGAAGGACTTAGAGCTCCATCTAAATTCCCTGTCCAGCAGCAGTGGCCTGCCAGCACAAAGCAAGCACAACTGCAGCTCTCAGTTGGAACATGTCACTCACTGCAAGAAGAGTGGATGTGTTCAGGAAGAATTCCCATGTGGTAGCTGTTACTTGTCATAGTCATAGTTGTGAAATCCCTATACCAAGAGTAAACAAGGAAATAATTACACTCAGTGCCACCAAGTAGGGGATCAGTCTAAAATAATATAATATTAACGTTAAACAAATTTATGCTGTGCCAACAAGTTCTGGCACTACTGATATTTAACCTCCTTCCAGCAGTTTGGAGGTATCTATTTTGTATTCAGAAAGAACTGATTTCCCTGAAGGCTGGTTTGGTTCCATTTTTTTATCCTCTGTCTTCCTTTAAATGTGTCTGACAAGCATTACTTTTTCCTCCACAAACCATTCCTCAACACAACCTATACTAACATGGCTATTAAATATTTGGTATCCCTACGGTAAAGCTTCAAAAGGAATTATATTTTCATCTCAATGGGGCATAATATATGGAAATTATTTCTTTGCTGCCCGAGTATCATAGAAAATGTCAATATTAGTGACAAAAATCCACTCTCATAATAGGAAAAATTTCCTACTTCTTTATATCTGCATCTCACTATAGGTTGGAGTAAGGATGTCTCTGCAGCACCAGGTTTGGAACAGCTCCCACAGACGGCCAAGAACGGCAGGAGAAGACAAGGAGCAGCCTTGCACCAGAACACAAGGTTATATAGCTCCTCTCCATGACACAGAATCCCCAAAATCTCAGAACAGCGGAGACTGAAGAGAGCAGGCAGGAGCTCTCCTCCCTCTTTGGGTACCCAGCCTAACACACGATCAACAGGTACAGGATTTTTGCAGAACAGAAGGCAGGATGCATGAGCTTTCTGTAAAGGTGCCTTAGAAGACCATAATTACACTACATTGTGATAAAAACTTGAATGCAAAAGACGTAAGAAATCAAAAAACAACAACACTTTTAAGACAACATAAATATACTGAACACGGTCCTTTTAGAGATCTTTTTCACGTTAGCCTTCACCATGACCATGAGCAATATGAATGAGAACTTACTAGAAATCTTCAGTAAATCTGGATGTCTTACGTATTTGCTTTAATTCCTAACTGAATGACAAATTAAAACTTTCCCAATTTTGCAGCTCAAAACACTCTACTGTTGCCTACACAGTTAGTCATTTTTTTCAGATAAAACATATATTGCCCACACTGACAGAGGAGAGATGTCCTGGGTGTTCACATATTTTCCTCACGGATCTGTGGCACGACAAAACTGTTCATATGCCCAGAGGCAAGCAGCCTGGCTAAATTAAATTAGTATTTCCATACTCTGGACGGGGCATTGCATAAACAATCCATACAAAAAGCAAGACAATCAGCCAAACATATTAAAAACAAGTAAAGAAACCGCTCGCTTCGGGGCAGGCCCAAGATGTTAACAGTGCTGCGGCCACCTAGGCCCAGCTGGAAAACGGCTTTTTTCAAAAAAGACAAATAAAACTCCACACACCTCATTTTTCCCAGTTCCCCCGGTGCAGAGGCAGGGTATTCTCCAGCAGGACCAGCACCGAGCTCTTGCCCCGCACTCCGGGCAGCAGCCGCTGCTGTAGCGCGAACCTCCCCGGCAGCGGGCCCCGCTCCCCTCAGGGTCCGGCGGGGCACGGGCAGAGGCAGCCCGTGTCTGCCAGCTAATTTCACCTTGTTCCAGGACAATTAGAGCAGGACGCCTCACCCTGCCCCGTCTAAGCGCAAATCTCCCTGGAAAGAGCCGTATTTCCACGCCCCCGCCCCCTTTCCAGGCCCGAGGACGGCCGCCCTCACGCCCTGGCGCCCCGTGAGGGCTTTGTGCGGGGCACGCTCACAGAGTATCAGAGTACGGCAATGCAGTCGATATACCCCAAATCCTTCACTCTGCCCTCTGGTGACACCACGTAAATTCATTTTAAAGTGTACGGAATCAAGAAGACAATTTGTTTTTCGAGACATACCAGACACTGTTTTTTCTCATCTTACATGTCCCACTACCTAGTTGTGAGTGGACGAGAATTTTGCCCCAAGTTTGTGTTATTTTTCCGCAGATATTTGTTGTTTTATTGTTTGGGTTTGTTTTGATTTGATTTCAGCGGGTTTTTTTACATAAATTAGATTTTTCTACTTGACTTTGTTTAAACCATGACAATACTGTTCGATTTTATGGCCGGTTAAAATGCACACAACACTAAGGAGAAGGTGATTTGAGTTTTGGGCTGTACACAGTCCAACTTTGCTGGAACACATGTGGTAAAGAAAATGCTTCGTAACAAAATCAACATTTCCAAAGCACTCAAGTTATAAAAGACATATTTTTAATGGGTTACCTGAAAGAACATTATTAAAAGGATAAGCAGAATGATAATGATGTTCAGAACTGTACTCTTACTCCGTCCAAATAATTTATCATCAAAAACTTTGTTTTCTTGGCTAGGGAGCATCATCAGCACAGAATCCCAAAGGAATATTCTCAGGAAGGCTTGTTCCAGTAATGCCAGAAACCTGAAGTGACACCGACCCTCTGGGATGGTCCCTGTGCCTCTGTATTGGTGGATCTCCTTTCCAATACATGATCAATTTAGTCATCATTAACCTCAGCAGGCAACAGTGGTCCCACTCATGGATCAGAATCCTGGGGTTTATGTATCACAAATGGATCTCTACAGATTTATTACAAGAAAAATCCCCAAGTAACACACACAAGGCTTCATCTAGGGAGCAGTGAGTTGCTTGAGAATCTATCTTCCCCATAGGTCTTGGCTGCTTTGAGTATTCCTGAATGCCTAGTGGAAATACACAACTGCAATATATGATCTGTTCAGGAAGATCTGCCAGTGAATTTCAATTAAATTAACCTTTTATTTACACAAATACCTGGTTGGACCTTTGTCCCAAACTGAGACAACCTTCAACCGTGGAACCTTATGCATCTTATATAGAGAACTCAATCCTGCTCTCCCACTGATTTCAAGATGAAAAGAGCCAGATGACACAAGCAGAGCATGTTAAATAAAATTGGATTATTTAAAGATCAGATATTACAGAATGGTTTGTCGAACTCTGCTTTGCAACATTCATAGAAAACACTAAGAGAATTAAAACTGAAAGTATTATATCCAGCAATTTTTTAAACAGCACTACATAATGAAACGCCATAACATTTTAAAGTTTCATTCCGAACGGTTTCAAAATTGTGTGCTGTTGTTACTTATGTAGTAACCATAGTGTCAGCTTATGACTTCACCAGCTCAGTAGTTCTCTGCCAAACTTAACATTCATTAGTATAATTATCAACATATCATTAATAAATCAATGCTGCATGGAAGAAGGCCTAGACACAGGAGGAAGAAAGGGGATACAAAGTCATACCAGTCAGGCAAGGCATAAGAGAAGAAGTATAATGTGAAAATGAGTGCTATATTGAAAAGGTATGCAGGAACTTATTTATCAAGGGTTTATATTTAACATGGAATGTGAGGTGAAGTCATCTAACAACTGGCTGTTAGGATAATTAATTTTGCTTGATCAAACTTGAAAGAGGCAAAAATAAATGGGATGAAGAACATGAGAAATAAAGAAATTTCCAGCAATTATTTCATTTCCTGGACAATAGAGAATAGAACGGATCTGCAGAAATACATATCCTAAAGAAAACAAAACACAAATTTGAAGGCAGTATAGGAAACCTTTTTACTTATTTTCCTCTCTGTGCTAAAATTCAAATATAAACGTACAAAGAAGTTGTATATTTTTTACTCAAGACTGTATTTCACCTGGATGAACATGCAACAGCATGAACTTCCAGAGTGTCTTCCAGTAATATCCACAGCAAATACTTATGCATATTTCATGTTACACATAAATCACACTTTATGGAAAGATAATACAGTCACTGTGGAATGGATTGCCTTTATCCCCTCTGAAATCCTGTGATTTACTTGGCAAAACCTAAAATATTAATTTGAAACAATGATACCTGGAAATGTAATATTTTCCAAAGTACAAGTCAGAAAGCATTCCTCTGCAGAAGTATTTAAATAGATGATCTGGATCTCCTAGACAGGACATAATTTGGACTTTCACTGGTAACACGAGACTTATTCCTGCCAAGGACACAGCTGGAAGCTAAGAAACGACCAGAGCAGAGGGCTGAAGTCTATAGACAAAGGAAAACAAATTAGTACATATTGGCTCCAGCAGCTGCTGGAAATCGTGATGTTTGTGACTCAGCACAGCACTCCAATCTTCAAAATACACTTGGCAGTCTAAGTAGATCAGCATACTAAGCAAACCTTCATCATCCCTCTAATGGTTTTCACCAGGAATTCTGAGTTTTAATTGTGCAAATGTATACTTAAAAAGAAAAGAAATTCCTTTTTGAGAATGAAACAAGTTAACTTTAAAGTCTTCAGATGTCATCTCAATCTGCATCCAACTTTACTGTAAATATGTGCTTTAGATCATGTGCCCATTTTTTAACCACAATCTATACTTGATAGTCAAACATACCAACCAAATGCTGTTTCAATAAATGCCTTTTCTTTCTCAGCAGATGTTATTACTAAATTTAACCCAAATTCAATTAATTTATACTTAAAACTGACAGTATCATTGTTAACTTGAGATATTTCATACAACAGTAATGTGACATTTATTTATTATTTTGGAATCCATCAAATCCTATTTTTAGGAAGTAATATTTGCAGTTATATCAGTATATGTTGCATTGGTAGAGTTTGCCTGTTTGTTTGCTTTAAAGTTTCTTATGTGCAAACTTATCCTTGTATCCTTGTACCTCTGCTGTAATTTGAACATAGTATGCCAAAGAAAACACTAACTTTGTATTTTCACTTTAAGTTATTTTACAATTAGACAATGAAACCACAAATCCTTACAGAAAATACAATTGGTGTTTTTTTAGTTCTATTAATATGATCACTAACCAAGAGTATTTGCACAAAGATAGTACTAGTAAATAGTAAACCACTATGCAACAACTTGAATATTTGTGTTCTGTGGCAAGACGAAAAATCTGTTTATTTTTAAAGTCATATTGGCACTAACAACAGTTTAAAGAGGAACTTTCTGTCTGAAACTTCAGTGACAATGTCAATGCTGCACAGAATGGGGTTGGTCCATCACCAGTTTTGGTTATATGGCTATAATGATTCAGGGATTATATTCAACTCAGTCTCAACTGCTCTTCTGATAAGATGCCATCCTTACTGATCTGACAAATTCAATGTGAAAGGAAAATGTCAATAACTCTTAGGATTAAAAATGGGTAACAACCAGATACACTTCCAAACTTTATATATTAATATTTCCACATTCTAGAAGTTATGGTCTCATAAGAGTTTCCCATATAACTAAAAAAAGCCATACTGAGATGGTATTTAATGCTGAGCTTGACTTAATGTGTTATACAAGTGATTCAGAGATGGTGAAGATGTCCAAGTGAGAAAATGGGAACAGTCCTCCTATTTAGCTGCATTTACAAGACTCCATTTTATTGTTCCATTCATTATAATTTTTCTGTATCTCTTTAATATGATCAAACCAGGCATCTGGAAGGAAAATTCCATTACACATGGACTACAAGAAGTGGACTGTTCTTCAGCCTTTCACCTTTTTTTGTGTCAAGCTCTCAGAACCTCAAGAGAACACTTGTCCTCAAACATATTTGCTATGTTCTTCCAAGTTATTAACTATTGTATTTAGACTGTTGCTTCTTAATTCAGCATCAGTCTTTTTGTGATCATTTTGGACTAAATAAAATGAGTTTACAATAAATATATCTATAGAAGAAAATATTGAAACACTTTCTAATTGAAATACTATGAATGAGATCTACCAGAAGTATTAAAAGAACTAATCACTGGGATTCATTTTTGAAAATAATTAATACAGCTGCCTACAAATATCAAAATGGTAACAGAGAAAAACCAGGAATACAGTCCTGAAAGACACACTGCTCCTCTCCTGTTGGATTTTACAGTGCTTATGGATAATAAACGATAACTACTGAGACATTGTGTTGCACATGATCTGGAAGAAAAATAAAAGAAAATATTCCTTTCATGGAGAGATTTATCTCTTCCTCCCATGTTAATTGGGTCTGTAGGAGTTCCTACACTGTTTTTGTTACTTTCGCGCAAACCAAGGTGCCAGAAAAGGGACACAAAGGACAGAAGTGAATTTCTTTCCATCATCCCTGCAAAAAAAATGTTTATGGACTCGTATCTTTGATTTATAAATCCTTTCAGCTTCTGTAGTCTCAGCTTTTTCCAAAAAGCTTCGTGTGTTAGATCTCCTTAGAGATGCTTCCTGCTCTGGACATCTCCCATTTTCTGAATTATGCCACATTCACATCAACCAACCAAGCAGTGATGGGTAATAAAGCTCCATTGTTCTGCTTGTTGCAGAAGCATTCCTGATCAAGAAATCAATTAAATGTACACTTACCCTGTAGGTTTTTGCTATCAATGATTCTATTCACAAGCTAAGTACACAATGAGTTGCTTCACTGAACACTACTCACCATCAAAAAAGATTAACCCCCAAAATGTCTGCTACAAGTGACAAGTTTCAGAACAAGTTATTTTTAAATGTAAACTGCCTCCTTAAAGGAACATTTACATAATCTCATGGTTTTCTTACATTAAGGGCATAAACTGCACTCACACTCTCAGCTAGTGCCTCACCTGTGCAGGAAGTATCATTTAATAAATAAAGAAATAAAGCTGCTTATGTGAGTCAAAAAAGTCTGTCTTAAGAACATAATTCTGAACATTTCTCAACTATCCACATTCAATACCTTAAAATAACATGTTGACCTGTTTTTCAATTATAAAACTCTGCTCACATGTATTCCTAGAATTACAAAATGGTTTCAGGTTTTTAAAAAATTAAATAATCATAAGAAAATGCATTTCTTCTGTATTTAGCTCAAATAAAAAGGATGAGTTTTTGGTCACATAAAACCCCACAAATGCTACAAAGGCATATAAAGTCTGTCACAATTCTTCCTTAACATTTTCCTGGCATTTTTTAAAAATATGTGTGGGATAATAATAATAATAATATTGATGGTGTTACTACAGACATAAAATTTCTTCTTTTTCTCTTAAAAGAAAACCAAAACTAGCAAACACCATCAAATTCAACACATTATACAGAAATAGCAACAGCGCTAAAATTAGCGCTTAATGAAATCTGAAAGACTTAAAAAGACTTAAGTCTCTTCCAATTTTGTTTTTCATAATTGTGTTGCACAAAATAAACTGGTGTAAGAGATTAGGGGGAGGGGAAGAATCAGAGACTCTTTGGCTGACTGGATGCGTTACATTAATTTCTTAATATGTGAAGGAGTGGATTACCCCTCTAACAGCAATGGGAAATTAGTTTCTTTATTTCTTCATTAAGACTGTGGGAGGGAAATTAATTTTCTACTCTGGTTTTCAAAATTAATTGAATATATCTTTATTAAAGTGATAAATATATACACATACTTTTTGGTTGAAAGAATTCTCTAAATTAATCCTAAACAGACATTTTCGTAGCAGTTTGGTAGCACGTGGTTATTTTTTTGTTTGTTTCATTTTGTGATGTTATAAAAAACCCTGAAAAAACAGATCACCCAATGAAATAAAAATGTTTATAGAAAAAAAAGCATCTGAAAAGAGTCTTTATAGAGTTATTTTCGTAGCATTAAATAGCATATTGTTTAATCTTCCTTGCTTCCTACTCTGTATTATTTTTGTACCTATGTTCTTGCAGGTTTCACCATGCACTTCAGCGTCTATGCTTTCATGTATATAGATATATGGATAAAAATTTTTTTTGATTGCTCTTACAAGAAACCACAGTTTTTAAAAGCATCACCCATCTAGCTTGAAGTTGAGGCAAAGTACCTTGAGGTGCCTATGTATTTTCTTGTGTGTATTGGCTCTTGGCAGAATTTACAGAGCATCCAAAATTTGGTCACTTTACTTCCTATGCCCTCACAGTGTTTATATCTGTTTGTATTGTAAATGTATTCCATGTGGTGTACTTACACCATGGCATCTACATCTTTTATTTCTATTCTTCAGTACTCTTTTATGCACAGTCAGCCACCTCAAAGTGACCTTATGCCAGTAGTATTTTTATTTAACCTTCCCTTGCATGACTGGTATAATCATTTTTGTAACGCCTTTCTTACACAAAAGAAGTGAACAATAAGCATTTTTCTAGAGAACCTGGACACTTCAGCATTGGAAAAAAAACCCTACTGATAGCAATAGTGATTCCACCACAGCAGAATCCAACAGCTTATAAAGTCAAATTTGCCAGTCCTTTAAAACCATCACATCCTTTATGTATTCTTGGCCTAGAAGCTCAAAAGAGTAAGAAGATTCATAACAGATCCATAACAGAATCCTACAACTTAATTTTCCTTGTGTGCCTCAAATACATTAAACAGAGAACAGAATTTCTCATCCCTTGTTCAATGACAGTTAAAAGTCCATCCTATTTCATGGGGCCTCTGTCTCCCTACACAAATTAATAAAGATTTCCCAAACCATATAAATAGAGACACAGGTTATTTAAATTTCCTTTTTTTTTTTTAAACTCAAATGGACGACTTTTCAATTTCTATCATCTTTCACATGACTTACTGTATTATTCTTTTCTTAGAGAAAAATCTAAGATATAAATCAGAAGACCTTTATTTCAAAAATTGCCCTGCAGTTATTATAGACCCAAACTCATGGTAAGAGAAGAAAAAGTAGGATACAGTAAGTCATTAAACAATGGGGGGAAATTCAGCTGATCTCCTTACTAGAAGTTCATAGGAACCTCTTGGTTGTTTAGTAAAACAAACAACATCTTAATTATGGACACAAAGAGTATACGGATTAAATACACAAGATTTACATTGAACAAAAGCAAGATTGTCCTAAAAACCTTCACACACCGTGATTCAACCCACTTGTTTAATCCATTTCACTGGAATGCCAATCATAAAGTTGCAAAATGCACCTGAGAAAAAGAGGCAGAACAAGTTATTCACTTGTTTACATAATTTACTGCTTGATCATTAGCTTGTTAAGAAAAGAATTTGAGTGAGTCCACAGAGCATCTTCATTAATACATTAATCATAATTTACAAAGACATACATCTTTGTCCAGAAAAACAATTTAATATTAATGCATAGAGATGTCAAAAAAAGTTTCAACTCTAGCTCCTCTTTAGGGGAGAATAAAGAAGCAGAACAAAAGGAAGTCTGGATAAAAATTAAGTAGCAGACAAGATCTCAGCTACCTGAGGAAATGAGTCCATGGTGAACTAATGAAAGAAAGCATCACTAAAATCCCTGTTCCTTAGAGAAGAAAATCTATGGTCCACACCACAATTAAAACAGCCCCTTCTGTCATGGAAGCCCCTTCCAATGTGAAAGATTGGAGCCTCTTCCAATTGTTTATTGCTGTTTTAATTGCTTCATGCATTTGTGGAGGAGGCTGTTGAAGGCCCTGCAATCCTCCATGTTGCACAAACTCCTTCTGTCACAGTCTTGGCAAAACCCACCACATTAAGTCCCTTCTCCCAAGACATCTTTTTAAATTTAAAAAAAACCCTGCTCCCCAAGATCCAGAAGCAAGAAAACTCCAGAAGACTTTTCATATCCAGATAAAAAAGAAAAAAAAGGAAATAAAAACTTTATAGAAAGCAGCCTCAAGCCATCTTGAGCCAGGGCTCAGTAACCTTCTCCAATACAGACCAATAGCTTTGCATGAATGTGACATGAGACTCTCCTAAAGCACGAGTCAATTAATTGCTTGCTTACCTGCCCAGAGTAATACAGATTATGTTCCCAAGAAGGAATGCTCACTAAGCATTAGAGTTTGCCATCCACTGTGAAATATTTTGCCTTTGATAGAAATGTCAGGAATTGTATACACACCTGAGATGCAGTCACTAAAACTATTCTGTTGGAAACAACAGGAGATCCATAAAGCAAAAAGAGACAGAATTTGTACCATGACTCCTTGCTGGAACACTCTTTTTAGAGAGACTGCTTCACTAAATTTTCTGCATATTTTCTTAAGCAGAGAGACTATTCAGGCAGCTTGTCATCACTGATCTTAACAACATTTTTCAGAAAAATTTCTTTCTAGTCTACAAGTGTTTTTAGAACCAGCTTTTATACCACAGCAAAGAATGACTGCGTCCTCAAAAGAGCAGTGTTGGCTTTGCCTCACATGTGTGGCATTCTCTCATTTGGACTAAAACCCCCAAAACTTTCATTTGATTACTTCTTCAAAATCAGTAATGTTCACTTTGCTCTTTATATGGGTGTAATGTCCTTGGCAGAAACTGTTATCAATATATATAATTTTTATATATATTATTTATATATATTATTTTTATATATTATTTTTATATTTTATATATTTTTACATATAAAATATGTATATATGTATATGCTTATATAATTTATATATATAATTTATCTATTTATATTGATTATATATATTTATATGATCAATATAAAAAGAACAGCACAATATGCAGGAAAAAAATACAGGTTAAAACATGAAAAACAGTAAAAATGTGATCTGTTATCAACCCTAATAACCATTACATCTGCTTAGATAAAAGCACCTCTCTCAGTTAAAGTTGGCTTCTACTCACCACTGCAAATAAGTTGAATTTTTAAGATTACGTGTCTAAAGAAAACTTAAAAATCCCTTTCTCACCTAAAGTCTTCAAGCAACGTTCCCGCAATCACAAACAAGTTCCTTGTGGATCAACCAAATACATACCAAATAGAAACTGCCTGTATCACAGCAACAGACACAAAGTTTACAGATATATCTCCACAGCTACCAAAATAAGTGCCAAGCATAATAGAAACATCAATGTCTTTTGCATTAGTGCACATCAGAATCCTGCATCGCTGCTGCAGCTGGGCAGGATTAAAACACAGCCAAAGCTGTCGGTCTGCTTCTACACAACTTCACCTACAAACAACTCACAAGCTCGAATTCATTAGAAAATTAAACCTTTCCGAGACAGAGCTTTGTCTTCTCTGCTTTGATAACAGATCCTCAGCAGGAACATTACGAATTCTAAATGACAGAATCGCAGGACAAAGCTGAGAGGCCACCACAGAGCTCCCTCTAGTGCGAGCCAGGAAAGGCATTTGGTTAAATCCAAGACCTCAGCTCTACAGAGAAATGGGTTACTGAGGCAAATAAGGGAATGCAACAGAAATAGCAAAGAAGTTAAGTAGAAACCCCAGACCTCAGAAAGTTGAGATAAAGTGGAAACATCAGGGCTTGGGCTCTGCTAGGAGACAGTATCACAGAATCAGAGGATGGCTGAGGCTGGGAGGACGTCAGTCACTGAGTCCACCATCTCATCCCCAAGCAGCGACGCTACTGCCAGCTTTGCATATCTCCATGAACAGAGACTGCACAGCCTCTCTGGGAAATCTGTACCAGTGCCCAGTCACCTCCTCAGCAAAAGAAAAAAAAGTTTCCTTTCGTTCAGAAGGAACCTCCTGTGTTTCAGTTTGTTCCAGTTGCCCCTGGTCCTGTCACTGGGCACCACCGCAGAGAGCCTGGCTCCAGCTCCTTTACATCCTCACCTCATCGACGAGACTGTCCCACCCCTTGAGGCGAAGAGCTTTTGTCCTTGCCCAGTGGCCTTAAATACCAAGCCCAAACAGGCTCGTTTCACTAATCAAAACAGTTCACCAAAGCACAACAAAACTGTACCAAGAAAAGCCAGAAGCAGGTCTTCATCATGCTTCATCACGTGATTTTTTTTTACCCTATGTAAATATGGGAGCACAGTTTCAAATGAACCAATTTATGCTGACAGTTTTCCAGAAACCATTTTGTGGGATCCTCACATCAGGACATGGATGTAGAAGTCTCACAACTTTCTAGTCTTTCCCATGGCAAAAAGGTTTGGTCTTACTAAACTTGCTGCATCTAAAAAAATTTTGAGCAACTGACAGTGAAGAACTGTAATCCCCTTAGATGAGCAGCATTCTCAGTGCCTGCAGTGGGAGCTGACAGCCCTGGGCCCATTACTGAAATCAGAGGGGGTGTTTGTGTCCCCTTCAGCACTGGTGACATTTCTATTTCCTCTCAAATAAATACAAAGGCAACTGTATGAGAAGCTAAGCCCTGCAAGGTTTTTACTGACCCTCTGTAAGCATTTTTAGTTGAATAACTTTGCCATAAAGGTTAGAATATTATGACAGCAGCAAAGTTTATTAATTGCATGCAATTACTTTTTTTATTTATGCATTAATACAAGTGTCTATGATTATTTCTGACCAATACAAATTATCTCACAGCCTAGTGGTTAATAACCAAATATTTAGATTTTGTGTAGGCTTTCTTAAAATATTTTTGAAAAATCATGCCTCATTCGGAAAATTAACAACTGACATGGATCCTTCAACCCGTCCCTAAAATCCTAGTTATTTTGCTACTAAAGCCCTATTTTTTTTCATGTTTCTTGCTTTTCCCCCTACACTGCCATAGGATATTTGTGTCAGAATATTTTTTCAATTGGAAAAATCATTAACAGTCTTCTGAAGGAGAAAAGCAACAACTTCAGCAGAAGTTAACCAGCAAAATTCAATTTTTTAATTGTAAAGAATCTCATGATAAACACTTTAAAGAGTCCACCATGTCTTATGGGGATGAAGCAACAGCCTTAGCTAAAAGTGAAGTGTTGTGTGTATCTGAAATTGAGGCACATGTAAAATACTACTATAACATCATTAAAATAGTAATGTTGATTCCAAGTAAAGATTTACTTGATGATATGTTTGTCGACCAACATAACTTATTATGTATTTTATTAGAGCAATCCATGGAACTGAAAAACCAGGCATTTCTATAGGAAGGTGTAAGGGACACCAGGGAGTACCGAAAAAAGAAACTGTCTTTTTCAGATATGGCCCTGTCTAGAAAAACCCTTCCCTATGTATGTACTGTGTGGAATGGGATACCAGGTTTCTCCAAGATATTGATATGGTTCACTTGCTTGTTGACATGTTTATTGCTGAATATGATAGTCAAAGCCCTTTGATGTTAACTGTACAAAACCAGTAATTAAAATCCGCTACATTCAATTACTTCTAGTAAAAAAAACATTACTCCTAAATCAAGCTACCTGGTCAGAAATTTAGTTAACAAACATAAGCACTTCAAATAGCTTTGTATAAAGGACAAATCTATACCATATGATTCAGGACATCAAATAAACCATTGCAAAGAACAGACCAGATGTACACAGCTCCAAATAAACTTGATGAGAGGGGTCATTCTCAATTACACATTTATGTAATTTCATTATCAGATCAACTAATAAATACTTCATGAGAAACTGAACAGTAAGAAATTTATTACTTGAATTATGGTAGGACATATTTGCATATTGGGGTGAGATAGAGGGTGTTACTTTTCATAACTCTGTATCCAACAGTCAAAAGAAAATCCTCAACCTGATTTGATTAGGACACATTTCACAAGGAATTAGATGCATTCCTGATCCAAAGTCCTCCAAATCAAAAATCAGTAAAGCATATTATTCTTTACTATACTGAAATGAATACCTGAATAGTAAAAATGAATACACCACTATTTATTTGCATCAAAATAATCAGTATATTCAAAATCAAATAATCAGTGCATGAACATCTTAGATTGGTATCATCTTCCTTTTGTGAGAGGATACACAGTTCTGGTTCAATTCAACAGCACCATATTTAATTTCTCCAATGATATTTTACTAAACATGACAGCAACAAGTGAAGTTCTAAAATACAGGTAAATAAGTGTACTAGCTAGTATGGTCAATAATTTAGAGATACATTTATAAATATGAATTACATATTCACCCAATGTTAAAAGCAAGTGATATAAATTCATTTCCTATTTCCCAACTCTCAGAATATTTTTAATTATGTATCTACAATACTGTATACTGATATTTATCTGAAAAGGTTGATGAAAGTAACATCTTAATTGATGGTTCCATCCTTCTGAGCATCTTCATCACACAGCTTGTTAATCAAAGCTATTTTACCTGAAAAAATACTTCACAAGTAGGAAAGTTACATGCAAAAGGTACTTACTGCTCTGCCATGATAAAAACTGCATATACATGGGAAATATTCTATTTATCCTAAGCACTTGCTGCACCCTTTTTTACTTATCTTTACCTTTTCTATGATCTGCATAAGAAACCAGAACTCATCCATTTACCTGTAGAGCCTCCCTGAGTGGAGATTTCACTGCCAGTCGTCAAGATCACAGAGGTGGAAACACAGACTGAGCTCAGAGGGACACACAGGAGAAAGTTGCAGCCTATTCCAAAGCAAAAGACTATGCTGTGCTGTTTTCCTGATGTATAACAACTGAATACTTCCTTGTTACGTCTCAGGAATAAATAAGCTATACTGTTTATGTTTCGTGTCACAAGGTTTTGAAAAACCTCCACCACACCTGCATGAGCACTCGTGCACATGGAGACAAAAGACACTTACAAATTTTTTGCTGAAAGCTGCACAGTCAGAAACATTTGGGTAACCATTGGTGAGTGTTAAAGCTCTGAGGGCCTCTCCCACCAGAATTCTATTGCATTGCTCCTCCATCTTTAGAGCAGGGATGAGTTCCAGTGGAGAGTTTGGAAGGGGCTGATCCATTAGTCTCAGTCCACACCTGGACCCTTCTCTTCTGATATGGGCAGGGCCAGGGGATAGAGTCACATCCACTCCCCAGAAGGCATACATAAGCCATTCCAAAATTCTTTTTCCCTCTCTATTAACAGTGATACACAATGCTGGCATAACACAATGGAGATTACCTGCTACTTGTACAGCAGAGTTTCCTCATACAAAGTTGTTGTTATGACACATAAGAAGTTCTCACATTGGCATGCAGGTATTTTATTTACACTTAAATGCACCACAGAGTCCTTGTACATTCATGCCCTTGCACTGGAGCTGTCAGCAGCTATTTCACAGCTGACACCACCCTCTCTGAGACAGTCAGGTAGGAGCTCAGGGTGAGGGTTGAATAGAGGGGCATGGGACAAAGCTGTTAGGTCCTCTACAAAGTATGGTAGTTTCTCCTGTATGCTAACATGTAACAGCTAAGTGTTCTTGTCTCCTTAGTATTAACTAGATAATAAACAATCTATAATGTTTTTTCTAAAGTATTGTTATCTTAGTTCTCCACTGTGTTATAAGCACATATACAATCAAAATACAGAATATTCTGTTGAGATCGCCACCAGCTAAAAACCATTAGAGCCATCCCAGCTTGTAAGTTACATATTCATCAAGTACTTCTTAACTGCAGTGTGTTGATGTCATAAAGTAAATATTTAACTACAGTCATCATTCCTCCAAACAATTGTCCTTATTTCACACATCAGAAGTTTCCGGTTTTCTCCAGGGAATTTCTGATCACTTCCACTAGTGTTATCCAATACCCCCTCATTCTATTCTTTCCTGCTTCTGTATATACAAGTCACTCCAGCACTTAAATAAAGAATACAATCCAGAGCCACTACTGGAGACATGCAAACACAGACACAAATCACTGTCAGTCCCTGGATTTCCTGGTAGCAAAATCATTCCACTCACGTGTCTCGAGAATTTCTTTGGTGTGCAGCTTTTAACCCAACCCAGCCTATCCCAGAATTTTTCACATAGTTAATGTTCCCAGCACGCAGTATTAAACAAATCCTTACAGCAAATGTGAAGTACTTAATTGCTTCTATCTTGTCCTTTGGAGAAGCCAAAAGAGCCCCAGATCCATGTGCTCAGTCTGGCCTCCATACAGGGCTGCTCCTCTGCTCTGGGAAGGAGAGTGATGGGAGCCCCTGAAATAGGTGTGTGCTGGTGCAGATCAGCCTCATGGATTTCAAGGAACCATTTCTGCCACTTTCTAGCCTGTAAGGTTAAGGTTTACCATCACTGACCAAAACCAACCAAACAAAAAAATCTCAAACAGTAAAACCCACAAACAAACCAAAAACCCAAAACAAAACCAAAAAAAAAAAAAAAAAAAAAAAAAAAAAAATTGTTTTCACGTGTGTAAAACTACTGCTGGTCCTTTCCCCGCCGTGATTAGCTGCCTGGCTCGGAACGCTTGGTGGAGGCAAGGCTCTCTAATAGTTACGTAAGTGACTATTGCTTTGTTCTGAAGAGCTCCAGTAAAAACTGTTGCTCACATCCCAGAAAGGGTCACACCAAAACTTGACCAACAGCTCTCATGACAATCAAATTCTCTTGGCCAGGATAAGGAATAGCTGAGATGGCTCATGAGAAAGGAAAATACATTTATTTTATGTTACATAGTTAGAAAAGATAGCTCTGTTAGGTAAGAGAGCGATAGCTCTGTTAGGTAAGCGCTTGGTTACCCGGCCAGGGAGGCACACCCTGCCCCGGCTCCTGCTCAGCCAGCAGCCTGCCATCAGCACACCCTGCGCTTTCCTCGGGGGGAGCAAAACCCAAAGCAGGTTCTCAGCACCGCGATTAAACCAAGGCACAAAAAGTCAGGTTTAACAGTAGAAGGAGAAAGGACCTGCTGCCTACGCTACACCGGGCGAGGGCCGAGAGGCCAAGCAGGTGTCTGGAAACAAAGCCCAGGGGCAGTGCCCGAGCGAGAGCCCCAGCCCCGCCATCCCAGCTGCCTCTCCGGCCGCCCCAGCACTGCCCACAACCCGTCTTTCCCCAGATTCCAGGGGCGTTTCTGCCCCCGCCCCAAGGCCGCCCCAGCCGGGGCTCGGGCAGCGCGGGCGGGGCGGGGCCGGCCCGGGTGCAGCCCCGTGAGTACGCCGCGCCCTTCCGGCAGCGCCGCCGCTCCTGCGCCGCTCGGAGAGGCTGTCCCACCGCCCGCTCCGCTCGGATCCCGCCGTACAGCCCGGGAGAGGCTGTCCCACCGCCCGCTCCGCTCGGATCCCGCCGTACAGCCCGGGAGAGGCTGTCCCACCGCCCGCTCCGCTCGGATCCCGCCGCACAGCCCGGGAGAGGCTGTCCCACCGCCCGCTCCGCTCGGATCCCGCCGTACAGCCCGGGAGAGGCTGTCCCACCGCCCGCTCCGCTCGGATCCCGCCGTACAGCCCGGGAGAGGCTGTCCCACCGCCCGCTCCGCTCGGATCCCGCCGCACAGCCCGGGAGAGGCTGTCCCACCGCCCGCTCCGCTCGGATCCCGCCGCACAGCCCGGGAGAGGCTGTCCCACCGCCCGCTCCGCTCGGATCCCGCCGCACAGCCCGGGAGAGGCTGTCCCAGCACCTGCTCCGCTCGGATCCCGCCGTACAGCCCGGGAGAGGCTGTCCCACCGCCCGCTCCGCTCGGATCCGGCCGCAGAGTCCCGGGAGAGGCTGTCCCAGCACCTGCTCCGCTCGGATCCGGCCGCAGAGTCCCGGGAGAGGCTGTCCCAGCACCTGCTCCGCTCGGATCCCGCCGCAGAGTCCCGGGAGAGGCTGCTCCGTGAGCCGTTCCGCCCGGTCCCGCCGGGACAGGTAGGGCAGCGCTGGGAAGCGGGACGAGGTGCTCTTTCTCCCCGCCGCGCCGGCGGCGGGCGCTCCCCGGGACCTCCTCCTGCTCCCCGGAGCTGCCCGGGTCGGGGCGGCTGCGGCAGCGGCGGTGGCAGAGGCTGTGCCCTGGCCACGGGCCAGCCCGGGGAGCGGTGCGGCAGCCCTGGGAGCGCCCGGCCGTGCCCCCGAGTGGCTGTCGCACGTCCCTGACTCGGGCGGTGATCGTGTTTTCACCTGGGTCGGGTGACTCCGTGCAGAGTTGCGGATTTGTTCCATACTCCTGACAAAACGGGCTTTGTACCTGTTCCCGTGGGGAAGCTTTTATTACCTGCTCGGGCAGCAAAGGCTCTGCAGTTTCAGGGCGTTCCTGAGGCACCCTGCGGGGGCTCTTTCCCTGTCAATTCGCCAGCGAACGGGGCTGCCGCTCTGTTTGGCCGGGAGAGGAGAGCAGGAGGTGGCGAGAGCGGCCCCGGTGACATGTGCGGAGGTTACACAACGAGAACTCCGCAAGAGGCAGGCAGGACCAGTTTGGATCGGTGTCTTTCTTCAAGGGACCCATTAGTCTCGAGTGCGTGTAGGTGCTTGCGCTGGATGACTTCATTGACAGGATTCACTCAGGGTTCATCGCTGACACTTCAGAAGATTGCGCTGTCATTCTTTGTTAACTCACGTTAGTTTCTGTCTGACAGACCCCGGCCATGTTCGCGTTTCTGGTAGTGCTGTGTCAACTGCATGTGGTGATGTTCGCGTTTCCTCACTGCCCCGGGAGATTAAATACCTTGAAGCAACCTGAATGGAAAGATGGTAATTTAGTTTTAACATGACTTTGTGCTTTCCAAAATGGTTTCTAACTTCGCTTTGCTGGCTTCTTTAATTGTTTAGTTGTTGCTGTTGTTGTTGTTCTGGGGGTGGGTTTTTTGGTGGTTTTGTTGTATTTTTTTTTTTAACTTAATTAAAAAATTAAGTTGTTTTATGCTTAATTTCAGACTATTTTAATATATTTTGCTGAAATGATTGATAATTGACTTAGGTGGTAATATCAAGTATTTATCACCTCTAGTAATAAATGCAGATTGGGACAGCTGAACTTTTTCCAGGCCTCTGGGATTATTGTGGTTGATACAACCAGAATCCTTTAAGTAACATCAAAATTCAAAAAGTTTGAAATCTGTGTTAAGACAGTATTGTTTTGGTACTACTTGAGCACATCACAGTTGTATTTGTATATCTGAAATTGCTTTGTATTTGAAAGGGTTTATTTGGTTGTTTTTTGAAATTGTTATTTTCTCTTAGTAGCAGACCCCCTTATAACACGTGGAAAGATAAGCATAGTGCTGCTTTTGCAGTTCTTCACTTTGGAGGGAGAGAAGTGGAGAGGAACTCATGTGAAAACAAAAAACTTCCCCAGGACTCAAGCACTACAAAGCAAAGCCATGTGATGCTTAACATTTTAAGCATCAAGGCTTCAAAAAGGAATTTCTAACTTAGCTGTCCAGTCTTCTCGATGGACAAAGAGTGCTGAAATCTAAGACAGACTTTAAAAGGCCATCACATTGAGCACGAGGCTCCTTAAGGGCAGTATGTGGAGTAGAAATCATGGCTAGCAGAAGAATGCTTGAGACAGATGATTTGTTAAAATCTATTGCCCTGGGCATAAAACATCAGGCTGCTTCGTTCCTGTGAGAACTCTCTCCTGACAATAGGCCCAGATCACTCCTCCTTTAAAGACAGAGTTGGAAAGAGAAGGGCCAAACCCTTTATCCAATAATTTAGCAAGTAAAACAGTTGCCAAAGGTATGAGGTACCTGCCTTGAGAGGTTCCCCTTCAGCATTTTCTGAACACCTTTTACCAGCAGAGCTACTTTACTGAGCATATTGTGGGGTTGTATTTTTAATTAAATGCTGGGCATCCTAAAACTGCATGGATCGTTTTATGAAACCAAGCACTGAAGAATTGCATCCATGTCTTTCACATTTAGAAGACAATTCAAATCCATCTGTTTCATTCTTCAAATACTGTCTTAATAACTGGGTTGTAAACAAGTTGGAGATGGAGATACGGAGATACGTGACAAAGTGAAAAAAGTGCAGATAAATGGATAAAAAAATCCTGAAAAGAAAAAAGGGTCCATGTATCCCTGGGAATTGAGGGTTCTAGGTTCCAGGCGACTTACCTATACATTCCATTTTAAATAAAATGCATCCGTTCTCTAAGTTAATTCAGAAGGACAGCTAATACTACTTGCATGGTAAAGAGTGAAACACTGCTGAGCAAAAGTGAAACACTGCTGAGCAAAACTGAAGATCTCTGCTTCAGAAGAACAAAGTTACTTTTGTAATTTGCACTGAACCAAGAATATTGATAATATTTTTTTTTTCCATGGGGTTCTTTTCCTTTCCACTTGTGGGTTTGAGGGAGTTTTGATTTTTGTTTGGGGGTTTGGTTTTTTGGGGTTTTTTTTTTAAGTCCTTTTCTCTGGTTCTTTGTATATATAGTATAAATATTTTAAGTTTAGATTTTCTTGCAATTGCTTTAGAATGACAAAGACAAATGCATGTGCACATGTGTAGCTGCTTCAGTATACACTGTAACAGTATGTAAATTATATAAATATGTGCTGTAATATTCTTTAAGTATACTATAATATTAAAGACATAAACAACCAATATGTAAGTTATGCTACAGTTCTCAGAGAGCAAAGTGTTACAAGATACTACTGCAAGATCTAACAGTAACTATTAGGGTGAAAATTCCTGAGCAATGTGATAATCTTGCCAAACAGGCTAACAAGAACACAAAGCTAATTTGTAGCTGAATAACTTTATCCTGAATCTCATGTCCTTTTTCAGCCATCCGGCTTGGTATGTAACAATGCTGTTTCTGCATTACACTTGGCAAAAATAATCCTCTAGCCATTTTGCTCAACCAAATAGCCTGCATTTCTTGGACACAGATTAGACTTTCACTGAAAATCAAGCCAGAAACCTAGTTTTGTCCTAAAACTATTTTTTTTTTTTTCTAATAAGAAACTGTAGCAAGAGCAGGCTAAAACTTGACTATGGAAAATGCCTAGTGAGGAAATACATTCCTGTATTCCAAAACCTTCTATAATTTCACTCACTGTTCTGGAATCTCACCTCACAACTTACTCCATGAGGCCTCATGGAGCACAAAAGAAGAGAATAATTAAATGTCTTCAGAAATGCCTGTTGTCAGTAAAATTCATATCATGGACAAATTTAAAACAAACTTGGTTATATGGCACCTTTATATAAAGCTTGATGGCACTACTGTGAAAAGAGAACAATTGTAGGATGAATAGGGGTCTGCTGATGTGATTTAAAAACCAAATTGTGTAGATAAAATTTGGTACTCACAGATACCAGAATATTGATAAATGTATATTTGGTTTTTTCCTTCCCCCACCCTGGCCTCTTCCCTTGCCTCCTTCCCCTACTAGGGCAGGGTGTTGCTTACTTTGAATCTGACTGAATTCTGCTTTATGTGACTATTACTTTGTTCTGAAGAGCTCCAGTAAAAACTGTTGCTCACATCCCAGAAAGGGTCACACCAAAACTTGACCAACAGCTCTCATGACAATCAAATTCTCTTGGCCAGGATAAGGGATAGCTGAGATGGCTTATGAGAAAGGAAAATACATTTATTTTATGTTACATAGTTAGAAAAGATAGTAGTGAAGAAGACATTTTAGGAGGAGACTTTATATTTCTTTTTCTTGTATGTAGCTGAGAGATGCTAGGGAAAGAAATTATCCCAAGTACTCCTTTCAGATCTTTACCATTCTTTAAAAATACCAAATTTAGCCTTCCTAACTTCTTTTAAATCAACTCGATTTTTTTTTTTTTTTTAGTGTTCACATCTGCAAGGGAGGCCAATTTATTCATTGGACGACATCTTCTGAACAATAGATTTGATTTTGAAGCATTCACAGCTGATAACCTAGAAAGGGAATGCTATGAAGAACTGTGCAATTATGAAGAAGCAAGAGAAATTTTTGAAGACCCTGATAAAACGGTAGACGTTCAAACTGAATTTAATATAGTGAGGGAGGTTATTGGCTAAATAACCTTATTTTTGTACACAAATTATTGTAACATAAATTATTGTACACAAATACTGTAACTCCTCTAACACAGCACTTAAAGATGACTACTTATTTTACTCCAAAAGTAGATATCCCAATTACATGGAGTTCTTGCTTTAGATACACAGTGAATGCACTTGAATATGTGTTATTGTCTTAAAGACTTTAGATTTGCAAACAAATAGAAATGAAGCTTCAGAAGTCCCACCTGTGGATATTCCTACATTTTCAGACTTCTGGATTTTTTAGAAATTTCTCAGCATCCAATTAAATGTGTTGCACATGCTATCTGTATTAATTGGCTGATTGCATCCTTGTGTCATGCCAAAGAAGCGTTTTGTAAGAGGCCAGTATGGAGCAAGTCTGCAGTTCAGCTATTGCTGAGTATTCCTATCACACCATATTCCAACTCCCTACCTAGACGTAGCTGAGAAGAAACCTGGTATATATTTTAAAAAAGAAACAAAAAGAAACCTTTCAGCCCAATAAAGGAATGTGAGGATGGTCTGAAGACTGGTTGCTGCACATGCAGCAAGAATCTCT
Source organism: Corvus hawaiiensis (assembly GCF_020740725.1). Classification (NCBI taxonomy): domain Eukaryota; kingdom Metazoa; phylum Chordata; class Aves; order Passeriformes; family Corvidae; genus Corvus; species Corvus hawaiiensis. The sequence goes on along the minus strand of NC_063218.1, from coordinate 57,204,454 downwards.
TTGTGACTCTAGGTGTGCACTGCACTAAGCTGCAGAAAGAGCAAGGCATACACTCCTATTCTGAAGGTGGAAAGGTTAATTTGCCATTGCTAACACTTTCCTAAGAAAAAGGTTAATTGTTAAATTGAAATCTTGCTGGAGTCTTTTGCTAGGTAGCAAAAGTGAAAATTATAGCTAAACACATTTAATGCCTGATGATCATACAACATAAAAGTTTTTCTCTTAAATGAATCCCATTATTTTTCCTAGCTGATATGAATTCATACGTTCATGCAGATGTCAGATTCTTAAGAACTTAACTTTGCCTCAAATACTCTTTTGTAGGGATTTACAAAAAATAATTGTAAGCATTTTTTTGGTGTCAGAATATACCCTAACTTCTACTGTAATCAGGCAGAAATATGAGGTAACACTGGATGGTTAAATACACTTTTCTCTTTTACCAGCTGGCATCTGAGAAATTTTAATGCAAAGTTGTATAAGAAAAATATCATGGGATGAGCAAATACAAATCATTCACCAGGAGTTATTTCTGTTTATGCCATTGTCAAATTTTGCCCAAGGTACCATATTAAAAATAAGCCAGTAGGCCTGTCACTTATGTATCTCACATAAATCTGATTCTTTTGGGGTTTTGTAGATGGATTTTTGGAAAGACTATTCAACTAAAGGCCCTAAAATAAAAATAGGTAAGTTATATTTTTGCTGTTTTCTCATATTGCAATATTTTCTGGTTGTTGTAATAGTACATTCTTAATAGATCATGCATTCAGTTAAGGAAATCAGAAATTCTTTTTACTGAAGATCACTGTGAACTGTATATTTAATTATGTAAGGCATTAATTATATTATAAAACTGAAGCGTCTTAAAGTGGGATCCATTATAGGTCTGTAAGTAAAAACTATAATTTCCTTGACCATTTCTTTACTACACAATTGGTAAACTTTGCAGTACTTCTGTGGCTGCTCTCTGTGGTTTTGTTTTTTCTCCCCATTTCTTTAATAGTAATATAACAGCCTGATTTAGGCTCAGAGTAGTCTGATGCCAGATGTTTAATAAAAAATGGTCAGTTGGACTTGAGGAAAGATCTACAGCCTGATCAAGGTCACAAGTACATGAAGAAATATTTGGAAGGCATTAGAAGACAGGCATCTCAACAGTTTTATGTAGAGAAAAGGGGATATCTACTCCCTTTTGCTTTAAGCTGACTGTGAATGATACTCTTGGGTTGTGTTGCACAGACTTACAGCCTCTCACAGCAAGTTAGACATCTGGGGAAGGACCAGCCTTATAGCACAGCAAAAGTAGTATTTTACAGTGTAAACTGCAGACTGGGTAGATGGAAAGAACACATAATGAAAATCACCAATGTTTTCTCTTCAGGTGATGAGGCACTACAAAAGATTAACGTCACAGGACTGCTCATCGGCCTGGTTGCTGCTGGAGTACTGTTGGTTATAATTGCACTGATTATCTTCTACTGCTGCAAGAGCAGATGCAAATCAAGGCAACCACCAGGGTAAGGAATTTCACTGCTTAAAGAAACCCACACACACACCAAAACAAACTCTTGCATAAGAGTGGCATTTGAAAGTCACTGTGGATTGCTCTAACTGTATTCTCGGAGAATCCAGTGGAAGTTCTAGTTCTTACTTGCCTAGAAGCAAAGTTAAGTGAGCAAGCACTAGCAGTAGTTATGCTGCAGTTAATAACACAAAAATATAAAACAGTACTGCACACCTAATCCTTTGAGTTTGGCTTTTTTTTAGTGTGTGTCTTTGTGTGGTTTTGGTTCCAAAATATTCTAACTAAGATGATGGAATAATTTTAGTAGGACGGGGCCTGCAGTGGGAAATCTAATGTGTTCTGCTGGTGCTTTCAAGTAGGCTGTATGCTCTCCATGGCACGTGCTCTACCTCAGACGTGAAGTAGTTGTAGTAGTAGATGATGAAGTAGTTTGGAGGAAATGCTTTTTTACCAGTTCTCTACTCCTGCTTGTTCCTTCCTAAACTTGAGAAGAATATAAGAAGTTTCTGTGCTTCCTCTTCCCTATAAATTTCACATCACTGAGCTGTTCTTTCCCTGTGGTTTGGAGAGAGTATTTGGCTTCTGGTCTTTGTGATCGCTGAAGGCATGTTTTTTCCTCTTGTGGGGTTTTTTGGGTTGTTTTGGGTTTTGTTTATTTTATAATTAAGACTTTACATTCTTGCTTCCCTATAAGTTTCCACTTACTTACTGTTACCTTTCTTTAGGTACTTGGGTTATGTAAGAAGCAGAAGACGTAATTCAGCCAACATCTTCAGAAGGCATGAAGAGTTTTCTTTAAACCCCCTTCCTGTCAGAACTGACGATTCAGGACTACCCACTTACGAGCAAGCAGTCACCTCAGATGGACAGCACAACGTGCCCCCACCCCCTTATCCAGGGCCCCCGAGACATGCACGGGTGTTTCAAAAGTCCATGTCTCTTCCTGGCCCCTAGTCACAAACCTCCTTCTGGGGTGAGGGGGGACCTACTGGAACATTGTGGCACTCAGTGCCATGGTTTAGTTAAGGTGTTAGGGCATGGGTTGGACTCGATGATCTTAGAGGTCTCTTCCAACCTGGTGATTCTGTGATAAGATACTTTTGAAAAAGTGTGTGCTACCTTGCATATTGCAAGATGATTTACAAAAATGTGAAAGATCTTTTGGACAACTAGGAACAAGTGACGTTCCCATTTGGGAAAAGAGGTCACCTGTTGCAAAGGCTGCAGGACCATTCTTTGCACAAACTCACTGTGCTAAGAGGAGGGAATGCATAAAGAGCAAGTGTTGTACTGCTGCCCTCTTCCATAATGCACTTTGAGCCATCCCATCAAACTACTGATGTTTCATTAATAGTTTCATCTTCTTTTTCTTCAGGAGGAACAATATTTTAATTGCTCATATTGACAACTAACCGTTTTTTGTGACTTAGTACTTCAAACCACCATAAGAAATCTACTTTGTTATTTGATATATTCACTTCTTTGCTGTGTGAATTTTCTATTCATCTTGTAATAGATTCGAGTGTGAAAATTATTTCATGACTTGATCTTTCAAATATATATATATACAGTACTGCTACTGGATTACACTAGTTTGTTTTAGACATTGCTGGTCAGACGACTTAAATTGTTATATTTTTATGAATATAATTTTGCATCAAAAAACATTCATTACATGGCACACAGTTCAGACAAAGTATACTTGAATCAAATTGTTTTGATGTTCAACAGTAAATACCAGGTCAAAGAGAGTAAGTAGAGTACTGTGGGCCAGGGGACAGTAAGCAAAGATCTAGAGATTTGTCCCTTGTTAAAAAATTACCCAGGTTTCACAGCTAACGTTTCTTTCATAGTTTAAAAACTGAAATGTTGAGAGAAACATTTAACTTTCAAATCAAAGGCCAAACTACCCCACAGAAGCACTTTGATATGTGTGTCTTGCACTACAGGGATGACAAAACGACACCTTTAAGTAGAATGAAATATCATATTAGATCAATAACCAAGAGTCAAGAACTTCAGGGAGTTATTGGCACTGTATCAAGACAGTTTCTGTATCTACAGTTGTAGCCACCATTAATTTTACATCTTATTAAAAGATCACTCCCCAGCATTAATGTAGCCTACAGATCTTGCTGAGCAAATTGCTGCCCAGCACTTGTGTCCCTTCACCTCCTCACCACAGGGAGCCACAGCAGAGGGTCTCACAGGAAACATGTCAGCCTGGTGTTTTCTTGTTTGACAGTGGCTGTACAGTTAACACACACACAATTAAGTTTTTTAAGAAGAAACAACCTCCTCTTTTTTCCCCTCATTGAGTCAATGCTGACAACAGCAAATTATATTTCAATTTGGTGTCTACAAACCACTTTGTAATGTAAGTTAAAGGATTAAAGGTTGAAATGAATATGTAACATTTCACTTGATCTTATTGTTTTTAACATACTAGAAGCTACAGTGCTGTTGAGTGAGATGCAGAAAATTGGTCTGAGATTTTCAATCTCTAAATGCATTTGTAATAATGAGAATACTCCAAATCTTGGAATATAAAGAGGGTACACTGACAGTGCTACACAATGGAGTCTTGCCCTTTGAAAAATACATGCAGTGTTGTTGATAGCAGTGCCATTGGTGTTCCTGTTCATAAAACTTCACCACGGAATTTGGCTTTTGGAGAGTCACAAATCTCTCTACAGCTTCTTTCTTGTTGAGAGATGGGGGAATCCCCACATTGGGATATTTCAATTCACTTTTGCCCTACTTGTGAAAGCATCTTGAAGTTCTCAAAGTTCTGTAAGACTGAAGTAAGTGAATTGTGGGAGGTCGCTGTTGACAATCAAAATACAAGCTTATGAGAAGCTATGCAATTATAAGCTTGCAAAAACATTCTCCCATATTTCCCTTTCATTTAGCTAACAATTTTTAATTTTTTTAATGTGCATTTTGAGCTCTAGAGCACACTTTAACCTAGATTTTTCCTGTGACACAAAAACTATTAACTAATGGAACTGATAGGAACACTTCCAAGGAAAGGGATTTCACAGGGCTTGTGAGCATACAAAGATTCTTTAATGTTACTACAGACATCTGGCAAAGTCACATTTTAAATACACTACAGAAATTGTACAGCATCCCATTCAAGCATTAGAATTTGATTTTTCTACTATTCCTACAAATCATTTGCAACTGATTCCATGCAATACATGCAAAAATCTTGTCCTTCATAATTAATCAAAAAAATTAAGAGGGTGTAACTGTTAAATATCAATGGTGTAGTGCTTTGGGCAGTAAAGGGCCCTTTCAGTAGAGTAAAACACTCAAATTTACTCAAGGAGTCTGCACCTTAGACCCTGAAAATATGCAGGGGCTGACATTCAAACACTGGTTGCACGTAACATGACAATTTGCAAGACACATCCTGCTTGTTACAAAGAAGGAGCAAAGTTTAAAGTTTAGTTGAATACAGTATAAACTTACCTCTCCTTGTAGAGGGGAAAAAATTCCTTTTAATGCTAGCTGTTTGGGTTGAGGTTGTTTTCCTTCTTTCAAACACTGACTCCTGGCCTGAGACACTCTTACCTTATATCATGTCTCTTTTGAGAACTCATGATTCAGCAGGGTTAACAGAGAGAAAAACAACAAGAGATAGACTATGAGGACTTATGAATTTAGAAGTGTTGCCACACTTTCAAATTTTACATGCAGCTTCTTTTGAAAATGGAGTTGCTATTAGAATACATAAAGCAGCAACCAACTGTACTTCAGAGGCCTTTACAAGGCCACGTAGTAGGACCAGGGGGAATGGCTTTAAATTGACACAGGCCAGGGTTAGATCAGGTATTAGGAAGAAATTCTCACTGTGAGGGTGGTGATGCCCTGGCACAGGCTGCCCAGAGAAGCTGTGACTGCCCCATCCCTGGAAATGTTCAGGGCCAGGGAGGATGGGGCTCTGAGCAGCCTGGTTGTGTGAAAGGCATCCCTGCCCATGGCAGGGGTCTGGAACTGGATGATCTTTAAGGTCCCTTCCAACCCAAAGCATTCTGTGATTAGGTAGGAAGAGGAGGAGGAAGATTTTGAGGAGCAAAGCAGCAGCAAGTTAACTTGCATAAAGATGTAAATTATCAGTGTTTTGATTTTGGCGTTTCTTTCAAGGACCGTTAGGAAAGACAGTGGATTTTAAGTGATTTAACAGAGATCTACTACGACAGTTGAAAACAGAAATGTCAAAACACTGGCAAACACACATATTCTGTTTTAAACATGTCACACTAAATGCTGTTAGCCATTGTCTTGAACAGTTTTCTAGAACAGCCTTTTTAGCATCATAGAAGATTACAGAGTGCAACTTTTTATAAAACACGACAGTTTATTAATTAGGGCAAATAATAAGGGTCAGAAAAGTGATCTCTGGCTCTGTCAGCTGAAAAATAAATCACTGGACCTGCTTCCTGCTGCAATAAGAAAGCCTGCTATGTGATCTATCAATTATGCATTTATAGGCTGGGGGGGTTGTTGGGGTTTTTGTGAATTCATTAGAACAGCAAAACCAAAGTACCACGTGGAAGTGCACTTCCTCACCACAGCTCATGAAAATGTGAGTTGTGAAGCATTTGATTCTGATCCTGTCAAAGTCTATGGCAAGGTTTTTATTGGCTTCAGCTGAACTGGGATTGGAGCAAAAAATGAGATAACTGATCACTTCAGGTAATAAAAAGTACAATGCTTTGCCAAATTATTTACCACAATGCTGTTGCCAAACCCAGTTTAGAGTGCTCTATTGTTATAAAGATGTCCATATTAACTAGAATATTTGAGTCTGATCTGCCCTTAAAAGTTATATTTGAAATTTGAAAAGCATAGCAAAATTCCTTATCATTCCTGAGATTACCAGCTGTGAATAAAATGAATTTATAACCTGCAGCTTATTAGCAGCACTGTATATAGCTTTAAATAAACCATCAAAGTAATAAAACACCACAAAAACCAGCAACAAACCAAACTTTTCTATCCAATCTCTCCTGCCAACAAAAGTTTTACTGCTGCTATCCTCGCTTGTTCCATGTGGTATAGAGAACAGGAAGGAAATTCCAGGTTTAAAAGCCATTTTCAAACACTTCAAGCATGGTCTTTCTGTACTGTAAACATCTTTCAATTAATTCCTGTCACTACAAATTTATCTCTATCATTTCCAGAATCAAGAACTTGCATGTATTTTCCTCTCAAAAATCTTAAGCAGATCTTCTCAAATAACCTGCTCTTTATTTAGCTATTTGTGTCTATTTCCAGTAATTTCTGAACTGTATAAACAGTTACTTAATCTTATGAACATATTTCCTTCTACTCACTGTCAGAACATTTTGAATGCATTTCTCACTGGCTATATTTAATTCTAACTTTGATGTTAAGCGTTGTCATTTTTTGGGTGATGGGTAGCAATATTTTAAGCTCTGCTAGCCTCTATATTATTTTGTAAAACAATTTCCAAATAAACATTTATATAAATTAATCACAGTGAAAGAGAAAATGCTAATTTAGCCTATGATTAAAAAATGAAAACAAACCTCTGTCAACCCTTTTGATTTCTTTTAAATGGAGTTGGTAACAACATGCCCTCTTCTGAAAGCACTTAAAGGGGGCTTATGAGAAAGATGGGGACAAACTTATTAGCAGGGCCTGTTGTGACAGGACAAGTGGTAATGGTTTTCAACTAAAAGAGGGTAGATTTAGACTAGATATAAGGATGATATTTTTTTTACCATGAGGGTGGTGAAACACTGGCACAGGTTGCCCAGGGAAATTTAGGATCCATCCCTGGAAACATTCAAGGCCAGGTTGGATGGGGCTCCATCCATGAAGGTACTCCTGCCCATGGCAGGGGGTTGGAATTAGATGACCTTTAAAGTTCCCTTCCAACCCAAGCCATTCTACTATTCTAAGATTCTTCAAGCCACATGGCACTTACTGGTAGAGAAAAAGGGCCATGGTTTGTTTTCTTTAACATTGGCAATTTCTGCTCTGGACAAAATCTTCCTGCTCCACTGCTCCAGTTTACCTGAGCATCTGAGGTTCTGAACCATGAACTGCAATCACTTAAGATGAACTCTTCAAGACAAAAGCCAAGTTAACCAGGTGTTAACCCTTCCATCTTCCTTGACTTTTGTGAGGCCTTTGGTGAGAAGGTTTAACACAATAGTATGGCTAAAAAATCCCACTTTCCTAGGGTTAGTGAAGTAAGCAAGATCCCTCCAGTGAGGACCAGAACAGGCATGCAAAAGCAAGTCAGGAGCAGGAGTTCCTCATTTGGCAACGGTGATTTAAATCTGAAGTGGAGGCACACATGATACAGTGTGAATGAACTTCCACCGAGAGGCAGAAGGGCAGCTAGACAGAGCAAATACTGAGCACAGTGAATTTCACTAAATTAAACCACTCTAGAATTGCCCTCTGGAAGAAAATAGTCAGAGCTGTGCTTTTTCTTCCAACCATAAAAAGGAGCTGAGCTCCCCAAAGACTACCAGAATCTCCTCCTATATTTGAACATCCAGTGAAGCTTTTTAATCAGTCAACTGAACTGATACTTGAAATACAGCTGATGGGACAGATGCTTCATTCTCATTAAGCATCTTGGTATACCAATTCCTTCTTTCACTCCTGCTTTTTTCCATAGCACCTAGACTACTGAAACCCTGAAGCAGTAGGGGCCATCAGATGTAGGCATCTTGCTGCCTACGTTCTGGGAGCCTCCAGGAGCTCACACTTTGAAGGGAGCAGAGAGACTTCAAAGCATCTGGAAAAATATTTCAGTCTAGAAACTGGTGCAGTTCAACTTAAGTTTTGAAACGGCCTTCTTTTAATTTCTGATGCAGTGCCTACTTCATTTAAGAAACAAGAAACACCTCTGATTGCTCAGTAGTTGAAGCTTCAGTTTAATTTCTCTAAAGATCAGCAAGTACTGAATACATAAACATCCAGTATTTCACATTAAACACCCAGCATTGATACCATACAAAGGAAAATATCTTCTAGTAAGACTTAAAATAAATACTCCCTATTAAAAATAGGAGCTTGTGCAAGATCAAAGGTTTTATTTAAGTATTTTTTTTCCTACACATCATTGCACATTTCTCCCACTTACCTTATACCAGTTCTGGTCCTTACTAGATCCCTTCATAAATCATCCAGTGAAAACACAGACAGCTTTCTCAAGAGTGGGTGAGTTGAGGCAACACAAGTGCCAGTGGGAGCACTCTGGAAGGAGTGGAACCACATGACCAGAAGGAGGATTGGGAACATGAAGGAAACAAGACCTTCCAACTCATTGCTGCAGTGAGCTTTCTACCAGCTCGATCGTCTCTTGTCATGTCAGAAGTCAAGCTTTCATAGATCAATTTTAACTGAATAGAATGAATTCTGAAGATTTTGCTTCATTTATTTGTACATATACTCAAGTTGTCAAATAAATGCAGAGTAATATAAGTGAAGAAATGCAAAGAAGGAGAGTATCTGCGGTGAGGTTCCAAGATTGAGTGTGTTCTTTGAAAGGCAGCACTCTCTTCCCTGTTCCCACATATCTTAATGCCTAGCTTTATGTTTAAAGAGGCCATGTGCCAAATTAAATGTAAAATCTAATCTGTTAAAGCAACTGCAATTTTCTGCTTTGGTCAGAATCACAATTACAACAACAAACAACAGAGTCAGTGATTAATAACAAGCCTAACCAAGACTCATGTTATTACTGCCTATCTGATCTACTTACTCATTCCTGCTCATGCAGGATACCACAGGCTGGCAGCATCCACAGCCTGCACAAAGGTGCTGCACCCAGGATCTGTAGCAGATGTCTACTGTCCAACAGTACTCAACAGAAACACGTGCTGCACAAATCTTATTTTGTGCACTTTTCACAATGTGTTAATACATCAATTCAGCTTTGGCCTGACCTTCTTCAAACTTCATCTGATTAGGCACAGTCAAATTATTTGAATGTTTTATCTTTAAAACATTAGTTTTTGAGAAAGAATGTCCTCAAGTCTCCAAAATACTGTTTCCAAACAATTGTGAAAATTCATTCTCTCAGCACAAGGCTACTTGTTAAACTTATTTCAAGAGCTTTTGTTGACAAATGGTTAGCCACTGAAAGCTAACCACTAAGATGTTTGTGTATGTTAGAAAACTATTTATGATACTGTGATAGTTCTAAAATAAAGTACTATTATGTACTGAAATACAATCCTTTTTGTCCACTTTCAACAACCAAGCTGTAATCTCAGACTTGCACCATTAACTGCATGTTCTGCCTTTAACTACTTTCTTCCATCTACAACAGCTGAAGCTGCTGATCTAGCATGTACATCTGACTATTCTTCCATGATTCTTTTCAGCCCATCAAAAATTGCCCTAAAGCATACTAATAATTTTGCTGCAAAGCTCAGTTTACAGATTTAGCTGAAAGCCTCTTAAAGGAAGACAAAATATATTTTGGCACTTAAACACAAAGGAAGAGCCAGAACAAGACCAAAACCAGGCATCATTTGTTATGGAAAAGCAAAGTACAGGAGCAATGTACTCTGTGAAAGAAGAGGGCACTGGGGATAGAGGGACATTGGAAAAACAGTGTAGAGCCAGGTTTGTAGTATCTGCAGTAGAAAGGATGCCAAAAGCACAGGCAGCAACTGCTGGCCCTGTTAAGAATCACCACATGCTGCCCCATGCACAAGGACCCCCAGTGGTGCTCTCCTGGTATTTTTACATCCATGACACCATTAAAGCTGTAACATACCATGTAGCCTTCTGCCTGGCTAGTCTTCAGTCATGCAGCTGACACTCCTGAAGGACGGGATGCCATCCAGAGGGACCCAGACAAGCTCAAGAAGTGGGCCCATGGGAACCTCACGTTGTTTAACAAGACCAAGTGCTGGTGCTGCACCTGGGTCAGGGCAGCCCCCGATACCAATCCAGGCTGGGGATGAAGAGATGGAGAGCAGCCCTGAGGGAAGGACTTGGGGTGCTGGTGGGTGAGAGGCTGGACATGAGCCAGCAATGTGCACAGAAAGCAAACCCCATCCTGGGCTGCATCCAGAGCAGCGTGAGAGCAGGTGGAGGGAGCGGATTCTGCCCCTCTGCTCGCTCTGGTGAGATCCCACCTGGAGCACTGCATCCAGCTCTGGGGTCCCAGCACAGGAAGGGCACGAACCTGTTAGAGTGAGCCCAGAGGACACAACCAAGATTAGATGGATGGAGCACCTCTCCTACAGGGAAAGGATGAGAGAATCGGGATTGTTCAGCCTGGAAAAGAGAAGACTTTAGGGTCACCTAACTGCAGCCTTACAGTACCTGAAGGGAGCCTGCAAGGGAGGTGAAGAGGGACTTTTACAAGGGCCTGGAGTGACAGGACAAGGGGGAATGGATTCAAACAGAAAGAGGGCAGGTTTAGATTAGATCTTACAAATAAATTCTTCCCTGTGAGGGTGGTGAGGCACTGGAACACATTGCCCATTGCAGTCCGCACCTGTGACTGCTCCATCCCTGGAAGTGTTCAAAGCCAGGTTGGATGGGGCTCTGAGCAACCTGGTCTAGTGGAAGTGTCCCTGCCCATGGCAAGGGAGTTGGAACTGGATGATCTTCAAGGTCCCTTCCAACTCAGGCCATTCTATGATATACAACACACGAAACAGTTACACTCAACTCAAACACTGGCCAACATTATCCTGTTAACATATGTAATAATTCTAGCACACTATGCAACAAAGAAGCTAATAAATAAATATTTCAGTTACAAATAAATACATTGATGCCAACCATGAACTGGAGCATCATTTTGGCCCTGAATTCTCTGATTGATACATTGCTTTAATTATGATTAAATCACAGAAAACTGCCAACTACCCATTAGCTTGATCCTGCATTTCATTTGGCATATGGTCACTTTAAACATGTAACTAGACCTCAAAAAGCAATACTGCCATTCAGCATTGTGTAACATTGAATGACTTAAACAGAAAGAGGAAATAGGAAAGTTTCCCTAAGGGGCAGTGTATACTAGCTAACACAGTTCTGCAACAGGGCTGGCTTGGTTCTTGCTGAAGTGTCACATGGGCAGAGCAGCCCATCACTGTCCACAGAGGTGCATCCTCAAGCACTCCTAGACTCCAGAGATTTTCATTTGGAATATAGCACGAGCCAAGACAACATCTCATCATCAAAAGTAAAACTTCCCTGTCATCTTCTCTCGGCTGCTCACCCTGAGCTAGCTCTCATTTCACGCAAAGGCAAGCTGACTCAGCTCAGCAAAATTACAGAAAAATTACCTCTGGCAAAGAAAGGTAAATGTTCTTTTGCCAGTGGAGTGAATTCGTTACTCACCTTGTGGCCAGAGCTCATCACTAGGAGTGAGAGGGTGAAGCAGGGAAAGAGGGACAATAAGGCCCTCTCCTTTGGGTGTCAGCAAGCAGCTGAGGCAGCCCAGCCCTGCTGCCACGCCACATCTGGAGGCAGCAGCACATGCTGCAGCACTGGAGATCATTCCTCAGACCTTAAGCAGATGATTCCCATTAAACTGTTACCTTAAGTACTTATATCTGTCTCCTAGATATCAAATGACATTTTTGACTCTATGAAGGATTTATTTTTTCCAAGTGGAGACTCTTCATTTAGGGAAAGAATTGAGAAACAAAAAAAAAATCAGTACTGCTCCAGGCTGGTGCGCTGCACAGATTGTGTTACAGTGCTTCAGTTTAAGATTTTGGTCTTAACTAGAGAGAAAAATTGTATTAGCTTATGTTTCAGCAAGGTATTTTGATGATATTAAATTCTTGACTTCAGAGAGAAGAACATACAATATCACTACTGGCTACAGGCACACAGTTATGAACTACAGTTCAGAAGGCATTTCAGCCCACCAAAGTTCGGTTCCTAAACAGCAAGTAACAGCTGCATTTGAAACAAAACCATTCCTTATTAAGACAAGAATCCAAGTATATTCAGAATCATTAACATGCCTAACATGACTTCTAAATACACATTTTAATATATACACTTTAATCTACACATTAAAAAAAAATCTAATTAACATGATCTATCAAAGGAATTTTTCTAACCCTGATTAGATCCTTCAGAAAAGCTGCTTATAAGTATCCTGGATACCAGGATACTGTAAAAGCACTTACTCTCAACATACTCTTTTGTTGTCTTAGAGAAAAGTGTTACAAAATACCATTTGGTAACAAAAAGATAAAATGTACAAACTTCGAGAAAGATTTCCTAGACAGAGGATGGCAACGTGCAGGAGGGGTAAGTTTAATGAGAAAACTGCAGAAGTCTCCTTTGCTGATCTCAGGACAAGATTTATCTCATACACTGGAAAAAGCAAATCACTGGATAAACTTATCTGATGGTTATGGACATTAGTGATTAAGTTTTCCATCTACTCCACCTCTATTAAGACCACGTAAAAGAAATTTAACTTAACAACAGCTGTCATAATTTCTGTTTCACTCAACTTCACTGTGTGATTGCCAGAAAAAAGGATCTACTCCAGCAATGTTCAGGGAAACACCGTGTCTGTGGTTCATTTAGTGGTATAAATGCATTGTCTATGTTTCCCTGCCTGTAAATCTGGACTGGTGCTTGTTGTTTGTGATTTCTCATGTAACATGATTCTACAGCCACGTACCTACCCCCACATTCTCTTTAGAGAAATTCTGTAATGGAAACAAACATCACAACGGTACTCTAAAGTTCATGTTGCCATTACTTGAGAAAAAAATCAAACAAGACACTGGCAGCTTTACAGTTTATTGATACATCGTTCCAAATTTGGGACAAGAAACTCCACAGCAACACATTCACTCTAGAAAACCAAACACTGCAACTAGATGGAAAAGGCATTTCGTATCAGTTCCATCTATCACCCTCCTCTCAGGCCCACTTGAGGGAAACAATGTGCTCTAAGGTAATAATATAATGGAGATTGGTGGAGATCCTGCAGGGAAATAGAAAACTGTGGGTCCTTCCCCTCTGGAAATGGCACTTTCAATAGTATCAGCAGCATAAATGCTTCATCATTAGCATACAACTGGAGTCATTTTCTGTCATCAGGCCTTGTTCATATGTAAAACAGCAACCCTCCTGTTTCCCAGGGAAAGAAGGTCTCCCACCTCCCACCCCCCACCTGCGCTCCTCCAGCTGCAAGCAATACAGGTGCTAACTTATGCAAACACAAGGGAAACTCACTCTGCTGGTTTCTGGCTTTGGTGAGCTGCTGCTTCTCCCTCCACCCTCTGCCCTGGCCTCTGGGTGACTTGGCTCGTCTCCTCAGTGCTGATGACTTTCACACTTACCTTTCTGTCCCTCCCCATCCACGGATGCATTTCTTCCGGCTGCTTCTTGAAATGAGACACGAGAAAAGCAGAACCTCAGCTTTTCCTCCTGAAGTCTCCTACCTTTCTGCTTTCTCATTTAATACTGATCACTCCATCTTTTCATTCCAATGTTGAGTTTTTTTGTAACTTTTTTTTTTTTTAACATCTAATCTGATTGGCTGTAGCCAAGTTTCTAAATGCATTTCACTGCGGAATTCATTTCACTCAGTGGTTCAGTATTGCCTGGAGTGCTACAAACTGAGTCTTCAAAAGACTTACTCGCTCATTAGCATACACCTTCCTCTTCTGAGCAATGCCTTCAGGTGCAGTCACCCTCTTTTCAAGAGCATATTCCTCATCTTTACCTCTGAGGCACATTCCTCCTGCTCATCTCGGCTTGCCTATCTTCAATCCGAAGGGAAAGCAAGACACCACATTTCATTCATCATCCCCCTGCAAGACGCTGATGCCTCCTTTGCTCCTACCCTGTTCTGTGCAGATGGTGCCCATTTCCCTTATTCTTTGTTTTAACAAGCATACAGCAAAAGATACAGGAATTCACTGTCTACAAACCAGGTGGCTTAGACTACTCTAAAAAACAATCTGCTTTAGCCAGTCCTCGCTAAAGTAGGCCTCTAGAACCTCTCTGGAGTTTTACCATTTAAATTTAGACTGCTTTAAATAAAAATAAAGAAAGACTAAATGGATATTCTCTCTGTTCTCTTGCTAGTTGACTTTTTGGCCTATACAAGAAAGCTGGAAAGAGATTTTTTACAAGGGCATGAGATAGGACAAGGGGTAATGGCTTTAAACTGGAAGTAGGTTTAGATTAGATAGTAAGATGAGATTGTTTAGTGTGAGGATGGTGAGGCACTGGAACACATTACCCAGAGAAGCTGCGGCTGCTTCATCCCTGGAAGTGTTAAAGGCCAGGTTGGATGGGGCCTTGAGCAACCTGATCTAGTGGAAGGTGTCCCTGCCCATGGGCAAGGGAGTTGGAACTAGACGATCTTTAAGGTCCCTTCCTACCCAAAACATTCCGTGACCCCATTACACGATTCTATTCAGGTTCCAGGCCTGCAGTGACTTACTGATGGGGAATGCCCGAATCTTTTGGAAAGCTCTGACATACAAACATATAAAAGAGGAGGTGGCGGGTGGTGGCTCGGCGAGCCCCGCCGCGGGGGGAGGCGGACGGGCGTGAGGAGCGGCGTCACCGCTCGGTGACAGGGGCAGGGCGGGAGGGCCGCCCTACAAAGCGCTGTACAATGGGGCGGCTGTCGGGCTCCATCTTGGCGGCGGCGGCCGCCCCGGAGCCCGCGGCTGGCGGCGCTTCCCCTCCGCGGGAACAACATGGCCCCGCCCCGGTTCCTCCAACAAAGCGCCAGCGCTTCACTTCACGGAGGAACCGGCCTCCCCCATACCCGACACCGCCACCCCGCCCGTCCCCGCCTTCAGCCCCCCCACCCCGCCCCGGTGGCGGCTACCGCCCCCCGCCACGCTCCGCTCCCGCCGCCGCGCTTCCCCCTCGGGCCGCAGCCGCCCGTCCGCGAGTCACAGACCTCCTCCTCCTCCTCCTGCTCTCGTTCCCCCCGTCGGCGCTGCTGGCGGCGCCCCCGGCGGCCCCTCCGCCGCGGCCTCCCTGCCCCCGGACACGGAGCCCGTGAGCCCCAGTGCGCTGGCGGGGGAGGAGCATCCTGGGAACGCGCAGCCCGACATGGGTCCGGCGGCCGCGCAGCCCCCGCCGCCGCCCGCAGCTCCGCCCGCCGCCCGCCGCTGAGCGGGAGCGGAGCGCAGGGGGCCGCACGGGGCCGCGGCGCTGCCCGCCCCGCATGAGGCGCCGCTCCCCCCCCGCCCCGCTCGGTCCCCGCCGCCCTCCTGCGCGCAGGGCCCCCGCGGAGCCCCCGCGGCCGCGGCCCCGATGATGGACAGGAACTACCCCACGACCCCCGGCTTCGCCGAGCCCCTGGCCCCGGGCACCGCGCCGCCCGCCGCCTCCTGGGCCTACGAGCGCGGCGCCGGCAGCCTCAAGCCCAGGTGAGGAGGGTCCGCCGAGGGGGCTGCGGCAGGAAAGGCCGGGGGCCGCGCCGGGGCCTGGCCGAGGGCGGCCGAGGGGCCCCGGCGGCGGGGCAGGGCAAGGCGGGGAGCGAGCGGGGCCCGGCGGCCCCGGGGGAGGCCGAGCCGGGCGGGGCGGGGGAGGCCGCGTCCCGGCGGGCGGGGGGCGGTGGCGCGGGCTCCCCGCTGTCCCCGGCGGCCCGTGGCGGCGGCGGGGCGGGCGGTCTCTCCGCCCCAGAGGCTCGCGTCGGGCTGCGGCACGGGTTCAAGAGTTCACGCGTCCCTGCCCGACTCCCGGAGGGAAGCGGGGCCGCGGGCACCGGCGCTGCCCGCCCGAACAATGCTGCCCTCCGGGGCACCGGGCCCGCGGAGGCGGCCGCGCCGCGCCAGCATCCCCCGCGCCCTTCCATTTCTCCGCTGTTGTGCGCTCCGCTGAGCCTGGCGAACCTCTTTCCTCTTAAGCGCTGCTCCGGGGCGTGCGGAGCCTCCTCTCAGCCAAAACTTGTCTGGAGCGATTTAGTCCCACGGAGAGTTCTGCAAAGTTCCGGGAAGTGCGGGGAAAATACAGGATATCTTATTGGCTTCGGGTTGCTTTTTGATTGTGTAACTCTGCCAACTAAAACGAGTATTCTCTAGGCGATGAGATTTTCGTTATCGCCTGCCTTTTATGTCTCTAGCTTGATTTATCTGCAGTTCCCATCTCGACGACGTTTAAATGTAAAAGAGAGTCTCGGGCTAAAAATATCTTGTCAAAATAGGTGCGCTAATAGATGACTTTGCATTTGGTTCTGAAAGTGGTCAGACATGTCTGATAAGATTAATAGATTATCAAGTCAGAAGGGCTGTTGCAATCATCTAGTCTGACCTCTTCATAATGCAGGCCATAAAACTTTTTTTTTTCCCAATCTGTGTTTGAAAATAGAGCTTACGTTTTAGAAGGGGTAGTTAAAAATTTCCAATGAGGCAATATTCAGCACAATTCTTGGTCAAGTATGCAAGTGACTGATTTATATTTTATTTCTGGTCTGAAGAGTGCTACCTTTAGTTTCTGGCCACTGAGTCTTGTTTATGGCCTCATCAACACTGAAAATCGCATTATGTGTTGAGTATGAATTCTTAAGAATTTTAATTAATTTCTTGCTTTACTTATTTTTCTTAATATAAAGAACATAATCTTTTGAAGTTTATTACCAGAGATTTTTTTTATTATTATTACTTTAGTTATTCTCCCAGACTTCTTTTAGATTTCTTCCAAGTTATTGTCACCCTTCCTGAACTGTGGACATTGCATTTGAGACACAATTAAGTAAGAAGATCACAGGACCTCCCTGGGGTGTGAGGCTCTATATTCCCTGTTTCATGGAGAATTGCAGGGACAGGTAGCTTTTTTTGGCCAAACCCTTTCCCCACGAAGCTCTTTAGCCAGTTTCTCTGAAGAGTTGCCTGCATGGCAAAGTAAGGTCTCCGTAGTGTTCTTTACAATTTTTCTTCCTAATCATTGAATTACTTTTGGTCAAGTTGTCATGTTGATTTCAGTGGAAGTCAGTGACTTGTGCTTTCTATATTGCTTTTGCCAGCTCTCATCATCTCTTGAGGATCATGCCAACTATTCCATAAGCGGGGTTTGGATTCCCCAGGTCATTTAAGAATATGTAGTGCAGAAGCAGAAGTGGATCTCTTGGATTTTAAAAGAAACACAACTGCTTGATTATTTTTTTTTTTTAATATTTAGAAGAATCCCCTGGATTTACAACATATCTTTCATTTTATTAATAGCTGCTATATTAATGCAGTCTTAAAGGTACGTTTGGGAATTCTTTAAAAGAAATGGCATGGAGGAAAGTCCCAAGACAAGTACCATGAAGAAGCTGATTAGATCAATGCCTGCTACCTGTAGCAATCAAATTAGTGTTACTGCATCCATGTATGATATGGCAATATTTATGCTCTGCTTCAGGAAACAATGTCAAGAAGACCTTGTTTTAGTTCTTTTGAAGTTTCATCTCCAGGTTCTATACATGGTGACAAATGATGCATTTAAAATGTGTTGGCTGAAACATTTAAACTTTTTTTTTAACTGTACCAAGAACAGGGATAATACTATGAATCATATTTTGTGCTTGAAATTCTCCTGAACTGGGTTCTTGGGGTTCATGTCATCTTAATAAGAATTAATATACCCTGTCTTTGGTCAGATTTAAAGATTTGCGCCATGGTGGACACGGTGATAAGTAGAGTCTGGGCTTTAGGTGTTTGTGGTTCCTCTGTTGCTGATAGCATTTGTCTTTGTATGGATGGAATTGCTGGGGAATTGGGATGGAAGAGTCATTCCTATCACTGCCAAGGCTTCCACCAGCCTGGAAGGAAATCGTGAAGGTATAGATGGACTGTAAAGGAATATGCTGTCCATGCCCTCGACTTGTGTTACAGAGCACTTCACATTTTTCAAAATGGTGTTTTTGATTGTGGTTGACAGGTAGTCATCTTAACAGCTGAAGCTGCATTAGCCTGATGTAAAATTAAAAAATGTGTGTCATGTTCATCTGGTACTTGCTTGAAAAGAATTTAGCCTTTAGGTGATATAGATAACAATTTTTCCTTCAAATTTCATTTCATGTTTATGCTGTTGCAGGCTGTGTCGTGGCAGGCTATGTTCCCTTTGTGTGGAGAGCCATGTTCACAGTCTCAGCTCATCAAAATGATTTCTCCTCCCTACAAGCATTGCTCCTGTCTTCCTGCACTTCACTTCAGCCATCTGGTTTTTATCCTGCTCCTTATTTCTTGCAGGCACTGTTTTGTCTGTGCAATGGCACTATTCTTATCAACTGAAAGGAAACGTGTGGTGAAGTGTTATAAGGACATTGCTACCAGGCCTGTTGTGATGTAACTGTTCCCATGGAATAGGAGAATTGGGGATGGAAGCTGATGGAAATCACTTGGATCACTGTATTAACTGAGCAGAGACCGCTCCTGCTGAGGAGCATATTGGGACAGTGCAGCCATGGCAGCCCTGTAGCAGGGGCTGAGGGGGTGCTCTTACCTTCCACGTTCCCTGACGCCCACACCCCTTACACAGGCTGTCAGCATCTTGAAGGAATTTCTGGTGGTTCTAGGAGTGCACTGCCACTTTTGGCCTTTTCCTGTAGCTGTCAGAAAACCCTACCTCTGTGCTTAAACCCTCTTTTTGTCAAAAGCTGTTGAATAGCTGATAAGGTATGTCATGCTTACTTGCTACTTGCTCAAGAATTATGTGGTGTTCAGAAAACAGGTGAAGTGTAATAGTGTGAGAGACTGTTGTAATTGCTTGGAAAGATACATGGAGACAGGTGATAATGGATGAGGTTTCTGGTTGAGTTTGTCTCACTTGGGGGTACTCCTAGGGTGTTTCATTTAGAGAAGGATTTTTACTCGTGGATGGATCTCACTGTTCTTGTTCTGCTCTTACCACAGCTCTAAGACTCAAATCTGCTACATGTGATTAAAAGTCAGGCACAATTACTTGTTGCTGTTTTAGATTTTATGGGGACTGCCGTGGTCTCTGATGTTCCTTTATGCCTGATAGTCTGTATCCACCTCTGCCCTACCCAGGCATATGGGGTTTTATATAATTTAATTCCAGATGATTCTTTACAACAGATAGCACTGATATTATGTTAGTGTGGCCTATGTTTATAACAGCCAATCTAAGATAAAGAGTTAGTTACAGTGATAGTTCATTTATGATGTTACATTAATGGGAGACTTATACTTTTATGCTAAATGGTTTTGATGGGTTTTTTAACTCATTTTTGCATAGCTGTCAAACTAATGCTTATTGTAACAGCTGTATGATAATTGTGTTTTAGTTAAGGCTCAATTTTAAATTCTAATGGATTTTTGCATAGCTATAGGAACTCTAAAAGTGCAGAGTGTTTTAGAAAAGCAGAGAACATTTTCTTTCATCAAATGAAATTGTTCTGAGAGGTGAAACCAATGTTTGTTGTTAAACATATATTCTGCAGAAAGTTCCCTATGGCATAGTATTTCAAATTTTGAAAGGAAAGCTCATAATCTGGGAATATACTTAGAATTCTTGTATTAAAAGGCAACAGAGGGATTAAACAAATTTATAAACATATAGAAAGATGTCACTTTTAAAATCTTACCAAATTTTCTGTCATAGTTTATATCTGAAACATTTACACATGCAAAATAAACGCATGTATAGCACAGATACCTTACAGGGACTTGCTAGCTTTTGTTGGTCTTCCTTTCTTTTTCGTTTTTTTTCACCTGCATTCAGCACACACTGAAATCACAGCTGTGGGAAGGTCAAAGATTGACTGAACAGAGTCTGAATGCGTTCTTGCTCTGTGTCCCTTAGCTTTTACCTGGTGTAGATGTGTGGTCATCTTGCAAAATCTTTGCTAAAGTTACAAAATGATCCAGCCAGGCTTGTTTGGAATTACATGCTGCTTACCTGTCTAAGATTTAATGCCAGCTTTACATGAAAGATTTCAAGCAGTCTGGGTCATTCTGCTGCAGTGAGAAATGGTGATAAAGAACTATGTGCAGAAGAAATGAGCTGAAACTTAGTCTGAGGGTGCAGTTACCTGAGAAGGCTGAACTGACTGCTCAGGCTCACTGCTGCTGAAAGGGGCTCCCTTTCTCTTCCCTTGTCTTGGCTCTGGTGTTTGTGCAACTGCACAGGGAGCTGGTCTCATTTGTTAATCCATGAGAAAACTATCCTGACCAAAACGCTGAATGGCTTGAGCTGGAGGGCTGTGCTGGTGTACCTGTGCTGTCAGACTGGATCCCAGAGGTGGCACCTGGGGACGAGTGGGAAGCAGAGCTGTAAGGAGGGAGCTGTGTGGCCTTGGCAGGGATTCTTCCCAGTGGTTCTGGACAGGTTTTAAATGGGCTCAGTCTTGCCATGTTACTGTCTTTGGTGAGCATCCCACACAAATTGTACTGCTGACTTCCCTGCCAGGAGCACTTGGTAAGTGTCCGTGTTAGCCAGATCTCTTGTGAGATCACCTGCGTGAGATATTTCAGATGTGAGCCCTTTCCCATGAAGCCAGCAACTTCAACACAGGTTACAGAATACATTGGGCTGAAAGAAAAGGGGGTTGTATTCCACCACCTATGCAAGAAGTGTTTCAGTCCCATATGTGTATATACCTTTCATCCTGTTAACTTTAATCTTAGGTGTGTTTACCTTATACCAACAGAGAACAACCTTTTCACCTTGTTCCTTCTGTACTTTTGCCCACCTTTTATTTTTTTCTTGGAGTTGCTGCTGATTCTGGCATAATGCTGTCATAGGAAGGAGCCTGTTTTGAGAAAAATCTTTGTTCCTGTCAGGAAAAAAGCACCTATGCCTGAACTATATTAATTCTAAACAATACTAGTGCTCTTACAGAGTGGGTGTATTTTGCATGGATATCTTTGTTTGTTGTATTTGGTCAAAGCATTCACAAATTTGCCTGTCGGGAAGTTACTTTGCATGGTGAGTGCCTATTCCATACATAAAAAAAACAAAGAAAAGACAAACCAAAACAAAAAGCTGTTAAAAGGCAGTACGTTAATAGTCTCACTTCAAACTTTCCTTAGCAGCCTTAACTGTGACAAAAATAACTTTGAGCAGCATGCAGAGTTCAGCCTTTCCAGCACAACATTTCTTGCTGTACCATGCAAATGGCAGAGAAGAGAAAATTCTTTGAATTTTTAAGCAAAGAGAAATGTTTTCAGAGAGGACAGAGTGCATGGTTATTAAGTACTACATTTACTTGTCTCACTGTGCAGATTTCATAGGTTTTGGGTTTACTTCTGCTGTCCTCTCACCTCTTGTTACATTGCTTCTTTTGTTTTATTGCTCTGGACAGACTTGGGTCTAAGTGGACACCTATTCATTAGAGCCTCCTCAGAACCTCTCTGATGATGGGCTACAAATAGGGGCAAGGAGCTCTTATTCCTGGATTTCTGCATGCTTGAAAGTTTTTTATTCCAAAGCAATTCAGCAAGAACCTACATATGTTTAGACAAGCTTTTACTTTCCCATATTGCTTTTCTTGTTTTTCATCTTCCTTCTACATGCCTACCTGTGTTGCTTGCTTAGGACTTGGAAAAGCGCAACCAATTATGCTCAGCAGGAAGAAGGCACCCTTAGGCATCCTTATCTTAGGGTAATAGTGTTTACATAGCAGGGTACTAAGGAAACATTTATTCCTTAATAATCCTGTAGGAGTTATACTTGGGGCAGTCATACATCTAGATTTGGTTGGAGATATCCCTCCTTTTTCAGCTGGCAGTGTTGTGTGAGAAGAGCTGGAGGGCTCCAGCCCTTTGTCTAGCATTTCCAGATGTCTGGCAAGTTGTTCTGAGAGCTTTTGGTCATCCAGAACGTGCCAGACAAAGGGTCACTGCGCCTGCGTGGCGTGGGCCACGCTGAGTGTACCAGCCTGTGCTGCACCTTCCATGCTGCCCTTTTTCCTGACCAAGAAATCCCTCTCAGAAATATGGCAACTTGGTGCTACACACCACATCCTGTTTACTTTCTCTCGTCTTCGTGTCAAAAATTCCAGTGCTAGACAGTGAATAATCCTTCAATCCCTCTGTTCGTCCGATTTCATTATGTTCTACCGAGGCTGCCAAGAATAGGATTTCTAATAAGTTTTTCTTGAATCTGAGCATTTGTTCATTTGCTGTGCAAAGAGTGATTGTGGAAAGCCAACTCCTCAGTACTCTGAACACAACCATGTGTTAACTACCTCCAGTTACTGGCACTGGTGAGCTGGAGGTTACTGATAGCGCCACTGGAGAGAGATGGGATTTTCATCTTTTCCTCTCCAAAAAAACTCCCTTTTGTTATCGTTTTTAAGAGAATGCAGGTTTTTTCACCAATTAAAGGGTATTTTTTTAGTTTGGGTGTGTGTGCTGTTTTGATCTTGATTAATACTTGTTTTTGTTTAGACATTTTTATGATCATTGTGAAAATTCAAATTAATATCTGGGGCATATTCAAGGAATTTGTTTAATATAGTGAAGTTTTTCCCATCTCAAAGTAAATGCCATGTAGCTGTAACTATATTTCTGCAGTTTTGAACAATGCACATTTTCTAGTTGAAGCATTCACAAGCAACTGGGTTCATCTGGTATTTTCAGCTAAACAGTGACTTGTGACAAATGAAATGATAGCCAGGGTCCCCTTTGCAAGGTTAAAAATGTAAATTTAAACCTGTTTTAGGATGAGGAGAGCACTTGTGAAGAGGTGTAAGAGCTAAATTCAAGAGCTACGCTAATTTTCCTTATAAACTTGGATAATAACACCCTGTGATGCTTCCTTTAATGTAAAGGACTCTTTGCTGCTGTGTTTTATGATGAACTGTGGTGTTAATATGTTAGATCTTTTCCTGGGCACACCTCCTAAATTGGGATAGAAATGGTGTTAGTCATAGGTATACCTCTTGTTTTGAATCTAAAGGAGCTCATATGAGCTGCTTAGCCCTTGTAGTGTGTTGTGGGATGTGGAAAACATTATACTGGACATGTGGACGTGCTGGGAGGCCAGACCCCATTTAATGGCCTTGAATTTTTGGCTGTGGGGTGGCAAGATGTGTGATCTCAGATGTGGGCACTGAGTAGATACCGCTATTCTATGCCAGTTCTGTGGCTGTGGGCCCTGAGGCCACTGCTCTTCACAGGGGTGCAAACTTCACAAAACCTTCAGAAACAGGCTTATTTCAGTGCTGAGTGTTGGAGACTTGGTGGTGACGGAGTGGGGTATTATTTGTGCCTTGGTTTCCCTAGACTGAAGGACAAGGTATTCCATGAGTTATGGAATTGGAAAGTGCTTCGAGGTTTGGTAATGAAAAGAGCCTACTGACAGCATAAGATGGCTCTGATGGTGTACAGCACATATGTATTTGCATTTCTTAACTCTTTTTGAGATGAAAATCTCAACTTCAGCATTGTCCTTTCCATATAAATGGAGAATAAAGTGCTTATTAAGAAATGGGTTATCAAGTATTCCTGTAGTACCTTAAAGGTGAGACTCAAGCTTGCCACAAAATAGGATGCTGTAATAACTGTGGGAGGATGAGGGTTGAAAAGCATTTCAATGGGTAAAATGAACTGTAATTTTATTAAGGCTCTGATGTGGCTAAGCTACATCTTGAGATAACGCTCTGCTGATTTTTATATTTTGAAATAAAATTTTGTTATTAAGAGTAATGGAATCTTTTTGTGTGTATTTCAGCTGTAATAGAGGATTATGCTGTGTGTTCAACCATTAATACTGGAACGATCTTGAGAAGAGTTTTGAATATGCCCCAAGTATGCTTTTGACAACAGAATAGCATCACATATCAGAGAAAAAGTGTTAGATTTCCATTACTGTCTGTTACTAAAATCTTTTGAAATTGTAAATAAAAGTCTAGGAGAGAAGTATTGCTGATGTTAAAAATCACAGCTGTTCTCTCTGTGCTGGATAAAGCAAAAGTTCTTTCACAGAGAGAAGGTAAGAGAAGAGGATAAATAAATATGGTGACAAAATAATCCAGTGTCTCAAAAGGCAAGAAAATGAGATTGCAGATCTTACAGTGGTGGGAGCTACACGGACCATAATGGCACCCCTGTTTCTGCAGGGGTTGATAGAGTAGAAGTTCTCACGGAAGATGTATGAATCCCCAAAACATTGCTTGGCAAACAAATGTCTTAAAATTATTTCTGACACCTCATTGTAATGTAAATTGGGAGGATATGTGTAACTGTCTGTTTAGATGTAGAGAGTAAATGATACTGTGTTAATAAGGACATCAAAGTCAGGCTGGAATATTCAGAGCAGGAAAGCATTGAAAGCTCCTTTCCAGACCTTGAAATCTTTAAACGAGGATCAGGAGCTCAAAACTGACGTTATTGTAGAACAGTTTAATTTTAGTTTCATTTTGTAAGCTGCAAAATTTCTGTTGGAAAGTTGTTTTGGTTAAGTTACAAAGTTTTTTTTGGCAAAGCCAAGAGAAGTGATACCAAATTTACCAATTCTGATTTAAAAAAAAAAAAAAAATTTGTTAATAATGTACTGCATTTCAGCCATAAATAACCTCATAAAGAAAACTGATTTAGATTGTATGTAATAAAAAATGACATAAAGTAGTTTGTCCTGTCCCTCAGTAGTAAGTGAAGTTGAAGTTTATAAATAGCTCATTTTTATCTGAATATTAGTTTTTGCGTACGTATTTTCAAGACAGAGTTTCACTGATTTTTTGAAAACAGCATTATATTGTCTTTGTTGTTAAGAACTCCACAGGTTACTTAATCAGACAAGCCAGCACTTGCACTCATGTATTGAAGTCCCAGTAAGACTATTTTGGCTTTCCTGAAGCTGTTTCGGGCTTTTCATTTTTAAAAGGATCAAGCATAAGGAGTTCAGACACATTAACATGGGAATAAAGGGCAGATGGACCTTTTGTGCCATAAAATCTCTTTATTCCCTTAAAGTATGATATATATTCAGGTGAAGAATCACAGGAACAGCATGAACTTTTGCTTATTGAGGCAGTTCCCTGCATGTAATTTTCTACCTCAAAATCTAATTCTTAGAAGCTCCTTATCTCTGCTCCTAGAAATCGAGGAAGTAATGAGTGTTTCCTCTCGCAAGTACCTCCAGGCAATCCTTGGCCCACATTGTGGCGGTCTCAGCCGTGCTCTTGGTGGCTCTGCCTTTGAATTGAAGGGGAAAATTAACATTATAGCTTCATTTTTAATGAAAGAGTGGAGGATGATTGCCTTTGGTTTATTAGGATGGGATATATTCTACGGTGGATACGTAGTGTGTAATTTCATTAAAGGGAGAATGTGCTGTCACCAACGAACAGTGGAGTTTGTCGATAAAATGCTTCTTTTCTGTGGTTTACTGACTTACTGGAAGTGAGTACTGGAATTCCATCCTTCCAAAAGTCCTCTCTATCTTGAAGAACAATACTATTAGATAGCTAATAATACTTGAAAATATTGATATCTATTTATTTCTTGTTATAATTATAAAACAGACTAGGCAAACGCTAAAGATGTATGGTGTTCTTAAAAGAATGCGTTATGTACCTTGAGGTATTCATTTTAGAGATGATTTTCTTTTGATTTTTCAGTGGTGGACTTTATTTTTCAAGTAGCAAATTTTTTTTTGTTGTTTTGTCTCATGGATGCTGCAACTGTACTGGATTGTTAAATGTTCTTTCTTTTTGTGCAAATATAATGTTAGGGTTTGTCTTGTCTTGTATAATCTGATGAGAGGATCAAGGGAATTAGATGCAGGGAGTAGGCTGGTTTCCTATTTTTCTTGAACCTGCCAACATTTTCAGGCCTCAACCCAAATTTGTGCTTGCGATGTCTTCCCCATCCCCCCAGTATGTCTGTGGTTGGGAAATAGAAGTGAAAAATCACATATTGTATACATTTAAAAAATATTTTGCACTGAAATGGGTTTCTGGGCTGAGAAGGCATTTGCTTTCCATTGGAATTAATTTTTGGAACATTTTCTGTTTCTGTTTTCTGTTGTCTATAATGGCTTTCTGTGCTTTTAAACTTCCAGAAGTGTGTTGGACAGGAATGACTTGGTGTTACTAATGGTATTGAACTCATTTAAGTAGCAACTTTCTTCCTGGGCAACTCCCTCCTCTGCTTCTTAGAGTCATTGCTTTTTAAAAATACAAGACAAAACCCATTTCTGGATTAAAGTTATCTACCTCTAACATTGCTTTTAAATTTTAATTTTATTGTGAGCTGCAGATAACCCCTAGCTGCTGAATTATATTCTAGTTTGATTGTAGCAAACACGGAACTCTTGCTGTTACAATGGGCAGCTAAAGGGGCCATTTACCCTCCAATTCATCTGTATTAAATTCGAGTAATGTTTTCAAGTACTACTCTTCCATTCCTTCTCCACGAGTTGCTTGAGTAAAGGCAAATTAACAAAGATAAGTATTTAAGCAAAATAATAAATATTGTATCTCATATTAAAGCAATCCAAACAATGTACTTGTCAGCAGGTAATCCAACCTGGAACTGTACGTTACATGTCTAAAATCAAATACAGTGGACAAAAAGCGATGTAAGCTGCATGTCAGTTTCTGTACCTTATATTTAGAATGACATTTTTAATATTTAGAAGTGCATTTGTTGGTTTTATGGCTTTGCTTTTGGTCTCTGAGTAGAATTTGCTATAGCACAACTAAGTAGCTGGTTGGAGAGAGAGAGAGAGAGACTCCTTTGCCAAGTGTCTGAGCTTTGGGATAGAGAGGGAAACTTGAGTGGTATTTCCCCTATTTCACATATATCTCAAGATAAAATGCAAAGTGTGGGTTTAAAGGTATTTTCTTGCCAGTATGAGGCTATCACTGTTCTTTTTAATCTCCTTTGTGGTGATTTAATTAGAAGGGGTCTGTGCCGAGTCATCTTCTCACAGGAGCTCTTGTTTTCAGTAAGGCAGAACAGGCAGACAAAAATGAGATCAAATTTCCTGGTCTGCCTCAGGTCTGTTGCCTTGTATGCACGCTGGGTTGTTGGCTTTTGTTTTTTGGGCTTGGTTGTTTTGTTCTCAGACTTGTCAGCCTGTGCAAGACCCCAGTGCTGGGGCATTGAGTTCCCTTCTCAGGGTGGTGGGAGCACCTCTTGGATCTCCTGGAGTCAGGAGTTTCCTGTGCACCTACTTGTCGTGTAGGTGTCCAGTTTCACTTTGAGCACAGCCTGCACCATTTGAATGCTTTGAAAGTGCTCTGTGATTTAATGTGGGGTTTTCTGTAGCAATTTTACTTCATATGAGAGGCAGGAGTTACAAGTGCCTAAGAACGAGGTATTGCACCCAGAAGTATCCTTTGCTCCTGAAGAGTTCTGGTCTGCTTTCCATGTAAGCATTGTGAGTTTCCCTAATACTTGAATGACTGCTGTTACTAAACTAAAAATAATCCAGACAACCCCCCCCCCCCCCCCGCCCCAAAAAACCTACCAAATGCAAAATAATCAATCAATCAATCAAAAACCTTAAAAATTGCTAAGCTGTAATGAAGATTTACCTAGAAAATGAAGTAGAAAGGTGATAAAATTTACTTAATACATATTAAAAGGAGTATCATTACATGGAAAGGGAACAAAGACACTTATGTGAACTGGGGTTTTTTTCCATTTCTGTGTTTTATTCTGTATGGATACCTCAGAGAACAAGGTTATTTGAAGAAAATAAAAGAAATAAAAATACTTGTATGTCCAGTGTTTATTGCAGCTAAATTTTGTTTCTATGTAAAAATGATACTTCCATCTGAGTTTGAAGTTGCGAAATGCATCCCTCACTTGTGTAAAGCATAAACCTGATAATTATGTTGGCAAGTGAGGAGGGTGGTGAGTGCAACGGGACTCAATAACCTTTTGCAGATGGAGACTTGAACTTGTATGAAACTGTTGGATTGAAGAATGCTTTGAAAATAAATGATTGTGAGAATACCAATGCAAACAGATGTGTGAAGGGTCAATTCCTGACAGAGTTAATCTGGGCTAGCAAAAAGGAGTTGTAAATCAAGGCTGAGGTATTTTAGTAACAATGAAGTGCAATGACTGTACAGTTTTCTTCCAGAAATTTTACTGGAGAAGTAAAAATCTTCTATTAGCAAAAGTGATGTAGGTGAAAAAAATCAGATTAATACTTGAGTCATTTCACTTCCATTGTCATACATATTTTTTGATTGCATTATTACAGCAATGACAAATAATGGTAATTCTTTACAGGATATCTCTTAAATATTACACTAAAATTAAATGCATATTTTCAATGAAAAATACTTCTGGGGGAATTATTTTCCAAATCTGTGTGTCAAATTAATATTATTTCCTAGCAGTAATCACTCCATTGTGCAGTTCACGATGACAGTGGAAGTGGGAAATCACTGTGGTAATCAGTGATAAGGGCCAAGTGCTTCTGGAACAGTGCATAACAAAGTACCAAGTAATGTTAATGTCTCACTTACCTGACATTTCAGTTCAAGTAAGAACTCGCAAAATTGTGGCAAACTTCTAAACAAGAGCACAAAGAGCTTGGTAGCCATAAGGGTATTATTTGCCATGCTGGATGTGTTTTTGATATGTGAATTACATGCTGTGTAAGTTCATCTGTTTAAAAGTTAAATTTTATAAAAAGAAACCCTAAGGCAGTAATCTCTCAGATTGCTGTGCTTGTTTAGGATAAGCTTGTGTAAACTGAAGGCATATATGCAAGGCTCTTTGAGATAAGAATCTACATTCCAGCAACCAGTAATTATACAATAAACAATTAACTGTTCAAATAAATGCAGTGTTTTTTATTGAAAGACAGATTCATTTTTGAGGTTGCGGTTGCATTAACTATGAGCTGGGAGTTTGTATTAAAAAAAAAAGCACCATCGTATACTTTGAGGGTTCTTAAGATGCCCATCATTACTAGAATTTTGGGGTTCTAGTAATTAACAGTGTTTCTGAGTGCTGTAGTCTAGAGGTTATTTTGTATCCCAGTGCTAATTCTAGCGCCCTCCTTGTTACACAGTCTTTGTCCAAGTTTGTTTTACAAGTTACTTTTATCTTCCAGAGCATTCTGCCTCTGGTCTGCAGGCTTGTGTGTTAGGCTGTCGTGTGGTATTTGTGTGTACTGTACCTGCCCTTGTACAAAAAAAGGTGTTTATTGTAGAGGCGTGAAGAGGGGGGGAAATGAATCACAATCTTCACTGAACAACCAGAATAAATAGAAATTTAAAATAAAACAAATAAATAATAATTTACAAACCCCAAATGGAAAAAAAACCCCAAACACAAAAGGCCCCCTCACAACAATTTTTTTAATTTCCAAAATTTTCAGGTGGTTAATTAAAGTTTATCTACTTTTTGCTCATGACCTTTTGCTTTTACAAGTTAAAAGAAGGAACAGGGCAATGTTGCTTGATATGCTGTACTGGTTTTGGGGGTCTCACCTCATCTGGAAGGGCTTGTGCTGTAAAGTGTACGCCCAGTTGCCTAGAACACCACCAGAGTGCCTCTCAGCCTGAAAATACAGAATTGGAAAAGGAAGCTGTGCTGCTGGAGGACTTCAGAGTTTGCCTTTAAAACATGTATGAAAGAGAAGTCAGCACCACATCCGTTTTTATAGGTAAATGCTGTAAGTAAACTTGCAAGAAAACCTAAACACAACCTATTGCTGTTGTAGGAAAGTATTCATAAGCTCAGCATTTGTGTCAGTGAAGATAATTCTTGCCAACAATGCGTGCGCTGCCATGCTTCAGTTTAGAAACTTATTTTCTCATGTAATGCTTTTTTATTTATTAAAAATACCTGAAGAAAGCTTCATGTCTCTGAAGTTCTATGTTTTTTGGGTTTTTTTTCTGAGCTATGGAAATTTGTTCAAAAACCCCAAACTACCTTAACTTTAAAAGTTTTCTTGTGAAAATACTTGCATTTCTATTGGCTTTATTACTTGCATAATTTATGTGCAGAACACTGTTGCAATTTTTTTTTTTTTTTTTTTTTTGGTCTGGAAATAATAGAAAATGTTTCATGCTGTAAATAAATAAATAACCTGTAATGTCATGCAATCATGTCTGTCAGTTGTCCATAGCAGTGACGCAAATAGTTAGATTTCAGTCAGCATATAATAGAAATCAGTTGCTGATGCATAGTGTTGAACTGCACAAAGATCTGTCCCTACAGTATAAGCACAGGGAACTGCTGACTCTGAATTTAGGTTTGGCAATTCTCTAAATTGCAATTATTGCTGTGAAAGGTGTTAAAGTGCTAGACAATGAGCACAACTGAGAAAAGCAGTAGCTGACTTTCTTTGTTTTTTCAAAGTATTTTGGTTCATTCTTTAGGCTTGTGCTTTAGCCTGGCATGCTGACCATAGAGCATTGCTGAAGTGGAAAATACATCCCCTGGTAGTGCATCTCAGGCAGGAAAGTGCTGCACAGACAGGCTCTTACTGGTTCATGATGTGTGCAGGTCACAATGCTCTAAGACACTTGTCTGGCTCCTCTCATCATCTTAATGAAAATGAAGCAAATCCAGCCAAGTTGCCAATTTTTATGTTATTTGGTGTCTTCTATAAAAGTTTCCCATGATGTCATGATTCCTGGCACCGAGAGTTCAATTTTTGCCTTATGCAGAGTGACTGCCCCCTCATCCCAGGGGATGGAAGATAAGGGAAGTCTCCCTTACAGCAGGCAGCAGGGTGGGCTGTGGGTTTCGTTGTTTGGGTTGTTTTGGCGTTTGTTTACACTTGGATTTTGAACTTAAAGCAGTCTCACATGTGCACTGGAGTAAGTAGCAGCTACCTATAAACTTAATGTCCAAAAGCAAGAAAAGAAGAAGATAAATGGTTACTTGGTCATACTGCCCTTCATTTTTTTTCTGCTATGCAGAGACGAGTCTGTGGAAGTTTGAAAGTTTGGGGATTTGTTTTGCTTCCCCCTCTGTTTTCTGCTTTTGGAAATCATTAGGGCTTTTGGCAGGTTCCTAAGGTTGCTTGATGTTTAGATTGCATTTATTTATTTTCTACATTATTGGTTTTGCACAGACCCAGACAATGTGTATTTTCAGTTTGCTTCCATTAAGCCTGATTGAAAACATGATTGAAACCTAATGTTAATTTAGGTGACTCACTTAAAAATGTTAAATATAAGCTGTGAATCATTAACTTACATTTAATGCTAGGAGGTCTGAAGATGGATTTGTCACTTGGTAGTGCTTTCACTGTCAATTTTATTAAATTGTACCGAAAGTACCAAAATCTTTTTGAAAACCATTGCTCCCACAGCATCCTGGTCATTCCAGCTTTTGAATTAAATGAGGTCCTGTAAGTTTTAATGGAATTAAAAATGGAAATGTTAAAGTGGGCATGTGTTCATAGTTATCTGCTTTGCAGACTTTACATCAGTAAATCATTACAAAAAGTGTCCAGTAAGTGTTTCTTACAGTTGAACTCTGTCTTTCTGACCTAGTCCTTTATAAACTTTTCTGTGATCAGCTTTGATTTTTGTAAGGTTGTCCTCCACCCTTTGGATTTTTAGGTTTCATAGTACTTTTTTTATCTGATTAACATTTTTTTGCAATATCCTAGCAGAACTACATCTGTCTGATCTTGGGCTTGAGTTTTGCAGTATTTCTGTAACTTTTTGGCTTGTGATTGGAGTTTCATAATTGTTCTTTGTTTCTCTAGCTGTATATTTTGTTAATAATGTTTAATTTCTTCCTTAGCTTAAGCTATGGAGGAGGACATTCATCACATTCAGAAACAGACCTTCACAGACAGACATACACAGCTTCTCATCAGCTTCCTGGATACTCAACTACGCAACATCCTGCTGGTAACTGTCCATATCATGAGAATACTGCTTAAATAGCTACAGAGGAAGAAAAAAACCAGACAACTGTTATGTCATTTAGATTAAAGTTAATAAATTTTATAATCAAAGGAAGTTTGTCATATAAGTGGTGGCAACTGGTATTAGAAAAGCTGAGTGTGTAGTAGAAAGTTAACAGTTGTTAGCTTTTATCAAAATGCAAAATGTTGTTAAGTAGAAAGGAAAATATACAGGCAGGTTATGCTGGGTATCTTGTTTTTTGAAAAAGCTGCACTTATTCTTTAAAATACAACTTTTCAGGATTTGGCCTATGCATAAGGGCCAAACGTTGTGTGCCTCCGAGCCAGTGGCAGAATTGCTGCCAGCTCCTCCAGACTAAAGCAAACAGCAAAACTGATGCGAGCTGAAACACGCTGCTGCTGGCACTTCCATGTGCACACTGAGGCGGGGCTGGGGAAAAGTTAAAATTCATTTAAAATGTAGCAGTGGGGTCCATCTTTGCTCCTGATGATATCCTGTCTCCATGTCAGGAGAAGACGGGGCTTGACCTTTTCATGCTCACTTTGCAACCCAGTTTCCAAAGAAAGGTGTTTGAGCTCATGTCCTGACTGGAGTCTGTAGTCGTCTGGCCAGGTCCTTGATCAGGGTGATGGAGGGTCAGAACTGCAGTCAGTTACTCACAGCTCTGGATCTCACCAGTGCTTCCCATTGAGCCTCCTGCTATTGAAAGGTCTGGACAATGGGAAACACATAAAGGTGTTTGTTGAAACAGGGAATGCAACCAAAACCCCTTTTCATGTGCCAGTCCTATAGATGTGTCCAAACTTCCATAAGCTGCCCAAAAGGG
The DNA here is from genome assembly GCF_020740725.1 of Corvus hawaiiensis. Classification (NCBI taxonomy): domain Eukaryota; kingdom Metazoa; phylum Chordata; class Aves; order Passeriformes; family Corvidae; genus Corvus; species Corvus hawaiiensis. The sequence continues at coordinate 57,171,319 of NC_063218.1, read as the reverse complement.
GAGAAAGTGGATGTAGAAAAGTTGAACGCATTTCAGGAGGAATTGTGAATGTTTAACCAAGTGAAATAGAACAGTGAATCTTCAGATGAAGGAAGAATTTTACTGGTGTACCTAAATATTGTTTGAAGCATCATATTTGACATACATTTAATAATAGGTTTTTAAATGTATAGTGTACACTCTATGCAGTTGTAACACTGCGTAACAGTTAAACACAGAAAAAACAATGTACTTTAACAATGCTAATGTTTTGTAGGGTGGGGGTTTTATAGTGAGTTATGAACATATATCCTTTTTACTTGATTTTGCTTCTTTGAAGTTCATCTGAATTATCTGTTTTGTTTCATTTCCCTTCACTATCATCTAGGTCTTTCAGGAATATTTGATACCAGTATGCACAGTGCTGGAGGTAACACTAAGGAAACTTCTTCAGTTATGAATTTCCTCTCTGCTATTGAGTCTCGTACTGCTCAGGCAGTCTCTTCAGGATCTACCCTTTTACCACAATTCAGGGCTCCTTCCTGGCAGACAGGTGAAAATTTTCCCTTGAAATAAAATTTTGTCATTGTTATATTGAATATTTGGGAGGATTTGAAACAAAAATATTCTGACTAACTGAAAAGGCTGCATGTTTCCTACCTCTTTTACATCTCAACATTTAAAAATATCAAAATCAATGAAATTATGTTAGCATAAGATTTATATGAGCAGAAGTTCTGGTTGTTTAGAAGGAATTTATATGCATAGGATGTTATTTTGTCTAATGAGTCAAATTTATTCTCCCAGCTCTGTTTGGAATTAGTCTCACTAGCACTATAAGCCTGTTCAGGCACACTACCTGCGCATCCTAGCAAATCTTTCAAACTCTGTTCCCTGTCATAGTTCTTCTGTGATATTAGTACTAAAAGTCTATGGGTAGCTTTGGCCCCTTTGTACACGGAAGTAATGAGCAAGGTGTTCTCCAAAAGAAGGTCTGAGGTGCATGTCACATAGAAATAAGGGATCTAATTTACAACTAAACAAATGTGCCATCTCTTCTGGCAGACTGACTGCCTTCCATAAACCTCCCCCATCTGTCAACCCTTCTGTGCAGAGCAGGAAACTGCAGATTTTGAGCTCGCTGTAGACAGTCACACCAAGATAAGTGTTGCTACTGCATCTGTGGGTAGCTTCAAGTTCTGGTTAATCTTATGGAGTGATTGTGCAGCTGTGCAGTGCAGGATCTAGTCACTGATCTGACAGAAAATGTTTGAGTGGCTTTTTTCCTTTGGTCGGATGGTTTTCCTCTGTATCAGCAGGCTGATCTGTGTCTTAGTGCAGCTGTATGATTGCTGTTCTGATTTGGGGAGGAGGCACAAGGTAGCACAAGTGGAACACATGCCATTTTGTTGACAGTTTGCACTTGTTCTGTTGAGGGTAATGTGCAGCTGCATTCTGTGAAGAGCAACTCAAAAAGTTAAGAATAGAGACTGTGGCTTTTAACTCACCATTGACAAAAGCAGATATGTGGGAGCAGGCATGAAGATGCACACTGTTAATCTGGCAGACAATCTTAATATAAATCAGTTATGAGTTTAGAGTTATGATGACCCATCCTCACATCAGAATGTCAGCTGGGAAGAAATCTTTTTTTCTCTTCGTCCTAGCATTTTCTCCATTGCAGCCTGCCTAACAGTGAATTGTGAAGAATGGGGAGAGATGCTGTGGGTCGGGTTTGATGTTGGTACCAGTGATTGAGAGACTTCTCAGTACTCATTACTAAGAACTCATCAGTAAGCCCATTTTTCAATATTACCAGTTCTCTGAGCTTTTTGTTGTCCTTTAATACTTCTGCTGCTTTTCTGTAACCCTCGATCTCCCAAGTGTCTTTTGAGAGCTTTGTCTTCTATGAACTTTTTTGATGAGGGAAAGCAAGAGCTCTTCACTCTGCAAGGTGACTTTTTTCAGAAGGGTTTCTTACTTTGGGATTTTCTCTAAACTCTGCAACTGCTGATTTTGGGGGAAAAAGAAGAACATTGTGTTTGTTATATTTGTCCTTCCAAGTGTTCCTTTGATCTGCGGGTCGTGTTATCAGTGTTCTGATTTCTTAGGGTAGTGAGGGTCTGTCTGTTCATGCAGCTTAGTACCTTTGCCATACCTTTTGTTTTCTCCTGAACAAATATTAAAATATAAAGCCCAGCAGTTCTTCCATGCTAGTGCTCCTATGACTGGCTCTTGTCTGGTTTAAGAAGTGAGATGGATGTAGTTGGAAGGGTTTTGATTTATGGAAGAGAAAGGAAAAATACAGGTTAGATGAGAAATGAACATCTGCAGTTAAAACGGGTTTAAATTCTTCCCCTTCTTTGATGCCTCTGGATGGCCCTACCTTTGTGTTAGCGGTCAGGATCAGTAAAAGAGAACCCGATTGTACAAAATGTTGCAGCTTTTAGAATAGGGGGGAAAAGTGCTTTGAAACACTGTTTATGCTTTCTTACTCAGAAAGACCTTATTGTTGACTAAGGAAAAATACCTTGGCATTCCTTCACTATCACATCTCTTCATATCAGTTTGTCTTGGACTGGAAGGGAGAAACAAAGAATTTATTTCTCAGCTTCACCTGAAACTTCAAAAGCAATTGTATGATTAAGTTGCAATCAGCTTAGGAAGACTTAACTGCATTGTAAAATGAAATATTTTTTTAACTGAAGTATATGTTTCAAAACAAGCTTTATTTACTGAGAGTTTTCATTTATTCTTAAATGATGCAAAGCTAAAAACTGTTTTAAATGTGCAGGAAGAACTGACAAAGGTCAAATCATTCCACTGATATTTAATTTTTTCTGATTTACATACCCTGGTAAATTTCCCAGTGGAAACTGATTCCTTTACAAGAATTTTAAGCCTCTCTGGGAATAAGCTTGCCTTCTTCACTTTTCTTGGTAGACTTTGGAAAAAGTACACAAACTTCACCAGTGCCTGCAAGTTACAGGGTGAAAAGCACTGAATGATATGGATCACTGCTCTAAGCCTCAAAGCTTGCCAAGGGAATTTCACGCTCTTATTTCAGCTGGAGAATGTTGTATTCTGTTAAGAAATCTTGTTTAAGCCAGGATGTCATACCAATGGCTGGATGCAAACAAGTAATATACTTTTCAGTTGGATAGTTGCTATTGCACCGTGCAGATAATTGCTGTCAGTGGATATTTTGGACTCTCACTTCAAAAAGCATACAAATCATATTTACTGCTTGTACTGAAAATCAAACCCCTCCTTTAAGAAAATTAATTGCAGAGTGCATAGACCATTAGCTATTTCACTGTATGCTCTGAAATGTTTCCCATAAAGTGAGTTATAAAATTATTGGCAAGGGTAAATCCAGGAGATGGAATTGTTTCTTAAACTATGTGTGTATTACAACTTCTAAGGTGTAATTTTGCCTTTTTACTGTTTATTGAAGGTGGCCAGGGCTTTTGATCAGCTTATTCTGACCTTCTTTTTAAACTGAAATAAAAACTGATAAAGAGGCCTTCAATTTCAAAGCAGAATTAATCTTGTACAATTTTTTTATCAACAATTTGCATATTAAGGATATGAGTTTTTCCCTTGGCAATTCACTGCAGGTATAGAGTTTGGCATTGTTAAAAAACCCTGCACTTCCATTTTGAAAATTACCTACAATGAGTGCCTCCCTATGTATGTTTGGGTTTTTTAAAAGGGTGGTGATTTTAAAGAACGTTATATTTGTAGATGCTGTAAGAGCTTGCAGTTAAATGACTTATAGAAATGCAGAGTGCTGTAACTTGTAAAGCTCCTTTATGCTTCTTTTTCCTTCTTGTTTTGTTTTTGTTTTTCCAGGTATGCATTCCTCGACAACCACAGAACTGTTTGTTACTGGAGCTTTGCCAACCTCTGGAACATTTCCACCAACCTCCGCTTTATCAGCGTATCAGCATCCCAACACCTTCAGCAGCAGAAACTTTGCTACTACCCCTTCTCTTACTCTTCAAGATGCTACTTTCAGTGCTACTTCGAACGGTCTCTTAACTGCCCACGATCCTTTGTTACAGATTAAAACATCGCAAGGCACTGTTCCAACTGCTTTGACATTTGAGCGCCTGGGCAGCTCTGTTCTGAGTACCAGTGTACCTCCTCAGTCATCAACATATCGTTCTGCTCAAGAATCTGCACCCCATCTTTTGCAACCTCAGTTTAGTTTGTTGCCTTCGACCCTTGGAGGAGCTCAGCAGGTGTCTCAGGCCTACAGCACATCTGTCTTCACTGGTTCCACTGCTTCCATGGATAGAGCACTTCAGCGAGAATGTAGTGTTATTAAACACCACCAGCGGCCTTCGAGTACTCAGTCTGTCCAGCCTCAACTGGCTGTTTCACAGCATTCCTTACACAGCTATTTAACAAGTACAAGTGGAGTTAACTTTCAGGATACATCTAGGCACTCGGCATTATCCTGCAGTCCAGTTGGAGATGTTACTCAGGTGAGCAATGGAGGACCACAGCAGAAGACTTCTCAAGTCACAGTAGAACTTGCTCAGTCATACACATCTGCAATTCCATCACCTGGTTTTCCGTCTGCTTCCACAGCAAAAGTGAAAAACTGTTCCATGAAGCAGCCTCCGAGGTCAACAAAGACCCCCAAGCCTCAAAGTGTAGCTCCCACTGTGCAGACACAAAGCTATGCCAAAACTGCACAAAACCAGAGTTCTGTCATTACAGGCCAAGCACAGATCTATTCCACAGCACAGCTCCCCAGCCTCTTGTCGGTCAGTCAATCCCAAAACTATGTTTCATGCCAGGCTGAGAATGTGCCACCTGTCAGTCACTCACAGGATTTCTCATCCAGCAAGGTTGAGAAGCTGCCCTCACTGTATAAAACATTGACTTTTTCTGGGCAATCACAAGCTATTACTTCTGACAGTCAGACTCTAAGTTACTCCTCAGAGGAACAGGTATTGACCTCAGTTCCAAATGAGAACTACTCTGGGCAAATGAGGGAACTTTCTTCAGTCAGCCAAGCTCAGAGCTACTCTTCTAGTCACTCTCAGGGTTTATCTCCAGTTACCCAGTCCCAAGTTAATTTTTCATCTCAATCACAAGTTTTAGCAGCTGTTAGTCCTTCAGAAAGCTATTCTTCAGGGCAGTCTTTAACATTAACGTCGCCTTCTCTTTCCTTTAATGCCTCTCCTCGGGTACAAACTCTTCCAGCCACTAGTCCTAATCAAAGCTATATTTCTTTACATTCTTCTCAGAACTCTCAGTCACAAGAATCCTCCTCTCCGCAGTCTCAAAAGTTTTTGCCATCTGTCCAGTCTCCTTTTGCATCCCCAGCTCATTCCCAGACGCTGCAGAACAATAGACCTTCCTCAGAGACAAAGTCCTATGTTAAAAGGAAGTCTGACTCTAACTTATATGCCTCATCAAAACAGGAGGAGGAATTATCAATGCAGGATATGCAGGCATTGCAACAGCAAGCTACTCTTGAATCTTCCACTCAAAGCCTAACTGAGGAGGAGATCAGTGCTCAGGATGCATCCTATAGGGTCTCAAAAGCAAATGACAGATACTCTCAAAGTGTAATCAGAAGCAACTCTCGTCTTGAAGATCAAGTTGTTGGACTTACTCTTCAAGGAACAAAAAAAGATGAAAGAATGGTCAGTTCTGTGGAACAGCTTTCCCAACACATTGGCCATATCACCAGCCTAAGCCATGATATCAAAAAGACAGCTAATTTAATGCGAGCAACACAGGTAACTGTGAGTGCTAAGGAACTAAACCAACAGCATTCTCTTATGCATAAGGTACATGAAAGTAAAGCTCAAGAGCAGCAGGGCCAAGTCATTAGCACACCACCACAGGTTCAGCCTCATGCTTTAAGACATGGTCATCAGCTGTGTTTGCCCAGTGCACAGGTACTGCTGGAATCAACCTGTGACTTGCAGATTCTTCACCAGTCAATCCTGCAGTCGGGTTTAGGACAAGCAAAGGCATCACCTCAAGTGCAAAGAATACAGAGTCCTCAGCAGGTGACACATCCATTCCTTCAGATGGATGGTCACATTGTTCAAAGTAATGGGGGTCATTCTCAGCAACAGCTTCATAGTCAGAATTCAGAAGTAATGAAAATGGACATTTCTGAGTCTTCAAAACCACTACAGCAGCATTTGACAGCAAAAGATCATTTTACTCAGACAAATCAACATGATTCAAAAAATCAGTTTGTTTCTCTTAGTTCAATATGCTTCCCAGAATCTATACTTCTCAGTGACGAGAGGAATATATTATCCAATGTGGATGACATCTTAGCAGCAACAGCAGCAGCCTGTGGAGTGACACCATCTGACTTTGCCAAATCAGCTTCTAATGAAGAGGAAATCCAAGCTGTTGAAAACAGTGAGGAGTCTAAAACACAGTTCCGATCATTGGATTCCAGACATGTGTCTTCTGTTTTCAGTGCCTCACCTACTGTAGTTGGAAAGCCAGCAAGCAGAAATAATATTTCTCTCAATGGAGGCCAAATTACTCTAAATCTTACCCCAGTGTCAACAATACAGACAAAAACTGTGAACTTGGATCAACAGCACGTTGAAACTTCTGATCAAAGTGTACCAGCAAGAATGACCTCTCCCACCCTTGGTCCTGGTCAAGAAGAGCAGGAGGCTGTTCGAGTTAAGAAACAATCCAGCATCAGTCACGAATCTGAAGAAGATAATGATGCTTCTGTTGATGGTACACTGAATACAAGAGACACAGAGTTTGTTTCAAGTGGTAGGAGCCTAAGTGAGGAAAGTGCTGCTTCAGAGAATGATTTTAATATGGGTGGTGATGATGGTACAGCAGCAGGTAACCAGGCGAAGGTTCCATTGCAGCCGCTCTCTGTGCCCCAAAGTGCAGATGGAGCCATTAATAGAACTGAAGAAGAATGCCAAGATTTAACTCAAGGGAACCTTCAGAAGAAAAAAAGCAAAGGAAAAAGCCAAAACAAAAATGCTGCAGAAGATGACAGTGCAATTCAGAAACAGGTAAAAAGAAGCGGACAGTGTAAACGTCAGAACTCAAGAGGAAGTGATTCGTGTTTCACATACTCTTCTCCTGTTTCTGAAAGTTGTTATGATACTTACCAACATCAGGAGAGAATGAGGCAAAAAATTAAAGAAGTTGAAGAAAAACAGCCTGAAGTCAAAACAGGATTTATTGCATCTTTTTTAGACTTTCTCAAGTCTGGGCCTAGGCAACAGTTTTCCACTCCAGCTGTACGAATGCCAAATAGGACTAGGAGACCAGTCACACAAATAGTTCGTGCCCCTTGCCTGCAGCCCTCTGCAAAGCCTCAGCCAGCAGCAGCAACACCTGTGGCTGCTGAGGTGAGTGGAGAAAGTCCAACCAAAAAAGCTGATGAAGAACTGAAGAAAAATTTAGAAACGTTGCCTTCATTTTCTTCTGATGAAGATGATTCTGTGGGTGGTAACCATGATCTTCAAAAGAGCATCTCTACTGCATTGTCAGCCCTGGATGATACATCTGACAAAAGGATCAAATCAGGTAAAATGGTTACTGCAAGTGTATATGTTGAATGAGATTTTTGTTGCTGATGGGGAAAAAAAAAGAATAATTTTACGTCTTCAGGTAAAGGTTTTGATTTGGTTTGGTTTTGGCCACAATTAAGAGTTTTCTTAAAAAAGTGTATTGACTATGGACTAAACTAGTGTTTTCCACAATTAGAAAATATGTAAATAAACTTTTTCATGCTACTTAAGTAGGACTAATGCCAAAAAGTTATTTTAGTTTGGAGTTGGAATAATGTGTGTGTTCTCTTCGATTCTGGTTTAGAATACTAAATATGATTTTCATCTGGGAACCTCAACAAAACATCATGTCAGAGGTTCTCAACCTATTTTAAAAAAATCCTAGCAAGAGAATATATTAATAATTGCCATCAGCAGGTGATGAGTTCTTGCTAGGTAAACATACATTTTCTGTGATGATGAAGTTGTACTGAATATGTGTATGAACCAACTTTTGCACTTGTAAACTGCACTGGTTTGGCTGGGCTGGTCCAAGGTGGGAGCCATTTGAGCCATATCGATCAGGGGTGTTGTAGCTCCATGTGTGTTGATAGGTTGCCAGCAAAAGAACAAAATCTGGGAAAGATTGGTTTGGGCAGGGAGGGGCAGCAACCACTGATCACAGTAATAATTCGTTTTTCACACACTTTTCAGTTTCAGTTGTGTTACATCCATGCTGTACATCCATGTTCAGAGCTTTTAACTGATGCTGCCTTGTTTTGAAGTATTTTCAGAATACAGAACATTTTTGCCTAGACAGGTCTCTTCAGTAAAGATTTTTTCCCCCCTCTGGTAAGCAATTAGAAACTATCCATCCAATCACATAACTGTACTAATTCCAGAGAAATACCATTGTCTTCCAAAATCATCACAGGGAGAAAATGAAACCTTTCTTTAACTCTTCTCAGGATTCAGAACCCATGACCTGTGAGCTGATTCTAAACAAGAGAGAATGAAATAATGGTTTCCCTTTTTAGATTAAAGGAGAGATTGAGATTTTTTTTTTCTCTAGGTGTGACATGATTTGCTGAAAAATACATAGAAAAATTAAATTGTAATAATTGCACCTAAGATACTGGAAAAATATTGCAGAATATGTGATATGCTGAACAATACTTCATCTTAATTACTATTCTGGGGTTTTTTCCATGGATATTTCTATGTAATTATGTTAAGTTCATGCATTTCAAAAGGCTGCACAGAGGATGAAGTTCCTTCTGTGTCTTTCAGTTGAATGTATATTTCAAGCAAGAAAGCAGTGACTGTTTTTTGTCCCAGAAAGCTGAAATCTGGACAGTGCCATGGTGTGAGCCTCTTGTTGAAGCTTGTTAATTTTAATAAGCCATTTCTGTGTACAATGTCCAAAGAAATATTTCAAATGGGTTTTTTGTTGGGTGGGCATTTCCATTAGTGTTTTATTTGCAGTGATTTATTTTACAATGTTATTGTATCTTCTTTATTATCCATAAGGATGTAATATTTATATCACCAATTTCTTGAATTCACCTTCCTATTTTGTGACAACACAAGACTGTGCATTGTACAAGATGCTTAGTAATGACATATTTCTTTCTTTCTCAATGGTGTTTTGCAGGTTTTCTAGTAATTCCCTCTTCTGTCTGTTTTTTCAAATAAGTATAGACAGACAAATGCTAAAACATATCTTTTGTTGATAGTATTAAGTAGTACATGTACCTTTATCTGCTGTTCTGACAAATATGTAAATATACCTAAGCAACTAATAGTGTGTCTAATTAAAGCTGTCAGAGCTCTCACTGAAGAAAGAGAACATATTTGCAATAATGTGAGGTGAAGTATCTGGAAGAATATATTTCACATTTCAAATTAACAATTTTACCGAATGGATTTAATGAATTCTCACTTATTTGGTATACAGCTTTTGTATTGACACATTAATTTGACATTTAAATCATTTGTTTGGAGTCACTTTTGTTAAAATATGCTACGTTATCTTTTTTACAATTTTTCAAGTGAAAAAGTCAACCATTAGCAATGATTATAGCAAAACTGTAAAGTGGTTATCTTAAGTTTCCTAAGTGATATAATCAATTGTGTTATAGTTACTATAACTTGATTTCTTTTAGATCAGCAAATCAGTGTTAAATCTAATATGTGTACAAGACTATAAAGTAATATCTAAAAAGGATTCTAATTTTTTTCAGGTGGGAAAGAATAATTTTGAAAGGTGGGACTTTTCTTTGGCTCTTTGGACTAGAGGAGGAAAAGAATGTTCTTTTCCCTTCTTTGTTTTGTATCATCAGTTCTCATTGCTCACCTCTGTTAATATTAAAAGTCCTTAGGCTATTGCCAAAGTTTTAATCTGGAACTTCCAGTTACATTATCACAAGATATAAATGATAAGTATCCAAAAGTCACACAGAAAATCTTTTCATATTTCATGTGTATTCTCTTTCTGTAATCCAATTTAAAAAGACTTAGCAGCAGATAACAAGATTCAGTGCTGTAACCTTTACTGTTGTATTTGTTTATTGTCACAAAGTACAACAGTATTACCTGGTGATCATGTCTGTAACTATCAAATTGTTTTCTGAAGCATTCAGCTTTGTTAATTCCAGATGCTAACAGAGGCAGCAGTTTAATACAAACAGAGGTATATTAGCTACAGTATTTCGGTTGTGTTTAAGATTTAGTTGTGGTCAAGATACTGCTTCTATTTTAACTCCTAGAACAGGTGTTTTTCCTAGAATAGTTGCTTTTAATATAAATTGTAACAGAAAAGAAGAAAAATCTAGTTCCATATTACATTGCTAATCCTTGATAATTTGTTTAATTAAAATTTGGATTTTTTTCTTCAGAAACTGAAAAAGTGACAGTTGTTACTGCTGCTGCCACCACCACCACTGCTGTAATAAAGCAGGAATCTCCACAGACAACAACTGCTGTAGGCAACATGCAGGAGAAAATGAATCCAGCTGACCCCTTAAAAGTAGCTCAACAGGATGCTGTGACTTCAGAACAATTGGCAAAAATACAGGAGACTGTTGCAATAGAAGGATGTACTGATGAGGAGAATATGGACAGTGAAGGAGAGGGAATGTACAGAGAACGTGATGAATTTGTAGTGAAGATTGAAGATATAGAGACACTAAAGGTAATCTGAATATTTGCTGGGGGGGAAACACATCACAAAATCCCTGCATATGAATTCAGCCTCAAGAAACTACCAGAAGAGGAAAGGCTGCAGATTAGTTTTCCCTTTCTATTCTAATATTTCCTGATTGCTGCCAAAATGCCTTAAAGGTGTCTTTCTAGTGCAGATTACAAACATGTTTTGAATGTACATGACCCATTTTATGCTACACACATAATAAAGTAAATCTGTGTGCTGGTAACCTCTGTTAGAACTTGGAATTACCTATTTTAATATTAAAAAGCATAAATTTTTCACAGGCAGTTGACTGCTTTTTTTTTTTTTAAAGATAGGAGTAGACTTTCAAGTGTAGCTTGCAAAAGAACTTGAATGGAATTGGCTTCTGGTTTTTTCTAAGTTCTGCTTGGTATTTCAACAAGAAATGTCTTCCATAAGCAATCAGTACAACTCTTCACATGAGTTTATGTGAATTTCCTTGTTGTCTTTGATATTTCGTTTTGGTTTGGTGTTGTTGCTTCACCATTTTAATTCTTCTGAATGTTTACCTTTACTTTTGTGGCTATCATAGCCAGCAACATTCTTACTGTTAGAATATTTCTAATATTTTTGATTACTTGTCTATGTGTTCATTCTCTTAAGCTGCAGTTTTAAATTAATTAATGTAGCTTTGTCACATAAGACAAGTGTTAGCAGTTTGAAATATTCCCTTGTCACTTATAAGATGGATTAAGGTATATTAGGAGATATTTTGAATTTTAAGTTTGTTAGTTGAAGAGTCATGAAAAAGTAATCATTATTTGACTACATTTTCCAAAAAGGGTTTATTTGAGTTAGTAGTTTGTTTGTAGGATCTATAGAGAATTCTCATTAAAGCTGATCATTATAAAACTTGCCTTGATGCAAGCAGAACTTAATAACTGTGGTTTTGGAATTCTAAATTACTTATTTAAATTTTATCCTTGGTTAACTTCCTCAAAAAATGTGATGCAGAAACACATTTCTGGAAGAAAAATAAGCACTGTTTTTAGCAAATAATCTTATGTTCTTCCAGGTTGCTTTGCAGACAGGAAAAGAGCCTCCAGCTATCTGGAAAGTACAGAAGGCTTTATTGCAAAAGTTTGTTCCTGAAGTGCGTGACGGACACAGAGAGTTTGCTGCTACTAACAGTGTGAGTCTTAAAAATTCCTTGGGAAGCCTCATGGGAGATGGTTTCCTTAATGGAAGTCTAGGAAACTAAATAGGATGTGATTCTGGCATACATTCTTAGCAAGCATCCTAGAGGGGGGGAAAACCCTCCAGCTCAAACTCTCCCTAAATACATCCATGGACTGATTTTTTTGCTTTCCACCGCGGGTTCTTTGGTATCCTTTCGGCTGCATAAAGGAACAAGTTATTCTCCTAACCAGAATAAAGTCAGTGGAAACAGGCTTGTGAACCAGCTGCTTTCTGCAGTAGGAGTGATATAGAGAGGATACAATTTTTAACAGGCAGCCTTTTGCCAGGCAGATAATGCTTTTGGGATAACACATGTGGAGAATAAAACAAACGGAGAAAAAGAGGCCCAAAGTAACTCCTCTTATCTTATTGTCTTCAGTTTTAATTATTATCTGGAAATCTGATGGAGAATTTTTCTTAAATTATAAATGGTATAGAGAGGCTTATCTTAGTATGTAAACATGGGGGGGTTAAACTGACTTTTTTCTCCAGTATTGGAATTTTTACTTGTTAAACTGACAAATTTTGCTTTACAGAAACACTCATGGTTTGGTTTTGGTTTTTTTCTTTCAGTATCTTGGGTACTTTGGGGATGCAAAAACAAAATACAAACGAGTGTATGTGAAGTTTGTTGAAAATGCAAACAAAAAGGAATATGTCAGAGTATGTTCAAAAAAACCACGAATCAAGCCTGTCCAGTCAGCAAGGTATTTTATTTCAATTTATTTTCCATTCTGCTATATTGTTTTCATATTAAGAACAGACCTATTGAAATAAACAGGAGTTACAACTTTAAAGTATGTTAATTGTGCTTTAATATGGAAACTGAGAACTGTCTGGTTTGCTTTAAGAAATTAAATATCAATTACTGCCTTGTCTTCCCTACTCTATTCTGTTCCATAATCAGTTATTTTGGAGGTGTTAGGGCTCTACATGCTATTTCTGTGTCATTCTTTGCCATACAAGCCTGCTAGAGTAGTGATTTTAATTTTTTGTGTATTGTTTTCTCGTATCCTGTGGACTTTGCTAGTTAGGTAGTTTTTTCTGGATTGCTTTAATGACCATTTTGTCCCAGTATACTACAAGTACCATGCTTTCTTCTCAATCCTGGAAAGTTAATGTAAAAACAGATGCTCATTACAGTGCTCTTCATTCAGGAAAACACTGGAGTTTTAAGTCTAGTTTGCTCTCAAAGAAAGCAGTGCCTTCAGAGAATCAACATTATGAAATAATCCTGATCTACTTAAAAGTACCTAGGATTTTGATGCTCCTTTATTCTTGGGCTATGCAAGACTGTCCCAGCACCTGTTCTTCCAGTGCTCTGAAGCAACCTCCTCTTTTAACAAAACATGATTATGATTAGCTTGTTATGCATATGCTGTTCTCTCAACACTGCTTTTGGCTTTTCTTTCAGTTTGTACTGCATGTTGTATTTATGGAGAAATCAGTCAGATCCCACTTCTGTCTGTGTTTCACTGAGCTTCATTAAGCAAGGTCTTTCAGCTTCCTTGTTTGGGGCAGACTTTCCGTTCCTCTCATCCTTCTACTGTCTGTTGTCTCCATCTATTCTGGTTTGAAATCTTCATTTCTGACAGATGTCTAGAATTACTCTCAGTGTTCCAGAAGATACTTACAGTGTTTCTGCTGTGCATACCACTGCTTTCCCATCTTGACAGAACTCTTCTCTAGCACTTCCCAGGATTGTATTTGCTGCCTTGCTCTCAAAACTGTAGTGCATTATTAGCCCAAAAGTATAGAACTTTGTATTTCTGATATCAATATTCCTGTTTGTTTCCCTGATTTGAGTGGTGGGAAGAGAAAGAAGAGGAGTTGTCTGGCCAAGTATTATATCAAAAATATAGTAGTATGTGTAGTGTGCATGATCTAATTCCCAGTTACAGGTGACAGTGAAGTAAGTTTATATAATCAGTGGGGAGTATATTCTGGTTAAATAAGATTACAGGTGTTCTATTACTGCCAAAACTTGTCTGGTAATTACTTCCATAAAAATTCTCTTCCATCATATTGCAGGACTATTCATTGCAAACCTAGTAATAGCAACATCAAACCCCCTGATCCACCAACACCAAAACCAACGGCAACAAAAGTCTCTTCTGTGAAACCCAAAGCTAAACAGCCAAAGGTAAAGGCTGAACCACCACCAAAGAAAAGGAAAAAGTGGAAAGAAGAATTTTCATCTTCCCAGTCTGATTCTTCACCTGAGGCCCAGAGTGAAGAAGATGGTGAGTGAGATACCATTGCTGGCACCTAGGCCCATTTGAACTCAAATGAGAAGAGTATTATAAAGTTACATTGTTTGATCTTGCATGTTTTTCTGTACAAGCCTCAGAAAGAAAATATGAAATCTGAAAGTGCCATGCAAAATGAGTTTCTTAAAACTTTTTACTTTCTGTTGGTGTATAGGCAAAGGTGTACAATTGAAGTTATTTCCAATGTAGTTTATCTACATAAATACATGTTTTACTACTTGCTGTCTGTGACAGGTACAATTGTAGGAGGAGAAGCCGATTTGATTTTTGAATACATCTAAAGAATGAGATTCTTCATTAGTTTTCCATTGCAACTGCTTGTCATGTCTAAAATAACATTCCTGTAATCTTTGCCTGCATGGAGATGTGGGCATAATTCAGATGCTGCTGTTGTTTTTTCAAAATCCAAGGAGAAAAAGCAGTCGACTTTTTGGCTGCTTCATTGCTTGTCTGAACGGCAGCTGTTCAAATGTAGCCTGCTGAGCAGATCTGCTGTTAAGACATTCATAGAACATCGAGATTCAATGTTTGCAGGAATTCTCCAGAAGAGAAAGGGATTTCTGAAGTTTACAGTGTTTATAGGGGTTACATGTGGTAGCAGATTTACAGTGCATTTTGCAGGGTTCTTTTTGTTTATTTCCTGTATGTTTGAAGCAAAGCTGTATATTACTCATACTTCATTATTGCTGCATTTCTAAAGCATCCTGGTGACTTTTAAATATGGATAAACTATCATTGGTGTACTGGAACACTGCCTCTGTGAAGACAGCACCTTTAAAATATTTTTCAAGCAAACTTGCCTGAGTAACACTCCATATTTAAGGCCTCAAGTAACCTGGTGATTACAGTCATCCTTGAGGAAGTTTAACAGCCTTGCTGGCTGAATCACTGCAAAACCCTGGTGTCAGACATGGAGCTATAAAAAGCTCCAGAATGCTTACTAGTACTGATGACTACTCCATGTGCATGTTAAAATTGCTGTCTATGAAAAAATAACAGCTTCCTCAGAGTAAGCACAAATATGTGCCTACATTGCTTCACTGATAAAATTTTCTTTTGCCTTTTTTTGGTGGGTTGAAAAATTAGGTGTAATTGACTTCAGTTGTATGCAGGCTCCTAAGTGACAGTAGTACTCTGAAATGCTTTTTCCTGTTGGATGACTTCAAATTTTGCAATTTTGGGAGGTACTTGCAACTACACTTGGGGTGCTTTGCTTGACTGAAGTTATTAATTATCTTTTTTCTCTAAACTTTCATCTACAAAAATAGAAAAATGTTTAAATTCCTTAAAATAGAATGTAAATTTTTAACTATATCTAGTTTAAAAAGTTGAACCATTTGTATTATATTTGGTGTCTGCCTCTGTTTTTGACATGTGAGTAGTTTATTGCAATTGACTGCATTGAGTTTTAATCTCTTGGGGTACCAGTAGGGGTCACTTGTGTTTTAAGAGAGAAACCTTCCATTTTGAAAAACACAAATTTGTAGGATATTGAAGGAAAAAATCCTTCTATCCTGTTTACTTTTCAGAGGTTATACCTCCAGCTCCACTTGTTACTCGCTTTTTGAATACAAGAGCTATGAAAGAGACTTTCAAGAGCTACATGGAGTTGCTTGTTAGCATTGCCTTGGATCCAGACACAATGCAAGCCTTGGAAAAGAGCAATGGTATAGTATGTTTAACATTTGTGTGTTCTTACTAGATTTTAAGGTTATTAATCAGAAAAGCAAGTGGTTTTTAAATAAAACCCCGCAAACCTAACAAAATTCTAGTTACATAACCTCATTGGAATAATCTACATGTGTTATTTGTGTATATATATATTTTTGCATTCTCTTTGAATAATCAAAGTAATTTGGAAATATTGTTTTATCTGCTTTGCTGCATTAGAATTTTGCTGTGAATGTCAGAATAGAGCTCTTTGTTCCTACAGTTACTATACTTCAAACCTTAGCAAACATTTATTTAAAATTACAGTTTCAAGTGTGTTTGCTTTCTCATGAAGAAATAGGCTTATAACTGTAAGTAGTTATGATTCCTCCTACTATTAAGAATTCTGCTTTTTAAACTCTGAAATCTTAAAATCCAGATCAAAGAAAATTATATTAACACTTTTTTTTTTGTAGACAAAGTATTTGGATTTGTTTACCCTAGTAAACTCCAGGGTAAAAGTCGAAACTCCTATTTCTCAAAATTTAGTAAAACACTCATGTACCAAGATAAAGGTTCCAAAAGAGAAATCATTTTATGTATTATTTCGTTGTAAGCTGTTGTTTTGTACTATTTTCTGATTGCCTGAGGCTAGAAAAGATTTTTTTTTAACACTTCTCTCCTGCCTCTCCTGATTTGTTCTGAGTGTGCATTAGTGCACACTTACCTCAAGATTTCAGACCCATGCATTATGTCAGTAGTCCCACTTAAAACCAAAGTAATTGACTTTATAAATAAAAGGCTTCATACTGAGCTGTAAATTTTCATTCCTGGCCACATGCCTGTGTTCAGCTGTATATTGTGAAATTCACAGTGGTTTATCAGATAACTTTTATCAGTAAGCACTTTCCTCATTTTTTTTTTTAATAAATGCCAGCAGGACCATTTCTTGTAAAATGGAATAACAAATGTCAAAACCACATACTTGTCTTCATAAAACTGCCAGTTGTATTGCACAGAAGAGGATTATCTAGGAAATGGTGTAAAATTGTCTCTAAAATTTATGCTCTGTATTGCTCCATCTTAATTTTTCCTTGCAGGAAAAGAAAGTCAGAGAAGGAGCAGGATTGTAGTCAGCAATTAAACTTCGTACTACCTAGACCAGCTTAGTGAGCCGATCAAAAAAAAAAAAAAAAAAAAAGATTATTCTCTCACATTTGAAATTAGATTATGTGCCAATTGCTTTATTTTTTACTTTCCACATTGTATATTAATGGGTTAAAGTATAGATTGAATATGAATCTCATGATTGTGTGTCTTAATAATCAACTGCTGTGGGTTTTTAATGTGTCTTTTAGATGAGCTACTTTTGCCTCACATGAGAAAAATTGATGGTATGCTGAATGACAATAGGAAAAGGCTGCTTTCCAAATTGCGCTTGGATCATGCTTTCAAGGTATTCTCTTTCAAATTCTAGGCTTTTAAAAGTGGTGTTTTAAGTAAATCACTGAATGCGAACCATGCAGGCACAGCTTAGAACCCAGAAGGCACATTTGTAACAGAAGTGAATATGGGTTTGAAAGAGATGCTATAAATTTAGTGCTTGTATGTGGCATTTGGAGAACATTTTGTGATGGAGGAGTTTATACTGCAAAGGTAGAGTTCTAGTTTTGCTCCCCATGCTTTCTGGTTCATTCTCAAGCATTTTTTTTCCTTTAAGCTTTTCAAGTTTGCCAAAAGAAAGTCTGTTTCCTGTCCTTCTAGAGCTTTGGTTAAATGTTTGTATTGCCTAAAAATAAACTTTTACATGAAATAGCTATGCTGTGGAGCAGATGTCTGAACCTCTTTGAAGTAGAGAACATGATCAGAGGAGTTTAAAACCAGGACAGAGGGATGCAAGAACAACTCATGTGTGTGCTCTTTCATGTATCTTCAGCATGGAAAGTTGAGAAAAGTGTGGATAACAAGCCCATATTACAGCAGCTTTGACGTGGTAATAAAAAAACAGGTCTGGATGTGGACAGGGAAGAGAGAAGCCGTACCATCTCAGTAGAGAGAAGGTAAACAGGAGGATAATCACTGTGCTTCCTACTGTTCCCACCCACCCTCCAAGCAACAATGCAGAGTTTGCAAGTGCAGGAAGGTTATTTTCACTCATGGAGTCATTTAGGTTAGAAAAGATCAGTTCCAACCATTAACCCAGCACTGCCAAGTCCACCACAAAACCCTGTCCCAAAGTGCCACATCTGCTGCATGTTTCAGAGACCTCCAGGGATGGTGTCTTCACCACTTCCCTGGGCACCCTGTTCCAGTACTTCATAACCCTTCTGGTGAAGAAATTTTTCCTAATATCCACTCTAAACCTCCCCTAGCACACCATGAGGCCATTTCCTCTTGTCCAACTGCTTGGGAATAAGACAGCCTTTTGGCAATGTCTATAATCAGACTGATTATTTGTTCTAACAGTTTTGAGGCCAACAGCAGTAAAGCAGGCCTGACTATAAACACCATCAGCCCAAACTTGCTGTTTTGCCACTCTTTCCCTGTCCCCTTATGCCCACAGTACAGAGACACTTGGAGAATTAGTGCTGTCTTTGGAGGGCTGTGAGCTTATTTTTGAGAACTAGGTGAGAGGAGGGAGATAATAACAGACTTGAAAGTTCTGCTCTTTTCCATCATGAAACCTTTTTTCCCCATTCCATTTCTGGTAAGCCTTGTGGGACATGAAGTGGCCTTGTTTCAGGGAGGAGAACACCATCAACCAGTGAAACAGCTGTAATTCACACTATTCTTGGAGTTTTTTAGTGTTAGTTATGCTGTGTTCCCAACAGCTGAACAATTTCTGCCTGCTTGAACAAAATTTCTTGTGGCTTCCTCCTTACAGTAAAAAGGCCTGGGGAGGGCTGTATAATTTCGAATGCACAGAGTCTCAGAGAGGTAGCATATGTTAACACCCCATTTCTGTTCTTCTGTGGTAATAATTTTGTGTTAATAGTTATTAATACCTTGTTTTGACCTGTCGGTGCAGAGAAGATAGGCCAGTTAAGGGAAGATATAAATTTGTAGAATTCTAGTTCCATTCACAGTATACAAAAAGTGAGAGGTAGCCACATTTGATTTTTTTTTTCCAGTTTAAGGGGAAAAAGCTACTATAATTTTCTGTAATACCAACATGTAATTCCAGCTGCTAATTAAGTTGGAGTCCTTGGAGTCCATAGTGAATACAATAGCTTTGCTGTGTGTTCACTTAGAAGCAGATTATGTATCATATTTCTAAAATTAACTTGAGACTGTATTCCATCATATCATCTGCAAGACTTTAATGAAGTTAATGGATATAAGGAAGGGATCTGCTTGTGATGTCATCTGCAAGATAGAAAACCTTTTATGTTTTTCTTCTGGTGTGACAGTGCCAACTTGTGCCATCCTTGGGTCAATATCTTGGATAAAAATGAAATGCCTACCTCTCATCATAAGTGGTTGCATTGGTTAGGAAAATGTGTAATACTCTCTAAGATACAGGAGGTTTCTGTTCCACCTTTAATCAAATAACTAGTTCAGATGTTAAAGCTGAATGAGGCACTGAAGGAAGCAGTAAATGAAAAATATCATTTGTCATTCACTGGTATCAATCAATTTGAATGATTTTACATTATCAATGTTCTGCATTGATAGGCATGGATTAATTTAATAGTGGTTTTCCACTGGATATAGTTAGTATGGAATGTGTTAGCACGGTATTACAAACCAAAGCAGACACTGAAGTTAGCAGTGAGTGTTTGGTAGTTTTGCCTGTAACATTTTTTATAGTTCTAACATTCATTGCATCCTTTGGGTAAGAGTTTTTATAAACAAAATTATAAAACGTTATTGTTGCTTTATTTGGAGCTCAGTAAGTGAAGCCTCTCAGCTGAATTGTGTAAACTTCATTTGAAAATAATTATCACCGTTTTGTGTCTCGTGCTCCCAAAGATGCAGAAATCACCAGTATTCACTTCCTCATTCCAATTCACATTTGTCTGGTTTTGGACAGTGGTGTGGCTGTGGAACTGTTCTGGTTCTTAGGAATTCTCCAGAGGAAGCCAAAAGTGGCCAGAGCCTCTTGACGCTCCAAATCAAACTTGAGGAAGGCTATTATAGTGGATAGCAAAACCAAATAAATCAAACCTGCTAAAGTTGTTCCACTTTGAAAGTATTGTAAGAAAGACTGGATATGGACAGGTTGGCTGGTCAAGGTTACTGCTACCACTGTGCAGGAGATTTAATAGCTGTTTACTGAGAGGTTTGTTTAATAAAGTACAAAATGGCCGATATAGATAAAGAGCTAATAAATTATAGGCAGGGGAGGTTGTTGTAGTCAGGTACTGGTTGTTAAAAGAAAATATAAAAATGGAGTTAATTTAGTATCTTAACCCAATAGTCCCAAGTAAGGTCCTTGAGCTGCAGCATTGATTCGTTTTTCCATACGTGTATTTTTCTGCCTCATACTGGAGTGTAATACAAAGATGCATGTTTATTTGACTTGAAACATTCCTTTCAGGGCCAGTTATGTAGCATAGCAGGAGCTGCTAACATAATACTGTATTTATACAACAAAATTGTATTCAAATTTACTCATGCAAATAATGTAGAACTGAAGCTGCCAGAAATGCAGTTCACTCTTGTGAGTTAAAATGTGTTAAACTTTGGCTTTTTTGAACCAGCCTTCTACTTCACTGTGCATAAGCTTTTCTACCTTAGAGATCTTATGAGATGCAATTAGTTTGTAATTTGCAAAATCTGGGACAAAAGCTATGAAGGTATTTAGGCATCCAATCCCTGTGTGCCTGACTATGCATTAAATACTTAGAGATCTTCAATTAACTGGGCCTTAGAGATTCTTGGGTAGAAATGGAATGGAAAGCATTTTAGAAGATAAAAATTGCCCTGTGGAGCTTTCCCCCCCTCTCTTTCTAGTGATAGAATCACAGATGTTATTCTGACCTACAGTGAAAGGATCTGCTGGTCTTGAAAAATTACAGTAATCAAGAACAGGTGGTCATGCTTCCCAAACTAGATATGGTTGTATGATCTGATAAAGACACTTTATCAGGTCTTTGTGGAAGAATAAATTTTTTCCTAATAAGCTGCACTCTAAACTCTTCAAAGAAAATGGCCAATTTATCATCAGTGTGGCCATTCTTGATTTTTTTTATAATCCTTTGTCTTTATATGCTCTGTTAAAGAACGCTTTGGAAAACTTTCCTGAACTGACAGTGATCACTCGGGATTCCAAGACAAAGTGCGGAGGAACGTCTGTGTCTAAGATCAAAATGAATGGTAAAGCTTACAACAAGAAAACACTGAGGGCTTCTAAATCAACCACTAAATCAGCACAGGTGAGTGTTCACAGGGTTTGTTGCTGCCACCATCTGACTTGTGCTATGATAACCACATTTATATAAAACACTGCTTCGTGTGTTAGGTGGTTTGGTTGGTTTATCAAAATATAAAATCTTTGAGGGAGGTGCTTCTTCTGTAAAAAGGGAATGTTAAAACCCAACTTTTCAAGGAGTACGTTAAATTTCACGTTAAATGTGAAATTATTTGGGCTGTTGCTAGAGAAGCAACAATTTGCCTTCACCATTGCAACTGTAGATCATAGTAATAACAGTTTGCACTTGCTGCAAAGTAAATGATACAATGACTTCTTGATTAAAAAAAAAATAATAATGTAAAATCTGAGATCAGATAACACTTCTTAAAAATTGAGTTCTGTCTTTTTCCGTTCTTCATTTTCAATGGCAGAAGGAAGCTGTGTATTTTAAATTTTAAAAAAATAAATTAAAAAGCAACGTGGTAAAAACTTGAGAAGCACACACTGTTTATTTCCATAGTATGCCTGGAGAACACTCTTAACTAGATTTGGCTTGCTCAGTCTTATCTCCCTGCAGTAAATAGTGGCTTGACAAATGACCTGTACATATAGCTCACACATATTTCTTGCCAAAGTAACCTAATTTTTAGATAAGTCCAGATCAGCCTTCTCAAGCACAAAGTCTGTGTCTTTTGCAATCACAGCCATCAGTCTGGTAGAATAATGGTTAAGCTTTGGTAGTTCTTGCAATACTTCTCGAGAAGGGGTTGTCTTACCCGTTTTGGGCTTGCAGTGCATTCAGGATGACCGAAAGCATTCTCACACCTGGTTTTGATAAAACAGCATGGAGAGTGGAGATAGGAGATAATTATGATATGATGTGAATTACAGTTTCCCAGATACGTCACAATAATGATTTGAATGAAGCACTCCTTTTCTGAATTGTTAAAAAAAAAAAGTCTGTAATGTCTCTTTATCTTTAGTAAATAACATGAATTTTCCTAAAATAATTGTTCTTTTTGCAGGAGTTTACAGTAGATCCAGAAAAAATACAGTTGTATTCTTTGTATCACTCACTCCATCATTACAAATATCACATATATTTAACATGTAAAGAAGAGGTAAGTATTGTTCTCATTTTTTGCATTCATTGAGGGAATTGAGTCCAGCTTGAGAGACTGTTCTCTCCTTCTTGGTAAATGAGTATGAATTGAGGCCTCCCATTTTTATTAATTCTTTATGGCAAACAAAAGGCTACACTGACCACTTGGGTTGTCCCTAATGGGAACTGCTGTTCAGAACATTCAGATGTGAGGCTTGCAAGATTTGTGGGATTCCCTGAAGTGTTCTTCACTGTTATCCAAAATAAACAAATGTTATCAGTGTATTTAACTCCTTGGATCTAAAAACTTATTTTTTGCCTTTATTTCTTCTGCAAATCCTTGATGGAAATATTTCAGGTAGCAGAAATACAAGAGTTGAGATCTGGCTTAGTTGTTAAGAAATGCATTTTGGGGGACATTACCCTTGTTTTAAAAAGTAAAGGTTTTCTGGCAAAGAAGGCTCATATTTAACTGCAGACTATTACAAAAATGAAAATTCTCCAATTCTGGCTGCCTAACGTGTGTGTGTGCATCTCTCTCCCCCCCTCCTTCTCTTTTTTAAATAGATTTCGTCTGTTCAGAAGACGAGTGCAGATCTAGGCCAGGAAGAGATTGTGCAGCTGTGCATGAAAAACATAAAATGGGTGGAGGATCTTTTTGAAAAGTTTGGTGAACTTTTGAATCGTGTCCAGCAGAAATGCTCCTAACAAAAATGTATCCCAAATCCCACATTTTTCTACAGCACTAACCTGATGGAACAGAAAGCTCAGAGAGAGGCTCTGATTTCTTTTACAATGCCAGACTGCATTCTTGTTCGTAGCCATTTTTATTTCTCTTTATGGAACTTTGTGCCTTGGCTCATGCTAAGGAAAAATGATGCTGCCAAGGAAATCAGTCCTTTGGAGACGGAACTAAATGTAAACCTAACCACATTTTTAACCTGAAGAGTTGTTTTCTATTTTGTAAACTATTGGATAACTTAGTTTTATTTTCAGAAATGTTTTTGACAAGTGATAAAGCATGCACTACATATACTTTTTTTTCTTTTTTATTGCTCAACAGATAACAACACTTAAAATACTACAGATTTTTCCATCCCTGACTAAGTGAGAGAAAAGTCAGCGTTGGGGCGAACTAATTTTTACATGTCTGGCCACCAAATTTAGAGTTTTGTACATTTTGTGAACAGAGCCGGAGTGACATCAGTTTCTGCATACGTATATTGCCATCATAAAATCCAGAAATTTCATTATGCTTTATGGACTCCTTTTACTATTGTCATGTTCGGGAGACTGAACATGGAGTTGGTGCAATCCTATGACTGCTTTTGTGTCAAATTATATTGTAATGAAAGACAATGACCTTAACTATTTTCCCTGTTTTGAAGAAAAAAATATTTTCCTTTATACTGTGGGTTTTTTTTTTCTTTTGGAAAAAAAAATTCAATTGTACATTTTATCTCACTAATAGTTGTATTTTTCACAGAGGAAATATTGTGGTTAAAATTGTTACATGTATCTTTGTAATACACTTTCCATTGTTTTCAGTAAATCCTATTCATTTATATGTTGATTTTATATTGTAAACTATGTATCTCGAGGTAACCCTTTTGTTTATACAGGTTTGCTTCAGTGTTAACCAGAATAATGCATAATGCATACTAGACTAGTTTTGCTTTAAGTGTAGTTGTGTTAGACACTGCAATTATTTTCTGATATGTGAAAATAAATTTCTTACTAAACTAGCACTTGATTAACTGAGAGTTTAAATGAAGAGCTACTACACTTTATCGTGGTCAACAAAGATTGTTGATTGAATAGACTATATGCAGTGTTAAACACAGCCTACATAATTGTTTGTAGAACTGGCAGTTGCAGAGCTGTTCTTTTTTTTGGTGCCTTTCAAGTCTTCAGACATCTTTGTAGCTTTTCTCCCCCTCCAGGTTGTTAACAGTTAGTTGTGCCACTAGTCACACTCAGACAATGAATGTAATGGGCTCTAATCAGGAGAACATTTTCTTTAAATTTGCCAATCGAATGCCTTATTGAGTCATTCAGAATGGAGATGTACTCTACTGGCGTCCTAAAAAAAAAGTTATGTTGGTCTTTTTTCAGATAATGTAGAAAAAAACTTCATTCCTTTATCCTTTGACTGCCACTTAGTGCCTTAATTTCAGCCAAGAGAGCAGGGTTCACTATTCATTGGCCAAATGAAATAATGTTCATTGCCATGTGACCTTTTCCCCGTGTTTTGATCCTATTTAGTTGCTAAATATTCATTAGACCGTAGAACTATAAAGAGTTTAATGAATAGATGTGAAAATGAAATTATTTGATCTTGAGTAAGCAAATAGAGGTTTGAGTATTAAAGTATGTACAGAATTTTAGCTGATTAGATTTAGAACCTTGTAGGATGTTTACCATATTTCCAAAGCTTTTCATCCTTAAAAAGCAATAATTCTTTACAATTTGTGTGCAGACTACGATGAACAGAAATGGGTATGTGCCCTTGCCTTTTTTAAAGCCTCTTCCTCGTGGTTTTGCTTTAAAAAGGGAGGTCACTGTCGTGTTAATGACACATTGTGCTACTGCTATGTCTGCAATTATCAAGGAGAGCGAGGTGGGTTTGGGTTTAGGCAGAATATGCAGATTGTTAGAGCAATCATGGAGCTAATTAATTACCAGAGTGAAAAGAAGGGTAGCTGTGGGGGTAAGGAATTTCTATCATTTCAGTCCTGCTGGGTCTGGTAGGAGCTCGAGTTTATAGGGTGAAACCAAACAGCAGAGTTAGCAGCCTTGGGAGCAATCAGATAAAATGATTTTAATGTAAATGTGCACCCTGGAGGTACGGTAGAAATGTGCCTGTACACTCTTCCATCACAAGTGGGCATTCCCAAGTTTACTCAGTGCCTTCCCTTACTGGGATGGTTGGCAGTGGGTGTAGATTGATGAGAGGGAGTTACTTGCCCAGGCAGAGTTCTGTAGTCACATTACAGCGATGAGCACAGCACAGCTGGGACATCCCTAGTCTGTAGTTTTAAAAATCATTAGGGTACAGACTGAGGGAACAATTGAATTGGCTCCTTGATGATGTAGTAAAGAGCTTGTCAGACTTTGTCTCTCTCACACCCCTTCCTAACATGACTATGAAGCAACGAGTTGAGAGAGTTCTCTGTGCTTTCTAAAAGATTACCACTACTGTGTACTTACTCTAGATTTCTGAATCTAGAATTTAGAAAGCTGCTTTCAGTTCTTAGAAGCTGGAAAAAAGAAGTGAGGGGTTTTCGGAGTAGCTTGTCCCTATTTAAAAAGAAAGTAATTTTAGCAACAACCATTAAAAAATAAAAAGGGGCGGGGGAGCCAGGATGCTCTGCACTGCCATAGAAAGTGACCTGGCTTATTTTTGGCTGTTTTGTTCCCAAGGCCAGTTAAACAAGCACTGTGCCTGTAGAAGACAGGAAAACTTGTGTTGAATTAAAGTAACTGCTCTGGCCTATTAAAGATTAATATAATGGAGCTTCCATCTTTGTCTTGGGGTGCAAAAATGGTGGCTGGATTGTTAATTTACCAAATTAGAATTAAGAACATGGAACTCTCGTGTGTGTTGAAGGGTCATAAAGCAAAGCAAAGCTTTGTTAGTAGGATTGAAGAGGTTTTTTTATACTGAAGCAAACTTAAAGAAAAAGTCAATGTACAAATTATTTTTTTTGCACAAATACTTTGTTTTGTTGCATTTTAGATAATGAAGTCTGCCCCCACACCTCAAATTTTTTCCCCTTGGACTAACTGAGGTCTTCATCCCTTAACATCTGACAGTGGAATTTGAGCACTGATTTGACTGCAAGAGAAGATGCACTAGGAAGGAACAAAGCCCTCCTTAGACTATGAATTAGCAAAACAGGAATGAAACAAATGGCATAATCAGTTATTTGGCTTTTAATTCCACTATCCTTTAGTGTGGCATCCCAATTTACACTGGGTTTGGTTTTATTCAAGTACAGCATTTCTCTTAAAGGCAGGTTTGCTTTGAGGTGCTACTTCCAAAGTTTTGCTAGCAAAAAATCTGAGACAAAATTGGATTGAGAAATTGTTTCTGAAAACAGCTAAGGACTTTAGGGTCTTTGAGGTTCTGTGGCATGTATTGTATTCATATATTGTCAAAATTAAATACTACTTTTTAAAAAGTCAGATCTTACAGGCTGTCTTCCAAGTAAATGATTTCCATAGGAAATATATTTTAAATATTATTTAAGTATTTACTACTATTTAAAACAATTTTAAAGCAGAAAAGCTAATACTATGGTCACAAAATGTCAGTGTGTCATCAACCATTTCTTATTTCGTTGCCAGCACTTGACATTTGGTCTCTCTTACCCTATTACAAACCTGTGCATTTCACAGTGCACATTCTGCCATATTTTATTATTTAAGCTAATATTAACATGTCATTGGTAATAAATGCATGTTTTTCTGCATATCTGTTCTACATATGGCAAAAATGAAGCTAGGGCTAATTAAGCGACACTTTATGCATTCTTAGTCCAGATTTTCAGGTGGTCCATAATACAATGTATGGAAATGTGAAAAAGGACAGTTTTGTACCATTCATGATGTTATTAACTAAACCCATTAAAGTGAAAACACTTTTTAAACAAAAACCTTATAATGCTTAGTCATTTGTTATTAAAATATTAAGTCTCAAAAAGTTAAGATTGTTGGAAACAAATTGGCAATTTAGACTACATTTTCTGCTTGCAACATGAAGAAATACAGTTTTAGGGTTTGGGGGGGAAGGGGGTTGCCATTATGTTGCCTGAATTGAGTATGTCTGGTTGATCTGGATTTTTTAGTTCTGGGTTCTAAATGTTCTGAATTAATTTGTACATTATAGCTACCAGATCTTAAACTGCTGTGGTAAGTGAGGAGCCAGACTGTTGGGGTAAGAGAGAGACTGCTGCTGTGATTCAGGTGGGGTTTACCTCAATTTTAGTATTTTCATTTGTTCTCTTTCTTGCTAGACTAGAATGTCATCTCTATGTACCTTAGAGGCAGAAATGGTGCTCCACAGAGTTTTGGTATTTTTGCCCTCCAGCTACAATGAATTACTCTGGATATTCTTACAACTCTCTTTCCCTCACACAGAGGGCTGAACCCCCATGCTGTGGATATTGTCCATAAGATCCATGGCAGGCCTTCTCTGAGCAACTTACTTAAACAAAAAGGAGAAGCTGGAGGCTGGAATACTTTTTTTAATGGCCCTCTGTATAAGCTTCCTTGCAAACCAAGGTTGAATATAAAATGAGTCATTTTGCCATGGAGTTGATTGTTGTTTTCTCAAAAAAATACTTTGGGGAGCAGGTAGGCAGAGAATGTCCTGTTGCAGTCCTGAAGATTTCGATGCTGTGTTTCAAATACAACTTTTAATTTATGAAGGTTTTTAAAAAAATAAGAAAGCAAGGCAAGAAGCTGAATGCACATGGCTTTTTAGAAGAGGAAAGCAGCACCTACTATCAGCAGGTTGTGGGTAAGTATCTTAGGCAATCAAAATTACTTGCTCTGAATTAACTGTTTGCCTTTTCCATAGATAACCTAACAAATCTTTGTTTCATTTCTAGAAATTGAAGTACAGAAAACTGTCTTAAAATTCTTTCGATTTGATCTCTTATAAGAATACAGCACTAAATACGGAGAACAAGCTATTTATAAAGGAGAAAAATAAATGGTGAGTCAGGGAAAACAGCAAACAAAATTTCAGGGCTGTACTCTCTCATTTGTCCTGTGTATGTTGTAGGTTTCTGCTTTTAAAAGTTCCACTGGGGTATTTTCTTTTCTCTGTGTGTGTTTAATTTTGGTTGATTTTGTTGGTGTTTTTTTAGCTACCTGATGCCCGAAGCATAGAGGGAAGTAGCAGTAACAGCAGAACCCATGAGCAGGACTGAGGGAGCAGCTAAGGCCCTTCATTTTAGTTTTTCATTCAATTTATGAACGAATGAAATCTCTTTTTTACATCTGTTACTTGAAATCTTAAACAATGTAGCCTTCTCAGACTTCAGGACATGTGGTAGCAAGACCTTTTGAGTAAAATTTTGTTGGTCTGCATCATCCTTTCCTTTCTAACTGTGGTGGTTGCTAGTGTGATTTGTCTGTGCATTATTTATGTATCAGATATTTTTGCTGTGGCAACAGAAGGTAAGTGATATGATAATCGAATAAAAGCTGGAGCATCAATGTTTTATTATGTGGTTAGGTCAAATGGGCAACGTGTTCAAAGCTCTGGGAGAATGAGGATTTAGAGCTCTTCCCTAAGTAAAGCAGCTTTGGTGGCTTCTGAAACCATCTAGATTTTTGTTGTTGGTCAGAACGCAGGAATTCCTGTCCCTACAGCTTTCCTAACAAACGACAGTAAGGGAACACTTATTTGTTTCAGTGCAGCATCCAGCAACTTTGTTTAGACAGCCAGAGAGGTAGTTTGACCACAGTCAAAGGAGTTGGAGAGAGTGCTTATGTGTTCTATGAGAATCCAAGTGTTGCAATTCTGGAACCAACTGGCTTAAATAAACCCCAGAAACCAGGTATCAAGAAATGCTTGGGCAGGGACTGTTACTTCCTTTTTGACAGGAACTGTACAAGTTCCCTTTGAGTTTAGTGGGGTAATAAAATTCTGCAGGATGCTTCTGGGGCCATTTTCCTATCCTAAACCATGGGCTTGGCAAAATATGGCATAATTGAGTTAGGTGGCCCCAGCACATTGTACAGTAATAGAAAAGGTGAATTGTAGATTCCTGCTTCTGACATACATAAAACAATAAGCCTGATTCTCTGCCCTAGAGCATAAATTGCATGCAGCTGTTTTCTAAGAAAATCAAAACAAATGGTGAAAATCAGGAATTCAGTTTTGCTCAGCAAATCCATTTATAGTTCTCACTTTTCTCCCCCCTCACCCCTCAGCTCCTCCTGCCCCATTAAGCTGGTGCCACTAGTGAGTGCTCACTGTGGGAGGAGGAATGTGGAACTTGTCCCTGGTGGATCAGTAGAAGTTACTACCTCACCATGCTTCAGGTGGACATCACTGCTCATCCAGGCTCCCCACAACTACGAACTGGTGAGAGCTGCTCCCCTAACTCTTTCTGAACTTACCTAAAGCGCCTTTCAGTAGTAACACGGGTTAGCGTTTGGGTTTGTGTTGCAACATAGAGGAGTTCACATTCGATCAGGAACTGCACCTCCCAGCTGGTCAGAGAGGGACTTCTGCCGCTTGAATTATTCAAAGTGTCTGATTGCCCTCGCTCATTCTGGCTGAGCAGGTTTCTGGCGCGTAGAGGACAGTGAGCCTTCCCTGTTCTGAGAGGAGTCGGTATCCAGACCCCTGTGCCAGAACTCGCCTGGGGATGGTGGAGTCACTCTGTGGTTACAGTGTGTAGTCGCGCTTGAAGTCCCAGGAACCCTCCACTAGAGGGAAAAGCTGAAAAATCCGCTTAGGACAAAATCGTTTTATCTTTATTAAGCCTGATAAATGGCGGCTTGTGACATCACAAGTTGTGTTTGTGGTGACGTTGCTCCATTTCCACTTCCTTACCGCGAGCCACCTCGAGGGCTCGTGTCTGCCCGTGCAGCCGCTGCGTCTCCTCCCGGAGCGCATTCCAGCGGGGGTCAGTGTGCACCAGCACAGGCTCAGCCTGTCGCCTCCCTCCGCCTGTCGCCTCCCTCCGCCTGTCGCCTCCCTCCGCCTGTCGCCTCCCTCCGCCTGTCGCCTCCCTGCCCTGCTCTCGCCGTGCCCTGCCTGCCGTCATCCCGCAGACACATTGGTATTCCAGCCCGGCAATGGAAGGATGGCGCTCCCGAACAATGTGCCCTTTGTCGCCTCAGAGAGTCCGGCACCCAGAAGCTTCTGCCCTGGGAGCTTGTTCATTGTTCCAGTCCCTTCAAAAATGCCAGGGTGGAATCCTTACAGATTTCACTTCGCCATAAAATTCCAGAGCTGCCCTTCACGAGTAAATCGTGCTCTTGCCCAGGCCAGGGGCGCTCTGGAGCAGCCTCTCCATGGTGGGACCGGTGCTGTGGTTGCTACGGCTTCAGCATTGCCAGATGGCATCACTGTATCCCAGAGAACCGACGCTGTCCTCTTTTTTAATTCAAATGTAGATGGGAAATGGGACTGAGCAGAGTGAATTTGTGAATAACCCTCTCTGCATCCTAAGGGAGAGTGTCTGTCCTCTCCAGCCGGTGGAGCTCAGTCCCGCGCAATCCTCATGCTCTGATACAAATGGCAGAACCTGTCAGTCAGTAATTAGGGAGATTCACTGTGGCAGCTCTGTAATCTGCCTTCAGATCTGTCCAGCTTGTCAAACAGCCCACTGCAATCTGATATTGTGTGAATAGCTGTTCATTTTCTTAAATTTGAGATTACCAGAGAAGAAAGTTTTCCAATTTTTATAGGTCCATTTCATTATTAAAAACCTTTTACATTGGCCTTTGTATCTTCAGGCAATGAAGTAGAGCAGATTTGATAATGCCATGAAAATTGCAGCAATTTCTGTAACAGAAGCTGTTGATTTTCCCTTCCATGAGTATCTCTGTGTGACACTGAACCATATGCTGAACTTTAATTTGTCTCGACATTTGTGAATGGAATGGAGCAACATTTTAAGGGTTACTTTTTATAATGTTCTCCTTTCATCAACTTCACCACTGAAGTGAATACAGGCATTGTTGATATTTAAGTGGGGAAAAAACAGAAGTGTAACTGTTCTAAATAACTGGAATATTTTTCTGAATTTTTATGGTAATTATTAATTGCTATGCTTTTTCAGAAACAGACATAAAGATTGGATTCAACAGATCCTGATGATAATGGCAAAAAAATATGTATATATACATTTAAGCTGTGTTGATATACACTTAATCTTTAAAGCTATATTGTTATGGGAAGACATTTGAAATCTAAAGAATAAAGTTTGGTATAGAAGGAAGAGCCTTCTGACATGTTTGAGATGTAAGAGAGCCACTTGAAATGCAGAGTTCTATGTTAACCATTCAAAAAAGCGGGATCTAAATTCTTTTGAAAATAAGAAATTGGATGGTATTGTTCTGCAAAAATCCCTCTTTATTTCCCAGTCAATTTTCAGTGACAAGTCAATATCAATTTTGGCATTAAAAATTCGAATAATAACTGGAACACTGAACAATTCTGGGTTTTAGAACAGCTTACGTTCCAACTTTGGTGTTCTTCCAGTTTTTTTTAAAGTTATGAAATGAAATCTTTTTCCTATGTTTCTTTCAAGAACACAGAACATTTCCCAGTCACTTAACCAAGCATTGATCTGTTGTAGATAAACCAGCAGCACCCCATATTTTCTATTAAGACGCCTCTACCTCTTTTGGACAACACAGCCTCCAACTTTTGTCTTTTTGATAGTGTTCCTGAAATACTTAATCACACACTCATGTTTTTACTTCGTAAAGTCTTATATCCAATTATATCTCCTTCATTTGTGCCCAGAATACCTGGAAATTACAGGTGCTCTCACTTCCACATCCTGGTTGGCTGCCCAGATTCCAGGTTCATTATGGGAAAAGCTAGACAGCATTTTGCATGGAGGTGTGCATCATTCCTCACTTTGTGAGCTGCAAGTTTCCATTTTGCCTTCTCTCCCTCCATGATCAGACAAGACCTGAATGTGGGTCTTTATCATCATCTTTATCCTTGAACAAACACTTAATTGACATGAGGAGGTTAATCAGCTCCTGAGCAGCAGACGTGCCTGAAATCTTGGCTGTTGAATTTAAATGCTCTCTTTCTGCTTTATACTTCTAATTAAACCCTACAGGTCTTGCATGAGACTCAGAAATTCTTGAAAACTGAAGTTTTTAAATTCTTTAAAACATAACCACTCTCTTGATCCTTTTGTAGGCTGGTAGGAGTATTTCTAGATGACCTGGAAATAAATGAAAATAAATTTTTATTTTGCTGTTCCTTGCTATAGAAGTTCTTTATAACAGTTGCAAAGAATCTGACACAACTGTACAAACTAGGACTTGGTTGCATAATTTGTTAAAAATACATTGGTCTTAAATGATTTTATGAATAAATTATGTTAATTTTGTCTTTGTAATTGGCATTCTCTTGTGCATCCTGTGTTCAGCTTTATGGAGGTTAATTAGGGGAACATGCTATGGAGGGGGAAACCAGATACAGCGAGTTGTACTTTTGTCCTGAGATCTTTCCACCACAGTCTGAGGAATTCCCCCAGCCAAGACCGTCCTGGCTGCACGAGGTTGCACTACTTAAAGTGACTGTATAAAAGTATAAACAAATTATTAAATTGTCAATAATTATATATATATATATATATATATATAAATAACTACATAAAAGTCTATCTATCTGTGCTTTAGGAAAGCATTTTATAATTATGTCATTTTAAGAAATACCAAAAGATAGCATTTCTCAAAATCCTTTGATACCAGATACTGTTTGACCACAGCTGTCTGACCAGGCAACACCTACGATCTGCCCCTGCTAAATCTGGGGTGCCAGGGCTGTGGTCACTGGGAGAAAACATGAAGGCAAAGGCAGAAATCCAGGGCAGGCTGCTGATTCTCTGGTAATAAAATACAAGAATAAAAACCTTACAAACTTCTCGATGAGCAGCCCACAGTGCATTGGCTGTGGCTTGCTCTGTTCCCTGCAAGCAGTGTTTTGGCAAATCATTCTCCAATGTAAGGTGCAAAGTTCTCAACTGATTGGTGCACCTCCTATTTGAAAATGTGGGTTTAAATTCTCTCAAGATTAGTGAACCATTGCAGAAGGATTGACTGCATTGCTTTATTTCAATAACTGTGCAAAAGTAAATGATTTTTGAAAGTGAAAATGAACTCTGGCATTTACTGGTTTGCAGTTATGTTTTGGCAATGCATCAAAAAGTCTAGCATCAAACTGCTACAAAAGCAGGCAATAATAAAATAGTGCATCATGGAAATCCCCACTGACCTATGCATTTTATGTTATTTTACTGTGTTCTTATTGGCACCTGTGAATCAGGCCTACCTTTTTTTTTTTAATCATCTTCCCTTCTTTCCCCAAGAAAGAAATCTCTCTCAGGCACTTCCTATTGTTGAGGGAACAAGATGAACTTTCATTTTCATAGGCTGGCATTTTGCTACAGCTTGAATAGATTCCTTTTTCTCTGTGCCCAGAGAATTAAGACTTCCTCATCTGAAAAACTTCACAAAAACTTCCACTTTTAGAACTCCCTTTATTAAATACTGTACTGCTCAGGCAATGAGACATGAAGAAATGTTTGTCTGCCACAGGTCTGTGGTCCCTAGTTGCCTGTAGTAATTTTTCACAGCTTCAAATGAAGTGCATTACCTATTTATTTGTATACAATGAACAAACTTGCAGTGCCTTACCTGTAAGCATGACAAATGAGGATAAAAAAAGGCTGCCCTGAGCTTCAGTGGATAGCAGACATCCTGCATTTACACCTGCTAGCTCAGAATTTCACGTAGAACAGGCTAAAGTTCAATAATCTGATGACTCAGAGTGAATTTTTGAATCACTTGTAACATTGTATTATTTGGTCTTTAATGTGCATTGCATACTTCTGAGTCTGTGTATCATGGAGATCAATTTGGCTTTGTCTGTTCCTATGGAAATCAGTCCAAAAACCATGAATGATTTTATGTTGTTCTAATACACTTCCACTGAGTAAAAATATCAAAATATTTTATACTTAGTAGAGAATTATGTTGGATCTCACAGCAGTTTGCTGCAGGTGGTAGAAAAACCACTTACTGCTCTGAAAATGAATTTATTATTTCATTTCCTTGCAATGAGAAATGCCAGCTGCTATAATAAACAGCTCATAAAAGACATCACAGGGAAACTTCAACCACATGTGGTGTTCAAGCTGTGTGTCCCACAGTAACAGCCAAGGACAGGGTTCGGGTGTTCAGCCATGGCCACGTACAAGGCCTGTGCTCAGGTTAACCCACAGAAACAGATCTGACCAGTTTGGGGTTTTAAATGACACAGGAAATACAGGGGAAATAAAGAAAGATAATTGATTAAGAGACAAATTAAGAGAGACATGAAGCTCCCAGAGTGGGTGCACCTGAGGACAATGAGGGCGATTGGGGGACTGGAGAATCTCTCTAACAAGGAAAGGCTGAGGGAGTTGGGCCTGTTCAGCCTTGAGAAGAGAACAGAGAGGGGATCTCATCCATGCATATAAATATCTAAAGCCAAGAGGATGGAGCCAGGCACTTCTCATTGGTGCCAAGCAATAGGACAAGAATGGGCAGAAACTGATCCACAGGAAGTTCCACCTAAACCTGAGGAAGAACTTCTTCACTGTGCAGTGACTGAGCACTGGGACACATTGCCCAGGGAGGCTGTGGAGTCACCTCCCTGAGATATTTCAGAACCATCCGGACACAATCCTGTGCCATGTGCTCTGGGGTGGCCCTGCTTGAGCAGAGAGGCTGGACCAGGTGTCCCACTGTGGTCCTGACCCACCTGGGATTCTGTGAAATCTCTTGCCTGTGTGTCAGAGCACAGTGCCCCATCCAGGACCAGTGGTGCTCTCACACCAGGGCCATGACCTCGAGTAGCATCAGCTCTCTGCAACATTTCCCCCTTTCCCACAGCAGCCACTTCCTATGGACCCACCAGCCTTATCTGGAATACTGTGTCCAGTTCTGGGGCTCCTCAGTACAAAATAGACATGGAGCTACTGGAGAGGGTCTAGTGGAGGGTCACAAGATGATGAGGGGTCTGGAGTATCTCTCTTAAGAGGACAGACTGCAGGATCTGAGCTTGTTTAGTCTGGAGAAGACTGAGGGGATCTCATCAATGCATGTAAACATCTCAAAGGCAGGTAACAAGAGGATGGTATCAGGCTCTTTTCGGTGCTACCCAGTAACAGGATGAGGAGCAATAGCCATAAAATAAAAAACAAGAAGCTCCACCTCGATATAAGGAAAAACTTTCCATCAAAAGTAGTAGCTCACTGGAACAGGCATTCCAAACCCACCCGAACGCATGCCTGTATCACCTGCTCCGGGTGACCTCGGCAGGGGGATTAGGCTGTACGATCTCCAGACATCCCTTCTATCCCTGACCCGTTTCCCCTAATTGCTCACAGAAACGATACTGCTCTGGCAGCAGACCAGGCAGTGCCTGGGCGGTCGCTGCCCTTTCTGCCCCGGGCCCGGGCACCGCCCACGGGCGTGGGCGCGGCGGCTCCGCCCCCGCGGGCTCCCTGTGCCGCGGGCCCGCCGGGCGCGGCAGATGCGTGGAGCTGGCGCTTGCCATGGCCACGGTGCGGGAGAAGGCGGCGGCTCTGAGTCTCAGCGAGGTCTGCAGCCCCGCCGCCAGGCCGCCGGGTATGGCCGCAGGGCACCGGTACTGGGAGCAGCGGGGAGCGGGAGCGGGAGGAGCCGGCTGCCCGCAGCCCGGGATCGATGGGACGGACAGGGCGGCTCTGCCTGCTGCAGGATGGGGGTGGCCGGCGGTGGCAGCTCCGCTCGGCGCCTTTCCCGGCTCCGCCGCGGTTCAAAAGTTGGCCGCGCTCCGGCGCCGCGAGCCGCTTCCGTCCGGGGGCCCCGTCCCGGCTGCGCGCCCGCTCCGCGCCCGGGAGCGGCAGCGCCGGGGAGAGCGCGGGGCCCGTGCCCTGCCCGTGCCCTGCCCGCGGAGCTGCGGGCCCTTCCCTGTCCCCAGCGCGGGTTAAGAGCAGGTGCCTCGGTAGCGCAGCGTAAGAGCTGAATGGGCGCTCGCTGGGAACCGGTTTTGCCCTTTTTCTTTCCCTAGCTTGAGCACCTTAACTTTGTGGGAACTTGTAGCCTTAATGCCACGCTTAATAGCGCTTCCCTCAGAAAAGACCTGAAGGCTCTGAGTGTGTAAGGAAGAAGTAATAAAGCCGTGAGTAGTAGTTAAAGCATTGCAGGTTGTGCGTGTTGGAATTTATTCTAGCGACAGCGTTGTTGTGTGTCGGGTGGTGTCGCGTTCGGGGGTTGTTTCCTCCCAAAGAGCAAAGTTGGCTGTTGGAATGTACGGCTGGAAGCGAATTCTGTGTTCGTTGTGTTTGTTCTGCCTTCTTGAAGGTGTTATCAGGTTAAAGTATCAGCAATTGTGTACCTTGTCTGTCTCGTACTTTTAAAGCTTTGGAGGTTCTGGGAGATTTCTATCTTGGCTGGTTCAATGCTGTGTATTAAAAAGCTGCTTTGTTTTTTTCCCTGATATGAATCTTTTCAGAAAGATAACTGTTGCTGTCCTTCTTAAGTGTAGGTGTGTTCAAATGGCATTGTGTTCCTTGCTTTCTCTCCCTCTTCCCAGTCTTTACTGCCCCTCTACCTTTCCTTTTCCCCTTGCTAATTTGCCAATTTCTGGGCTTTCTGGTAGCTGGGGATCAGCTGGAAACTGCTGCCCCAAATTGGAATTCTCCAACTAAAGCCACTTGAGACTAAACAGAACAGAAGAAAACACCTCCTCATCTCTGTGGAAAATGCTCATGGTTCTATGTTCCAGAAGGAGTTGCGTGTTGTTGTTTTTTTTCAAACACTGCATCGCACTGTTAATTCATTTGGTTTGAGGTCTGTCACAATCCCAGATGGCTTTCTGAAGGATTGCTGCCAACTCCTGCTTCCATATTTTGTCCTTCAGCTTTTGATTTCTGTCTTCTTCCTCTGCTTTCACTCTTAGTAAATTATTCATCTGACCTACTGAAAAACATATTCTAATTCTAGCCTCTCTGGTGGCTGCAGCTCTCCCCACTTAGGTGCCACCTGCAAACTTTGTGTATTTTTAAGTCCTTGTGGAGGCTGAGTGTAGCCTCAGGTCAAACTGTTGGCTGCTGGCATTTTATTCTAATCAGACTGGTAAATGAGTAATAGTTCAGTGGTTTCACTGGGGGAGGGAAGACAGATTGGCTCACGGAAGTGGCTTTGGGTGCACAGAGCTGAGGTCTCCACTGGAGCCGAGGTGGCACAGGGCTGTCTGGTGGGGTAAGTACTGAGTGAGTGGCATCTTAAGAGAATCCGTGGACTTTCTAGTGGTGTGCTAAGCACTGATGTCAGGTAGCTTGTGTGTAAGCACAATCCTGTAGGAAACAAGATTCTGATGTGTCTCTTTATCCCTGCTTCCCTCTTCCCTGCCCAGCTGTGTTGCTGTTAGTGTTAGTGGAGGAACGGGGGAGTTACGAGTACATACAGCTGGTTTGCGGTTGTGAGACCTGTGTGCTTAGCACTGGTTCTGCAAGGGTAACCATTAGGTGACCGAGGGACACACAAAAGGACACTGTCAAAGTGAGAGGCTGAAAAAACAGGAACTCCTGGTTGCAAAGCTTTAGGCTGGTGTAGCAAGAGGAACCACCAAAGAGAGAGAGGGAGACGGTGGTACAGAGCAGACAGACTTGCTAAGGGAGTAACAAAGTGTTAATGTCTGAGCAACCCAAGCCAAAGTGGAAGTCTCAAAGATTTTTAAATCCTTACGAGGTTCATGAAAGCTGGAAGGCAGAAAGGGGCTGTTCTCTGTGACTGCAGCATGAATTCAGCCTTTGTCTCTGTTCTCAGGCTTTAGCTTGGCGCAGAAGCCGTTTGGAGCGACGTTCGTCTGGAGCAGCATTATCAGCGCTCTTCAAACTCAAGTGGAAGTGAAAAAGCGCCGCCAGAACCTGAAGTGTTACCATGACTGTTTCATTGGTTCGGATGCCGTGGATGTTGTCTTTGCCCATCTTCTTCAGAACAAGTATTTTGGGGACGTGGATATTTCCCGGGCTAAGGTGGTGCGCGTGTGCCAAGCGCTGATGGATTGCAAAGTGTTTGAGGCTGTCTCAACGAGGGTCTTTGGGAAAGACAAACGCTCTGTGTTTGAAGACAGCAGCAGCAGCCTCTACAGATTCACAAATACCTCGAACCAGCCAGAGCTTGAGAAAGATTACCAGCAGTGTACCCCACAGAGGTTAGTACATGGAGGTGAAGAGAGGAAATTTTTTACAAGAGGAAAATATTGCGTATTCTGGGGGAGAGAAAAGAAAACTTGTACATTTACAGGGTAAAAATAGACACTGCATAGATGTTTGTGGGTGGAAGACAGGTAGGAAAGAGCAATTTGAAGAGAGTAAATCGCTCAGCCTACATGGTTACTTGTTTTCTCTGTCTGTTATCACATAGCCTTGGGGGAGGGAGGTGAGAGGGTAGAAATTAAGTGCATTTACATACTGATCTAAATCAATATAACCGACTGGAATTCAGGTGCATCAAACAGACTAATGCAACAGGGCAGTCTTTAGTCACTGCACATCTAGCTCTGGCATAAACCAGTAATCCATGCAACTTCTAAGGAAAAATTGTTTTCTCCTTTCATCATCTTTGCTTCACCACACTTCAAATTTAGCTCTTTTTTTAGCTGTTTCTTTATGCATGTATGACTTGTTCCCAGGCAGGGTAGCAGGCTGTTCTGCTGTTATGCTATTGCACACCATCCTAGAACCAGAGGGAAGTGCAATGGTGAAGTTTTGTTTCCCTGTCTCTTTAGGAGCAGGCAAAGAAAATCCTGCTAGTAACTAAACCCTCACAAAGCAGAACATGTAGATGCCACTTTGCCGAATAACTTCTCTTAAACTGTTTTTGTTGAGTGTTCATCTCTTCACCTACTCTGACATATTCTTACAAGAAACTACATGGATGTGTTTAATGCAGTAGTTTTAGGAATGTGCACTTTTGAAAACTGTAATTAGTATTGACCCAAAATGGAAATGCCCTATTCGATTGACATGTTCATGTGAGTAGCAAATGTGAACTTGAGTGCAGCAACCCTGATGAAAAAAGTAGAGGAACAGAGGTTAAAAATATTTCCTTTGTCCTGCTTCTCCCCTGTCTCCCAGTAGCTTGTTCTGTCCTAAAGCAAGCTGTCCCAACTCTTTATTTAACATGACAAATGAAAACCACTTTAATTATGTGTGTTATTTAAAAATACTTTCATCATAAGAGCTGTTAAAGTAAGACTTATAATATATTGAACAAACAGTCATTAAACAGGATTATTCCTGTTTTATTAGTGTAGAATGAAGGTGTTTTTCTTCTGGGCAGGGCACAGATCCATCAGGCTACATTTCTTCATTTAGTGAAAGTAATAGATCTATTGATACATGCAGCTTGTCACATCCAAGTCAAAGATACTGGACATCAAAGAGGTTTTGCAGTGCCCTGAAACAAAGGAGCTGTGGGAATTGAAATGACACAGCCATACTTGGAGGAACAGTAATTTTGTGGCTTGAGTGGTTCTGTTACATGCAAATAATTTTTGAAGGTATCATACATTCTCCTGGGTGCTATGGACAGAGGAAGTGTCAGGCAGGGGAGAGGAAGGGGAAGATTATGTAAATATCTGTATAGGAGAAAAATGTTAATCTTGGGACAGTTAGCTAAATCTGTATGTTGCATTATATGTTTGGTTATCCATATATTTGGTTATAGGTATATATAAAAACTGTTTTTGGTCTCAGATATGAGAAGAGCGTGTTGTTCCACTCTACTCCATTCAAACCAGAAAGCTTGGAGGATCTTTGGGAAAACCTGAGTCTAAAGCCTGCAAACAGCCCTCAAGTGAACATCTCAGATAGCTTGTCCCGTCGAGGTAAGCCAAATAATGTCACAGTCATTTGTTTGTGGCAGAAGGAAGGTACATCTGTAGGACTGGGAAGGCTTAACGCCCCTCAGGTTGGAGAGGGAGGCAAACTGGCACTCACAGTAATTTTGTTTGAACACCCGGTCATGAAAAGGCAAATTACATTTGTTGCAGGCTTGCCTTCTGCCTTTTTATTTCATCAGAAAAGAGGCATTATCTCTTGATTGAAATATATCAGTGTTGAATTTTGTGGAGAAGAATACCCAATGTATAGAGCTTGATTTGAGTTAGAAATATTCGTAATATTCAGTTACCTGCACTGCTTGTGTGCTTGTTTTAGTCAGGGCAAATAGTTGGCTGTTAGCTAGAAGTGAATTGTGTGTCTGCACATCCAGCACTCCTTCAGTATTGTGTGAAACTATTCTTGACAATTTATGTCTTGTCTTTCAGACCAAACTATGATCTAATGTGTTTTTTCCTTTGGTTAAAAGTGCTAATGCATCCTAGGAAGTGTGGTTCCAGCATACAGAAATATTCAAGGAAGATGTGATAAGGAGAGTGTCACTGTTGCACTTTTTTTCCATCCCTTATCTAGAGCAAAGACTGTTTGCAAATTAGAGCACAAAGAGTGTAAGGCACTTCAGACTTATCTGAAAAGCAGTTCTCCCACACTTGTAGTTAACTAAACAAATGGGTAATTCTTGCCTTTTCTGGCGATAAAAGGCACTTCAAGCTGATAAGCGCCACATGCTTTGCTACTGCAAGTCTCTATTTTGGTAAAATTACTCTGTTAGGTTAGGCCTGATGGGAGGTAGGGGAGTTAATCTTTCTTGTGATCAGTTTTTGCACATGCTGAGTCTCCATGTGCTTTGTGTACCCACCCTCCCCAGTTATTAATGAAGTGTGGCAAGAACAAACAATTGCTCGCC
This sequence comes from Corvus hawaiiensis, assembly GCF_020740725.1. Lineage (NCBI taxonomy): Eukaryota > Metazoa > Chordata > Aves > Passeriformes > Corvidae > Corvus > Corvus hawaiiensis. The sequence goes on along the minus strand of NC_063218.1, from coordinate 57,130,479 downwards.
TGCTGCAGCTGGTAGACCTCCCTCTCCTGGAGTCTCTGCTTGAGCACCAGGAGATCAGACCTCAGCCTCCACAGCCCAGGAAGGCACCTGGATATGTCATCACGAGTAACTACCTGGACAGAGAGATTCTCAAGGCTTTCAGTGACTCACAGTAAGTATTCATTGCTCTCCTTTGCAGTTCTAAAACTTTTCTGCTTTCAGGGGAATGTAGAGCACAGTTTGTCTATGGGGAGAAATGGTATAGTCTCAGTCCTGCAGAAAGGATGTGAGTAGGCACTTTTTTCCCTGTTGGACTTGACTGGAATAACTGGAAAATAACAATTGCTTAGTGAGAATTTCTGCTGAACACTGGGATGGTTTTTGAATGCAATGACAGTAGCTGATGGTATTCAGAGGAGAAATTCCTTGCTACATTGAGGGAGGAATAGAGGTTTTATAATCATCATGAAAGTTTTTCCTAGAGACATCGCTTCTGAGGAGCCAGTTTAGTTCCTCCTACTGTATTCAATGAGCTAAGAATGCTGAACTTGAAACTTGCATAGAGTTAAAAACATTCTCTGAAAAACTTGTACCAGTCTGAATCAGATCAAGGTTCATGTTTCTGTTTATCTAGCAACAATTGTGTCCTTATCTAACAGTAGAGGACATGACTGACTTTGGGTTTTACTGCTTGTGACTGTTTACTTGTGGGTTACTAATTTTTCATCTTGATTAAATACATAACAGAGAGGCTTATGACTGTGATCTACCTTAGTGTGTCAGGTGAAGTGTCTTGTGTGTGTGAATTTCTGGTGGGTTTAAGAGCCTAAACATGCAGTTTTCACTGTGATGGAGGAACCAGTCTACCTGCTTTCTGTGGAAAGCATTGCAGCCAGCTCTGAAGGGCATCCACAATTAAAGCTGCAAACCTAAACCCCTCTGTCTTCCAGGACAGATGAGTGGCTCTCGGCAGCAATTGATTGCTTGGAATATCTTCCTGATCATATGGTGGTAGATATTAGCAGGAACCTGCCTGATCAGCCAGACAAAGCAGATACCTGGAAGCTGCTGCTGTTCGACAACATTGGTAGATACTACAGCCAAAAAAAGGAGCCCCTGTTAAGCCATGCATCTGAAATTCATTTAGGAATTGCAGAACTCCTAGGTAAGTAAAATAGAGCTGTGTTCCAATGCTTTTGTGAGATATGTACTGAGAAAATGAGTATTTACTTCAGGAGCCAAGATTAAGGGCTGACTTCTGTGAGGATTTTTTTGTTGTTTTGTTTTTGTTTGGTTGGGGGTTTTTTTGTTTGGTTGTTTGGTGTTTTTTTTTTTTTTAATTTCTAGTCATAAAGATTGTTCTTTGGAATTTTGGTTCTGACTGTATGCAGTTCTGTAATAGTTGTTCAGGTCTATGTAGAATGGCTGTGAAACCAGAGTGCTATAATTTGGTACTAGCTGGTATCCATGGAAGTTAGATATCCATGGGACATGGAATATAAATGTAGCCTAATAGTAAATATTTAGGCTGTAAGAGCTAAACTGAAAGCTGTGTGGATGCTTTGTACCCCATTCACAACTTCTCCTTTTTTACCCATAAATGTTTCTTAAATTTTGTTTAGACAGCATTTCAGAAAGCTTTTGGTGTTTTAGTTCTCAATTAAGGTCTCATCTCTGATCTCCTTATTTTTCATAGTTCTCTGCCTTGATTATTCTTCTTGTTCCACGTTCATTGGAATACTTTGCATTTATATCCCATTCTTCCTCTCTACATGGTAAAGGATATTAGTACAACCTACTTCATTTAAACAATTCACACATCTAAAATGGCTATTCTGCATAGTAAAGCAAATTAAAACTTAGCAAAGTTCCACAAAGTGATTTGCAATTAACTCATCAAATTAACCCATGTATCTAGGACATATTGCTCAGTTTTTGAGAGATCTTTATTAACACAAGTAGAGGTCATTCATTTTTTTTGATAGAACCATTTTCCTTTTTCAGTATTTCACATCCCATTTAAGATGGCCGACCTGTAATTGAACTTAATTACAAGGGAGCTTAAATGCCAGGCTGAACGCCTGTGTGTGGGATGTTGTCAGAGAGTTTGCAAGCAACTCCCATCAACCTGGGAGAAGGTTTTGTGAGCATGAATTGCTGTGTTTGGCCAGTTCTGTTTAGAGAGATGGGCATCCCTTCAATGGCTAATTTAGGTGTTTCATGGTAACATTTTTTTAAATGAATATGGCAGCAGATACCTTTCTCTCTCCCCAGTGAATGGGAAGATGGAGCAATCTTTAGAAGCTGTTCAACTCTATTTGAAACTCCTAGACAGCCAAGTCAGGGAGGAGTTCAGGAGACTGCTGTACTTCATGGCTGTTGCAGCACATCATTCTGAGTTCAAACTACAGAAGGAGGTAAGTGTGCATTCTTAAGAGTTGCTTTACTCTTACTGAAATCCAGAGGTCCCAGGTACTGGTCAGAAAACACCTTTGTAGCTTAAATTTCTGACTACAGGAAAAACAATGACTCAGAACGGTGATGCCCTTCCTAATGGGGGAGATTAACTCTCCTCTTTTGGTCATTATTTCACTTTGTTCTTTAGAGTGACAACAGGATGGTTGTGAAAAGAACGTTCTCTAAAGCTATTATCAACAATAAAAACTTATCCAGAGGGAAAACTGACCTCCTGATCTTGTTCCTTGTGGACAACCAAAGAGATGTGTTAAAGGTAAGAGCTAGAAAATGGCCACGTTTTGGTTATCTGGTATGCTCATGGAGAACTGCCTTCTCTAAGCTGCTGTTGCGTTGTCCTCTCTTTCTGTTCAAGGTCCCAGGGGCACTGCACAAAATGGTCAGCAATAAACTGCTGGCTCTGCAGAAAGGCCAGGATCCCAGTAAGATAACAGGTAACACCTCACACTGAGCTTTTTCATCTTGTCCTGTCCCCAGATGGGAAATGGGTGATGCAAAAGGCCTTGCTGCAACAATGACTGATGTGATCTAAAGGAGGATGGGTCTGTAGAATCTCGAGGGTGGGTGGAGTGTGGTGATAATCCTCTGAATGTCTCACGTTTCCTTTCAGGTTATACCTTTTGTCAAAAACTTGATGAAAGAGAGTATCGCTCCAACACAGAGAAGACCACAAAAGACGAGCTACTATCTCTGCTGAAAGCTATTGATGAAGATTCAAAGCTCTCTGACAAAGAGAGAAAGAGGCTGCTAGGTCAGTTTCATAGTAGTAATCCAAGTATTTTTATGCAGTATTTTGGAGACAGAGTTACTAATATGTGTGTGTGAGACTTTAAATATTGATTACTTTGTATAGCCCAGCATTGAAAACACTAATATATTTGTAAATCTTTTATATTCATGTATCTGCCTAATAAAATTATTTTGTGGAAATGGATGGAACTTATGCAATTATTACCAAAGCCAACAGTACCTGAGTTTAGTCTGTATTTATAGTTTAGCTTTTCTCCTTCTTAATCATTATAGGACCAAAATAATCCTTCCTTTTCCTCCCCACAAGCCAAGTCTATTGACTCCCTCTATTCAAGTATCAAAATCACTGAGATGGAAGATGCCATGAATGAGATCTCTCTGCCACCTTTTGTCCCAGCACCAAATTTTGTGCTTAACACTTTTTTTTCTTTCTTTTCTAATTTGCCTTAGATTGTATGACTGTCACATAGCATTGATCTTTGACTTGCTGTGTGCTTGGAGAGAGCTGAAAAACATGTTCTGCTTGATACTGCACAGCTTTTCTTCAGGCTTGCCAGCTAACTAACCTATCTATGTGTGTGACAAATTACTGCACTGTTTGAAGGCCAAACGGCACCATATTGAGGAGTTGGCTCTCCTGGGATGGTAAAGTCAGTCTGGATTTTTAAGTCTGGCTTTGGTTGCCACAGGATGTAATGTTTGTGGCTGGTTATCTTCATGCCTGCGGTGTTAACTCTGTCTGTAACTCTTACTGATGGCACCAGTTGCAGTTAGAAAAGTGCTGGAGCAAATGAAGGGCCTTTGGCTTTTCTTGCGGCATTTCTTATTCATGTCTGGTCCACAGTGGAAATCCCAAGCTTTGCAACACAGGCAACTACAAGCACATATATATATATATATAGAGAGAGAGAGAGAGAGAGCATGCTTAGAGATCTAATTTTGACTCTTGTGGAGTTATCTTTGGAATGAGATCACTAAAACTTCATTACAGCTGCTGTTGAAAAAAAAACCAAACCAAAATGAATTTTGTTCCATTTAAAGCGTTGAGCTCTGTTTTTTTATTTACTAATTTAATTATGACAACAAAGTAGTAGTAACTGTTACAGTCATGTGGTGGGCTGTTCTTAAAAAACACAGTCCTGTGTCAGACTCTCATGTCTCACTAACTAATGCTTCAGTCATTAGGGCTGTCTGCTGCCAGGGGCCAGAGTGTTTCTCTGAAATGGAGCTGAAGGACTTGGTGTGCCACAGGACAATGTTTGTCTGTGCTATGATGGGGGAGGGAAGATAAACATGTAAAAAGCTTCTTCCAGTTAATTAGAAAGGACTTCTAAAAATAATTAGTTCCTGAAAACTAGGAGGGAAGTATAAGCCTTTATAGTAATTATATTTTATAGTTCTTAGTTTTAACTGAAAGGTTTTTATTATAAATGCACTTCCTCAGAAAAATTGTCTGAGCTCATACTTTAAAATGTGGGGGTGGTAATCCTAAGTTAGTGGTGGTGTTGGATTGGTTTGCTCTTCAGCAGAAGTATTTTCTCTTTCTACCTCCTGCCTGCTGTAATATCACGGTTAAGAGATTCCTGTCTTGAAAATGAGCTGCTGCCTGTGGGCAGTGCCTGCTGCAGTGAGAGTCCGGATTACAGATCCCCTGCCCTGTGAGTCACTGGGCTGGCTCTGGTGCCAGGTTTGCGCTCGGGCTGCAGAAAAGCAGCCTCGAGGTGGGAACGGGGCAGGGGCACTCAGAGGCGGGCACCTGGCAGGGTCAGCACGGTCCTTTCTCTCCATAGGGTAGTCTGGCTTCTCTCTACGAGTACCTCAGCTTCCTCTTTGGGGGAACTGGCTGTCACACTGTGACCTGTATAAGGTGTCTTAAGGACAGCAAGGACAAGCCAGGGCTGCTTTCCCTGGTTGCTGGGGGGTTACTCTGAATCAGCGTTGTGTGAGGGGGCAGACCCCGATCTATCCATCGCTGTCCGAGCGCGGGCTCTGGGGGCTCTGGTTGGGGTCGGGACCTGCTCCTCGCTGGGCTGCAGCGAGGCGGACCCGCGCTGCCCCAGAGCCGCGGGCGCCCTGAGGGCCGCTCGAGCCCCCTCGGTGCCGGGGACAGCGGCCCCTCAGCCCGCTCTGCCGCGGGGACAGCCCGCTGCCGCCGTGGGGGCGGTGGGGCCCTCGCCCCGCCCCGGAGCCGCCGCGGCCCGCCCTGCGCTGGGGCTGCGGCGCCGGCCCAGCCCCGCTCCGCGGCCGCAGGAGGGGCCGGGCCCGTCCGAGCCGGCGGCCGCGGCGGCTGCTCCGAGGGCGGTAAGGCCCGGGGGGCCGGGGCGGAGGGTGGCGGGCGGCGGCGGGGCCGGGGGCGGCGGGCAGGGCCCGGCAGCGCCGAGCGGGCGCCGCGGCGGCTCCGGGCCCGGCCGGGCAGCGCTGCGCAGGGGCTGCCGGGCCGGCTCAGTGCCGCTTCCCCCCTGGGTTCTGCCCAGGAGCCCACAGCCTCCCGGGCTCGTTTTCCCCCTTAGCCCATATTGAACCCCGGAGCTCCCGGGCCTTGCGAAGGGGTGGCGAGGAAAGTGTGGCCGGAGCGGGGCTGGAGCGGCCGCGCTGCTGCCGGGCCGGTGCGGATGGGGACGGTGCCCTGTGTGCTCCCCGTGGTGGTGGACCTGGGAGGGCCTCACACAGAACAGGCGGCGGAGGGGAAACTGGAATTTCACAGCATCCCTTTTAATTTGGAAGAGGGACAGGGGACAGGCTGCGGCTTGCCTGCTGGTGGATTACAAGGGAAACTAGGTGGTGATGTATGTGGCAGGTGAACAGAGGGAAGAGGAGACTTCAGCGTTGGAGCGGAGCCTGAGGAAAGGCAGCCTGGTGTGTTCGGGCCGGAGGTCAGGGGAGCTGTCAGGTGCTCTCATACAGTGGGACAGCGCAGGGAGTGAGGAGCAGCTGCTCCAGCCTTGTCCGTGCGCCAGAGAAGCACAGTGAAGTTTATTTAGTGCTGGTGCACATCACGTGATTGGAGGACCTTTAATGAAAAGAAGCTGTGGAAAATGTTCTGTTTAAATTTAAATTTGTTGCATTTTTCTCTTGCATTTCTGTTCTCATTAAAAATAAATGCAAGGAAAGTGCCAAGAAGTAGACTTTGCTCTATTAAGTCAGTATTGTTTCTGTGAAAGAAGAGATGATGATCATGCTTCTGGAAGAGGTATTGTCAAGCTTATTTACCCAGTGGAAAGAGGATATGTTCTAGATGTGTTCTGGCAAATAATAGCAGTAATCCATCAGAAAAGAGCAGACTATTGCAAACTAAACAACGAAACCAACAAGTGTGCCTGTTTACCTCATCTGCTGAACAGTCATTTGGTAGAATGGCCCAGGAGTTCTAATGCCTGCCCTCCATAGCTGGAATAGGACTTTTTTAAAACAAATGGTAATTAAATGAAACTTGGGCTGGGTTTGAGACTGTAGCTCTTGAGCTGCCATTTTATGGAAAGCAACACTTCAGGGTGTAGTCTGCGTTGTAGGAATGATGGCCTGCTGGGCAAAGCTGGGGGTAGCAATCATCAGACTGATGATCCTGTCTCTGTCATTTATCTTCTGTGAGTCCTCAAGCAACTTAACTCAAACCTCAGTTTCCCCTCTGGAAGTGAGGTATATTATATTTCTCTGCTTTTCTTAGGGTAGTGAGGATAAAGTGCAGTGAGAGATTGTAAGGAACTAGGAAGTGTCTGCATTAAAGACTTAAGTGGGGCTTGGTTGAGTCATCTTTGTGGTTCAGATTTGACTTCAGGAGGATGCTTTGTGGAAGAGAATGGATAGGAAGATCAACCATTTAGTCTGGAATGAATGTGGAAGCCTTTATGGTAATGCTTTTATCCTAGCTAAATTCACCAACAGGTTTATCTCTCTGTCTTTAACCACTTATTGTATATTTTATATTGTAATGGTTGCTGTGCTCTTCTCTGTGAACAGTCCCTTTATTAAGAGAGCTCCTCATCATCTTGCTAGTGGAGTGTTTGCAGTAACAGGCCTTTTGTCTGCCAGACAGGAGATCCACTTCTCCTGGAGCATGTCCCACTTGCCTGCTGGTTGGGATGGCCAGCTGGAGGCTCTCTGCCGTGGTTCGGGGGTGGCAATGTGACTGCAGCTGAGACAGGCTGACGCTTCTTTGTCCCAGCGTGTGAACGGGGAGATGACCAAGCGTCTGGAGCAGAGACATTGGGGACTCTGTTCCATCTAGAGGTGGAATGAGTCTAACAGTACCTGTACTGATGCCTGTGTGCCAAGGGTGTTTTCCTGTGTCATTTATCCCAAGCGTTTTGTGCTGTTTTCTCTTCTAAAATAGAAATGACACAGTGCTGTGGGCAAGTGTTGCATGCTGTTGTCTCTCATGCAATGAGCAAGATGATGATCCTGAGTCATTGCTGTAGAGCAAAACTGTTCCTTATATGCCCTGAGCTTTCCAGCTGTCCTGTGGAATCACTTTGTGCAATCAATTTAAGCACTGATGGAGCAGGGTTAGTTATTACAGCTGTTGTATGAAAATAAATCTCAGTGCTGTGTTTTGTATTTCTACACTATTGGTTGCTTCTGCTGCATCGTCTTCAGTGTAGTTTTTGATATTGTATTTTCTCTTAGTAGCTGTGAGGTGCCTCTGGAGAGTGGATCTCTTGCTGAGAACTTGGTTTCTTTCAAAATTTGAAAGTGGGAATGGTGGGATACTAGGGGAAAGAGGAAGTTGTTGTTTTTCCAGGAGCTTTATTTAATTTTGAAAGGCAAACTCTTCCCAACTCCCACTTCACAGAACATCTAGGTTATTTAATTTAGAGACATCATATGTTCTCAAATAGATTTCTGTAAAATTAAAGCCTGAGCAGCAGCTTCCTGCATGATAGGTTTTAATGGTGGATGTAGAAAGTACATTCTTTATAGGGAAATCTAAGAATGAAATAAGTGAAGATAAGGAACAGTGAGACTTGGTTTTCTACTGGTAATTTTTTCAATGTAACTTTGGGTACACTGCAGATATCTGCAATGGGATATAAATATCCTTTAATATGTAATGTCTAATAAACCAATATTTTAAATACTATAAGTGTTCTTTACTGTCTTAATTAAAAAACCCAAACAATTGTGACATTTTATGCGTAAATCAGGACTCTTGAATGTACTGAAAAATGGGAACAGAATTTTATGTTAATTTCTCTCTAGTTCTTTTCCTGCTTCTTAATGCTTTTGGATGGCTCAGAGTGAAGTTTTTAAGTTGTGAGCAGTTGGAGCAGATCGTAGTTCAGGAATATGTTATGTTCAGGAAGATTTATTGCTGTGTAGTGAGGAAACGTCGTCTCATTTGGCATAATCTTTTGTAAAACGTGTTTGTGGTACTGTTCTGGAGGTGTTTTTCATCATTCTCTTAAAAGCAATGCTAGGAAAGAAAACAATATCTCTTTCTCCCATCTGTATCATTATGGCAAGGGAACAGTTTCAGATTTTTGAGAACTGACTAGGACTGCAGATTAAATAAATGGTATCTGTGTTGAAAGCATCCCATTTTGTGGAAGATGGGAAGTGAGTCACTGAGTCCAGGTCCCCTGCCATTATGGGGATGACATCATAAAATTCCTCATAAGAATTCTTTCATTCTTAATTTTTTTCTTAATCAAGAGGACTCCTGGTGATGTTTACCCACTCAGCCGTGTCAGAAAATGCTTATTCATATTTTTTCTTTTTGTAAAGAACCAACTGAAAATGTCTCAGAATCCTGACAAGCTACATTCAAGTGAAGAAAAGTTGAGTGGTTTGGAGGATGATCAGGAGGAGAACTTGGACAACTCGGATCAGTCTGTCCGAAAAAGAATACGGCAGAGTGCTCCAGGGTCACACAGAGATGATACACCAAAGTGTAAGCAAAACTGCTTTATGAAATACAATAAAAACCAGTAAATTCTCTAACTGTTGCAGGAGGCAATCCTAGTGTTTTATAGCATTCTGTGCAAGTTTGACTGTCTTGCATTTAAGTACAGTGTGACTCTTGATGATATGCCTTGAAACTGTAACACTTTTCTTCCCATTTTCTTTTCCTAATTGTATGCACAATGTGTACATTTTCTTAATTGTACACAATGACCACGTTGCTCTGAGCCACATATATCCTAAATATCCTGGTGTGTTTGTGCTCTTGGAAGGGATAAACACTACCCCAGTGTGTTCCAGCTAAACTGTCTCTGCTGTTTGCCTTATCAGCTGAACCTTCTGGGTTGCTGCAGCCCCTGTTCCTACTGCAGGGCAAGGAAGGCTGTTATCAGCAAAGGGATGTCCTGTCAGCCCCCTCACAATATAGATGGAAAGTTGTATATTTAATCCTAATACTACTTCCAGTGTCAAGCAGGACTGCCTATTTTTCCTAAGGCATATTTTTCTTTGTCATTCTGCTTTTAACAAGAGGGTCTGGATGCAATATGGGACCAAATATTTCTGGCAAATCTGAGAATAAAACCAAGGGGAAGCTTTCTGGCTCCGGGGATTCAATTCAAAGAAGCAGAAGTGCTCAGAGTTCTAAATTTCTGTAGGCAGTGGCTCAGCAGTAACATTTTGTTCGTTGCTTTATTTTTTAATTGTGTTCATTATGATTTGAGGTTTAGGGTTATGTTTAGTGTCATGTTACCCAGAGGAGATGTTCTGAGGGAGTTTCTGTTCCTATGCCTTGCTGGTTGCCTGGTAGGAAATGGGGTGTATGTATGGAGGGAGGCTCTGAACACGTGGAAGTAAAAAGCATGGCACAGTCTAGCACTGCATTGTACCACAAAGAAGTGGTTTGGTCTCAAGCTCTTCCCTCGTGTAAGGGAGCAGGTATGAGAATGAGGGAGTGTGATTTGAGAGCAATCTTTGGTCAATGAAAGAGCCTTAGCTCTTAGTGCACCCACTGCTGGAGTGAAGTCATTTGGCACTCGGACAAGAGCACTGTGGACTTTGCTGTCTGCTGGTTCTTCTCAGAATGTGAGTCCTTGCTGTGTTCCCAGAGTCACTATGCAAGGTTAAGCTCCGGGCAGAAGGAAATAAAGATTTAGGAGGGCTGCATGAAAAGAGCAAGATATTATTGAAAAACTAGCTCGGTGGAACCAAACTGTATGAGCAGAAGAGCTCTGCATGGCAGACAAGTGATGGACACTTACTTTTGAAAGACCTTTTCTATGTAATTACTTAAGTCCAATCAACATGGATTATCAAATGGGATGGTCATAATAGTTTGCCTGAAACATTTCTCAGTGAGCCTAGCCTGTCAAGATACCTGGTTGGTTTCTTTCACTTTGGGATTAGTACATTGCTCCTATGCCTGGACTGCAGCTGAAGTGAATGAACTACAGAATGGAATGGATCCATCAGGGCACCAACCCTAGCACTAACCCAGGGCCCCGTTTGAGGCTGCTGGCCCATCCTGGTCAGTCCCAAATGCCTGCCAGGGGAAAAGTTCTTAGGCATTGGTGCGGGTGCTAGGTCTTAATGTTGTCTGTTGCTTGGGTGGTGGCCTCTGGGGGAGAAAAAGTGTTTGGAGGAGTGCCAGTTGCATTGGAAGTAGTGAAAATAATTAGCTACTGGTGTGCTGCTGCTTAACAGTGATGGTGGTTGTTTGTTGACTGCTTTAATGATGAAATCACTTCCTTGAAAAATGTAAAACTGAAATGGCAATATCTGCACAATACTTGTGGAAATGCTGCTATTTGTAATTATTTCTTCTTACAGTGTGGAGAAAGATGCCAAGATGCTATTAAGCCACCCTAAAGAAATACTGGTTTGTGTGGGGGGTTTTGTTTGGAAGTGGTTTTTAAAAGAGCTTGTTAGAATCAATTGACGCACTGAGCCCAGAATATCAACTGGGATCCACTCCTTTGTTTTTTGAAATGCTCCAAACCTGTATCATCCATCAGATGGGAAAGCAAGGGAAAGAAAGGAGAAAAATCTTCCGCTGATGCTGTCATTTGACCCTGTGGACTGTCAGTAAGGTGGAAAGGGTCCAAAAGACTCTTTCTGTAGTCTTTTCTTGAGAACTGTCTGACAGTGTAATTGATATTGCAGCCAGTCCTTCTCGGCCTGTGTCAATAGAAGAGCTCATGGAGACAGCAAAGGGAGTCACCAACATGGCTCTGGCACACGAAATTGTGGTGAATGGAGACTTCCAGATAAAACCAGCTGAATTACCAGAACACAGGTAAGGTTCTTACCAAATAGATACTTGAAAAAAATTGTGTTTGTAGAACTGCTGAGCAGCTCTGGGGGATCAGGTAAAGGCTCTGGCTGGTGTCTTGTCTGGCAGTGCCTGGGAGGAGGTAGGAAAGAATATAAGGAGAAGGTGGTAACTGTGCAGTTCTGCTTCCCCAGATATGTGTGTGTGTGAAGGGTGAACCTCTTGGATTAATTGGACATGTGTGGTGCAAATCCCAGAGTGCTGTGGTTTCTGTTGTGTCCCCTTGTCCCAGGACTCTGGGGCTGCAGCCTCCCAAGTACCCCAGTCTGGCTGCAGATGTGGGTGGTGCTTTCAGCGGTTTTTAAGCTTTCACTGCCTGTGGGAGCAAGATGAAACTGATTATTTTAGCTTTTCCTGTCTGTTTCTTCAGGGGTATTTTGGGAAGAGGTTCCTGTGTTTCATTAGATTAGTCCTTGCTCCTTTCAAGTTTGAAGCCTTTCCTTCTCTGTGTGAGTCTGCAGTAACTGTGTGCCCTGCTGAGAGGGGAGAGGGAGAACAGAGGAGGCTTCATCTGCTGTTCCTCTCTCACACACAGTGAGGTGTGGCTGACAGCCTCCTGGCTTGATTTGGGAAAGGGAGTGCATATCTCATGGAAGGAACTTGGTCCCCATTGGGCCAGTGTTGTCTGTAGGTATCCATTTGTGAGAGAGACCCCAGAGCACGCTGCTTTGATGGGTGCTGCAGGAGAGAATGCTGCAGCTGACTCTTGGGAGACTGGCATTGTTGTGCTCTATGGAAATTGGTCATGCTGGGACAAAAAGGAAGTGACAGTGGTTCCCCTTAGCATTAATAGTGAGAGGATCTTGCTTGGAACTTGAATTGTCCCTGTCTGCAAAGGCAGGGGACTTGGGTTATGTGTGGGGATATTTATTTGTCTCAAGGTTAGAGTCCCTTGCAGCTCGAATATGCTTGAAGTGGTGGGAGGAGAAGGCAGCTGTAGTGGCTGTAGCTGTCATTGTAGGCACTCAGTAGAGCCTGTATTGGCTGCTCTTGGAGAGCCACAGGGCAGGAGTGCCTCCAGGCCTTGGGAAGCTGGTGTTTGCTGTGGGATTCTCTGTGTGCACTCAGCTACGTGGGTGTGTGTTGCTTCTCTGGTGTGGAAGTTACAGCTGGTGTGAAAAGGTGCCCGCTGCTGAGGAGCAGGAACCATCAGTATTTTGAATTAGGAATTGGTACTGAGGCAGTGGAATTCATTTATTTTTTTATACAAACTGATCTGGGCCCTTATCTCAGAGTAGGTGCAATACTTACACAGTGAAACAGAGAAGATTTTGTGTCAGGGAAGTTACTTAATTTCTGTTAGGTTTACTAATGAGTTTTATACAGGAGAATTGATTTTATTTTAGTGGGGCCTTTAAAAGGAACATGAATAGTGGTCTTTTGAAGACAAGCTGTAATTTCTGTGATTTCTGTTTTCTTTCACTTGCCTATATGTAGCATGTGATAAATATTTGAAGGATTTAAATTTGCACCCACTTTTGCCTGTATGTAACTCTTTATTAGGACATAAGCCATTCCAAATCCTGTGTCCAGTTTTTCTTGCTTTTCTGAGTAGCTTAAAATGACAGATCTCTGTTAATCATCAATTTAGTTATTATTACATTATATTCATATTATTACATGCCGTGCTTCAGGAGCTGCAGGCTATCTTTGTAAGGTTGTGCAGAGACAAGTATCATTCTTTTTAACATATTTATTCTCAGCTTGGAGAAGAAAGTCAGAGATATTGTGCATAAAGCTTTCTGGGATTGTCTGGAAGCTCAGCTAAAGGAAGATCCCCCGACATATGATCATGCAATTAAGCTATTGGGAGAAATTAAAGAGGTAAGATGATGTGATACGAAGAAAAATTAATGAATTTGAGTAGCTGCAATGATATGAATGAGCAAAAGTTGTTGGAGTTTGGCTTTTCATAAAAAATCCTCTTGTTCTTTTTCATTACTGTATCACTGTGAACATGTATAAGCTGTATAATCCTAGAGGAGAAATTTGAATGTAAAACCAAATGGAAAACCATGTATGGTGATTAAAAGGTAAGCTATACTTGTTCCCTAAGTCCAAGCCTCCTTCGTGTTGTGGCACTGGTATTAGTTATGGAACCAGTGAGATGCTCCAATGCTGGGTTGGTAAAACTGAGCCCAGCAGTCTGAAGTATGATCTGTGCCACAGAGAATTTGCCACTTAGTAACTTCAGTATCACACAGCATGAGGTGAAACATTTGGAGTTGGTGAGTCGATGGTTAAAAAAAAAAAAAAATTCAACAATTTAGTTGTTTAGATAAGAGTCTGGCCCATCCCTGGTAGTGTCCAAGGCCAGGTTGGATGGGGCATTAAGCAGACTGGTTTAGTGGGAGGTGACCCTGCCTGTGGCAGGGGGTTTGGAACTAGCTGATCTTTAAAGTCTCTTCTGATCCAAACCTTTCTATGATTCTATAGTTCTATAAGAAGTTGTTCAGTAACTGTTTTGATCCTTGTAGTCTCTGATATGTAGAACTAATGCACTGTTAAAAACTTTCCATTTCAGAGTCTTCTATCTTTCTTGTTGCCTGGTCATACTAGACTGAGAAGCCAGATTACAGAAGTCCTTGACCTGGATTTGATAAAACAGGAGGCAGAGAATGGGGCCCTTGACATTTCTAAGTTGGTCAGATTTGTTATTGGCATGATGGGGACTCTCTGTGCTCCAGCTCGAGATGAAGACATTAAGAAACTGAAAGATATTAATGAAATAGTTCCTCTTTTCAGGTACTGAAATGTGTTTATTGGTCATGTTCAGAGTCCCATAAATAAATTTGGGGAGGGGAGGGGGGCAGCCCGCAACTCTTAGAAAGAGAAGAGTGATAGGGAAAAGGATATAGCTGTGGGTGTGAAGGGGAGAGATGCTCCAGGAGTCATTAACAAGGACCATCTCTGATCTGGTGAGTTGGAGTATTTGTCTGGCTCCTGCATGTCACTGAAGGACATTTGCTTAAATGTCAAATGGAAATAAGCCTTAAGGTAGCAGATGAATAGTCAGTTGGTATCAGAATTGAATATCAACAGCAGAGGGTGAAAAACAGCACACAGGAGCATAGGGAAAATGTATTACTGGTTTTCTACCAGTTTCTCCTTTCCTCCCAATTTGAGCTCTCTTTACCCCACTCCCTGCATAATTCCCTGTCAGTTCTAAAGGGAGTGTGTGTTCCACATCTGGGAGCATCCAGGCTTCTGCTTTGTCACCATGTTCTCAGTGGAACAGCTCAAGGTCTCAATAGTTGGGAGAATCTTCATTAACCTTGCTGTTTTCTAATTTGAAAAGCTTCCAGGAGTTCAGGATTGACTTGGCAGAAATACTGCCAGCAGGAATTAGGTTGCTTTGAAATTAAGGTGTTTTTCTTTGGTGTTTGTTTGTTTGTTTTTTCTTTTTTGCCCCTTGGGTCTGATTATTCGCTTCCCACTGAAGTTGGCTTTCCAGGCTGCCAACAGACATGGCACTCAAGCTTGGAAACCCACATGTCTTCTCATACACAATATTGCACATCCTGGGAGATAAAATCTGTGGAGCTAGTGAAGTTAATTCCATGGAGGCTTTTTTACAGGAGAGCAAGATTTATTTCCTACTTGGTAGAGGCACATGCATGCATGCACATGCTTGCTCCAGCTTTCTCTCTCATGCCCTGAAGTTGTTAAGCTGTTACTGTTTCCCATGCATGTTTTTGCTCTTTCCTTAGACAATCTGTAATAAATCTTGTAAATAGCACCTCTGAAACATCTGCAGCGTTGAATAACTTTTTCTGTTTGTTTGTTTAGAGCAATTTTCTCTGTATTAGACCTAATGAAAATGGATATGGCAAACTTCGCTGTCAGTAGTATTAGGCCAAAATTAATGCAGCAGTCTGCTGAATATGAAAGAAAGAAGTTTCAGGAGTTTCTTGAGAAACAGCCAAGTATGACTTTGTTCCTTTCTTTCTTCCCCTCTGACCTCCCAGTAAACTGCGTGTCTTTGCTTTTAGATCATGAAAAGAACTCAGATATTTTTATAAGTTCTAGAATTCATATGGTAAATGACAGCTTGTGCCCCAAAACTGTAGTTAGAAAAAATCTGCCAGAACAATAGTTCTGCCCTTGGGACATTGAGTTTAATTTCAATACAGTGTAGGGCATGATTACCCAGCATCATCTCACCTCTGATTTCCTGTAGCTGTGTGGTTTTGTTTTAGATGTTCTGCTTGATGCAATAAATGAAGTGCATGTCATACCTGATATCATGGGCATTAGTCATAGTAACTAATGGGATTGTTTGGAAATTATTGGTGGAAAAATCTAACTTTGAAAAGGAATTTTCCTAAGAAGATTTTTTTCCCCTGCTCTTCCAGATTCTTTAGACCTTGTCACAAAGTGGTTGCAAGAAGCAGCAGATGATCTTGCAAAGCTGGGACATGAAATGTTGCCTCCCTACTCTAGTGATGGTGCCACTGGTGGAGCTTCCACCTTGTGCTTCACTGCTGTACAAAATCAGGCCTATCTGAAGCTCCTGAAGTGGGATCATGTGAACAGGCCTTTTCCAGAAGTAGGTATTTGACAGAAAAATTGGTTTTGTGCTTGTTCCACTCTTCCATTCCCAGGACATAGCAGAAGCTGTTTGGACTTGTAGCCTTGCAATACGTACAATACTAAACCATTGATCTCTGATTGGGAGATCTGGCAGCTCTAATAGGCACTTGTCTTTCAGTGCTGAAACCTTCTCAGCTGGAAAAGAGGAGTCAGTGCTTCTCATTGTGCTCCTGGCCTGCTCTTCCCTGTGCCTTTGTCTTGCCTTTGCTGCTGCATCCCAGTGTCCCTTCCCAGCCTGGCAGACTGACTCCATTCTGTGCTGGCTTCCTCCCTCCTTGCAGACGGTGCTTATGGACCAGACGCGCTTCCTGGAGCTCCAGCTGGAGCTGGAGCAGCTCCTCTTGGTGGGGACAGTGCTGCTGGTGACGTTCAGCGCAGCAGGCCCAGCGCTCATTGATGTGCCCGGATTCGCTGAGAAAATCAAAACCATTGTCAAGGTGCTGCTGACAGGAATGCATCTTCCGTGAGTATGGCACAGTCCTGCTCACAGGGCAGGTGTAGCTCTGTTTTCACGCTGGGAGATGATCAGTTTAAGCCTCTTTCTGGCTGGGGACTGCAGGAAGTGCAGAGGAGGTGATGAGGGCTTTCTCTGAGCTTGAGCTGACAGTTTTTCTTCAGCGTACTCACACAGATCTGTCTTTTCTTGCTCTGTTCTTTCATGATTTGGACACACTGCTTTTTCCAGAGTGTTTTTCATGGTGCCAGGCTGGCACAGGAGAGTGCCAGCAGCTGCCCCTGCTCAGAGTTTGGGCCAGGCTCCTCAAGAACCTGAGTGTGGCACAGTGCCTGCAGATTCAGAGTGACTCGTCTACACCTACAGGTTTTGCTTTAGTCAGAGCTGTCCTCAGGCAGAAAGTCAGCTCTTATGTGTATGGATTGTTCAGGCTGGAGGTCTTGAATGCTCTCCTACTTCCTTGCTTTAGATCTCAGCTTTATTTTTCATGTATATATAATTATTCTTTATAATTGGCTTTATTTGCTTTATGCTTTTTCCATTACATTTGATAAATGAGGCAACTCTAATCGAATGGTTTGTTTTTAAAAAGTGGGAAAAAAGTGAGTACCTAATACAGTTACACTGTACCTCATGTTTTCTAGCTCCTTTAACCTGAAGGAATCCCTGGCCACCGTGGGTGAGAAGGTGTGTGCTGAAGTGAACAGCTGCCTTTCCCAGCATGGCTTTACCCCATTCTCAGCTGAGAGAGAGGCTGTGCTGAAGGGACAGATCCAGGCGGTGGCCAGCCCGGATAACTCCATTTGCAAGCTCATAGGTAGGTCTGGCAGAGTGCTCTGCACTCCCTGTCTGTGGAACTGGGGGTGGGGGGTGTGCAGGGCTTCTCTTTCCATGTTTTTTCCATGTTGTTTCCATGTTGTCTTTTCAGCTTGCTGACCACGTTCAGGCTTGTTGCATTTTACATGAGGTTACACTGTTTCTAATTCACCGTCTCGTTTGAAAACAACCCAACCCATTTTTTCCAGATTCTCGAATTCAGAAGTTTCTGGAGAATTATCTTGCATCCAGTCACCAGAAATCATTGCCTGCCATTCCTGGAGGATTAAGCCCTATTCAGAGGGAGCTGGAGGAGATTGCTGCCAAGTATATTCGTCTTGTCAACTACAACAAAATGGTCTTCAGCCCTTACTATGATGCAGTCCTTGGCAAAATATTGACTAAGGAAGAATCCCAAATTGTAGGGAGGTCAGAAGAATCATAAAACCAGTCTGTGTGCTACCAATACAGTATTGTCAGCTATTAAATAAAAATTGTACCAATATTTGTCTAGGACAACAGCTTTCCGTGTAAATACTGGTTCCTTTTAACCCACGAGTGGTGACTGATGAGGGAAATACACGAGTTACAAGAAGGGTTCTGAGGTAAAAGATGAGAGATGCATTTCTAACATAATTATGCAACCTTGGGGGATATCATTGTAGTTTTCTGGCTGCAATTTTTAGACTTTTGAGCTGATGATAAGTAGGGCAAGTTTAAGAACCAAACTTTATATTTTAAGTGACTCATTTTAGGGCATTTAACTATTAATTTACAGTGAATTTAGTTTAATTTATCCAGAGCTGATTAGCAATGGTTCTTCCCAGAAGGGGTGATTTGGTTTTTAAAAAAATCTTACTTGAAAGAATTAATAAAGCTAAATTTCGAGAGAAGAAGAACTTTAACAGACAAAACACCAAGCCAAACAGCACTTTAATGTAACATTATGGTTAGTATGGTAGGCTTACTAGTTTTTTCTGCATTTTACTGCATTTTTAATAGCATTTTTTTGCTGTTTACCTGCAGATGTTACAAAACATAATATATTTTTGTAGCAAATTTTCTGGTTATTGGGTAACTGTCCTCTGCTATGTACAGTACTCACAGAGGTGGCAATCTTATAGATTGCAGCTGTATTTATATCTTGTAAAGATTTCAGAAGGGCAGAGCTAAAATGTTTTGATAAAAGTGGCATTTCTTACCTTTTTTTTGCTAGTAGTTTACTCCTTTGTAGGTGAAATACTACTTTTAAAGTAAATTGTCATTTCCAGTAGGTGGATTTAAATTGTGTGAAACTTGAGGTTGAAAATTTGGGGTTTTTTTAAAAAACTACAACAGGAGATGGTTGCATATTCAATCATGTCTTCAAAAATATCCAGGAAGTACACAGCACTGTGGGCAGTGTAAGTGATTTTAATGTACTGTGAAAGGTAAATGGCTTGATGTTAGTTTGAATATACAGGGAATATTTTAGTAGATTTTTTCACTTTGTAGAGGTGTTCTTGAAACTTTGAATATTTGTAGGTCTTGAATTTAATTAGCTATGTGTTTTATAGAGGAGAAGAGCCCAGTGATCTTACATTGCAATTTCAGGCTCAGCTGGGAGGTAAGTGCATCTGAAATTTTCCTCTGGTTGAGCACAACAGTGTATTACAGTAATCAATATTTGATGGCTTTATGAAAGCAAAGTTTGTAGTTATACACAGTAAGTGGCCTGAGTATGAGGTTGTCCAAACCAGAATGTGCTGTCTTTAAAAAAAACAACCAACAAGGTATGTAAAATACATAAAGGGGCCCTTTTATTGCAAACAGCCAGGTTAATTTAGGAATCAGCCAAAGTAACAGAACTTCTAGAAGCACTTGATTATGATCCACTGTTGTTGCTTCCCTTCCCAGTTTTCCTTTGAATGTCAGTGTGGATAAAGCTGCACCAACTTTGTGTTTGGAAGGGGATGGAATAAATAAGACCTTTTTTTCTGTATTAGCCTATGCAATTGTAAACCAAATCTTTTCTCATTCGTTATAAATCCCCCTTCCCCAAGGGAAAAACCCAGGAAAACCCCGTGAGAGTTCATCAGCTCAGACAAGTGATTTTTCTCTTGGCCAAATGTACTCAGCCACCAAAATGAATGTATCTCTTTGAATCCTTGAGAACTCAAAAATGAGGTTGGTTAGCCAGAAAAAAAGGGTTCTGAGTAGGGTCTATTTCCTTGTTTGGATCAGCAAAGGATTCCACAGAGGTCTTCAAGGCTGCTGCCTCTGCTTGCTGGGCTTTGCTCTCAGAGCAGGCTCCACCTCATAAGCCTAAACTCTGCAGCTCCACAAACTCCCTCAGCCTGTGCTGAATGAGCTGCCAAAGCCATTACTGCTGGAGATAGGAACAAGATAAGTAACTAAGGCAAAGGTGTTTCCAGTTGAGTTAAATGAGAGCTGTACAAGTAAAAAATTGCTGCCTTTATTTTATCTTTCAGTACTGCCTAGGAGCTGCCTTTAGAGGCCATTATGCTGACTACACAAAGTACAGGATGATCTGGAGGGACATCACGGTGAGACAGGTACTTAGAAAAGCCCTTGAAAGGCGTGTGACTGATGGCAGAGTGAAGGGCACGGCTTCAGCAGTGGATAAAATTGTCATTGAGGAGATGGCTGGTGCAGGGCTGGGATTCAGGGCCCAGGGTCCAAGAGGGCCTGCTCCTGACATCGCAGCGGGGACTGTGCTGCCAGCAGTGCTTGTATTGCTCGCAGGGTCCACACAGGGAATCCCATCTCTCCTCACAGCAGGGGTTTGATCTAAGCCTTCATGTAGGAAAAAATCCTAGATTGAGAGAACAGAGCGCAGTGCTCACCTGTGGCTACACTCCCACCTCCAGGGCACACCCAGCAGGAACAAATGCTTCTGGCACCGGTGCTGTGGGCCTTTCAACAGGAAAGATCTAAAGAGACTGCAATAAATGCCCTCGAAGCATGGTAATGATTCTCCCAGGTTGTTTTTTTTAATGAGAGTGTTTGACAAACAGTTTCTCTACATCCTCTCTAAAAGAAACAGGGAGCTGCAATTGAGTGGCAGCAAGAAGGACATTCCAGGATGGCTAAGGCCAGCCCTATCTCCATGTGCAGGTGCTGCTTCACCTCTTGCCCTGGCAGAGAGGAGCCCTGGCTGAGGCAGCTGTGCTGGGGAGGGAATGTCTTTCATTTGCCCGAGGCTCTATCTGTCCTGTAGTCCAAGAGGTGCTTAGGATCTTACCAGAGTGCAAGTCTGAACAGCCAATTCCCAGTTACAAGCTGAAATACACATAGAAACTGCTTGGAAAGCTCACGTAGTGTTTTTTTAGCTTGTTTGAAGATAACAAGTGCAACGATGTAGCCGATTATTAACATTTAGCTTTGTACATTATGTGGAAGACCAGTGCAGGTATCCAGGACCACAGTGTGTGAGCTAGTGCTCCTGGACTACCCACACTAGAAACATGAATTGAGTTTGTTTTACAATGCTGTCTTCTTCAAGCAGTCCTGGAATTACAAGCCAAAGTGTGCTGTATCCTCTAGAATATGGAAACCAAGCTCATTCTAATATGTATGCTCTGATCAATTTCCTGTGACGGTATAATTAGCATTGCTTTTGAAGTGGCTGAGTAATATTTAAGAAGTACCTTGTTGTGTTTGAATAAACCAGAATGAGGCATGATGTTATGGATATCCTTTTTATTTTAAAGGAATGTTTTTTTGTTGTTGTTTTTTTTTTTAATTTTCAACTACAAAACAGATTCCTTACATTCTGCCATAAATAAAAACGAACAATAAGGCAGGACACTACATGAACAAACTGAGAACAACTGTTTTCCAGAAAATGTGAATTAAAAATGCTTCACAAGTATAAGCCATCCAGTTTTTAAAATAAAACTGTTGAAAACCCACAAGATTTCAAGTGGTAGATGTGTACACCCTCGAAGAACAAAATACAGTTTTGACATTTTGCACTTTTGGTTTTGAAAACCGAGTTTTGTTCAGAGCACATTCTAAGGTTGGTTGGGCTGTTTTCAGATCAAGAACCATATGGAAGAAGAGGCACCACAGTAACAAAACCATTTTCAAGGATTTTTTTGTTTGCAGCTGTCCCTTTTAAATGCTTGACTTGTAAGAGACTGATTCAATGCAAGTCTTTGTCTGTCACAGCAGAACTCCAAACTTGTTTCACCGGATTCTCTTCTGCTGTCGTGCTCTGTAAATGTCATGTACAGGGGGAACTACAGATCCTTTCTCCTCATCGTCATCAGAATCCTCATGTGATCTCTTCACAGCCTTGTTGAGAATGGTGTTGTTTTCTACAGGTCCATTGCCTTCCACAGCTATTTCAGGCAGGCCACCCGTGATTATCCGTACGGCTTCATCAACAGCTTCAGAAAGAGACACAGAGCCATTCAGTTTGGGGAACTCAGCCCCCTGATCAGCAATCAGCACCCAGCAGGGACACCCAGAGACAGCTCAGGGACAGTTCTGGAACACAAGACACTTCTCCTACCCTGTTCTACAAATATTAAGCCTCAACTGTCTGAAACTCTGAGCTGTGGTGAACGCCAAGTATAAAGGAAATGCTGCTGCTTCAGCTCGAGCCCTCCCTTTACACAGGAATTGAGGCCATTTGCAAGCTTCAATAAAACAGGAAGGCCTTTAGGGAATCAGGGTAACTAGTTCACGATTCACCAGAAAGTCTGCAGAGCAAGTCAGTTTCTGCTTCTCAACAGAGGAAGCCTCAAAAATACTGTGTAGAATTTAAACAGATATTTTAGCTTCACTCAAAGAAATGAAATCCTACATTTCTTTCTCTATGATCATTTTTTTCCTTAAACTAACAAGGGGGGTGAAGAGCAGCATATCTGCTGCAGTTCAAAGCCTGGGCTATGGATCTGTGCTGTTTCTCTGTTCCAGAACTCTCCTTTCCTTCGTTGCAGGAGCTCAGAAAGCACTACCTGCAGCTTGTGCCCAGGCACTGCAACAACGTGCACTCAGAGTTATCCCCACCAATGACCTCACCATGCTGCCAGTCTGTAACTTCATGTTACAGCTGCAGTGCTGCTGGAAATGCTGCCTTTAAAGGGTATTCTCAAAATCTTCATTTCTTTCTTTCGATTGGTACCACCAACATATTAAAAGAGCAGTTGGTGATTTGCAGTTTTTTGACTTTTTGTTATCTCCCTCCAGGTAAATGTACAAACATCTCTATGCAGATTCCAGCCCAATCTCTTCTTCTCTTAAACACTAATTACAATCTGTAAATGAGGTCTGGGTTTTAGACAGCAATATCCATATGTAAACCCAAGTCTTATGCAGCACTACCACAGCCTCCAGAGAGGACAAGCAACTTACTGTCTGGCAGTTTGCATCTTCTGAATATCTCCATGAGCTCATCCACTTGAACAAAGGGACCCTGATTTGTTATAAAAAAAGCCAAAACAAGTTTAGAAGGTTATTTTCAATAGAGTGATACACACTGTGGTTCTGTCATGATAGAATGTCTTCCACAGCTTTCTGAAATGTTCAGAATTCTTTAAAACAAACCTGAAAACAAATAGGAGGTGGCAGGAGCTTCATGAGAACTACAGCTGCTGGTGGAACAGGAAATACTCCGCCCGGGACAGGATGTAAACCTGGAGCTGTGGGGAGAAAAGCTGGATGAAGCTGGACCAGAGCTGCTTTTGCACTGGATTGTTATTTGATACAAGTAATTACTACCCTGTCCCTTTTGCCTCCACTAATTACATACTGTTCGCTCAGTGATCTGCTCTATGAGCAGTGTGTGTAGCAGCTTATTACCATTTACCAGACCCCAAACTCCTTGTGCTTATTTCCATGTGACCTTGGCATTAATTTAAACACATATGCCTTCAGCAACCCAGTGAAATGACAGCCTGAAAGTTAAGTACAAGTTTGGATGACTGAGGAGTAGGAAAGCCTCTGATTAGGCTGGCTGAACACACAGGTTCCTAACTCGCCACAGGTGAAACACAACCACTTCCCAACACCTGACTTACGTGCTAAGTGCCTTGGCTGAAATGGAATCATCTGCTGAGTGTCTGGTTTGGGATATTCAGGTTTTCTGTCTACTTCATCCTTGAGAACAGGCACGATGGAAGGTGCAACCACAGGGTCTGGAATTATTGCTGCTAGCTTGGCACGGGAGACATCCTGTGAAAGCCAATTAGAGAGCGCTGAACTTGGCAGGATCACACTGCTTGCTTCAATTACAGAACAAAACCTCACTCTAGACCAGTCAGTCTCACTTTGTCATCATTATCATTTCAGATGTCCTCTTACAAGACCATCTGGGCAGAACTTGCATGGTTTCATCAAACATTTTAATCCTACAGTGTCCCAGCTGGGAGTGGAAACACTTGTTTCTGTTACTGAATGGGCCCATGTTTGTCATTTTCGAGTGGCTCCTTTTTTAGGTTAAAAGGATTTAGGTGAACAGGTGCAGACCACTAGGCCTTCACAACTATAATTTCTCCCTCATTTCATTCCCTAGATTGCTTTAGCTGGAAAAGAAGTAAAGCATAAGGCAGTCAGCAGGCATGCAAAGCATCAGTTCAAACAGGATTACGTTTTGGCATGTTCCAAGCAACAGGAATCAGCCCCAGGGCTGCACCATCTTAGGTACACACTGCCCTGCATGCACTTAGCAAAACATGCTTGTTTGTAAGCTCACTTCTAACTTCAAAATAACTTTGCCCCACTGCATTTAGTGGCTCAATGTGAATCTGACTTCCATCTATCAGATTATTTTACAGCTCTGTGATGGCCAACAATTTGGCTGCTTTGCTAACTTCGATGCCATCTGTATTTTTCATAAATTACTTTTCTGTGTAAGAAGTAAGTGGAAGCTGAGGCACTGTTTTAGAGACATGGATCAAGGGCTCTCATCTGGTCCATGCAAATGGCAATCAGCTGTTCCTGCTTCTCTGGCAGCCTTAAAAAAATGTAAACCTACATTTTGTCCTGTTCTAATGATTTCCCAAAGTGTTACATGACAGAAATAGTAGTTAAAATACATGTGGTTAGAAACGGGAGACCACCAGATACACGGATCTGGTCCAGACTTTGAACTCCAAATGGCAGCGCCAAAGCATTTTAGCTCTAAGATACAACTGAAAAAAGAGGCAGCCACTGATCACTGTCAAGACCTTTCTTCAGCCATTCACAGCAGACATTGGGACTGCAGCATGTGGGGTTCGATGTGGTTCCCAGTGGAGTCAGGGGAGCTTTGCCACCTCAGAGCAAAGGACAGCCAGCCACGTTTCACACAGATGACCATATCCTACAAACTTCCCAAAGAATTTTGTTTCTTAAAGGAGCTCAGGCTCAAGTGTGAAGTGGAGGCCTGTAGCCACATGGTGATGGCATTAACACATCGACTTTCCACGGGAAGATGAGGTAACCAAAAATACCCAAAGTTGCAGCTGTTACTGATGGTCCTTGCTCCTTTCTGCCCTCCCTGGCAGTTTGCTGCCCAATGAGACCAGGAGGAGGAGGAGGAGGAGGAGGAAGAGGAGGAGGCCTGTTTTACCTGCTTTTCTAGCAAGGGGAAGGACTGTATAGGCAAGTCCTGAACAAGGAATTGCTCAGGTTTGCTGGGAGTGAAAAGAACAACAGTGAACTGAAGTGTTCTCACCCACTTACCTTATAACCAAGGGCCTTCAGCTCGCTGGCAGAGCAAGGGTACAGATCCATGAACTTGTACCTGTCCACCAGCAGAGCTGTTTCTTTGCCCTCATATTCTTCCTTGAATGCTGTAAACCTCCGTTTCTCCACTTTCAGTATGCTGGCCAGATCCCCAATGTTACTTTCAAAGGCCAAAAACCGAGCCCAGATTTCCCTGGAACAGAACAGGGACACTGAGAGTTACTGAAGGAGGAAGGATTACTGAGCACAACCCAATCGAAAACACCCAAGAGCACAGACCCAAAGGAGGCCAGCTGGGAGTGTATGGCCATTCCTATTATTTACTTTAGGTGCATCTAACACAGGCATTACCCTCCCAGTGCCTTCTATGTTTCTGTAAGAGCTTTCAGTTTAGTGGACTGCAAAGGACTTTGTTACAGAAAGGAAAGGATTACTGGTGTCAAGGGCTTCAGCATTTGAGGTGAGCTTTTATCAAATGCTCTGCTCATCCTGTACACAAAGCTTCACTCTGATCCTGATATGTGAAGGACTTTTTAGCATGCATTATGATCTAGTTCCTCTGCACAGACTAGCATATTCTAGCTGGCAAGAACACAACAGGCAGTGCTTCAGAATTTTATACAGCCCAAAATATACATAGTTACTGATGATTTCTCCATGGAAAATCTCATATATAACTTAAGCAACATCTGACCATATTTCTGGACTTGATTCAACTTTCGTTTTAGCTTTGGAGTTCACCTTTGAAGAAGGTTTAGCTTTTAAGTTCTTGTGTTTTCTCACTTTTAAAATGGGCATAAAAGTATTTCTCACAAAAGATCAGAACTAAAGTGCAGGATGAATGTGCACAGCAGTGCCTTATTTGATTCCTTAGTTTTGATTATTCACCAGAATAATGGTGAAGTGAGCCCTCACACTGCAAGGATTTGGTGAGCATTTTTTTTGAGAAACTTAAAAAGTAGCAATGAAAATAAGGCCGTGAGTGGTTAATCCAAGTCCTTTCTGGTTCTTTCCCTATTTTATTTTCATGGCTGGGAGATGCTCAGCACCCTCCTCAACAAATTCCTGGCTCCCCTTCTCTGCTCAGACCACTGCACCCTTACTGCACAGGAGGATTTTGCACTCCATCCTCAACAATCCCGCATCAGTGAGGTTTTAAAGTCAATAAATGAATGAATTTCACTACAAGTGGGATAGGGACTTTCCCAAATCTGTCACAGTTGTTGCTATTTTGGACAGCATGAAGAGGGGAAGGAACATCTGTACCTAATTTTGTTCTGCTGTTCATGTTTCTAATTTCTTTGGGATATTTATGATTGAAAGGGGTTATGTATCTTTCCCAGTGCAGTGAAACTGCTTTTGCAGACCTACCCAGATTTCTCAGGTGGAAGGCTCCCTGAAGTTAAAACACGTTCAAACAAAACTCTTGTATTGTTGTCCTCTTTAAAATAGAAAGAAAAAAATAACACGGAGTAAAATATATTAAAGACAATTTCAAATATGTCCATTCAAAGAAATGTGTACATTGAATTAAGTATAAGGCTGACTTTCATGGAGTTGAATTTCAGTAACTATAAAAAAGAGATCTGAATGCCCACATAAAACTTTACTGATATAAATTCCACTGTGAATTCGTTCTTTGAAAGTCTGTTTTTATTGATAGTGACAAACTGATCCTAATACAGGTTCTTTTATAACAGCACAGCTATTGCTTGGCATCTCTTCAGGATTTCTGGGGGTTTTATCCATTTTTTAAAATTATCTCAATAGCATATCTCGGTAAATTTAAATTTGGCTTTTCAATTCATTACTTCCTTTTTAAATCAGGGCAATATTAATACACTTGTATATCCCTTGGAAGTCCTCCCAAAATTATTAGACCTGGTTCCCAACAAGCAGTCAGTCTTATTAAGTTGCCAGCTGGGGGGATGTAGTGGTTGGTGGGTTTGTTCCTAAAACTGCCAACTCCTGCTCTGTGCATTGTACCACCTCTTACACTTACAGGAGTTCAGAGATAATTCTGGGCTTCAGGAGTTTGGATGGGTTATTAAATAGAGCAATAAACTAGTGAGTTTTAAGATAATTTTTTTCTCATGGCAACCTACAAAAGGCATTGCTAATATTCATGTAGACCCACAATAATTTATCTCAAAATTAAATATACTTTAACTTGGAAAAAATCTCTCAGTTTACAGCTTACAGGAGAAAAAACTCAAAATCTTTAAACTTCCAGTGCCTGAAAAACCAAGGTATTGTAGTCTGACAGGAGATGAATGGTGCCTTGAGCTGCAGAATCCACACAGCACCTTGGGTTCCTTTTTAAGAAGGCTTTTCAGCCCCTGCCTCAGGGAATCCCACCCAGAGACCTTCCACTTCCACCTCCTGCCCAGGTCTCCCCAGCCCCTTGTGCCCCAGTGCCTGTGCCCTGCTCTTCCCATTGCAGCTCCCCAGCAATTTCCAAGCAGGACTGATATGCACAGTATTGATTTTATACCTTGCTCATCTCATCTACTTGGGGAGAATGAGTCTAAATTAATTCTAGTCAGGACCAGCTAATCTCTCACTCCTCTCATGCTGATTTTAAACTCCTTTAGATCTTTTTCCTCAGGATTTAGACTCCTCAATGTACTTCCCACTGTTCACAGCAGATGCTGTAAAAGTCCTGCACTGCCAGTTAGTTACAATTTGCAAAGTTCACTCTCCTCTCTTCAGCAGCATCAAGATTTAATGTCACCGTACTTCTGGAGCTTCAGTATGGACCAACCAGCAGGTTTTGTTTTCAGATTAACTGCTGAGCTTCATGAAGAGGTTTCATTGCTCTTCAAGAAGAATTTAAATACCAAGAACTTGGCCTGGACCTAAACTCACAGTGAAGGCAGAGTAATGCTCCATTAGACCTCTCAAAGCTCAAAGCTTACCATTAAGGTGGGAAAGGTAGTCGATATATGCCAGTACATATTCTGGAATGTCCCCATATTTTTTCAGCCCTAGCTCAAAAATCTTAAAGGCCACAGACTTATCCTGCAAACATTGGGGGGAAAAAAAAAAGTTATTAGCTTCAGTGAGCTGTGCATCCTCCTGACACTTGTTTAGGGTCAGGGTGAGCACCTGTGATTACCTTACTACAATAATACTCCATTAAAGCTGCAGTAACATAGACATGGTGCCGGGTCCGGGCATCCTCTCTCGCTTTCTTAAATATCGTCCTTCCGGATTTAATGCCTTCTGCTCGCCTTGCAAATTTCATGTACTGGATATAAACCTAAGGTGCACATTAATATTTAAATAGCATCAGTGCTAACAAGAATACCAGGATACCATTAAGCTTTTTACTACATGAAGTTTTTTACTAATCTTGACTCAAAAAATACAGCAAATAAAACGTAATAGAAACAAGGCTGTTTTGTGCCTCTGTGTTGTCTTGCTCTAAATAGCGAGGCAAATCTTTTATAGATTTTTTTTTTAATAAAAAAAAGGAATACATCTAAGATTGATCCCATGAAAAGACAGTAGTTAATACACAGATTTTTCAAGGAAGGGGAGGTAAGGAGATGAATGTAATTTACATAAGCTGGTGCCTTCAGAGAACTCAAGTGTGTTGTAAAAATGGTAACTTTCCAATAAAGTTAAGATATCCATAAAGCCAAGGAACAGCCAAAAGGCCTGATGAAGCATTTTCCTGTACATTATACAATCCAAGATATAATTCATCCTGCCTGCAAGTATTTACACCTGATCAAGGAAATAATGAATGTGCTACTTAATTCAGCGGCCAATTTGTGACTTGCATTTCTTTGGGATTCAACTTTCCTTCACTCTGAATCAGATCACAAATAACACCATTCCTCAAGCAGGAGGAACCAGTACATGGTTTCCCACAAAATGTGCCTTTGGGAAGCATTATGATGTGTCTCTAAAGAATGGAAAGCATCAGTAAATGGATACCTCTCCTCTGACACTGACCTGTTGTTTACTGTTAGACCTCTCACCTTCCTTTTGCCTTCTCATGCTTGGTTGTGTCTGTTTATAATAAACTAAATAACTTTTTGAGGGCAGGTTACTTCTGACACCACTTGTGCAGCACTACCTACCACAGCTGGCATATGAACAGTGTTTACTGTGTCACTTCAGCAGAGGTACAGCAGCACTCTTGATACTTATATGGTGCATTACAGATTTATTTGCAAACTACATGGCCACAGGACGGTTATGAAATCTTTTCTATCTTTTATCTTCATTACTTGTTGTAAAAGACTGTGTAAAAGAGACAGAGGAGGAAAGTGCACATGACTTAGGGCATTTAAATGGATTAAAGACTGTAATTACCAATCTTGCCAAAATTTTAATCTAATTCTGCCATCTCAGTACTCCTCCTGCTCCATCATCCCTGTGACCCAAGGAACTCCTGTAAGTACTTCCCCCTTCTCTGCATGCATTGGGTGACAATCCATGGAGATGTGGAGACACTGAGGATGCTCTTACCAGCGTGGGATCGATGTCCTCGATGGCCAGGAGCCGGTTATAGATGCTGTGCACCTTCTCATACTTCATCCGGCTCTAAGTGAAAGGGAACACAGACTGCTTGGTAACTCCATTCCAGATCAGCTCTCAGAATGCAAAACTCAAGCTGAAGACAAAACTAGTATTTTCCTCTTTGTTTTCCCTGGCTGAACACTGTGTATGTCAGCCTCTTTACTCAGGTACGTTTTCGGTCCTGTGCAGACATTTCTTGCTTCCCACATTAATTTCCCACTAATGGTTACAATCATGCTTTTCAGAAGTCTCTGAAGTCTTTTTCTAATGTAGTAATACTGCAGCAGAGCTGCCATTGGAGGTGTTTGGCATAAAAAGACTGTATTCTTTACCTCTGTCTAAAAGTAATGTGCAGATAGGTAGGAAAACCATCTTCTTAACTCTCCAACCTGCACATTTCCAGGAATCCATTCTGTTCCCTGCCAGCTGCAGCCCTCCAGGCTGTACTGTGCAGCCTTGGAAAATCAGGACGCTTAGCATACAGGAGGCTGCACTGAAAACCAAGGAAGGATTTTTCTTTTAAAGGCAAAGGCTTTTTCCCCCCCATTGTCCTGAAGTTCCTCCTGCAAAGATTCTTTCATGATAAAAGAAGTGGGCAAAATACACCCCGCAGAGGACTCCACAGTCCTCATCTGACCAGTGGGAAACAGCCTTTATTCCTGATGGAATAAACACCATGGGGCACTGCTCCTTGTGGAGGCTGCACAGTGAGGTAGTGGCCTGGGTGAAGAGATTTCTCCAGAGAGCTGCAGCAAAGGTGGCTCCCATCTTCTGTCACCGCTGTGCCAACACAAATATCAGCTCCCCAAGAATCAGACAGGAGAGGTGCCCTTCATGCCCATCTCAAAAGCAAAGAAGCTGATGCTCTGGGACACAGAAATTTGTAAGCATTTCACCCTTATGATAATTTCAGAAATATAGTCAATGTTTAAATGGAAAGACAGTAGATTTTCAAAACTTTTGTAACTCATACTATGGGCTTTTCCTCTCTATTTTGTCAGCTCCATCTCAGAAACACTGAATGAGAACAAGGCTAGAAGAACCAGTAAATTAATTCTACAGAATTTTGTGTACTCAGTATGTTTCAAATAAATGACATTATTAATGGGAGATGTATTTGGATTTTAATGTCAGTACATCACTATTTTTGCTCACCTCTTCATAATCTGCATATGCAAAATAAAGAAGCATATTCTTCTTTAATAAAGTGCTGATCGCTCTTTCATAAATATTAGCAGCCTCATCACTGAAAAGTTTAGCATTGTTCATGTCCTGTTATAAAATAAGTATAATAATATAATTGTTCAGCATCTGTGACAACAAAGGCCAATTCATGGAAAATCTTCTGTTTGTGACAAGTCCCAGTGAATTTCCATTCAGTGCTCCAACAAAGAGATAATCATCTCCCCAGTACTTAAGGAATCACAAAATCAGGCCCAAAAAATCCCCCAAGCCTAAAAATGGCCAAGATTGAAACAATTTTTCACAATTCTTATTTAAAATTCAGACACTGTTATTTTTTTTAAATTTTAATTTCTCCATTTTAAAATCCCGAACATGTCACAACTGACGGTGCTAAATATTTTTCACACCCCTCTCCTTGATTCTGAGGAAAAACTGACAGTCCACCATGTCAAAGCAAGGAAATAAGAGAAAACCAGTGGCTGGCAGCTTACCCCTTTCTCAGCCAGCAGCTTACTGGACTGCTCGAGGTACTGAGCTGCTTCATACCAGATGTCTGGGTGATGGCCCAGCACCAGCAGACACTGCTCATAGGCAAACATCACTGTGGGCAAAACATGCAACAAACACTCCTTGTAAATGGTACCACCTTGCACAACCCAAGTATGAAATACAAAAACCATCAAATGAATCAGACAACATCAACACTAACTGGCTTGGAATACAATGATCCCTGCTGCAGTTCTTCTATATTGCCAGGAACGTTATGAACTGTAACCAGCAGCTAAAACCTGCCTTGTCCACAGAGGAAGAAGCACAGCTCACTCAGGATCAGCCATAAAATCAGGCTGTAATCTACTGTTTCCTGACCTGCACAGGAGGTTCAGTGGCACACGACTATAGCACTGTCTCCCCAAATCCATTTATTACTTTCACCTTGGCTTTAGCAAAATCTGGATTGTATTTTTATTAAAAAAATACTGACACAATTCAAGGAACTTGATCAATTTCTACTCCAGCACGATCCCTAAACACCAAATCACATCATTACTTATGCTGGAGCCAAGAAATACAATTCTCTATGTCCTAGCCCAACAGCTAATTACCTCTTTTTGTTATGAGAGTTTGATCTTCTGTTCGTAGAGGGTTGCTCTTTTCCCACTGGATGTATTTCTTCCACATGTCCACCTGCTGAGCCTCTTGGGGGGTGTTTTGGGGGGGAACAGAGGGAGCATTGCGGTCCAGGCCTTTCATCACTGTCTCATATTCCTGAAACAGAAGCAATGTTGTGAAGAGCAGATTTAAACACATTGAACATTTACTTTAGGTTATGCTTTCTAAAACAAATACAAATATTTTAGCATACCAACCTTACGAGTTTGACACACTTTTATTTGAAGTAAGAACCAAGTTTAATGCTGGTTTGGAGAATTAAATAGAACAAAGAAAATCAACAGAAGGTTGTACCTTTGCCACACGTCGTGCATTCATATAATCTCTACTCCTGTCCTCAATCATCTTCTTAGCTAAGTGAATATTGATGCCCTGGAGAAGGAAAAAAAGGAACTGGGAATGTGCAATTTCACTTTGGAAATACTGCATCTTATTTTATACAGGAAAGAGCTTGGAAGGGGATGCAAAACTGAGCAAGGACAACGTTACTTTAAAATACCAATCTCAAAATATTTATTTCACCTAATAAATGTATGGGCAAGAACTTATATCAAAGGATAAACTCATTACTAAAATTCACCTGACCTGAAGCACATCAGCATATTTTTAATCACTTTCAAAAATGCAATGAGTTTCACATGAACTGTTGTGGGTGAAAGTGAGAAGAATGTATTTGTGATTTACAATTTTGCTCTTAAATGATGGTCAGTGACAGCTCCCTGCCTTGCTGCTCACCTGGGGAAGCCAGACAGCACATGAGCAATTTGATTTTCTTGTACAAGGAGTATCAGAGACTGACCTCCAGGCTCAAAGCTCTGCCTCCTCCTCTGTTCCTGAAGTAACTGACAGCTCTTAGGAGATGTTCTATTCAACACACACCCTGCCACAGGTGCACCTTTGTCAGCTGAGCCTGAGACGTGCCAGCACTGTGTGACACCCCTCCAGGACTGCACACACGTGCAGAGGGCTCTGCCGTGCTGCTGAGCAAGACCAGCAGGGGCTGGGGGCAGCCAGGCCCTGGTCACAGGTCCTGGCAAGAACACAGCCTCAAAGGACTGCTCTTAGGCAGGAGAAGCAGCCACCCTTTGGCTGACGCCTGCGTCTGGGTGGATTTTGCTGGCGTGGCTTGCCAAGAGTTTGCAGAAGATGCGCAGAGCTTTCAGTCCGAGTGCAAAGAGGCACCCGAGCTGGGAAGCAAAGGCACTCACTATGGAAGCAAAGGCACTGTCTGGGATAGCAGTCTGGGCCAGGTAGCACACAAACCCAGCAATGCCCCAGTTAACCCAGGACCAGGCTGTGGATGCAGCAGGTTTCTCCTGGGATGCACTCCCAGCCCAGCAGCCATGTGGCTTTGAAAGCCAGACTGTCACCTTGTCACTGAGACAGAGGTCTCCCTAAGAGCTCTACCACCTCTGACCATTTAGTTAATTAAGGACTGGTGACTGACAGGCTGATATTGTTACCTGGTGGCTACAGCCGAGCTAAGGAGAAGCTTGAGAGTACTTGAATTACAGCAAATTGCCAATAACTTTCCACACTGAGACCTGCCTGAGGTCTCTGTGTTGTTGAACTAGTGACATGGGGAATCACCACCCCCTCAAAGAGCCCTCCTGGTGAGGAGCATTTCCCTGTGCCAGGACACCTGTGAGCAGCAGCCCTTTCCCTCGAGGCCAGTGTAGCCAGAATAGGATGGGCAGAACCCTGTGTCTGAGCAGAGTTGCAGCCCTCACCTTCCAGCAGCTTGGAACAGCCTGAGGGACTGCTTGGAGTTACAGGTGCCAGCCAGAGCTGCCTCAACTGGAAACTGGACAGGGTTGAGCCTTTGTTTTGGAAGCCTCCCCATGGATAATGAAACCAGCAGTGACAGCCTTCCCTTGCTGTGTGGGAGGGTTTATGGGGAAGCTGTGTTTGGGATTTTCCTAAACTGCAGACAGTGTGTCCTGGGTACCCTCCCTGGTAACAGCAGGCTATCTGTGGTGTCCCCAAACACCTATGGGGCAATGAGCTGTTATGGTACACACTCACGGCTGGGGGTGCCTGGAGTTCTCCCACCCAGAGGTTCTCCCACCAGCTAAGCACTGTGGCCTTATTAACATGAGAGGGCACGAAGCTCACAACCTGCATAATTTACAACAAGGCAAGAGAAATTGGTCCTTCTTTCCTGCACAGGGCACAGTGACCCACAGTGACTATGCCTAGGCACAACCAGCAGGACGAGTGCTGTGTGAGCATCCCTGCTTGGCAGTGCTGAGCATGAGGGCATCCACATCAGCTTTGCAATCACACCACTGCTGACTGGGGCTGGTTGGTCACCAGCTGTCACCAGATGTGTTTAAAAATACACTCTAAAGGTGCAGCTACAAATTGGCCTGCAAGGCCAGTGAGCTGAGGTTACACAGGCTGAAGACAGTGTGGGAGCAGACTCACTTGAGGTGCACCTGGGGTGTTGGAATGGCTTCAGGTGAGGAGCATTTTTAAGCACTGAGACCATGCAATTTAATGCTTTGGAGGAAGTCCAAACCATTCCAGCTGAATGCCATTTGACCCTGTTTGACTCTAAGTGAAAGGAGGGGAGTGCCTCC
The DNA here is from genome assembly GCF_020740725.1 of Corvus hawaiiensis. Taxonomy (NCBI): domain Eukaryota; kingdom Metazoa; phylum Chordata; class Aves; order Passeriformes; family Corvidae; genus Corvus; species Corvus hawaiiensis. The sequence continues at coordinate 57,096,038 of NC_063218.1, read as the reverse complement.
TTGGGGACAGGAGCCCTCACTGCCAGCTGATGAGCTCTAGCTCCATCACTGAGAACAGTGATGTCTCACTCACTCACTCACTCACTCACTAGCCACTCCACTGGGCCAGCTGGGAAATGGGACAGTCAAATGTATGTAATTGAAATAAATTAAAAAATCACTCAGGTACTTGTAGAGTTTTGCCACAGGACTTGGTACATACTGCACACGCAAAATATGTTCATCCTGCTGGTCATCTCTTTTATACATACTTATTTAGTGGATATACTTTGGGCACCATATTTGATTACATGATAATTATTGCTTTCTTAATGTCACAAGAATCACGTTGTTGATTACCTCTTCGTATTTGTTATAATCTCTCCAGAGCTGCTCTATGTTTATCATGGGATTCACACAACCACGCTGGTAAACCCTACGGACAGCTGTGATCCTCTGGTTTTCTGCATAAGATCCTACTGCTTCTCTAAACAGTGGGGAGAGAGATCAACATCAGCTATTACGGGTCACAACTGGCAGGAACATCAGCATTACATTAACTGAGCTTAAAAAAAGTTACTTTAAGATACTTACACGCCTTTCAAAAAATTGATGTAATCCACCCAGATCTAGGTGAGAAAAAATATTACATATAGTGAAACCAATGTTCAGCTGTACTTGTCATAAAGTTAGAAATAAACTGTGTTTTGATTAAAAAAACATACCTGGTATGACATGATTTCCATGCCAATCTTATCCAGAGCAAAATCATATGCCTGAGCCATTTTTTCTCTGAGGAAAAGAACCACAAAGACCATAAAGCAAGTATTCAGTATTTTAAAAATTCTTTATTTAAGAGTATTCTTTTGTGCAGCAAATTCTAACCAAACATCAAGGAATGAGAAACATCATTCAACAGCTGAGAGCAAAAATTGGCATTCAGATAGCTTTAAATTCTGTATTTAGGTTCTGTTGAGGTTTTGGTTGTTTGTTTTATTCAAGAATTATTTAAATGTATTGGTGGCAATCCAGCATTTTAACAGCTCCTGGCCCACCCCAAGTCACTGGAAATCCACGAATACTACATGAAGTTGAGAAGAAAACAACTGCTCTCCACACCTTCTTAGCTGACAGATCCACCCATGGATTCTTATTGTTTCCCCTCAGAATTCCCCAAACCTTTCTGCAATTCTTCAGGAACCCCAAAAGGCTGGGGCAATTAGAAGTAGATCCCTTGTGTGAATCCTTCACAGGATTTCTTATTGCCCCAAATTCAAAGTATTTTCCCTCAAATTGAAAATGTTCACAGAATTTCCTTGGTTAAGTTTCAGTGAAAGCTGTTTTTTCTCTCTCCCACTTTTCTCCTAGTCTCCTTTACTCAAACATACTTCAGTACCTTATTACCTTCTTGACCACATTAACAGGAAAACCAGAGGAAAGGCAAACTGAATAAACTGACACTTCTAAAATTGCTTCAAAACAGTCTTCTAAAAATAAATTAAAACCTGTTGCTTATTTTCTGTCTTAATGAATTATTTACGTTGCCAATTATAGTGCAAAGAAATTATGGTGGGCTGGGGACGAAAGAGTTTATAGATGCTGGAAGTTACTCGTATTTTTTGAAACTCAATCCACAGGAATATAGACAAGCAAAATGTAATAACTGGAAAGGGATGAAGATTAACATATCCCAAAATTTTGACAGCCTAAATTTTATGACTTTTTTATGCATTCCAAAACTTCCTCTAATTCCTGAACTCTTTAGTGCTACTGGCACAGCTGAAATCAGTGCTGAATTTTGTGGAGACTCTAAACAGGACACTGAGGGCAAGGACAAAGAGGAAGAAGTGTGTTTCAGGTTGGCTCAAGCACCAATCTCATCTGCATGGATACACAAGCTCCTTCACTGCTCTTATCCCACCCTGTTACAGGAATCCAGACTAAGGAACCAATTTTACCCAGAAAGCTCAGCTAAAGAAACTTCAATGTTTTCTAAGTGCAGATTATATATTAACCCCCAACACTCCAACAGAAAATCCCCAGAGAGATTTGCCACCCAGCTTCCTCCCCATCCCCTGGTCAAAAATCAAGAAGAGTCTCACCATTAAACTAGAATAATTCAGAGCAACTCTGTGAACTTACTTGTAACTAGGTAGCTTCCCCTTGGTTTCTCGTACATAGGAAAGGTAACATTTCCATAAATCAATGTGTAAAACCTTCATAAGGCAGCGCTGAAATAACTGTTTAATACATCAAGAAGACGTGATCAGGATTCCAGATATAGAAAGTAGGTTTCTACTTTTAAAGCTATACAAAATAAATTTAAATAATCCTTGTAATTATGGCTGAGATTTATAAGAAAGAATAAGTTAAACTACTTGTTCTTTTGACTAAAGCATCGCCATGCTATGCAAGGGAACTGGAGAGAATTAAGCAGAGAAATAAATCCTCCTGCACACTTCACTGATTAGAGCTTGGTAGCAACAACAAATCAACTTTAGTGATACTTTTTACCGGTGTTTCATATTCAATGACAACTACAGCTTGTTTTCAATCTGATTTAGCCCAATCACAAGGTACTTGTTCTTGCTATAGAGATATATTACATATATTGATATGACTCACCTTTTCCACTTTGTCATAATTTTTTGCTTTAATCTATAGGGAAGCAGAAAAAAACAAATCACTTAAGAGACTATTTTAGAATACTAGTAATATATTGTTCATACAGTACTACAGCATTCCAGTTTGTACTTTGGCTACCCAAACTAATTACACCAAAACACCACATAATGTTGCAAAAATATAATTAAACACACAAAATAACGTACTTTGTTGCAAAATTAGCAGGTGTTTTATTTTTAATTCTTCAATTCCAAAATGTAGGTACCAGTAGGCAAATTTGCTTTCCTGCATTCTGGTTTGAACACCCAGACTTAGTCTTTTATTTCATGGCACTCTGTTGCCCTCAGTGCATATACTGATTTAGGTACCAGAGCTTCTAGATCAAGACTTAGTAAATTAAGGGTAAAATACCATATTTACAAGACTACTAGGCTAATAAACGTATTATACTTGCACATTTATTTCTGAAAGTGCACTTTGCTCCAAGATGCCGATGCTGAATTAGCAAATAATAACCATGGAGAACCTGTTTTTCCGCAGCTGCCCCAGCCCTGGTGCTCCCTCCGAGGAGGGACCAAACCACATTCACATGTCAGCAGCAGTTTCATTCAGACACCCACACCCCACAAGGGCAGGGGGTGAAACCCAGATTCCAGCTAACAGGCTGCCTTTCAGGCAGGACAAAGGAAAGCACGAGACTGATGAGGGGGGCAAATCCTGCATGGATTTGTTAGCCCCAGCTACGGTAACATGCTAGGCAATCTCTACAGACACACCCCGATGACACACGGAAGATCAACAACGCCCTTAAAAGACGCTTATCTGCCTTGAAATAAAGCGCCTTTAATGAAATAAGGATTTGTTATGCTGTGTTGTATTTTTGTAAGGCACCAAAGTCCCCTTTTAAATCTCACTGCTCTTTGTTTACTTAGAGGATTCCCAGCCTTTATTGTGGTGTGAAACACAAGCACCTCTCCATTTCCCCGAGGAGCACGGTGCAGGCAGCAAACAGCACCCTTTGCATCAGGGATTCCTTATTTCATTTTATATCATTCCCACTCTAAAGTACAGCAGAATTTTTAATGGATGCAAGAGGAGACACGGACTGCAGGAGACCTAAAATAAGTATGCCCTGCCTCCTGTTACCCGAGTGTCTCTACTCCTGCAACAGCCCAGTCCTGAGAGGCTTAAAAGAGCCATCCCCATTTCTCTCACTCCCAAAAAAGATCAGTTAAAAATGAGAGAATTCAAATAACATTGAAAAAAAACTTTATTGGCACACAAGGCAGACTGGACCCTTGTGTCTGTATCATACTTGAACTGGAGCAGTATCCCACCCAGGCTGGAAGAATTCCACACAATCCAGGATGGCAGGAAGGTAAACCTAACTGTGCCTTGCAAAGAGTCAAAAAAAAAAAAAAAAAAAAAAAGACATTTTTACTTCATCCTTTTTTGACAGTAACTTTTCATGTCCCTCACCACCTCTTACAACATGAAAACGATTCACTAAAGAGACAGAGCTCTCAGTCTATGCCTCCCACTCCCTGAAATCTCCTGCTCTCCTTGGCTGAGTGAAAAAGAACAAATGGATCTTGGTTTCTATGTCTTAGCACACAGCACAGCTGCCTGCACCTTCTTTCCCTTGTACTTAACTCAAGTAAAGCCTTCAGTAAGATATACAGGATTAATTTTCTTTTTTAAACAGAGCGAGATAGGAGACAGTATGAATTCTTTTGTGAAAAATAAATAATTAATTCATGGCTTTGCCACTGACAAAAGGCATCAGCTTCTAGTTATTCAGTAACAAGAAGAAAAATAATTTTTAAAAGCTCAGAGCAAAAAGCTGTAAGCAGACAAGGCAAAAAATGAGTTTGCCTGCCAGGTGTAGCCATGTAAACAGTGTCAGCAAGTTTAGTAGCTCCTGGCAGCACTGTCACCAGGAAACATCAAAGGATGGAGCACAAGGAATATGTATCAATTAGACTGCATGCACTTCCCAGAACCAAAGACCTTGAAAAGAAAAATACTTTACTAAGGAAAGAAGGTATATTCTTTATTTGCATGGGTTATGACTCAAAGCAAAATATTTTCTATGTGATTATCATATATATGAAAAGCTGCTGACCACATCTGGATTTCAAGTCAGCGTTACATATTTGTTAAATCCACACAAGTGGTTTGGTATCTTAAAATTCAGAAATCTTGGTACCAGTGAAGTCAGGAGGTTGGCATGCAGAAGGATTTGTTAAAAAAAAAGGCAAAGCAATATTGGCCAAAGCTTACTGGGTCTCTCAATGCAAAGCAACTCTCTCTCCTGCAGGAATCCGTTTCCATTCCTTGGCTCACCCCTCCCAAGCAAACACCCTGGCAGCCCTGGCTCAGGGGAAGTCCACGCCCAGCAAGGGCAGGTGCTGCCTCCAGGACCCACCAGCACACACTTCTTGGTTTTCCTATTACAGACACTGCAACAGGCAGTGATGAGATGTGGGAAAGCATTAAAAACTGACATTACTACTGTAATTTTGTTCTTAAAAGACAAACATAAAGTCAACTGTATTTACAGCAGCTTATCCTCCAATTTCTAAGGCTGCCAGGATTCCCGGCAATATTCTGATTGCTTTAATTAAAGAGGCAGGTGTTACCCTCACAGGCTGACACACAGGAGTGGCTCCACCATGAATCCACCTCCTATTCAATGAGCTGAGGGATGCTCTCATTCCAAGGTAAAATCCATGCAATGAGTGTCTCCCATCCATCCTTGAAGACTACACAAAGACCACCCAGTCTGACCAGCTATGTTTGGACATTCCTGTAGCAAAATACACCTGAACCTGCCTTCCTCTGCCCGTGACAAGGAGAAATTCCACCTGTTTTGCTGAAAGAGTAACTTTAGATTTGATGCTCCAATAAGAAATTTACGTCACTACTGTATCAGCTTTGTACAAGATGAATTCATAATACGAGTCAAATTTCTTCCCAGAATACACAATGTAATTCTCTATAAGCTTCACAAACACTCAAGGGCAAAACTTAATCCATAAATTACATACCATTTCACCCTTTTAAACAGACAAGACACATGAATCATTTATGATTATGCAAGGCAAGTGATTTTACTAATCTAGGGACTTAATACTAGTTCTAGTTGTCTGGCAACATGCAACACAAGCTTAAAAAGCATCCCTCTTTTATGTTAACCTTCTCAGTGTTTCTTGCATTCCATCAAGTTCCTAAGGAAACATGCTTAGTACGTGGTAATTAAGGACTTGCATGGCTTGTTCTGTCATTTATCTCTATGTCCCAACTCCATTTTCTTTCTTTCAATTGTTATTTTCCAGGGGAAAAAATTATTTTCTTCAGCAGAAAACCTGATGTTCCCTTACTCACTTCCTCCAGCTCTCCCCTTAGTGAGGTAGATCCTCTTGCTCTCTACTGTACCCACTGCCCCTGCACTACTCTCCAAGTTTTTTAGAGTTTTTTTGGAAGAGGGACCTGAAGAGAAACACTCTGCACCCCTGGGACTGCACCAGCTGATGAGGGACAAACTGGGAGAGAAAGAAACACTACAGCTGCATGGATGTTACCTTTTCGAGGATTTTCCTAAAATCTGGTTTTGTTACAAACACTAAAATGCATGCACCATCCTTAATGTTTGAGTTTGTTTTTTAAAAATGTTTTTTAAAAAAACCAACATCTGTTTCACAGTACAAAATTACAACCAGAGTCTAAATACATGTATTTGAAGTATTGCTTTTATTTGTCAACTGAAGGGAACTCACTGTGAAAGACCTAAATTCATGACAGTTACATGACTAGGTATTAGATAAATAAAAGCTAACATTTTAAAAATAAAATCAGACTACACAAAATTTATCATCACTGAATCCATTTGTGTTGACCATTTGCCCTTTTTTTTTTTTTTTACATCTTGATTGTTAGGGTGAAATAATCCACTCCCCACTGTCAAGCACAGTCTCAGACAATTTGGGTCTCTAGCAGTATAGAGCTGTGGGTGTAACAAAATATATTCACATTTCTGTTTCCAAAATACAGGCTAGGTACCACATCAGTTCAAACTGCTCAGACCACCACAAAGGAATGCCATCTCTGAAAGGACGGAGATGCTAATTCTCTGTTCTATCTTCAGCACATTCAGCCTTTTGCTGTCTGCTGAGGCTCCCAGTCAGTGACTAATTGTGTGAGCACTTAACGTGACAAAGAACAGCAACTGCGTTTGCAAACAGCAACCCAGGCTCTGCTCAAGTACATGAAATGCAGGTAAAATGCAGGGCTAGCACTGCACTTCCCAGTGGTCATTAACCCAAGGAGGCTGGACTATTACTGTCTAAATAACTGGATCCAAAACTTATCTTATGCATGCTGAACAAAGCATATATTTCATTTGTGCCAGATATTCCAAATCCTTTATTTAAAAACATTAGCACGTGATTGCAGATGAAATTTCTGTGATATATTTTTGCTACAATTTGTACCAGATAAGAATTGAATGATTTGGTATTCCTGCTGCCTTCATTCGGAGTTTTAATATTCTCTGTGAAAATACAGCTTTTATATTGCTATTAGTAAAGCCTGCAAGGAAGAGATAGAGTACACTGACCATGGGAAAACTCATTTTCTCAAAAGGCAGCAAGATGAGATTTTACATATTTTCATTCACCTGGTTATGTGTTTCAATTTCAAAGTCTGCCATGAAATGGGATTTGAAAAGTTCCTTAAAATTATTCTAAATTAAATGCCTCCAACTATTATTAAAAGTATTATTTCCAGAGCTTCCTGAACCATGGCATCAAAACTTAAAAGTCATGTTGTTTCCACTAGATATATCACGTGAAAAATAGGATTCAGTCACAGCTGCCATAAAAGTAGCTATAATGTAGAGGGGGGTTTTGCAATCAGATTCTGAGGAAACATAACAATAGAATATTTCAGTTGAAAGGAACCTACCCTGATCACCCAGTCCCACTTCAGGGCTGACCAAAGGCTCAAGGATGTTCTTAAGGGCACTGTCCAAATGACACTCAAACACCAACAGGCTCTGGGCTTTGACCATCTCTCTGGGAGAGCCTGTCCCAGTGTTCCACCAGCCATGCTCCCTCATCCCCATCATCTTTTAGGTGTCACACTTGTTTCCTGATTACCAAGAGTGGTCTAGCACATACACTATTATTTATAGTTAGATACACTTTCAATCTGCTCACAGTATTTTGGAATAAAAAACTTAACAGTAACTAAGAATATTGGCTCTGCTAATGAACCAAAAGCTGCAGTTCTGTAAATCCAATTACCAGTTAATATCCTGCACTCAAAACCAATTGAACAGGCACTTGCTGAACAGATAGTGAGAAAGCTGGCTTTTTATAGCAAAATTCTGAGCCACATTACCATTTTCAACAGAAAAAGGTGGTCATGTCTACAGGAAAAATGGTAATTAGGAAATGAAGGGCAGCAATTTTCATAAGGAGCTAAGTAGCAGCAGGAAATGGGGACAGGGCAGTGGCAGAAATAGAGACAGCCACTGCATGAATGGCCAGTAATATGCAAGACTGCTCCTCACTTTCTTGACTTCTTGAAAATTGTCATTACAGCCTCATCACCCCAAGCCTTCAATAAAACCTGCTACAGCCTTCAGAAACAATTAACCAAAGCATATCAAGTTAACAAACTCTACCAACACTTCTCCTCTCAGAGGCAGCAGCCTAGAGAATCTCTGCCTGAACATTTCCCTCACTGACTAACTGCAAAAATTAGATTGAAGACTTGGAAAGGCTATTTCCAAAATGGCAAGCATAGAAACAAGATTTATCTGGAAGTCTGGGAAAGAAAGGAACCCAGCTGCACTGGCCTGAGGGTGGTGAGGGAGCAGCTCAGAGCAGAAGGCTTCGGAAAAGGGTGCAAAAGAAGAACTTGTGAAATGCCTCTCTGCAGACAGTAACATTCCCCAGTTAAAACAGTGCTAAGAGTCGTTCTTAATTAGGATAACTATGTAAACAAGTAATTACCAGTTTAAAAAATCTGCAAGTGGAAGATGTCTTTTTGTTTAATCTATCAGACTGAAAGACCCAGTACCTTTAATTTTCAGATGCATCAGGAAAGAAATCAATCCATGCAAATACTTGAATAGAAAATGCTTAAGTATGAGCAAACTGCATTCCAAAAGTGCAGTAATACAAGGCCTGAGAATATTGACAACCTCACTGTTACTTACAGTACACACTGATCTAGAAGTGATGAAGGATTAATGCATTGCAGTAAATAAACTTTGCTACTAATAATATAGTTTGGAATATAAAAGAACTACCTACTCCATTTAATTCCTAAATACCTACTCCAGTGTAAAGAACAAAGACTAAGAAATAAGATCTCAGAGCTACTAAAAATAGCAACTGTGCTTTGGTTTACACCTTAGTGCAATTTGATTAATTTTCACAACTACACAAACCTTCAGGAGTAGCATGTGCCTCTACCCCTCTACAAAAAATGCTGGCCTCTTGGTCCTGCAGGGAGAGCCTTCCTTCATGTCAATACTTTGAAAAGCATGCATAATTTCCAGGCACCACTATCAAGAGACTAGACAGAGGGTGTACAGAGAAATATTTATTTATAGGAAGCCTAAAAAAAAACAACCTGTGGTGACAAAACTCTTCAGTGATTTTTCTGGTTGGAGAATGATACTGAATGGCAATCACTGATTCACTCCCCATTTCATTTATTTCTGACATCAAATATCTCTCTTTTATTTTGTTTTGAATCTGATTATTAAAAAGAAGCAATTTCTCATGTGTCTTTTCTCTTCCTTCCTATCTACAGCATCCTACTGTTATCTCTTCTCATTTTTCTTGAGAGTTTTCTTTCCAGAACACACTTTCATTAAAAAAAAAAAACAAAACCAAACACACCCCCCACCCAATGTGCAGTTTTGTTTAAACACCAAACCCACCGGTTATTACTTGCACTGCTATTCTTCCTGACAAACTGAGCCCCATTACTGCAAACATCTCTTGTGGATAAGTAGTGAAGTGAAGCTGCAAAAACAGCCCTTTTGAAGTCATGATGACAAGCACACTCTATGCTCTTTAAAACAAAAAGACAGAGAGCCTCACTTATCTGTTACTTTACCACCCTACAGATCTGACATTCAAAATTTGCCCAGAAATTGGGGGTGAAAAAAAGAGCTGCTCCATGTCTTAAGTTTTCTTTTCCTGTGAGTACTGGCCTCAGTCTACTGAACTGGCTGTTCTTTGATGGTGCTCCCAGATAAACAGCTCACATAAGCACTGCCAGCTTTTCTTCCTTGCTCTATTTCTACTCATTCTTTAATATGTTCTCCAGCGCAGGAAAACCATTACCTTTTTCACTTAGGCAATTTGCCCATTATGAAATGTAATGTAATATTAGCTGTATGAAGTAATTTACAAATGCTAAGCACCCACTACTTTCTAGCCAGATTCTACTTCATAACCAGATTCTCAATCTCATTTTAATGAAAAGTCAATTTTCAACATGCCCTGTGGCTTGTAATTTCCTCTTCAATTTCACACTCCCTTTAAGCCACAGTAGAAAACACCACCCCACATTCACACCCCTGCAAACCTGCTTCCTTCCCAACTTATGCATTTTAGTTTTTCCTACGTACTTTAGTTCACTTCTGATTCTCATTCCTGTTTCTCAATGTCTTTTGTACTTTACAGAAGCAGTGGGATGTTCTAAGATGTGTTTAAGGATAGCTGACATTCACAGACCTACTGGGATCCTTTGCAGTTCTTAGGAAGTATGCAAAGCAGCCGTGATTTTCCTCCTAGAATTAATTATCATTTAACTCTCAGATTATAGGACTCAAAAGCACATACAGCACCCATGGATCACAAGATAATCACTAACATGACAAAATGCAATGAGATAAATTGAAGATTTGCAGACTTATCTGTTGGCAAAAATCACTAAAGTTAAAAAGTTATATTAAGAGGGAAGCCTAAAGCAAAGGTATTTGGCCCATCTCACTGGGCTAGAGATCCCTAACTTGTAAAATCAGACAAATTACACAATTTGTCTACTTCAACTGCTTCTCATAAGAGAACAGTCCCTCAGCAGGGCCAATGGAATAGGACACAGGCACTCCTCTAACACTTTTTTCAGCTGATTTAATAAGATAATAGGCACCAGTGCCTATTATCTGAGTAGCACAGATACGCTGCAGTCTGCCAGCAGCACCAGACAAGCCCTATCCCATAACCCAAACTGGAAATTCCTTGCAACACTTAGACCTTAAAAACAAGGCAGGGATCAGACCACTGCAAGAGATTACATGGCATAAAGGGTACGTGAGGCATCACCACCTAGGGGAAAAAAAAGCCAATTGTTCCACTACACAGATCTCACACCTTACAAGGCTCTAACCTAAGATTTAATTTATTAAGATGCTTAATTTGAAATCATCATGTTTTTTCACGTCTATCAAAAACCAGTGTCCATTACAGTAACATACAGTTATTTAAAAAATCATTCCTGCTTTCATTTTGCTATCCTCAAAATTTTTAAGCAAGTGACAGGTTACTACATCATTTGAGGTTATAGCTGGGGAAGAGGGCATGAAGTTCCCCCTTAGGTTTATAGTTTTATCATTTCTCACTATACTCATCACATGCCTACATTCTTTTCAGAAGAAAAGGGCTTGCATAAAAGGGCAGAAAAGAGTAAGTTTGATAAGCATATTTTTTCCACACCATCAATTATAGCATTTCAGAGCATTTGTTCTAGTAAAATATGGCTATCAAATAATAATTTTTATGGAAGAAATCTCTGTTCATTCACCAAGCATATGTTAAAAGTACACCTGAGCAATTTACAATTTCAAAGAGATCTTACTTCTTAAGAGATCCTTGAATATCAAATTTTAAAAAAGCAACACATCTGTAAGGCAGCCTCCACATTGACTTAGCAAAAAGGGCTGATAGCCCAAATGAAGACATCTTAAGACCAGAAAGAACTACTGCCTTTTTGAGTGGTCAAATTCATTCAGAGACCATGCATTAAGGGCTCCCATTTTCTAGCATGGAACTGGCCTCATAAAGGCTCTCCCCAATAAAGCCAGCCAACCAACCAGTTCTCCTAAGGAATACAGGTTTTCCAAAGAGTAAAAAATGGTACTAGAAGATGTAATTATATCATACAGCATAATCTTCTTACTCTTGTAATATTAGCACAAGACTAGCTTGGCCCATTAGCAGAGAACAAATTGTTCTTAATATTTTGCCTGTTCTTAGAACATAAAAAGCAATTTTCCAGTAATTTGTAGCAGAAATGGCCCAGAGAATGGTTCTCAAAACCATTTGACTGATCCTCAGCCTCCAAAAGTGCCTAAGGGCTCTCATGTCTGACGACACAAGCCAGCTGTCGCATCACAAGAAACCATAAATCAGAAATCTCGAAGTTAATAGTGCAGAATAATGCTCAGGCCCAAGTAATTCTCTGCAAGTGCCTCTCAGCATTGACTTGCAGCTGACGAGATGCCGTATATTGCACACTGCATTATAAAACAAACCCTACTAAAGGTAACCCGCTAAACCCAAATGAAGCACACTTCAACTGCAGTGCTATGGAAAGAATCTTTAAAGGAAGGGATGTGGTTCCTGGCTTTGCCATGGATTTCCTATGAAATCATTAAGAAACATTATGTCAATTATTTACTGAACTAGGATAATAATCTGCCTCAGATGATGACTGAGCTGCTTTTGGTTTACATTAATGAGGTATTCTGTTGAAGTTCAGGAAATAAGCCCATTTTTCTAATACAGGCAGCAGCCCTCATCAAAAATCCTTCACATGTCAGTCAGAAATCAAGGAAATTCTCTGTGGTGTCTTTTTTGAGAATGCATATTCTTAATCATAGTTACCGAGAAATCTCATCTATAATATTAAATTAATATTAAAAAAGGAAAGACTGTATTTGAAGAGTCAATTACAGAATTAAACATCCATATTTCTGTCTTTTGGCCATGAAGAGAAAACAGAATTCACTATAAAAATAGCATTCAGTGGTAAAATAGTTTCCTTCAAGATGGGAGTTTTACTGCATGGTCTCCTCAATATCTAGTTACCAAGTCTGGACTGACCACCAACAACCTAATCCGAAACCACACGAACAATGCAAATCTTTTTGTTAAAGACTCGATCCAAAAACTTTTCATGGATAGGCTCTGCATAGCTACTCTGGATCCTCTTTCCAGAATAGCTGAATTTGAGTGTAATTGCTACCCTAGCTAATGGGATTGCTTATATTACAAAATCCTCAAGTTTCTAGAATATTTAAATGCTATACTGCTTTTCCCCACTTAAACACTGTACAAGTAGAGTTTTTAAAGTGGGTTCCCCTTCTCCTTCCCTAAATTTCAGCTTCATGTCCTCAAAGGTTGAAGCTATGCCTGCTTAACTTCCATCTATGGCAACAGTCCCTTTATTCACAAAACAGGATCAAGACAAAAATATTTGTACAGCCACTTTTAAATCTCTGAGTTGATGTTAGTGCTTAGATAACTTAGTAAGTGGCTTTACACTCGAATAATTGGCTACATAGAGATGCACTGAAGTTGCAAAGTAAAACCACAGATCACACATTCCCATGCTTTAGAAATGAAATCTTGGTGACATTGCCACTGACAGGTAAGAGGGATTAACTCCATACTGAAGTCTTTTAATTTCACAGGTCAACTCAGAATAACTTATACTTTATGTGAGGTTGGTTTCTGTTTGTGGGCTTTTTTCTATACACTCGGTACAACTAGAATTAAAGGATTAAAACCCATTTAAGTCAGCTGCACTTCTAAGACAAAAAACTTGTAAAGACAATTTGTTATTCCTATCTGAAATTCAGTGGTGTTGGGTTAGCAGAGGGAAGAGCTGTTCTATGTCAGATTTCAATGTAACAATCACGTGCTAACGTTCATTTCCCATGCAGCCTAGGTAGGTGCATTTACTGCTTAATTCACCTCTTGGGAGGAAGAGGAAATGCAGAAGCCCATCACAAAAGCAGTACAGAAACTCACAGCCCTTGTAGCCTAAACAAGAGAGAAATGGAATACAACTGACCTCCCAGTTTCCTCCCACCTCTCCCCCTCTCAGTATATGGAGAAGAAATATCAGGAGTTAGGGCCACATATTTAAGCTAAAGATTCTGATTTTGGAGTAATGAAAAGACACTGGCACAGGTAAATCCCTAGCCTCGCCAAAGAAAGGTCAGCCTCGACCCATATGCCAGAAAGAACACCTGCTTACTGACCAGAAATGTACTACTTTTATAGACACCTGTACAAAACAAATAAATACTGCTGGCAGTTCTGCCCCCCTCGCTAGAGAGCACTCTGAACAATTGCAGCTTCTTTGCAGTAAAGTCCTGTTTGGTACCAATCATCTCACTTCTCTGTTGCTTTTTCAGTGAAAGGTGTGTTTTCTTCAGCACCCCACCACCACCAAGTGCTGGCCATGCAAAGTGAGACACATGGCAGGCAGCTGCCGTTCTGAGACAGCAGACATTTGGCCAGTTTGATACTTCTCTCCCCTACCCCTCTAACCAAGCATTCTGTGGCTTTTCTACTATAACTGATCATTCAGAAACCCATGGTAAAGTGTTCTAAAACTTTCTGCAGAAAAGAGCCTCTTCAGTAGATGGACAGCAGGCAATTACCTGATTCAGACCGTGAGGACTTTAACTCCTAGGCTAGGTGCATTGTTATGTAAATAGAGAATACATTCAGATAGCACTTTCATTACAGAATGCTGCAAATGCCTGCAAAAAGATTAAAGCATAGTGTTAAAAATGGTATGTAGGCTCCCAGCTAACTGAATTTGCATAGAAGCACATGAGGGATCTCAGAAATCCTAAGATAGCTTTTTTTGGTTATATTTTGCTGCTTTAAGCTAGGATGCCAAGAGCAGGTTTGACATAAAGACACCAAGCACACGACAGTACCAAAGCACTCTGTAAAAGTGACATGTAACTAACACAGCAGCTCAACTGATAACCTCCACCACCGGCAGAAAATATTTTGCTAAGTACAAAACAGAGAACTGCTACCAAAATATAGTGTAAGCCTTCTAAATTGAGAAGGTGCAGCTCACAGCAAGGCAGCCAAGGTTCCCAAGAAAAGGTGTGGATCTCCCCATGTCCAAACTTGAGCCCAGTTTTGGAAGACAACGGTGCTTGACAATGGTGCTCGGCTCGGTTTGGGTGCATGTCGTCATGGTGACGCAGCAGGCTTAAAAAATCCACTCTGAAGGCTCAGCAACATGGTGAAGCATCACTACAAAACCTCTGTGATTGACTGAATCAGCCAGCACTTGAGAACTGACTTCCAGTACTGACTGCAGCAGAAATCTCTGCTCACAGGTGAAAACCAGCATTTTCTACACAGTTTTAGCAACTCTGCCAGCCTGGGAGGCAAACACAGGTACTATCCCCAAGTTTAAGCAGCTGGGGCAACTCAGCAGTTGCTCAACACTGCTCTGCATTAGAGGAACAAAGGGATACTCCAAGAGCAGTGAAAAGTGTTTGAAGTTTCTGCAGAAATGACAGACTGCTGCAAGTCTAACGACACCACCTCACTGCAAGTGTCTTCATTTGACTCAGACGAAAGATCAATCAGAATTATCAAAGTTAATTATTTGCAAACACCAGTATTTTTCTCACTGGCAAATTAAAAAGCCCACAGACTGACCTTATTCACAACTTTTCTAGGGGTAAACCCAAATTTTGGGAACATCAGTAAAACGACAAATAAACATGTCACATCTTTGTGCCTTTTTTCTTTTGTAAATAGCTGATAATGAAACAGTAGTTTTCTTAACAGCTAAGACTACTAGCATGAAACTTACCTCCATTTGCTTAGTGCTAGGAAAATATTCCTGCTGATTTCAAGTTTGTCAGCTAATTTTAAAGGTCCACAGTACTTCCCTTTTAATACCCATCTTGTACACATACAAACCAAGCATGTGCTATGTTATTTTTGAGTATCAATCTGAAATTTAATTCCCCCCCTAAAGAAGTGAGGCCTGAATTACATTTAGTCACATCTTATGTGGGAGAACTTAAAAGTTTTATCCTTTAACAATAAATCATACAGTCTGTTTCCTGCTCAGGCTTACAAGCACTGATACTGTATCAATAGCAAACACTGTGGAATATTGTGAGGTGCTTGCCCATCCTGCTCAAGTACTTCTGTGCAGAATTTCAGTCAAGGTAAATTTACTTGATGACATTTCCCTGAGGAATGCCAACTGGTGGACAACAATCATGGGTAAGTCAGACACAGGTACCAGGGCAGATATTTCTTTTTTGGGGGGTGGAGTAGGGATGGGGACCCTGCTCTGTATTTAGCTTGCATCCACAGCACTTCTTCAGGTAACTTGGACCAATGCATTTGGGACTATTTTAAGAGTGCATTTTTACAAAGAAAACTTTAAATAGCTACTAGGGTTTTCCAGGGTGTACTTTTAAATATTTATCCCAGTCTATTTACATCCAGTCCCTTTGAACTTTACATTCTTTATTATAAATGAACCGTACTTTCTCCTAGTCACTTTTTATACAACTATCAGCCATCATCACATGGAGTAAGAATATCTAGCACAATCCTGCAATTAGGCAGAATTTAGAATTCCCAAAGCCACAGTCAGTCAGGACGAGAATGACTAAATTCCCCCAGTGAAATGAAACCTGATAGACTAAGGCTCTCAATGTAGGACCTGCTGCTCTGATCTGGTATGAAGGAAATGTTTCTTTATGTATGAACCTGTCAGTACTGTCAGGTTGTGAAGGGAGACTTCCAAAGCACACTGCTTGTTACTAAAACTATTAATTACTGCAATGCCACGGAAAATCTGGGGAGAGGGTCAATTGCCATAGCTGGTGGAGGGAAAACTGCAAGCTAAGCTTCCAAAAAGCATATGTGTTACAAAAGCAATTTTTTTGTTAACTTATTCACTGTCACTCATCTTCAACTTGTATTAATTGCATATTAGAAGTGCATAACACCTTTAAGTAGATGCAAGCCTACATATACTAAATTACCATCATTCCAGCCCCTGCTGCATTAACATCAATGGCAAGACTTCTTGTACCTCAAGGTCCTGCATGCTATAATGCAATCTTCTAAGTATCTGTGATACAATATGAAGGAGTAACCTATAAAGACTAACTAAACCATGTTTCAGGGAAAGTTTAAAATAAATTAATTCAGAACTGTTTCTGCAATATACTGCCCATCACAGGCTGCTAAATGTGCTTGCACACTTTACAAATACAATACCATTACTACCTCACCAGCAGCCATTCAACTGCATAAGCATAATTCAGAGATGGCAAGAGTATACCAGATTTCTTCTGCAATAATAACAATGTTGAAAAGTTTGTCATGGGATTAGTTTGAGATTTATTTTTTAAATCAAATCAGGAGTTATATTTCATTACTAAGGAATCTCCCTCCCCCCCACTCCCTTGCTCCCCCCTCTGAAATGGTCAGCGGAATTATGGCACTGAAAGAACACATCTGAGCTGTGCAATGACAGCTCCTGGCTAAGGCCTCCTGGGACCTCCTCGTCACCTGAAGGATGAACTGCAAGCACACACTGAAAGATATGGCCCCCAGCAATACCTGACAGCTCACAATTCTCACACTGAATATAATCCCATACAAACACACAAAAACAGTACTGTGATGGGTAGGGAGGAATGGAGAAAAGGCAGGCCAATACTGGGTTAAAGACAACAAAAATAAAGAGGAAATCTAGCTCTGTCTTCCCACTCCTTTACATACAGCACAAAGTCATGATTTTGCACTCAGACTGAAGCTGAAGATAATAAAATCCTTTTCATTGTTATTCTAAATATACTCCACACACATTATTTTTCTAAGTACCTTTAAACTTTTAGGTAGCCAGAGTAAATTATCTGTAGACAATTTGCACTGATAAGTTCACACGCTCCCATTTGTAAACTATGATTTAAAAAGAACATTATTTATGCCGTGTGACCTTATTACCTAAGCATTTATATACACAAATGACCATATATGCACATACATAGTCCGGGAGATTCCTAAGGAATCCACAGGCATAGAACCTATAGTAAGTCTTCATTCAACCACAAAAATTAAATAATCAAAACCCTAAATTAAGTGAATGTTTTAAACACAGTTTTATGTATAGATGCAGTTCCACTGAACACAATGAAGTTAGCTCACATGCTAACGTCCCCACATCTGTTGTATCTGCAGGACAGCACATATACAACCATACACCTCCCACCCCATTTCTGCAAATCTAAATTTCAAACTGAGAGTTCATTTTTATTTTGTTTCAACAGTAAAAACTGTGTTTGAAAACCTGTACTTCCAGGGTGAATGACAGCTGAAGGAATGACTGTTGCAGTCTGGACATAGAAAACACTGTAAATTGAATAATTAGGCATTATTTTTGTCCAAGTGCAAGACCTGAAATGTATTTTAAGCAATGTATTCATTCTCACAAAACCCATACAGAAGTATCAGATGGTTTATAGCAAGAATGTATAGTCATTTCTTGTTCCAGTTTTAAACACTGACTATTTCTTATTCTCTATTTCAAGCACTAATGCAAACCATGAGGAACTGGAGAGAGTACCTAGTCCTCATTAGAAAGTCTAAGTTTCATCCAGATATATTACAGGAATCAAAGGAGGTAAGACTCTTGATCCTCCATCACATTACTAAACTTTTCAAATTAGTTGATTTAGAGGAATAGTTTGTATTACGGATAAAAACTATATAGCTTAAATATATGTATTAGTTGTTTTGCTGAAACTCAGAGACAGGGTGAAACCATGAGTAAAATTACCACATATCCTCAGCATACTAACAATTACCTCTTCTCCTTTTGGAGTAAATCAAAGATGTTAAAGCTCTGAAAGCCTTGAGCCCAGCAATCTACAAGACCACTGGTTACAGCATCTACTAACAGATCAGCAGTGTGTGCAAATGAAGATTAATGCATAGCTCCTGCCACAGGGGCTTGTACCATCTGCTTTTAAGGGAACAGAGACAGACCAGCTGTTCACACGTCAGGTTAACAGTGAGCTCTAGCAAGCAGTCTTGTCTCAAGATGCAATAGGACTCCACTCTAGAGAAGTATTACTGAAAACTGTGCACAAACTAAATTAAAAAAGAACATCTTTCTACTTATCTGCCTATCCTTAAAATTTAACATTTATGATGTTCCAATGAACTCTGAAATGCTCCCATGCTTTTGTATTATGAATAGTTGTTATTACCAAACCAGCTAAACCCCAATATAGATCAGATGCAAATTATTCTAAGATTTCCTCATGTGTAGTTAACTACATGTACATAATGTGCACAAAGTGAATGCTGCCTATGCAATGGTACAGTTATGAACCAATGCATATTCCTTCTTCTCATTTTTGAATTGTTTTATGTAAGAAACAAAAAAAATGTCACAGGGTATTAGGTACACCACATGTCATTGAAGAAGTCCAAAACTGTCACTAGATATGGAGCGCCCATCACGCTGAAGCCACTGGTGAGAAAAATCAAGAGAAAAATCAGGTGGAAACCCAATGCACACTTGTAAATGAAGACCACTGGTACTAATGGGACACAGGAATGCCATGGGAAGGGCTTGCTTCCACAGACCTTCCAGCTAAGAGAAGCCACTGGATTTCATCCCAGCCATGACTCAAAGCCTTCCCCGAGTCTGTAAAGACAGTCTGCAGCAAATAGTCATGTATTATTTTATGTAGTAGCACTAGTAGAGAAGGTTTAAGAGAAAGTGTTCTCTCAGACATCACGCTTCTCAAAATCTGAATAAAGAACATCAGAAAACTCAACCAGCTGGCAGCTGGATAAGATGTAGAAAAGAATCAGAAATTACAATTACAGTTTCCCTCTCCCAAGCAGATGGAGAACCAATCCATAGCAAATAGAGGGTACAGAAGAAACCTCTCTTTACTTCTGGTTCTTTCAGGTTCAGACATAAGAAGCCCAAGTTTGTGCCTGACCTGACACACAGATTCCCCCCTCAAAATATCAACGAAGAATCAACACATGACTTCTACAAAAGAAAGCACACAGTAAGTTTTCACTGTCCTCGTTACATGTGAAAGTGAGACTTCAGGAGTGTTGTGAACAAGAGTACAATAGCTAACACTTCTAACAGGGACATATTTCTGTCATCCCACATGGAAAGAATACAACAGAACAGGAAGTAGTTTGTGTTTATTGATGTGAAAACAGCAACACACTATAGAAGAGGGTTCAGAGTAATCTCTTCATTAGGCATCGTTTCCACTTCAAAAATTTCCTAAAATTTCCCCATAGTATTTTTAATGATCAAATACAGAAAATAGAATTATGAAGAAACCCACTAGTGTTGTACCGCACATCTTCTGAAACTACAAATGTCAATATGTGGGCAACTTTCTGATATTACACAGCTTGTAGGACCTGGGGAACTATGCAAGATGTACAACCCGTATTGACGTACTGAGCAGAAGAGACAGGAAAGAAGTTGCATTCACTTTCTAGTGCAAGGCTACAGTAATCACACAGACAGAACAACATTTATTAACAGGAATGGAACAAGTCCACACATGAATAAGAGAAGATCATAAATAATACAGTTGTAAAAAAGACTGAAAATCTCAGACTGAGGTAGGCAAGACTGTGCAATATGGGTATTTGTACAGAGCACCTGTACAGCAGTTTCTCAAAAGCAGAAGCTTACCATGAGAAATGTGGCTGACTAGTGGGGGGAGCATGGATTATCATGGGGATGCCTTCCATTAAGAAATTAACTAAGATCAGCTGGTGATACACACAATATTTTCAGTTGAGAATACCACTAAACAGAATCTCAGCCAAGAAGTCTATTCTACTTTGACTTCTGATCACTCCAACTTCATCCTGACAGGAGTCAGTTCCCATTTTTCCCCAAGCAGAATAATTTTGGTGGTATGTACAACATTTTCTTTTCTGAATTCATAACCAGACTAAAGAAAAACGGGAAGAAAATGCTTTGAAGAAACACAGACATTTTAAACAAAAACAATCATTTTTCTAAATGGCTTTATTTACATTTTTCATATACAAGTACGTTAAATGATACATTCTGACTAGTATCCACACCAGTGTGAATTACATGGATTAAAGATACTGATGTATTGCATATGATGAAATGCAAAACAATCAACCCTAAGCTGTGGTTCCACCCCCTGAATCCTCATACAGCATCTGGTTTGTTACCAAGACATCTAAAATTCAAAGTGTCCATATGAAATAGAAATTATCTAAACAAATGTAGCTAGTTGCATTTCTTTAGGACAAGCAATAACACAGGAGTCTTACTTGCAAAATTGGCAAGACAAAAAATACATATTAACAGCCAAACCTTTTACATGCATGTTACCAGATTTGTATTTATTGTTTCTAGACTTGGGCTATTTGTCACAACTGTCTTCTGGTTATGACTTTTATGTCTTTAGTTATGGCAACCTTTTAATCCCTACTAGCAATGGTTCAAACTGACCAGGATATAATGCTGTATACTCAATAGAAAAGATAAAAGGTGTGGTGTGAACTGACCTGAAGCATTCAGGACGATTAAAGAGCAAAGTTTCCATTCCGAGTAACTGGAACTAAAAATTCCTTAAATAATAAAAAAAATGTTGCAAATACCTGAATACAGTTTAATAAATGTGCCTAAGAGGATTTTCAACCTGGTGATTTCTCAAAGGAAACTAGCAGAGAAAAAAGTGACAACTTCAAATGCTTGCTTCAGAATTACTGAAGTATTTATGACACTGGTAAAGTAAATGTTCTTTCATGTGCATGAAAAGCATTATCAGGTCTTTCTGTATCTAAAAGATGGTTCAAACAGTCAAAATGACAAAGGAAATAGTAACAGACAGCTGGGCCTATGGGATCACAGGGTATTAAATTGGATTTATTTTCACATTTCTGTAGCACCTTTTAGCCAGGTGCCAAAAGCACTTTAATCACTAAAGCAGCCTCACAACAACCCTGTGAGGTAGGTAGGTATCTGTTTAATAATGGCAAACAGGTTAAATAACTTACCCAAGAAGACACAGCACATCAGCAGAGCAGGCTAGAGTCCAGATCATGTGATCTATGAATTTAACATTATGGAACATGTGGGGCTGAGACCTACATACTCCTTTATACAACTGTGAAAGAGGCACTGCCATGTGAATTAAGTTTTCTGAGAGGAGAGGAGATTTTTACAAGAAAGGTATCAAGAGAAAAATGTACTTTAAGTAACTAGAGAAAACAAGAGTCTGGGAAGAGTAGCACTACTGTTCCACTTCCTAAATTTGAAGAGATGCAGAATAGCAAGTTAACTCTTTTACTTGCTTAAATACTTATCAAACCCAAAACTCTACTTAGATGTTCAAACAGTACAACCCAAAAAAAGTTGTGAACTGGGAGTTGTTTCATCCACTTATATTATTTCTAAGTCCTGTAATTCTTCTTTGAAGGTCACAAGAAATAAGAAGCAGTGCAAGAATCCAAGCTTTTTCATCAATTTCAATTTTAATAGTGTAATTACCATTAACAAACTGTCAAAGCATGCTCTTCCTAATTAATCCCCATGTTCTACAACTACCTAACCAATCACAATACAGAGAGCAGAGCATATAAATCAGTGCTTGGCACACGAAATGCTAATGTGAAGTATCTGGTTACTTCACGGTCTGTGTATCAGTTGCAGCAAGTTGGATGATACACTAAGTGCTGAGAGCACTGCTCTCTACTGTATTCCACTAGGGAACACAGTCATACACAAAAAGGAAAGCAGTCAGTGAGCTGAACGAACACAGCCATAAACCCAAGAGGTAATCACAGCGGTAAGGCCCGCACTTAGAAGTTACACGTTACAAAAGGAACTGGCACATGCAGTTTTTGTTCAGACAGTTTATAAACACTTTCTACTGAAGACTGGAAGTGACTAAAGAGAACACATTTGTTAAGTCAGACAAAAGGGAATTTAAAGACTTCTAACAACTTCATCCAGAGCACAGCTGTTAAATGGCTATTTCTTTTTCATAAGGCCGTTTTCATAACCCTCACCCAGTCTCCTCTTCCAATACTACACCACAACTAGGTAATGTTATTCAGCTCTAATTTATGTCTTTCAGAGTGCAAAATTCTCTAGTGAAAGACACCTGCCAGAAAAGAACCCCCAATTCCCTCCTCCCTTTCTGTCTTTCTGGGATGCAAAGAGGAAACGTTTTCGTGTTAAAGAGTAAAACGCTTGTTTTGACATCAGAGGAAATGCAGGTAACAGATGACTGAAGATTTCAATAATGAGGCAGCAAAAGTAAATTGAAAGCAATGCTGGAGATCTACCACAGGTTTATTTTACTAAGCCATGACTAAAAAGTTCTATACTTCTGAACAATTCAAGAAAAGCTTTCTAGCAGGAGGAGACTACTAAAATTGCCATGGAAAAAACCTTTTGGAAAATACTTTGCTTATACTCCTTATACATCTTAAGGCTGCAATAAAAGAAGCCTGAACAGAATTCCTCTACTCAGATAGCCTTCAAAAATTAACTGAAGTCTTAGTTTAACCACAGTGTTAAAAGAACATTTGATAAAGCATTTTGATTTGAACTCACCCAGATGGACTGTACATATGACATGCAACTGAAAACAACACTGACAATGGTGCCCAATTGTGTGAGCATGTTTTTTTAGAGAGGAATTTAGAAATAAGAAGTTATTTCAATTTATAGCTATACATGCTCACATATGCTTAAAAAAAGCAGAGAAAAGTATATTGCTTTGTTGTTGAACTAGCCACTATATCAGTTGTAATATGTCACTGCAATCAGGACAGGAAAGTTGAAAATTAAGCCAAAATTGGGATTTAAAAAATTTGGTTAAGTTGAAAGATAAATTTCTGAAAATTAACCTCTTATATTTTTTTCAAATATAACCCTCTTCAGGTGCAACCTCTACCAGAAATCTACAGTTCCTGTTTTTCCATTGTTTTGAATAACAGACTGTATATATATAATGTATATAAATATTCAATTTCTCTAATACTTGAAGTGTATTAATAAGCAGACACACAAGAACTAGTGACAGTTACGCCAATTCTTTCCCTCTCAGATTTACCTTGTGTTACCTGGTTACCGTAACTGCTGAGGTGCTGATCTGCCCTCCTTGAAGCAACACCTAAAACATTCTACCCTAGACTGTTAGAAGCTTTGCCACTGTTAATATTTTTAGGTACTCTTAGATTATAAATTAGGGGAGGTAGCATCTGTCAATTCATCCCTGAACACAGTTTAAAGACAGGAAGCTTTACAACGATAACAGGACTTTCTGCTGAAGGATGTACAGTACAGTACTGACTTTCTGAGATGGCCTTACTCAGATTTGAGGCATTGGAAAGAAAGGCTTTAAAAAAGCACAGAAATCAGGTAACTTTATGCAATTATGAAATTAGATTAGATTCTGAAGACTAGAACCTGTAGCAAACATTTCAGGGCACAAGAGGGTAATGGATTTGGCTGCAGGGTCCAAAAAGGAAAAGTATGTAGAGTTTTATGTTAGTCCATTTGCAATCTCTCAAACATGAATAGCCACCAACATTCTAACTACTGCTACAAACTGCTGGAAACGAGACAATGAAAACTCTATATATTTAATTTGGTAACATTCAATTCAGATGGCACTACTTTGCACTGTAGCATCTTACTTATAAACTGCCATATAAAAATTTCTGTTAGATTCCCATGATCCCAATTTTCCTTATCTTCAAAATTTACTGCCAGACATTTCTGGATACATAATTTAATGTAAAATAAGATATGATAACTACGCAATGAAATTTCACATAAAATGGAAGAAAAAGAGAGCTCATTTCTCATCTACTGAATACAGGTCCCCACCCCTGAAGTTTAGCATATAGAAAATCTGTCTCAAGAAAAATGTGCAGCTGGAAGATGCCCACAGAAACCATGTGTATTAGTATTAAATAACAGCTACAGAAAGGAATCAAACCAAAATGAACACCGCCACCCCCCATGATTATACAGGGAATTTCATGGCATGTCATTGAGGAATTCAAATGACCAACGCACTTAGTGGTCTTACCCAGTTATGTAAACAATCACAATTTGGTTGGGATTTTTAAAAGCTAATGAGTTGTGCTAATGCATTTTCATTCCAGAAGTTAGCTTCCATCCCCACACCCTCCCTGCAAACACTGTTCACAGAAACACTCAATTTCCTAAGAAAGCAAAAAAAATAAAAGAACCAAATATTCAGAGAAAGTCATTCAAATAAGTTTGTATGTGTAAATAAAAAAAAAAGTCCTCTAAGTAAGTGACACGGGAGGCAATAAATTGACACGACAAGCAAATAAAAGGCTAAAGCACTCCAATACCATTGAAACAGTTTTAATGTTGTTGCAATTCCATAATGCAACAATCATCAACTCATAAAAGACCCAATACTTTAGAATTCATTTTAATCATTTCCTTTGTACCTATTTTACAAAATAAAGGCAAGGCATATTTAAAATCCCCTTTCCCCTAGATATTATGTGCCTATCTTATTCATGTTTATAAAAATATAAACTTAAAATCCTATGAAATGTTATATAAGAAAAAATGTAAAAATATTAACCTCTGCTTCAATGTACAGTTTCCAGAATCTGCCAGAACTGGGGAACTGGGCAACAAGGCGTTCATAGGTCTTCCGTGCTTTGTCTATGGGCTGATTCTAAAAATTGAAAATCAAAACAGCATTTACAATATTATGATTTATGTAAATGAATATGTTGATTTTACTCCAGAACCAAATAGTGTGAGTGGATCATAGATAAGGAAATGTAATCCTATATCACTAAACCTGTGCCTCTCGAATGAGAATGCTCCAAGCGTCAAGGTCATATGGATTTTCTTCTAGTTTCTTTTCAGCTTTCTTCACTTTTTCTGGGACATATTCAGCAGTCTAGAAAATTAAAAAGAAGACATAAGAGATCACAAGCAGTGTTTGAAAAGTTCTGTCCCACCTACACAGTCAAGCTAAAGATAACATTCCAACAGTGTAACATTCCAGAACTCAGTTTTTAAGATGCAGTTACTAAATCGGAATTCATCTGGAAAACAATTTGTCCCAGGAAGATAACATACACACAAGTTCTACATGTTATGGGCGCCAACCAGGATGTTAGACTAAACCAATTCAATGTCTCTAAAACATGAGAACAAATTTGAGTTTGCCAGAATATTTACTGCACTATGAATTTTAAACACCTTTACCAACCTGGAACTTTCAAGATGCGAAAGTAAATTCAGACCAACACTGCTATTACAGAGCTCAGGCAAACAAATCCAGGTTACTGCAGGAGTCATTCCACATATGGACAACACCAAGTATTTGGTATCAAGCAGTTACCAAGAAAACTAGGATAGCTTAGCAGAAAGATACACACTATCCAAGCACAATTTTTTTGGTAACTTTCTGACCTCTCAACCCCACAGATGCCTTCCTGTTGTTTTGGCACTAAAACCACCTTTTTTTTTTTAACACTCAGACATTCCTGTTCGAGTTTAAAAGCTTTTTTGAGGCTAAAAGCTTTACCGAATTGAATGCAAACTTCTTAACATAGTTACTATTATAGTGTAAGTTTAAGTGTT
This sequence comes from Corvus hawaiiensis, assembly GCF_020740725.1. NCBI lineage: Eukaryota > Metazoa > Chordata > Aves > Passeriformes > Corvidae > Corvus > Corvus hawaiiensis. The sequence continues at coordinate 57,069,698 of NC_063218.1, read as the reverse complement.
CTTTCAAACACTTCTGGAAATAACTTGCTTTATGATTTTCAGAGATTTTTTTTCTAGATTTAACATTGTTAACACTAAGAGGCATAAAAAATTACAGTGTGAAGATCACACACAGAGACCCTTAAAATACATGCTTGTTACAAGCCTACATGACCTGAAGTTTATTACTAAGCCTGAAATATTGTTCTGACCTGCACTCCAAACAACTTATTCACTAACTTTGCAAATATGACTCATTTTTAGGCAGATAATAGCAATACAAAAACCACACCAACTATATTTTTGCCTTTGTGAGATGTAACAATAGTAACCCTTAAAAAAAAAAACAGTAACCCTTAAGTAAGACCTTGCTGGTGAAATTTTACAATTTCACTACATAATTACTGTTAGAACATTCATCTCTAATGTATAGTGCAGTGTGACTGATTTACCATCTAAAAAAAAACCCCAAACCCTGTCAATTGCTAAAAGATTATTTCAAGGAATTAATTTTAATTCTTCATATTGAGTCTAGGTCCCAGAACCCCAGGATGGGGCAGGCTGGAAGGGATCACAGTAGGTCACCTGGTCTAACCTCCCTGCCCAAGCAGGGCCATCCCAGAGTGCAGGCACAGGTCAATACATCCTTCTGAAGCTGAAAAAGAAACAGCACAGAGAGAACCAACACTCCTCTCTCTCTCAAAGGTGCCATCATCCTTTATCATGAGAAACAGAAGGTAACTAGACTAGTTCTGAATATATTTAAGCATTGCCAGTTTTTGTGTCAATCCTCCTAGCAGGTTATAATTCAAAGTATATCCCTTTAGAGATGTTTTTTAAATAAAACTAATTATAAAATGGACAAGTCATCAAAAATATTGTGCAGACTGTTAAATGGACATGTAGTGGCAGATATTCATTAAAAGGAAAAGAAAAAAAATCAGTAGGCTGAGATTTATAGGAGTTTCAAGACCATTATTCCTTTTGATTCACTTTTCAAGCAGTTCAAGCAATTTTTAACACTAATTAATGCAAAGCACTGTTATCTTGGAAGGCAAATATCGAGTCCCACAGTAAACTACTATAAAATTAATTTGATTTAAAAAATCAAATTAAATAGCTGTAGCTCCAAGCTGTCAGCTTGAAAGTAGTAAATTTATAAATTACCGTATGAATAGTTTTACATCACTAAGTCCATTAAAAATTTTGATTCTGTAGTACCAGGTTCAACTGTTACAGGCTTAAGATGTAAAATGGTATAAAATGAACTAGTGGTTTCATTTCTTCCCAAATGACCTGCACAAACAGATTTCAGCTTCCAGAAACAGCACTGGAGATGAAACCTCTGAAGTTTAAAGACACTTTCTATAAGCTACCCCCACAGGTGACCCAAAGCTGAAATGTTGCTTATTCAATAAAGCACTAATTCAAAGACATCAACATCAGTGGGAAGCACTGCTTCTCACTGTAATCATCCAGTGAAATCTACTTGTCTCAAATATATTGTTCTGGATACAATTAGACAGAAATGCCAGTCAGATGTACCATTAGTGTCTGCTACAATAAACTGGACCCCACCCTACAAAAACACAACGTCCTGTGCTGTAAGTACTGACTTTTCAACAAGATAAAGTAGAATGGGCCACTGAAGCACCTTTCAACTATTACAGCAGTAGTTTAGTTGTATTATCTCACACCTTTCCATTTGACACACACACACACAAAAAAAAAAAAAAAAAAAAAAAAAAAAAAAAAAAAAAAAAAAAAATTTCACTGCAGTGTCAGCTGAGTTAAGACTTCCAGGAATTTGATTTCACCTGTGCAGATTCAGGGTTATAAACTCAGAAAGGCTGAAACAGCTCAGGAAAAAATAGATGGGGATAAGATGCACAACCATAGCAATCCCAAACTAATTTTGTATGTTTGATACAAAATACATGATACATGAATCAATCTGTGCAAGAAGCACAAGAAAATGTCCATCATTTTATTAGAAAATAGAAAAGACTGATTTTCTAAGTTGGCAAATAATTGTTTAGCAACAACAGATAAAGTTCTCCCTTCAGTTATACAAGACAAATTATAGGCACCCTACAGAACTGAAAATAACTGTATGATCACAGTTTTAAACTGGACTGCCTGGACTTGCTCGTACCTTAGGTCACACATAAGAAAACACTCAAATTCCTACAGCCAGTGAGAACACTCTCTCCTGTCCCTCTCCACCTTCAGCACAGATAAAAGCCATCTACATCTCAGGAACACACTGCACTGCAGGCAAATCAGTGTCCTGGTTCTACCTGAGCAAAGATAAGGCCTCATTACATCTTCACAAATAATCACTCCTTATACCCTGGAGGAATCAACACTTAAAATTTCCAGTCTGGACCATTTTGCCAGAACTAGGTGTGTGAGCAAACACCCATTGTGAGGACTATCACCGATTGCAAGCTCACAGCAAAATGGAACAAAGGGCCTGACTTTTAACCTAACCCAACTATAGACAGGAAGATATTTGATCCCAGTTTTGAGAACTTTACATTAACGGCACTTTGTGCTTAGAGCTGCTGTTATCACAGTTCAAGGACATATACTTTTGATTATGTATTTTTCACTGTACTGCTTGTACAACAGCCAATATCCAAAACCATGAACACGTAATTCTTGGGTGTTCACTGCCATTAACCTGCCCCTAGATAAGCATTTTCAGATAAGCTCATCCTGTAACAAGCCAGTTCAGGGAGTTAAATCTGCAGAAAAATAATCCTATCAGAAAAGCAATTAACTTTTTAATGGTTCAACCCCTTGGTTTCAGGATCAGATGTGATGCAGAATAAAAGATGCAAAACTATTCGGGATTCTAGCAGCAGCCTCAACTTAGATCAGTTTAAACACCATCAAAATGAACCCAATCAGATGCTGCCTTTTAACTTTACTACCTGAAAACAAATATAGCACACAAACTGTAAAAACACTTTTTTCCTCTGCTTTTGTTAACTATGTTCAGTAGATCTCTACATCATCATGATCCTATCCCATGAACAACTGTCTGAAGGTCATGGAATTATTTTAGCACTCACGGTTTCTACAAATTATTACCACCCAGTTCAGTTCACAACTACCCTTTTATTATTTATACACAGACAAATAGCAATAGATTTTAAGTTTCCCAGATATTAGAAATATAAAAAGATTTTTCCAAAATCTGAAGAGACCTAAACCCAAACTTTCTAGGAAGAAATCCAGGATCTCCTTCCTGCAAAATACATCAACTGCACAAAATCCAATTCAAAAAGAATGGCTAAGGGAACAAAACCAGAAGAAATAAAGTTGACTTTTAGGATTTGTTTATTTATCAATCACCACCAAGGGAATATTCTTGGTTTATACCATAGTCCTAAAAGCAACAGTTTCCTCAGGCCTCTTGACTCCTTCATGACTCCAAAGTGTGTAAGAAAATACCTAAACACCTTTCCATTATTTGCAGGACTAAATACATCCAATTGTTTAAGGCATACTGTTTCCAGAAAAGGATCCTCTGCAGTGAAAAGGAAATGCATTTAAAACAGCTGTTACATCCATGAAGTGGCCAGCTCAAGATGCTTTAAAAACTACAACTAATTATGAAATAAGAACTCCTACAAACAAGACATACAGGCTGTTGTATACAAAAAGGCAGGAATTTAACAGCTAGTTTAGTCAAATTGGGTAAATATCCAAAAGCAGGTTTATGGCCATTAACATAGAAGCCACTGTTTGGTGGTTTTGGCTGGGTGCTGCACTATCTAGCACAGCCTGGCCTGTACCAGACCCAATGAACAAAATTTCAAATATATTAACATGCAACTTAACAAGCACTGTTAGTTGTCCAGTTTGCTAAATTTACAGGCTGGTTTAGTCTAAGGCTTTTTTTCCTTTAAGTTTATTTGTATCTGCATGTGTAGAGAACAAGTTTTAAAATCCTTTCCTCAGAAACACATCCCTTCACTGGGGGAACTGTAGTTTCAGTTTATCAATTCTTGCACTTTCTTAAATGTTTTTAAAGCCTTGACTTCTTCTATTCTACACTACATCAATTCACCTGTGAACAGCCTTGAAAAAATGTTGTCCTTTAAGACTGGATCACTATGAGCAGACATAGCCTGGCACATTCATCTTAACCAAAAAAAAGGTACTTTTATAAGTACTGCCCCATCCCAACATAATCTGGGCTCAAAACTCTAAATAAATTAAAAAGTTTTAGATTAGTAATGACTACCATTCTTTCCTCATGGACTATTTCCCAAATGTTGGGCTGACATATTTTTCACTTTAACTTCTTACTGGCATACCTGGAACTTACTGCCTCTGGAAATACACCTAAATTACAATTTATTTACAACTGTAAAAACTGACACTAAACTCCTGCATTATGAACTCAGAAGCTTTCCTTCACCAATACTTGTATTCATTCTGTCTACTCTTAAAGAAGTTTCTCTAAAATGGAGCCTCCTGTGATGTTAAACCCACACAATCCTACAAAAAAAAAAAATCTGCTTTCAGCACTGCATTCAATGACATCTATTTTTAAAATGTTAAACTAAACTACAACACTTACTATTGTACTGAGCATGCAGAAACTTTCATGATACACCACATCAAACAGACACGAGACAAAGAGAGGAAGGAATCAAAAGGGACAAAAGTACCATCAAGAAACCAGAACAAACTGTTTTTGAGGTATTTTCTATAGTCACAGAGACAACACAGACATCTTTTTTCCCACAGCTCAGTCTTAGACCAGATCCATATTCATGTAACATAAAAAACACATCACAGACTGGGGTATGTATCTAAGAAACAGTTACTGGAAGTGTGAAATGCATGTTCTAACCTTAAAAGATTAGAAGGCAACTAATGCAGCGATAAAGCAAATGTTACATCCTCTTCAGATGAAGTTGATGCCTGGCAAGTATATATTAAGAGGGGAAAAAAAGTGGTTGTGCCATGGTAGAAAGTGGCAAAGAGAACAAGGAACTTGGGTCTTGTTGGAGAGTACATGAAACAACCACCATGACTGAAATGAAACTAGATGTGTACATCAAGGACCAGAAAAATGTAAAAACATACAGAGGTGTAAGCACGGGCTCTTTGTAACCCCGACATGTTAGGCTTGGAAGAGCCTGTCAGGGAATTTTCTGGCAAACAGAGGCAGATGCAGCCTTTCAGTCTACAAAAGTGCATTTCTGTGATACAAACAGGGCTAAGTGTTTGGTATTCCAGAACCTGACCCTGGAAATTCTGGTTTGTTAAACATCACGGAGGCCTTGCCAGAAGTCTGGCAGGGGCCTGACAGATTTTAAGTCCTCACATGATTCAACTGGTTCTGCAGGATTAATTTGGGTCCAGCATAGTTAACACAGTGCAAGAATTTAAAAGACACTCCAGGAGTTGTGCCTGCATTGTATTCGTTTGTCCTCCTGCTCCAGTCTGTTCTACAACAACATAAGGAGGAGACGACCGACATAACATAGATTAAGCTCTTGATTCACACAGTAAAGCAGCCCAAAAATTCCTGGAGCTAAGCTTGGCCTAGAGGCAGCAAAGCCATGTTTCAACTGCACTGCACCTGGTACAATAAAGCCATCTATGTCTTAAACCTGATATTACCTTTATCCTCCCTCTCTTCCTACAATCAGCATTCCACTCTGCTCTTCCTTTCCACACTACCACAGCTCTGTATTAGCTAGAGACAGCATGGTAATTTATTATTCACCTGGCTGCTTTTGGCAGTGCCTTCCAAAAGCTAGGATCTGGGAAGCAGGATGCAGAACCCCCTGCCTGAGAGTGGGTCAAAGCTAAGAGCTCTGATTTGTCAAAGATTTCTCACCTGCATCATACACTCTCATATTTACATTTTATGTACAGCACAGATGCAAATTAACTGTGCAGTCCCTTCTTTGTACTGATCCCTGTGACTGCCAATGAAAACAGCACCCAAAACCTCAGAACTGGTCACGGAAGCAGCAGATGAAACCTGAAACAGGAAAGGCACCTGCAATCCAACCTCTGCCCAGCTTCAGTTTCCTACAGCAAGGCACATTTGGAACCCTCAGAACACTGTGCATGCTAAGCTAGAGACCTTGTAGCCAGCACTAGGCTGGTCTACAGCAGCTGCGGTGTGGGAAGGGAACAAGGCCCAGCTGCCCCCATCACCAGGCTCTGCTGTTCCTCCCTCCAGGGACACTGGATTTAGATACCTCATGCCATGTCACACCACAGCCAAGCTCACTGAAGGGACCCCTCTGGCTACACCACGGGGTGAGTGGGAGCCTCTATGCTGAAAACGCCACGGCAGTGTTGCTAAAGACACTGGGATCTAAATAGGGCCTATGGCAACATTAGCAGTCAGAAATAGAAGTCTGCCAGGTGAGAAAAAAGCTGTTCTTTAAAATGAAGAAAACTGAGGGAAGGGAGGTAAGGGACCATAACAAAATTTAGAGACTTCTAGGAAAGCAGAATGCAGAGGCCTTCATTAAGAGGATGGTGCACTATGAATAAAAAAATAAAAATAAACCCAACCTATAAGAGCTTTTTTATTAATTTGAAGTGCACCCAACATGAACACAGTAATAATAATGGGTAAAAAGATGAACCTTAGTATGGACCGAAGTCACAGGTTAGACTATGTGCTTTACACAGGCTGCAAATAACAATTTATAGGTTTTGGAATGCTAAACCCCTCTGAGATATGGCATAGCAGTATTACATCTGCTACTTTTATGCAGTATACAGACAGTAACTCAGCCTTCTGCCTATCAAATTCTCCCTTGCAAAAGAAAATAAAGCCTCAAGTCAGCATTGTTGAAGTTAAACAGTAACACTTTGCAAGCTACAGAAGCACACATGCTACTTTAACAAACAGCTTAATCACGCTATGAAACATCAATGTATTTTTAAAAACCTATTGGAGTGGGAAATTAAATCTGGAACATACTACACACCAGCATTAACAAAATTTTGCTGTAGCATATTCTTCTTTGCAGCCACCTGTCTCACGATGAAGGGAACCATTCTGAAGAGTCTCTTGCTCAAACATACTCCAAGTACACTTAACTGGCCTGATCAGCTTGGAGCACACAGGGAAATTTGGGAAATTACCCTAATGAGGCAGAAACTGAGTATTTTACACTCTGAGCATTACATTTCCTATACCCACCCTGTCCACCAAAATAGTGATCTTATAAAATTTACACACCACCCTTCAGGGGTACACGCCCAGACACACAGAAATGAACCTGTTTTGTAAGAAACGATCATTCTACAAAGAAAAAGCTACTTCAAAAAGCACTAAGCCATCAGCTTAATTTTAAGTATTTCTAAAGGCTACACTGGCCACTAAGAAACATGACTGTTATCAATCACTCTTCCCTCAATCGGGAACTTGCATCCCCACCCCTCCAATTACTACCGATTTTAAACATAATCCCAAATACTATAAAAAGCCATTTTGGAGGAACACTGCCAGTAAGTCAGAGATTGTTCACACTATTACCAGATTTTAAAAAGTGACATACAGCACTCTGGTGGCACCTCCCTATAAATTAAGAGGTTAGGATAAACACACGCTTTAGTCTATTAAAAAAAACAAAACAAAACAAGCCAAGCTCCACTGAAACTGTAGTTATTACACAGAATCCCAGAACTATCAGGTTTGGAAGGGTCTTCTGGAGATCCCCATGTTCAACCCTCCAGCCCAGGCAAGGTCACCCGCTGCAGTAGGTTACACAGGAATGCGTCCAGGTGGGTTTTGAATGTGTCCAGAGAGGGAGACTCCACGCCCTCCCTGGGCAGCTGTTCCAGTGCTCTGCCACCCTAAAGATAAAGAAGTTCTTCCTTATGTTGAGGTGGCACTCCTTTGGTTTTAGTTTAGCTCCTTACTAAACAGAGGGCATCCTGTACCACAACGAAAATGCGTTTATCAAATAAACGCATTTATACTGTTTCCAGTTTAAGGATTAAGTGTATTTGAATAACGTTTCATTCTGGGGGCAGATGGTGTCGTTAAAAAGGCCTTCTCCATTAAACGCCTGAGTTCAGCCAACGCTCACTTTACATAACACCGCAAACTGTCACTGTAAACAGCTTGTTCCGGTTTGCAATTTTCTTCCCAAGTCCGCTGTGTTCAGCGACCAGGCGAGACCACGACAGCGGGGCTCGCCGTGGCGTCCATTGTCCACCTCGCCCTGAGCCAGGAAGGCGAGGGCTGAGCGAGCCGGAGCTCCCAGCGCGTCACCGCCTGGGCCGGGGCGGCTCCACGCCGCGTTTCCCCCGCTCGCGGCAGGGCACACGGACCTACTTCCGACGGCCGAGAGGGCAGGGGAGCCCCGGCCGGGCTCAGAGCCCGGGACAAGGCCGCGGTCCCCCCGGCCCCCGCCGCACGCCCGCCCTCGCCGAGCCCACACCGCACCGCTCCCCTCAGGGCGCGGCCTGCGCCCACCCGGGCTCCGCTCACCTGGTCACCGGCGGTTCCCTCTCCGGACATGGCGCGTTAAAACCGGGCTGGGGCGCGGGGCCCCGAGCGGGTTAAAGCCCCTTAAAAACGCTGCTCCGGCCGCAGCCGCCGTGCCCGGGAGAGCGGCAGCGAGAGAGCGGCAAAATGGCGGCGGCACGTCCGGCCCGGGGGCGGGGGAGCGGGGCTGGCGGGAGGAAGTGCGTCATCGGGGCGCGCGGGGGCGGCCGGAAGTGGCCGGAGCGGCGCGCGGAAGGCGGGAGGCTGCGCTGGGCAGGCGCTTCCTCTTCCTTTCCTTTTTCCTCCCCTTTCGCTGTGCCTTCATTCCCTTCCCACACTGTGGGGGCAGAGCTGGCTCCCCGCGGCCGCTCCCGCCCCACACGGGCAGGACGAAGCTGCGGTGCTCGGCCCGGCCCGGCCATGAGAGTCGCGGCGCTGCCGTTGGCTGCCTTCGCCCGCTCCCCGCGTCCTGCGGGACGGGGGAAGCTGAGGGGGTTTGGTGGCTTCCAGCGGCACCTCGCCGGCACTTTGCCTTCGCTGACGTAACGCCAGCGATGGCTGCCAGCCGCAGACTCGTCCCTTCCACCTCACAAGAGCTCTTGCTAACCGGGGCAAGTTCAAAACACAGGCTGAGATCTCGGTCACAAGACCTCAAGGATACAGGAGGCAGCTCCCCCTAAAGCAACTTCATTTTATTTACAAAATACCCGCTAGCCTGTTCATGCGGAAAGGGCCTTGAATCAGCCACTGCAGGGAAACTGTGCTGTATGGAAAAAAAAATCTGGAGGAGGCTTGGCAGATACCAAGGTGATTTAGCTGCCTTCACAACAGCAGTGTAAGTGTTCTTAAAATTGTGTATTATAGGCATGCAAAAATACATGAAGTAACTCGGTGTCAGTACTGGGGGTTCCTTTCTGCCTCATTTTCCAAAAGTCCCATTCTTAAACCGCAGAAATGTGTGGAAAGAGGACATAAGGAAAACATAATATGCAACCTTCTGAAGCTTCACCTGGGAAAAGTAAAGGGAGCAGAGAGTGAAGAGTTATTTGACTAACTGTGCAGTAGCATTTCTCAGAATTTTGATTCTTCAAAATTGAAATACAAACATGCCTATCAATCTGTCTTGGCAGATAAGCTGTCTTGTCTTTGGAGAACAGTGACTTTGTGATATGAGCCTAATTTGTTGAAAATATTTGAGAAATAAATACAATTTCTTTCCAAAACCCCTGCAATTTTCCAATTCCTTATTGTAATATTTTTCCATTTCCTATACAGGAACTAATTCCTTCAAAGTAATTGCTTGAAGCAATGCTGGTGGAACCTCTAATTAGACAATACTTATGTTACTCCAGGACTGCAGGGTGTCAGCTGCCTCCCTGGCCTGGCTGAAATTTTTTTCTGGTTCCTCAGGTTTACATTTTGGGGTGAATCTTGCACCTAAGGAGCAGTATTACTTAAAAAAAAAAGTGTGTAAATGATAGGTTGTGTTTCAAATTAGGTTTGAAAGTGTTTCCTTGTCTTAAATTTAGAGAACAGAGCAGTGTTTAGCTTAACTCAAGTTTTGTCTTGCTGCAACTTAAATTTGGGCCTCATGCAAAAGTCACCTGGCTTGAGTTTGACAGTGCTGTAAATTCATTTTAGTTGGCCCATTGAACAAGGCTGATTTGGGGCTTTCTCCTTGGTGGCATGAGGGCAAATAATAGGGCTGCAACAGCTGAGCTTACAACAAGTACTGAGTTGCAAGTTCCTCCGGCGCAGCCCAAACGTTGTTTTCCAGCCTGGCTGTCCCTTCCCTTTCTTCTGAAGCTGCGTCATCTCCAGGGGAGTAGCTCGAGGCTCCCAGCCCGAGGTAGCTGGGGCAGTGAGGACGTGATTACAGGCCTGGCTGCTTGGAAGGGCTGCACTTTAATTTTCAGATGGTTTGTGATATCAAAGCAAGAGGACATGGCTAATACCTGCTGTGCTGTAGTGATTCATGCTTAGTTCAGTCACTGCTGTGAAATTTAATGGCAAGCCATGAGTTAACTAGGAATCTGTTGTGGATTATACTGCTCTGGGAGGGAATGTGGCAGAAATCAAAAACAAATCTGAAGCTGGTCAGGAATTGAAGACTACTGTACCTACAGGTCTGTGGTACTTAAAACTGGAAGAAAATGAGAACCTAAATAGATGTTGAACCTTAAAGGCTGCCAGGCCAAGATCTTGGCAAACTGTAAGTGAAGCAAATTTGACAGGAGGCTGCTTTCACAGAGTTGGGGGAGTGGTTATCAAACAGACCTGACGTACCTGTCTTCCAAGTGATTTTAGCTGCCACAGCAGCTTATTTTTAATGCTAGTTATGAAATCACAGGTTTTGTGCAACTATAACCACTAAAAACATTGTTTGCAACCTTATTTTCAAAGGGATTCAATCACAGATATAATTATATTAATTATGTCTACTCAGTGCTAGAGAGAAAGTTTAAGGCCCTTAGATTTGAACTGCCCCATTAATTTCTGTGTGTCAGGGCTGAATCTCAAGCTACCACAATGCAGAGGATACTGAAGATTGTCCTCCCCACTGTGTCGCCAGTGTCACCACGCTGTTGGAGTCTGTGGGCTGTCACCCCTCCTCTGAGATGGGTTTCAAACACAGGGTAAAGGTATGTTGACCTGAAAACTGAGAGATCCTGTTTTGCTCTTGGCCAGGGGGATGGTGGGCCCTGGTGGTTCTTCAGGTGAGACTTCTGCAGTGCCTGAGTCCCATATAGAATCCATAATCACTCCTTTTGTATTTGTAAATTGACAACACCGTGGGGATTCTGTGAACTAAAAAAAAGAAGGCAGTCTAAGTTAGTATTTCCATAGGCCATAATTAAGAATGAAATTCATCCTTCTGCCAAACTGGTTTCCTCCCCATTTGACATCCAGTGAGCTGTGTCTCACTAATCAGATGCATCAATGTCAAACATGAGGGAGGAAGCAAAACCCAAACAAGCTTTGCTGAGTTTGCTTTCTTGGGCTCTGCACTGGTACTACTGGAGTTTATAGTCAAGAGGGAAGGAAGCATCTGGGGGGGATTTGGGTGGTGAGGAGGAGAAGGCAGTAGTGGGATTGAAACTAGTTTAGAAATTTAGTGTATAAGCAGAAACAAAGGTGAATGGACCAGTGAATAACTTGCATGATTAGTAGAAAATAATTACAGCAGACTACATAGTTGCAGTAATATATTTTAATAGTGTAATAAGATGTTAAAAATCTGGATTGAATCCTAGCCTCCTCAACATCAATTCATTTGCTTGAATTGCCTACCATTTAATGCTATTTATTACAGTATTGCATAATTTATTTTTTGTAAGCAGCTTTTCAGTTTTCTAAGAAAAGTATAAATGATCATCACATCTACTAAAGAAGCTTGTTCTAAATCTTGTTCTGTTTTCAATGCAGAGTTCTTTTCCAGTGCAAGTAGTTATTGCCTTTCTATAACACTTCTTGCTGTTGTGGATCATTATTAGGGTTCATCAATGTTTATTTATATTGCCTTGTGGATTCTTTGGAAAATTTACAATAATGAAATGAAATCTGAAGCTGGATCGATCTCTCTGTGGTCAAAGCTGTATTTTAAGGATGAAACACTAAGCAGTGAGCATAGTGCTGTAAATTGTTTAAGCCAACAACTGGGTATCCTCAGAGGCAGGGTTACATTGTTTTTTTCCCTTAAGATTTATGGGCAGATATTTATGGATGTACCATTTATAGTGTACATACAGTGAGTCTAATGTCCCGAATGCTGTGGGTGTACAGTCTGTGTGCAGATCAGTTCCCCAGGATGGGCACAGTCAGTCCCACATGTCCAGCAGCCATTCCTCTGGCATTCCTGCATGTCCACTGCCAGGCTGCAAGAGTGTCCAAGGGTCTCAAAATTGGAGAGAGACCGATACCCACCAGCTCTGCCTGGACAAAATTTCTAGGCAGAAGAGTAGAAATCTAGAAAACCTCAAATTACACCACGAAGTTAAAAAAAACCAGCACACAAAAAAACCCAAACAAACAAAAAAAACCCCCCACCAAACCAACAACAGCAACAATAACAAAAAAACCAACTGAAAAATGCTATTTGTTTGTGTACTGGATCAAAGTGGAGTCCAAATGAAGCCTTGCAGCTGGAGGGAGCAAGATGAGGTAATGTCTACAAATAGCAGCACAGTTCACTGATTGCAGCGTTGTCAAATTTTTGAGTGTTTGTAAGCTAAGTATTTTTGAAGTCGTTAAAATGTGCCTGATGACCACTAGCATGGCTACATGCGTTCTTGTGGCTTGTCCGGGTCGGCCTGTGCCCACTCGGTGTCCCCAGCGCTGTGACTCACCCGGGAGGTGGCAGACAAACACTGCTGCGGCTCGGCTGGAAGCGGAGCGAGGGGACGAGCTGCACGTACCTGGCAGCCGCCCAACAGGGAAAATGGCACGGCAACAACTTAGGGGGTTTTGTGTCTGGATTACAGGACTTTTTCCTGCCACATTGTTGTTGGACATCACAAGTGTCTTTCTGTGAATTCTTCTGTCGAGTCACAGCTTGCAATGATGAATCATTTTAAAAGTATTCTAACTTTACCTTATTTTAGGAAAAAGTCACGCGCGTTTTGGGTGTAAGGGTTTTAACAGTCAATAAGAAGGGCAGAAAGAAGAAGCATATGGAAGGAAAATAGTCATCAAAGGATGATTGGAAATCAAAGAGGGAACTTGCCAGTAGGCAGCATAGAGATCATCCAACAAATAAAAGGGAGAACAAAATGAGGTGGGGCAGAACATACTTACTTGTAATTGGTGTTATGCTTTTGCATAGCAGTATTTAGTCTCAGATGTTTTCTAGTGTATGTTTACTCTAGTTGCAAATATACAGACAAAGCCTTTTTAAAACCATAGTGATGATTGCAGTTATTTCTCAATTAAAGCCAGTGATACAAAATTTAGTGGTCATTGTGATTATTGGATATAATACTATAGTGCTTCCAAAAACTGCTAGTGATTAACAACAAATAAAAATTGACTATCTAAGCATAATGTTGCTTGCACACAAGTGCCTTCTACTTAGCTGAATAATCCAATCATAAAATGATGTGTGAGAGTGAGTTTATAAGACATTAGGTGCTGTTCATTTTCATAATATACTGGAAAACATAAGCCCAGAACATCAGAGGTTTTCAAACCTTGGGGTGTTTTGGGCAGAACTCTTGTTTTCTTAAATACATGTTGTCCACAGCTAGGAAGCTCACCCTGCTGACATAAATCCTACCTATGCAAGCGCTGTGTTTGTGCAGCCTGGAGAAACAGGAAAGGTGGAACTGGCCACCCGGTCCACCTGTAATGGGGGTGGGGAGGTTGCTATGCAACTTTAGTATTTGATGTTTTGCTTGAAAGCTCAGCTCCAGGAAACAAGGGTTTACATAAGAATCAATCAATCTTTCTTCTAAGTTTGTTTCCTTCTATTATGAAACAAAGCGTGTTTGTGTGATGCAAGTACATCGCAAGCTCCCAGAAACCTAGAAGCAATGTGAAAGAAACCAAAGTCTGGGCTTGTTTCAATCTCCTTATTTTAGGCAAACTTGATTTACAAATCTTGGAAATGCCACGATGCATTCCTGGTGCTGGAATAGCAACCACCCCCTCCTCCTACATTCACAGTGTACAGCTTGATCCGCAAAATACCCCCTGCTTCAGTTCACCTTGGGAACCCGTGGTGACTGTCCTGTGTGTCCCACCTTAACCTACATTTCTGTCTCTAATGAGGCCATTGTCAGAGATTATTGTTACCAAAGCTAATTTTGAAGAAATGACTGATGTTCCTGACCTCTGTGTGAATCTCCTGTACTGCTGATGTCACCTAGTCCAGACCTGCATGCTGCACATGAAATCACAGCCCCCTGTGTGTTTACCCCCGTGTAAATTTACCTTGACAGATTGCATGCACTTTGAATTAAGGACTGTGTTTTCATACTTATCTCTAAAGCATCTGGGTACCATGGTGATCATACCAGACAAGCAGACAGATACACTTGTGCTTGGTGGTAGCTGCAATGCTGGGGTCCTTTTCCATAAGAAGCTGGGATTCATGTTAATGGAGCTGTGTTCTGTAGTAAAAGCAGTGATTCCAAGTTTTCTTTTGTGCCATTTTTTATTAAATTAATAAGGACACAAAGCTAAGGAGGTGCTTTTATGTTCTCTCTATTAGCTAAGCTTATGCTGCATTTGAACCTGAAATGATACCTCAGCTCAATCACCATATGCTGTAGTAGAATTTGCTTTGTTGTTGTATTTCTGACATAGTATAACACTGCACTTTGAAATCTCATTTAAGGGAAATGTCTCAGCCTAAATATAAGAAAAAGTACCCTTCAGGTCAACAGTCTGAAAAGTATTGCCTCTTCCAGGCAGCTCTAATTATGTATTGATTGAACTTAAATCTTGCATTACAGTTCATTTCATGTTACATGTGTGCATTTGTTATTTTTTTCCTTGTGTTGTTTTGACAGTTTTAAAATAATAATACATGGGTGAGTGTTTTCTCTGGAACGGCCATTTCATTTTATTAGCATACAGTGGGCAATGAGGCAGAAAAGGGAATGTCATTCTTATATATTAGTACTTGTTCCAAGTGGCATCCTTCCAAAGACTGGGGACAGTTCCTGGGAAAAGTACTCAAAATGTAATGGTCCTGCAGTGATTTAACACAAAAAAATGAGGTACCTTGGATTTTTATTATATTTGTTTGCTCTTTGACCAGAAATGATGTGTCTTTATTTCTCATCATTAAGGCTTTCTGTTGTCACTCTTGTTGTGGTCATTTGTCTTGGTTTTGTTCCTTGGAGCAAAGAACTAGAGCTGCTGTGTATCAGAAGTATGCATCCATTATATGAAAAACAGATTTTCAGTGCAAATTTGGTCGAAAATGAATGAATCCCACAACTTTCTCTTTTTTTTTTTTTTTTTTTTTTTTTCCTTCTGTAATTCGTTAGAAATCATGAGCACAGAAGGATGTGTGTATCCCAGCACAATTTGGAAGTGCCGTCCACTCAGATGTGACAGTAGGTTTGGGAACGTTGTCAACACTAATTACCTTGTAAATCCAGGTGCCTATTGCAACAACTGTAGCTTTCCCGGTTCCAAACATACTGCTAGGAGATTTGAAACAGTTAAGCAGTGATTGTTTGCACAGAATGGGAGAAACAAGCCTTTGGGCTGTTGTTTGGATGCTGAAAGGACCAGGGCACTTTCTCACAAAGCTTTACGCAGTATGGAAAGCTCTGGGCCCACTGTGGCTCCAACGTCAAAATGTGCTTTCTGCAGAGTGTGCTCCCGTTCCTGGGTGAGAGAGCCCATGGAAGAATCGCTGCTCTGACAGGACAGAACCAGGGCAGTCCATGGAGTGTGTCAGTGCAGCCTGACAAAGTTGCTGCTGATGCTTTCGTTCAGCTTCTGAAACTCCTGTTGCTGTCTCCTTGCAGAAATGCTGCGTGTCTAAAGCGCAGCAGGTCTCTAATTAGGGAGAACAGCGTCAATTTCTATGTGTTAACTTTGCTCCTACTAAGAAATTCTCTTCAGGAGCCTCCTTTATTTCGTGCTCCCCAAGATTAATAAAGAAGTTATTCCTTAATTTCTTTAGGGTGCAGTCAAGAAATAACAGTGTGTTGTGGTCCTGTGTGAGCAGGAATTCTTGGGATACAGAGCCAAGCTGCTGTTTGTGTGTGCTGGTGAGATCGGGAACATGGCAGCAGTGTGGTACTATGGAGGGATGTCCAAGTGGTGGTGAAAAGCGAGTGGCAGTTTACTTCTTGGTTCAGATAATGAAGACAATGTTAAAGGAGTATGATAAGCGAACGGATGATTGTGCATGTGTGATAGAGTGAATGATGGCACTGCCATAGTGTCTTGTAAGTTACTTGCTCATTAAAGGATGTAACTGTGTTTAGTAACTGAAAGACAGCGGCTGGTTTCGTGGAGTACTTAAAGGACTGAGTGCATTGTGTGTGTTATCTAGCTCGATGTGCTTTTCTCCAGCGCTATCTCTGTCCTCGTGCTGCCTTTTGTTTCAGCCTTTGCTGGGTGACTCATCTTTATAATACGCATTTGCTACAATTATCTGCTGGGTTTCGTAATGAATCCCACTCCTTCCTTTTGCTGCTCTTCTTTTCAGGCTTGCTTTGAGAATTCATGGTTATAAATTCATGACCTTTTTTTTTTCGTTTTTCTCACAGAAGGTACTAGTCACCAGCGTTAAAGAACCATGCCTAAACTATGTGCTAAATCATTATATATATTTTATTTTCCGAACAAATTCAAGTCTGTAAGGAAAAGTACTGCTGTATGCACCAGAAAGGGAGGTCACTGTAAGAAATGTAAGTTAATACAAAGCAGTAATGAAGAAAAATGCCGCTGTTTTAAATACAGTGGTAAATGACCCTTACAACGATGATAAATTTCAAACCCGTATTTGCTCACGTTTTCAAAGGCTTCAGAAGAATACTGTGGATTAAAAACTGTTAATGATTGTTTTATCCTTCTCCTTTGTGCTTAAAAGCCGGAGCAGCTGTCACCAGCACTCATACAGAACCACTGCTATCTGGAAGAATTAACTGCTTAGATTAAATATATTTAAAGTGTCTCTACAGCTTTTTAAAACGCCTATCTCTACATGCATATATAAAATTGAGGAAACAACTTCAGTTTCTCTTTTCCAGCTGAATTTAATTTGTTCTGATTTTTGCATTTAACTCCTATTAAAAGGGAGGACACACAGCACACGATGGTAACAACATAGACAAAGGCATTTATAAACCCCAGACATAAGATGTCTGGGTGAAAAGGCAATTTCAGTCCTGCATCTGGAAGTTCTGGGGTTTTTTTCCTTCTAAATCAGTTTGAAATATTTCATATTATTAAAATACTTTTTAGCTACGACTGGCCGTAGGAGGTATTTTTTCGGTGCTCTTGCTTCTGTATACTCAGAGCATTGCTTATACATTTTTCTCATATCTTGTGTGCTTGACATAGAGTTCTAGAACACAAACTGAATTGTTACCAAATGTGGGCCAAAAACTACATTTAGGGTGATAGAGTGTGTTCTCTCAGAGCCATCTGACAGAGCTTTCTGGTAGCATTGCCATCTATTTCAGTAAAACATCTGAGTGACACACAACAACAAATGACTGAGAAATTCCAGTAATGTAAGAAAGAGGAATGAAAACCAAGCAACTATTATGAGAGAAATTATTTTACCTTTTATTTTTGTGAATTCAGAAAAAATATTATTCCTAATGATTAGCTGAATATATAAGATTAAATTAAATTAATTAGTTTTTCATTTTAGAAAGATTTTGAATAAATATGTTTTCCCATTGTAGGCTGAGAAAAAAAGGGGAAATGAATACTTTAGGCACTTGTAAAATGATAAAATTCAGAGAGATGTTTGTGTTGCTATTTTGTGATCAATACTTACAAATAACTATAGAATATCCTTTACAGGTATTGTCCAGATTTTTTACTGGGAGTAAAGAGAAGATCTCGTTAGTTGGCCTTCTGTGTAGCTCTTTCCAGGGATTAATGCAGCTGGCTTCTATTACGAAAGGACACATACTGAAAAAAATGTCTGAAACAACATTTAGAATGCAGTGTCAAAATGTACAAGAATTAAACCTGCCATAGACTAAAACAGATGCCGAGAGCTTGAGGGGGGATAGAGCAAGAGAAGTGTAGTAGCCCTTTGCTTTCTCTGTAGCCAATTTTGTAAATAAAAAATATAAGATACAAGGCTAAAATTTTCAATGTGTCAAAATGTGTATAATTTGTCTTCTTCATATCCTAGGCACCCTTGAACAGCACTGAAATTTACTGTCAAGTTCATCTCCAAGGAGTAATGAATGCTTAATATTGCAGTGTAATTTGAAAATACTGTAAAAATAAAAAAACCCCAGACCTGGCTTCGCCATTACTAAAGGAAGAATAAGTCCAAACATGCCATCTGAAGAGTTTGTACTTTCCCCATGGCTATCTCGGATCTTTATTTCTTCTCTTTAGATTGTCCTTGTCTTTGGATTAAATCCTGATCCTAGAGAAGTTAATTGTAAAGCTCACAAAGATCTTACTGCAAAGAATCATCACTTGCTGGAATTTGCAAAGCTTCAGCTCAAAATGGGGTTACAGTATATTTGAGGTGGCCATCTCGTTTCCCGAGTGCAATGCTGTTTTCCTCACATCAGCTGTGTCAGATCCCGTAGACTGTTGCATTTGTCCCCTAATTGCAAGAATAATGTCTTGTCCCTAACAATTACTATAAAAATGTGCAGAGGTGCTGTAGTTCCAGAGTAAATTGTTTCCTTGACACCTATTGACCCTTCAAATCCTTTTAGGAACTGGCTATCTTTGAAAAAAAATCACAAAATCATTATTGAATTTACTGTCTGGCCTCCATCTTTCCTCTCTGCCTGTTTCCTGACCAGAAAAGCAAAAAGCTATAAAAAAAAACCCATTAAAAAGAGGGGTGTTCAGTCCAGACTGGTCTGGCAGCTCTAGGCTGTTTGAGTAGGGGAAAAGTAAACAGCTTTTTAAAGAAAGATTACAATTGCAAAGAGTAAAAAGGTAAACCCAGAAGAAGACATATTAGCTTGTTTACTTGCTTACCTCTTCAACTTTCCCTACCAGCTTTTGAGAGTCCTGTCACATCCAGCTCTGCTATTCATAAAGCATCTGTCCTGCTTTTTTCATTGCTGCTTTTGCTGCCAATGGTCTGCTTGCAGCTCATCAGTTCTCCTTTACTATAGGCTAGCTCCCCTACAAAGGCATCATGTGAAATCCAGAACAGGGTTTGGGTACTGTAAAATGTCACTAATCTGGTGGGTACTGAGCTGGAATGTTTTCCTTACAGGATCCTGGATCTGCCCTGTTCTATCTCAAGGCTAACACTTTTTTTTTTCCTTTCATTTATTTTTTTGTCTCTTCTTTCTTACCGAATATTTGATTTAGTAAATTGCATTCAGACAGGGTTAAAAAAAAAAAAAAAGGGGTAGAAGACATTTAGGAAAAGACTCCAAACCCAATACTTACTTTGGTAATTTCTGTGGAATAATTTGTGCTGGTAACTGTGTCACATCGCTCTGCACAGCACTGGGATTTGCACGTTTGTCATGGGTGACACAGTCTTACTTCATATTCTCTTTGAAAATGGGAAGGTAGGGAGCAAACAGGCTCCTCCCAGACACTGCTGAAGTAGCTTTAGGACTACAGAGTACGTGCCATGGTACTCATTAAGTTGTGCCCTGGTTTCCTCAAGTATCCCAGTGTAGGAGTTGTTACTGAGGCAACACGGGGACTACTGTGCAACTCCCATAAAAACAAGTCACTGGGGTGTGTCAGGCGTCTACATGTACATACACAGGGCTCTGCATTAACATTTGCCTTCTTTTTTTTGAAGTTAAGCAACTGAGAAAAGCAAATGGGGATGGAAATAGTCTTTTAAACAGAATACTTGAAGGATTTTTCAATATTTTGATTTTATATTACTTTTCTGTGTTTGGCTTTGGGTAGGAGAGAACAGAAATGCTGCTTGTTAGCTGACCTCAATCTTCATGAGACAGATGAGTGGGTGGCCTTACCAAATGGCAGTCGCCTTCTCTGTTGAGTCTGATACTGAAGGGTGAGCAGAATCATTCCAGGTTGGACTGGGAAGAGTAATTTCTCCATTTGATATAGAGAATTTTCTCAATGGAGCCACCAGTGTTTTGTCCGTGCCAGTTGCACAAAGGTGAAGGATACAACCATGTTGTTCTAAACAAGCGTGGTTGTGGTAGTTGGAGTGCTCTGCTGGGGTTACAGCTTTTCCATTTGGCTGGAAATAGAAGGGAAGCAGGAACCTGTCCAGTTAGCCCCAAATGGAAGAACAGACCCTAGAGCCAGGCAGCAGACACAGTTCTCTCATATTAAGTCACAAGTTGCATATAGTCGTTTGTCTAACCTTTTTGGCTTTTTGTGTCTGTAGAGCAGATGTTAATGCACCTGAAAATAGCAAGTCTGAAGTTTATTTATTCATCCTTCTTTCATATTTTAAAGCTTGTGTGTATATTTATATATGTATGTATAAAAATATGTATACAAATATGTCTGACAGGAGCCTTCCATGGTAGTCCCTGACCCACTCATTGGCATCATGCACAGTTGACTCCGATGTATCTGCTCTGTTCTCCAGAGCCCATTCTGTATGGTCACATCCATGCTGCTTTTGCTGCTAGGGTGAGCACAGACTGTAACTGGAATTACAAGGCACTGACAGGCTTCCTGCATATGCCATCTCTTGGAATAAAACCCCCTATTTTTTCCTATCCTCCCTTGAAGCAGAATATGTGTAGATACTGTTCTATGGTGGCCCTTTGAAAGTCCTCTTGAAAATCTTTGTGAAAGTGTAAAAGGCAGGCAAGCCTTGCAAGTTGTGTGTCTAATACTTGTGTACCCAAGATGTGTTTTCTGCTCAAATTCTGCATTCTAGGGCATGTTTATTTGTAATAGAAATGTCCTGATAATGGGAATCTCAGACAGGTAATGTGAGATCTTCATGTAGTAGTGCTTGCTGGGTTACTAATTTCAAAATTGCTTGTTTTGGCAAGCTGCTCTATGTTGCCTAACTCTTGTTCCGCAGGTGCCACAGACAGGTCCAAGAAACGAAAGATTCCTTTGAAATGCACCCAGGATTTTGTTAGGAGGATTTAGAGGAGTCTTGGAGTAGCTCAATTTGCCGTGGTGGTGAAGTATATGGGCATCCCTGAATTTAAGACTGGCTTGACAGACCTGGGAGGAAGCATATTTCTGTGAGTGCTTTGTCTGGTGTAAATACCTGTTGGGAAAGGTCCATCCCAGGCTACTTTTCCACCTGGTTCTGGGTTTCCTTGCCAGTTTAGTCAGGCAACTCATTTCAGACTGTAGCCAGATGATAAGATGGCATATAAGCACTGTGATTGCAAAATCATGATTAAAAATTTTTTTTAAAAGGGGGTGAAGTGCTAGAAAGTGCTAGAAAGAGGAGAAATCATATAAAGACTCTGAACTACTGATGGTCTTAAGATTGATTAGGCTGAAAGTTACCTTCATGATCATAATTGTATGCTTAAAATACTGAGACCGGAAGAGCGTCAGGATACTGAGACGTGTTGGCAGCATCCATGTGTTTGAAAAGGTTAGGCAGAAACAAAATGTACTCTACTCAGGGAAAAAAAGGGTACATATCAGGGCTTTATCTTAGCGGGGTGTCCAAGACAAGTCTCTGCATCTCCTGAATTTTTTGTGCATGGGTTGCCACATGCATTGATCTCTATGCACAGGTTTTATTGTACCAGCATGGAGGTACTGGGGAAAGATTAGCTCTGAAAAGCAAGTTTTAAAATAATTGCTTTAGAGCAATTTTAAAAGATGTTTTTTCTTTTATTCAACCATGAAATGGAAGTGTCCCGCTGATGGCTCCAGCATATTTTTTAATTGAATAATTAGCATGGATAATAAGCATTCAACAGCGTTTTTGTTGATAATCGCTGGGTTTACTAATCTCCCAGAAGGTGGGATGATTCAGAATCTTTTAATGCCCCAAAATAGAAGATAATTAAAACCCTACACATACAACTTGGAATAGAAATGAGTACAAACGGTGAAGAGAAATTAGAAAATGAGCTTGAGGGGAAAGGATGGTGGTGGTGGGGATAAGAGTCCTAGGTACTAAGAATAGTAAGGATACTTATGAATTGGCACGTTTAGTACTTGGAGTTTTCCTGACTCTGTCACACTTTGCTCTCACCAACGCTGTGTACAGTGGGGCTCAGCAGGGATTCAGTGGTCACACGTGTTCAGAGGAGTGGGTGTTACCCGAGTCAGCTGCTGAAAATTGTATGTGCAGTAATCTCGAGTGAGCTGACCATGGTGAGAGGGCGCTGCAAAGGTTTTGTGGGGAGGGTTAGCTCATATAATCACTGATACGTCGGTCCCAAAGAACGCCCAGTGAGGAAGTGCCCGCCCTGGCTGTACTGCATCATGCCTCTGTGAGTGGGGGGAGCCCAGAGCCACAGAGTGAACAGGCAGAATTGCACAGTTCAGGTTAATGTGGTGTAACACCTTTCCTTGCAGTAACACCGCTGTGGATGTAGCCCACTGCTTCTGTTCTGTGTATCGCTTACCACATATCACTTACAGTCACTTGACAACAGAGGGGCTCCTGCTTGCTCTTGGAATTAATTCTCATGGGAATGGACAATTGACACAAAGTAGACCACTTTTTCTCTTGCATGTGCAAGAGGTATTATTTTAACATTAACTTTTTCTCCTCTGGAAGAGGCGGAAAAAGCCCTGCAGTCACAAATCTGCCATTTACTTGACTAGATGGAGACAGTCATGATGTGACTGGGCGTAGGATGGAACCCAAATGGAATAAGGAGTTACTAATCTCATTTCCAGTGTCCATAAAACAAGGCTATTAATTAACCTGTTTAATAAGTTCTGTTTTTACAGAGGTGTAGTGGATACTGGAGACTTCACTATTCACTTCAAAGAACACGTGATCAAGTTCGTATTGGCACAAGCAGGGCAGGGCTGGATTTCTCTTCAGTGTGCTTCTCTGCCAAACTCTGTCTATTAAAATACATGAGTGTGTGTTTGAAACATCATTTTCCAGCTTTGAAAAAAGAGATGGTATTCAAAGACAAACATTATTTGCTTATTTGGATACTTGCTTTGGTTTGTGGCAAACATCTGTCATGAAATCAGGAATCTCTAGAGAGGCCTTGCCTGCTCCCACAGAAATTTTTACAGTCCAAAATACTGACACATGGGTGGAAGAGAGAAAGAATACAACAGTGGGCAGGGCATTCCCACCAGTGTAACCTCAAATTGCTCTGACTCTTCCCAGGATGTGATGCCTTCCAAATGAAGACTCAACACAGAAAATTGTTGCTTGCTCAAGGAGCAGTGAAGACCGAAGTATCCTCCAGCCACTAAACAGTTCTGGATTAGATAAGGCAATGGATTTCATGGAATAACCCTCATACAATGGAAGGATACTTACATTGTTGTGCAGTATGGCAAAGCAGCCTGCATGGGAGCTGTTTTGGTCATAAGCCCACATCACTGTACCAGGATAGCTTGGCAGCCTGTCCGTGAGTCTTCCCAGAAGCTTTGCAAGTCAGTAATGCTGTGCATTGGCAGAACTTTGAGGAAAAATTAGGCTGTCTTTTGGAATCGTGCTTGCCTCTAGCAAGTGGTATTGTTTTCTGTCGTGTACCAGGACTCTTCTGCAGACAAATGAACAAAAAAATAAAGCAGATTTGGAGCACTGCTTTCAATGAAAGGCCAGACTCTGCCTGGATTTTTTGCATCAGGTGGTATAAGAGCTACCAAGAGTATTGTGTACCCTTCGCATAGCAAGTAAGCAAGAAAAAATGTATTAATTTCTCCAGCTATGTGTGTACACCTGGGGACAAGTGTTGCCAGGAGGGGAATGGACAAGAGAACCAAGATGATTTCATTGCCCATTAAATCCCTACAAGACACAGAAAGGAGAATCTGTAATGCCTTCTATTCAGGTGGCAGGTCTTAGGAGTCTCTTCTCATTTCAGTGCAGCTGGTTTGGTTTTGGTTTTGTTTTTTTCATTAAAATCCTGCTGTTCTTGAAAAATTCAGTTAATTGAGATTTTCTTGAGCAACTGTTTTAGAAAAGAAAACAAAGTAGTGAGCTTCAAAAACATAAAGACTGGAATTTAAACTAACCCAGTATTTATTATTATTTTGAGGTCTTTCAGACATCTTACTCTAGTTTCTAGGTCTATATCACACTTTCACACACATTCTCATACCAACTATCTCTGGAAGTGCAGGTCTTCATAAAAGCACTACTTTTGCCCGAAAACTCCATGAAGTACTATAGTGTTTTACCACTGCAATGCCAAGGGGGTTTGGGTTGGGGGTTTTTTGAGCATAATATTAATTAAATACTTAAGAAAGGTCTGATACTGCAAACTTCATCCCAAAAGATTATATGGGGAATTATTAGGCAGTGATTATTCACATAACTAAAAACTGTTAATGTAAAAACATTTTTACAGTAATAAAATCATATACCATAAATATTGTAAATTATTTGGCATATAGGGAGTTCTGAATTAAAACTGGGATTTGTTAATAGAATACAGTTATTATCACTGCTGAGCCTTCTTACAATGTCTTTTGTAAATTTTCCCTCCTCCTGATTTTTCCTTCTTTCAGAAGCTGTGATCCTGGAATAGATGGTTTTGAAACTGAATTTTAAATTTCAGGCTTGTATAAACTAAGTGGTAGAGCCATTTCAGAAGCTTTGAATTCACTTTGGGTTGTTCTGTGCTCCAAAAATTCATTCATTTAGTGCTTTGAAGTACAACTGGGATCAGAGAACACATTGTCACTGTTAATAAAATTGTGTAACCTCAACATTATCCATCCAGTTTTGAAATAGAGGAGGGGTGGTGCCTGTATTACTTCACATAATCAAAAGAATAGTTGTTGGTTAATAATTGAAAGTTGCATTCCATATATACGAAACAGTGGAAATTTCAAAGATTTCAAAGATACTTTTAATATATGTAGGAGTATTGTTTGTCCATGTGCTGGTAGAATTATTGGGAATTCAAACCTGTGCTGGTGTACCAGAGTTCACTTTTTGTTGTAGTCACGAGACATTTTTTATGGATGACAATCTTTGCAGTTTTTTTTTTTTAGCTAGTTATTACTGTGTTGAGCAGCTTGGGATTTAAGAAAACATTTTGTTTAATGTACATTGAATCTGTTTTCATTTTCAAAAGGCTGATGGCCCCTTGCATAGCGTATTATAGTCTTGATAAACTGAATGAAATTGAAGTATGAACTGCTCTCTGAGCTGGCCTTACTACTCCAGTGGCTCACTACTTAAGCATCCAGAAATTTTGAGTTAAGGTTGCATAAAAAGGTAACTCTGTCCTCTCATTTGCATATGCCAAACATGCTGCTTAATTGCTTGAGAGACAAAACTCTCTGTGTGCATCCCAAGAGCGAGCATGGCCCCGTCTGCAAGGAAGGGAAAGGAAGTTGTGCCTTGGATTGTCCCATCTTCCAGTTCTGCTGGCAAAGTGAAAGAAGTAAGGTGGTGGGAGTTTTCCTCTTCTCTTGTCCTGTGATTGGAGAAAAATGTAGATTAACCTTTAAATTTCTCTGGGAAGTAGGATACTAAGCAGCATTTCCCTGTGGTTTGTTAAACAGTCCATGATTCTAAAGAGAAGGAGGGTGGTGGGGACCCTGCCTATTACTGTTGCTGGAAACTTTGTAGTAATGCTGCTTTTTTTACTTTGACTTTTTCTTTTTTTTTGCTAGTGAATTATTACTTTTGTCAATATGCATTATTTCATGCTACTAGCAAATGTTGGTAAAAATAATTAGCATATAAGAATGATAAATAGCTTACACACATCAGATACAACTTAAATTGCCTGGATTATCCAAAAAAAAGAATTATTACTTTTGTCAATATGCATTATTTCATGCTACTAGCAAATGTTGGTAAAAATAATTAGCATATAAGAATGATAAATAGCTTACACACATCAGATACAACTTAAATTGCCTGGATTATCCAAAGAAAAGAGTATAAGTGGTGATATGGCACTGGAGACTTTGCTTGCCAATAACTTTATATACCTCCTTCCACTTTCAAATATTAAAATTCAGGCTAAGAAAACCAGTATTAAATGTTTTCATTTGTTAATTTCCCTGGTTGTGTTTTTGTGTAAGTTATATATAAAGAAAAATCTATTTTAAAAGCTTTTTGCAAAGTCTTTGTCTTCCATCTGGCACGAAGAGCATTTCTGGAGGGGAGGGGAAAGAAACAGAGTACAGTCTGAGGTAAATTTGATAGTAGAAGATGGGATAAAACAAGAGGCACTTAGACTAATTTAATTAATGCCATGGTGGATTTAAGAATATGCTGTCCTCTACAAGCATAAACATAGATCAGTAGCTGAATTAAGGAGGCAGTATTAGACTGCACCTGTTGGGTTTCAAACTGAATTCAGACCTTGTTTCAGTGTTGCAGTTGGGACTGGCAGTTGCTGAAGGGATTAAATTATTTAAAGCCTTCAGCTGGCTAGTGTAGGCTAGCAGTAGCTTATAAAACACTTAATCTATTTTTTTAATCTCTTCATATGTTTGCTTTACTTAGACAGTAAAACTATACATGACACACACCTGCCACATTCTGAAGCTTCTTTGTCAGATATTTTACATTTATCAATTAGAGCAGCCTTTAAACTGTAACCATTTGGGTTTCACTGACAATACACTTCTTGTTAGCCTGCACATTTTCTTTGGTGAGCTCAAGCCCAAACATGAAGTATGCAGACATAAAGTCCTTTTTCCACAATTTATTCTAAAAAAAAGGTTCCCTTCTAAAGGCAGATGCTGCTCTCCAAATAATTAATGCTTACTGTTACCTTTTGGGTAGTCTTTAAAAAAAAGAAACTAATTCCAAACAGTTTGGAGCTGTGGAACTATTTTTGCAGTCCATTAGTTAACTGCTTACAGGATAGTACAGTAAAGCAGTTAAAAAATAGGTGATACTGTTTAGATTGTTATGTGATATGTCTCTTGTTTCTAGAAAGCCAGGAGTAAGTAATGAATAGCAACAATATGGATTGGTCAGAAAAGCAATTTGGATAGCTGTGCAACACAGGATTAATTAGGCAAATCCTCTTAGGTTTGATAAGCCATTGCTTAGATCTACAGTTTATTTTGTCATTGGTTGCTCCTATTAATGTCTTTTTTCTGTCAGAGTTTATTACTCTGATTTCAGTTTTGCATCATACCTTTTTGTGTCAAAGTGAAGTGCCACTGAATTAACTTACAACCTTCCAAATAATAAGCAGAGAAATGCCTGGAGTCAATTCAAATCAACACTGGCATCCTCTGAAGAGACTTTTAAATAATGAGCTTTTTATATGGGTAATTTCTGTTCAGCAACTGGTGTATGACATCTTTTTGGCCTTCAATGTTAAGTTACAGGACAAGTAGGCATATGTGTCTGCTAATAAGGATGAGCAAATGCTAATTCATGGAAATGAGATGGTTTCTGCAGTGTGCTCTTCATAAAAGCATATGTTTTTGATATTTCTGGGCAACCTTTAATTTTTCTTCTACTTTATGACATTACAAAGCTGTAATTTTATTTCTGTAAAAGGGGTTTTTCTAGTACCATCATCAGTACAGAATAACTTCGCTGCTTGATCTCCTCTAGGTTGTTTTTTTTTTGCATAATGTGTAGAATATACTTGAAAAATATAAAGTACATACGTTGAAGTCGTTTTACTAATTAGTGTTCACGCTCTGTCTCAAACTTTTTTTAAACTAGAGAATGTGCCACTCATCAGAAATAAGAAAAGAAAAAACAGAGGAGGAATAAAAACCCTTACTGGAAATAAAAAGTCTTAACCCCCCTGCCCAAGTGATAGAGACTAACAAGCAGACACCTCGGGACTACAGCAGGATGGCTCAGCCAGCTAGGTGGGGGGGAAATATGCAAAAACGCATGGCAAGAACTGGGCATTTCAGTGGGTGGTGATCAGAGTTTCATCAGTGCTGGGGTTTCGTACTGTTAGACAATGCTTTGTACATGTCGGGGCACAGCTCGTGGCTGCTGTGTGCATGCAGCACAAAATCTGGGAGAACAGCGACTGTTTGCAGTACTCCTTCTTCAGTGCCATTGCTA
This sequence comes from Corvus hawaiiensis, assembly GCF_020740725.1. Lineage (NCBI taxonomy): Eukaryota > Metazoa > Chordata > Aves > Passeriformes > Corvidae > Corvus > Corvus hawaiiensis. Next base: position 57,041,463 of record NC_063218.1, on the reverse strand, counting down.
AGTCAGAATTTATTACAAATCATTGCTCAGGAGTCACCTGAATATTGTTTCTTCTGTTAGAAGGTATTACATCTGAAATTCCGTTTCACCCTGAATGACCTGGGAAACTTTCCACGTATGATTCACCTAATGTGGTCTATGAATTGGGTTAACCTCTGTCATGTCCCCAGAGCAAACCGAAACAAATCTGAATTGTAATAGAAATTTAACTGTGAGACTAAAATGACCTTTAATAGAAAATCAATTGAATATCACAGCTGCTTCTAAAACCTGCAGGAAAAGACTACCCAGAATGCTGGTTGAAAGAGAAAAGTGGGGAATGCAGATGACTTAAGTGGTACCTTTGGGTTGGTGTCTGTGAAAGACAAGAACTATTCCAGTTTGCTCCTCTCTGACAAGGCCCTCGGGGGCCATTGCAGCAGCGATGGAGTACAGTGTGTGCCCTGGCACACCTCTGTGCTGGAGGCTCTGGGGGCACAGGCACAGAGCTCTGCTTTGGGAACCTCAGTTCCCAGAGCCAGCGGGACTTACAGCACACGAGGAGAAAGGGAAGAAAGGGTCTGAGCCTTCGCATGTGTGGGAGGGAGGGCTCTAGAAGTGGAAAAATTACCATGCAGCCCAGGAGAAGCATGATCTTAATATAGGATAAAAAATTATTGAATGTGATGAAATTTAATAATGTTAAATTTATATAGTGTTTATAAAGTTTAATACCATCTCATTCAAAGAAAACGAAAACCTTACTGATAGTCCAGCTGATTTTGTACTTCCTCACAGACCACTACAGAGCACTATGATTTCCCTTAGCTGGAAAGGCAATTTCCTGGAAAGTTTTGTGATGGCAAGAAGAATAACTTGATTTTTCCACCGTTTCTCTTTGATTCTTTGGCTGGTTTTCAGTCCTGCTGTGTTGCTGGGACCGCCAGGGGCATGAAGCAACACCACAGTTACTGCGGTAACTGTGGTGTTAACCGTTAACTGCGGTAAACACACAAGACACATCCATGGGTGGTTTAGGTCTGCACTGAAATGGCATCTGGGAGAGGAAAATCTGCAGGGATGTCCTAGTGGGCCTGAGGAGACAAACTAATCAAGAGCTTTAAAAATAAGGCCGTGATGATCAGTGGAGAGGAAACAGCTTAGCAACTTCTTTTTTTTTTAAGTGTTTTGTTTTTTTTTTTAAACCAAACGACACAATTTGCAATTATTGCATATTCCCAATGACAGGATGGGATTATATTTGTAAGGTTTTCTTAAAGAATAAAATATTTGGAGAGTTTTTATTTTGGTTAATATCTAGATTAAGTTCAGCAATTTTGCAGTATTTACCATTCTTGTCTGGGAAATACTGATTAAACGTGCCTTTCTACTAAGAAAGACTGATCCAAGTCAATTGGAAGACTTCATGAAAATGTAATGATTTTCTAGATATTTGTAATAAATAATGTCAATATTTTGCAATGTAATCAAACTGTTGCCTTTAAATCATGATTTTCTTCCAATATACTTCAGCTCAATTACTTCTGTGGCTTGTCCTGGTGTGTCTTAGAAGAACCTTTCTACATGTGTCAAGGCAAACATTTTAGGGGATGTGTTAACCACCTTATTTCTACATTCTCATTAGCATCAATTAAGCAAGAACAGTATACAGAGAAGGATTATGGAGAGACAAAATTATTTTAAGGTGTCTGGGCCAAAAAAACCCATGGATTTCTCATTCTGATTTGTGGAAATGAATTATTTTTAGGCAGCATTAGTGATATTCCCTGCAAAAGGTTACTTTTAATGGTATAATATATGCTCTCTGGCTCAGAATAATTTTCTGAGCCAATATTGATTTAGGATTAGAGTGAAAAATAGATCTCACTTTCTCATGTTAAACTAATTCCAAATTAAGGTTTAAATTAAAAGGTTAGGAAGAGGTCTCAAAAATAAATCACTTTGGAGGCCTCACAACTTCATTACTGTTTGTCTAATAAACATCAAGCTTTAAAAATTACACCCTGAAAAGAAACTAAATGAAAATTATGATTCAGAAAGGAGCTTTGCTAAAGATGTTTTAATGAGTAAGTTTGATTGCACAGTCACTTAGTGAGTGTAATAAAGTACAAAAGGCAATGTAAAGTTGTTGTAAATAATGTAAATGCAAATGGTGTTAGAGATGACAGAACTGACTCTGCTGGACCGAAAGGCATTTCTGAAGCTACTGTGGAAAGATATGAGATACACTCACTGAAATGAAAGGGGGAAAGGACAAATGGCCAGGTTGCTGCAATCAAGGTACTCCACCACTGATCAGAAATAAAGCCAAGAGCTGCACTTTTTTCTTAGCTATAAAGCTTAAGGGACATGAGTTATCCAGCTCATTTTTAAGTATGACTTAGTGCAAAAGCTACAGACAGTGATTGAATTAGTTTTAAGTGCCTTACACTAAGAAGTACGTTGTTAAAGAACTAGATAACTAGGCAATTTCCTATTGTGTTTTTAATTAAAGATAATATTTTGAGCTTGGAAATGAAATGCAAGGAAGTTAATTATTGAATTAAATTAGTGCTTTTCAGTATCATCTGCTGAGTGGAATGCTATTCTGCCTTAAAAGCCTCATATAAGCAGCTAAAGCAGTCTTTCACACATGTAACAGATACAACTATTTAATAAAAAATGAATGAGAAGCTACTCATACCCTGCTGTGAAATAGTTATTAGTTTCTACTATAATACATGAATTTGCTTCTCCTGAAGAAATGCATTTAAATGGTAAAGAATGGTTGATGTCTGATCATTATATTTAATGTGTTAAACCGAAAATATTTATACTGCTTTTAAGTTCAAGAGTCAAATAGCTGTCATCATGCCAGGCTATAAAAAGCTGATTTCCATGTCTTTATGGTATGTAATGATGAGTGGAACCACACTAACAATCCAGGTTTGTTTGGGATTTTTTTAAATACTTTTCTCACTAAATTGTCATCTCCAAGGGCTTGCTTTTGAGGGGGAATGAATACATGTGTAAACAGTACTTGAAGAAATGGAAAAATTTCTGTGAAAAATCCTGATCCCACCCATGGAACTGATGTACTTTTTGAAGATTTCAGTGGGACTTGCATTATATTTATTGGGCTTTACATGACATACGCATTTTTGTCTTTCAGGAGAAAAACAATGTTGGCAGTCCTACAATAATGAATAAAACTGGCACTGGCAAAATTTCTTCCTTCAGGAAATAAGGACTCCTGAGGCAGGTGGGCAGCTGGTGCACTGATATGATGCTCCCTACAGTGCTGGCCAAGATTGTCTCCTCTTTCCTTGTACACTCCCCTTTTTCTCTCTGAATCCATCTGTCGTCTCTTGTCTGATACTTAGATAGCAAGCTCTGTAAGATTTCATTTGGAAACCCTCTTTGTGGTTTATATTTCAGGTGACTCCTGACCATGAAATTCTGGTCCATAATTTGGACTACTTTGCTATTATTGTTGTCTCTATATCGATTAAAATTAGTACTGATATTCTGGATATTTCCCATAAATGTTCGTTACTAGTTTAATGTAAGCATTGCGAGATTTTGATTGAGTTTTATGTAGTAGTTACAACACACAAAGCATCAGGAGATACTTGAATGAAAATGGAACTTCTACTATTATTCCAGCATTGATCTTAGGAGCTGTATAGGTAAGAAACTTAATTTATTAAGTATTCAGTGTGCAAATTTTCTTCAGTAATCAAAAAGCATTTGGAGCCATATTCATCCTAGAAATAATTAGACTGACCATAATGGATTTGCTCCAGGAGATCATTTAGCCAGCATTGCATGTGTCGTGCACAGCTGCCCATCAGCTTCCTTTCTACAGTCAAGTTAGATGTGTAGAAAATTTATCCCCAGCCCTGATGCTGCCGGTTGTCCGGGCCTGTTCCAGAATATATCAGTGCTGGTGGTGATTATTATCACACTGTGTGATTAACAACTACAGAGAGGAAAACTAGGTACAAAAGGAGCTCGGTAAGGTGTAGGAGGAGAGCAGAACTCTGGCAGGACTTCCTGTGTGTGTTGGCTGTGGTGCAGGATGTGGTACCCTGTGTGCGATGCCCACCGCGGTTGCCAGGGAGACTGTGCTGAATGCAGACCTCCCCTCCACCAGGACCTCTGTCATGAGAGGAAACCTGCAGGGTTTCTCTCCAAGTCATGACACCACTTCCACAGTCTGGGAAGCTGCTTCCCAAGACCTGTGCACGTCCTATCCCTGTTCTGTAATCTCTGCTTAAGCATAAGTCATAAACAAGTGAACAAAAAGAGATATAAAATAACACAATCAGTGATTTAAATGGTGTAGCTTCTACCCTGTACACAGGCTGCTTGAAAAGCCCATACCTTTTGATTAAGTAATGCTTTTTCCTGCTCTTTTTCATGCCTTAATTTTGGGGCATTTCAGTCTGTGCCCTAGCACCTGCTCTTTTAGCTATTACCTTCAGCTTCCTTTTGGTATTTTTGTGAAACGTGAATGATAGGTGATACATTTCCTCACAGGATGCACTTTTATCACATTTTGAGGACTATCCAGAATAGGAACTATAGATTACAGTGTCCCACATCTATGTAATTAAATAATAAATTAAATTGATTAATAAAGCATATTTTTACTGAAAATATGGCTAATCTCAGATTTGTATTTTTTATTTTTAAATTATTTTAAAACATGAATATAGAAAAATAATGAAGTCTATAGAGATGTTTCTTGTCACTGAGATAGAAAAAGGATAAACTAATTTGCACTTATTAAATTGTTTTTGTTGGGAATAGCTGTACGTATTTTCCTTTGTAAGATATGCCACAAGAGGTAGGAATGGAAGTACTTCAATCCCTGACAGATGTACTATTTATGTAACACGTGCCAGTTCATTATCTTATTCTGAGATGTGCAGTTTGTATTTAAAAAAGAAAAATCAATCTGAAAATGGTCTTGAGGTTCAGTGCATATATTACAACTGCAGAAACGGTGTTTTCTAAGCCACAGAGTTGATAAAAATAACTTGTTTTAGAAGGATCTCCAGTTTTCTTGAGACCTTCTGTTGAAGAAGAATCTGAGACTGGAGCCGTGGGCCTTTTCTTGTGCCTCCATGTCCTGATGGCAATTCTTCCATTCCTTGTGATCCCCTTCAGGAGAAAATCCAGCAAAATCATTGCAGTGCTGTTGGCAAACTCTGAGGATACCATGAGAACTTTTGCATGTACACATGAGTGAATCTCACCATGGTCTCACCAGGCTCAGTATTCCTGGGGTAGCGGTCGTGTTTTGTGCTCTGCAGTTTCTGTCCTTTCATTTTCTCACCTGTTGTATCTCACTGCTGTTCATTTTGTTTGAGCATGACGTGATGCTTATGACCATGTTTTTATTTCTAGATACCTGTTTGCAATTTTCCTTTCCACTTCTCCTCTCTCATGTTCTTTTCAACATCAGATCATTAATGTGTAGGGCTGTACTCCCTGTTCCAATGGCAGAGAGTGGTAATTATATCAAAATATGATAAAGCCATAAAACCCAACTGATTTCCTGTCTACCTTCACAGTAAATCTAATTAAAATGTCACATGGGTAGGCATGTCATTTTGTGATGACATGATACTTTTGTGTATTTTACACTAAAACATTTTAAAATTAAATTTGTTTAATCAAAAGCATGAGTCAGAAAGTAACACCAGCTTTATGTCTAACTTGCAAAGAGGTGTTAAAAGAAAAGCAAATGAAAATATTTATAAAGCTTTTACTATCACCAAAATGGTTATAAACTGAAAATGCTGCAGGTAAAAGCACCACCACCACCACCAAGTGCACATGCAGTTAGCTCAGCAGAAGTGTTACCTGATCTTCCCCTGCATTGTCTGAAGAGAGACTGCTCAGAGGTGACGGGCCTTTGTGGGTCGTAATGACAGCCTGCTGCCATTGTTCGTGTGATGTGATACTTTCTGCCAAGTGTCTCATTACTAGGAGGGGACACGGTGTATTTCACTGGGTCAAAACAATTCATTAAACTACTGCTGAACATCAGCTTTTCCTTTGGAACAGATTTGGGCTGTTACTGGCTTGGAACAGAAAAATAAAAAATAAGCACAAGTTACTTTTGTAACCTTTGTAAGAATTCCATTAGAACACTTGCATCTCTGAATAAACACATTTATAGGAAAATATGCTCTTTGCTAAAGAAGGAAGTGGTTTTTTCCTTTATAATGGTTTGATCTGTTTTCATAACTCATGTAATTAATGTGCCTTTTCTGTTGTTCGTTCTAGGCGGAGAGTCTCTAATGTGGGAATTTAAATCTTTAGAAGATATTTTTAACTGGTATTTCATTAACGATGTCTCATGAGGGAGGGGAGAAATAAGGATATCTACTTTTAAAAGGTAGGAAAGCATATGGATAAGTTGCTGATGTATTAAACTATTAAGGGAGGGTGTATGTGGACATTTGCAAGCCACGTGCACATTGACTCGGGTAAAACTGCTTCTCAGGGAGGATTTGTGCCACAGACAGATTAGTAACAGGGCCTTACACCACTGCAACAAAAGGGGGGTTTTTTGTGGTTTGGGTTTTGCTTTTAATGTGGTTGGACTTTAGCTGCTGATAGCAAAGCCCTGGCTCAGTCCTCAAGTGCTTTCACTGTGAGGTTGGAGAGACCCAGGTAACGAGGTCATCTTCCATTTAATTCTAAAATAGGCTTGGAAGTGATTCAGTGCCTGCCAGAGTTAGAGTGGGCTCCACTCCTCTGTGCTGTGGCTTGTGGGGGAGACTGGTACATTCTCCATTAAGATAAAACTTCTCTTTGCCACGGGAAAGCCTCCGCCTGAGCTAGCAGTCAGTCAATCAGTCTATTTACTTTAAAAGGCTTTGGAATATATTGCAAAAGCACAGCCCCAGAGATCTTTACTCATGTCAATAGTTTCCCTGGAGTCAGTGCACCTGCTAATAAGCACCGACGCACTCGAGTAATGCAGGGTTATGTTTTAATTCTGTAATTTGACTGCCTGCTTGTGTTTAATGACGTTTATTTGTAGGAATGATGCATTTTGGGGAGTGAGGTCAGCTGGAACATTTGTTGTGCTCTTCATCTGTCTGCAGCCCTTGATCTTGCAATGTATCAGTCACTAAAGAGAGAAGTCATTACTCACCTGTAAAAATGAAATGATTGTAGTATTAGTGGATGGTACCCTATGGATATTCTTAAATGTAGGGTGCTTATTGATGCTTATTTCAAAACAACAGGAAAAAATGGCAATATTTGCTATTAAAGATTTTTTACATTAGCACAATGTCATTGGAATTTTAGTTTTAAATATGCTTTTTATTTCAAAAAGTGATTTTTCTCCTCCATAGAAAAAGTGTTTCAATGTTTTTTTTTGACTTTTTATGTAAAGTAAACATTTTTACAATGTTTGGATATCATTAAATTGAGAGTGGATGATCTTATTTTTTGCTGATTACCTTGAATATTATCATTCTCAGTTCAAACCAGGTTCTCACCATTTTATCGTTAGAAATCTGATATTGTAAAATATATTTGTCCTTGCCAAACACTTCAAAAATAGAAACATACTGTATTTTTGTACACATTTACCATTAGTTAATCCTAACAATCACTTCCAATTCTTTTCCTGCTTGAGGGAGCGAACATAAAAATGTAATTATTAAATACACTTATGTGAAAGACACTCAGACACCACCGAGGCTATTGATTACGTGAAAATAGCTAATTAGAAAGACTCTTGCAAGAAAATTTAGAGTATCAAACTAGAAATGTATATTATCGTGACACGTTTCCTGAAGACAAACCCTTTCCCTGTGGATTTCCTAAGGTACATGTGTAAGGGGTGATCTACTTCTATGACTCTAACAAAGAGGAAAACTAGACTGAAAATGAAAATACAGTCTGAAAAATACAATACCATGATACCTTAGCATTTACATGGTCCAGTAAAGATATTTCAACCACCCCATAAAATCTTGCATTTCTTTAGCTCTTTGTTAAAGAAAATATGTTAATATTCTCTATGAACATAGATCTTAGCATAGTTTAAAACACAGCAATTAAGCATCTGTCAAATCTACACCTATTGATGTAATATGTGCACAGGCAGAGAAATAAGCATTTCACAGTGTCCCTGAGCAAAATCATCTGTGACAATTAGCAGGGTTCTATATTTTTAAATTATAGTTGTCCCAGTTAGCTGTTTCAACAACTATGGCACTGAAAAGGACAATAAGGTTGAAAAGAAACAATTCAAAAAAAGAAAGAGAGAGAGAGAGAAAAGTTCTGTAAAACCTAAATTGAACTAGTAGGTATTTATGTAATTTCAAGATAAATTCATGATATTTTTCTATTTGTGTTTTTTTTCCTGCTGCCTTGTATATAAACATCTATTAAAAGTTGGACTCCATGATCTTGGAGGTCTTTCTCAATCTTAATGATTCTACAGTGTAGTTTTTCTGCCTTTCTGTGATGTGAAAAATTAGGGGATTAGTGTTTTAGTTTGGATGAGGTGTGCATTTCATTTCAAGTCAGCCAGCTTTTACCTACATGATAACCAAAACCATTTTAGGTTCCTTCTACATTTTCTAAGAATTACCATTTTAGTCACCCTGTCATTACCTTTAGATAGCAGACAAGTTTATTTCCTAAGAGTTACCATTACCTGGCAGAATTTGAAATAGCAATGTGAGGATGGTGCGGGAGGTTTCTTGGAAGTGGGTTTTAAAGGCTGAGGAAGGAACAAGTAGAAAGACAGGCAATCTGAAGAATGTTTTAATCTGATTTTCTTCTTTGGAAGAGCTGCAGTGGATCACTCCTCATTCATTCCCTCTGGGAGATGCACAGGGACCTGTGGTGTCTTCGTGAAACGAACATTGGCACAAGCAGGCACAAAGCCCCAGAAACCACCATGAGCCCATGGAAGGTATTTTCTGTCCTTAGCTGCTTTTAAATCTTTCCAGAGGAGCCAGGCTGTTGAATTTGTAAGTTAAACAGCCAACAATAAACAAATACCTTTCCCCACCTCTGCTCCAGTGTATTTTTTTTAGTCCTGTATTAAATCTGCAAAAAATAAAGTGGAAATAAAAAGTGAAATTTGTGCTTATTTTTGCAAGTGACTCAGTGTAAAATGCATAGAGAAGCCTGTGTGTTTTTTAATTGAGGAAACACAGTGCTTCTCAACTGATCTTCCAGTTGTTGCAAAAGGAGCAAAGTGTATGTTTGCTTTAAATTTGAAAGTAATTTTCCATTTACACCCAGCAACAGAAGGTTGGATTTTGGATATACCTAGCAAACATATCTATGGGGAGGGGAGATGGGGAACTTTGAACCAAGCTTATCTGAATATGATGGTAATCAGTGGAAAGTGTAAATTTAAATTCTTATATTTTAAAAGAGCACTTTTTATCAGTTCAACTCTGATCCCTTTACATGTTTCCACAGGAATCTGGATCTTGAAAAGTTTTAATCCAAATGCAGAATATTGAATACTTGTTTCTTATAATACAAGTCATACTTGGTGACAGTTACATCAGTTAAAAAAATTCATTAGATAAGGAATTGTGAGAAGAAAATAAACAATTTTGTCCAGTGTTACGTCTGTTTGGGAAGGAAAAATACTTTAAGCATAAAATATTTCATCCAATGTGAAAAACAGTAAAGTAATACTATAATTTGGAATCCTATAACTTGAATCCATGAATTAATTTCCTGCTTAACAAATTATTAGGTACTGGGGGAAAGACTAAAGACTGTGGCCTGCAAGTTTTAAAGAAGGAAAAATTTAAATGGAACCTTGGCTTGTTCCGCCCTCCTTGTGTTGATCTGTACTTGCTGCTTGTACGTGTCAGATTAGGTGAAGGCCTGGACACCTGCAGTGGTCACAACACGTTGCCAAACAGCTTCTGGGTTGTTTGGATTTCATAATTTCTACCCAGAAAACTCAGCTGAAGCCTGCACAGCTCTCCCATCCAGGTGACAAGGAAAAATTCTGCCTTCCTCTTTGTGTCAGCTCTGACAGTCACAGAGTGTACTCCTGACCCAAGAAAAGCCTTTTCAGCCGGGTGAGCTGAATCTGCTAAAAGGGATATTCAGTGCTAGCAGTGGAGAGCCATCACTGGGGAAATTTAACTGGTCAGGAAAATTATAAGAGGCCTGTTCTGTCCCTTTTCACAGCAAGGAAGTGTGGCTTGCTGTTTCATGCAATTGCATCTATGTTATTAGGGACTGAGCACGGGGCCTGCTGGATGGAATTACAGCCCTGTGGTCTTGCCTTCTCCTGTCCTATCTTTGTGGCTTTGCTCTAATAGCAGAGCCTTGTTCAGGACTCAAGGTTGTTCAAAAATTAAGAGTCTAGCTGATACAAACAACTCATAAGCTGATATAAACAACTCATACTGGCTGTAAAAAGTGTTTTGATGATATAGCTTATAGCAGTTTGAGGAGTAAAACAAATTGTTCTAGCCAAAGCATTTTCAGTCTGCATGTACACTTGGGATTTTGGTAACAAAAATAGCACAAAATGTCATTAGTAGGTGTTCTGCCAAAAGCTTCTAGCCTGTCCTTAGATCATTTCTTTTTGCTGCCTAATAGATTATGTCTGTTGGAAATATCTTCTTCTAACTTCTGTTTCTTTTTTCTACTCAGAGCACTCACACCTAACTAGTGCTTATCCTCTGCAAATGCTTAGAAACAAGGAGGAACAGAAGGCCATGGAGGTGTGTGTTTCAATGCTGGACTTTCTAAATGAATCTAAATGACACGGGGCCTCCTTCCACTGAGTTACTTAGGTACTTTGAAACAAAACACTCCCCTCCAAACGGTATCAGTAGTCCACAGTACCTACAGGTGTAACAGGAGTTTCCACATTAACCCCTCAGTTGCCTACCAGCACAAATGTACCTGCCAAGAGAAAATTAGGACAAGGAAGTGTTTGCTGTTTTCCAGGTGACAAAAAAAATCCTGTGAGGGATTTTTCAGGGATTCTCAGACACAGTCATATTTAACCTCTGATAGAAATGTTCATCAGAGTGTTTAAAGCTTGCTGATACATCTAATGTTGTTTTACTGTGCTTTGTGGGCACTTAAAAACTTTTTTGTGGCCAAAGTAATCCTTAGGAGTCACTGACGGAGGAGGTTCAGGGCTTCAGCTTGCACTGGCTCTGGCCAGCCCTCAGTCCTAACACTGAAGAAATGTGCAGTGGATGAGGAAACCTTTAACTGAAACAGCTCCCAAAGAAGGGAGTTTGTAAGGAAATAAGGACAAATAATGGATCTGCAGAGGGATGATGTGCTTCACAAAAGCAACTGAAGGAGTTTCAAAGAGATTTGAGAGTTTGATTACACGCTGATGATACTCCTGTTGCAAGGTGAGTGGAAGTCTAGCTTGATCTAATTAGCTAAAACTGGAACATGAGGACAGAACTGACAGTGCTGGGATGTTTTGGGAGGTGCTGTCATTTAGCAAATGTGACCAACTCAAAACTCCAGTGAGAGAACAGTATGATAAGAGAGGTTAATGAGCCCAAAGTCACCCCTCCTTTTCTAAATCTAAATTAAAATCTGTTTCTGAAAGTCGGTTGAAACTGTGCATATGTATCAGTGGAGCACTGGATTCATAATTTTGCCTGTTAGTAGAGGATTGGCATCATTCAAATTTACAACTGTATTTGGATTGTTTTGGTTATCAAACTATAAGAAGGTGCATGGTGAAACATGGGAAAATTACTAGAAATATATCCTAAAAAAAAACTGGAAATACGATGTTGAGACTTGTCAGTGGATCACAATTTGGGGTGATGTACACCAATTTAAGTTTGCGGATGAAGTATGGATTGAATGAGCATACATTTAATGCTTTTTTTTTGGTTAAGCCATTTTAGAGTTTGTATGGTTAAGTAATCAACAAGAATGTTTATCAACATTTACTGTCTATTTATATGTTAATAAAACATGTAGAAATAATTCTGTAGGATGATATTTTTTAGGAGCTTGATTAATATTTCTAAAATTAGTAAGCAGCTCTTGAGAGCTATAATTTACTACCATTGACACCCACCTATCTCTTCCGCAGCCCTAAATTATATGGCTCATTACTTACAAGACTGAGCATTGGTGGTGTTGTGGTACTAACTCCAATGTTAGGTTTTAGTACTTCTGTACAATAAGTCTCTCTTCTCCAATTAATTAATTCAAATTCTGACTTCACATCCTAACAATCTTTATTACAAGGACTGGTCCTAAATAAAGGCTAAGATCAAGCAGACACGTGTTGAAAATACTGGAACAAGTAGTGAGAAAAAATAGCAGAGTACATGTAGTTGTGCAAGTAAATAAAGAAATTCTTTGTTATTTTTGGCAAGAGGTGGAGAAGCATGTGATGTCCAGTTGTAGCTGTAGCCAAGGATTTATCTTGGGGTTAAATACTTTATAGGCAAACAGTAATTCCTTTTTCGCCCCACATCAGCTGAACACTATTTTGGGTCAAGAATGCTGTTTGCAGAAGTTGACCAGTCCTACAACCAACCACTAATATTTAAGTGATGTATAATATTAGGGACATGTTGTAACTGAGGGTGTATCCTGTTATTTTGTGAAGAGTTGAGCAAGGCAAAATGCTGAACTGTAACGCTGGATGCAAACTGGTCAATACATTTGCTCCGTCCTGTTACCTCTATAGTTAGTGGTGTCTCTGATGGGCTCAGGCTAACGTGGAAAGGGAAGGATGTCTCAGACCACATCTGGAAGGTTGGTGCTTCACAGTTATTTTGAGGGCTGGCTGGGGAAGTCTCTTCTTCTTATAAGGCACGAGCACTCATTTAAATGAATTGGGAGTTCACATGTTCATTCTCACCTGGTCATCGTCTAAGCTCCAGGTCTTGCGAGTCAGGCCTTTCCCCTGGCACCAGTTTCCTCACCGCTAGGTACGTTATGTATCTGTGAATAGTGTTATGGGAGTTGGCAGCTAACAAGGTGGGAAGAAGAGCTCACCGCGTGGGGTGTGGTGATTGGGATGGCCAGCACTGGAGGACTATTGGGGGTTTTACAGGTGCTCGTCGGAGAGCCCCCACAAAGCATGAGGTTGCCTTCCTCCGGGTAATGACAGACCGGGGCGGGCAGAGAGGAGAGTTCGCGGTAGGAGCATCTCAAGTTATCCTCCCAGGGCTTCCTGGGGGGACCGTCAGCTGGCGCTGAGGAGGCTCCGCCGCTGAGCTGCTGCCAGGGGCAGTGATGGCCACACAGCTGCCTCGGCCGGTCAGTGCGAGAGGGCAGGAGAAGCGCCCGGCGTTACTCCCCGCGGACGGGGCCGGGCGCGGAGCGCGGTCCGAGCGCTGCCGGCGGGCTCGGGTGGCGGCGGCGGCTGCGGCGCGCGGCGGGGCCGGGCGGGGGCGCTGCCGCCGGGCCGGGCGGAGCGAGCGGGCGGCGGGAGCGCCCCGCAGGCTGCGCCCCGCGGGCTGGGCGGGGGCCGGGGCGCGCCGGAGCGGGGCTCGGCCGGCGCCCCCTCCGCAGTGCTCGGCGGGGCCGCGGCCCGCCGCTCCGGGGCGATGGGCGGCGGCGGGCGACGCTAGGCCGCCGCGGGCAGGGCGGAGGCGGGAGGAGGCGGAGGCGGAGGAGGCGGCGGCCGGGGGCGGGTTGGGTCCCTCCCTGGGAAGATGAGGCGGAGGCCCGGTCTGTCGAGCGGGCTGAGCTGGGGCTCTTCCCTCGCAGCCGCCAGGACAAGATGGCAGCAGCCGAGGCGGCGGCGGCAGCAGCAACAGCGGGAGCGGCGGGGCTGAGCGGCTGAGCCCGGCCGGAGCGGCCCTTCCCCGGAGCGCTCCCGGACATGCCCAGGGCGGCGGCGGCAGCTCCAGCGCGGACGCCAGCGCGGCCCGACCCGTGAAGGTGAGCGGCCGGCAGCGAGCGGGGCCGGCCCCGGCAGGCGGAGAGCGGCGCTGCCTCCGCCGGCGGCGTTCGCAGCCTGTCCGCGGGGGGCTCCGGCGCAGACCCGACCCCCCTGCCCGATGCGCGGGGCAGCGCCGCCGGCCTGGCCGAGCGCGGCGGCGGGGAGAGGGCAGCGCCGCTTCCCCTTCCCGCTGCCCTCGACGGCGCTCGCCCCGCCGCGTCCCCGAAGTTTCCCGTTCCTCGGTGCGGCGAGGCGCCCACCCTGAGCCGCCCCGGGTGCCGGGCGAGGCCGCCGCCGCCCGGCGGGGGAGGTGTGGCCGCCCCTCGCCCGTTGCCGGCGGCGGCGGCGCTGCCCCGCTCCCCTCCGGGCGCGCCGCCTCCTCCTGCGCCTTGTATGGAGCGCCGGGGCCGCCCGGGCGGCGGGGGGTCCCGGGGTGGCGCCCGGGCGCGGCCGCGGCTCCGCCCTCTCCGGGTCCTGCTCGGCCGCCGCCGCCGCCGCGGTGGCTCCTGGCAGTCCCGGCGGGACGCGACCCTCGCCCCCTGACCCCCGAGGAGAGACCCGCGGGACCCGCGCTGGGGGGAAGCTGGGGCGGCAAATGGTGCCGAGGGCCGGTATCACTAACAGCAACTGGAAAGGAAGTGGACGCTTTAAAATTTGGTCAGTTCCCAAGAACGAGCTCTCTAAAAACAGAGGGGTTTATTTGCTGGAGGCTTTACCGTAATGGTTGCGGCAGGGTTTGTGCGGGGTTTGTTCTGGATTCGTCGCGGTATCAATTGTAAAGCTGGCAGGTGCGTTTACGTGTGTTTAACGCTGTAAGAAATAGTGATGAGTTTGTAAAAATTGTTTTTATTTAAATTAAGTCCTCAATCGTTACTGCTGTGTGCTTACACGCATATAAAGGGCTTTTTTTTGAGGCTCTACTTTTGTTACTAACTGTTGCATCTGACTTAAAATGTCAGAAACTGATTGTTTCCGTTTTTGTTAACTTAGTTCTTGGGACTCTAAGGCTTGACTTTCCAGAAATTATGTGGCGCCCTGATGTTTTTACATCTTCCTACTTGTGTATCACCTTGTTTATTTCAGTTAGTTTAGTGTCTTTAAATTGTGCGAAAATATGTTATTATGCGAGACAATTACATTACGTAAAGCTGCAGTTGTTGATAACAACGCATGTTTCTGGGAATTTTTTCTGCCCAGTATTACTTCCCATTACATCATTTGCAAAAAGTTTAGGCTCTGATTCATGTCACACCAAGTAGGAAAGCTCGGATGGACTGTGAGGACTTACTTTCTTGACATAATAATTCCACAACAGAGTTAATTTGCTAGTGCTTTCTATAAACTAAGTTTAAAATACACACAGTAATTGTCTAATAAGCGTGGCAGCCAGCAGTGAGATTAATTAAGCACCTGGAAAATAGGTCAATACTGTATTACGAAGTGACATGGTGAGATGGCAAATAAATAGAGCAAAGTGTTAACGTGGACTTACCGAGGGAAAACTGATCCCGATGGAGCGGCGGTGCCGGCTTTATCTGCGCTGCCGCGGACCTTTTATGGTAGCGCGCAGTGAGGGGGTGTTCGCAGCCCTGCAAAACAGGGCTTGGACTTTTCCCTCCCTGCTCTTGTTCCTGGGGGCTTCTCTTGTAGTTGCTTGCTCAGGGTGTGGCGCTGCTTGTGCTCGTAAATTATTTTTTCATAGATGAATTTTGCTGGGTGTTCCAGTACAGAATGCGGCGGTGGTGGTGGTGTGTGGCTCTCCGGGCTTTGGGACGGTTTGTAATTGGACGGATTCCATGAGCTGGAATAAAGTTTCATTGAAAAATGGCTCGGGAAGCTACCCCTGCCCTGGGGTCTCTGCGGCACTTGTGATTTTTCTTTGTTTCAGGTTTTTTTGGTGTTTGCATGTTTCTTCCCTCCTCTCTTTCAAACAACTACCTACAGAAACAGGGAAATGAGACCGGCTCCTGCATAACAAGATAGCAGAGACAAAGACCGGGTGTGGGGAGGAAGAGTGAGCTTGCAACTCATCTTACAGAACTAACTGATAGAAATACTAGAATTTGCATGTGCTGCTTTTCTCGTTGTGTCCTCCAATTTGTAGCGGTTGCTTCAAAACAACTGTTGTTTTGGAGGTGATTTTTCAAAAAGCATCTGTTGGATTGATCATGTCCGTTAAAGGGGATGGGAGGCTGAACAGCACTTCCAGAGGCAGAGGGTTGGTTAGCTCACCAGCCCCTGGGTGGAACAGAATTAACTGTCCTTAATTCTTGTGAAAACCCCAATCCAAACGTGTAGGAATGTCAGGCTGTGTTTTTCCAAGCTGGCGTATTTAGGTGTATATACACCTCTTTGTACTATTTCAAGGGATTGCACACTTCCTGTTTTTAGAATAGTTTTCTTTTTACCTCTATAGGTTCTCTTTCTTGTATTTTCTCTTTTGCCAGTGTGCTGATCATGGCAACAAAGGCCCTTTTGACAAAGCAGTGGGTTTTGAAACGGGAATTTTGTAGTTGGCTTTCTTGTATGTGGTGGGGAGAAGGGCAGCACTGGTAACGGGAACAACACTGTCATTTGAGGCTGAACGTGTATTTTGGAGGGATGTTAAATACAGGAGGAGAAACTGCTTTTAGTGGAGCTAAATTTTGCTGTTGCAGTGTGAGGTGTCGTGGCATATGAATGCCATGCACATATACAGAACAGTTGCTGTAGGCAGTGTCGCTTTCTGCACAGAACTTTGGGGAATAAAGCAGAGGACAGCGAGGCCTTCTTACATTTTTTTATTAGATCAGCCTTGGCTTTTCTGAATATATATAACGATTTCATCTGATCTGCTGAAGCATTACAGCTGAATTAAACTGCTCCGACTGACAGAAGTGTGAGTTGGGTAGAGCAGGCCTGATAATCACCTGGTGATCCTTGGCTGAGGGAAGAAGAAATGTGGAAGTAGGATGGTGATGCTACCAGCATCTCTCGGTCAGGAGTTTGCTGTTGAATTTTGTCAAATAGTATCTACCTTTCAGACCTCAAAAAAAGCTTGTTTGTAGCATTTTGTGTTTTCTGAGTTCCTAAGTCACTGAAACATTATATTTCTTGAGATGCCTTCACTGACAATCAGAGGTGGAGTGGAAAATGATGTATTACTTTTAATAGATCTTGAAAGAAGAGCTCGTTATTTTGGATAGGTATAGGATGGGTCATTAGGTATCTGAAACTGTATTTCAGAACCCTGCCTGTGCTAAGCAGAACACCAAACATGGGGAAAGGAGCAAGGATGAGCACTGAGCATGTTAGAGATGGCTGCTGTGTGCACAGTGCACCTGAAACGACCACGTAACTATTTAAAGCATCCTAAAATAACTAGTGCTATGATATAGGTTAGTAATGGGTTACCTTTTCTGACTTCCGCAGGCAGTGAACACCCTTTGTTTAACCTGAAATAACCTATAATGAAGGATAAAGCCTGGAAAATCCTGTTACCTGGTCTTGGCTTCCCCCGCCTCCCTTTATAGACTGTTTTAATTTAGAGTCTCCACCTTTTTACACAATTTTACAGAAATTGTAGCTTCATTTTTCTTCAGAGTCACTGAGTTTTGAATGACAGGTGAGCAGGGGAACAACATGTAATTGTGAAAACAGATTTTAGTTGGTGACTTTATTTGATAATGCAGTATTTCTGCAGGGTAGGTCCTCCCTCCCTGTTCTTCAGTTGTTTTATTTCAATACAGTGAATGTTGAAAAAGATGGTAGGAGTTGGTGAGAATCTTGGTTTTAGATGCATTTTGGAGATAATCTTTGTAAAGTTTTGTAGTATTTTTTTCATGGTATATCACTTTTTTTTTCCATATAGTGTCCTAATACTCTGCTTCATTTTTGAGAGTGAGTAACTTCCTGACAAAAGGGAGATAATCTCTGGTATAGCAATTGTGCTTGGAAAAGGAAGAAGAGCTGAATAACTGAACTGTTTTTTAAGCAAGTCGACTCAAGTAGTTTAGTTCTGGCTTTTTTTCCTTATGCTGTGACTTGGAGTCAGTGTGTAATTTCAAAATACTTCTCCCTATGTTATTAACTTCATATATTTATTAGTTCCAGCATTATGTAAACTTTTTGGACAGTCTTTTTTACATTATGTTTTCAGAAAAAGATTAGAAAATTATTCCTTTTTGTAAGTAAGAAATATAATCCCTTTCCCCCCTTTTCTCCAGCTCTCTTATGCTCTAGTATTTGGGTATAACAGGAAAATGCTAAGTTCAAGTTCCAAAAGAGAGCAATAAAATAAGATGCAGTCAAACATCCAAAGACAACAGACATAAGAAATATTTTCCTATCTTTGAGTATGATCAAAGTTACAGCAACTCCCAATATTAAAAAAGTAATTGGATTCTTATGTACAGAGAACTCTCCTTGCATGTTAGGAGGGGCACTCCCATCAAAAAAACTGTCCTTAAAATCAGTAGTCTTAAACTCATGCTTTCCATTCTTGCTAAGATAATGTAACAGTTCTAGAAAACTTTTCAGTGCTTTTTAAAGCATGTTACAAGTTAAGTACAAATAACATTTCTAATGTAAAAAGTCAGCTATTGTCAAATGAAAGTCTGCTTTTATTTGTATGAACATCACTTGCAGGATACATAAGGCACTGCAGTAACCACCCATTTAGAGTAAGTGGTGGAAAACTTAGGGGCAAGAAAGCTCAGTGCTGATACCTGTGCAGAGTCCCATAACCTTCCTCGTTCAAAGGGGAGGATTTGGAGATGACTGGAGATGCCCATGGCCGCTTTTCCAGGCTTGTTGGAAACCACTCTCTGTAATCCACTGATCTGAGTGTGTCATGCTCTCCTCTGTTCTGGAAGCTGTGCTGCTCTGGGTTACCACGCTCTGCTGTCCTGCAGCTGTTCTTTGTGTGACCAGGACACTAAACTTCCAAGGAACTTAAATTGCTGGGTGAGGCAAGATTTTTATCACGAAGCTTGGCTTGGCTGTTACCGTGCCTTGGGGCAAGCAGCCACCAGTACCAGAGAAAACCTGCTTTGGGTTATTTTAGGGGTTTTGCTTTAGTTTTACTTGACTCTTGGTTGTGTACTGTGGGATGGAAGTGGATCTTCTCGCCTTGTGCTGACCTCATCTTGCAGTGGTGAAGTAAGATGGCAAAACTGGTCCCTGGGCAGGAAAAAGTGCCAGGAGAGCAACTTCAGCTGGGATTGCAATAATTGGTGCAGCTGTGCTTTGTGTGGGGCTGGAGTGTCCTCATAGCAAAGATGTTTGCTGCTTTTATTAGCGTGACCAGATCCCTCCAGGCCTGCTCCCTGGGGTCTCTGGATGTCAACTGACATCTGAACCTCTCCCTGTTCCTGCTGGAATAGACTGAAACAAGTCCTACAGAGAGGAGCTAGTGCAGGCTCAAGGGCTGGATGAGGAAGCTCACCTATAAAGGCAAAAATGCAGAGAGAAAACTACTTCAATACTGTTAATCATTAGAAAGTTTATAAGGGAGGAAAAGAAACTTTTCTTACTGGTGATCTAAGCTCCCTTTGGAAGGCAAGAATAACCACTAGTATCAGGTATCCACAAAAAAATATCTATATACACAATTTTATCTAAAGTTTTATTAATTTACTTTTGCAAAAGTAATTTACTTTTTCTTTCATAGATAGAATAAGCATTTCTTCTCTTGCGTTTCCAGAGTCTCAACATGTTTACTACTTTGTTTTGGTCCTCCGTCAGCATTTAAAAAAAAATGCTAAGTTAACTTTTACCAAATTCCACTAGTTTAAGTAAAATATATTAATTTTTCCCCTCTTTCCTATGGTGCAGGTTTTGTCTGTGTTGGCACAATTGGTGGAACTTAACACAATTTGCAGGAGGCTTTTTAGTTGTTTCATGTAAGATGCCTTTCTGCCTTTTCGACTGAAGCTGTTAATGTGCATCATTGTCTTGTAAACATCTTCCTTCCTGTGTTTTCCTAGAAACTTTGGTCATCTGCTACTTTTTACACCTTTCCTTTCAATTCTTCCCTTTTTTAACTATTGGACTTGGTTGCTTGCCTATAGTCTGTGTGTTCCAGTTGAGAAGTTTTTTCCACAGCTTCTTTTTGAAGATTTATAGGAATTGTATAGGGGTAGAAGAGGTCCTCAGATATCTTTATTTTTCAGCATTTGAGTCTGTTAAATACGGGAATTTTGGTGTTTGAGATCTTGTGAAGCGCTTCAGAAGGAACCAGATTTGTTCCTAGGAGGAGAAAAAAGCTCTTTGTCTCCTCTTTCCTTTTAATACCAGCTTATTTTGTGATTCATGAAATTAGTTGGTATTCAGTGTAATAGGAGTGGATTGCTTTCATGAGATGCTAAAGGGTGATTTTAATAACTCTTCTTTATGGCTTTTGTAGTGATGCTGTGGGCTGTCTTCTTCCTTTGGCCTGTGTCAACTCTGACCCCAGCAAGAGGATGTGCTGGGAAGTTTTCCCAAGAAATTCTTTAGGACCTCTTTGTGACAAATGCTGTTTGAGACTAAATGTGTTTTTAAAACGCTGTCGCAGAGATGTCTAAACATTCTTTTGAAGATTAAAACAAGAGTGGCTGTTAAAAGTTTGTTTATGCTACAAGTGGAAAGATTATTAAACATGGAAGGGAATACAACAGAGAAAAAATGTATGCACATTTATCAGTACTATTATGGCCCCCAGGTAGTGGGTCATATACTGCATGTGATCATGCCTTTCTTTTTGTATGCCTTCTGTGTAATTAAATCAGTAAGTTTCTTTGCATAGGGGAAAGGGAGAAATTTCTTGCCCTGGTGTAGCTTTGGGGAACATTATAATATGGTTTATTACAGTTATTGATTCATTAGGAGGCAGAAGGCTGATCCTTCTGTGAGAGGCCCTGATGCTTACCTGTAGGAAACACTGCTTCCTCCACATCCTTAGAAAGCTGAAAGGAGTGGTAAACACCTTTTCCCTCTGTTTTTTCTTTGCTGTTCTACATATGCCATGTCCAATTTATGCAGCTGTTTTCGGCAAGCAACCAATGCTATTTTCATGATGCTGTTGCTTACAAGGAAAGAAGAACACCTGTTACATAAAAGCAGAATATTCAAACCACTTTTAAATAAGGAATTTTTATTATGGGACAAATACTGGGACTTCACAGAGGTTTTTTTCTGTGTATGTATAAAAATACCTTTCAAACATGTGCTTACTGTGTGTACGTGTGTTTACTTCAGTCTGTGTGTGTTTGGAAGTTGTTACTGGATGTAGCTGGGGCAACTGACCTGAAAACTGCAGCAGAAAAAGATCAGTCAAGGTAAGTGTGTTGGATTAGATGCCTTAATTATTTTACAGTTACATCAGTTTTCAAACAAATAAAGGCTTAAGATCTTATTTACTCTGACATTTTTGTTGCAGAGGAAGTTGAATATTCTCTAGGCGTGCTGTCTTGTCACCTCAGTAACCAGCCTCCTCTTGGAAGAGGGGCTGATTTTTCCATGTATATGGGGAAAGTTTTAACTCAAATATTACTTACTGCCAGGTAGTTCTCAATGTATGAATCAGCTTTATTCACCTTCTTGGTACAGAATAGTCTGATTTGCAAATTTTTGCATTGCATGTCAGACTCAGTGAGCTTGACAGGTTATTTGTGTGTGTGCTGCTGCAGAGTTAATGTGCAGGTCCTGTGGGGAGAACAGGAATTTTGTGTTGGTGTATTGTTTTGTAAGTGTTTTTGGGTTTTTTGGTTTTTTTTTTTTTTTTTTTTTTTCCAGGTGGAAATCTTTTATAGTGAGAGGAAGAAAGATAATTTTGGATTAATTTCCTCCACTTTGAGTAGTTTAGAGGACTTGATAATCTGTTTGTATGTCAGACTCCTTCATGTTCGTGCAGATGTGCTGGCATGCCAGACATTCTGTAAAGTGGCAACGAAGATAACAGCCATCTAGATTTATATTCTTACAGGAGCTGCATTTGGTATTGTCTGGGGCTACTCTAAAATGAAACTTCTAAATAAATTGCTTAGCTGGGTTGGTCCATTTCTAGTTCTGACAAAAGGCCAGCATTCTGAAGAACGCAAAATTAAGCAATTGAATAAAAAATAAAATGAGTGGAAATAAGAAAGGGCTAAGAAGGAATTTTTTGTTTTAAATACAGTGGCATTTGAACACGTGATATACCAACAGGCAGTTTGAGCTAATCTCCTCTATGAAATTTTATTTTGCTTTAGGGAAGGTGGCAAAATCTTTTGGAAATACAGCAATGGAAAAAGTCTGGCTTTGTGTTGTGCCTCTCTTGCCCTGGTCCCTCCTGTTGCACTGAAGAGTAACAGACAGTCACAGTAGTTTGAACAGATCCTTCAGCACTACTGTTGTGCAGAAGGTGTGGGCTCTCCAAAACCCCACTGTTAAGGACTTTTATTTGAGTGTGCCTTCTGTTTTCAGGTTCAAAAAGAATTAGTCTTCTAAAAGAAGAGATTAGGCTGGCAAAGCCCTGGCTGGTTGAAATGTGCTGTTTATGTTGATGGTGGCACATTCTGATTTGGAGGGCATGTTCTCACTGGGGCTGGTGGCCAATGCTGCCCTGCCTGTACTTGCTTTCCAGTTGCACAACAGCAGCTTGCCCAGAAGAAAAAGAAACGCTTCGAGCATTGTTTCATTTATCTTTTCAGCTATGATTGCAGTCATATTGGTATCACAAGATTTGGCTTTTGATATTCGTGGAAAATATGAATAAAGCAATTGTATTCTTGAGCACTGCTACTGGTGCTATGGCAGCGTTGAGTCATAGCAGTTCACTCTGATATTTTATGTAAAATATGTTTGTGCTCAGTGTATGGCGTCGGTTCTGTTTCCAAGTATCGAGACAATGGTGCAATTGAGACTGGTTTGTATCACACTTAAACGAACTGATATTTTCAGTTTCTGATATCAGCGTGACACTGCTGGTGTCTGATTAAAAATATCTCCACTGCTGCACAGACCTAAGTCAGGCCTGTAACATTTTTTTTCGGTGGTTAGTAACTAAGTTTTACAACTGCAGAATTGGATCATTGTATCATTTGCTTCCCACTGAAACTCTCCCAAGCTTGGAACCAGCCTTTGGCCTTTCAGCCTCGACCTGTGCCACTGACCTGTGCAGGACTGAGGTTTCATGTTGGGCAAAGGCTGCGTTGGCTCAGCTGAATTCTCTTGGTGTGTGATGGGCCAGAATCCCTGAGCTCTGAAATAGGTGTTGTAATCAAGAATGGTAATGACTTCTTTTGTCATGAAACTGCGTCTCTGGTTGCTACCCCAGAACTGGGTGTTGGCTTCCTTGGTGAGGTACCATCAGCTGCCTCTGCATTTCCCGGTTCTCTGTGGTGGAGTGTGTGCGTGCCTGTGCACTTTGTGTCCAGAATTGTCTCCGTGGTTATGTGAGGAAGTGATTTATATGGCATAAGTTACCTGAAACACCTCTGTGCAGTTTCCTTTGCTCTGCTCTGTCCCTTCTGTGGGTCACAGATCTGCTCACAGAGCTGGTTTTGAGGTGGCCAGGGGGTGGGACTCCCGAGGCTTGTGTTTCTGGACACTTCACACTCTCTGTGGATGGGTTTTCCTGTATAAATGGCATGAAACCTCAATTGCCAATGCTTTGTTATTAATTGTACAGCTGGAGTAAGGGAATTCCTCAGGGTGAACAGGTCACGGGGTATGAAAGTACTTGCATCAGTACAGCTTGTTCAGCTACATATCCAAAATAAACAATAACACAGAGGTGCTGCTACTACTGGTTGTAAATTTTCATCTGTAGGGAAAGAGAGGGCAACTAATTCAGCTTTGTATTTGCTAAATAACTTGAGAAGTTGGGTGGCACCTAATATAAAAAGAACAATTGTTTTACGTGGGAAAAATGAGAGTTCGTATCCTTGCTGTGTTTCCAAAGTGATGCATAACATAAACAAAACATTTCTTAAGTGCCACTGCTCAAATTGTGCATTTGCTGGAAGTCACTGAGCTTTTAGAAAGCCTCCCTTGATGCCCAGCTGCACTGTGAGAAGGGTGTGAGAGTGTTGGAACTGGTTCTTGCCCACGGAGGCCAGAAAGCTGTTGGAAAACAAGTTTTCTTGGGTTACAGTTTAACTCGGTTATTAGGTGGCTGCCGCCGGCTGGGCTTTGCGTGCCGGTAATTTACACGCCAGGAACAGCGTGGCGATTGCACTGCTCGGGGCAGGTAGAAGGGGCTGTGTATTTTGTAGATGAGTTAAGGGAGCAGTGTGGCCATTTCTCCTGAGCTCCCCTGCAGTGGCCTTGTTAACCAGTTACTTTGCCACACACCCCCTCACTCAGTCATGTGGAAATGTCACAGTAAAGTTAATTATTAATGGTGGTCAGGCCTGGAACAGCCTGTGCCTCTCAAGGTTGTCACAGTCTGCCAAATCGGTCATGTTCCTGAGTTTGCCTAGAACTGCCCAAGAAGGCTGGAGACATAATTTTGAGAAGTAAAGAGCATTGTTATGGTTAGGTGAACATTAGCAAGATGTTAACCAGAGGTGTCTCATTTTGCTGAGACACATCTGTATTGTTTGCTGCTCAGTTTCTGTAGAGAGAAGCTTGGCCGGGGGGGACAAACTATGAAGTGTCTCCTGTTAACTGATACTACTTTTTGAAAAAATATTTATTAATTTATTTAAAGGAATAAACAATTAATTTACTTAGTTGAAATATGTTTGCTTCATTACTTTGTTCATACTTTCTTCAGAAGCACAGAATTCAGAGTCTTAACTCTGGTCAGAAGTCACATGTTTTTGTATAGTTTAATGTTTAATAAGCCAAGTTTTCCCAGTTCTCTCTGCTTCAAACCAAGAAGACTCATTCCTTCAAAGGAAGCCTTTCTAGAGGTAGTCACAGTTGGTAGGTGTTTTGGGTCAGTCTTTCTTTTGCTCATTCCCTGCAGTATTCATTAGCAAGGAGGTGGGATCAGCAACCTCCATATTGGAGAATACAAGCTGGAGAACTCCAGAGCCAAGTTCACTTTGTGTGTATCACTGCCCAGGAGCAGTCACTGTGCTGCAGTGAAGTTGTTACACTCTCCTTGCACTTGGGGAAGCAGAAGAGAGCTTTAAAAATATGTGTGGGGGAATGGAAAACTTCTCTGAGACTAAAACTGAAAGTCAACTGTGAAGTTACTCAAGTAACTGTGGTGCTGTCACCTGGGGATTGCACTTTTCAGTCCATCTTCTGATGGTTTTGTTTACTCTGCTTTGGTTTGCATCCTGGAGAGGTCTTGTAGTGCACACATTTGGTTTTTATTTTAAATTAAATTTAGCTGGAAGATGTGCACCAGCTGCGTATGAGTGTTCAGGCTCAAGCAACCTCCCTGAAATGAGCACAGAAGATTTTTCTTTCCTTTGGCACTGGTTGCTTGGCTCTGCACATCACTCTCTTATTCTGCTGCTGGGCTTGTTAATGTAGGTATAGTCTGGCCAGCTTCAGTTTGTACTCAAAAGCAGGAACAGTCTCATTAAGAAGTATGCAGAAAGATGTATAAACTCAGTGAAATGTTTTGTGATGGGGAAAAGAAAGATCCACTCTCTGCTAGGTGAAAATGTGCTGAGTGTTATTTTCTTTTGCTGGGAGTCCCAGTTTAAAAAAAAAGGGCAACAAAAAACCTGCAACACAATAACTCTTTATTCTTTCAGGTGTAGCTGTCCATAGGAATGTATTGTAATCCAAATACCTCAAAATAGTTTTTAAAAGAAAAGGCTTCTGAACCCCATAAACCAGTCAACCCAGTAAGAAAAACAGAGCCAAAAACCCGAACCATCCCCAACCGCAAAAACCCCAAACCAACAAACAGCCCCTTACCACACAGCAGTGCTGTTATGGTAGTGGGTGTTGTGGTATTTTCACTTTCCCTTCAAGGTTTGTTGTGCACCTCTGCTGTCTGGGGATTTGTTTTTATCTGGGTGAGGGGAAAGCAGTTCTGTTTATAAACCTAGCTTCTCAAAGCAAAGGCCTCCAGCGGTTGGTTGTATTGGATAGTTACGTGTGTTCTGATGGATTTCATGCATATATGTTGGGTAGAGTGTGGTTCTCTCTGAAATGCCTTCTGAGCACTGTGAGTGTGTGGCAGAGGTCTTTAAGCAGTCTCAAATGTAGGATACTGCAGGGTTTTATGTGCCTGTTTCACAGGAACACCTTATTCACTGGTTATGTGAAGATACTGTAGCATCTCCAAATGAGATTGGCATCTAGAAGTGTATGTTTAGAAAAAACCAAGCAAAATGGTGGGAGTAATGAGGAAATGTTTAGGGGAAGGTAAGAAGTAAGATGATAGTACTAATCCGTTTTTATTTGCATGGAGTAAAATTTTATTTTATTAGTTCAGTCTGTTATGATTGTATCAAAGGTAGTTCTTCCAGGGTATGTTACCTCTTCTATTTAGTGCTCAATTTTCTTTTTTTTTTTTAGTTGCTAAAACTGTTCTTGTAATAACTCAGTAAACACTTCTTATCTGCAAACAGAGCTGTTACTGTGGTTGGAGTTCAGGGTCGTGGAGTTAGGCCTGTAACAAACACACTAACCCCAAAAGATGATAGCCTAGTTTTTCTTATACAACTGAAATTAATGTTAAAGAGAAAGCTGGGACTGTGTTCCTCCAGATCTTCTGGACTGGTTTGAAAAGCATGAGCTATGGAAAATTTGGTTTTGAGTGCCAGTGGTCCCCACAGGCTCAGATGAGGATTTGAGAGGGCCTCTGGTCCCTCTGGTTCTCCCTCATACTGGACTGTTGTCCTGTCTTCCAAAACATCCTTAATTGCAGTGTAGCTTTATCACTGCTTTTTCAAAGTAGTCATCATCATAATGTAGTGTCCTCAACTTTGGTGACATGCTTACACAGGCAAATACCTTCTCCAGAAGTTAAATGGAGCAGGATTTTTGCTGTTGGGTCACGGTACATCCCGGGCAAGTGGACCTGCTGGGGCTGCTGCAGCTTGGCCAGATTCTCACCTGTGGGCCAGGTGTCCCCACTCCCTCCTGCTTGGAAGTGCACTGGACCTGTTTCTGCCCAGGGGCTGCACGGTGTGGCTGTGCCTCTGGGCCTGCCCAGCATTTAGATTTGTCTGTGAGTCACAAAGGTGATGCTGGGCATCTGAACCCTCCTGTCAGCAAACTGGGATAACACACTAGTGTGTCCTTGAGAAGTTTCTTTGCTTTTGAAGTGTAAATGTTTTTTGAGTTTGAATATTCTACTTGTTTCGTGCACACGTATGTCAAAAAGCAAGGGGTTTGTGATGAAAAAGCAAGCAGAGTATTTTTTAGTGAGAACCTTGAACCAAGCATTATTTTGATATTTTAGTGTCTTTGGCAGATGTGGTATTCGAGTCATCGCAGAACTGGAGGAATGGTAAGGTGCTGATAGAAGGTTTGGCTTGGCCTGAACTGTGCAGGTGCCACTGGAAGCTCCAGAGAGGCTTGGACATACTCTGGGACGATCAGTGAGGGCTGATTTTTTATCTAAACAATATGATCTGTGTAAGTGATTTATTTAAATATACTTATGATAGAAAAGGCGGTAAGATCTCATAGTCAGTAATAATGCTTATGCACCTTGTAATGGGGTAAGTTATTTAGGAGAGAAATCAAGAGCTTGGGGAATTTTTGGCTGTGTTTTGAGGTTAATAGTTAGTGTTATAAATCCTTGGTGTGGAGCAGGAGGCCAGTGGCAGTTCCATCATGTGGATGGTGGCTGTTCCCTGGTTGTCTCCAGCTTTCTACATCATCCAGCTCTGGGAAAACAACTTTGGGAAGGAGAGGGCTTTGAAGTTTTCTTCTACAGCTGGGACAAAACCCATTAGAGGATTCTAAACTGAGGTGTTGGTATGATTATTTTAATTGCTCTTAAGATATCTAAATGTTCATTTGCATAAATCAAATCACAGCTTCAGAATAATTATGTTATGCTTTTGGTTAGTTTTCATTTGATCAGAGTCATTGCAATGTCTAGCTCAGGTTTTATGTGGCTCATCTACAATTTAAATACCTATTACCAGAATTTTCATGTGCTTGGTATGAGTAAGTGATTTAATTAAGGTATTATTGGTATTGAATTTGTCTCCAGGAGCCGATCAGACTGGTATAAGCCATAACTTCCCTGAAACCTTGTAGTTACACTGGGGTCTATCCAGAACCTTTTTCTTAGTATGTAGCATGACAGACAAGTTTAGGGCTGGTGTCTGGAAGGGGACAAGGGGTCAGTGCAAAGAGGACACCTGGAAGGTAAAGTCAGTGCCTTTACCCCGATGACTCTGTCACTGTTATACAAACTTCTGCAACCGAGTGGAACAGAACTCAGGGAAAGCACCTGCCTTTCGTGAATGGATTAGGTTACTGTACATCGTAATTTACTGGAACTTTGTTGTTGTTTATGTGTACATACCCGTGCCCCCTAAGTTATTTTGGGCCCCATCACATGGCTTGATCACTTTCATTTTCATCCCAGTGAAATTCTTTGAGCTTTGGCAGTTGTGAGATTTGTCTGTTCTTGGAAGCCTGGTGGTGCTTACAATGAGTAGGTTGGATACCTTGCATAGCAGGTAGCACTGACTCACAATTAAGAGCTTGTGCGTCATTTTATGTTGTCATTGCTAAACATTTGAATTGGTTTTTCACTTGTGTTACTGAACACTGCTACTTTCGTACGTAGAAATGGTGGGAGGTTTTAAAGGAAAGCTGAGTTTTATAGCACAAAGGTAGGTCCCCCGCCTGAAAAATGACATGTAGTGCTCTGCTGCAGACTCAGTCCTATGCAACCAGCTAAAGCACTTAACTGCAGTAACCTGCAGCTGCTAAAGTCCTTCTGCGTGCACTGGTAAAGCAGAGGGCCTCGTTCTGGTCACAAGAAACTAAATATAAAACAGCTTTAGACCAGCTCATTTGGAGAACGTAATTGTGTCGTGATTCTTCATTTAAAAGTAGCAGCTGCTGAAAAGCTTGGAAATGTGCACAATTTTCACTTGTTTTTTCTTTTTCTCTCCCTCTGTAGGTATGGCCTCACAAGTCTTGGTCTATCCACCATATGTTTATCAAACCCAGTCAAGTGCCTTTTGTAGTGTGAAGAAACTCAAACTAGAACCAAGCAGTTGTGTGTACCACGAAAGAACCTACCCGCAAATCTATGTGAATGGTAAAAACTTCGGAATTTCTCCCCACAGGGTTAGTACTTTCTTTCAGACTAAAAATCCATTTGATAGACCTCGAGGACAGAACTTTTGGTTGCAGTCAAATGCTGTTGCTTTAAAAAATACTGCAGGTGCTACAAAAGCGTTGGCAGCGTGGGCACAGCAACCTCAGCTAGAGGCCCCTCGGGCTGGGACGCAGGGAAGCCGGTTGGATCTCCTGGAAGGAGCCCAGCGATGTGGATTGAAGCGTAAGAGCGAGGAGCTGGATAATCAGAACAGCACGATGCAGATCGTCGATGAACTGTCCATCCTGCCTGCAATGCTGCAAACCAACGTGGGGAACCCGGTGGCGGTGGTGACTACGGCCGCGGCTTCCAAGCAGAGCGGTACCGGCGGGGACGGAGACTACCAGTTAGTGCAGCATGAGGTGTTGTGCTCTGTGAAAAACACCTACGAGGTTCTTGATTTCCTGGGACGAGGGACCTTTGGACAAGTAGTCAAGTGCTGGAAAAGGGGGACAAATGAGATTGTGGCAATCAAAATCTTGAAGAATCATCCTTCGTACGCACGGCAAGGGCAAATAGAAGTGAGCATCTTAGCAAGACTAAGCACTGAAAATGCTGATGAATTTAACTTTGTGAGAGCCTATGAATGCTTTCAGCATCGTAACCATACTTGTCTGGTTTTTGAGATGTTGGAACAGAATTTGTACGACTTCCTGAAACAAAACAAATTCAGCCCTCTGCAACTGAAAGTAATAAGGCCTATTCTGCAACAGGTGGCCACTGCACTGAAAAAACTAAAAAGTCTGGGTTTAATCCATGCTGACCTCAAACCGGAGAACATTATGTTGGTGGATCCCGTTCGGCAGCCTTACCGGGTCAAAGTCATAGACTTTGGGTCTGCCAGCCATGTATCAAAGACTATTTGTTCAACTTACTTACAATCTCGGTATTACAGGTAGGTGTCTTCTACTTTGATATTTTAGCTATTAGTGGAACAAGGTTTTAGCATTTCTGAAAGTTAATGGCTTAAATAATTACTCCTCCAGGTAACTAATAAGAATGATTTGGAAAAGATAAAACCATCTAGGAATGTGCAAATTATGTGGTTGGTTGCCATTTTGAATGTGAATACTTGCTTTGAATGTTTTTACAGTGTTGTTTTTTTCCTGGAAGTATGTTTTATGTTGCTCTCTGAAGTCATCACTTACTGTTATTTTGAGACCTCTGAGACTGTTTAAAAGGAAAAGAGAAAAAAATTATCTTTTGCTTGCCTGTTTAGGATGTCTTTCCAGCCTTCCTGACGTGATGGATTTTTTTCTGTAAGCAGCTGGACAGTGTACTAGAAGTGCCATGTTTCTATATCCTGTTGCCAAAGATTATGTAAATGCCTCTGTTTTTCTCCAGCACTTGTAAATATTTTCCCTAGTTCTTAGAAACTCCATTCTGACTGAGTGCCTTCAGCTGTGAGTTCAGTGAACTTCTGGAGTTAGGGAGTGATAGGATGCTTAAATGTTTAGGGTGACGCCAGAAGGGCATTTAAAGTGATTTTGGTATATGGTTGCATTCTACTTTTGCCTGAAAATGGATGTATGTTTTTGATAGTTTTGTTTGGTTGTTTTTTTAAAGCTTTCTTTGAATAGTTTGCCAATCTGCCTGACATTTAAAAATTACCAATATTTAGTCCTTTTGTTTTCCTTATAAGCCAAATTTGTCTTGATTGAAGACCTCTTTCAGTTCTGCTTTGCGTCATTGGCAGTAGTATGTGCTGTGTATTGCCTGTCTGCCAATTCAGTAAGAAGCTAGTAAACTAGGACAATGAGTACTTTGAAGAAAATTTTGAATATTTTACAGCTATTCATGCTGGAAATGAAAACTTGTGCAGTGCAATTCTAGTCTTGATGAAATTAGTGATTGGAGTTCATGCCAGAGGAATCTATTTTTTGACTGGAGCTTGTAAACAAGGATGCTTCATGTACAGTGCTCACATAAAATATTCCAATTCATCACCTGCATTCTCTATTACTTAATTGCAAACTGCAGCAGAGGATTTAAAAACTACATGAAGTTCATCAGCAGAAAACTAAATTGGGAAACGATACGGAGTGATGCATGCCCACATTATACAAAAATGTATACAAGAGTGAATAAAAAATTAAGTAACTTGGGAGTTCATTTTGGTGTAAAAGCTATACACCACTTAAGATACTGTGGTTTTGGGCCTCTCAGGACAAATCAGGCCAGGCTTGCAAAGATGGCAGGAATTCTGAGAGGCTCTGGACAAGTGCAAAGGTCTTAGCTTCAGCTGGTCCATACAGAATCATAATCCAGCAGATACTGAGGGTGCATGGTCTGAGACTGTTTCCCTACCTGTTTTGGCTTTTTTATTTATTGAAGCAATTACAGATTATTGTGAGCTATTGCCATTTTTCCCTTCTCCCTCCCTGAGAACTGACAGAGGGGAGGCTGTGGACAGCCAGGCTGGGTGGTCCTATTGTAGTACTTCAGCCTCAACTAACTACTTTCAACATTTTTTTTCTGCTTCAGATGGCTCAGTAGACAAAGTGTTGTGCTTTTTTTTTAGTTGCCTACATAAAAATGTAGTAGCTGTAGTGCTGTTTTACTTGGTTGGATGTTACTTTGCACCTCTGTGTAGAATTCTGGCATGCTTATGGGGTTGAGCAGGTATGCTGGCAGGATCAATGTGCAACTCCTTGGCACCTTGTGTGCATTTTGGATGCTTGTATTGCACTGAAATATGAGCAAGTGAGGTTCCCTGTGGCTGTTATTCAAAAATATCATCCCCCAAGAATAAGATAAGATTTGTGGGTGCATGTATTTGTCTTGCCTCAGTGATGTTGAATCATATGGCATGTGCATCTAAAATTTTGTAGTTAGTAAGTTGTGCTTTTGTAAATATTCAGGCTTCGGTAGCTCATGTTCTTTGTCTTGTATAGTTTTATAATCTTTCTGTAAAGTAGCATTTAAGTCAGTAATTTTTGAAAATACAAAGGACATAAAAAGAAAAACGCTTAGGGTTCATCTGTTTCAATTTTTTTTTTAATATATAAATATTGGTTGAGATAATATTGAAAAAAAAATACTATGCTTCACAACTACTGTCAACAAAAGTTTTCCTTCTGAAAAGGTTTTCAGCATGCTGGATTTCATCATGGATGCATAGCTCTCTACCAGTTGTGTTATTCAAACTAACTTTGTGTAGCCTGGCAGTTCCTCAAAATTTCTTTTTGTTCCTTTGGAAGCACCTGACTAGTGTAAATAATGTCAGAAAATGGGGATTTGATTCAAAAGGTTTCAAAATAGATGGTGCTGGAGAAATGTGAAAATTCTTTTCGAAGAATGAGAAGGGCCTTCAGAGAATATATTGTATTGAGATGAAATTTATTTTAAGAGAGATTGAAAAAAAGCACAATCAAATAAGGAGCAGTTATATATAAAGTATAACTGTACTTCAATGCTTTTTGTATTAGAAGAGATTGGGGGTGATAGTGCAGGTTTGACCTGTTTGACTATGACACGTTGAAACAAGTTTTACAAAACTGAATAAAGAGAAAAGGTTGTTTGTTGTTGGGGGTTTTTGTTTTCATTTTTTTCCCCCCAATCTGATCACTGCTGCTTCTTTTTGTTCCTGGGACCATAGTGAACTAATGATCATGAGAATGGAGAATGCCGCAAAGTCTAGTGTTAGTGTTCATTTTGAATTCTAGTGTCAGTATTTTGCATCTGTAAGAGGAAGTGAGTAATGAATTGGAAAAATGAGTAATAAGAGGATTAAGACTCAAGCAGGGGAACATAATGTAGCCAGGTGAATGCATAATGAGCTGACTTTCCTTCGCCTATAGCAGAAGGAGAGGTGACATAATGATGACTGTTGGAGATGTTAGGCTACTTTTGTGTGAGGAGACATCCTAAACAAGTGAGACTAACTGAATTTTAAAAGGGTATAAGCAAGCAGAAAAATGGAGACAAAGTGGATGGAGTGATAATCACTTGATGCTTTCCTGTTTCTGTGTCAAGCAAAGAGAAAATAAGAAAATGGTTAAAACAAATATGAAAAATAGATTTTGACGTTTTGTTTCCTTTTGGAAACTCCTGTTTGTTATATTGCTAGAAATTGTTGAGTATGGGTATGAGTAAATACTAGCTATGATACACTGTCTGAAGTCACAGATGATTTTTGTTTTAAAGATCAGATGTTATTCTCAATGCTCTTTCCCTGAAAGGCAGTGTCTGTGCTTACACGTTCTTTTTATGCTGGTCTGGATTTTAATAGCTGTGGACTAGAGAGATCTGGTATTTGAAGCCCTTTTTTGCTTCTGGCCTCACACGTTAAGACTGCTGACCTTTTATGAGTGATCTAAGGAGGTAAATAACTAAGCAGTGTGTACATTTTCAAAAGAAAATGCCCTTACATGCAGTGTAGGTGATCAAGCTTTTGTCATTTATGGAAATGGTATGAGAAGTGTGTTGCTGCCTGTTTGGTCAACTGCACCCCAAATCATGAAGAGAGGAGTGTTGCATCCTAAACAGAAAGCTTCTTTCCCCCTTATCACACAGTGCAGGCTGTGGAGGAGGAGAATCAAAACATCTGTTCCTAAGTCTGGTCTCTTGTGCTCATCTGGTGAGGCAGAAAGTTTTTCCAGGGCATGGTGTTTCTCTCTGGAAGTAATTTTCCTTTGTTTTGCCTCTTTCCTGAGGTGAGATGCATTTAGGAAAGCACGTATGAGAAGAGCGGCTTCGAAATGGCTGTCTGCAATGAGCAGTAGCCTCCAAGAGTCGAGTGATCTGAAATGATCAAGGTAGTGCTGCCCATCCGCTTCAGGGACCCAAGTTACCTTGTTTCTGTTGCCATGGGAAGCAGTGGCCTTCTCAGTGTGTTGCATTCAGTGGTAACTCTTAGGGAATGATGGCTTAATTTTTTTTCAAGGGGAATCACCTTCATATTGATATAATTTGGGTTGTCTTCCTAAGGGGATTTTGAAAATGAGTCTTCAGTAAACCTTACCAAACTCATCATTCATAAAATCTCTCTAATATTGTGGATCTGACAGTAGCCATTGCAGGCGTAGGAGCGAGTGTGCTACTTCATTGCAGGCTGCTGCAGCACAGCCCCCAAAGGGAGTTGAACAGTGGCTCATCATAGCTGCCTCCATGGTCATTTCACCTCCTGTCTCCAAAGAAAACATCATCATCTTTGTGCTGTGTCAGATTATATTGCTGGTAGAGTGCAGCTGGAAGCTTGACTGAAAATGTGTTTTGAAGATAAGCACTTGGTTTCCCAACCAAAGGATGTTCCTTTTAGCATCCAGGGGTCTGCAAGCAAACTGTTGTTCAGCATAGCCAAATTTACTGGGAAAACGAAAGGAATGGGAAGCAATATAACTGATCTCCAGATTAAACTGGGCACCAGCTGGACCCAACAGGCTGGTGGGCAACTTCAGTGGTGTGGCAGAATGGAACGTGTCTGGTTAGTAAGAGATGCTTGTAGCCCAGAAATGTTTTCCTATTCCACTGTTGACAGCGGTAAAATAGGATCCTAGGTATTCAGCAGTGCACTCCTAAGGAAAAGCAAATGATGTCAGTAGATGCACTCAGTGCAGTCAACTCATTCCAGAACCGGACAATGATATTCTCCCTCCAGCCTTCCAACTAAGGATAGCTGCTAATCAACAGACTTGTTCCAGACAAAATGCCAAATGTCAATAGTGTTGCAACAGAGCTCAGAGAGATGGAAAAATTGCTGTTGGATGTATTCCTGGTGGATGAGAGCAGGCTTTCCCCCCTCTCCTTCTCCTACCCTCCTCTCCCATGAAGATCACAGAGGACAGAGGAAAAGTGATAATAATTGTGTTCTGTGGTCATGACACTGTTTTCACTTGCCCAGTCAGTTCTGCTGCCGCTCAAAGAGTGATTTGGTCCGATATGGGCTCTTCTGTTTTAAAGGGTTTTGGAAAAAGAATAAAGTAGTTGAGCTGTGTGGTTTAATTACTGCCCGTGAGCTGGCCTCAGTGAGGGCTCTGTGCGTGCTCTGAGGCTGTTGCACTAGGACAGCTTTTTATTTATGATTTTTTTCAGCTTTATGCTAAGTTTCAGAATATACCACCAAGAGCTTATGCTGGTTTTTTCCCCCCTCAAATTTATGCAATTTACTTGATTTCTTGTTCTCCCTCTTATATGCGTTCCTTCAAAATTAGAAAAAAAAAAAATTCTCATGGCCATAAATTCCCAGAGAGGCTTGTTTTCTCCCTGGCCTTTGTAACTTGGTTAGACGTAGTCCTTGTCACTCCAGGGACTCCTGAGAGCACAGGCTGACAGTGACTCTCCCTGGAGCGATTTTTGGAAATTGAATGTTTTCTCTCTGT
The DNA here is from genome assembly GCF_020740725.1 of Corvus hawaiiensis. Classification (NCBI taxonomy): domain Eukaryota; kingdom Metazoa; phylum Chordata; class Aves; order Passeriformes; family Corvidae; genus Corvus; species Corvus hawaiiensis. The sequence goes on along the minus strand of NC_063218.1, from coordinate 57,006,041 downwards.
AGGCTGGGGTTGTCAGCAGGATGGGTTGTTATGACTCAGTAACACAACCGTTGCATCCGAGTAACTTGACGATTATCTTCCCCTAATATCACATCAGCATGCAGCTTCTGTATGTTTAAAATAGCAGTTAAAAACCTCTATACAACCTCTATACAAATAAACATCCATCTAAATACAGCTTTTCTTTATAGCAGTGACCAAGGGGAGAAGCTGTGCAAAACTGACATCTCGGGAAGCAACTGCCTTTTCAGGTTCACCCATTGCTGTTGTGTACTTGAAGCTTCTAAATGAGCTTTATCTAGAGGGGGATGTCTTGGGGTTTTCTCTCCTTTCACAATGCCTAAAATTCTTGCTCATTATTTATTAAATTTTGAGGTTGATATGTTTAAATGAGAAGCAAAGCTCTGGTAATCAATTGATTTTTCCGTCAGTTTGGGAAGCGCGGTACGAGAACAAGCTCAAAATGCCTCTGTAAACAACTTGCACTTCAACATGCTAGCAGATGTTATTCTATCACTTTGAACTGTGCATCACCGAAGTGTATTGGGATATCTTAAAATAGTCAGGGGTGGTGGCCAGAGACGGTAGACTTCTATAGATGGTGAGGCTGTTTCGCTGTTGCAGTGAAATAAGCCAGAAGTACATGCTGCTGAGGTCGTTTGCTTGCTCAAGGTCAGCCTGTTCAAAGTCAGCTGCTCTGCTGTGAGCATGGTTACTGTCAGTGGTATATGTAAGAGAGTCCTGATAATGTAAGGAATTGCTATTACAAGTGAATTGGGACACTTAACAATTTTTTCCCCCTCTTTAAAGTTGCAGAGCTGCAGCTGCTGGTTTATTTTCTTATCTGAGCAAACGGAACTTAATGTCAAGATAAGCTTTCGTGGCTTGTGTCTGTGAACAAATTGTTTTATTGATTTGGCAAGACTTTGTACTTTTTGCATACTGTTCATTAATTGTTTTATTGAATTCCCATTTTAAACTTCTAGTTCATGATTAATAGGACCTAACAAAAACCATTATGAGTATCATCCAGGAGTGGCAATCTTAGCTCATCATAACTTCATGTTTATGTAGCTATTTGATAACAAATGTATTTTCAATTCTCTCATTATTTTCTAGTCAACATAATGTGGTCTCTAATACCTTATTATTCTTTGTTCATAGGAGCAGAAAATAAGAGTAGATTTTTTTGTAATGGTGTGGGGTTTTTGATTTTGTGTTTGGGATTTTTTTTAAATGCTGTAGAAAAGAGTGTCAGGGTTACTGTAATTTTGCAAGTTGGGTTTTTTTTTTAAATACTCTCTGAAGATCCAGAGGAGAATCATGGGGATGGGAGTGGGTGAAATGGCATCCAGTCTTCATGTTGGGTTTTTTCCTGAGCTAGAGATTTTCTGAGTACTATAACCTGGGCTTACACAGGAAGCATTTGAAGGTACCACGTACTTGCTGGAGACTCTAGTAATGTCAGCCCAGATTTCGAGTTAATCATGATAGCTGGAGCAACAGTGTAATTCAGACTTCAGATGGGGGTTCTCAGTGTTTAGATTGCTTCAGTTTGAACAGAAGGGAAATTCTTTCCTAATTTTCAAGACAAATGAGCTCATGGTTCTTGCTATATTGCATTTTTTCTGAGGTTGAATGATAGACCTGTGTGCCATGGCTAAAGTTTTGGGAAGCAGCTTTTATTTTTCACACATTAAAATAGATCCTGAAATGTGATCCTTTTTTTTTTCACTGCACTGATATTTCTGTCACAAAGATCTGTTCATCGTACATCTGTGCGTACGGGAGTGTGGCTATATCAGATATCTCTGTTGCAGAAAATATCAGTGCTAGCTGCAGTGCTGTATTTGTAAATATTGTGACAAGTTGCTCCCACTGGGCTTCTTTTGAAAATGTGGCTGTGCATTTCTGGTGTAAGAGCAGGTAGTAGATCTGAATCAATGTGATCAAAAGTGAAGCCTCTGCACCGGCCCCTGTCTCTTCCACCTGACATCCTTGGCTTCAGCTGAGAGGTGTTTTGTGGGTGAAGGCTTCTTCTGCATCTGTGGCATCCAGCAGGAGGGAAGAGAATGGAGGAGACATGTGGGAAGTCTATTGCTTGGAAAATCAAGCAGGTTGAGCAAGTGCAGACTGATATGTGAGCATGTTTGGGACGCTTAACACTCAGGTGTATTCAGACCAAAACCGGCAATAAAATATTAGAGAACTAAAAACCAAAATGTTGACAAGAAAAGAAACCTCTTGTGAATTCAGGCACTGATTGGAAAGTAGTAGAGGTGTCTGGGATAAAAATAAGTACTTAAAAAATAAATAAAAATTAAGTAAAATTAAAGTTTGCATGAAAATGAGTTTCCTGAAATGTCCAGACAGTTAAATTTTATACTGTATATTTGATGGTCCTTGGTCCTATAATGTTTTCAAGGTGTTTTTTTTTTTTTTTGGTTTGTTTGGACTGTTAATAAAACATCGGCTAACAAGTAAAACGGGATTAGAGGGCTGGGAGAAGAAAGCCAAAAGCATTTCATAGATAAGATTTTCAAGCAGTTGCATTTTGAGACTATGATGTTACCTTAAGAACCTTTACCCCTTTTGTAAATACCAAGGATATTTCTGTTGTCCCAGGATAGTGCAGCAATCTCTCACAAAGTATCTCTTTATGTGGTTACCTTTATTCAGAATTGCACTGTTGAATTTTCATCAGTGTTTTGAATGCTTTCTTGGATGTTTTTTAGAATGATAGGGTCTTACCCTTGTAGTGAATCTTTAAGTATTCAAAATATTTAAACCACCCAATACTTCATGATGAAATCTTTCACAAAAGTACACTTTATTGTTTCAAGTGTAGTGCACAAAACCTTTCTTAATATTGAAGATTAAAAATTAATGTGAATTTAAAATGTATTTTAATTGTCCAAAATTGTTTGTAGGAATTGAATTGAAACAGATTTTATTGTTATTTTTGTTACTTTCTCTCAATAAAACTTAATTCCCTGATAACTTTCGAACATGTGCATTTCATGGCTTCTTTGAAAAACTGCAGGCAACACCTGTCACCTCACTTAAGTACAAGGCTTTTGTATAAATATAACACTACATGAAGCTTTTAAACTGCGTATTACTGTTGTTTTATCAACTGAAAAACTGTTAGGGTGTGCTGTAGGTCATAGATCAGTAACAGCACTTGATACTTGCCAAAAAGATATGATGGCAAAAGCCATGTTTACACCAATAGTATTGGATGTTGTTCTTGGTGCCTTTTTTTTGAACCCCAGTTAATATTTGAATTTTTGAGCTAATTTTCTCACCCTTTCACTGCTTGCCATCCAGTCAAGATTGAGTTTGTATTTTTTTTATATTAATTATGCTACACATATTTTGTTGAGTGTTTTTAGTATCTTGAAGTATTCTTCACTATGTCCACACACCTGTCCCACCCATCACTGTAAAAATGTGGCTTCTGAGCTGCATTTAAACATCTGCATCTTCTACGTGGCCAAGTTTCTGAGTTCACTAAGGTGGCTATAGTCCATGGGCTTTGGACTTTGTCTTATGGTATATCTGGAGACTATGCCATAGGTTTTTGGCTCCTCTAGAGAGCTACCTGGTGAATGAATTCTGCATTGGATGCTCCCCATGGGTCACAGCAGGGCTGGAGAGACCTCCAGCTGCTCCTCTGTTTCTGGCAGTAATGCAAGGACTTGCAGGATGCTGTCTGTGCACCATGTACTATAATGGCCATCATACAGCCATTGAAGTTGGAAAACACCTCCAAGATCATCATACCCAACCTTTGAGTGAACACCACCATGCCAACTAAACCATAGCATGAAGTGCCACCTCTACACATTCTTTGAACACTTCCAGGGATGGGAACTCCACAACTTCCCTGGACAGCCTGCTAATGTTTAATTGCTCTTTCTGTGAAAAAAAGTTTTCCTATATCCAAACTGAACATTCCTTGGTGCAACTTGAGGCACCCTTTGTTGTGTCACTGGTTACTGAAAGAAGAGCCTGACCCTCCTCTTGCCAAATCCTCCTTCTAGGTGATTGTAGACAGTGACAGAGTCTCCCCTGAACCTCTTCTCCAGGCTAAACACCCCCAGCTCTCACAGCTGCTCCTCATATGATTTATGTTCCAGATTCTTCACCAGCTTTGTTGCCTTTCTCTGGACACACTCCATTGTTGTGCTGGCTCAGCATTGTGTGGAGATGATTCTGGCTTTGGACACTTTACCTCTCCGGAAAAGTAGCTGGAAGTAGAGCAGAGGGCCTCAGCATTTTTGGTAACAAGAGCTGGAAAGTAGAACAGGAGCATATAATTTGTAGATTATATGGTATGGCTTCTGGCTGTGCTTTGGTTTTCATATAGCCTCGAATTATTTCAACAATTTCCAGTAAGAAAGTGTTCTTAAATTGAAAGCTTTCCTGTACACGCAGAGTAGCTGGGAAAGCTCTGTAGTTGATGTCTGTCTGGCTATGCTGAGTAACTTCTGCACAGAGGCACTAAAAGAGTGAAGTGCTTAACTGATTCTCAGGTTTATTTCTGCTGGTTCTTTTACTGGTCTTTTGGCCCTATCATGAACTCTGAGTCTTCTCTCACTGAGTTGACAGTGATCTGTTTTTTTCTGACCAACACCACTTACATCGCTGGTGTTGCCTTGCTTTATGTAATTTTCCTGTTTAACGTAGTGTTTAATATAGGCAGCAGTCGTTTAGCTGCTAAAAAAAAAGTTAGGAAACTAACTGATATTTAACAAGGGAGGAACCCTGCAACCCTGCAGGGTATTACACAGCAGGAGAATTAGGAATTAGCATGTGTCATTAGTGCCCCAGTACTCCACCCTGCCCGCGGAATGACTGTCCCACAGGGATGGTTGCTCATGGAGTGGTGCCACGTGCCATTTGGGATATTCAATTTGTAGCCATGTAGTTGCCTTCCTGAAAGAACAACTTCGGGATTGCCTAAAACAAATTAGCGCTAATTTTGTTCCACTTAATCTCTCCACACACCACTTCTTTTGAGGTTATGATTATTAAGCATCTGCATATATGAAGCACCTTTTTTTCTTCATGTGTCTATCTGTAGCATCACTATTAGACTGTGTACAAATACCATCAAATGACTCCCCCTGACCCTGTTCTCACATAGAGGTACCTGATACAAAATTAAAAGAGAAACCCCCAAACTTAATCTAATATTTAATTTACTAAATTGGATGGAGCTCACGCCCATATGTGGTTTCCTGTTCTGTAGCTATTTTTTGACACTTCAGCATTTTCATTCTGTGTGTCCAGAGGACTGAGCTTGCGTGAGACCACTGACTCTCTCTTGCGGACTTGTGTGGAATAATGCCAGTGAAATGCCCGTTCAAGTACTTTGTTAACCAATGTATGTAGGTCATATTCCTCCAAGATACAGAATCTGGATCAATGTAACCATTTCAAAGAAGGTGGTGTTACGTGGGTGTGGAATGCCAAGTGCATAACAGCAACCTCAGCCCTTCCCTCTCCTTTACTGACACAATGAAAATTCTAACAGAAGTTAATTACTTTATAATTAGTGCTGTTCTCTCTCCAGACACAGGAGACCTGCAATTTCCTAGTTTTAGCATGGTCCTTGTTTTGCATTTCCCTGTGTTTCTGATAGTGGGTGCCAGGCTGATGCTCAGGGGAGCCAGAGACTGTGTGACAAAATGTGAACCTCTTGGAAAACTCATGTGTTAATCTGTGGCTGCTTAAGTATGGCAAAAAGCTGCTCTACTTGGTGGTGGTTTATTTGTACATCCCACCACTGTGTATTGCACATGTGCATGCTCTCAGTCCTTGTTGGTCATGAGTTGCATCGCTTTTGTATTTTAAATATGTATGAAATTGGATGTAACAACTTGTTCTCCTTGCTGTTGTGCTTTGATTTTAGCTTTGCTCTTTAAGTTTAGAAAGATGTTTTCAAACATTTTTCCATTTTAATTTTTTCTTGTGGCTTTACCGTAAGAGATGGCTCTTTCCTTTGTGAGACAAAATTAACATTTTGTCAAGCACGAGATTTACATATTTTGAGGTAAAAGGCAGTACACAGGTTAGTGTGTTCTAGCAAATCAAAAAGTACAAGTATTCTGTGGTTTAACGGCAGTCATTGGAGCAGATTCACTCTGCAGTTTTCAAGTTACGGTGACATAGCTTAATTTTTCTTCTGCATGAGACAGTGTCCATGTAGTTCCTCTTTAAGATTCTTGGTATGTTTTCTTTGAGTTTTTCGTTAGAGAATGGTTGCAGATAAATCGCTGGAGTTTCTCTGTGTATATCGCACTTCTAACTTGGCAGTGGTGGAGCTGTGAGGACAAGCGAAAGCACCTGTTACGAAAATGGACTGTGATCAGCTTGTTGGAGGGGACGTTTGGTGGCCTGCACTTGCACTTCTGAAATGGGTAGTGCAAGAAACTCCTGCAATAAGGAATCTGATGTTTACTGGATGGGTGTAATCTAGTGGGGATTTTTGGAAAAACCTCAGAGCTGACCTCTGAGCTTTTTTTGTTTGACTGATTAATGTGCATAAAGTGTGCCTTTGTCCCAGTCCCACTGAACCTTCAAGTTCAGTGAACTTCAACCCAAATCTGACAGGAGATGAAAATCCCCAAGGTGTCAGTGGCAGAGGTATGAAGAGCAGCTGCAGAGCAGAGGGGAAGATTCAAACTAGTGACTGTTGCAGGGTGAAAAGGAAGAAGCTGGTAGTTATTCTTGCTGTTTTGCAGTAGCTATTTGGCAAGTCAGTATGTGCATAGCTCTGGACTAACTCAGTAATATGTGTGTTGCCTTTGTATGCTATAGAAAACAAAACAGAGATCTAGGGTTGTTCATTGTTGTCTGGGGAGAGTAGTAGTGCAAATCTGAAAAAAACAGCAACAGCGAAGTATAATTAGGTCCAGTGGTTGTTGATAAGCTTGTTTACATTTGTGGGGCATGACAGCAGATTCTCTTCTTCAATAGAATGTGGCACAAAGGCTTGTGGAGTAACGTGCGAAAAGCTTCCTGACTTCTGAAGTGGAAATAGTTTCCTGATGTTGACTAAGAGCCTGTGTTCTTAGTTCTCTCTCCAGCTCATTGCTCAATGCTTGCTTCTCACGACTAGCACTGCCACTGCAAGAGGAACAAAAACCTCTGCAGACAGGGCAGGGAACTTTATTTAAGAAAATCAAGATAAAACGGTCATACCCCCCCAAATGCAAACAAAAACCCTCCACCCAGCAACCAAACAAAGCCACAAACCTCCAAAAGCAAAAGACATCCCCACCCAAAAGTGTATGGGGAATGGGAAGAGAATGCATGCTTGGAATCACGTGAAGATAACTGTAACTGTATACAGCTGTACTTATAGGATTGCCTCCTCAGAGCAGTGTATTGCTGTATTTAATTTCTTTCTGTTAGGTGCTTTGGTTAGGTTTTTAACCATCCCTTGAAGAAACAAATATTTTATAATGTCTTGCTTGCTTTAACTAGTATTTAGTATCTTGTGCCAAAGTTCTGTAGGTCTGAGCCTACAAGTAAATATCTGAAAAATTAAAATTAGCCCAGATTGTCCTAAAATACACTCTGGTGCTTGACATCTGAAATACTGTAATGTGGGATTCTTCACATATTTCTGCTAAGCAGAGTCCTTTAACTGCAGCAGCTTGAGCAGGAAGGAAAAGTACTTTATGCCTGTAAATGAATTTCAGTGGGAGTCACATTTAGCTTATTGTTATAGCATAATTAATTCTGTGGTTGGGGAGTTCTTCCACCACTTGGAAGTGTGTGGGTCTACCACGAGTAGTGGTCAGTCCTGTTCTGCCTCCTGATAAACACACAAGGGTCAGCATCTCCCACCTTGGCCCTTGGAGTGCAGAATGCACCTGGAGAGGGTGTGTTGGAACAGCTCCCTGCTGCTCCAGGTCAGCAGCACTCTGGCCGGAGTCGCTGGCTAATCTGTGTAATTATTTTGAGTATTTAAGTATCTGCAGTTAAGCAGCCAGGCTTTGCTGCCTTAATAACATCTTATGCAATGGGACCCTTCCCACGCTCCTGGCTGGCTCAAGGCGACGTGGCACGCTGGAATTTCGGTGTGCAAAAAAGGTGGGAGTGCAAAGGGAGTCACTGGAAAGGGATGATGTGCAATTAAGAATATTTTCTTTTGCAAGTCAATTTTTTTTTTCCTTGTTCTTAAATCTCTTGTACAACAGTTATTCCATTTTTTGGTTTTTTTACATTGAATGAACTGTTACATGTTGCTAGAGAACTGGTAACTGAAAGGGATTAATACCCTGGGTGTTGATTTATGATGTGGTTTAACGCAGCTTTTTTTTATTGTTTGTCGCACTTAGCTTTTGATTTAAACTGGATTTTAAGGAAAATATTTTAATTTTTTTACTTTTCATTTATAATCAAACTAAATTTCCAAGTTGTTTTTTCTTTGTCGTTCGTCATAGCCCTTTTTTCTTGATTGGACTCAGGTGTGGCTTGTCTAAGAAAAATGCAAAAGATTTGTTGTGTTTGGAAAACTGATTTGTGTAATTTGCATAATTGGCAAATGCATGCTTAGGGGTACTGGTTTTGTTACATTTTAAAATAATAAAAATAACTACTCCGCACAGATTTCTGTGATCAACAAATGTATCTCAAGGAAACCTAGATGTCATTACAAGGTAATTTCATTTGTAAAGGCGGAATCTTCCTATGCTCAATCTCATTATTTTTCTTGTATCAGACATAACCCATTCAGTAAAAGATGGGATGAGGCAGAGGCTGCCTCTAATAACTTCGTGAAGAATGTAAACCCAGCTCTGAATGATCAAAGATGCAGTCAGTATCCAGTCTCTGCTGGTGACTGATAGCAAATGCAAAGGCAAAGCAGCAAAGAAGGTGCATTTGTATGTGTGGTTCCTTGTCTCCTAGCTGCTGGCAGGCTGAGCTCTCTAGCTTCTCTAGGTTGGACCTTTTGTCTGGTAGCACATCAAAAGCAGGTTTTTGTTGCTTCTTTTCCTTTTTATTTTTTTATTAATGACATACTACACTGGCAAAGTTGTACAGTGAAGCTCCCCAGCCCAGTTCTGTTTTATGAAATAGATTTTGTGTTCGTTGTATGAGAAGGTCCTGATGAGGAGCTGCTGTGTGGTGCAACAGGCAGTTTTATTGCATGAGTGACCAATGTTTTGAAATGTGATCACTGACTGCTGATGTTGCTGAGGCAGACAAGAGCCCGGGAAAAGAGGGTAAATTGCATTGGAAAGATGCTCTCATGAAATTTTCCAAGCAGCCCTGTGTCAGTGCAGTAGGGTAGTACTTTTTGCCAGTACAGAATGAGGAAACTAACTTGCTTTCTGAGTCCTTTGTGCAGCCAGCACATTGGCCTGGCCTGTCCCTAACAAACATGTTTTCTTTGGATTGTGTTCCCTTTGTACTTTAACCTTTTTGGTTATTCCCCTTTGGCCCTTCATAGGGGTGTTTCGGGGCCCTTCATTAGGAAGGCCTGTGCTCTGTCTCCCACCCGGCATTATCAACATCAGGAAACAGAGAGTGTTGTTGGGAGACGAGGAAGGAAGTTAGACTTCAAAATTCCCCAGTTTGGAACCAATTAGGTTTTTTTATTGTTTTTGTTCCTGTTACTAAGCCTAACTTTAAAATAAATTCCCTTTATGTGAAGTACAGTAGTAACAAATGGTGACGCCACTTTCAGGGGTTTTTTTTCAGTTTCTTTCTGATTTTACTTAGATGCTGCAAATGGAAATGAGATTTTAAAAAAATGAGGCTTCTGCTTGTGTTGTCATGGTTCTCGATGATTTCATGAAAGCAGAGAGATCAGAAATTCCTCTTCCTTGTTTACCTCTGTGTTACCATCCCACAGAAATGTGAGGGTGAGGGCTCTGCAAAGGATGGGGCACGTTTTCCAGTGGCATTACCTTGAATGCAGGTTTGTGCAGGAAAGGTTATCTCGAAGAAGGTTTTTTCTGTTCTTTCCTATCTAACATCTCTGTGTAAAATTTGTGTATTGTGTGTGCTAAGAAAGGGGTGGAGAAAGTGAGTGTATATATCTGAGGGTTGCTTTTGACAAGAAAAATGTAAACATTTTCATGAGAAGTATTTGCTGAGAATGCAGAGCTGGATTTGCTTTCCCTAGAAAACATCTGAGAGTTGAGTTCCAGGCAACAGTCAATTTTCACAGCATCAAAATTGAATTGTTTTTAAACTGAAAAAAAAAAACCAAAAACCCCACCAATGTTGAAAATCAGATGTTAGGTTCTTGGTTAGCTGCAAAATGTATTTAGCCTTCCAACCTATGACTGATGTACGGTCTAATTTCATTAGAACAGGTAATCCTGTGTCATGCATCTCTTGAATGCTCTTTGCAGCAGTTTTTTTAGAGCACTTTGGGAACAAATTTATGATGAGCTTGGTGTAATAGTTGCACACAGGATAAAGAAAATAGCTTATAGGTTTGTTCTGGAAATGATGACTTGACAGTAGCCTCCGGCAGTGGAATTTAGCTATCAATAGTGTGTTAATCCAGTTAAGCAGAGAGCCTTTCATAGGGAAATAAGAGTCATGTGTTCTAGCTAAATAATTACCTTTAAAGTAATCATGCAACTTGTAAACTTTGCCTCGATATTTTGGTGATTTCTTTTTTTGACACAGTTATGACACAGCAATAACTTCTTATTGAAGCTGTGGCACATGCAGTGGCTTTGGATGGTATTTATTTCAGAACATTCTTATCTAAAGCTGTGTTGATATGTGTAAGCACTGACTTCATCAGCTAGTTTTTGCCTGTTCCTGTTTACTGTTTAGAAAATACCAAACGTATGACAATTGTAATTCAGCTTGTGTTTATACACCAGTTTTAAGTCATAGCAAGCTTGCATTGAGACATACTGATGATTTGGAGAAGTTTATGAAGCCAGTCCTCTGTTTCACCTGGTTAGTAGGTGTTCCCAGGGGTAAGTTTTCACCCTAGAGATCCCCTGGACACAGTTCAGCTCCCATTGTCTTCCCCCTCTGGAGGTTGGGTGATGAAATCACCTAGAAGGAAGAAGAGCTGGTTAAATGCATGATGACTTCCTTCAGTCAACTCCTGGTGGAACTTTAATCTCTCAGTTCATAGATTTTTAACATTTTTACCCCCATGCTGAATAGCAAAACAAAAAAACCTATGATTTCACTTGTCTCTCATTTCAGTGGGTGTACTGGCACCAGTGGGGCATAAGAAATGTACAACGCAGTGAGGTATGTGCTTATTCTGTAGAATGAAGCCTATTTTTGGTAGTCCTCTTAAATTTGGTAGAGCTGCTAAGAGTGTGCCATGTTAAGATTGTAGGTTAATGGGTTCTGGGTCCTGTCGGGACGGCCGGACGTAGACGGTGACGGAGAGATCTCTATAGGCAGGTCTTGGGACACAGTCGGTTTATTGTAAAGGGCGTGGGTATTGGGGCACTGCTCAGAGCTGCCAGACTCAGCTCTGAGCAGGCCCAAGAGAGCAAGAGAGTGAACGGGTGAGAGAGAGAGAGAGAGGGTGTAAGAGCGAGAGTGGAAGTAAGAGCAGGAGTAAGGAAAGGAATGGAAGTGTCTGAAGTCCTGGTTACAATACAATAAATCATCTTCTGTACTGAATATTCTAATTGTCACTAACCAATCTAATACAAGATACAAATCCTATAGCATTTACATACAGCCTATAAGAGTTCTTATATTACCATAGAGTGTTACATCTTAACTTCTAAAAACTACTCTTTGGACCCCTTCTGCTGAGCTAGTAGGGTCTGCTCTGACCCTTGGACCTGTTTGCAAGCAGAGGGTATTGTTCCATCAAGAGGGGATTACCTTCAGTCGGCCATACCATTGTTTTCTAGTTGTTCAGTAACTAAGACCTGGTATTTCAAAAGTGGCTTTCATTTCGATGTTGCCTGTAGTTTTCATATTCCCAAAATCTTTTGTCAGGCAATCATATTTACAAGGCTTTCCTGTTTCATCTTCCCCAACAAAGATTGCCACACCATTCTTTATTGAAAGGTGCTGCTGTAGAGTCCTTAACTCTTGCAAATGTAAGACATTTGAGCACAATTGTTTTGTTTCAGATGTTTGAGGCTGATTATAGGCTTTTTTCTTTTTCTGCTGATGAAATTATAATCACTCAAAATTGAACGCCCCCTCCCCTGACCTTGGCAGATAAAGTCTCATGATGCTTGTTAGGTTGGTTGGTTGGTGTTCCTGATAAGTTTCCCATGCTGCTTTGAGGTTGGAAAGATGATGGAATCAAGTGAGTGGCAACCTGTCATCTGTTATAGTTCATATCAACTTAAATCAGGGAAATGCAATTGAGTCTATTTTTGTCATGTTTAAAATAACAAAAATGATTTAGAAACAGGTCTGGCATCTTTGAGGAACCTTCACACCTGTAGTTTTATAAATCATGTAAACCTGTTTGCATCAGGTTTAAGTGCTGCAGCTCCATAAATATGTTGCATAGGTATGGTTTTAAATGGCAGAAATGATCACTTCTTTTTCTATGGGGCTGTAACCACCTTTGGGAAAGCACTTAGTAATCGTAATGCTACAAGAGGCTTAATAAGCCTTGAAGTGAACGCTGTAATGCTATGCTGGCCATCCTTAGAGAACATGAAAAGGTAGCAGAATGTAATGTTCTCTGTTTTGTAACAGGGCCATCTTGCCTTTTATTTCCAGGGACACTTGTTTGAGGTCGCTAAGGTAAAGGCTTGTTTCCTTGGTACCTCACCAAAGCAGCTTTCTGTCTTTAGGTACTTACAGTACCTACCAAGGCTTGATAAGTCAGTGACATACTTTTTGTAGACTTTAATGGTTTTCATCTTCAGATGAAAATTTATTTCAAAAACCCATCTTTGCTGGATTTTATGTCTTTCTCAGTTGGTTATTTTTATGTTTATAAAAAATTGGTTATCTTAAATCATAGAACAAACTGATTTGCCTAAGGCCATTTGCAACGTCAGAGACAGAAAATAATAATAATAATAATAAAGAGTTTGTCTAGTTCTGAAATGACTAATGAAAATACTTGTATTTATCATTATGCTCTAATGGACTCTTCCTCATAAGGTTATGTTACCAGGCTGTAAATCTCTTCTATTTTGATTTTGATGTAGATCTGATACTGTTCTTGTTTCCAGCTATTTATTCTCAAGAGACTATTTCTGTATAAGGCTTCAAGTATTCCAGCATCTCTGCAATTGTCTGATAATGGATAATTTTGCTGCTCCTTTCCCAGCATCATCATTAATGTATATGTTGTTTACAGAGCCTTGTCAAGGCTGTTTGACAGCTGCTCTTCCTGGGTAATTGTAAACAAATTTGTAAGTCTGTTTTGGCAGTGGGATTATTGCCAAGGATTTATTTAGTATATTGGCCTGCTTGTGATAGTTTATGCTACCCTATTCATGGATAATATAATTTCTTATTCTTGTGTAGTCAATACTCTTTGCTGCTGTCAATCTTAAAATTGCCATTTTGCGAGGAAGACATTCAGGAAACCTGATTATGGGGAAAATCATGTTACACAAAAATCCCACTGAGCTGATGATAGTGATCCTGTCTGATTTCACCTATAAGCTTCGGTCAATGTCAGGGACCCAAAAGAACTACAGGAATTTAATGAATATAGAAAAAAACCACAAAGATTTCCCCCACCAACTGAAGTGTGTGTGTACAGACTGCTCAGACTGCAGGCAGCAAAGTAGGACATTGCTGAAATGAAGCTGGAGTTGACTGCTTTTGGGAGGTGTTTTTCCTTTCAATAAGACTTTTTTTTCCCTCCCTATTTTAGCATATGCAGGTTACACTTATGTTTGTAGGTTGACTTCTTCCTAAAAGTGAAAAGCACAATGTAAAACTGCCAGAAAACTTAATGAACCTGACTCAAAAGGAAATATTAACTCTATTAGCAAAGACACAGTAAGGCTGTGCTGGGAGCCTTACTAAAAAGCAATGACATAATTCAGGGCTGGCCTTTGAAAGTTTGTCCTGTCAATTTGTGGTGTGACAACATAACCTAAAAATAGCTGCTGGGACTAAGAAAAAAGTAGCTCTTTAATTTGAGGGTTTTTTTTTTTCCCCCGTGGAAAATTCGTATATGCTAGAAACAAAACAATGTGGAATTCTACACATCTCCAAGGAAATCACAGATACCTTTTTAGTAGAGATTTGTCAACTGGACTTTAGTTTTCATCTTTTCAAGGAGCAGGAGTTCCAGGTAAATACTCCCACTGTGCAGACTCTCACAATGCTGTAGCCTTTAGGGCAGTGTTCAGGGTTTGGCCATCACATGCAAAATAGTCCAACTTCACAATTACTTAATTTTTGCAATTTTTGTTAGTTGTTGATGCTTTGAATAAATTTTTAGTTGGCATTATTTTGGTTTTGTATTTTGGTACAGGTCATTTGAAAGTTGAACCCAGAATATCTCCCTGGCCTTAGATGGATTATGGGCTTTATGTGGTGTATATTTCCATTCTCTGTTCAGGACATATTTGAAAGTGTTTCATAATCTTTATTGGTATTCTATTAATGCACGTTTAATAGTTCAAATGAAATGACAGTTGTGTGCTTGAAATAAGTATTGCTATTATTTTTTAAAGTCCAGGAAATGTTTATCGCCCCTCAGACTTTTCCAGCAAGGCCTTGTGGGGCCTTGTGGAATTCTGTATAATTCTTTCTCTGCACTCTGAGAAGAGCAGGCAGTGAAGATAACTTACCTTTCCTTTTCCTCTTGGAGGCAAAAGTTCTTCAGCCCCAGCTCAGGGCACTGTGCAGTCCGTGTGCTTCAGCCCAGTTTGAGCAGTAGCTCTTCTGTAAATGAGGGGAAAGTTCCCTGTCTGTTTGATCCTTGTTGCTTCTGTTATTATTGTCAACAAGTGTGCCTTTTCCTACCATGAGCCTCTGTCTATATTGGGAACTGAATGAAGTTTTTAGCCAAAACTAATGAGCTACTTGCAATTGTTAGTGTCCTGGACCAGGCTCAAAGGATTCACTCACATGAAAGGCTCCCATTATTACCCAGTCATTATCTAGATCTTGTTTTTATATATATTTTTTTTTTTCTTTAAACTGCACTACCTGTTTTTAACCTTTATTTGCTCACAGCAGAATTTTAACATTAAGTGTGATTAAAAAGAATTCCCAGTATAATCTGGTTACCCTGACTTCTTCCTCTAGTGTGGTGGTGGAGGGTCCAGGTTTTAGTATTAAATATCAGGCAAGAACTGCTTTAAAAATATCAGCATTTATGTAGTGAGAAGAAGAAGTGGAAAAAATCCCTACCCTATGTTTGGGTAGATGCATTTTTGAATGTAAATTGTCTTTAAAAATCTTTGCAAAGCAGGGCTTGCAGAAATGCTGGGGCTCTTTGCTGTAGTCACATTCTTGTCGTAGCATGTTGTCAGGGTCTGATGTGACATCAATTCTGAATGTAATAGATACATAGTTAAGCAGTTTATTTTAGGATCCAAAACTCTTCTAAGAATAGACAGGCTCTTCTTTCAACAGGAAAGGACAAATAAACTAAAATGGAATAATAGGGAAGGAAAAATAGGAAAAAAGCAGAGAGGAAAAAGCATCTGAGGAGAACAATAAGAGGGAAAAACCAGCAGCCTTGTGCTGTTGGGGTTCAAGGCTGGGGTGAAACATTTGGAAGGGACCATTGCATACGGATTCTTTCAGCACACTGGTGTAATGGGAAGCAGGTGATGGAATGTGCTGGAAGGCTGAGGTCTTACAGTCTAGCCTACCAAAATAGACTTGTGTAGTTTTCCCTGGGAGCAGTCCATAGGTTAAATTCATCAGGGAGGGGAAGAAAATAGCGTTTTAAATCTTCTGAAGTAATTTCTTAGCTTTGTTGGAACATTAGCAGGTGATTTTCTGTAGTGCTCCAAAGCTGAGGTGCTGCTGTATTTCCCCACGGTTGTGTTAGAGGGGTCACTAAGCAGTGGGTGAGACCTGTTCTGGTGGTGTCATGTTTACACCACGAGTCTAATCATAGAAATCTGTATGGGAAAAACTCGCCAAGTCAGCCAGTCGGATCACTTGCCAGAACAGCATAAATACTACAGCAGTATTCAAATTAAAATTAATGCTGTTAAGTGTTGGTGTGTACTGTGTGTTGGGTGTATTTTTCTGCAGTGTTCTATGGAACTTACAGATTCCCACAGGACATTGAGCCAGAGATGTAACCTTTGGGTATGAATCCAGCAGAACATTTAGTATCTAGAAATACTTAAAAATATTTTTATTCACCAAAAGGTCTCTACTAGTGTAACCTTGAGAAAGCAGATTTAATTTTTCATGTGTGTTAATTCATCTGCCCCAGTTGCTGCTCTGTAGGTTTTCTGTCATAACTTTCATTTTACTATTCTTTCTAATTTTTTGTGTTTAATTTAGCAGCTGGCATAGATACTAAGTGTTTAGATAACACTTTCTATAGGGGAGTATTCAAAGTGAAGTGGATTCTGGTGTTCCATTTAGTTAGTGAACAGGACATGAATCTCCAGTGTGAAGCTGTGGCATCAATACATGACATTTTGCAGGACACTACTGTTTAAATTGTATGTGCTTTGAATATTTGAATTCTAAGTGATCACATTGCTGTTAATAGATAATATTTTTTAAAATACTAGTTTCTCCTACAAGTCTGTTGCTTGTCTTTCAAAATTAAACAGCTTTAACAAGCCTACTGTCTCTATTTAGCCTGATGTCATGTTGTCAGTGTTGAATCTCAATTTGACAATGTTTTTATTATCTAGTATCACTACATAAATTATCTGTAATGAAAATATGGATTTTTTTCTAAGATTGCATTTTTTTTTTCTTTTTTTTTCTTTTTTTGTTGTTAATTTTTGGTGAGCTTTCTATAATTTAAGCAATGTAATTTTAAGTCAAAATTTTCCAGTTTGAGTTGCAAAATTTCACCAGAACATCACTTTGCATCACCCAGATGGGCATGTATCAGCAGTTTAAAAAATCCTTTTCACAATGGACAAGGATGTGAGCAGATTTTCTTACTCTGTAGAGTACCTGTGTGATGTGTTCGTCTCCAGTGCGGTGTGCCTGCCTGGAGAACTGCTGTGCAACAGCTTTATGCTGGAAAATGATTTCATATAGTTCAGTAGTTTCATGGTTTACTGAACTCTTGGGCTGAGCTGCAGACCTGCAGCAGGCAGGTGTGTTGTTGCCCTGTGTTGGAGGACAAACTCTTTTACAAGTGTTGCTGAAGAATGAAAGAAATTTTCCTTTGTGTCTTCAGGTTGGAATTTTCTTTGGTATTGTTTTGGTGTGGGGTTTTTTTTGTGTGGGGGGTTTTTTTTGGTTTTGTTTTGGTTTTTTAGTTTTGTTTTTCTTAATAGCTGGTTAAAATAAAGTAATATGTAATGATTTACTTGCTTCTTGCATAACAGCAACATCCTTGTGTTCTCTGGTTTTTTTACCTGGACTATGCCAGTAACAGAGACCCTCATGCTAATCAGTGATATTAGAAACTAATTCCTCTTCCCATTGCCCTGTGTCTGCTGGGGTTTTTTACAGCAGGATCTGACTGCTTGCTTCTTTAGCACCATTGTAACTTTGTACCCTCAGTCCAGTTGTGGGACTGTTATCATCAAGGGTTAAAGCATAAAAAGCCTTGGCACAAAACTGACTTAATTACAATGCCATGTCATTCTTGACAAGGATGCCACAAGCCAACGCTTCTGAGCTTCTTACTCTTCTGTAGAAATTCTCTACCTGTTCTTAAGCTGATGTGTTTGGGCACTGCCAAGTCCACGTAGACCCTTAGAGAGTTAGAAACTGTTATTCCCACAGAATCAAGAATAACAAAGTAAGGGGGGGAAATAAAGTTCTAACATGTCTGATATGTGAGGCCTTGAAACATCCCACGCTGTGCTCTTCTCTTGTCCTCCTCCAGAGCTGGAAATCTGTGTTTGATCCTCTCCTTGGGTGGAGGTCAGCTGGTGGTTGCCAACAGCCCCACTGCTTGGCCTTCCACAGCTACTTGTGCTTGCCTTGACTGCAATCACTCTTCCAAACAGAATCATTTCAAGTCTGGTTTTCGTCAAAAACAATCTTAGACAATTCACCAGCTCATCTTGAGGGTTTGTTTTGTACAAAAACTCTGTACAAGGTTTTGGATGTTTTCCTTTTCTGGGCAGAGGCAATGTCTGTGTGACCATCTCTTGCAACCTTTGAGCAGTGCAAGGATGAAACACTGCAGGGTCGTCCCACAGTTAGGAGGAAATTGTACAAGGACACAAAGGGTGTTGTCAAAATTCAGTTATTGGTAAGTAACCTCATTTGACACTTAAAATATATTGACACTTTGCTATCCAAAATGTAAATGTATTAAATAGCAGACTTTATTTATCAATAAGGCATCTGAAGAGTTTATCTCTACACCATTTTGTTCATTGTATTGTATCTACAATGCTTAATTGTATCAGTATCTACTTTGCTTAATTTTCATGTAATTCAAAAACTGCTGAACAGATCAAGTATATAAATAAATCACTCGGTAAGTCTTTTCAAGGAAAATCAAAATCATGAAAAGGCAGAAGCATAAACATCTTCTAGTTTTAATGAAATCAACTCCTCATTTCATGAGAGATAGTGGATAATTGGAAAAGAGTCTGCTGAAATCACTTGTTTTATTAGTCTCATCTGAATAAATCAGACAGGAATAACTAAATAATGATTATCTTCAGTATTTTTGGTAGGTGGTAAGAGAAGGTATATTAGGTTGAAATTTGTGCTTGCTCTTCCAAAACGAAATTGTTTTTCAGTATCAGGAAAAAGATCTAGGATAGTTTGTGATTTTTTATTATTTGAGGAAATTACCTAGGATTTATTTTTCTGTCTCATTTAATTTCTTGTTGAATTTTCTTTTCCCCATTCAGTCATGAGCCGTAAGCTCTAAAGAATTTTTTTTGCAGTGATTGCTTCTTTTTTCTAAGAGTCACGTATGTGGGCCACTTTCTATATAAGATTTTTAAATCCTTCTCTGGGGCAGATCAGGGTTCAAAGTTAAACTGGCAGCTGCATGTCAGTCTTGGACATTATATATATATCACTGGGAGGCTGTGAGGGGAAGTAGATCTTTTCTAGCTGTTGAGCATGCATAGTCCTATGAAAATGTTTTATGAGGCAAAAATGAGGTTTTATTATTTCATGGTAGAAGAATTCATACTGTGACCATAGAAATTTACAGGAGATACAGCAGCGCATTTCCTTGTGTCTTCACTGCCACTTCCCATGCACCAAACTCCTTCAAAGGAGGAATGAAACTAGGAATGAGGGGATAACTTCCCTTATCAGCTTGAACATAATTATTCTCGCTGTCTTTTGTGGTACATGGTGACATAGGCTTGAATTGCAGAGGCGGTGGGGTTGAGTCTTTCCTGCTACCTCAAAGACAAAGATGCCCCTATCCAGCTTAACTAACATTTCCTGAGTCTGCGTCTAAGCACTTATATTTTTGCTTTCTGTTTAAGTCCTCCTACATGCTTAGAGTTTAAAAAAATACCCCCCAACCAGAGTTTGCTACTTATATACTTCCTATTGCCGAATCATAAAAGAGTTAAAACAACCCTAGAAAACAACAATGGCCAGGATTGTGAATGTAAATTTAGAGTTCAGTTTTTCATTATTGACTTGCTGCAGCATTCCTTCCAAAGGGTAGGGAGGAAGGCTCGTCGTCTGGCCTCATGTACCATACTTGCATTTCTAAGACCAAATATATGTTAGCACATGACACTGCCAATCTGCATTCTGACATCTCAGTGGGCTTGAAAGCAAGAGGCAATTCAACTATAAAACTGTTCTTAGGAAGTGCAGTTGAGTGATTATGTTTTCATGTGTAACACAACTATTTTAAAGATATCTATAAATTTTGTTGATTTAATTCCTACTTTAACAAAATGACATTAAAAGCTAAAATTATTCTGACCATGAGGAAGATTGTAGAGACTAGAAGATTGTGCAGAAGATTGTAGTTTGGGTCAAGGGATTTGCTTGGGTAACTCATATATTTGTGCAAGAACAGTGATTT
This sequence comes from Corvus hawaiiensis, assembly GCF_020740725.1. Classification (NCBI taxonomy): domain Eukaryota; kingdom Metazoa; phylum Chordata; class Aves; order Passeriformes; family Corvidae; genus Corvus; species Corvus hawaiiensis. The sequence continues at coordinate 56,985,955 of NC_063218.1, read as the reverse complement.
TAGTATGTAGGAAATGAGATACATATATGTTCTCAGATCAGCATTTTATGTATTCTGGCATTTTGTTGCTGGAGAAAATTTACTGTAGCAGAAGGTTGCACTTCAGTGTCTTCTGATGCAGGTTTCTTACAGCTCTACAAAATTGATGGCTGTTTTTGTTCTACATGGATTCAACCCTTACTATATAATCTAGAACCCTTGTGGGTATTTTCCTGTCTCTCCATTCTTAAGTACTCCTAATATTTATCTCAACAGTGACCTGTGATTCCGAGGGTAATTGTAATTCTGGCTTTAAAAATCTACTTTTGTATTTACATCAGTCTTTATCTCAAAGTGGGTGGGGGATTCCTTGGTCTTCTGTAGTGAGATAGAGTGTTAGAAACACCTGTCTGCTTCTCTTCCCTTATTTATTATATAATTTGAGTAATGTTACTGATCATTCTTTCCTGAAGCTTTATAGTTCTAACCAGGGTTTCTTCTTGTACCCAAATCTCTTCAAGCCTTTAATTTATATTGTTCTTTTCTGCGTCTTTTCTATTTGATGTATCCTTTTTCAGATGGGGGTGACCAAAACTGAACACAGAATTCAAAAGTGAACACACACTATTCAAGGTGAGGGAATATCACTAGTTTTATATAAGGCATAGTATTTTTTTATATGTCTTTGTCCTTTAAAAATAAATACTGATATCCTGATTATTTTTGCTCCCAATTGTAAAATATTTTGCTTGAGTAATCTGTAAAGTTGTCTAGATTTTTCATTGAAAAGTTGGTTAATTTATAACATAATTTCTTATGGGTAATTAATAAATGAATATGGTACACTAATTTTCACTATGGTTTACTACACACCATGTATGCTCTACTTCCTGTTGTTGTGTTGATCTAATTGCATATTTGAAATTCCTTCTGAAGACCATCATGAATCCACAATAGAGCCGACTGATCTTTATATCGTTCATCATTTCCAGGTTTTGTCATTACATGGTTCCTTCCTATTTCATCCTTCAGGTTATTGAAGTGTACTTGCCTGGGAGTTTTTTCTGGGCATTGCCACCTTGATTTTGATCCCTCTAGCCAAGAGTCTTTCCTATGTTCTTGCAGATCTTGAAGAAAGGTTTGCATTCCTCCATGTACACAATAAAGACTGGTAGTTGAAGAGAATGAACTGTACATGAGAATACTCACCAGAATGCCCATTGCCATCTCTCATTAACTTATTCACTGCATCTAATCCTCTCTTAGACCTCCTCTCTTTAGGAGAAGAACTGTACATCTTACCACCCATGTCTGGTTATTTCTTTCAGAAGGGATATGCTTGCATTATGCTTGTGATGGTAGCAGGGGAGAAGAGGTGTTCTCAGGCTAGCCATCTTGTTTGGCTTTAACTGTTGCAAATTGGATTTATTTACATGAGTTCTCCATACCAGGACTTTTATCAGGTCACTAATAAAAAAAAAACCAACCAAACATCCCATCCTTTTGGTGACTTCCTTGCACTAGTATTTCTTGTAATTGTGACATTGTGTTATATCCAGGGTAGGTAATTATTATCATTGTCACCACAAAGAGTGGTAAATAGAGGCAGTAAAGTTTGGTTTGTATGAGAACGTCATACATTTTGTGTCACATGCTCATATTAGGAGCATTGTCTCTATTTACCTTCAACTATATGAAAGTATAGAACCCAAAATTTATGGAGAACCAGTATTAAAATTCTTATTCAGTATGTTTGATACTGTAAAGCTGGAATAGCATGATAGGGATTATATGCGTGTTTGGAAAGAATTTTTCTGCGAAATGTGTAATGGAGAGCTAACACTGCCAAGGATTTACCAGCATTCCTGATGTCCAGCATCTTTGGAGTAGGCAACAGCACCTGTGGAATGGCTTAGCTCCATGTTCCTCATACAGCATCATTACCTTCACCTTCAACATGGAAGTTGGTATGGGTGGCGGGTAAAAGGTGTGGTCTTGGAAAGACATCACACAGCTGTGTTGGAAGGAGTGGGAGACCTGAGGGGAGGAAGGCTATTTCTATACTCTCCACTCTGGAGAGTAGCAGGTGGTCAGTAAATAAACCAGTGGTGTGATCGACAGTCGATACATTGACCCTCTCACACTGCCAGACAAATAGAAATCAAAATTGCTCAGTCTTTATCTCATTTCCTTGGTCTGTGGGGGGGTATGTGTAGTGTGACTGTGTTACAGGACCTGCAGTGGGAACATATTTGGGAAGTTATTCCTGCATTCAACTGAATTCTTCATAAAAGTACGGTTCTGGGAAGCTGCTTCTTATTGTTTGTGCTGTTCTTCAGTTGTTACTTTGTACAATGACTGTTGGGTTTTAGCTTTTTCATGTAACTTCTGTTCCAAATTGGATTTCTAACCAACGATTTCTAGGTAATGATCATCTGAAAAGGTTGGACTTCTTACAGATTTTTTTACGACTTTTTTTTGTAGTACTGGTAATTCTTGCACTTCATTCTTTGTTCCCCCAGTGTAAGGGTTGGAAGACATTTTCTGTTACTATGCTGGTTTTGATCTTTTCTTTGTAAGTTTTTGCGGTTTTTTTTATTTTTTAATCCTCCCATCAAGAATCGATCTCTTTTTTTTTTCAAATTTGTTTATTTTGTTGCTTCATTCCAAGCTGGCTAACATGCTGAAGCTAAACTATTTTATGAAATATTCTGGTCTTTGAACAAGTTAATGGAATAAATTGTGTGATTTCTTTCCTCATAAGCTTACAACAACTTATAGGATACTATATGTATTTATTGTCTGTGATGTAATAAATAGAAATGTGACTATCCAAACAAGCAGCTGAAGCAAATATTAATTTGTGTCTTTCATCTTTTTAGATCTTTCTAATTGTAAAGTCTAAGCTGTTTTATGATAATGTTTTAAATTAATGTTTAATTAACACTGATAAGAAAGAAATAGGTGCTTTCTAAAATCTTGCTTTTAATTTAAGTACATTTAAGTAAGATTCGGTGTCCTTAGGAAGTTTAGAAAATTCTGGTGTTCTCTTTGTTGATGTCTTGGTTATGGGATAACAGGTGCTGTTTACTAAGGTGGACACTGTGTTATCTTCTGGTGCACTGAACATTTTGTAATCTGTAGTAAAAACCAGGCAGGAGGGTGTGTGTGTGGTGGTGCTGTTTTGAGAGAGAGAAATACTAAGTTACACATTTTTTTTTAATCTGATGCTAAAGTGACTGTTGGGACATCTGGAGTTCCTACCACTCTCATGTCTATGGTTGTAGTTAGGAAAAGGAATACCTTCCTTTTGAGGTGCGTGGTGAAATATTCCTTGTAGGAGAAAAGAACTGTGGATCATCTTAAAAACTGAAGAATGATTCTCTCCAACACTTTTCTCTCCATCTCTCCAGACAGATTTTTAACAGGAAGTTTAAAAGGAGAAACAGAAGAAGGTGGTTTTGAGCATGACATTAACAAACTTTCCTTAACAAAAATATTTGAGCTGGTTAAGACCACTCCAAACATAAGCAAACTCAGTTACATTCTCCTGCAACTTTATTTGTTGTGAGAAAGCTGCTCCATTTTAAGGACTAGCATGAGACATAGTAGGAGACATTGGCCCCAAAAGAGCAGCAGCTCTTCATCTGCCTCACTTCAAGCTAGCCTGAAAATGGTTTTTGTTCACTGTACTACAGTATGGTGCAGGTAGCTGTGCTCAGGAGCACATTTATTTCCTCTTCCATTCTGGATGGTAGGTCTGGTGTTGGCAAGTGAGGAGCACTTTGCCTCCCTTGAAATACATCCCTTTTCCTTAGACTTATTTATTAGTACTTTTCTTTGTGAAAAACTAACAGATTACTGTATTTTGAAACACAGCAAGCATTCTCTATTTTTTTGACATTGTGTCTACCCTCATCCTTCTTTTCTTTGCAATCCCGTCTCTCCAAAGGGATGCACGACAGACCGACGGACTGCGGCTATTTTTATGTGGCGCACATATTAACCATTGAGTAAACGTAAGAGGTTTTACAGAGCTTATTTTAGCAGAAGCATTTGTTAAAGCCCCTATATCCATAGGCTGTGTGTATATTCATTAACTATTCAGGGCTGTAACATAATACAACAAAAGGAAGTGTATTTTAACAGAGATCTCTAACAACCATAGGCAGACTGGCACCCAGCCAGCGGGGGAAGGCAGACGTTTCTCGCTGCTATTTCTGTCTTATGGCATCCAGAGATATTGAATTGATTTCTTGGATAACTAAACTAGCTAAGACTTACTGCAGTGTCACGATCCTGCATTACAAAAATACATATGTTTGATCCCCAGAAGTTTATTGTAATCAAATCTTTGGAGGCAGTGGAAAACTGAGCCTCTCCAGTTTCACTTCAGCGTGACAAGATTTAGCCTTCATATAATCGCATCCAAAATGGTTTGTGGCAAGGATGGGGAAAACTGAAGTGCTAGCATGAATGGAAAGTACATAATTATTTAACAGAATATCCTGTTCTATAGATTTTCTTATCCATGGAAAGTGTTGGATTTTTCCTGTAGCAGAAGCCCAAATGGCTTCACTGGGAGTCCTTTCCCTGGTGGTGAATGTGCATCCTTGGAGCTTTGAATATGGCTATGTACAGCTTCTACCAACTACCCCTTGTGAAAAGGGATGGAGATACTTAGCTCTTGGTCTGCTGTACAGCTACAAAATAACTTCTCTGTCTCAATGTAGCATAAAAATAGGAATTTGTTACCAATCCAGTACTTGTCAGTAATTTAAAAAATATTTTGATAGAGGTAAATGTCAGAGGAGAATGAGATATGTAGATATTTACTATGATCAGAGTCTGTTTTGTGTGGAATGTCAATAGACTATGCCAGGATGTGCTGAGGCATAAAATTTGTGAGCTTTTACACAGGTGAGAAGTCCCATGTTTCCTGGTCAGCTGAATGCTCTCCTGTTCTGCCTAGCTGCAGTGGGAATTACCCTCTTGGTTTTAACCACATTCCTACTGTTCTGCGACATGCTAAGCTAACAACAGATTGTCTGCTTTAAAAGTAGATCCTGTTATAGTGTGATTCTTTAAATAATACTTTACATCTCTAGGCATCTTTCTCTGTTAGAATGCAGATACAAATTTAACCTTTTTCTTTTTGTTAATAGCTTGAATGAGCCGGGAGGGAACATTTTAAAAGAACAAATACAATGAAAATGGACATTTGTGAAATACTTGAGTTCGATTCCATGTGAACAGAAATGTTAAAAGCCCCTTTAGCAGCTGTGTCAATACCAACTTTTCTGGTTCTTGAGTGCAGACATAAATTCAGATGGTGTTGGTTAATTAATTTGCATTTGTTTTAGGTGAAAAATAGCACCTGCTCTGTTTAGCAAGTGCAGTGTTTTCATTTAAGTGATTTAAAAATTGATCACATTGAACCGATTTGAGTACATTAAGGGATTTGCAGTTATGTAATTAAATTGATATTTTAAATAGCTTTAAGTGTACTGTACAATTGGGAAGTGTGCAAGTGGATTTTCAGATCAAACTTTTAGGGTGGTTTTTTTTTTTTTTGATATGAAAGACTATTGTTGTTGGAATAAAGTTACAGACATATGACATTGAGTGGACAAATCATTTGAGATATACTGGAGGAAAGGCAAAAGTTCTGAATCAGGGACATTCTGTTTTCCAGGCATTTTCATGTACATAGCAAACTAGTACATGTAGGAAAAAACCATCTTGGAGCTGCAAAATATTACCACAGGTTACCTAGATAAAGAAAAATGCAATTTCTGATGTTAGGATTTAATTGAAATAATTATCAAAAACCAATTTTTTTTAAATTATTATTTTTTATTTTTTTGTCATGTTGGATTGTTGAATGACCTTTCTTCCCCAAGGAAAAAAATTCAGTAACCATGTTTAATTTGCAGAGCACCAGAGATCATACTGGGATTGCCGTTTTGTGAAGCCATAGACATGTGGTCGTTAGGGTGTGTGATTGCAGAGCTGTTTCTTGGATGGCCACTGTACCCAGGAGCACTGGAATATGACCAGGTAGTAGAATAAATTTCACAAGCATATGCACACTTTCTGCAATGTAAGAATTTCAGTTCATTAAATCCAGAGTTTTAAATGCTAATAATATCTCTTACTATGTAGTATTTCTTCAAGTCTGTTCAATGCTTTTAATTTAGTCTTATTGATTGTCCTAGTAACATAAATCCTCTTTCTGAACCAGACTGTATATTGTGCTGCTTTTTTTGAATTAAATTTGCATTTGTCCTCCTCCCTCCATCTTACAAAATAGATGTTGGTATTGAAGCTGCTTTTTCTGATGGAAACCAAAGTTTGCAGCTACCATCATTGCATTATAATCTCTCTTTCATTTGCCATGAACAGGGTTGACTCTGGAATGTCTATTCAGAGGTCAGGATTAATTGTGTTCTGAATACTTTCTGATGCTTTCTGGAAACCCAACAAAGCTCAAAGATTTGAGAGCCTGTACTTCATGAGGAACGAGAATGAACTGTCACAATAATACTGTAGATAGGCAGTGGTAAAGCTTGGAGCTCTTAAAGCTCTGCCTTTGCTTTGTTGAATTTTCAGCTACTGACACCATCAGCATTTGTGAGAGAATTTAATAAAACCCCACATTGTTTCTGATGAAAGATGTAGAATGTTTTCTATTTTAAACACTTAGAAAATAGTGTGGAATTTGGAAGGAATGTAATCAGCATCCTGAGTATCCTCACCTGGTTTTGAACTTTGCAAGTGAAGCAATCTCTTGAAAACCCCAGAAGGAACAGCACTGGCTTCTTGCTAAGTTCTACATCTTTGATTCAGCATTGAGTTCAGGGGCAGTTCCTCCAGGATGTTGTTTGGGTTGTTCAAGTCCCGCTCATGGAGTGGGCTTTTGGCTCCCTGCACTTACAGATCAGACCTGCTTTTCTAAAAATTTGTTTGTTAAAACCGTTTTCAGGGGATACATTAATTTTGTGTTGATGTTGGTAATGTTTTGTATTTCAGTTTCCTTCATTTACACAAAATGCAGCATTTCATGTGTGGAAAGTGAGCTATGAATGGAATGGGGGTTGATGCATTTAGAAGACCTTTTTGCAGACTCTTGCTGTTAAAATGGAAAATAAAAGAGGAAACATCTAACAACCTATATAATTCACTGTTCTTCTTAAGGATAGAGTGAAGGCATTTGTTTTTTGGAAAGACTCCATAATGCTGTCTCAAAAATTTCCAAGAACTCGGCAAATTTATTTACCTCTTACATATCATTCAAGTTTGCTGGAAGTCTCAGTTAATAACTCACCTAGCAACTTGTCTGATCCTCACGTTGTGGTGGAAGAGGGGCTGCAACCTCCTCTGCACCAGCAGGAATTGCCTTACTTTAACCAGGCTCGTAACTGTGCTCCAGCAGGTCTGCAAAGCTTGCTTTGGAGAAATTGGATTCAAGGCTTTTCTCAGTATACCTGAGTACAGCAGGAGTAGGAGATGGCTTCCAAGGAGATTCCTTTCCTCCTGCTACATGATGTGTGTCACTGAGCAAACGAACAGGCAAGGGCATTGTGCTGCATTTCCCCCCTGTCCCCCTGGTATGTGGCAACCAACACACTGGCCCTTGAAAGGGAGCTCTTAGTTCTTATATTTACTTGTGGTTAGCACCAGTAACAGCTGTATTTCTCTCTGGAAAATAGCCCTGTCTTCTGAGCTTTAATACTCATTAGAAACGGGCACAGGTGCTTAACTGCTGAATTTTTGAATTAATGCACTGGCTTTTCCCCTGTACTTTTTAAGACTGTTTGTTCTCTGAGGACATTATAAATGATCTAGCAACATTTCTGGTCAGAGTAGGATTCTCTTTACTCCCTGAGGTAGGGAATTATGGAGGATACTAAATACCAAAAGTTGGCAGCATTGTGTTTAGTTTCTTCCCACTTGGGTCTGTCACTAATTTTCCAGCAGAAGCCTCGCATGTACCTTTTACTCTCTACTGCCATCAGTTTTTCTGGTGGGCAGGTGCTCCCAACTCTCAGGTCCTCTGTCTTTCATTGACTTTATCTTCTCATCTCTCAGTTTCTGATTTGGTGTATTTGACCACTCTCTCCTTTTGATTTTTCCCTTTCTTCTCTCTTATTCCCTGGCTGCTCCTCCTTTTCCAGAGGCTGGCTCACCCCAGCAGCCCTTCTGTGGTGTGCGACCCTGCCCTTCAGAAGTTCAGCCCTGGCTGCTGGAATCTGTACCCTCTCCATCCTGATCTGCAACAAGCTTAGTTTTCAATTATTGCCAGTTATTGTTCCAACTCCACGGTGGTTTTTAATTTTGAAAGCAATACTGCTTCTGGGATAAGTTCCCCCTTGTACAGTGAGTTAACATTGCATGCACAGTAGTTAAAACACATCATGTTTCAACAGATTTCTGTTGAAGCCTTGAAACTTCACTATTCTAGGTAATACATCAATCATCAACTGGGATAGGTAATGCAAAATGCATAGTAAATCATCTTCTAAAATAAATGCATCTTGATCATTTCAGAGCAAAGCTTCTTTCAGGCATAAAGCTAGTCCATTCCCATCACACTCAGATTTTCTTGGACAACAACACTATCTTTTGCTGCCTGGAGGTTGTAGAGGCACTGCCTTTCCACAAGGAATGTTTCCTTGAAATGCAGGTGTGTCAGATGTGTCAGATGACTGATACACTGGAAGCAGCAAATGGGAAGGATTTTTATCAAGTTACATAATGAGAAGATGGAAAAACAATGAAAAATCATCGAAGTTCTGTAAGCAAATGATGCACTCCTACTGATTTTCCTGTTTAGAATTTAAAAAATACGTTTAGGATTTGAGTGGGTTGAGGAGGTAATGACAGCCACTCTCCCTAGCTCCTCGTTCCTGTGACCCAACCTCAAAAGCTTGCTTATATAGGTCACTTGGAAGGTTTGTTTATGTATGGCTTTCTCTGAGAGATGGAGAGAGCAGTGCCAAGTGCTCAGTGTTAGGTTTCTCCCCTCTGTAAGATGTAGCTGTCAAACTGCGATCCTCTGAGCGTGGTTTGTCTTGTCATTTTTTAAATGAAATTACAAGTTTTTAACTGTGTGGGGATCACATTTGGAAAACAAGGGGTAATTTATTTTCCCTGTTCTATTTTTTCCTTAGATTCGTTACATTTCACAGACTCAAGGTTTGCCAGGAGAGCAGTTGTTAAGCATGGGAACGAAAACTGCAAGATTTTTCTGTAGAGAAACGGATGCACCATATTCCAGTTGGAGATTAAAGGTAAACAGTGTAATGTAGTAGAAAACAGCATATTATTTTGTGAGCAGAGAAACCAGAGAGGCCAAGATTCACTACGATACCTTATCTCCCTGGTGCATCTCCTGTGGTTTTTACCAGCTCCTGCTCTGTATCCCTTCCATTTTTTCTGTTCCCCGAGGTGCAGCTGCCAGGCTGTGCTGTGGCCAGTGTGTGGCTGCCAGGTGGGGAATTCAAATTAAGCCTTGTGTCTCCAAAGATACTAAATGAGTGGTTTGGTTTGTTTTGTTCTCTTTCTTGCTTGGTTACTGCTTTTCACTTCATGTAAGGAATTTGTCTCTGAGGCCCACACTACTCTGTCAACATTTGTCCAGAATTGGCTTCAGGATCAGAAGTTCCTAGGAGAAAAAGGAGATTAAGAAATAGCATGGCTGTGTACAGCTCATTTCTTTTAGCTCTCCTGCTAAAACAGTCTTTGTTGGCTGAAAGCCGCGATACAGTGAGTGCAGACGAAGTTGAAACAAATTGTACTTTTATGTTCTGCACACCTTGCTTCTCTCTAAGCAACATTATTGCACTCTGGCCATAAGCAGAGCTTCGCTTCCTCTGCAAATAATTTACTTTTTTTTTTAATGGTATTTCTTCATGGCCCAGCTTCCCAGGGTTTACAGAGGGCTCAGGAAGCAGTTGCAGTTGACATGGGATCTCTGCAGTAACAAACAGTGCCGAGCTCCCAGCAAGTTGCGTAAGTCCCCCAGCAAGTTGGTAAATCCCCGGCGGCGCTGGGTCGGGGCTGCGCTGGGTTATGTAAGATTTCTCCAGTTACACCAGCCTGCTTAATCCCATACTCTGCTTCCTCAAGCACTTGGTCTTTAGGTGACACTTTACATCTGGCTTCTCTGTGTCGGAGAGCCTGAGCGAGTTCTTGGTGCAAACAGCCCTCCCCAGTTTCAGGAGCTCTTTGTTACCTTGCAGAGGTTAATTAGGAATTTTGATATGGACTGTTGGTCATTACTTGCAGTTTTTGTCAAAGTTCATTTTGGAAACTTTTCTGTAACGTGTACGTTAAAAACTTTTTCCCTGAAGTCCCACCTTGCCTCGTGCAGCACCAGCCTACTGGTGCTGTCTGTGTTGAAGGAGGAAAATTGTAACAGGAAGTGCTATACCAACTCAAAAATCATTCATTCTCTAGGATTTAATAATTTTTTTCATACTTAAGTATTTAAAATATTTACACCAGCTCTTGTGTATGTGGAGGGATAAAAGTATAAAAATAAAAAAAATGAAAAGAGAAAACAAAGAAGTTGAAAGGATTCTGCCTGGTTTTGGTTTATTTCTTTTACAGTGATATGATGTTGCTGCTCTTTGGGGTTTAAGGTCTGAGTTTGAGAAAATTGGTAGAATACAAGTAATAGAAAAGCTGTGATGCACAAAAATATAAGCACACAAGGGAGTTTCATTAAACAGCTCTTTGCTAGGCTTCCAGCATTTCCTGCGTGATTCACAGACTGCCTGCTATAATCCAGTACTGTGATTGGTCAGATGTAAAATATTGTAGTTTTTGTCTTTTGATTTAGGGAATGAAAGTAGCCAGTAAAGCAGTATACAAATATATAACTGAAATACTAATTATTTGGGGAAAAAAAAGTGGGTTTTAGGTCAATAAATATGTAACGTTACTTTGTAGTTATAGGTGACCTTTATTGACAGGTTCTAAATTTAGCTTTCCTTTTCTTTTTTTGAGACATTGGAAGAACACGAGGCAGAAACAGGTATGAAGTCTAAAGAGGCCAGAAAGTATATTTTCAACAGTTTGGATGATATAGTGCACGTGAGTATTAAAGCCTCCTTCCTCTGCAAAAGGAATGTGTGGGAATGAGTGGTGATTTTAAAACATTTTACTGGTTTTGAAAGAAATGCCTTTTAGAATATTACTTATTCTGTCTCAGTCATATTCATTCTTCTCTACTGCTCTGAGGAAAACGTCTGGCTGTGTCAGCCCTTTGAGCTTTTCAGTAAAGGTCTTCCTTTTCTATTGCTTGTGGTAAACAGTGGTACTTGTCCTTGTGGTGGGGGAACCCTTGAATTTTGTGTAAAACGTATACTTTCTCTTCCACCTTATCTGCCACTGTGGCAAAGAATAAACAAAGAATGCATAGGGAACCTGCTCTGTTTATTGTATGATTTCCAGTATAATTCTGTTATCTTAACAATATGATTCTCAGTATAGTTTTTTAAATGTGTAACTGTTTCCTCACTTTTCTTTAGCTTTATACCTCTCTAGTCAATAAGAAAAGGCAATTTTTTGTTGTCTTTCATATCCTGAAAAAAAGATCAAATCTTGTTGCAAGATTGGCATTAATACATGCTTGAAATTGTTTTTTGAAAATCAGCTCTGTAGTTTAAAGATCTTTATTCCAAATCTTACTTCTTAAATTCCAAGTCCCAAACTGGAGTAAAGCCTTCAGTGGTTTTAACTGGGGAGGTTGCAAGGGGGGAGCAGTGTGTGTGCCTAAAAATGTCACCAGTTCCAAGCCAGCTGTTTTGGGATAAGACTAATCCACTGTCCCCCATGTGATAAAAATGCTGAATATTGGTATTTTATAGCAGAAAACAATACCAGCAAGAGTTAAACTAATACACATATCTTCTATCTGACTCTTTTGTTCGATGCCAGGTGAACATGGTGATGGATTTGGAAGGAAGTGACCTGTTGGCAGAGAAGGCAGATAGGAGGGAATTTGTCAGTCTGTTGAAGAAAATGTTGCTTATCGATGCTGATTTAAGAATCACTCCAGCTGAGACCCTGAACCATTCTTTTGTTACCATGAAGCACCTCCTCGATTTTCCTCATAGCAACCAGTATGTAACATAGAAATCTCTGTTGTTGCAATTCATTTGTGTAATAGTGTTGTTTCTTCTGTCAGAGAGAAAAAAATCTTTCATCATTTTTGCAGTGTCTTAGAAAATTCTTTCAAGTGCTTGCAGTATTAGATACATCTACTGGGTCAAGGAAACTGGTTGAATAATTATGTTTTTCTCTGAAAGTAACAGAGCAATAGATTTCTAAGTTGGGTTTAGACATGATTGTTAAAATTCCAACACTGCAGAAACTTGGGCGTGATTTTTGGAAGCATGAGCAGTCCTAGTTCCTATCAGTCATTGAGGGCTAGGGCAGGCATTTCCTCTTGAGGTTAACATCTTGGATACTTCCTTTCATGTACTGATTAATGTGGAATATATTGAAAGTTTTCTTGCAGTCCTGGAGTTGAGTGTTTCACTGTGGATTTCTTGAAGTTGCAAGCATTTCACTGAAAGAGCAAGCTTTCCATCTGTTTGGTTTCCTATCTTTCCTCTTTGTACACAGCTGTTAAAAAATGGTGTTAGATGGAAGGAGACGGAAACAGCAGTATTTTTCTTGAATTTAAAATAGGCATCACAGAGGCTTGACGTGACCATAGTAACAGCAGTGCTTCTGTTTCTCTACCTGTGTGGGTGATCCCATTCTGTGAAACTGGGAAATGTGGGCTTTGAATTACTTTTTTTTTGGCCTTGTTTTGGGGAATTGTTTTTTACCTGTAATGCTATGAAATGGTGATTAAAGCAACTTATTTTCTGGTTCTGATAGAGTGAAGTCCTGCTTTCATATCATGGATATTTGCAAATGCCGATCAAACCTGTATGACTTAAGCAATCGCAATAAAACATCACTTATGAGATCAGTTGCCTCAGGCAGTGCAGCCAACCTGACTGCAAGCTTTACCAAAATTGGTCCAGTGAGGAGTCAGGTAAAAACAATGGTGTGTGTTTCTCTTGGTTTTGTTTCATTTTGTTTGGTTTTAACTGTTAGTTCAGTTAATGCAGTTTTTCTAATGAATTTGTAATTGAAAAAATTATATCTGTTAAGTGGCAAAATCTTCTGTCTTTTACTCTCGTTTTTTCCTAATGTTTTTTTAAACGAATAATTTAGAATGTGTTTCAAATTAAGTTACGAGCTGGGATTGCCAGTGCTGTAGTCTGGTGCCCTCCAATGGCCAAATGTGATGGCTTCATGTGAAATGGATTTGAAATGTTAATTTTTCTAAGTTGTTTTAGTTGTTTACTGTATGAAGTGGTGGGGCAGGTGTGTGAGAGATGTAGATTCAGCATTATGATAACGTTGCCTGTGTTGAATCTCTTCCCATAGGCATTAACTGCATCTGCCCACTCAGTTTTGCACCAAGGGATACCACTGCAGGCAGGAACTGCTCAGTTTGGTTGCAGTGATGTTTTCCAGCAAGCATTGATTATATGTCCTCCAGCTATTCAAGGTATATTTATCTGCAATTGTCACAATTCCTAAAATATGAGTGTTACTGCCCGTCTGTTAGCAATATTTGAGTTTTCCATTATATCCACTTAGGGTTTATATTTAAAACAATTATATAATTAAAAATCAGCATGTGAGTCAGATGCAGATACATTGCACCTTCCTGAAAGAAACAGCAAATCAGCATCTGCAGAAGATTATTTGAGCAATCCAGAGGCCATCTTCATATTCTACACGCACACATACAAATTTATATCTTGGATAAAATAGAGGAACAAAATGTGAAAGGTGAAGCAAGGAGGGTATTCTGAAATAAAATTTGAGAGGAAACAGGAAAGATGGAGGGAATATCAGTGTCTTATCCTAGAATAGTCATTTATGGAAATGGGAAGGTAGTTTATATTGTTTGCTTATTAACTTAGCTTGATTATAGTCTTCATTCCAAAGATGGAATTTATTTGTCTTGGTTATGTTCAGCTTCATGTTGAGATCAGGTCTGAAAGTTATGGAGTTTATAGGAAGTAGCTTTTTTTAAGAATGACCTCAGTTCTCCCTCTGCATTTTAAAGTTTCAGGAATCACACCGGATGCACTCTGAAAAGAAACAAACCAAGAACGTTCAGCCTAAACTTAAACCCCAGGAAATCTTAATCTCTATAGATAAAGACAGATACAGCACACTTTATCAGTAATGTTATTTGTGGCAGCTGCATCTACCCTGAGTTTCAGAAACTCAAGAAAGGTCTGACTATTCACCAGGCAGTGTCATATAAAGCTGCTTCACACAGATTTCCTTCTAAGCACTTAATTATTTAAATTGTATATGTTCTTTACACAATGCCATACTCCATAATTAAAAAACTCTATTGTTTTCATTAGTCCCAGATGAATAAAGTGATTTATAGAAAAGGAAACAGTACAGGCAGACACTTTATCTGTGATTTGTATACTGTATTCTTAATATGATGATAACTTTCCAAATATAAATTCTGCTACAGCTGAAGTGAAGAGGATATGTTGTTTTCATCACATAGGTGATGAGTTGCTGGCACAGATGAAAAGGGGATCTTAATGGTATCTGGCACTGCTTCAAAGTTTCCCAGCTTGGCTGCTCTGTGGAATATGTGAAGTGCTAAAACTCTCTACTTCTGTCAGAGCTAAGATGTTGCTCTTCTAGATGGCTGTGGGGAAAAATATCAGTCAAGTGCATTTCAAAATGAAAAGCTTTGAAGTGCATGGTTATAACTTAGTATTGTGTTATGACATGAGAGAATTACATCAGATGAAAACTTTCTTTCATCCTGTACTGTAAAGATTAAAAAAAGACCCAACCAAAACACTTACAAACTTTAGTGTAGTAATTCTTTAGTAGTTACCTGTGAACACCCATTGCTTAATCTTTGACTAAAGCACAAGGCATGAAGTGCAGTTAGAAAATGAGATCAGGGATATCTTTTCCTAGACAGTATTTTCTTCAAGCATGGCTATTCTGTTGCAATGTCTGTTAAAAAATTTTCCACTTCCATTGTAGTTTTACATTATTGTGTAAAAAAAGGTTATTGTGATAAACATTGCAGCATTGCTATATGTGTGCTAGTTTCCTGTGACAATAATGAAATCTATACAGGGCATGAGATGCATCTTTTTTGTACTATGCTCTTGTGAGCAGTGCTATGGTTTGCATTATTTTGATGAAGAGAGGAATAGGATTATGGATTCTACTACAAATATTTGATGAGGTACACAGAAGATTTTACATTGTTTCCCACAAAAGAGATGGTAGCAAAGAGGGACATTACACATGTGGCATTGCCAGCTATAAAAGCTGAGAAGAATGGGTTTCAGCCTGCTGGAAATACAGAGCATGAGATATGGAGGAGTCCATTCTGAGAAGCTTTGAAATTCAGTTCTGCTTACTTTTATCTGCTTCCTTTCAAATTCTTTTAATGAAGTTTGTGATAAAGAGTAAATGCTTAGCTCTGCAGAACTTTCTGCCAAAGAAATTCCTCTTTCTAGTAGTCTGTTTCCAACTAGTAGCTACTGGCAGTTCTTCTTGGAAATTACAGCTCAAATATTTATTCAGATAAGTTATGGCACAAAAATCTTTTAGGTGTTAATTTGTTTGTCTTGAAAGTCTAAACTATGGAATTAGATCATAAACATATTTTAAAAAATGGTGAAATGTTTTAGGATTGTCTCCTATGTTTGCTGAGAAAATATATGCAAGACTGCTGTTTGCCTAAAGCTTGGGTATATGTTTTTTTTCCCTGACAGGAATTCCTACAAACCACAGCAAACCCACCAGTTTCTCCCTGAGGGTGGATAATGCAGTTCCACTGGTGACCCAAGCCCACGCAATTCAGCCACTACAGATTCGAGCAGGAATCCTTTCTCAGGTTGGCTTACTTTAAAGCAAAACTCTTACTTACTTAGTTAGTAAATGTTTTTAAAAGTAGAGTTCTGTTGCAGTCCCTCTTGTGGTCTGTGCTGAACTACAAGCAGCGAGTGTGACTTCAGTGATTTGCTTGTGCCATAAAACCGCCTGTGCTTCCCAGCAGACGTGGTCGAATCAGACGCAGCAGATCCTGGTTCCTGCATGGCAGCAGGTAGCACCAGTGGCAGCTCCAGCCACATCTCTGGCCTCTGATCCTGTGGCTGGCCCACAGAGGCTTGGAGACTGGGGGTGAGTCCACCTGCTTTTGTGCAACACCTCAGTGGCTGGGATTTAACGAGGACTACGGGTGCTGGTGCAAATGGCTTGCAATATAAACCTGCCTTTCCTTTTCCTCAGGAAGATGATTACCCAGGGCACCCACTACAGCTCAATGATACCACAGCCTCTTTTAACACATCAGATAACCTTGTCTGCCCCTCAGCCAATTAGTGTGGGCATTGCACACGTTGTCTGGCCTCAGCCTGCAGCTACCAAGAGGAACAAACTGTGCCAGAACAGGTCGGTAGGATATTTCTAAGACAGAACATTGAGAGACAGTGTACCTGTCATTGCTGTTTTGTGGGCAAGGGAACAACCTGTAGAAGTGGCATCTTTGTTGGAGACAGTTGCTCTTAGACAGTCTTTTAGGAAAATGGGTCCTTTCTCCTTATGTTTTCAATGTTATTTGGTTATAGACTAGATGGAAAAATACTTGCAATAGTAAAAGGTTTTAATTCTTTTTGATTAGTATGTGCCTGTCGTGGTGGAAGGTTGTCTTTACAGTCTTTGGAAAGGTGTGAGAATATATTCAGGTAGCTCTTATGAGATATTCCTAAGTTAACATGAGGGAGGATATATCTGGTTTAGACAACTGAAAATAGACTGTATAACAGGGTTGCAGTGTGCCTTGCAGTCGTCTTTCCTTGGTAGCCAAAGATACTTCAGCTGCTGGCTGAAGAAAATATGCCCCATTGCTGTGCAAAGTAGTGGCAAAGGTGTGGGATGCTCCATAAGGGGGGGAAGTATGGGTTATGCAGGCAGTGTCAGCAGTCCTTTATTAAGCAAGGGGTTCATCTGGAGGCTACCAGCCTTTGTTTTCAAGGAGAATCTTTGCATGAAATCTGGCTGGATTTTGTTTGTTTGTTTTTCACCCCAATGGGATTTTTATTACTTTTTTCCTTTATAAGAAAGTGTGGTTTTCAGTATACTGTATTCAGTGTTGTAGTCTTTGATATTACATACTTGGTAACTTTCTCATTAATGTCTGAAACCATCCATGCCAAGCATTTTTGCCTGTGTTTACTGTTCTGTGTTTTTCTAAATTGGTGGCTTAGCCTACATTGCCTGCTTTAGTTTTGTTGAAAACAGTACAGTTTCCAGATCTCTTGGCAGAGATTCACTAAATGCCAAATGATGTGTTTCCTTCACAGGAGCAACATGTTACAAAACACCAATATCCAAAATTCAGCCTTTATATCTCCAAAGATACTCAACCTGAAGGCTGTCAAGAGAATAAGTTGTATAGAAGCACAGGACAATCTAAACTCTGAAGGACAGGAGAGCAGCTGCTGTGAGGCCTCGGTCAGGCTGGCCCCTGACCCCTCTGTCCCCAGCACCCCGCGCCAGGCCCTGTTCCTGGCCAGCTCCCCCAGCCCCGCCGTCAGCGTCATCACCATCAGCAGTGACACCGATGAGGACGATGTGGCACAGACACACTCACTGAGGGAGTGAGAATCTGCCTTTATTTTTGTTAAACTTTACTTTAATACAGCTGTCTTAGCACAGCTACTGCAGCTAATGAATCTGAGTTAAAAATGGACAAACAACGAGCTTCTAATCCAATTTCAGGAGCAAGTTAACTTTGTAGCACTCTGTTATTTGAAAGGGAATGACCCTGTCAGAAGTCTCCCTCATTAATCCGTGCGTTACGCCTTTTCAAACCATAGTTTTTTTAGTTTTTTCATAACAATGTCATACCATATCTATTGTTCAAGATCAATCTTCTTGCCATGTGTACTCAATGTGACCATTCTAGCAGTAGCATCCAGTAGATACTATTACATACATATGGGTAGAAAATACTTCTCTATCAGTGTGAAAAGGTGAACCTTCGGGTGCAAAAGCAGATGCTGGGTATTGTCCCCCAGTGGAGTTTTCTTTCACAGAGCCATCACAGAAGCATGCAAGGCTTAAAAGTTTAATGTTTGTTTGACTTCATCTTTACTTGTAATGATTCTGAACTGGAAGAACTTGTGTTTTAAATCTAAGCTTTGTCAAAGGTTTCAGGGCTCTCAACTGCTGTAGTAAAATATTTTAATCTACTTGTTTTAGTATTGATTCAGTAAAAAAATTATCCATTTAGTAGGTTTCCAGAAATGCTTGTTTAATCTAGAATTTTAGAAGAATACTGAAAAGATTTTAAGTCTGGTTTGGTTGTAAAAGAAGCAAGGAATTGGATATTAATTTACATTTAAGGGGCCTTTTCTAATATTGGACCCTTTTTGACTCCACAATTGCACTCATTTGAGTGGTGTTGAGATGGTGTGTTTGCTGACTGTGTTGCTGTGTGCAGGTGTAAAGGGAGCCTGGAGTGTGAAGCCTGCCAGAACACCCTGAACATCGACCGCGTGTGCTCCCTCAGCAGCCCCGACAGCACGCTCAGCACCAGCTCCTCCGAGCAGTCCAGTCCCTCTCCTTGCAAGAGATCCAACAGGTGAAAAGTCAGGCTCCTTTCAACAAAAAGAGAGATTTTAGTATACAGCAGACTCAGTTTGTACAAAAAATGCACAAGTTTTGCTATGTTGCCATCTGATGAGGGCAAATGATCTATTTAAAAATTAATTTACTGGCTTAAAGTTAGTTGCACAGCATAGACTGCGCTGTTCTCATTCCTAGCAGACCTGTCTTGCTGCAGTGGAAGCTTTCAGAGTACTGAATGAATGGTGTTTACACAGAAAATATAAACACATTACTTGCAACTTCCTTTAGAATAAAAAGTCTTCTAGAGTTTCAAGATTAAATAGGCCAAAGTAGGATGTGACAGATTTGGTCATCACAAATTTTTTAATGGTTCTCCCATTGTGTATCTTGTAATCTTTAATGACATTGATGCCTTTTTTCTTCTACCAAAAGTAAGGCTCACTTAGGTGAACACTGTTCATGTGAACAGCTTTTAAATGTCTTTATCTTCACTGCCTCATGTCTAGCTTGAGCCTTCAGCAGTTTCATTGTGCAAAATTAATTCTAATTAAGGTCCTAATGAAAAAAGTTTTTTTGAAATACTTAAAGATTCTATCAGAGCATGTATTGATAAGGAGGTGAACTTCGAGTCTGTACAGGCAGTTTTACATGTTTTAAACTTTGGTCAGCCTGAATTAAGGATGCTTTTAATGGATAATTTGTGTATATAAATCTTTATATAAACACAATCCTCTTCCCTCAAGAAAAAAAAAGAATAAAAAAAAGACTTGTGCATGGACAGCTGTGACATCCATTTGGAATTCTGTAGAGCCTAACATCTGTGGTGAACAAACCTCTGCAGTGCTGGACACTGGATGCACTGAGGGAGGCAGTTGGTGGTTGTTCTCTGCACCGTCCAGGATTAATCCATCACACAGATTTTTTGGTGGATTAGTTTTCTGTTTGGTTACTGGACGTATCCAGCTCATTCTGCAGACACAACTGCTACATCCAGCAACAAGAGTGCAGTAATGCAGTACGTGGAGAGATCTGTCATTTTTTAGTGTGACTTGATGTAGAAGATAAACCCGGACAAATTCGTGCCGTTTCTGTGACTTTGAAGATATTAAAATAAAAAGTTGCCAGAGTTAAATAGATGGACTAATCCAGGTGTATTTCCCTGGTCCTGTTTTTTAAGCTTTTGCCATATCTGACTGTAAAAGAAGAAGATAATGAGAAGCGTTTGAAGAATTTTCATTCAAATAATTAAATTTTAGTAAAGATTTAGATAGCAGGATGTGTCTTATACTGGAAGGCATCAGGTAGTCTTACTGCTTGGTAGTTAACATTGTCAGTCCTTTGATATTCTTTAATATCAAAACATTCAAAACTTCAGATAAGTTTTCATAAAGACCTGCTTGATTTTATGGTATTTTCTTTGAATTACAAGGAACTGACCTGTAATTTAATTCCCCTTTGTAGTTCAACTTTTTGTCAACAGCAGAGGAATGTGTTGGGCTCTGGTTTCAGTAGCACTCTACTTATATTAAGTCATATAATTAGTAACTTGAATCACAAGTTAATAATATAGAAGTACAATTAATTGCTCAGTAGTTATCACGTTATCACTACTTGTTACTTGAAAACCTACTCAGAATTACCTGATTCTGTTGGCTAAATCCTCAGACTTTTGTGCTGGCCCTCATAGTATCAAAGTACTTTTCACAGAAAGTTAATTTTCATAAATGGTTTCATTTATATTGTCTTATTTTAAACAACATGCAGTAAGGACATGTTACGTTAGCTGTAGAACCACTAAAGGACTTGACTGTGTGTTTAGGCATTAGTTAATTCACTGCTGTGTCTTGTATGCTTGAAGTTAAGCATGTATTCCATCAGTTTTTGATATAAAGGAGTTATCTCCTTTCTCCGAGCCTTGCAGTTTATGGGTGGGGTGAGTTTGAATACATGTGCTTGTCTTATTAAAGTGTATCATTTTTATCCACCTTTGAGTAATTTCACTTCCATAAATTTTATGTGTTAATTTAAGAAAATGTACCTCTGTCATGCAAATATCTTTGTTTCATTGCAATGCTTTTGTTTTTTGACAGTATGTCAGATGACGAGCAGGAGAGTGGATGTGATACAGTGGATGGTTCCCCAAGCTCAGACTCCTCAGGACATGACAGCCCCTTTGTGGAAAACGGCTTTGTAGACAATAACAATAAAAATAAGGAAGCAAGAGCCTCCGTTAACCCTGAAACCAAATCAACTGTTTGCACAGTAGTGGTACCACCCATGAGACTTGAAAACAGGTTACACCTTGAGGAACAGATGGTGAATACAGGTAAGTTAGTTCAGGTGTTTTTCTATGCCAGTAGGTAAGAATAGAAGTTTTAGTATTTATTCAATGTATTTATTTAATATATGTATGAAGATTTTGACCTACTCATACAACTGCTAATCTGTAGAAACCACTTCTAAATAGTGCTATGGTTTGACTTTAATTAGTGTATTGTATTATTATTTCTCCCTGTATGCTTAAGCAAATGAAATCTTGCCTAACTTTTGTCAGAAGAGAATAGTGACAATAAGAGCATAACATTGTTTATTTCTGTCTTGGAAGATGCTATGTGCCAGCCACTGAAAAAGGGTCGGTCTGTCCTGGGAAGAATAAACCAGTCTTCTGTTGTAGGAAATCGTCAGCAAAAACTGACATCAGCATTCCATCAGCAACATGGAAACTTCAGTCAGGTATGTGCAATTGCATCTAACAAACTCCAAAGGTGGAGTTGGAGAAGTTGAGTTCCAAACTGAATGCTCGCAGTTTCAGCTGCTGTCAGTGGTAGCTGGAGGTTTTCAGCAGCTTGATTAAAGAAGTGTTCAAATCTTGAAAAATGGATTTCAACTTACTGGGCAAGTCATAAGTATCTTTCTTTTTGGGTCATTTTCTTAAAACAGCTGACTCTATTTTAAAAAATAATAGAAAAGCCACATCGGGAAAATTGTCAGTGCTTGCACAATATCAAAGCACGAGACAGAAAGGAAAATATGTTAGCATTTATTTTTCCTACATCCAAATGCTGAAATACTCATAGTGTGCAGTTAAAATCTGCAGCTGTATCTCAGTGTTGTTTTGTCAGTAGTGTGCATGAAAATCTTTTGGGTACCCAGAGATGAGATAGAGCTTAGCAAACCCAACTATTTCTTACCTTTGTTGCCAGGTAATGAAGCTGGATGGAAGATGGGGTTGTGATTGTGGTTCCATCCAGTGTTAGAAGATACCCAAAGCTAATTTAAAAGTTACTTTTATCATTGCCCAACAACACAGTAAATGTGTCTACTGTGGCTGAGAACTGAAGTTGACACATGACATCAAGTTTAAGCCCCTTTTCATTAGTTAACTTGGAGCTGTAGCTGCATTGAGCTTTCGGTTAGATAGCTGGAGGTACATTAATGTGAGAGCAGTACCTGTTTGTGTAAGTCTTGCAGAGAGACTGTGAATATTGTAAGTTAAATGCTAAATGAAAGCATGCTATGTGTAGATAAGAGGATTTAGCAATAATGACTTGAATAGTTTAGATTGAAAGAAACATTTGGGTGGGTGACACAGTCTCCCCTTCTGCATGATTATGCAAAAGGATTGGTTTAATTAATTCTAAGCAAACCTTAATATGATCAGCACGTATTAATTTTTAATCTCTTCAATGTCTGCAGCTCCTCAGCCTCTTGGCAGAAAGTGTAGAACATTATTTTCATTACAAAAATTGATGCTGATCCTTCCTTCTTTGGTAGATGCCCTATGTAGTTTGAACTCTGCATCATTTAATGGGAGTAATTGATTTTTAGTCTTTTCTCTTTGTGACTGTTAATGATTGCCACATCCTCCTGTGATCATAGCCCTAGACTTCTGTTTGCCTAGTTGTCTCAGATATTTTCAATCCGTTTATTATTTTTTCTGCTCTCCTCTAAAATTTCTCTCCTATTTGTCCTCTTTGTGCCTCATTATGGTGCCCAAACTGAATGCAGCACTTCCAATTGATGCCAAGCCAGTGCTGAGTAGAGTGGAATAAGCACCTTGCTCATGTGATACATGGTATTTCTGTTAAAACAGCCCAGCATGGCATTTTATCCTTTTTCTTTTTTTTTTACTTTGCAAGAGCATTAAAATAACTTGTGTTCCGTTTTCCATCTCTTATTGTCTGTGCTGCTACCTAAATAGCTAATATATCTTTTTTGTTCCGTTGAAGCATTTAATAATTCCTGTCTCTATATTTCTCCCAATTTTAAGTTGACTAGTTTTAGTGCATTACTCCATTTTTCCCACTCTCTTGGTGCTCGGGATGACTAAGCCCTGCCCGTTTCTGTGTGTGTGGCCAGGTTCAGCACTTCGGCTCGGGGCCGCAGGAGTGGAACGGGAACTACGCTCCGCGGAGGCAGCAGGCTTTCCTCCCGGCCACGGTGGCTGGCCCCGCGTTCTCCCTGCCCCAGGGCAGCCCCAGCCACGGCCCGGTGCACGCGCACCTCTCGGGGAGCTCCCACCTGGGCGGGCAGCCCGCCATCCTCCCGTACGCGGCGTCGGCCCCGCTCAGCACCGCCGCGCCCGTCGCCCACCTCCTCGCCTCGCCCTGTACCTCAAGACCTTTGTTACAGCACCCGACCTACAACCTGACTCACCCCAGTGGGATCGTGCACCAAGTTCCAGTCGGCATTAACCCCCGCCTCCTGCCTTCCCCCACCATCCACCAGACTCAGTACAAACCCATTTTCCCGCCCCATTCGTACATCGCAGCGTCGCCTGCTGCTTACATGGGATTTCCACTGAGTCCGACAAAACTCAGCCAGTACCCATTCATGTGAGGACTCAGACACAGTATATTGAGGAAGCTCGATGATACAGAAGTTTGGTTTGAGAAGAAACATGGTATTTATTAAATATTAGCCATGGCACAACAGGAAAATTATTTTTTTGAATCATGTAGACTTGGGTGCAATTTAAACAACTCTGAGCTTTAAAAAAACTCACTTTTAATGTGTTTTGCACATTTGGTATAACTTGTCTTTGGTCATGTTATCTTCTTATATAGTAACTTTAGACAGGTGACTTATGGGAGCAGAAATCTGGTTTTGCTCCTGCTATTTTTTATAAAATTGCCTTCTAACTAGTGCAAGACACGTCTACATTTGGGAAGCCATTCAGTGTACAGAACTAGAGCAACAGATGCACATGTGTCAGCAGTACAGTGTAGAAGTAACTTGTTTGTATTGCGTATCTTGGTGTTTAAATGTTGAGTCACTTACCTAAGAGTTGAGCTGTTGTTCTTCACATTGCATGTGTCTTTTGCATGGGCAAAGAAAAGGCCTAAACATTGCTCTTAAATGTTGTTGTCCTAATAATCTCAGCTGCATTGTAAACTGTTCCCACACATAGTGCCTTAAATATTTGAGGTTGTTAATGTTATTACTTATATATAAATGTTGAGGACTGCAGCACTTAAAAGTTCAGATCTGCTGATTTTTTGATAGCGTAATGCTCATTTTGGGTTTTGTGTGGTATGATTTTAGTATTGGGTGTATTTTCCTTATTGAGAAGGCAGCACATTTTGCCGTAGCTGAATTTTGCTGTCTTTTTTTTCCCCCCCAGAATGATCTAGCTTCAAGACAGGACTTTAGTAGTGCTTAAGGAAAGTTGATTCAGTAGCTATTGAGTAGTGACACACAAGACAGTATTTCATACTGGTAAATGGAACTGCAATACAACCTAAGTAGTTTATTTTAAAAGTGTTTGTCTAATTGGATATAATAAAATGTTTAGAGGTGAGGTAGGCATGACTGACTAGCTAATGAAAGGAGAAGCCAAGTGCTCATTGATCCATGATGTGGTTTCATCTTAGCTTGAGCAAACCATGCAGTATTTAATAACTAGTAGCAGAATATTTACTATTGAAGCTTGAAAAAGATGTGAGTTCTTTGTGTGCAATCTTTCATTTATGCATGGGAGAGATTTTAGTCTTTTTACATGATAGTATTTGTTTTCGCCTGTTGTGGGTGTTTGCTTATTTAATACATTCCGTCAGGGACGTAAATTACATGCTTTTTGCATTAATTTTTTTTTTCCCTTAGGAAGCGTGTCTTTTTGTTTTTTGTTTTGTTCAAATGAAGTTGCTTTTGCAGCACCAAAGACTTAATCATCCATTTCCTATAAAAGGTAGCTACTTTTTCATAGACCTCAAGTATACTGTAGTGTAGAGATGGGATTTACGGAAGGTGTTAAGCTGAGGCTGTGTTTTAGCTTATGGGCAAGTAATAAATTGTATCATTTATCTTGAATGTATCATAGATAAGCTGCTATATAATGATTGCCACTTCAGATAGCTGTGAAATTAGGTGATAACTAGTTCTTTCTTAGCCTTCTAATTTCTGTACAAGTCTAATTACATGAAATAGAAGCTGGGTTTTGGGTTTGGTTTTTTTTTTTTAGATTTCTATTTTGTTTTCATGTTTGAAGTGTCGTAACTACTATACTGTAAATGATGGAAGATGATTGCATATGTTTTTTTGGGGTGTGTTATTTGCATCAGTATTTTATCTCCATTAACTTTGAGCTCATCACTGCATATAAGTGGATGTATTAATGTAACTTAATTTTTTTATGTTTTCATATTGGCATTGTGTAGACACTTAAGAAGCTGCATCTTGCAGGCTTGACTTAACTTTTTTTAAAACAAAATCTGGAATACAATCCTTGCAATGTTGACTGGAATAAGAGTGCAAAGCATTTGAGTTTAACTCTGTCAATAAGCTAATAACTGGTAATCTTTTTCTTTACTCCACTAACACAAGCAGTGTTTTATTTAATGAATGTCTGAATGAAATAAATGTGCCTACATTTGATTTATTTTTTAAGTAATAACTAGAATACAACAGTATTAGATCATAAAAAAAAAGAAAATACCAGCAGTACATTTTTAATCATACTGAAAATTAAGAAACCTAACTTTTCCCAAAAGTTTCAATGTTTTTAGTAATCAACTCTATGCATTTTGTACGAGTGTGTGTGTATATAAAGTATACATTAGCAACTAGGAGTATCCTGATGAATTTGAAATCCTACCAACACATGTAAAGCCTAAACATAGGGAGTCAAATTGGATGTCCACTTTTACCACTTCAAACTTGTGCTGTGTGGTCCAGCAGGCAGTTTTCTGTTCACTCCCTCGTGTTGGGAAGCGCCCTTTTTTTTGGTGCTCACTCCATTGCAGGCAATGGACACACCAGGAACCACCAATGCAAGTGGAGCACATCGATTTTGTATCGTGGTAACAACAACAACAAAAAAATACTGCATTTTTTTTTTCCTGGGGCCACGGGGATCATCATGTGTCTGATGTATTTTCTGTACTTTCTTTTTACTGTGCTTAAGGTTTGGAGCTGATGTGCTTGTTAAATTGACACGGTTCTCTGTATATCACCACAGTATCCTGCTGCATGCAGGAAAAGGTTGCTGTAAATGCGCCCCAAATTAGATCTGCTGCTCTTTCTATGTATTGTAATCTTAGAAATGTCTGCATTTCAAAGAATGGAATATTTGGGATCCTGCCACAGCTTAAATTCAATACACCAGGTGACTTTCCCCCCTCCTCCTGCAATATACTCTGAGAGAACGGACTCTTGTCACTGCAAGTGTCTGGGGCCCATCTGCAGAAATAAAAGCTTTCAGGGCGAGGGCCTTTTCTGTGAAAAAAGTCATCCTCTGAGAAGCATTTTTACATGATACCGTTTTAATGCCTTTTTTAAATAAAACACTGCATGACTACAGAATTGCATATCTACATATTACTTTAATTTGCAAGGTTTTATATGAATTTCTTGTGTTCGGTTTTTAACTTCAGGGTGTTTTATTGGTCAAATATGCTACTGTATTAACTCTTTTTTTTTTTTTTTGGTTTTAATTTTTAAATCTTCTGTTTTTACTGCTAATTAACGTGGTTTGTGTTAAGTAAAAGTTAAATCACACTGCAAGCTGTAGGAAGACTTGTTCTAGGAGCACCCAGTGATAGAGACTTGATTAATAAGGTTGAACTGTTACTGTTTAACAATTTGTAGACTTGTGGCTTTTTTTTGCTTTGGATTTCTCTGCTACACTAGTTCGCCATGTAGCAATTGCACTGTGCAATATTACAATATGAGGACTGGGAAAATTTTTTATGGATGTAATGTCTCTTACAGTTTGCGATAGTATTTCTTTCTAGTTCTCAGTGATTTAAATGTGACCAAGCCTTCTGTACTTTGTCACAAAAAGCGGGTTTTCCAGGTGACTATTTTGGTGAGTGTCAAAATAAGAATTTATGGTGTATTACTGTCAAGATTCACTTTGAATTAAAATATATATTGCAGCAGACGACTTCTGGTGGCTTTTGTTTTTTGCTGTGTTACATGAAGGCAAAGATTATGAAAATTGAGAGGGCTCTAAAATTCTGATGTAATCATTTGACTATGCCTCTTTCTGAAATTTAAAATTTTATTAGCTTTCAAGGCTTGCTTCAGAGGGTCTTGAGGGGCTGTCTTTAGTGCAGCCACACCTTGAAGGTTCTTTGTTCTGGATGTCCTAGTTTTACAACCGTAGAGGAAGGTTATCTGGCCCAAGTACCAGCAGACACCTCGCTGCTGCTGAGGTTTGTGCCAAGCCGGTGGCAACTGCTGCCCAGTCAGCAGGAAGGTGCTCCTGCTGCCACAGATGGCCCCACATGGTCAGTGGCTCCAGATGGCCAGCTGATATGGACCAGACATCCATGGAAGGCACATTTGGCAGTGCTGTTTTCAGCCAAATGTGCTCACTCTGCCATGGGGTTGCAGTGCTTGCTGAAATCTGGTGGTTTGGAAGCTGCATGAAGGGGTGGTTGGGCACACACGTGTGCTTGTGGGGGGGGATGGTTTCTGTGCCTACCATTGCATTTAAGGGCAGTCAGAAATGAAATGTAAAAGACTGAAATGACAGTGCAGTATGTTTTTGATACCAAAATATTTCAGAATTGTCAGAAAGCTTTAATTTGCTAAATACAAGGTGCTGCTGATGCCGATCTGTCACAGCACTCACTCTTCAGTGCAAGTTGGTCACTGTCTGCAAAGCTTTTCCTGCAGCTCTGTGCCTCAGGTGATGTGTAAACACCTCTGTCCGAATTCTGTGGACACCTGTTGCTTTGAAAGCTGCTTCCTTTCCCTTCTTTACGGTTAGCCTCGTATATTGTCGACTTTGAAACGTATGTAGGTATCTAAATCCCACTTTTCCCATGGCAAGTAGGACCACTGACATGGTGTATTTCACACTCTCATTTCTGACAACATCTAACAAGGAAAAGCAGCCTGAGACTTTCAGAGGGAATACTCTGCCTGTGAAGTCCTTTCTGTTCTTGCTTTCTACTAGTAATGATGTCCAACTGTCCCCTTATGTTCTTTCCCATCCTGTGGAAGGAGTGGACCAGGACAGGCAATTATGTGTAAGTCATCTTCCTCTTTAACTGTCTTTAGGATGACTAACACTGGTTTAAAATTTGGTACTTTCCCTGTCACTAAATGCAAAGGACAGGTTTGTACTGCAGTTAAGATGGCAGATTCATTCAAGGAAGAGTTTCCAGAGTCAATGGGGCTGTCACGTGCCACAGATCTGCAGTGGGACAAAGGGGTTCAGGGTGATGCTGTGTTTTCTCAATGAATTAGCCTTGGTTTTCAGCTGCTGAGATGATCAGTCTCTGGGAGGCAACGGAGAAGCTATTGTTTGGTACAAGTCACAGAGCAGTCCTTGTGATCATGGTGGAGTCACATCCATCACTGCAGCTCATGGATGCTGTGAGTTCAGCTCCTGTAATGGACCGAGGCAGCATGAGTGGAAGTTTGGGAGGGTTGTGAATAGTGCTGCTCCCCACTAGAGAGCTGTAGCTTCCTTATAGGCCTGTAATGTTCAGCAGGTGGTGTCTGGAGCAGTGCCGAGCTCTGGGAACACCAGAGGAAGGCTGTAGCCCCTCCTGCCTCTTCCCACACTGTGACTGAAATGGCTGACGTGACGTCCTGCTGTGCAGGAAGGCTTTTTAACTCGTGGATAAGGTTTGACGGTGATTAATGTTAATTATATCTTCCTGCCTTTCACCTGGAGGAAGGAAGTTGCATTTTCCCTCTCAGGAGGGGTGGGTTTGTGCTCTAAGCAGCTTCAGATAATTCTACCTGCCCTTGTCCTGGGGAACAGCACTGAGTATTCTTTGTTAGAACGATTAAGCTTTATGCTGAGGGACTGAAATACACATTTGAATGGATTCTCCTCCTCAGACCCTGAAATAGCAGGTTAGGAGCACCTACACCCTGTTAGCAGAGGTACCTGGAGGCTGGACTCCATTCTGTCGTTGTATTTGGGGAGTGAGATGTTTATCACAATGAAAAATCCCAACTGTTCTCTTGCAAAGAGAGGCCCTGGCCTGCCACCAGCTTCATGGAGAAGTCACTGCCTGGCCACAAGCACTTTTCGTCCTTGGATGAGATCCTCATCTTATGGGTTCCCTCATAAAAAGAAGCAAGACTCTGAATGTTTGCAGTAGGTCTGCTGCAAGCAAGGCAATTTTGGATCTGGAAAAAAACCCCAACTAAACAGGATTAGAAAAGTTAAGTTTAGGAAGTAGCTAACTGCAGTTAAAACCCCAGTGACTTTTCATTAGCTGTAAAAGATCCATTCATCATTCTGGAAAATACACATTTTTAAAATCCTTTGAAATAACAACTCAATCTGCTACTTGTGTTTTATATGTAATACATACACAAACACATTGTGTAATGGAAAATTAAGAGAAAACTATGCTTAATGCTTAAGAGCTAGACTGAGAAAAAGTGCTGCCAAAAATAGCTTTTTGATGGCTCTATTGCAAAGCCGAGTTATGACAAAACCTAAAAAAAATATGAAAATGATAATATGAGGTTTGTGCAGGGCTCCCTGAAGGTGCCAGCAGAGGGCCCCGCACTAAACGTGCTGTCCCTGGATTAAGCCGAGGGATGAGCAAGCTCCATTTCACTATAATAATCATAAACTGCCATCTTTGCTCTGGATAATCGCTCGCCGTCATCAAGGGGAAGCTAATTTTGCACGGAACGAATTGGTGATTTGAGGGAAAAGTAAAACGGCAGAAATGGGACAGCATAATTGTGTTGGTGACACTGGGAGTGTGCTGAACCAGTCAGATAAATATGTAATTATGGGTTGTCACGGCTGTGGAGATGCTGCGAGTGGCTGGGTACCAGGGTGTCAAGCTGTGGCTGGCCCATGCTGAGGTTGCTCCACCTCAAACCTGACTTCTAAGAATTTCTCAGCAACACAACTTCCAGCAGAGCAGAATTGCTGGGTGTCTGGGGCAGCTTTCCTTCATGCAAGCAATGCTGCAGCCTTTCAGGATCAGCTCTCGGGGTCCTGGAGCGTGTTGTACCCCAAACCCACCTTTGCATTGCTCCTCCTCCCATCATCACTGCCTGTTGCCCACAGGTATGATCTGGGAATGAGAAGAATTCATGGAAGCAATTCCAGGAAAGAGGTGATATCAGAATAAAGAATTCACGCTGCCTCTGCTGCAAATAGGACTTGGAGAAAACACTAAATGAACTGCCCTAGTGTTGGCTGTGACTGTGACTGAGGCAGCAGCTGGGGCTCACCCCTCTGCTGTCCATAACAGATTTCATGGGCTTCGTGTTAATCTCCCGGTGTACCTTAAAGCAAAACAGAGAGGAACCTCTGTCTTGGCGCTTGCCTTTGAGTCTGGAGGTCTGAGCCCTACCCAGCCGGGGAGGGAGTGATGGAGTGAGCACAGGAGAGGGGCGACCAGAGAAGACCTCTCCTGTGTTTGCACAGTGGGTGGCTGAGGACGTACCTGCCAGTTTGGTCACCTGCTGCGGTACACTCGAGCTCCTTTATTCCCAGAGCTGCTTCTGCACTTGCAGAAATGCTGCCAGTGGTGATCGGCGCTGTGGCAGGGCTTGGGCTGCTTTGCCGAGAGGAGGCGCTGGCTGGTGCCTGGGATAACGAGGGACATCTTTGGAGATGTCCTGGCCCGGCGACTCCCAGGTCGGGGACATCAGCTGGCAGTGAACGGTTCCCACAGTGAGCGGAGAGGGACTTTTAGCCTCGCCAGGTCGCAGCACCGCTGCGAGAGGGTGCACCTCCGTGTGCACCCAAAGGCAGTGCCGGGCACAATTGCTTCAAACAATGAGGGAGGTGACAGATGCCCGAGAGCCGCTGTCGCGCTGCACCTGCCCCGGCGGGCACGGCGGGCGGGGGCCGAGCCCCGCCGCCCCCGCAGCCGCTCCCCGCTCCTGCCACGGCCCCGGCGGAGCGCGGGGGGCGGCGGAGGGGTCCCCGCGGCCCCGGCAGCGCCGCCCCCGCTCCCGCCTCCCCGCGCTCTGAGGGCGGGGAGCGGGGCCGGGACTGGCGGCGCCGGGAGCCCTTTGTGGGTGAAGCTCCGTTCCGCGGCGCTCGCCGCGCCGGAGCCCGAGGGGCCGCGCCGCCGCTGAGGAGCCCCGGCCCCGCGCCCCGCGGTGCGGGCAGAGCCGCGGGCGGCATGCGGGGCCCCCGCTCCGCCCCCTCCGCCGCCGCCTGCCTGCGGAGCCGCCGCTCTGGAGCCCGGCCGGCGATGGGCAGCGCTGCCCGCTGAGCGAGGCGCGGGGATGTGGCGGCGGGCGGCGGGCGGGCGGAGCGGGGCGCGCCCCGAGGCAGCGCCCGGCCCCGCGCCCCCGCGCAGCGCCCGGCCCGCGGGCGGCGGAGCGGGCCCGGCCGCGGCCGTCCTGCTGCTCGCGGTCATCGTCGCCGTCCTGCCGAGCGCCCGGGCCGAGCCGGGTAAGCAGCAGCGCGGGCGGGGGGCGCGGGCGGAGCGCGGGGCCGTCACCGCCCTGCCCGCGGGGCTCCGCGGGGCGCTCGGGCTGCCCTGCGCGGAGCAGCCTCACCTGCTGCAGTGGCACCGGCTCCCCGCCTGCCCGAGCCGCGCTCCCGGAGGGACGCTCCGAAAACGCGAAGCGTGCCCGGTGCCCGGCACCGCCGGGAGCGGGGAGCAGCCAGGCGCTTCTCTTTGTCTGCCGCATCCTTTTTTACTGCTCGCGGAACAGAGGCTCCTGTGTGGACTGGGGATGCTCGGGTTTGCTGCCTCGCCCCGAGACAGCAGCGCTGCCATCACCCCCGGGCTCCCTGGCTGGCGCACAAATAACAGCTTTTCCTATGGGACGGGATAGTCGGATTAGGTCTTGTTCCTTACAGAGAAAGGGACGGGCAGAGGCTTTTGTTAAACCAGAGGATCAGTTCTAGTGATTCTGTGTGTGTGTGGTGGGGAGGAGGGGAAGATAAGGAGGGGTTAGGAGAGGGCAAGCTCTGCTGAGATCTGAGCGCTACATCTCAAATGCAGCTGGAAGCTCCGACAATTTCTGGGTTAGATTTTTCCTGTTTGCCTCGACTTTTTGAGTCGGGCAGTGTCCTGTGCTCTCCAGACTTCTTACAGCAGTGGATATACTCGGTGACCTCAATGCAGAAATGGTTACTGTTGCTGGCAGTTATTGTATGTGCCAGTTAGAGATGCCAAATATAATTCTGAGGCTATGCTAAAAGAGGCTAAAATTGATATAGGGCCAGATTATTCCTGGATGATTCATGGATTTAAGAAAGGAGTAAGGACCTGAGTCCATGTTTCGAAGCTGTTAACACATATTTTCAGTAAATGTATACAATTGATGTCAGTTTTACAGCCATAACATAATAAGATTTCTCATTTGCAGGTTGCAGGTTGGTGGAACAGTGCCTCTTACTGCATTACGTGTGCTGAGCATGTAAATACCACAGTCTGATTTACCTCTATAGCACAAATTGACCCATGATCAGAGGAATGGCTAATTTTTTACCTTATCTTGTCAAGTTGGTCTGGATTTCACAAGAACTCTTGCACCACACCTAAGTTATGAAATGTGTGCCTTCACTTGGGGGTAGCCAGGCTCTCAGAGCTCAGTTGCTAAAGCTGAGGTATTCCTGACAATGCAACAAGACACCTCATCATGCTCCAGGATGAGATTCAAGAGTAGAATGAAAAGTGTTAATATTCTGTTTCTTCCTTTGTGATCTGCATGTCTGTGTGGCACAGCCATGGTCTCATTTGTAAGTGAAGAAATCCAATAGAGTTAAAAAACGTATTTGAACGTGTCTCATAGCCAACAGCTTGGAAAAGAGAAAAAGAGGTGAGAAGCCACAACAGTGCCAAGCCAAAGTACGTAATCACAGCCCACAGTGGAAAATAGTGTCATTGATAGACTTTGCCTGGGAATTTTAGATTATTGGGTAGTTACATTAAGATACTAAACATAATTTGTTGTACTTGATAGCTTTGAGCTTTACTGCTGAAATTGCAAATAAAACTTTACTACTCCTGTGCAGTACTGATCACTAGATATGATTGCTGAGGTGCATAAATTGGATGTCAATTAACCTTAAAAGCTCTGCCTTCCAGAGGGATAGAGCTCATGCAATGCTGCTTCCCATTGAAGTCAGGAGCAAAACATGTGGTAGAGGCAGATTTTCAATGAAGAACATAATTTGTGTCTAAGAACGTTAATATAGAGCAGTCTACATGTAGGCCTAGATTTCTTTTAAGCAAATGTGCTTTTACTGATTTTGGTGGTTACTACAGGAATGTGTACGATTTATAGAGCAGAGCTACTGCCATGGAATCCAAGTGGTGATACAGGATGCAGTAAACACTAAGAACAGCGCTTGTCATGCACCATTTTTACTACAGCTTCCTCCTCTGGGGAATATTTGCCTCTCTGGGTAAATTATATCTGTACAGATGCACACACTCACGGCTGAATGCTCCACTCGTCTTTTGGGTTTGTGTGCAACACATGGCATTGCAGTGTGTGAAGACAAAGCAGGGAACCAGGAGCATGGAGGGAAAAACCTGTTTTACTCTGGTGCTACTGCTTCAGAAGACAACTCAAAATTTTCCTGATCCCTGGGATCAACTATATTTCCTTAGACCTCAACAAGAATTCAACACAAAGGGCAATGATCTCCTTGAAAAGAGATCCTGGCAGGATGAGCATTGGGTGTCCAGCTGTTGGAAGCAGAGAGATTGGTTAACTCTGTGTTAGGGACTCAGAGCCAGACCTCAGTGCTGGTCAGTGCCTTTGGAGAGTTTCACCAAGGACTACAGAGTGATTAGGTTTCAAACACCAGCTAAGAAGCTTTATTAGTAGTTTTACAAGTATTTTATGCTTCTTTAGCTGGGTACATGCCATATTGCCCAGTGGCATGCACAGTTAATAATTAATTTCCACAGTATGTCACCCCCAGAACCACTGCTTGTATTCAGGTTGCAAACAAAATTACATTGCCCACCATAATCAGGATTACAGAATGGCCAGTGCAAAAATTGAGTCAAACTGAATATATCTGTCAAGAAAGAAAAAAGTAAAGCACCAGAAATCAAATGAGGGAATGTGAAGGTTTGGGTCGAGTCCTACTATGCTCCAACCAGGTAGAACTTGCTTATGACAGAGCTATGAACCATGGGCAACCATTTTCCCTGGGAGAAGGAGAGACACAGTTTTGAAAGGCAGCTGTTGAAAGCTGATCTGGTGGTGGTGGAGCATCTCGCAGCCAGTCAACACCTATGTCACTATTGTTTGAGTGAAACAGAGGAAAAGGCACGTTGCTCACGGTTGTGTTGCTCATGAGATTAATCAGCTAATCAGAGGGAGTGCAGTGGGGAGCCCACGGAAATAAAGTTTTCAGAAACAATAAAATACACTTTTCACATTTTGAATCATCCTTTATGCTTGCTTGTGTAGCCTGTTTGAATGATAAACTTGTCAGGGAAAGGTCCATTTCTCTCTGTGTTTGCTACACACCAGCACAGTGAGATCTCACCTTAATTAACAGCGATTTCACAAACAATAAGGAGACCTCCAGCGCGGTGGCTGCTTCTCGCAGCTGGAGCTTTGATTGAACAACTCGGAGAGCGCTCCGTGCCAGCTGCTAAATTGCCAGCATCACCTCCCACAGACCGGCTCCCAATGCATGGCAGCTACCTGAGCACTGACTCAGTGCCTCTCAGCTCCTGAAACTCCCCCAAAAAGCACCAGAATTGGCACATCTGGAAGTGTACGGGTTGGTGTTCTCGCTGCCAGAGGAGCTGTTGCAGAGGTGAGGGCTGTGAACATATGGGGCACGAGTCCTTCCCTAGATCCATCTCTGCATTATGGAAAGTGGTGAGGACATGGAAAAAGGCACCCTCCACCTCCTGTGGTCGCTCTCCAGAATTACCAATGCAGCATTCTGGAAGATCAATAGTTTCAGATTGGTCATGTTGCTCTTTCAGTGTTCTGATCATCCCGACAGATGCTTGCAGACATCTCAGGTATCCTGTGAAAGAACAGTGCAAAGTTCAAGTTCTATCTCATTTTAGTCAAAACAAAACAGGGGTCTACAGCCAGGGCTGAAAGAATGGGCTACCAGGAGCACACAAAAAGGTGCTTCTTTGGCAGGACTTGAGGTTTTGATGGATATGCTTGGCATAGATCCTCCAGTCATGAGTTACCTTCTTCCACTGCATTCCTGGATCTGAGCGGATAATAAATAATTAGGTGACAGTAAATAATCTGGTTTTAGTATCCCTACAGATAGAGAATACTTTAAATTCATATATACTGAAACCATTCTGATGAAGCTGTTCTCTGTAGATTAAGACAAGCAAGTAGCTCAGGTAGGTTGAGGGGTATCCATGTTTTGCCTGTAGGGAATGCTGACTGGCTGCTTAAGGCCTATGGTAAAATAACTTCTAAATCTTATTTTCTGACACGTTCACTCACCCAGTAGTGTATTGTCCTAGTCTTCACTGTGCTGTTTTTTTGAAATCTTTCACACTTGCTTGAGGTGAGGCCAGTGAATGAGAGGAAGGGGACTGTGAGTAATTTTCTGTTTATGGTATTTCCTTAGTCATGTTTCTGCTGCAGTAAATACTGGTAATATTTGCATACAAATTTAGGCTTCAATGTCCAAACATGTCAACATTTCATTAAAAAAGAAATGAGCATTTTGGTGGTTATTTACTGTTCTCACTTCCTTCTGCTGAGTCCAGTGAAGGAACTACTGTACTTCCTGAACTGAGCTGCCTTTTTCTGCTACTCCTGAGGGCCATGGCTGCCTTCCTACCAGCAAGGTGGGATAGCACTGAGGGAATTTGGACAGGGCATTTCTCAGCTCAAGAAGCACACAGAAAACCACTCCCAGTGAGGGTATTTAGTTAGAAGTTCAGGATATGGGATGCCTATGTACACCTCACACAGAGCAGTTTGCTGCTGAAGTAGTTGGAGCATTCTTGGCACAGTTTTGAGAACCCACAGGGGTCTCCCCTTCTGCCTCCTTCAACATAACTTTCAATAATGCTGGATTGGAAAAGGTCTGTGGCAAAAGGTCTGGAAATGAAGAAGAAGCAATTAAGAGCAAAGCCCAGTCTTTGAGCTGACATTTTGGTGGAAGTCCTACATGTGTGCAGAAGGGTGTAAAGGGAACATCTGCATCTCATAATTGTTGTCACAAGAGAAAAGACTGGTAAGGTTCCTAAAGTCTGAAAATTATGCCAATAGGTGTCCAAAAGGGCATCTTCAAACAGAGATGGTGCTTTTAAGGGGCTCTCAACAACAGATTTGAGTAACTTGGTTTGGCTACTCTCTTTTATAAAAGAGGGGTTGTTGTGGAAAATGGAAAGTCTGAAGATATAAGTACTGTGCGTCCCATTTGGGTGAAATTATTATTTTATCAATATTTTAATAAAAACATATATATATATAATATGAATATAGTAATCTAGAATATATATTAATTATGCACTACATGTTGTTATATATTATTATGTAATGTATTAGTACATAATATATAATTAATGTGAATAATATATAATATTTAAATAATGATTACTTTTAAGAGGTATATACAGCATGCATAGCAAAATGTAACACACATATTTCTACTTGATCTGGAGGTTAAACCAGAGGAAATACCTTTCTGTCTTCTAGGAGCAGGAAGAAAGAAGGAAAATGAAAGAACATTCAAAGATGAAAACAATAAAAACCTAGACAAATAAGACAGTGCCCATTCCCAGGTTTTCTCCACCATGCATTGCTGTAGATATGAAACTATCTACAACACCTTGTCTGTCATTTTAACACCTGTTAGCAGCCTTTTTAGGGAAATGCTCCAGCTGATTCCTACTGACTTTGCATGGGAAGAACACGTGGGAGAAATTACAGCAAAATCTATGTAAGACTGTAAACACATAGTGTAAGTCTGGGCCTCCAATTTTCAGGTATTGTCATCAGGTTTGGTGCGTCAGCAGGGGAGCAGCTGTAGCTCTTTAGAAATTCCTCCTGAATCACCCTAATGTGTCTGCATTTTCCTTGTTATGGCTAGAAAGCCTCTGTGTCGACTGCAGTGATTTTGGTTGCTCTCTAGGAAAGCCTTTGTACATGAGATACCTACTGGGGTGCGCTTTCCTCAGTGCTGCTGCAGGGGGGTGGTGATGAAACCTTTCTGGAGGGAGCCAGTATAAACTGCAATCCATCTGTATCCCAGGTAATAAAACAGCAGCAGAACTATCCTGCACCACTCTGCTCCTTGGTGATGTGATGATCTCACTGCAGTGTCTTCTGCTGAAAACATGTAAAAAGTCTTCAAACAAATTGGTGCCCCGCGTTTGAGAGGTGTGGATTTTGTAAATTAAACCTGGTATTGTTACTAGCAAGGCTAACACAAGATTGTTACATAAATGTGTGTCATTCACAAGGCTAAGAGACTGATTTTTTGGTGTTACTAAGACAAGAAAAAGGCTAAGCATTTAAATGCATGGAAATGAAAATGTCCAAAAAAACAGCTTCCAAAGGAATGGGAAACAAAGATATATTAGTTTTCTGTGGTATTTATTAAACAATGAAATAACTGACACCAGCAAAATATTTTGGCAACCAATGTAAAAATGGTAAGAAAAGAGTTGAAATATGGAAGTTTATCTGCAGAAGAAGTTTTTTACCAGGTAGTTGTTCTTTGTTTTGAAAATAATAAAAATAATTTAGCTTACATGATGTTCTTTGTCACTCAAGTTCTGAAAAACTGATTTAAAAGAAACCATTACAGACTTGATGAGTTCTTCCTTTGTGTAGTTTTCCTTTAATCTAATAAGTAGCTTTGGCAGATGAATGTGGCAGTGGTGAAAAATTGGTTTTTTATAGGGGTCATGGCTAATGCAGAGAGTTTCTGTCACTGTCTTTGATGGGAGGTCTTGAAGCTGAAATTTTTAGGGGTGGTTTTCAAAAATTCTTAATACTGATGCTTTTGGTTTTAGTTATTTTATTAGGTCTGGCCTTCCATGGTACTGTAACTTTAAAAGCACTTCTCTGACCTTCTGGTCTTGGCTGAATGTTTTTAAGACTGCTACAGGCTTGATTCTTGTAGCTGTCCAGCATTCTCTGATGGATTTGTCTGAATTTCCTGGTGCTCTCCAATTCTGAAAGTCTCAAACCCTGCTGTGTGAGGTTTTTGTTGTTGTTGTTGTTGATGTGGGGTTTTTTTTGTTTTTGTTGGTTGGTTTTGTTGGGTTTTTTTGGATTATTTTGTTTCTTTCACTGAGTGTAGTGGCTGACTTAGATACTCGTAAAAGTAGATTTGAAAAAAATCCTGTCCACTGTTGGCTGTCAGTCCATAAACAGACAAGAGCTCTCACACTGGGTACTACAGGGATGTTTTCAAAGCTGCAGCCTCCTGAATATATGAATATATTTCTCTGTGCAAGGTTTGGTATCTAAAATGTGTTGCTGTTTAAAAACTAACGTTTGACTTTATTGGAGTACTAGAGCTTGACTTCTAAATTGTCCACAGGCAGTGATCTCTTGCTAAATAAATAAGTGGGAGTGTTGATGAGGTAGTTTATGAAGTGTTCTTTGTGGCTCTTCTGCTATTAAAAAAAACATTATTTTCTATGTGTACCTTTCTTTAGGCTATTGAAACACCTATAAAAAGATTATGAGCTCCTGTCACATAATTAATATGAAATTATTGAGTCATTTTCAAAAGGAATTTCACGAGTATCCATGTACAAAAATGTTGTTGACCAGCTGGGGTTGCTCCTGAGCACATGGAGCTTTTCCTCCAGTCATCTCATATCCAAAAGAATAAATGGGTGCAAGCTGGAGAAGGGTGCTGGTTGGCCATAAGAATGAGTACAGAACATGGGAAAACCTTTATTGGTGAAACATTTCCAGGCATTTAGGTGACAGAGGAGCCACTGATGTCAAATTTGCCTCTGAATAACGTGAGCCATAAGTTTTCCCTTTGTTTTAGTGGCTGGTGCATGTGTGGCACAGCTACTTCTGCACGGGGATCAAGTCATGCCTTTTGCTTTAAGTTCTCAGAGGGTTCCATCAAAGGTGCATTTCCCACATCTTTCATCATTCTTGTACCTCCTCTTTGAAGTCTTTTCAGCCTGGTGTCCCTCTGAAGCTGCAGCCTCCACAGCTGGTCTGGTATTCCTGCTTCATCAGCAGTGGGCATCAGCATCAGTGTCGGATGTAACACAAGTTTTTCTTGTAGTGCTGATCTTCCCAAATATTAAAGTT
Source organism: Corvus hawaiiensis (assembly GCF_020740725.1). Taxonomy (NCBI): domain Eukaryota; kingdom Metazoa; phylum Chordata; class Aves; order Passeriformes; family Corvidae; genus Corvus; species Corvus hawaiiensis. Next base: position 56,946,616 of record NC_063218.1, on the reverse strand, counting down.
GAATTAAGGCTACTTCTGTAGCAGTTTCCATTGATCTGATTATTCACCTCTGCTTCCAAGGCTGGTTTTTTTTTTAGAACAAGTTACTCTGCAGACTTTGGTGTAATTGAGAGAAGTAAGATTAACAACCCTGCAGCTCAAGTGCTTCTCCTGCTTGTGGAAGTTGCTCAGTAGACAAAACCCTTCATCATGGCTGTCTTCATAGAAACTCTTTACTCTGTAAAATTGGTCTCCAGTCTTTATTTCCAGATGTGTGTCTGGTACTTGACTGCATCTGCTGGGCTGCTTCATTGTTCCTCGCCTTCCCAGTTGTCATCTGAGAAGTTTTATCAGATAGTTTTGACTTCCTCCTGACAAAAATTTTGGCTGCAAGGCTGAGAATCAGTCCCATGTGAGTCTGTTAAAAGCACTGCTGCTCAATTTAATCATTTAAAATCTATTGCATAGGCATCGTATCAGTTTTATGTTTTATTAATCAAAATGTGAGATATAAAGTCAAATGCCTCATTGAAATTTAAGAATACTAGATCAAAAATTTAGTCTGATAGAAATATAAAATGAATTTAAAGTGGCTTATTGTCCATAAAAATTCAATCCTGGGCATTAATTATTCCATCCTCTTTTTGTTCCACCGTCAATCAAATCCTTTCTCTGCTAATCCATTCTATCATCATCATCGATATCAAAATCTCTATTTGACAGCTCCCATTTACCCTGTTTAAATGTCACAATATTACAGAACAAAGGTAAATGCTGTTCTTTGTTTGCTTTGTCTCCTAGCACTAGCAATAAGGAGACAATCAACAACTGAGGAAAGAAAAAAATCCCTTATTGCAAACCAGTCAGTGATGCTTCACTCTCCCTCTGGCTGTAGGACTCACTGCCACAGAAATGGGTACTTCAGGAACTCCCAAAATGTAGGTCTGGTGCACTCTTTGGCAGTGTCTGGCTGCACTGACTGACAGAGACTGGATGAGCTCAGGATGGCATTTCCTACCTTCCTGTGTGGACAAACAGTACATCCAAAAGTAACACCCAAAGAATATAAACTATGAGAAAATGCACGGAAAGTGAGCCCCTGGAAAACCAAGCGCCCTTTGGCTGAAGGGGACCCTTGTGTTTCATGAGCAGCCATGGAGGCCCCTGGCAGCCAGTGTGTGTCCCTGGTGTCCCTGGTGTCCCTGTGCCTGGCTGGAGCTCAGGGATGTGCTGCGTTCCCGCTGTGGCTGAGACTTGGCATCAATCCATCGAGCTGAGTGCTGAGAGCTGTGCACAGGGATGAGTTAAGGAGAGGAGGGGATTATGGATTAGGTGAAGGGAAGAGGACAAGCATGCCAAGTCAAACAGTCTCTCCAGCTGCAAGCAGTCGAATATTTATTTGCTTTGTGGGCATGTCAGGCAGAGCTAATGGGATGCTGGGTGAACACTGTTAAGACTTCATTCCCTGAATGCATCTAAAGAGCCGGGGTATCAGGGTTGTGCTAGATAGAGCTTGCCCTCTTGTGCTTCCTGCTACAATTTATTTGGGAGCTGGAAGTGCACTGGTGAAATCCTGGCCTGGGTAGAGCCCACAGAAACTCCACTGATTTTCATGTGGGAAAGAGTTCAGTTGTTTTCTCTTCCTTTTGTGATGACTTTGGCTTCCTCTGCTTTGCAGCGTGGGCCTTGGTGCCCTAGGTAGGAGACTGGAATGGCATCTTGATATTAATCTCCTTTTTGTCCTCTAAAAGGCCCCAAGTCAGCTGCTGCAATTAATGAAACTCTTGGAATGCTCGAAGGGAAGCACGTCTAATGCTTATCTGAAATTACACTCCAGTCCTCCAGCATGCTGCAGAACACTCATCCCTACTGGATGGGCTGGCTGGGCAGTGTGTGTTTTGTTGAAAAGCCAACAGCTCGTTTGAAAAAAGCCAGTGATGAATTAACAGTAATAGATAATGGCAGTAGGACTGAGATAATATTGTGTGGTATATTCAAAGTTTATCAGATATTTTAATATATCCAGTATTTTCAGTGTAATGCAGATAATTAAAATCACCCCAAAGAAATGATCTTACAGGAGCATATTCTTGGTATGTGGTTCATTTTCAACAATATTAACTTTAGGCTACAATAATGGAGCATATTTTGCAGAGTCTGTGTAGGACTGATTTCTGCAGCTATTATTACAACTGTCCAATCAAAGAAATCTCTCTGTATAATTTCTACAATTATTTAACTGCTAATTTGAGTCTAAAATTGTCTTTCTAGGCAATTATTGCTGAAATCAATGCCATCTACTTGTGCACACAGAGCAAAATTCTTAACATTGTAGCCAGCCTAAATTCACAGAATTGATGTTGGATTGCTTAAAGTACTTGGGTATTTCCACGACTAATTAGGTCTAGCTGTGGGTATCTTGACTTTGAGGTCTGGGCTGGTCGGGGAAGTGATAGGAGGAATCCCAGGGACATCAGCGGGTGGGGACTGAGTCTCTGAGCAGCGAGCTGGGTCTGAAGTATGGGCTGTTTCTCCTGGGATGTACCACTGACTTTGTAGGGATCCACCTGGGAGAGGTGTTTTCAGAAGGTTTTCAGAGGTTTTCAGAATTTTGTTTGATTGTTCTGCAATAATGACGATGGAAAAAGGTGGAATTTGTATGGAGAGCATGAAGTATAGAAGATGACACTGATGGTCTCCTAAAGTGCAGCCTTAAACAAACTGGAGTTGCCATTTTAAGGTGCCCAGGAAGTTGTACTGCTCATCTCTTGAGCCCTTCAGTGACAGGGGAAAAGTAAATAAATACAGTAAAGATTTATCTGGAGGATAAATAACTGCAGTGTGGTATTTGAGTTATCTGTGCCTTCTGAAGTTTGGCTTTCCCCCTTCAGTAAATGGTAGGTCGTTTCAGTAGATGTAATTGTTAGCCAGATGACAGAGTGTGAAGTTACCTGCATTAGGTGAACTGGTGTAGTACTGAGACATCTCTGCCTCTGCTCCGTGTGGGTGTGACATTTTCAGGAATGCCGTGAAATCTATTCCAGTTCAGAGTGGTGCACAGTCGTCGTTTTGATATTGTTGATTTCTCTTTCCAGAAAGAAGAAAGAAATACAGTGATATGTGTATGTCTCCTCACTCTTTTTTTTTTTTTTTTGTTTTTAAATCCAAGTACATTTTGGTTGAGGGTAAAGTGGATTTATACATCCTTCTCTTTTTAGAAGAAGTTTGGTCTCTCTCTGGTCTCTCTTGTTTCCTTTGCTTTTCTAGAAGCATAGTTTGGGAGTAATTAACTTGAAAAGTGCGTAGATCTTACCTCACATCATCCACCAGTAAACTACCAGATGAAGAGTAAATCAAATTGTGTGTGTGAAAGCTGCTGTGAGCAGCAAATTTTCAGTCTCTGTGTGCATATCTGGCTGTTTCAGCACACCTTGATAGAAATAGCATGGGTTTGCCTCTTAAGCACTCAATGTGCACTTCTGCAAACATTTATTAGTTACAGAGCACCTTCCTCTTTTACAGTTTTTTAATATCAGAACAAGGTCATTGTTTCTCTTCAATACTATTTAGATGTGTGACAAGTTATAAAAAAATGATAGCAATTACCTAATGAAAAGTCATGTCTTTTATTACTCTATTTCTGTATGAAGTAAGACTTAGCCCCATCAGTGTAACACTTAGAATTCTTTTGCTATATCAGTACTTTTCCAGGTGACAATATTGGCATTTATTTTTGTAAACAACTGAATGGTTGCCATCTTAGCTGATGCCACAGGGAAACTACTTTTTATGACTATTAACACTGCACCTTTGATAATTTTTTTGTCTAAAAGGGGAATATAAGTTCAGTTTAGAGCAAAGAGAGGCTTTCTATTTAATACAAGTGGATTCTTATAGCTGAGGTGACAATATGATTTGGAAAACTTACAATAAATGGAGTTTTATGCAAGAATTCATTTTTTATTCTTAAAATGTGTACTGACAGTGTTGACAGAGTAGCATTTAGATGAGGTATCTGGTGTGTATTATTGTCAATGGGGTGTGAATGGGATTATTTTTAAATACTTGCCAACCTGTACATATCCCATTGTGTGCTAAAAATTGTTCTTAGGAGTATTTTTAGGCTCACTGGGTAAGCTATCTTTGCTAGAGAAAACATGTAGTATCCAAGAAGAGAGATGGTGAAGTCACTTAAGGAAATGTCTCCTGTGGATGCTCCAGCACTTGCAAGGAGTTTGTATTCCTGTTTTGAATTCTCTCAGCTGGGAAATTGGGGGAACTTCTTCATCTCCTCGAGCAAATAGAGGGTTCACATCCCACAACACTGAGCTTGTCCCCACTGAGGGGCTCAGGGGCCACAGGTCCCACAGGCAGTGCCCAGAGCTGCTCTGCAGCCCAGACACAGGCAGTGGCTGTGCTGCAGGGATCTGTTGGTTCACCTGGAGTTTTTCAACTCTTCTATGAGGTTTCCATGTTGGAAATTATGCTGCATGTGCTGTGCCCTTGGTTTTGTGGGGCTTCTGCATAGCAGGTAGCTCCTGCATTGACTCCAAGCTCACTGTTCCTCAAGTACAGTGTGGGCACATGTCAGACACTTCTGGTCTTTACTGGCGTGTGCAAGTGTCTGAGAGGCTTTAGTTAAACTCCTCTGTCTGTCTGGGCCTCGCTGCACGGCTCCTGCTGGCAGAGACACTCAGAGATGACATTATGTACACTTATTCATGCCATCAGCTCTAGAGAATTAATGTACTTTAACGAGCATCTGTGCTCGCCACGTTGACAGCAGTATTTACATTCCATGAACTCAGGCTTGTACAATCCACGCTATTGCACATTTTGCTTCCAAAATGTCATGGATTGCAGGAGCATCACCAATGCAGAGTCAGTAATACACTCTCAGATCTTGCTGTGTTAAACCCCATTTCTTTATGTATTTCTTGGGAAACAGTGATCATGGGGTGGTTTCTCTCTCTGTAAATCCAGAGGGGAGAGAGAGGGTGCCAATCCATTTTACTGTGAGGTATTACCTAACCTGTGACTGCTTTTGCTGAGTTAATCTCAGCATAAAACATCGAATTTTCATCTTCACTTTATGTTAACTTGGGTTGATTCAGATCAGACAATCTGCGTGGTCCCAGTGTTATATCCCTGCTCCAAGTTTACAGTGTTTGCTATCCCAGTGTGACAGCACTTTTTTGGGAGGTTTTGTAGAAAAGAAGCCCTATAGATCTGAATGTATTTCTCAGTGCCACCTGCCAGCCCTGATGCTCTCTGAAGGCAGCAGGCCACCAACCTGCCACCAGCATGGTGATATCAAACACCTCCCTAACACCCAGAGAGGCTGCTCCTTTCCTGGCATCACAGGTCTCCATTTTGTCTTTGTGTTTGTACTTTGACTCAGGCAGAAACACATTGTGCATTTCTAAATTGATGTTTTTATCTAATTGTTTTTAATAGTTGTTTCTTTCGGGCCAGCTGATTCATACACTATCCCGAGCATTTAATTTGGTTTCTGCATTAATTCCATATCAGGGAGTAATTAGAATAGACAAAGAAAGAATAAGTAGGACTTAAGTTATGAAACAAAACTGCCATGTGAATTTATTGCCTGTGGTTCTTCAGGACCCAGTCATCTGCTACAACTCCTTTTAATAGCTCCTTCTGACTTTAATGTGATCAAAACAAATGTAGCATTTTGTTCTTGAGTCACATTTGGATTCTGCTGCTTAGTTGTTGGCACAGAACCCATGGAAAGGGTGGGAGCGCTGACCCTGAAGCTTGGAATGCCCAAACCACCGGGGATGTAGTGCAGAGGCTGCCTGGAGCCCTGGGATACACGGTTCTCTTCCCTCAGGCAGCTCCCTGTGTGATGGTGCTGGCAGAAATCTTTTACAAAAACGATGCTGACTTCTCTGGGGTTTTGCAAATGCATTGATTTTTGATACAATTTGATAGCGCAGGAAACACGAGGTAACATCTTTGAAATATTTTGGTTGCTTTCCTAGGGAAACAAAACTAAAGCCATGGGTTTTACGTTTCTCTTCTCAGTCCATTTGGAAGACTGACAAAGCACAACCTTCCTCAGTAACTTTTTAATCCCTTGGCCAGTTTCCATCAGGTTTGTCAGAGATAGAGTTGTCTGCTGTCTCAGGTTCTTCCTGCTTTCATAAAATTCCGTGCCTGCAGAGATGGAAGGGAGCTGATAACAAATGCTGTGCTGTTATCTGCCATTTCCTGATGCTCCCAACCAGCAAAGTGTGTGATGGAGCAGCTGTCTCAGGTGGCAGACGGGGAGCCTGAACATGGGGGAAGGGCTGGGAGTTCTGGGGTGCAGTGTGGCAGTGCTGGCATGGAGAGAGCCAGGCAGGAAGAGGGACCTCCGAGGGTGTGGGGGGAGCTGGATTCCTGTGCCAGGGATAACTTCCCCAGCTGTTCCTGCTTTATTGTGCCAGAGGGGTACCGGCCCTTGCCCTGACCCTGGCAAGCAAACCTGAATTTGGCCATGATGCTGGGTAGGGAGCCAGGAGCCACTTCTGGGTGCAGGGGCAGAGAGCGATGACAAGCATCTGTCCCCACTTCCAAGGAACCAACCATAAGTGCAGCTGGAAAGACATTACTAGCACAGTTGGTGTTTCGTTCCTCCAACACACAGTACCAAGATGTACAAATTATCTCTTAAAAGGTCTGACCTATTTCTCCAGGCTTTTCGTGTTTGAAACAAAAATCCTGTCAGCACTTGGTCTTGTTTACACAAACACAAGAACACATGCAATAGTCCTCTTTTATTCCATGTGCGTTATCCTGCTGAGGGCTCACTTGCAGCTATGGGTCCTGTATTTATCACTGTGGCAGTAATTTAAACTTTTCAGCAGTTTTCCACAGTGCAATTGTCAAAAAACCCCAAAAAAGCAAACAACCACCCCAAACTCCCTCAGTGCACATTTCAAAAATACAAAATTACATTTTGTTTTCCAAGACATCTTGCATTTAAGATATCAAGTGCCAAACACTCAACAACTTTCTCAGAAAAAGTTTTTGATTTTTTTTTCTCCTCTGAGAGGTTATTCAGAAATTGTTAACTAACTGGTATCAAGTTTATGGGTAGTCCCATGAAGGGGTGATGCAAATCACTGGTGCTCAGCCATTTCTTTGGAGAGAGAAATAAAAGAGGACACACTGCAGTGGGAAGTTTTCAGATCAGTGATTTACATTATCACAAAGTGTGATTTAAGCTTTTATGGTAAAACAAGATGAAATTAACATAAACTTTGGTGCAAAAATAGCAATATGTTCCAGTTGGAGCTTTGAGAAAATGCTTAGAAGTAAATAGCAAGTTGGGCTCTTGGAAGCTTCTCTCTCCCTGCTCATCCCAGTTGCTGCCTCCTGGAATGAAACTAAAACCTGCTCTTCACTCCTTGGTAGCTGGGTCAGGGCTTGTGAAGGTGCTCCCATGGTTACAAGAGTGAAAAGGGAGGATCCCAGTAAGAAGTCATCCCTATTTTAAGTTTGCTGAACTGTGCCTGTAATTCTCTTGATGTGACAACCTCGTGCAGCAACCTGTACGGTTCCTCCCTGTGTCCTGATATTCGGTGTTTTAGCTATTGGAGTGCTACTACCCATTAGTGGGTGTAATATTACAACTAAGGTTTACATCAAGGCTTTCACGGGCCACAAGCTGAGGTTTTACAGTATCTTATTTCTTGTAATTTTTGCCCTTTTGTCAAAGGAGAAAAAAAAGGTAAGTAGCTGGGGGTTTCTAAAGGCTCAGTTTTAAGTGCCATAGGTGGCTCAGGCAGCAGGGCTCAGTAATTTTCAGTGAGTCAGTAGTACCAGAGTGCTGGCTGGTGAGAGTTAGAGGCGTTTAGGTGCCTACAGTTGCAGATGGGAGCCTGCAAGATCACTGGAGGAATTTAGGCACAGAAATTGCACTGCCTCTTCAAGGGGCTGGTGGCTTCTCAAGTGAGTAGGTGTTAGCTGGCAGCTCCTGCAAGTCTTACGAGGCACTTACATGCCTCATTTGTAAATCTGCCCCTGAGGCACTTGTGATGAATTGTTCTAAGCTCTGTATTAGTCTCATGTTTGTTTTGTCATCCGTGCTGGCACTGCCTTCTCTGGTGTGTTTGCAAGGTTTCGTATTGCGGGTCACTCATTCAGCAGCTTTCGCTCAGCTCCAAGTCTCTTTACTCACCTTTAGTGTTAAGTACAAAGCACCAGCCCTTCGTGTTGCTAATACTGAAGAATTAAAAATAGCTGGCACGCACCAGCATTAATTTTGCAGTAGTTAAGCAGAGTTGATACAATGTGCTTGGGCTATTCAGTGCCGCCTGTGAGCAAAGACTGCTGCTTACTTCTGACTCTGACCCTGGCTCTCAAGAGGCACAAATGCCCTTTTAAAGGTGAAAGAATATTTGCCCCATGCATGTGTTCATATGTATCTCATGCTCTTTTATATGGCAATGAATGTTTTGGGAGCTGTGCTAGACTGGCATATTAAGTAAGTGCATGTATTTGTATACAAATGTATTGCTTGTATGTAAATGTACGTGCTTTTCTGAATCCCTACTTTTCCCCCCATATTTCTGTAAGGCCAGCATCTGTTTATCTGAAGGTGCTATCTTTAGAGTTGCTGTTTTCATGACTATTTGCTCTGATATGGTGCCCAGCTCCGTGATTTATGTTAATGAATTAACAATCGCTGCAATTTCAGAATATATGAAAGAAATGGAAACTAGCTCTTTCCCTATATTTATTTCCTCAAATTTGTATTCACTCCTGATTTGCATTTGACTTGAGAGCCACCCACAGTGCTTCACACAGGTTGGTGTAGCTGGGGAGGGCTCTGCAGCAGAGCAGTGTCTCCTCCTCACTCTGTGTGGGTGCACGTCTGCCTTCCACCTGCAGTGAGGAGCAAGGCTGTCTGCCCAGCTCAGCCAGGGGATGCCACAAGGGTTACACCTCTGCAGACACCGAGCTGGGATATTAAATTGAACACTCTGTAGGATTTCTTCGTGTTCTCAGGATATTTAACCTCATACTGCTTCTTTACCTTTGCAGACTTTGTCGTCCTTCCAAAGTACCTTTTAGCTCCTCCACGCACAACTGCGTCAGTGAGAACTGGGCAGAATACTGGAAATAATCACACCAGAGTGCCCTTTCACAAAATTGTCATGAAAACTGGGAAGAATTGGGAAAGCCTTCCAGCCTCTGCTCCCTGCAGCACACATTACACACACAAACACATCCAGAGCTGGTGGAATAAGGAGCAGCTTATGGAATAAGCAGCAGCGCTGCAGATGCAGCATTGTTTCACACCAGAGGTGCCACACACACTTGGCACATGTGCTTTGACCTGTGCATTGCCACAGAAGGGATGTGCACATTTACAGGGTGGTTCCCTGTGCCTCCTATCACCGCTCTCCTTGGTGCTCAGCAATGGCATCAATGTGACAGGGACATGGCAAGGGTGACATGTTTGTTAGAGCAGATGGATGAACATTTCTGTTTATCCTGTCTGGCCAGCTCAATGGACGTCTCCATTATTGCCATCCTTGGCCTTGCTTCATGAGGAAGGAGCTAATTAAAATTCTGTAGCCTGAAAAAGATGAGTGAAGGGAGTTTTTTAAAATCCTGAATTACCATTCACAGAAGTGATCATGGTAGTGAATAGAGACTCACTACTGTCTCTTTTCATTTATTTGTATTTATTTATTACATATCTCTCTAAACCTGGGCTTCTTACTGCTAACTGCTCTACAAACACCAGGCTCAAAGGTCACCTTTCCCCAACAGCTCATAATGCTTCTATGTCCTGTTCAGTCCACTGCTGATGGGCAAAGCCTTCTGTGCTGCTTTCAGCTTAATCTGGAGTAGTTTTCCTCTTCTCTTCAACTTCCCAAATTACTCTATGGGTGTTTTGTCCCATACAGGCAACATAGTTCCAAGATCAGGTGTTCAGGAATGAAATGTGAACATCATCTGGCACCACAAAACTGGATTCTGCTCCCCTGCCCCAGACATGCATTCTTTGCTGATGAAAGCATTTGCAAGTGAGAAAATGTTTGTCTGCCACTTTTCCTAGCTGAAAGTACAGCCAATTTACTTTAGGGGAGCTACATGGGGCATTTTTAAATTAATCCTTTCCGTAAATGTTGACATTGCATTACGTGATTGGGATAATGGGTACTAAACTCAGTGGCTCAGGGTTGTTTTCCCATTATCATTTTGCAAACATAAAGGAAAGAGAGTACAGTGAGGTTCTCCAAAGGTGCCTTCTGTTATGCCAAGGTAATATTTTTCAATCAAACCTCCTCCATAAACCTTCTTCCATTACCTTCTTTTCTCGCATTTCTAATCTTAGGAAACTACTGAATTCTACATGGTTATTGTAAAATGTGACATTAAGGTACTGCTACTTATCCTCAGGAAACATCCCCAAGTCTGCTGGGTTAGGGCTTGCAGAGTGTTCAAACTCTATGAACACAGCTTAAATCTTGAGCAAGGTACCTTGAACAAGGTACACTGAGCAGAGTCTGTCGGTCAGCAGTGAAATGGAGTCAGCATTTTATTACCTAGAGCATTGGAAGTAATTTAATGAAATTAACAGAAAAAACCAATTATATCAAATTGCTATGGCAGATATTTGGACTGAAAATGCAGTGTAATAAACTCATATTAATATCAAAATGGAAAATCATATGTAGCATAGGGCTAATAATTAATTTTTTTGCGTATTTAATGAGCTCATTTCTAAATGAATGTAGTGATTTCATGGCAGTGTTGGTTTGCCTCACCTGCAGTGCACTCACTGTGTTATTAATGCCATTTATGAGCAGTATGACACTAGTGCCTCAAGGTGTGCACTGGCAGTGCTCCTGTTATTGATGGTTTGTGGCATCAGGAGGTCTGGCATTGATATGCACCTGGTAATTTTTTGTCATAACACGGGATACCTGTTTTTGTACTCTCTTCTTTGAACCTCTCAGCTCATTTTGCTTTTAAAGGGGCTCAGTGAGTGGAGGGAGAATGTGGAATGAGGCACCTGAAGCATCTTCCATGCAACTTCTCTCCAGCTAAAGTATGCTCATTATGGGAAGTTTCTGCCTTGCAAGAAGAATTAATTTGATATTATTTTATTGAAAATGGCTAAATATTGCTGATCAGAGTAGGAGAAGGCTCCATGTGACTGTTTTTGTTGAACTACTGTTGACAGCACTCCAATTTGGTCCTAGCACTCCAATGGTGCATCGTGATTTACTATTATCTTTACAGATTTAGCAGAATTCCCTGTTATAGCAATTAAGTAAGTGAACTGTTATTGAGCTATATATGTTGATAATTAAGGGATGAGGTGACTGGATTTCGAGTTGCAAGTGTAACCAGTAAAATTTACAGCTTCCACTCAACCTCACTAGTTATAGCCAAGGTAAGGAATTTTTAAGAGTTGCTTGGATAAGTCATCTTTTTTCTTGCTTGGGCAGTATTACCAGACAGCATTTCAGATTGTGGAGTAAAATCATTTAATGACCTGCCCCTTTATGGTCATATACTTGGAAAGAATCTTCACTTAATGAGCAGCACTCAGACTTGGGAACCATTTGGTGGTGAGGGGAAGCTGTTGTTGCTGTTGGTTTTTATTAGTGTATAGCCAGGGTAAATGTACTGACACAGCAATGATGCTGCAAGGAGGGTGCAGAAGTCTGGAAACAGAGTAAGGTTGCTTTTGAATACTTACAGAATAGTCTTTCATTTCATAGTCTCTTTTCTCACTTATTTTTTAAGCCCTTGAAAGTTTTTATCTATTTCAGTAAATAACGGATCAAGAATTAGGAATGAACCAGGGCTGTGAAGCAAGGGCTGTTATCAGTGAGAGCACTGGCTCAGCTGTAGGATTTGGAAGATGATTTTTGCTGTGGAGAACAAATGCAGAAAGGGAAAGGTCTCTTGGGACAAGGCAGCTGCCATGGGCTCAGTGCTTTTGAATGCAAAGAGTGAGCACAAGAGGGTTTGCTCATGATGTTAATGCAAAATGTTTCAAATCAAATTTGAGTTTACCCTTGTTCTGAGTGTCTAGTTTGAGAAATCCAAGGCCCGATTTAGAATATGTGTTGAGAAGAGGGAGTTTTGACAATGCTGCCAAATTCTAACAGGTCTTTAGAATGAGTGAATTGTCATTTTTCAGAGGCTTGTAATGAGTAGATTTGGCTGGATAATCATAGGGACAGTAAATGACACATTTCTGTATTTCACGCTCCTGCTCAGAAGAATTTGTATGCTTGTATTTCTCAAAGAAAGAGCTGCAGTAATTTCTGAGAAGACAGAATAGCAAATTTCATCCTGAAATTTCTTTTCTAAAAAAACCCCCTGTAATCTGTTTTATTGAAAACCCACACCCCTTTATCTCCAGGTTTGATTTAAGGATCATCTCTGCATAAAACCTCCTCTTGAATATTCCAGTTTAGAAAACAGAAAAAAGTGAAAATAGGGCATTATGGAAAGAATTCAGCAGCCTCAGCTACAGGAGTCCCTGCCAGGGCTGCCTCTGATACGGCACCGCCTGTCGCATCGAGAGTGCCACGATCAAAGCTGCAGATGAGATCTGGGAACTGAACTCCTATGTACCAGTCCAGTACATCAGCACTGGGGGATTTCTTGCCTTTCCTTCTTTTTAAGTCTTCAGTGGGCTGTAGTTCATGATGCTTTATTAAGAGGATTTTCACAGCGTTAGCTCTCGTTTCAGAGGGAAATGTTCATTCCCCTCTAAAGGAGCTGCCAAGGCAGTTACCTGGTGGGATGCAGCATGGCAAAAGTACTTCAATCTTGAAATGGCAATAAATATTTACAGCTATTTCTCCAGAGCTCCTTAGTATTGATAAAATGAACAAGTCTAATTAAGGAATATTTGTTGAGGCTGTGATGACTCAGCCACTGGTGCAATAAACAGAGGAACAGAAACATTGTCCTTCCCTGCTTGGAAGGTGCTCCTCTGTGGTTTTGAGGCATGAGTTACTAGGCTTGGCACCGTTTGGGCTGGTCCTCGCCTATGGACCTCCTGTTGCATCAAAAGCTTGCATCAGCCCTTTTTGAATGTTATTGATATGCAGCCAGAGTTAAGTAGCAGGTACTTTGATGAGTATTTTGAAAATATCTAGCTCATAGCGAACAATTCTCCAGTGGCAGTTTGCTATGCTCAGATTAGATCATTTTGGTTTATTATTGAAAGAAAAATGTGAATATCACTTGAATATCATGGCTTGCAGGGGTAGCACTGAGGCTGATAGAGGCATCTGCCCCACTGCAGAACGTGCTGTGTAGTCCCTACTCCAGCTAGTCTGAGTTGTGGAGTGATGGTAGGTGAACACCGCTCTTGGCCTGGATTTCTGGGATAATGAACCCCAAGAGAATAGGCCTGTAGAATTTTAGATGGGTGTAATTGGTGGGTTTTATAGAAATGAAACTTCCTTTAAAAATCTCTACAGCAGCAGAGAGCACTCTGTGAATTCCTGTAGGGTCATTCAAGACTTCCATAAAAAAGAGATCATTCTTTGTTGAATTTCATAGTATTTCACCATAAAAAAAATAGTTTATAACCTCAGCTTACTTATTGTGTCATTCTCATTGGCAGAAAAACCTCTTCTGCTGTGAGGGTGATCAAATGCTCCAGCTTTGCCCACGGAAGCTGTGGAGTCACCACACTTGGAGATGTTTGGAGCCTGAGTGGACATGGCCATGAGCCACCTGCTCTGATTGACCCTGCTGGTGAGGGTGATGCTGGATTTGGTGATCTACAGAGGTTTCTGCCAGCCTCATCTATTCTGTGTGACCTTCCCTCAGGTGTTCCCTTCCAGTTAGCACACAGGCACACAACTAGAACCACAGCAAGGGAATAAAGTTCCAGGGTCTGTTCTATAGGGTCTGCAGAGACCTGTGGTCACTTTCAGACCCCAATGCCTTCATAATAACACTTCTTTGAAAAGGCACCAAACCAAAACCGAGCTGTACTCTTTCCTTTTTCAATCCTATTGCCATGGATAACAACCCAGCACTACAGCTCTGTGCTGCAGCATTGCACAGAGGCTGAGGCAATGATTTACAAAAGGCCTTCAGGAAGGAGAAATTCTGTCATGCAAACAGTGGTGGTCTCAGCTGTGAACACCCTGTGTGGTACCAGGATCTCAGCCACAACAGCATGGCTTCCGCTGCCTTGCTTGGAAGAAGGCAATAATGACGAAACACCTCCAAAAGGGCTCAGCAAAACAGCAGATAGCAGAAGGTAGAGGTAGAAGTAGTTAGCACATTGATAACAGAAATTTTTGTCTAAGATAGTGTCCTCTACAGAGGGTTGCTTCTGCCAGCAAGAAAGAATTGAACTAATTGTTCAGAAACATGGACCACCTACTCATTTTTCCTTGCCCTGCCAGGAGCTTGCCCCTGTGTGACACAGGTGAACACTGTGCCTTCTCCAGCTGATGCACCGGCCACCACAGGTGCTGCTCTGCAGCAAACCAAGTCCACCATTTTGTGAAGACTTGAGATTACCTAATACATTTTTCCCCTAAAGCAGGGGAAGATTCTCCAGGAAGATATGAGTCAAATAAAAAAACCAAGGTTTGCATTAAATGGATAAAACTGTGGGAAATAGGCTTTGAAGATGTGACCAGATTGTGCAGAATTTTTTATAAGGAGCATTATATAAATTATGGTTTGAGTTTAGATGTCTCTGTTGTAGCTGTGAGAAATCAGGAGCCTTTGGCATGAAAAAACTGAAGGCCTAAGTTGTTCCATTAAACTCTATGGGCATCCTAAATTAAGCAGGTCAGCTCATTTCAGACTTAAATTTATAACAGCACACCTGAAAGCCTTTGCAGAATTGGAGGTCACCCACAAAACGAAATGACACAATGTGTGGAACTTAAAAATCACAGAATTGCTGCAAAGGCAGAAATCCTTCCTTAGCAGTTTGTGAAATTAATGCCAAAATTATATTTGACATGTCTGTTTATGGTTTGCTTCATTCCCAGATGGCACTGTCCAGGCCCTACACCAGAGCAGAGAATTTAAGTTGTGCTGCTGTGGTGTACTTGTGCTGCACTGTGAGTTGTCATCAGTGCTGCCCCTGTGAGTGTTTGACCCCACCCTGCCACCACCCCCTTCCCCATGTGTGGGACAAAGGGACCAGTACAGGAGCTGAGCTTCAAACCCAGGGTTCCATGATAGGAATTTTGAATATGGAGCAGGTTGGAGGTGCGTTTTTAGGACTGCTAGAGTGGAACAGAGATCTGAAACCGGGCATATCTGATTTTGTTATTGTGGACTCAGCTTTTATATGTGATTAGACCAAAGAAACGCAGAGTGTTAGAGTACAGCTCCAAACATAACCAGTGTTTGCATTCAAATTCATCCCTCCAACACCCCTCCTAATGGTTTAATTCAACTTACCTTGTATCCTATGCAGTTCCATGGAGGTAAAATTCGGCCTTGTAGCTTCATTTTCCCCATCCATACACATATAGGAATTATTCCACAGGGTTTCTAATTTACACTGGAAGTATCCCTGTGTGATTTGGCTAAGACCATTAGAAAGAAACGTAGTGAAAAATTAAGTCTGAAATGAGCTGACCTGCTTAACTCAGAAAAGTTATATTTATAAGCTCTGACAATGGAACAGTTAAATAAGACACAGTTTATTGTGTCACTCATTAATGAACTGTTTCCTAATGATTTCAGCATGGGTCATTACATAGAGTGATCCAGCAGCACATAAAAACTACTATCAGCAAAACTGAGAGGGGAGGGAGGTAAATGTTACTGCTGCCTTGCAGCAAAATGCTTTGCAGCAAATTGGCTCTGCTCAGCTCAGGCATTTTGTGATGCTGCTCACAGGATTCTGCCCACAGCTCCTTCCAGCCCACTCTGAAAGGGCTCCAAAGTTCCAGTTTTAAGTACGATGCAGAATGCAGTGCTAATGTGATGGATTTTACTGGCAGCTAAAGCACCTGTATTTAGTGGTTTTTGTTGCACTGCAGTTTCCTGAAGCCAGTATTTCCAGTGGTGGCAGCAAGTTTATGAGGTTTGTCAGTGCCCCAGACTCTGTCCTGCTCTGGTTGCTCTCCTCCACACAGAAGTGGTCTGCTTAATCAAAGTCTAGTCTTTACTGATACAGCACACTTGACCTGATTGAAGGTCTGCATTTTCATTGTCATTTTTCTTGGCTTCCATATCTCTTTCTGTCCCGCTGTTGTCCTTTGGATGTCAAGTGGTATCAAGGATTTTTCACCCTGCAGGTCTCCCAGCCCCAGGGGCGGTGAAGTAACCTCCCTCTGGTATCTTGCTTCCTGGTTTGACTTTCTTCAAGAGCCAAATGCTCTTTGACAAGATAAAATATGTCAGTTGTAATTCTTAAATCAACTGAAACATCGAATCAGTTGGTATGCAGGAGCAAAATTATATCAATGGGCAGAAGAACTCCAGCAGATGACAGAGAAAATGTGAGATAATGTTGACCATCACATGCAATCTTGCAGCCTAATCAGGATGTCCTTTTCAAGCTGCACCAAGAACTTTTCCAGCTAGACTTATTTTGTAAAGGCCTCATAATTCTGTGGTGGATAAGGCAACATAATACCTAGGATCCCTCAGGGTTTTTCATTGCGTAGGTCTGAGAGGTTGCAATCTCACATTAGAAATAAAATTCAGCTGTTGGCCAGTGAGAGGTGATGGCATTATTACTGGCCAGGACTGATTACCCTGCAGCCAGGCACAGTGTGCATATCTTGCCACAGCCTTGTCATTCTCTCTCTGTTGTAAACACATTCCTCGGCTGCCGCAGCCCCACTGTGAATTAGACCTGGCTGTACCGGTCAGTCTGCTGACTGTGTCAATATCCCTTGGACTCCTAAGCTGAGACCATCACCATAACTCTCATTTTTTCCCATTTTTTCACCTGACTCTGTCAATAGCTACTGTGCTGCTTCACTTTTAGTTAGAGCTGGCTGAGTCACACCTGTCACTTGTTATTTACTTGTTCCAAACCGGAGTGTTCTCAGATGAACTGTGAGCAGCAGGAAAACTCGACTGGCACAGCTGTGGGAAGAAGCATCGAAACTTTCAGTGCACTCAACAAAATGTTCTCTGAAAAGACTGGTCTAACTTGTTAGCTGTTTCATGCAGCCCAAAATTACATTTTCCCCAGGTGATTTACACATTATTTCACAGTATTTGCTGACTTCAGTGTGAGTGTGGAGATGAGGGACAATCACTTTATAGTTTACGTAGAGCTTGAGAAATCCTTGACTGTACTTGTCTGTCTTTCCCTAGTGGAGGAAAATCTTTTTTAACCAAGTTAAAATCTTTTTAACTCAAGTTGCATTTGAGTTGATATCTTCTGGGAGTAAATCAGTACAGAACATCAAACTTCCTTCTCCAGGGTATGAAAAGTGGTGATTGTTTCCAACTTTGTGAAATGTCCTATAGACTCTGTAGTCTGATTCAGTCTCAGTTATTCTCAGAGCTTTGTAGAGGATGTAGCAGATACTCCTTCCTGACAAATTTAACCATTTGATATTACTCATAACACCCCTTCCTATTAGTAGATACATTTACACACCGATGTCAACTGTTTTTAGATTTTATTATAAATAAAATAAATTGCAAGGAAATCTGATGCATTTGAGTGAGAAATGGAAAAATATGGCACGTAAATTATAGTGTAGTTGTGGAAGAGCAAGGAACTCCTAAGAAATTCTGTGCTGCAAATGCTTTATGTGAAACCTAAAAAATCTGGTGCTGGAAATGGGATGGGAAAAATGGATAAAACTTGGACTTTCAAAATGAAGCTGCATTGTTTTTAGCAATCCCACAAAACCAGACTATAAGAGTGTGTTATAATTTTCCCTTAGGCTATTGCTTCTATTTAAATACTTGTTGTACCATGGAATAGTTTAGCTGTTAAGTTTCTTGGCCTCATTTTGTATCTTATTTTATACGTGTATGTATTTGTTTTCAGTGTGATCTTGCACAGCGTGTCCCAGTGATTGGAGACACTCGCTGCATGCATTCACAGCACTTTCTGAGTCCTAAGTTTTGTCTAGGTACAAAAAAAAAATATTGCTGTGTCCTGTCTACTGCTTTTTATTTGGGAATTAGTGTTACTAAAAATCCTTCGCCATCGGAAGAACCATCTCCAACACTTGCTGTCCTCATACCTCACAAACTGACAGGAGGAGTGCATCTTCTGGAGGTTAACTCAGAAATTATTGGGAAACAGCATCTGATTGGGATAGGCACAGCCTGCTAAATCAGCCCTGAAAACACTCCACAGCATGAAAAAAGTAGTGTGTGTGGAGAAAAAAATACAAAATAAATTTGGATGTGATAGAGAGGGAGCCAACAGAACTGGTGTAAGATCTGGGCTGTAAAGAAAAACATGGAGCTGCAGATACATTTCTATTTGGATAGCCTGACAAATTCACTGGATTCTCTGGACAAAAACCCCAGAGCTTCTCCTGCTGCCAACACATGATGAGAAAGATGCATTATTATAATGTCTGAGAGGGTATTACCTAATGCTGCTTCTGCATTTGTTGCCTGTAATAGTAATTTTGATAATGTAGAGAGCTTAGAAGATTGAATCAGTGTTTGGTAACAGAACAAGCATTTTATTTATTGCTCCTAACTCTCGAGCCCTTTCACAGCTTGCTTTCATCTTACAGATGCATTTTCTGTGGTGTGACTAACAGGCTTCTCCATCCCACTGTGGATACATGCCAGTGCACCACAGAATGCAGATTTCTGACTGGATGGTGATTATGTGCTAGCCTGGGGACAGAAACGGAGCCATAAGTCCTTTGGGGAAGACTGACAAAATGTAACCAATATCTAATCTTTGCATTACACAGCTGCTGATGGAGCTCTAGTGACACATCTACCGACTCACTCCTGTTGCCTATTAGGCACTTCCCACTCACCAGCTGCCATAGGTGTTAATCTGTGCTCCTGGGAAGCAGTAAGTCTATGTTAGCACAACTTTTTGCCTTTAATGCCTTCTAATGCTGTAGAATTTTTTTTTTCCTGCATAGAATAGATAAATACAAACTTAATTTACCTATTACTGTGGTATTGTTCCGTGATGTACATACAGTTGGTAATTTTCAGGCAATATTTGCCAACAGGGAGGCCTTATGAGTAGAAGGGCAGCCAAAACCAGCTCAGTGGTGTCATAAAACTTCCATTAATTCATGGACTAGGATTCACTGGCTTTGCTTCCTTAAGTAGCACTTTGAAATAATGTCTTGCTAGTGTTGTGGCAGAATGGCTGAAACTACAGGTGAATTAGGGTTCCTTCTCTGTCTGAACAGGAGAATCCTGCTGTACAACTGATCTTAGGGTTGGTGGGGTTCAGACTCATTTCTTCTCATTGCCATCTGCAAAGCTGGCTTTTGCTGGAAGGGGTGAAAATTCAAAGCTCTTCCCCCAGAGTGGCTTACTCCATAAAAACATTTCCTTAGCCATGGGAAACAAACACGAAGATCTGCATCTTCTTGACAGGGATGTTGGCTCCATCTCTGGGTAGTAGCAACTCTCATTCAGTAACAATTACATTACAACAACCCCCCCAAAATAGCCATTTAGGAGTTGCTTTGAAAATGAAATTTTAAAAGGGTTTGTTTCTTTGCTTGCTCAATATTTATTTGTTTAAGGCCGTAAAATAAATCGTTGCAGTGCTGCTTAGGTCCTGCATGCTGCAAAATGAATCCTTTTGTGTCTTCCAATACTAAATTCTTACTCTCTTTTGTCCAGAGCAAGGAATATTGTTGCCTCAGTCACAGCATCACGGGTTCAACTAAAAACTGATTTTTACGATTTTTGTGTGTTGCAGTTTCTATACCCTTTGGTTAAAAACCAGTGAGGTTCATTATAGGAAGACCACTTCAAAGACAAAATTTACATTTTTTTATGATAGAAATGTTCTGAGCACAGACCTAGGCTGTTAATCCCATCAGGACAGACCTCCTATAACCTCCTGCAAATTTTAGATGCTTTGGGCAGATTCCTTTTTTGGCTGGCAGAAGCTTTGACTGTTTGCAGTGGATTTATAACAGCAGCTCTAAAACTGTGTGTGTTGAGAGTGAATTTCCTATAAGATATGTTTACTTTGTGCCTTATTCATTACCATGAGCTGTTTTCCAGGGAGCTGCATGGAAGTGTTTGCTATACTAACTGATCATCTGGGTCATTCTGGTAAATAGAAACCTTCTGGAATAAACAGATCACAATCTGAGTTTTGTGCTGCTGAATTTTTACGCATCAGTGTTTCTACAGTAACTTAGAAAACTAATTATTTTACAGATTTAGGATTTTCTTTTTCTGCCTCTTTCTCGTTTGGTGTATCTCCCTATCGCAGCCCTGGTGGGTGAGGTCTCTAATCCACCAGGCAGTTAGCCTAGTTGGCAGATCCCTCTCCTAATAAACCCCCACTCCTCTCAGATTTGAAATACCTCACTCTTCTACCTGCTCAGGTAAAGGTTTGCCCTGAGGATGTATGCCCAACCCCTTTATTCATCCCTGTATTCAAGAATTTCATTGAACTTCTGTAAATATTAAAATAATTTGAATGAGACCATTGCCTCTCAAATGATCACTTTTTACACCTACTGCAAGTGGGGCACAAAAACATCAAGAGATTAAATACTGTCCAGAGGCTCACACAAGGAATTATTGTCCAAAGATGAGCCCTGGAGTCCAAAATCCATTTCAGATTTGCAGGAATGTCTCATGCTATTCCCTTGGGTGCTGAGTATACAGGATACACAGAATGAAAATACCTTTGATCTCTGATTTAACTACTAAATGCTTAATTAAAGCCTGTTTTTATTTTGTAGAAGAGGTATCAGAGTTTTGATTTATGAGTCTCAGATTTGTAGGAGCTGATATAACAGCTGGGCAAGGTTTTATATTTGCAGAGGCTGTTGCAGTACTGAAGCCTTCTGTGACTTTGATGCACGAAAGTGAATTTCCAAGCCAGTGATTTCAAAACCAGCTTTTTAAGTGGAATATAATTGCAGCACGTGCACTTTTAGCTGGTAACATACAGGTGAATATCTGCTTGCTCTGACTATCAAAATGCAAGCGAAGCTGCTGCCCTGAAAATCTTCTTCTCACAGCCTGAGAGGAAAATCGGAGTCTCTTCACATTCTGATTTAGCTTGTATTTCTCTAATGAATATTTTAATAGCTTTATTATTTTTTTTTTTTTTTGTATTATGTCTATGCATTTTGTGAAAATGTCTACTTCCCTCTGAGAAAGACAAGGAGTTTTTTTTGACTTTCTCATGTTCTCTGTCACCTGCTTTTTTAAGGTGCATTCATTCAATCCTTTCAGTTAATAATACATCTATCATCCAGTGTCAGGGAGCACTCTAGCTCTTTTTCAGCTTGCCAATTTAAGTCTAAACCTTTCTTCTTACTTCACTGTTGTCCACCCAGTGAGATTGGTTTTAGGGCTTTACTGTCACAGTGTTTGCATGAAGCGTTACTTCAGCTTGTGCTCGGAAATGATTTGTATAAAATGTGTGGATGCATAATTTCTGATCCCACCACATCAGTTCTTTTCTCACGCTTTCCCTGCCTGCACACACCACCTACGTGCTCCCCATCTCTTTCTGGCCTGCCTGTCCCACCTGCTTCCCCCCGCCCTGGCTCAGGAAAGCTCTCTTTGCCTGGGCACAGCCTCCTTCCCCAGGAATAGAAAAGGGACCACAACCTCACTGGCCATGTCATCAGTGCTGCTCAAGTGCTACAGTCAGGACTTACTCTTTGCTCTTTTTTAAGCATTTAAATAAATTCCAAAGAGAAATCACAAATCCTCTCTTAAAATTAATACTTTCCAAGCAAGGAGATCACAAGTAACAGCATCATTAAAGTGCTAAATAATCGCAACGGAGCTCAATGCGCTTGCTGCCGTGAAGAGTATGTACTTCTTCAAGTGATTATGAAACAATATTGAAGTGGACAGGTCTCTCCTTGGCATGCTTTGACCATCAGTGGATTTACACTGATTTATGACAGATAAAATCTGGCCACTTTTACCTAATGGAAGTCCCTAACACAGCAGCTTTGACCCTGCTTTGATCCTTCCTCTCTTGATTTCAGTGTGCGGAGCAGAGGTAGCTCTGCATTTAATTTAACAGTTCCAAATACACTCTTGGCTTGCATTATAAGCAAACTACTTCACAAACACTTTGTGGTGATATTGAAATGAAAGCATTGCTTGGACATGTGAAAGTCTTTTGAAGAGAAGGATGCCAATCTTGCCTCCTGGTTTAGGGTTGACTGGTATGAGAAATGAAGCACACACATCAAGTCAGACTCCTCTAGGAAAGCATGGATTTCTTTAACTGAGGGCAAACCAGAAATATGGCTATTCGGAGGCACATCAAAACCCACTCTGGAAATTAATAGCTTTTCCTAAAAATACGCCATTTGTCTCACTTTCTTCTGCAAAGAAATAATCTCTTAGCGATGAATATTTCTGCTAAATGAGATATTTGTTGCATTCAACAGGAACAAAAGAAAATACAAATACTAATGATTTTTTAATCACTTGACTTAGCTATTTTTAACCCCTTGCAATCAATAGCTGACTTTTCCTTAATTCAGCAGAAATGTTTACACCTTCCCATGTAGCACCAGCTTCACTGGAAATAGCTGTGGAGCATATTGCTCTCCATATTTACAATTTTAAGGCTTTTTTTTTTTTTAAAGGATGCAAAGCCTAGGGTCATTTGCAATGAGACTTTGATGTTTTGTAATTCACAGACCAAGTGTGACAATTATTTTCTTTGCCGTCTGTACAGATCTGGATAAGTGTGAGTTTGTACACCCTTCCCTGTGCCTTTGGCTTGTTAGGGGTTAGGGTTTGTACATGTTCTGCTGATACTTTTGTCCATAAAACGTATGCAAAACCTCAGATGGGGATAAAAGGATGGAGGAAAAAAGATCATCTCACAGACTTTTCTTCTGTGTGATGATCTTTGAGCTTTTTAAACTGCCCTTGTTCATGGCACTGCTGCAACTGGGATGGTGTAGGGTTATAAGCAGGACAATGTTTATAGAGGAGGAGATTTTTTGGGAACAACTTTCAGAGTTGACAGAATTCATGTTTTAGATGCACAAGCCTTTCTGCATCTTTCAGATCCGAAGGAAGAGCAGCAGCTTGCAAAGCTAAATGCGTGGATACAGGTGCTAGAGAGGTATAAATTAGAATACCTTTGAGGACCTTAACAGAGTGAGAAAGAGGTGGGTTGCTTTGTAAGGACATGAGAAATGTACAGGGTTTGAGTCCTTTCGGTTTCCTGATACCATGTACTTACAGATATGTCAGTGATGTTTCTATTTACCTTTTCCTGTCTTGCTTTTCTTTAAAAGACAGTATAGAAAATGAATAATTAGTGCCTGTTTTGGACTCTGACACCCCAAGAGCAACAGACCTGGAAAAATCAGGTTCTTGGGATTCCAACTTTATATCCGAAAGCAGCAAGGATTGGATGAATATTGGCATTAATTTTCCTGTAGCTCAGATTCTTGCTGTGAAAACACATTTTTTTATTATTATTATTTTATTTAGGGAATGGCTGAGACAAGTTTGTTAGGGACAGCATTCTCAGTGATAAACAGGAAACAGGAACTCATGACTGAAACATGGTGCATGCAGCAAATATGGCAAATGTACAGTATGAAGGGATGATTAAAAAAACCATGAACTGACATCTTAATTCCTGATTGCTATCCAGTCTCTCTGCTGAACGAGGCAAGGATTTGGAGGAAAGGGTCTGCAATCAAAGGCTGTTGTAAGAGGAACATTTTCTAATTTTGGAACACTTGACTTTCCAATTTGAGCAGCATTTATAACATCAGGTTCAGTTTTTGATTAAATGGGATATTCAGCACTGTTGTACAAAATCTTTATGTTATGTCAGTAGAAATTACAGAAAGCGAGAACGTGGAGTTGAGCTGCTCAGACTAAGGGCTCTGAGTGAAGACTCTGCCTTTGGTGTTGCATGTGTTGTCCTCTGACTTGTTGTGAGACCCTTGAGAAGTCACCCTGCCAGCTGTGTCAGATACTGCATCACAAATAACAGAACCTTGTAATGGTAGTTTATATTTTAAAATATCACTTTATGAAAGGATCAGCTTTGTATTGCATGTAGAGGAATACTTTACTAGATTAACCTCTGCTTCATTTTGCACACAACATGATTATTGAATTCACCACTCCATGATTTTCTTTGTGAGTTATCGTTACAGGATGTGTAAAAAATAAAGGAACTTTTACGTATGAATTATGGAACCATTTCTATTAGGATATTGAAGCTTCATTCATTTTTTTACATACCTTAAATGTCACTGGTTTTACTTTTTATGAGGATCACAATATATTTTCACTGTATTTGTCAGTGAATTTTTTTTTAAATGTTGGAACTAAGTCTGTTGCTGCTGTGTTCTAAAGCTGGGATTACAAGTATGGTGTTTGACTGGAGAGGTTGCTTTGCCACTGAGTGGTTTGCTCTCCTTCAGGCTTGTTATATTAAAATTGTTACCAGATAACACCAGATGTATCTTTGTGAGAAGCTATTCGGACTTGCTAATACTTTATATTACCATTAATTTCCCTTTAATCAAAGTACCCATTTTTTTTGTTTATAATTGTCTTGAAGCCACCAGATGAGATTTAAAATCCTATTTTTATCAGCGAGGGGAATGCTGTTGTTGGCAATCCGTTGTGTCTCAGGAGGACAGCAGGACAATCCGTCAGAGTCTCGGGAGGACAGCAGGACAGCAGCTGCCCCACTCTGCCCAGGAGTACTCCAAGGCCATTCCCCAAGGCAGCATCCTTCCACAGAAAACCTGCCTTTGTGTGGCCTCTGACTCTGGCAGGCCATTAAATAAGTGATAATCGATGAAAATCTCTAAAGTTCATTTTGTTTTGACCTAATTGGCAGTCCATTTATAAGATTATTATCTCGCCATCTTTCCCCAAATAGTTACTCACTTGACTTGCTCACTCATCATCAGTCTTCATGCTGATCCCATGAACTGTTGTAGGTGAAACACCTACTAGAAAGCTCCCACTCGTTTGGCATTTCCTTGCTTTTTCAGGATTTGTGTTGGAAAAAACATCGAGTGACCTCAAGCGAAATGTGTCATGGAATGTTGTGTAGTGGCTATCACAGTTCAAACTGTGGATCTGGAGAACATGTGTTCATGGTACTCTGTACAGGGAGGTCTGGTGAGATTGCTGTGAGAGTGGGGGTGTCTGGCTGCAGAAGGAAGGGAAGGGATGGCAGAAAAAAGGTGCCAGAATGAAACACATCTCAGGACACTCCCATGAGAAGGGACTTGCCCAGACTGAAACAAAGGACAGAGTGCAAACAGGGAGTCCCTGCACTCTTCATCAAAAGGTAATTGCAGGAAGGTGAAGAGCAAGGCTGGAGTAGATGGAGAGGCAGAAATCTTAGCCTAGTGTCTGGTCCAAAAAGCACACCCGAGGCCTGGAAACGCTCCAGGGATGTGGTGGGGCTTTCCCCCAGTGCTGCTGTGGTGCAGGCAATGTGGCCGTGGCTATGCACCTTGGTGCCTGGTGGCAGAGCAGAATTCCTGGGCACACTCCTCTGGGAATGTGTGGGAGCATGGGTCAGAGGAGGTGAGTGAGTGAAATGAGTTTTGTTTTGAAACAAAATCACTTTAAAGCCAGGCTGCCCTGGCTGTGTCAGCTGTGTCAGGCTGTGGTGGCTGCAGCATGGTCCCTGTGTTTGCTGTGCTGCGACCTTGCAGCGTCCCCAAGGTGCAGGCGTAGCGCAGCTGGGAGAGCACAGCGTTTGTCACACCTGGGGCTGCGTCCTGGAGAAAGAATTACTGGGAGTGGGTCAGCTGTGTGGTGAAGGAGTATTCCAAAGGTTTGGCAGGGGTTCGGCAGCAGGTGTGAGTCCCTGTTCCAGCATGGGGTGTATTTTTAGTGTTTACTCCTTATCTTTCCTTATTCTACAACAAAGAAATGCTCCTCGGTAGCGCCAGTTGTCCCTTTTGCCTTCAACAGAGCTGTTGTGGAGAGGTCTTGGGAATGGGACCTGTCTGATCTCTGTGTTTGGGAAAGGAGGGCAGGGACCACTTCTCAGCCCCACAGTTCCTCAGTTTCTCTGTCCTGCTCAGAAAGCCCTTTGCCGTCTTTCCCACCTCTGCAACCATTACATGGAATCGGGACATGCAACTGCTAAGGGACCAAGCTGTAGTTCCTCCAGAATTCTTGGGAGTCAGGCCGGAGGAACGAGCTGAAGTGCCTGAAAAGATCCATATGTGGCTCTTTTGAAGGAAGGAGAATCTGGGCAAACTCCAGGATCACAGAGTTTTTATGACTTCTAATCCTGTCCTCTCTGGATGGAGGGGAGAAGACCTGCTCTGGTGACGTGTAGTCCAGGAATAAAAGGGTTATAATAACTACCCAGGCTTATCTTGAAGTCAAATCACCATTCCACCTCACCTTACTTCTGAAGTTTTTGTATATTGATATAAGTACAAATTAAAAAAGGTAAAGAAATATTATTTAAAAGAATAAGCCATGTTTTTATATATTTAGCTCAATCAAGCACTAAATAGACCATTCCTGCCCACAAGGTGTGTTTAATGCCATCACTGAGAGCTTCAGGCTGTCTGCCTGAAATGTGGGTGATACTGCTACACTTCAAACTTTCAGTGACATTTGAGCACCTCTGGGGTCGTTGGTCTAAGCACAGAAAATATTTGAATTTTCCATTTTTGTTTGAATTAGTAGCACAGTGAAAATCACTCTTCCTGGCATTTTTAAAAACACCTGTGCCCTGCTGCAGAGTTGCTCCAGAGGCAAAAGGCAGAGGGGCTGCTCTTGTAATGCTGACAGTTCAGATTTGTATAACCCCTTCACCTCATGGTTTTCTGGGTTAGTTTGGCCTTAAGTTGCTGAGAAAAATGTAAAACATGGCCAAGATGCATTTGTGCTTCAGAGAGGAATGTTCTTAGGCCTTTGTGTGTGCACAACAGTCACTCACTGTGTCCAAAATGAAAGCATTTCTCTCCAGAAAAGCAGTTTCTGAAGTATTTCCTACTTTCCTGTATTGTTTTGCCAATACTGTAGCTGATGATTTTTTAAATTGCTTTTAATTTGCTAAGGAATTTTGAAGACGTATTAATGATGATGGGAAAACAAGCTTACCTCTGCCTAATGAGTTGATGTGCATCATGCCTGGTAAACCGAAAAGAAAGAACCGAGTTCTAACAATTTTCTTTTTAATTTTTCATATGCTTTACTTACTTTCCTTTTTGTTTTTGAGGAATTTGAGGTGTTTTTCTCAGGACCTATCAAAAAGTTGTCTGTCGATCTGCAGTAATGATATGTGCAAGAAATGTGTGCATTACAAATGCTTTTGAATAAGTTACAAAATTTTGTACTGCCAGTTAGGAGAAAATAAAGTATTGTAATTTGTATCACTTTGCTCTTTGACTGATACAAGCAACACCCAGCTTTTGGTGAGCAAACAAGGAATGGGAGGTGATAAATATAATTGTACTTTACCTTCTCAGTACCTAGAGGTTTGACCTGTGAATTTTCTTTGTTTTGGATTAGAGCAAAATTGGACTCCTGACTCTTAGAGTTCTCTTTGATGTCATTTTGGTGTGCTTGTTCTGTAGCACTCTGCTGTGGGATGTTCTGCAGAGGCAGGTGTGTGAGCACAAATGAGTCATTTAATGCAGATTTTTATCATCCTGTGGCTACTTACGCAGTTTGAAAAATAAAATAATGGTTATTAACTATTTGGAAAAGTGTGTTTTCTCTGTGCCCTGGGACCGTGGATTATAAAGAAAATCCCTCACGCAGAGAATCTTTTTAATAATAACCTACTAAACCTATTAGTGAGCTTCATGGAGGCAGGAAGGTGAGTTGCCCCCTGAGAAGGATTCACCTCCAGCTTATGCACTCCCATAATTAGCTGCCTTGTTGTAAATGTTTGCCATGGAAGAGTTGAGGGCAGGGCTGTTAATCAGGAGCAGCAGGTGCTGTGGATGCTCTTCCAAGGTTACAGCAGCGCTGCTCAGGACTGCTGGGCTGGGAATGTCGCAGCCACAGTTGGGAAAGAAACTCCTCCCTGGGCCACAGTCTCCCCTTCTGCCCCCCAAAGAAATAACGTATTTATAGTAAGGGCTGAATTTTCTGCTAGATTGAAGACATCAGGTTGTGTAGACCAGATCTGAAATAAAGGTGAGGGTTTATTGGTGTGACCTGATTTTCCTCGCTTTTTTCACTCCAGGCTCCAGGCTGATTTACACCTGCTGAGGGTGTGGGACCCGTAGGTTTTAGCCAATCTGACAGCTCGCTGAAGGGCTTCTGCTGGTGCTTTAGGAACATATGTAGCATTTCGGGCTGGAAAAGTGTCTGTCCTAGAGGAGAAATTTGTTTGGCAGCATGAACTAGCAAGGAAGAATGGCCATTGCAGTGTGAAGCAGATGCTGTGGAGAGGCTGGGCTGCATCGCTGGGGACGGGGGAAAAGAACTCCAGAACTTTTCTCTCCAGAGCCATGTGAATTATCCAGCTGTGACTTCACTCGTGACACAGTATTGGTCTTAATGTTAATCAAAACCTGCACTGGAGAACAGACAGATGAGAGCACACACAGAAAACAAGCATAAACTCTCTTAAACCTGGCAGAATTAACAGAGCCAACTGCTGGAGGGATGCAGTGGTGTGTAAAGGTATGTTTGGGCTCCTCTGGGTCTTTCAGGGGAACATTCCAGAGGACTGGACGTGCGTGCAGGGCTCTTTCCTTGTCATGTAAAGAAGATGGTATTTTTTTTTCCCATGTGGTCCTGGGTAAAATAATTATCTTATTAAGTTAGAAAACAAATTATTGTTTGGATAGGTAGGCAGGGAAATGGTCCCCCTTCCCCTGCCAAATGGTCATCAAGCTTGGCCGTGGCCACTTCAACCAGCTCAGGACCTGGCACAGGCTCCAAATTCAAGCTAAGGATCCAGGATGATGCAAGGTCATATGGGGTCAGCAGAGTGAAATAAAGCCTGTCCTGTTTGTGTTCCCATTGTAACTCCTTTTCTCTTGAGTGAGATCCTGCAAGGCATTTCTTCATCTGCTGGCATTTGAAGAATTTAGGAAAATGCGTATTTTATGCCCTCTCTGTTAGTGCTATGATATTTTAATGAGCAGCCCCTGGGAATTGGTACTGTGACATTAGTTCTGGGTGAACACTTTGTAAAATCTTGCCCCACTGTGTGTGGAAAAGGTTGCTCTTGGTCTCACTGGAAATGCAGCAAATTTTTTACAAAAGAAAATATTTATTTTCTCTCAACCTTTTTGAAGAATGATCTGCTTTTATTTCTGGTGTACAAACACACCTGTTTTCATAGTTTGTGGTTTTTTAATAAATTGTATCTAGAGTGAGCATCCCAGTCAGAGAGTTTAGATATAGAAAGAAGTATTTGCCCTTCTGTGAGTGTATCCAGGTGTCAACAAGCTGCCTACAAACCCCATTTATAGCAGTGAGGTGATCTGCATTTATAGCAGTAAGGTTGTTTGGCAGATGCTGTTGCTGTGAGAGGCTCAAAGGTTGAGCTTGTTTGTGTTGTGGTTAATGAGCACGGCCAGGACAGTGAGGACCTCTCAGAAGGAGGGCTGGGAGAGCACTTTGCATCAGTGCTTTCATCACCCCAGGGCTGGGGGGTCAGCAGTGGCTGCTGGGGAGGGCTTGGCTGTGGGGACCCCACTGCTGCTGGCAGGTGTGGGGGCTGGAAGTGGCTGGTCCCAAAACAGCTGCATTGGGTTCTCATGGCCTGGTTTTGGTCGTGGGGGGGGCTGCAGGGGTGGGTTCTGTGAGGAGCTTCCTCCATGTCCAGCAGAGCCAGTTCCTGGCAGCTCCAGAGACAGATGTGCTGCTGGCCAAGGCCGGGCCGATTAGAAATGGTGGTAACACCTCTGTGGTAACAGATCTAAGGAGAAGGGAAAAAAGCCATTTTGCAGATGTAATTGCAGCCAGAGAAGAAGGGGGTGAGAACACATGAGAGGAACAGCCCCGCAGACACCCAGGTCAGTGCAGAAGGAGGGGCAGGAGGTGCTCCAGGTGCTGAAGCTGGGATTCCTCTGCAGCCCATGGTGCAGCCCATGGGGAGCCAGCTGCACCCCTGAGTGCAGGGAGGGCCACGGGGCTGCAGAGATCCACCTGCAGCCCCTGGAGGAGCCCACACCTGAGCAGGGGGATGCCTGAGAAGAGGCTGTGAGCCTGTGGGAGGCCCGTGCTGGAACAGGCTCCTGGCAGGGACCTGCAGACCCACGGAGAGAGGAGCCCATGCTGGAGCAGGTTTCCTGGTAGGACTTGTGATCCCCTGGGGGACTTAATGGGAGCAGGCTGCTCTTGAAGGACTGCACCCCGTGGAAGAGTGACCCACATTGCAGCAATTTGTGGAGAACCATTGCCCATGGGATGGACTCACACTGGAAAAGTTCATGGAGAACTGTCTCCTGTGGGAGGGACCCCTCACCCTGGGCAGTGGCTGAAACGATGTGTGATAAACTGACCATTCCCATCTCCCTGCACTGCTCAGGGAGGAGGAAGATCTGGGAAGGAGGGACAGGTGAAGGGAAGGTGTTTTTAAGATTTATTTTACCTCTCATTATCCCGCTCTGATTTCGTTACCTCTAATTTGAGCTTGTTTTGCCTGTGATGATATTTTGTGAGGGATCTCTCTCAGACCGTATCTCAACCCTTTGTTACAGTTTCTCTCCCCTGTCCAGCTGTGGTAAAGAGGCTTTAGTGGGAGCCTGGCCACATGGCAGTCCCACAGCAGGAGGTTTGTCACCTCCCTTGGTGTCTGGGATTTAATGGTGACCCCTGTGGCGGGAGCAGCTCTAGGCAGTGGTTTAAGCTGGGCTGAGGCTTGTGGCTGTGCTTGGAAGAATAGTGCTCAAAGCCTTCCCATTTAACAGGGAGATAACCTAAAGGTCTGTTAGCTGCACATCCTGCCCCATTAGTGATGCTCAGCGCTTCTGCTTATCAGTGTTTCCAATTCACTGCCGTGCTGGGCATCTGGCGCTGCAACTTAAATTTACATGGAACGAGGTTTTTTTTCTCCTGTGGGTTGACTTAAAACACCAATCTCAAGCCCTTATCTTCCCTCACACATCTTCTGGAGAAGCAGAACTACTTTGTAAGGCGTTGGAGGATAGAGAGTGCTTTAGGCGCCAGGCTCTCAGGGGAGTGGTGAATCCCCTCATTCCTGTCCTCAGCTGAGTTTTTTTGGTTTTACTCCAGTCAAACAAAAAAAAAGTATTCTGTTTCAGATCAATTTCATCCACATCTCCATTTTGAATCAATCAGAGTTCTCACAAGTGTTTCAGATTGGCGTGCAACTAAATATTTAACTTAATCTTCATTTTATTTACATTCGGATTACTTATTCTCTAAGCAGGTCTAAAAAGGAATGTTTTATTTGAAAATGAAAATTTGAAATACTCTATTTTCAGGAATACTTCCTAAGGTTTTTTTTTTAATCAAAATGCTTTAATAGCTTAGATAATTTGCCTGCCTTTTACTTAATTTTAAATAGTTCCATTAAAAATTCTTTCCCATTGTCTTCACCTGGGTTGGAATAATTCTCTAGGTTTTTTTCTGCTCTTATTTTAATTTTAGTACCATTTAG
This sequence comes from Corvus hawaiiensis, assembly GCF_020740725.1. NCBI lineage: Eukaryota > Metazoa > Chordata > Aves > Passeriformes > Corvidae > Corvus > Corvus hawaiiensis. The sequence continues at coordinate 56,914,911 of NC_063218.1, read as the reverse complement.
AGCAGCATATGCTTGGAAATCAAGTGTATTTATTCCCACAAACTGGCACTCAGTGTTAAATTTTACCTTTCTTAAAAATACTCAGTTATCTACTCAAAGTAGCAATGTACCCAGGACTTATCTTTTTTTCTTTTTTTTCTTAAGGGTAAAAAACCCCATAAAACCACCTCGAAAAGAAGAGCACAATAGATAAATTTTTATTCCTACAATTTATTTTTAATTTACTTTTAATTTTTGAAAGGGCAGATCACAGAGGGCAGGTGTCCAGGCTCTGCATGAAAATGTTGATTGCTGTGTGCCTGGCAGCTTGTAAATGCCAAGTGCTTATTAGATGTTTATGAAATTATTTTCAGGCACTTCAGCTGATGAGTAGCTTGCAAACTGAGCCTCTTTTTTGAGAAAAATATATATATGTATGTGCACGTAATTGCTCTTCCTACACTGTCAAAATCAATGAGCCAGGTTTCAAGACATCAAGATTGACTTGAGTGAGTTGGGGTAATCTAAAACAAGTAGCAAAACTTCGAAACTTTGGAGATGATTTTTTTTTTTTGGTGGTGGTTTTGTGTTTTTCTCTTTTTTAAATGCTGTTCTCATTCTGCCAGACACTGCCCTGGGCAGTTTGCCCTTCCTGTTGCTCATGGATGTGTGTTGCCTGATGTGCCCCATCCCCTGCTCACACCACTGGGTGCTCTCTTCCCTGTGCCACCTCAGTGCCTTCTGGCTGTTGTTTCCACAGGCTCAGGAATATTTCAATATTTCTCACCTCTAATTGTGGTGTTTTTCATGGGAGTTTGGTTTCTCTCTCCCTCAGAAGTGCCAGAGGGTTTCAGCCCCCTTGTTAACAAGTGGGATTTGCAGCTCTTCATCTGGACTTTGTGGAGCTGGTAGGAGGAGAAAAAAAAAACCAAAAAGAACTTCCAGAGCTCCTAGAACTGTGACAAATCTCTGAGGATCCTTCATATTGTGTTCAAGAGTTTATGTATTTCAGAAGCTGGAGACCAAGCTACCATATAAATCTTGAATGCATAGAATTTTAAATTACTGTTTAGTGAACTCATTGTAGAGGGATGGTGAGAAGAAACCCCACAGGAATGCAATATTGTTAATTCTAGCTACCTCTCTTCATATTTTCATTTTCTTAGAAATTAATGTGTCTCTGCTCAGCAAAAAATATACTTTTAGGCCAAATAGCTGAAATGCATGTATTTGGGGGTCTTAATTTGGGGACAGGATTCACAAATTTAGCTATCTTTGTAAAAAAGGATTAAACTCTTTGGTCACTGCATAATAAGCAGATGTTCATGGGGTATACAGCTCGGGAAAATAGGTTGCTGTGTTTTGGTGACTGAGTCTAGAATTTAGTCCACCAAGTTTGTAAATGTTGCTATAAATAACTAAATAAAACTGCTGACGGGGCAGGCTTTGGGCAGTTTCCCTTTGACATGTCACACAACACTGTCCCCCTGTTTCCCAGCTTGGTCCCTACATGCCTTGGGAATATGGAAGGAAGGAAGGAAGGCTGTTTGGGCACAGAATTCAGTAAAGTTTTTGTATCACCTCCTCCTTCCCACGGAGAGAATAAATATCTTCATGGAAAATACTGCACAGACCTACACATCCTTTCTAAGGGAAGGTGTCCATGAGTCAGTAATTGTGGGTGAACTTGGAGATGGGATTTGCCCCAGCAGGGGAACGATTTGCAGCAAGAGCGTGTTTGGTAAAGGGGTCCAAACCACCGCTCCAAACTTGTGCCTAGGTGAGGTTTGTGGTTCAGGGCAGGTTTCCTTGGATGCCTGGCAGGCAAAGCTGGATCTGAAACCCTTCTAAAGAGAGCAGAGAAGGTAAAAAGGGAAAATCTGGCCACAGGAAGGCAATGTTTGGGTGCTGAGTTAAAGAAGATACTTGATATTTGGATAGGAGGTTCCTTGATGGTGCTTTCACTCACCTGGATGTTGATGAGGTTGCATTGCAGTTTACCTAAGCAACTATATCTATATTATTCAATCTATAATAAAACATCAAAAGAAACATTATTAATTATCTGCCTAAAAATGCAGTGGGGTGTTTTTTTTTCCAGTTTTTTGTAAAGAAATGGCATGTCTGCAGAGAAGCCTGGTTGTTGAATTGAGAGGTAGTTTGTAGCCAAGCAGCAGGTCACTGATCACTGAACAGAGATTCCTTCTCTGCCTGTTTTTCCAAGGGTATTATCTCAAGGATACTTGTATAAATGGTGTGGTTTTTTTTGGCATTATATCTTGCAAGTAAGGAGCAACATTATTCTCAGCGTTGGTGCAAACCTTACCCCAAGATTTATTTGTCTCTGCTTAAAAAGACCACATTTTCCTGAAGAAACAGTGGGCCAGCAAAGACTAATTTTGAAGTTAAATCACTGGTGACTCTTCCTCCAAATCCCTCAGCAAACATGGTTTGGCTCAGGTCAGATCAGAGGCTGAATCAGTGCAGAATGCCTGAACTCTTACAGAAGACGAAATATATCGATTTGTTTTTAACCTTGGAGCCCTTTGCCACACTGAGGGGAACCACTGGAAGATATTTTTTTGCCTCCCAGGTGTTGTTTTCACTTAGCTGGCTGTGGTATTTCTTGGATAACTGGAATGCAATACCTCTAGGCACGTTGTGTGATATCAAGTGCAGTGTGACAGCATGACTAATGTGCATCCACAATTAAATAAAGTTCCTGAAGATTTATTTTTTCATATGATAGTGCCAAGAGATTTCAGAGACTTTGATGTTGACAGTTACTGTAATTGCACTGCATCCATTCTGGTGTTCCTGGTAAATTAGATTTCCTGAATTTGCCTTAGCAGAGGTGCACTCTCCCATTTTAACCTGTTGTCTGTAATCTACCCAATTTTGATCTACTGACTATCAAATTTAAATTGGGGATTTTTTTCTAACTAGATTACTTGCAAATACATAGTACACTTCATTACTGATTCTTCACATATTTCATACATACCTGAGAATGAAGGTGATTAACAGAATAGCTTACAAAAAAGGAAAGAAAAAAGCTACAGACAGGAATTGAAATGAAAATTAATGTATTTCTCATTGGAATTCAGAAAGTAAGACTTGCCTGTAGGAGTATCCATGTACTATTTCTGTTGCTTTTACACCTGTTCTGACCGGGCATGCTGCTGAGTGATTTCCCAGAAGTCTCATTTGTGCTTTCCTTTTCTCAATAGCCTTGAGTCCCTGGGAAAGATGGGGACCAAAACTAAGAATTAAAAAAAAGAAAAAAAAAGGTAAGAATAATGAAACAGAAAGAATTGATGATTTCTGGCATATTTTTGTGGGTTTTAAAAAATACCCCAAATTTTCCTGAGCTCACTGGATCTGACGTCAGTGGAGTGCTGAAGCAGCAGGTGTGATCCATGCCTGCCCTGCTGCTCTTGCAGCTGTTTGCAGCTGTGAAAATCAGGATCAAAATGCTGCCAGGTCAACAGATGAGTCTTTATTCTCAGAAAGGATGGATTTTAAAAATGGGAGCCAAGATATTTTAGCTCTTCCAGTCCCTTCCTGGCATGAGATGGTATTAAGTGACCAGAGTTAAGATGAGCTTTACTAAAACTCAAGTGGTAACAGTACGTTCAGGGCAGTGGGGATTAGATTTACTGTGTTTGCAGCAGGTTGGAATGTATTTATGTAAATAACTAAAAAAAAAAAGTTGACTGAGAAGAAAGCAGGCTGTATTTCCATTTAAAGAGTTCTCCTAAGCAAATGGAACTGATGCTTGTGCAAATGCTGCTGTGCAAGCCTTACTGAGAGGATAAGAGAATAGTGCTTTCATGGTAGAACACAACAAGTCGCACACAGGGAGGCAGAGTTTAATCCCATCCTGGCTCACCCTGTAGCGTAGGCTCCCTTTCTAATCCACTGCTGTGCTCTAGCATTGTTTCTTTATGATGGGGATAAACGTGTGGTATTAATTTTTTAGCTTCTAGCTAAATTTTGCACTGCCAATGAACCATCTTATTTCATAACTGTGCAGCCTCATGGTGATAGCTGCAAACTGAGGTCCTGTGATTGATGCTATTAAGTTGTGTAATATACTGCCTTCTGTTGTCAAAATTTATTTTTGTTATTGTCAGCATTTTAATATTTCTAGGCAGAGTTTTAAATAACTGATGCAATAAAAGAAGCTTTTGGTTGAGAAATATGGTGCCTCGTGGTTTGCAGGAAGGTGATGTGACTGAGACGTAATTATCACTTTGAAATTACAATATCTGAGATGAGAAATCTTTGCAGAAAATTGTTGTTATTTAGTTTTTTAATTGGAATTCTGGGAACATTCCTCATACTCTTTTGAGCATCACCTGTTAATGAAAAAACAGTATCCAGTGAAGAATGAAATTAATTGTTAGACTTAAGATTCAGATGGCTTTTGGTAAAACCATGAAAAAGGAATTAATGGGAAAGCCAACAAGATAAATCTCTAGACTATGACCAGAATTTACAATCTCATTTCTGCCCTTTCCTACTAATAAAGCATTTGGCTTCAGCTTAAGGTAACTCAGAATAGCACCTGTCTTTGAGCCCAGACATTTGGGTAGGGGGTCTTTTGTGTCCCTCTCCTTAGGGGCCAGAGAAGTCTCCAGCAGGTGGAGGTTCAGTCACCAGCAGGGTGTTCACCGTGCTACATAGGTGCAAAGGTGCATTTTGGGCTTTCCTTCTGCTGCCTAGCTCTGATCTGGCATTGGTCATGGATAATTGTGAAACCAGAAGCTGTCTTGATTTTTCAGCGTTTTTTTCCCCCCACCCTTCAGCTGCTTTTCTTTGCTCTTTCAAGGCAGCCCCGTGGGCACTGTGCAAACAGACTTTGCCCCGGGGAATACTCTATAAACTCTCCACACTCTGCAGGTGATCCACCCTCCTGCCTGGGACCCTTGGAGCGTTGCAGGAGGATGGGAAAGCAGAGAGAGCTGCAATGGGTGTGGTATGAGAGCTGCTGGGGAGCAGGGCAGGTCCCACAGCTCAGCTTGGTGTTCCTCTTGGGGCTTGCAGGGAAGGAAAGACCCTGGAGGAAAAGGTGGCAAAGAAGCACCCTCCATTGAGAGAATTTAAAAAATCATGACGTAGATGCACCTGAGGCAAAGAAATACTTGAAAAAAAAATTTAGAGACTTTTTTCCTGCTTGTGAAATTGTCACGAGCATCCTCTGATCTTTCCACGTTCAGCATCCACACTGTAACTCTTTACTGTGCTCACAGCTTTAGTTCACCATTCACCCATGAAGTCACCAGCCTACTGTACCAGTCTCCTGACTGATGAAAGGAAGGCAGCAACCTTGGAATGAAAATTACTTCTCATGAGTGTGGTGTGTCACCTCTGTGTTTGCCCTCACAGGTCCTGAGATGTTTTCCTGACATCCAGGCCAGTAAATCTTGACAGTGAGGAAGAGCATGTGTTGAAAGAGTACCTGAAGTGGCATAAATCTGACTTAAGAAATTTGCTGATGTGCTGCCCTGGTTTGTGCAATATGTCACCTGTCAGGAAGGTTATGGGAAGAAGCTTTCACCTTCTGCTTCTGATCTTACCTGGAGCAAAGCCTTGGATGGTCAGGGTTTCTTTTTTGTAGCATCAGGTACTTGGATCTTAATGCTGATACTTTGACACCAGAGAAACTTTTAACTGAGTAAAAAGAGTAATAAATGACTGCATGACCTGAAAGTTTTAGCACCTTCTTCCTTCATGCTTTTTCTCTTCATATATCTTTATTTTATTTTTAAGAAAGATCCTGTATTCATTAGTTTCCCCTGGTTATCCCTAACTCATTTGAATTATCTCATTTAAATAACAATACTAGCATAGAGAAGATTAATGGAAAACCTTCTTAAATACTATCTAGTCCATGTGTTTGACAGTGTAGCAGTAAAGCTCCTAAAATCCTGGTTAGGCTGAGGACTTTCAAATCCAGATATTCAGTTATACTGACATGAATGCAAAATGTTTCCACAGTGTGTGTACAAAGGAAAAGCCTGTCTGAGTATGGCATCGTCTTTCTCTTTTTGTTAGAAGTGACTATGCATGTCCCTAAAGATTAACTGTGTGGTTAGAAAGAAGTTAGGGTCTGTCTTTGTTTGAGGCTGTTTTTAGAAATAGCTTCCAGAAATTTTTGGAGAACAGAATCTTATGAAACTTTAGCAAAAAGAGCAGCAATCAAGTGACAAGAAATGTCATGGCAGTACCCAATGTGGGTCACAGAGATGGGCTTTTTGGGAGATTTAGTTCTGAGTTAAATTAGAGGTTAGAAAGATGGGGTTCAGCTGGGGATCCAAGGGGGAAGATTTTCAGTTTCTGTCCTACCAGAGCCATGTTTGCCATTCTGTTAGGTGCAATGTGATGGAGCATGTGAGTTCCATGAGCAAACACAGCAGAAGGCAGCCAAGGAAATCATACTACTGTAGAGGAAAAAAAAACCTCATCTTATTTGGCTTGTTTTAAACTTTTCAGAGGAAATCTTTTACTTACTATCAATTCAAGATAGTAAGTAAAATCCAGATCTTTCTCCTGTACCTTGAAGATTTAAATTAGGAGATCCACTGACTTGAGCAGTGCTGTCACCATCATCTTTTCTTTCTAATAATGCCCTTTCTTCCAGGCAGTGTCTTATTTTCGAGAAACCAGCTGCTCACTTGGTAATCGTTAACCATTTACAATTAAAAGTGACTTCAGCTATTACTAAAATATTATTGGCCCTGTAGCAGCGATCCTGCTTTTTGAAATGATTTTTTTAGGACTCCTGTCATTTCACAGGGAAGATGCTGTCTCATGATTTGACAGAAAATGCTAATGCCTTTATCTTAGGGAAAACAATCAACTTTTTCACACCACATCACTGATTAGTAGTGACATTTTTTGTGTTTAGGCAGTCAATGCAAACACAGAGCTACAGCCTTTGGGTGCATCTACCTGCTTTATCCCTATGTTTGGGTCTTCCTGAGCTTTGGGTTTGCTGCTTTGATACCTGGAGATTAAATTCCTGGATGATTCAGACAGATCCATCACTTTTGCAGGGGAATAGGTGAGGAGCAGTTGCAAGCACCTTGTCCTGGTGGTGGTTTGAGTGTCTATTGCTCCCAGGGAAGCCTGGAGCTGGGCTGGGAGGTAAGGCAATTCTCCAGCATTTTTGGGAACCCTACAGTTTGCCAATATTACTATTGATTTTTCAGGTTTAGAAGCAATTCTCATATATTTGCATCTGTATGACGTTTCTTCTGGATTTTAATTATGGACTGAAAAGTGAGATTTGACTGGGCAGTTTTTTAACCTTTTTGCCACCAGTGACTGGGCTCCCCCTTGCTGCTTTTAGCTTCTTTTCTTCTGTCCATGAGTGTGGCTGATTTTTTGTTCTGGACAGTACAGATAAATACTTGCATTGGTCTCCAAGAGGTGAGAAAGGGAAATGAGACAACATATTGTTATAAACTCAAGCTATTAGCACTTCTGTGCGGCAAAGACAAGACCCTGAAAATAAAGACTAGTGGGCTGTGCACAGGGAAAGTCACAGAAAATGGAAATAACTTCTAAACAGTTTCATGATACTTTCTAGCCTGAGCCAAGTCTTCATTTACTGTAGAACAGACAACTTAAGAATTAATTACCTAGTTGACATGCATAGTTCATTAATATGTAATGGATATTGCACTTCATGTTGGATAGCCACAGCATGTCATAGCAAAGTTGCAGGTTGGTTTGCTGTTCAAGAGAATTTAATTGCTGCCTGTCATCCTGACTTGATCTCAGGATGTTCTCTGATGGCTTCCTGGAAGCTGAATGTTTCCTCCAAAGGAAAGTGATTTTCCCCTCTTGGAGGCTGGGCCTTTGCTACATTTGTAAAAGGCAGGAATCAAAGAGCAATATTGAAGTAAAAAAGAAAATATCAGATTTTTTTTAAAAAGGACTGCCTTTAATTGATAATGCCTTCAGAAGAGTCAATATGTAAGAAAGAACAAGGTGTTTTATATAAGGCTTTTTCCCTAGTTTCTGTCCTTTTTAAGTGGGGAGAGAGAAAAATCCCAAAGCCTTGTAAAGAAGCTTTCTGTGCTGTTCCTTACCTTCAGTGCTGTCAATCCTGCTCCAGAATATAGTTTTTTGAATCTCAGAAAAACCATGCATTTTATGTGGACTCTTTCTCAGCAACACTTTGTGTTTGTAGTGTCATTCATGGACATAAGGAGGATTCCCCTCCAAAGAAGAATGTCCCAAAATTGCAACTTAATATTTTTCTATTGGCTCATTCATATACTCAGTATTTTAACCTTTTTGCATTCTGGGGCCGGCCATGTAATAGACTTCACTTTTTTGGGTTCAGAAATTGCATTGTTTACCAGCATGGATATACTGGTTATTTGAGGCAAATCTTGAAGAGAGAGTAGAATTTGGATTTGATTATTTTGCTGCATTTAAAAAAAAAGGTACGTTATTTTCTCTTTTCACACCCTCTCTTCAGTGTGACCTGAAAGCTTTCTAATCTAAAAATCAATATAATTTTTATTTTTTTAAGAGCAGACCCTTTTGTACTTTGAAAGCATTATGAGTGGGGCAATATTGAACACTGTGCAGACAGAGAAAGCAGGATACTTCCGTGTGTGACCTACATTTCCTTCCTGGTCTTCATCTCTTTATCCTTCATCACAGGCAGTGGAAAGAGCTTGAAAGCAGCAACAGACATTGTGGAAACCTTGGTCCTTGTATTGATCCTCTGCACTTGGCACCTGTGAGATCATATCTCTCCTTAGGGAGGATTAACTTCCCTCCTGGTTATCTTGCTGGAACAGACCCCAAATAGGATCTGCCTCCATGTCCTCCAGGGCAAGCACAGGGGTGCCCAGGGCACAGCCTCCCCATCTGCCCTTTGTGTCTTGGCCTGAAAAAGTCACTGAGAAGCAGAGAGAGCTTGTCCTCTCCCAGCTTTCTGCGTGTGTGTGTGTGTGTTACCTCCAGAAAACGAAACTCGAAAGCTCTGACATAAGTTGAAATTAGTAAGTATTAGGGTGGTAACATTTGAGCTCAATTACCAGCAGCAGTGGCTGAAGATGCTGGTGCTGCCAACCTGTTGGTTACCTCCTCTCTGCTGAGCTGTGGTGCCTCAGGCACATGAGGAACATCCTTGTTTGGGTGTCCTGCTTTAGCCTTCTGCTGCAGCCCCAGTTTGGGTCTCCCCTCTGGAGGGGAGTGGGTTCTGAGTTGCCTTCCCACCACATGGTCCAGAGGGTCTTCTCTGCTCATGGGCTGTGGCCTCAAATGTTCCCTTGAAGATGTGCTTGGGTTGGTGAGCAGAAAGCTTTTTGGCTCAAGGGAACATTCACAATTGCTGGACAAGCATGTTAGAATATATTGCATTATGTAATTTGGCCCACAGTTCAACCTTTCGAAAGCACTATTGCTTCTTTAGGAAAGTTTTGCAAACAATAGGTTTTTTTCTTTGCAGAATAATGTAAATGGCTTTTAGCAGGAGCTCTCTGCAGTCTCCTCTTGTGTTTGATTTTGCTGGGGAGTTTAAACTCTGAAAGCTTTATTAAAGGAGTAGCTTCTAGTTAAGAAAATACATATTTTGTTGCATATATAATAATAAAGCTGTACTACTATTACTATTATTGACTGCTTAGTTACTGACAATAGCAAAACTGCTACATTTTCCCCTCTACTTTGCTGCCTAACTCCAGAGTCTAAGAAGACCAGAGTTTGCAACCCAGACTCTTCTCATGCTTTTTGAGAATTTGGTGCCACCCTTACAGTCTGTCCTAGCTCTGCAAATTTAAAATAAATAAATAAATTTAACCAGTCCTGTAAAAATGTGATACGCTTAAAAACCGTGTCATTTAAAAATAGTTTTCTTTTTCCCCCCCACAACCTCAAGAATTCAGAATTTTCATGTAAAGAATGAAAATCCAAGTAGTAATACAGTCTGTTTTACTTAAGATTTTTTGGGGGGATGTTTCTTTTGTTTGTCCCATAAAAAAGCTTCTTAAATATTGTAAAACTCAAGGTAAAAGCAGGAGAACTGACAGCTTTGCCGTTGTATGTCCCCAAATGACCTTGAAATTTTTTGCTACATTGTTCATTAAATCATTTATGCTGATGCTAGCAGTGTCTACAGAAACTTTCCTGAATAAACACAATTCCTTTGCAAAGGTTTGTGTAAATGTCTGCTTGCAAATAAACAGATAAGCAGTGTGCTAAAGCAGGCACAGGTATTGATCCTAAGAGTGTTGCTGAAAAAGCACTAAAAATTAATTAAAATAATAACAAATAAATAAATACAGATGTCATTTATTCACTTAAATTCTGTGAATAGCCAGATGGACTCAAGCAGAAAAGGTAACGGGGACGTTCAGCAGGCTCAAGGGCAAGAGCCCCCGGAGCAGGTTCTGGTTGCTGTGTGATTATGTGCAATTATCCCGCGGCACGGCGTGGTGATGGATCCTCCTCTTCCCTGCATTTCCTAATGATCCAGCCGAGCATCTGCTCCCTGAATACAGCATGCAGATGATGCAGCTGGAATCGCCGCTGGCAGATTGTTTCCCCCGCCACCGGAGCGCGCTTTTCTCGCCCCGGCTGATCCATTGTCTCTTGCGCTGCTCCTCACCTCCCTCGCCGCTGCTGGACCCGATTAAAGCCTCCCAGCAGCGCCGCTTGGGTGGCGGAGGAGACACTTTGGAGCCCCAGGCAAGGCTGGCACTGGGTACAAGTCGCACCAGCCTGTCGCTTCCCGGAGCAGCATGGGTGACAGCGCGAAGCCTCTGCAGCCTCGGCTCCGCTCTCCCGAATCCCGGCCAGCTGACATTTGGGCAGGGCAAGCAAGGAGGGCAGGCCATGCCAAAAGCGGGACAGAAGTGCATTTTCACCGCAGCCCTGTGTTTTAATTGGTAGCCCAAAGGTTATCCCTGATGCAAAACTCTGCTGCTGGAGCATTGGGACCCAAAGGGAGAAGGAAAATTCACCAGCATTCCAAAGAGAAGAGATTGCTGCTTTGATTTTCATGCGAGAAAACCCATGGCAGTGCATTTGAAATTACCAAATATTGTGTCCAAATGTTTTTCTGTTATTTATTATAAAGGCCAAACTCTTGTTTGTTGAGAAGGAAACCTTACGCAGAGCGGTATCTCATACAGATTTTCCCTCACTGTAAAACCGTTTAATTTCAACAGAATTCTGATGGTATCAGGACAAGATATTTTTCCTGGTTGTCAAAAATAGTAATAGTTTTCTTGAAGATGACTGATAAAAGAGCTTTTTTTGGATGGTAATGGTGTTTTTTATAACTGGCTCTTGTAGACACTTACAGGTAAATAGAGGCTAGGATGTAAACAACCTCAGGTGCTGGTAAAATAATCTGAGTTTAAATCCGTCAGGACAGAATTTCGGGTTTGAAAGGTCAAGATCTAGTCTGGAAAAGTTACAGCTGAAACAAATGTGAGAAGCTGTCTGTTGAACCACTTAATTTTTCGTAGAATCTGCCTGAAAAACTGGATATTAATGAGATATCTGTGAAGAAGAGGATTTAGTTTTCTGCTTTCTTTACCTTCACTCTTTTGCAGTTTTCTCTGGCTTTCCACCATCCATCCCTGTTGTAGTAGCTGTGGGTTTGGCAGCTGCCAAAACCACCTGTGTTCTCCCTTCCAGTGCGTTGCTGAGCCTGGTGATCCCTCCAGGCAGGTTCCTCTGAGGGTGAGCACAAAGCACGCTGACCAGAAAACCAGGCATGGCTCAGGGTGTGTGAACCAGCGTTTAGGGCAGGTGTCTATAGGTTGGCTTTTGTCAGGGCTAGAAAACACTTACAGGTTAGTTGTTTTGCAGAAGGTGTGTAATTAAGCTGCAGATGCCTGTGAAATGATGCCAAAAGTGAGATGTGTGGGGTACATAGGTGGTGATGTAATGATCTCATCAATGTATGATTGGGATAACATATGATGAAGGCATAATTTTTCCCATTCTGCGTGAGTGAGCAAAATTTTGATATGCTACATAGCTATTTTTATAAATGCTTTGCTGAGTATTTGTATTTTCATTCGTAGTGTTTCACATCCTTTGACTCACGAAATCTGTATTTTTGTGCCAATTCTCCAACTGTAAACTCATAATGAATAATGAAAAAAAAATGATAGTATTAGGAAAACTCTGAAGTGGTGCTATCATCATACAGTGTAGGCTTAATGCTCTTCAATGGAAGTAAATTGCATAACCCTGTGATTAGGATGTACATTTTCTCACTGGTGTAACAGAGATTCTTTTTCTGTTAGTTTTCTTACTGTATCCCCTACCAGTCATATCTGACCTTTGGTCACTCAGTCTCTAGTGGCATAACAATAGTAAGTGGGAAGCATCATACTTTTGAGAAGGAAAAAGTGTTTTTTGCTATGTTAGTGGCATTGCTTTAAAGAGGAGATGCAGCCCTAGGATAGCCCTGTCTAGTACTGGACAGAGTGGGGTAAAGTGCTAAAAGGTCTCTCAGCAATACTTGTAAGCAGGTTGTTGTTTTTCTAGAATTCCAGAATCATTAAGGTTAGAAAAGACCTCCAAGGTCATCGAGTCCAACCTTTGGCCAAACATCACCATGCCAACTAAACCACAGCACTAAGTGCCACATCGAGTCACTTCTTGAACACTTTCAGGGATGGTGACTCTGCCCTTTAGACCCTTTCCCAGCTCTGCTGCCCTTCTCTGGACACGCTCCAGCCCCTCAATGTCCTTCCTGAACTGAGGGGCCCAGAACTGGACACAGCACTCGAGGTGTGGCCTCACCAGTGCTGAGTGCAGGGGGACAATCACTGCCCTGCTCCTGCTGGCCACACTATTCCTGATCCACACCAGGTGCCATTGGCCTTCTTGCCCACCTGGGCTCACTGTTGGCTCATATTCAGTTGCTGTTGACCAGCATCCCCAGGTCTTTTTTCCTGGGCCACTTTCCAGCCACTCCTCCCCCAGCCTGTAGCGCTGCATAGGGTTGTTGTGACCCAAGGGCAGGATCCAGCACTCCACCTTTTTGAACCTCATCCTGTTGGCCTTATCTCATCCCTCCAGCCTGTTCAGATCCCTCTGCAGTGGCCTCCTACCCTCCAGCAGTTCAACACTCCAGCCCAACTTAGTGCTGCCTGTAAACTTCTTGAGGATACCCTGGATCCCCTCATCCAGATCATCAATAAAGATATTAAACAGCGTTGGCCTTCACACTGGTCCCTAATGACTGTCCCCAGCTGGATGTGGCACCATCCCCACCACTCTCTGGGCCCAGCCATCCAGCCATCTTAACCAGCAAAGAGTGCACATGTCCAAGCCATGGGCTGCCAGCTTTTCCAGGAGAACGCTTGGGAGATGTTACCAAAGGCTTTGCTGAAGTGTATGTTTGCAAGTAATTGTATTTCTCACAATCTGATTTTTTTGTATGGGATCTTTGAAGTTACTCTCCCTTAGGACTGATTGGTTTAGACCTGTATAAAATCCAGATTGCTTATGTAATATAATGTTTGGATTTCTGCTGTGCTTTATATGGCTACAACTACATTTATATAGGTATTATTGTATTCTTAAAATCTAGCCTTTACAGTACTTAATAGCAACTGGGGATTTTTTTGGTCATAGTTTTTCATCTCAGAAATGAACAATTAAAACAACTTGATTGGAAAATTGAAATTCTGTCTTCAATACGCTGAAGATTATGTAAAGATACATACTTGACTTATAATGGGGAAGGAGTCTTTGTCAGTCATGCAATAAAATTTCTGAATGTCCTCTTTATCAGCTTCACTTTTAAATGTTATTAATACAGGTGATTTGTAAATAATGCAACTGAAGTCAAGACAGCAAAAATCTTCTATTGTTGAAGATGCCTTTGAGTTGATATTTTGTATTGGCTCAGAAGTGGCAGAAGGATATTATTAGAGTGTGTCTAGGGTAGAGTGATGAAGGTGATGAAAGACCTTGAGGGCAGGATGTGGAAGAAGTGACCGAGGTCACTTGGAGAAGAGAAGGTGAGGGGTGCCTTCATGGTAGCCTACACCTTCCTCATGGGGACCCTCCCTTTATTAAAGAAGAGGATTGAGGGCCCTTATCACTCCTTTGGGTGTGCACAGAAGTGCTCAGATGTGTAAAAACCCGTGGTTCTCTCCAAACTGGACTAATTTTTAACTTCCTGCTGTGGCATATTGGAAATGTTTCTCATTATCGCTAGTGGAAAGGTCCCTCCTCAGTGATGGCTGTTGTAATGAGGTTACTGTTAATGGATTTCAGGATTGTTGGAGGTGGTGGTTTGTCAATAGGCTGAAGCATGAAAAAATAACAGGTAATCTAGAGGCAGGAGGAGCAGCTCCTGGTGTGTGCAAGCAGTGACTCAGTGCACAATATACGCTGTGGGGAGTTCTCATTGTGGCTTTCCTGTTGATTTGAATTGGTTGTCTCCTCCTTCATCAAGTGTGTTCAGCTGTTGATAGATGTAGAAGTGAAATGTTTTCCTGCCGGCCCTTTTTTGCATGATACAGTCTTGGTTTGCACAGTTTTTCATAGGGAGCTGTAGTGGCTGATACCATCCTAACAATTCCCAAGCAAAGAGTATGTCCTTCAGTTTAAAATCCATGTATTGTGTCTGGCTGGGTACTACTAACAGGATGTTGAATTTATGGCAGTTTGCAACAGATACTGATAGTCAATATCTTTCCATAGGCATAGAATAAAAGAAAACCTGCTGCAGTGGAACGCCAACATCATACATAGGTTGCAGAAGATTGTATAATTTTCTTAAAGCTTCAATAACTCGGGAGCTTTCCTTCATCAATGGGCATAAACAGAGAAATTTGCAGTTGGTAGGAATGGAAGGAACAAGACCGGAAGGAACAAGACCTGAAGGACTGGAATTAAGCAGTGGTTAGAGGATATTTTTATTCAGTGTTTTATCTTCTTTGGAATATTTGAACTTTTCTTCCCTTCTTGTCAATATGCAGTAACATCAATGCTTTTTCCAGGTTTATGTTGTCTCTCTGCTCATAATCATTCTCATTAAACCAACGTGTGAAGAAATGTATGGAGAATGGTGCGGTCTGTGAGAGGCTTGATGATGACAGGTTTTGCTGTTTTAGAAAACAAGAAAACATTGGCTTGCTTAATTCCCCTTTAGGACTTGTGCTAGACTAGTTCTAGGACTAAATGCTGGAAGAAATCCCACACAAAGGCTTTGCAGTCGCTTTTCAGTTCTGAGGTGAAACAAGACAGTTAGAGGTATAACAGGTTGGGTAATGATGACTTCACCAGCAGAGATATTTAAGCTGCAGGTTGCCTAAATCTTGATTTTACAAAGCACATCAGCTCGTTCTTAATTTCAAACACATGTTTGGATCCATTCTAGTGGAGCAAAATTCATGTTGTCTTCTTTCCTACCTTCTGTTAAAAAGCTGCCAGACTCACAAGGAGGGAAAAGCCACCAAAACACAGTCTAGAGCACAATGTGCCTTCCAGCATAAGGTGGAGCAGGTAGAATATCAGAAATCAGGCCACACCAGTCTCCAATTCTCCGACGACACATCTGCAGCCATGCCCCAAATACAAAAGCGTCTCTTCTGTGCTGCAAACCTCTCCTGGTGGGTCAAGTTCCCTGGTGGACTCCACAGCCTCCTGTTCAGCCTGCTGACCTTCTGGAGCAGCTCCATAAAAGTGGGTTGGGCTCCCCCTTCACCTGCTTGTCTCTTATTGCTGTAGGTAGCCCTGTGTCTGCCTCCCTTTGCTTTTCTCCAGATCACTAGTGTGCAAGATAGCCTGTGTCAGGTGAAAGGTCTGGGGACTTCTTTGGTTGCTTGGAGGGCAGAGCTCTGTTCTGTTGCCCATCCTGGAGCTGCTTCCTTAAACCAAATTGCTTCTGGAGACTATATCTATTCTTGCATTTCAGTGAAAAAGATAATAATGGCCATTTTTCACCATGGCTTAATAAAGGTCTTAAATACAGGGATAAAATGGAAGATCTCTCATTGGTTTGTGTTTTCTTCTTTGGTTTTCTTGTTTTTCGTTTTGTTTTTTGGCTTGTGGGGTTTTTTTTTTTTTTTTGGTGTGTGTGTGTTTGTGTATTTTTTTTTTTTTTTTTAGAGAGAGAAAATGCTGAACATAATTCCAGCACATTCCCACTGAATGCACATGGGAGCCCAAAAGGAGCTGGTCTAATCATCTCCTTTGGCCTGGTCATATGGATGACGGGTGGTGTAGAAACTTAGGAGCAAAGAAAATTGTAGAAAGAAAGAAACTTAGCTTTACATAGGTGCAGTGTGACCCATTTTCCTCCCTTGTGCTGTAAGGTCTCCTGCTGCTGGCTCCTGTCCATGTGGGCTGATCCCAGTTGGCGCTGTTGGCTCTGCTGACCCTTGGGTTCGTGGGTGGCTGGAGCCAATGTCCAGCCTGTTTATGTGTCTCAAGATCTGCTCTGCTTACTCGTCCACACCGTTATGCTGAGTTATTCACAGGGTTATCGAGGAGGTTGGCATCCTCTGTGTCTGATCCAGATGTGCTGCAGCTGGAGGGTAGGATTTAGCTCCATGGTTTTCCTCTGCTTAGCTATGTAAGGGGACACAGCTTGGCATGGTACCAAGTGCCAGGGCTGAGTTTTGATCTATTGTCTTGACATGGGGAAGGGAAAAAAACCCCACCACCTTAAATTTTACTCTTGAGTGAATCTTAATCTTCAAATTAGTACAAATGTGAGAGTTCCAATGCTGTGATTTTAGAATAACTGTAATCATTTCCAGAAAACAAAGCCTAGGAACATTATGGTGTTGAATGCAGAGGAAACTGGTGTTTGAAATGATGTGTTTTGCATCTGCACATGTCAAAAAAAGAGTTTAATGTCCTAATTTGTTTTGGATCTTGCCCCCCTCTCCTCTTGTTCATCCCTGCTTTATTTTCTTCCTTTTGTGCCTATAATTGCACGCGTTATTAGAACTGGCAGGATGAGCACCTCCAGATGCATCCTACAGGAACGCAGCCAGTGCTGACTCTATTCCCATGTCAGACTGCATGCCAAGTCAGTGAAGCTTGCTTGTCAAAACCTATACCCTTTCCACACTGCTTCTAAACCCATCTTCTCTCATAATGTTTTGACACAGGGTGACTCAAGAATTGTCCCAAGCTTAGGAATGTGTCTTTTAGTATATTGAGACATCCCTGGTAAAAGTAGGATTTTGGAATAGTACGGCCTAGGCAGCTTTCCCGTTTCTTCTGTCAGATGAAATGAGTTGAGGGGTTTAAAATCTGTTGTGTTGAACCTTTCACTGGGTTTCATGTTTTATTTTTTTTTTTTTTTGTAAATCTCTGAATTTTTATGCACTTTGAAAACATCAACAAAAAATTCACTTATTTTACTAAACATAATGCATTTTGTGTTGTGATTTGTAGCAACAAGACAACAACTCCTCTTCCTTTTGGGGAAGAATATGCTAATTTTACTTATTATTTTACAGGTATCAAGCAACAGCATATCAACAATGCTCCTTCTACAGGATCTTTTCCTAATTGGAGATCTATACTATCACCAACACAGCCTTCCACAGAAACTAAGACTCCCTCAGTAGCTGATATTTCTCTGGGACAGACTTTGGAGAATGCAGACTTGCTTCAGATGATAAAAACAACGCTGACAGGCGCACGTACCAGGACTTTGGATCAAATGCACCTGTCACCCTCCCTTTATCAAGGCAGTGGGAACAGTGCACCCCAGGAACCCGCTGAGGTTTCGGCTGAGTCACCTCTGAGGTCGTCGTCCCAAGATGCAGATGACACAGCTGCTCTAACAGGTTTGCCTCAGCTTGGTATGTTTGCCACATTGTCCACTACCCCACCAGTGACACATTCGAGTACGGCTCGCGTGCCATCCCAGCCAGTGCCATTAGAAACACCCTCCATTTCCAAAGAAAGCACATCAGGACCAGACATGCTTGCTGCTGTTCCATCACCATCATTCTCCTCATTGGTAATTCAGTCATCTCATGCCATTAACTTTTCTAAACCAGCTGTACTGCCCATCCAAGTGCCTTTGTCTGCAGATCCTGAAGGTTTCTCCAGCACAGATTCAGCTAGCTGACAGGTTAGTGAAAGCAGGAATAGTCCTCTAAGCATGGTGCATTCCAGTGTGGTGAATCACAGAAGGAGTCCCAGCTTGTTTATGGGGGCCATGCTTTTCATGGGATCGACAACAGTGCATTTCACAGAATTAGTGGGAAAAGGGTTTCCTTCGGGAAGGACCTCTTTTTCATCTGTGTACTCGATATTCCTGGGTTAAAAATGCATCAGTCTCCACTGACAGTAACTTCCAAAATTTGTCGTGGTTCCCTAATGAGAGTATGTATAATGTCTCTTCTACTGGAGCCATTTAGGGCAGCACTGACTGGCAGAACTAGGGGTATCACTCTTCTGTCATCATCAGTTTTTCAGGATAAAGCAGAGGTTCCTACATCAGTCTTCCATGCTGTGGGTATTCCACATCTAATACTGCCAATGAGTCATCCTCTTCCACAGCACTAATTGCAGTACAAGCTCTAACCCTGCACCTTGCTTGTCATCAGCCTCCAAGAGCCCGGCTGAGGTCTCCAGCTCAGCACAGAGCACGTCCTCCATTTCAGTGCCAATACCACTTATTCCAGATGCAAAACACGCTCGCAGTGCAGTGCTGCCGGTACGAGAATTTAGACGCAAAACAGATTTTTCTCTTTAGAAATGCAACACACTCCTCTCCAACAAGCCAAGGTCTCCCTTGCTAACTGAGACAAACGAGGTGTTTACTGGGGCAGCACGCACAGACAGTCCCAGAGCGGCAGCAGCCAGCCAGGATAGGCTGCAAATCCCTGCCACTGCTGCCTTGCAGAGCTCGCTGGTGCCTCTGAAGCGGAATTTTGCAGAAGACCTGACTGATGGAACTTACCAGGCAAACAGCATGAGACTCCAGCTGCATCTGCCTTGCTCTCCCAAATCCTGGTGGCCTTCCTGTGGCAAGGACAGCTCAACAGCTTTTCACAAGAGGAGTGACAGCAAAGATGCCCATGAACTTTAATGCTAATAATGTTCTGCATTATGGAACTCAGCTTTCCAAAGTTTCTCCAGGTATCCAAACCTGTACAGTTGCCATAGGATCAAGGATACTAGGCACTGTTTTGGAGATGGCCATGACTGCTCTTGATCTAGCTCCAGTACCATTAATTACTTCCACTATAGGCTTTTCAAAACCTGAACCTGGTACCACAAATACTTCTGCCACTTCTGTTTTTGTGACTGCATATCTTCCACCTGGAGATGCAGAAAGTTCAGATGTAACTGTAAGTGAAGACAGAAAGATGAGAGTACCCACTCTTGTGACCCCACATGCAGAATATTCATCTCCAAGAGCTTTAAATCATTTAACCTTTGGTCAGACTTTGCATTCAGTTGATAAAAAGCCACTCGCCTCTGTCATGCCTCCAACGTGGGGTACGCTGCCCCCATCACTTGTTTTCATGATAACAGTGATGGACAGCCACAGTTCTGGCTCTTCCAGGATTTTGAATGCAGACTCTGAAAGCAATTTAGATCCTGTCAGCACTCCTGAAGTCGTAACTTCAGCTTCTACGTGGACCAATAAAGCATTGATATCTGCAGCTGGCATTAGTATTCCTTCGGTAAAAACTTCAGTCCAAATGGAAATAAGGGAAATTGCTCCAAGTACTTTTCCACTGGAAAAGGAGTACCATGCACCTTACTCGGTAGTGTCAAATCTGCAAAACAAAATTCATACAAATAAGCAGCCACTCTCCTCCACCCCTTCAGCAAACTATACATATGCATCCTATAGTCAAAACATTTCAAATTTACCCTTTGCTGAAAAGAATAACTTTTCAGAACTTGATGCAGATGCATTTGTGCTGAAAACATCTCCTGTTCAGTATTCATCCCTTGCTACTGCATTGACAATGTCTGACCCCCTGCAAAAAGAGCATGGAAGCATGGCTGAAGACATTGCTGTTTTCTTCACTGTTGGAGATGTTCCTATCAATATACACAATAAAGCACCTCTCCATTTACATGTGCCTCCTGTTAGTGCTGCAGGTGTGCTCCCTAGCTCTCTAGAATCCCAAACAAGTGATGCTGGAAATGACTGGAATGTAAGGCACAGCACAGTGTTGGCTTTTCAGCTCACTGACAACTTGACTACTTCAGCCCCCAACAGAAGCAGTGCCACCCTTAGCACACTGCCAGCACGGTCCCCCTGTCCTGTAACCAAGCCTTCTGGCTTGACTCTCTTGAATAGTTTTATCTCAGAAGACACTTGTTCTGGAAATTTTCCAGAATTTGCAGACAACCAGTTGGAATCCTGTGGTTATTTAGTTATGGCTGATAAAAATCCAGCCATGTTCAGTGAGGAGGAGTGGGACACAAGTGCTACAAGTCATAGTCTGGCTCCCAGTAACATATCTAATAAAGCTCCCAAGGGCACCCCATTGCAAACCCCTGCCACCAGTGCTCTGCAGTCAGTCATCATAACTTCTGTCCATGCATCACCAACGCAGATAGAGTCTCCTTCTTTGTCAACAACCAACTTTACCCATTCTGTTCTTACAGTGTTATCTGGAGTATCTTCTGGTGCAATACCTACAGTAGAAACTTCAGAAGCAAAACCACTAACAAGAAAATCATCTCCAGCTTCACCAGTGCCAGCTTCTTCCTTCTTTTCTCTAGGCACTGAAAACACACCTTTGCCATCTGTGATGGCTTTAAGCACACCAATACTGACACTAACAAAAAATAACACTGCCACAAAACTGACATCGGATCTAAGCTCGGTAGGAACACAGGCAGATTTTCCTTTTGCAACAAGGAACATGACTGCCTCACCTGTGGACGTGCCAGTTATGCTCATAACCCCCAAGAGCAGCACGGCCACAGCTTCCACACTTGCACCCACAGCCCATGTGCCAAGGCAGATAGAAACAACAGTAACTGACACCCAGAAGTTCCCGAGCTCAGACATCACCAAAACGCCAACCCCATACTCACTGACAATGACAGCAGCTTTGACATCTATTACAGCATCAGCGAAAACAACTAGGCTTCCCCCTTCTCCAGTGGAACTCACCCCTGCTCCTCCCGAAACCACGGCAGCAGCCGCTTTCGCTAACATGACAGCAGCTCCCTCCCTGGACTGCCGCCTCTCTGCCAACACCATGGTGAAAACAGGTACGTGCAGCCATTGCCATTGCTGAAGGGACCTTGTGTGTCTGTGAGGGGCAGCTAGTGAGCAGTGAGAAACAGCCCAGTATCAAAGAATGTGAGGCAGTGCTGATTAACCTGCTGCCCTGACAAACTGGATGGATACAAGCAGGGTTCTTGGACATGCCACTGGATTTTAACATGAACACATCAAAGGAAGTGTGTTCTAGAGTTCAGGGAGTCACTGCAGGACCACCTGTGTGGAGGGACAGCCCTGTAAGCCGAGATGGTTTGGTGCCTGCTCTGCAGTAAGGAGTCTGTGTTGCTGAAGAGGACAGTGCAGTAACCTGCCTTGGTCCTCTGCCCTGTTTACACACAAAAACCTTATTCTGTTCTAATATGAACACCTAATTCTATCATTACAGATTCATTTGAAAGTAATGTTTAGCATTTAGAGTTGCACACTTCAAAATGGGAGGATTTTGAGTTTTCTGTGCGAACAGTGCCACTTCTGGCTCTGGCTGTTCATTCACGGACAGCTTCTCTTTAGCTGTAAGAACTCTAAACTGAAGGGGCCTGGAGAGCTACCTTGCCCTTGTGGACTCCTTGTGGCAGCACAGCATAGCACCAGAAGGTGTGTGTGTCTTGGAGATCCCAGCAAAGGATAGGTACAGAAAAAGAGTTTATGACCTTGCATGATACAGGCTACAGCAAAATAAGGAGGTTTTGGACCTAATATGTGTTTGTTAGCTGCTAAATACCTCCATCAGTAGTGTGATGAGTACAACAGCTATTTCTAAAGGTAAAAGTAGCTTGTATACAGTATATGATTGAAAGTACTCAAGAGCAGCTATAAAACTCTCTCTGCAAATTATAAGAGAAAAAGAAGATAGTGATAAGTTTATTAAAGAGAGCGTACAGATGCTTCCTAAATAATAGAACATAATTGTAGCAGTGGAGCAGCACATTTCTTTTATGTAACTCTGGCCAAGAAGATGTGAAGCCTGCCTGTGCAGCTCTGGCTCAGTCCCCTGGGAATGCTGTGCCAGTCTGTCCTCAGGCAGTGAGTGGCCTCATGCCTCCTTGGAAAGGCAGCGTGGCAAAGACTCGTTGTTGCTGCTAAAGAAATTGCGTTTGTTAGACCTTGCTCTGGAAACATGGAAACAATGGGCTATTGCCATGGGATGAATGGGGAACTCAGGAGCTGCTGCAGTTCTGTCTTTGGAGCTGCTGCTAATCCAAGCTGCTCTGATGATCCCTGCACAGCCAGCCCGATGTAAAACAATTAAAGAAAGCAAACAGGAGCATGGTGATGTCTCAAACCACCCTGTGGCTTTTGTTGCTCCACAGTTCTGTTTCTGAACACAAGGAGGATGATGATTAGCAATGCCTTCAGGGAGAGCGTGAGAAAAGGACTCAACCAAGTGCTGAGACAAGCTTTCCACCAGAACGTCAGCGCTCAGGTAAGCTCCTTACCTGTGTGATTTCACCAAAACAGCTCTCCTACCAAGGAACCCCAGCTGGCTGCAGCTCCAGTGGTGTCTCTGGATGCAGGAAGCCTCTTGGAGGGGAGCACTGAGATTTTCCTATGGAAAGCAGGCATAGGTGGCACCCACTCTGGTCTCTAAAAATATAAGGAATACTCCAAAGCTTTTACCATTTTCTTTGATGAAGAAGAAGAGAGAAATGCAAACTTCTTTTTAGTGTGTTCTGGGAAATGACTACTGACAGCAGTTTCCTCTTCCCCCTGCAGCTCAGGAGTGACTTCTGCTCAGGGGCAGCTGAGTGCTGCTGTGCTCAGCCTGGATCAATGGCAAGAGCACGGCTGGTAAATGGGATGTCACTGCTGTCAGTCTGCTCCCTGCTTTGAAAACTCAGTACCTGACAGGTGCAATTCCACAGGGATGAAAATCCCGAGCAGGGAGAAAGCACATTTTATTGAAAATAAATGGAGGTGATGTGTTCATCACTTTGCAGCTAAATTGCACGAACCTCTGCACTGCTGTGTGTGTGAGCAGGCTTGGGTGGGCTGCCAGGGCGCTTTTTCCTGGGACACAGCTTCCTGTGCTCTCAGACTGGGGTTTGTGTGGAGTCCAAAGCTGTTAGGAGTTACACTAACCAAGCCTCTGGGAAGGAAAAAAGTAATTTTTCTCAAAACAGAGGGCATCAAGTTGACTTTGGCCCTCACGCTTTATTGCTGCAAGCGTGGAGGATGTTAGTTGGTTTGGGAATTGTGTATTCCTTGGCAGCAGCAATAAAAACTGCCAGGTTTAGTCCGCTACCTTTTTGCATACTTGAGAGGAGCTGCCTTCTTCTAACAGAGGAAACCAGCTAAAACTTAGTGTGGAGGGCCAGTTCCAGGGGTAAAACTTTTTGGAAAATACAGAATTTTGAGGTAAAACTCAGCTCGTGTTTTGACTAACAGTGTGTCCATTCTTGTGGTTTGGCATTTCCACTCGTACAGGTCCACTCATAGACTTAACCATCTGGGTCAGTACAGGAGAACAGGATATAAGAGACAGCCCAATCAAATATTGGAAATGTCTGTCTCAAAAATCTGTGCAAACCTGCAATGACAGAAACATGCATGAAGTCAGCAAACTTCAGGCATGAAAGCTGGAAGCTCCCTGTGTTTTTCCATGCAGATGTAAAATGTTGCAGTATCTGTGCACGAATGAAGGCCCAGCCTAACCTGGAGGTTTGCACCTGTGGTAGCAGTACTGCACTCCTTCAGTTTGGAGCCCATGCTGCGTGGACTGAGCCTAAAACTCTCTGAGCAGTTTTGCTAATACCATGTCTGATATGACACTAACTGATCCCGTGGGGATTACATGATAAAAACCCTGCAAGGGACACATATTCAGGGTGAGAAGCCCCATCAAATACTGGTTGAACTGTGAACAAAATAATAAAAAAAGATGCTTCCCTGCGTGTTTTAGGTTGAAATCCTGGAGCAATCGAGTAATCTCACAGTTGGTTACTACGTCACACGGGGGAGACTGGTTTTCATGCCAGCTGCTGTCATTGAAAAGCTGCTTGCCTACGGCGTCAGCAATGCCACGTTGGACATGAAGCAGCACGTGCCACATCTGCAGGCCGTGGTGGCCCTGGCCCTGCCCTGGCAGCCCCCTCCCGCGTACCACTTCCAGCTGAAGACGGGTGAGTGAGTGATGCCCTGCCTGGGGTGGCTGTGTGTTCATGGTTCAGTGCTCAGGGACCCTCTGAGGCAGTGGTGTGGCAGCAGGACAGGCTCTGCTTTGTTCCAGGTGTTGCTTTCCTGGCACAAGCAGGACAGACAGTGTGGGCACCCCTGTCCTTCCCGGTGCTCTGCTGCCAGGGCCATTGGCACTGCTGTCAGGGGAGGCGGCACCGCAGCAGGGACCAGTCACACCAATGTGCCTGACTAAGGCTTGGCATTTGGTTAAATGGGTTTCAGTGAATGGATTGTGCAGTAACTTGTGTGTTTCTTCTAGGGTAATCAGATGAGAAACATGACTGTATGTTATAAAAATAGGTATATAGATATATAGATATGTACACACAGGTTGTTCTGTCTGGACCCATCTGACCCAAGTCTCAGTACACACAGGTTGTTCTGTCTGGACCCATCTGACCCAAGTCTCAGCTTTCTGACCCAGGGTCACTGTTTAAACCCCTCTGTGCAGAGTAATGGCAGGGCAGTATAAGCTATGAGAGGGCAGAGTGCTCTGGAACGATGTATTAAATGATAAAAAATATTTCTTACATGTGTGCTTGCATATTTATATACACTCACAGCAGTTAAAGTTAAGTGCATTTTTCCTAGAGTGAAAATAAACAAAATGAGAATCGCTATTATGGTTGATTATGTTTTGCAGGACTAAATGACCTGCAAGATTTAAGATTGTAACTTGTCTTTTGGAATGACTTCACTTACTGCCTGGCTCTGAGCAAGTACATGCACAGTGAACTGGCCCTACCATCTTATATACCATTGCAGAAGCAATCTCCATTTGTTTGTGGAGAGTATCAGCTCTAATAATGCAATTTATTTCTTACATTTTGTCTTAATTAAGGCTAATTTAGTGCAGTTCCTGAAGTGGCATTATTTTCACCTGCTTAATATGTAAATTGATCATTTTGTTCTCGGTGCTGCAGCTGAGAATACTTTGTCCACATGCTAACACCTTCCTTTTCCAGAGCTGCAGTTTGTGGGTCAAACAGACAATATTCAGTCATGCAAATTTGTTCAGACCATGGAACAGCGGCTCCAGAGAGCATTTCAGGATGCTGAAAGAAAGGTCCTAAACACCAGCAACAACTTAACTGTTCAGGTACAGTTCTGGGTGCTTTGCCAGTGCCTATTGCCAAACTCTCCTGCTTATTCCTTGCCATGTGTGTGTTTGTATTCCAACACAGTGCCTTTGCTAGCCACTGTGGAAGGAGGTTTATGTTTTCATCTGAAATAAGATTGTTTTATGCATTGCAAGAAAACTTAGAAATGTATGATTTATAGAAGGCTGTTGCTTTTCATGAATTAGAGTTTTACTGTTTGCAGTTCAGTCATATAAATGAAATTCATAAAACCAAGTTTAGAAACACAGTCTTCCACATTTATATTTTTACTGAACATATTATTCTGACATATTAGTTACTTTCAGTGAGGCTATTCAGGTATAAAGATAGTGCTAGGCATAGCTGTTTTTAAGATCTGAAATAATGGAATAGATTTCTTTCTCTTGGTATGCATTTCAGTTTCATACTCATGGGCACAAATTCACCACTAAGGGCCTGATTTTTACATGCCCTAATATGTATAGTGGGCCAAGGCCCCTACGCTCTATGCCATACTTCAGCACTAAAGAGATGATCCTCTGGGCAATATTATGATATGTTTTTGACTTATGATGAAACTCTGTGTATGGACTTGTGCTCTTCAGAAGGAGAAAATTTGCCATCAGAGCTCTGCTTAGTTACTTTGGTGCTGTTTCTTGTGAGCTTGTGTTCAGACTGGAGGAGCTCAGAGAGGCAGAAAAGAACAGGGCAGGAGAGGGCCTGCTGTAGTAGGTAAAGTGATTATCCATCTTTTCAATAGCTGGGCCTGTGGCACTGAGGGGAACTTCATTTGCTTGTGGTAGAAGTGGCAGGTCTCACAAAGCATCTAAGCAATTTTGGGAAGAGCCCTAGAAAAAGGTAGTGGCTGCTTTTGCAGGTATTGCCAATTTAAGGAGAGATAGGATGGAGGTCCTGGAGGCAACATATAAGCTGGGAAGTAAGAGGCTCAAGGGTGTGATTGTCAAGATAAATTTTTCTGAAGTTATTCCAGTATCGTGCAAAAGACTAAGTCGGTGCAACAGAACACTGAATGAGGCTTTTAGATTAATTGAAAACTGAGGAGCAGTTCTGGAGCAGACAGAGCCTGTTCAGAAAAGGCAGTGCTGCACTAGAAGAGTAGAGGGAAGGACAGCAAGGTGGGTAAAAGGCATGAAATGTCCTCTGTGCAAGGAGAAATGAAATTGGCCATGGCTCTGCAGCCATGAGTGCTGTAGTGAATCAGGAGTGGTCACTTGGAGTTTTCCGTAACAGAGCTACTCAAGTTTAAATGAAAAAAAGCATCCTTTCACACACTGTGTGATAAAGATGTCCAGATCTAACTGGAGAAAAAAATCTGGAAATTACAAAAACCTTTTGGCCAAAGATACAGAATAAAAAGTCATCAACCCTTTTTAAACCCAAGCATATTATTTATGGCTCTGACCATAACTGTGGGATAATCTTACACTGTTGAAAGCCACTTTTTCCTCTTGTCCTGTGCTAATTCTCCAACCCTCTGCTCCAGCCCTCTGAAAGTGGACATTGGCTAGGCAGGCTTTTGGTCTGACCTTGGACTCTTCTGATGGTTTTTTTATACCACGGTTTTTCTTTTAACTTGGTGATCCAAACCATAAAAATGGGGTATTTAAATAACATTCATGAATGCTGTTGGGCCTACCTATCAGTAGCCAAAAAACCCCATCCCTCTTGCCCTAGGTCATAAGTTTTCCAAGAAAGCATATGGGTTTTGTTCTTGTTTTTTGAGGATCTCATCCAGTGCTCGCTAAATAGAATTGGTCCTTAAAATGCAGACATCAGATCTGGGCTCAGGAAAACACTGGCACAGAGCTAGAGTGGGGAGGAGAGCAGGTATTCATATGACATTAGGAACAGAAAGACATGATACCCCTTAATCTCAGATGGAAAAGGTGTGGGTCTAGAGAATTACTGCAGGAATGCAGCAAAGATAAACAGGACAATTTCTCTGCATCAAGCACTGGATGATTTTTCTGATAAACATCCTCTCCCTCATTCCACATTTCCTGGTAAAACAAGGGGAAAACATTTTCAATCCTGACTGCACCTCTTCTGCCTGCTGCTGTCCTCCAGCAACCCTGCAAGTGCTAAAGTAGGGATTAAAGTATCACACAAGTAAAGTTGAATGAGATGTAGCTAATCCATTGTTCAAGTTAACATTTCCCCAGTTTCTTTGCACTGCCTTGGTGGTTTTTTATTTATTTATTTATTTTTTTAAATTGAGCTGAACCACAGCAACACATTATTTTTTGCCTCTGTTTCAGATTTTGAACACCTCCAATGTCTCCCAAGCTGTCACTCTGTTTTACGTAGTGAAAAATCAAAGCACAACTCTAAATGGCACTATTTCCAGCAACCTTCTTAATCAGCTGTCAGCTGAGCTGGTGGGCTTCTACCTCACCTACCCACCTCTCACCATTGCTGAATGTAAGTATGTGCTTCCCGGCATCAAGATTAGCCAGCACTGGAATTTTGCTTTGTTGTCAAGCTCAGGGATTGTAGGTAGCTCTTCTGACTACTTTTTAAACTGTTTTCTGTTAAAAAAAAAGGGGGGGGGGGGGATTAGGTAGTTGTTTTTTTCTGTTTGGGGTTCAGTGTTTATTCTGGTTGCTAGCAACACTGGCAAGTAACTAAGAAAAACATATATATACTGTCATTAATAAGAAAAAATTTCTGTGCCAGGTTTCAAACAAAAAAAAATTGTAGTGTTATGAAAAGCAAAGTACGAAAGGTCCCAGATTCTTAATTTCAGGAAAGCTTAGCACAACACTGGATGAACTTTAGCTTCTGCATAGCCCTTTCCTTCAGTGGTTGCTCCAGGGGCCGGGCTGGGATCAGGCTGAGATCAGGCTGTGAGTGTGTGTTTGGGTGGTGGGGTGAGCTCCATCTATGCTGCTATTTTAAAAGGTTGTTGGTGTATTTGCTGAACTGCATCCTCAGTTTACACGTGGTCTGAGCACTTTGGCATCAATAGTTTCCTTGCTTTACAGTTGCTGTGAAAACTCAGAGGCACAGAGAGCGGGAGACAGTTGTGGTGTGTGTGCTCTGTGACTCTGTGTGCTAATTTCTTTAAAATGCTTAAAGGGACAAGACACTTGATTATGGGGATTTCTGTTTAATCTGCTTGCTAATGCGATGTGTGAAATTAAGCTCACTGCAGACAGGTTATCCCTTCACTGCGGGCCTGTGTTTGCTGGGAGTGACAAGAGACTGCTGGGTACATCAGTGCAGAAGCAGACTGTTGGAAAGTGAGCACTGAGGAAAACACAAATTATCTTTGTTTTTCTCAGTCCATTTTGTTTGCAAACTGCCCAGCAGCAGAGAAATTATATGGTGCAATTCTTCATCAGTGACTTGCACGGTGAGCTTGCTGTGGGATAAGTGGTTTCTCTCTGCTGTGAGGCAGTCAGGAACCAAAGCTAACTTAGGTGACTGTGCAAATCTTTGGGAAAGGAGGTTTTTACGTCATTCTTGAGGCATTACCTATGAAATTATGGTATTTGGAAACAAACAGGTGAAACTGCCTGATAATAAATTCTTGCACTGCGTTGGTGCACTTTTGAATCAGAGTTTCCATCATGGGGTAAGACACACATCTCAGCATGGGCTTGTGTTCTCATAAAGTCTTTCCACAGGCAAGGGGAGGTGGAGAGAGGCTGTTGACAAGGGTATGCTCAGGGACCTAGGAAGGGGTGTGGCCCATTCCCCATCCGACAGGCTCCTTCTTTTTCATGGCTGATGGGTGCTCTGTGTGCAGGACGTGCTCTTCATGAGCCATCCAGGAGAAAGCTCAAGGAAGTTATGATGCTGGCTGTGCTCAGTTCAAGTGTTTGGCCTCCAAAATAGGCCTGTTGCATAGGAAGAGGACTGTGGTTCTTCTCACAAAGGCAATATAGGCATATGCTTGGTAGTCAGGAGCTGCAAAAGCCATTTGTCACACAGCAAGTCTCATGTGGTACTGCAGCTCTCTGCTGACCCCCCACACATGATGAACAGACCTGATAAAGTCTTCAGCTAGTGTTTCTTTAACAACTAATGGCCTATATTTCATTTTGGAGTTCTTGGTTTTGTTCCCAGTGCAGCAGCTGTACTGCAAACTCATGGACTTAATGCACGCGCAGTGTTTACGGCTCCAGACTGATAGTGTGTCTGGAAAATGTTTCCTTTGAAGAGTGTTTGATGCTTATTCATGTGGCAATGTAGTTGTCTCAGTTTATCAAACAAATATTGACGTTGTTCTCCGAGCATGTTATTTCCCAGTAGGCTCCAGTGGCTCCTCCAGAGCCTTCGCAGTCTGTCGTGGAAATGCACAGCTCAGGGCATGCTGTGAAATCCTCCTCAAAAGCAGCTACTGTGCGTAATCAAATCCTTTACAATGTTTACTATTCCGAGCCACTTTGGGGTTTTAAAATCAAGGTGACTCAATAGCAGCCTATCAACGTGCAGAGCATGGATATTTTCTGAATTCAGTTCCCAGTATTAATCCGTTGAACAAATGCTGAGCTGCGTAATGAATTAGCAGCATATTGAGCTTTACAGCCTAATGCACTTTGGAGATGGAGGAGCTGACAAAAGGCATCGAAAGAGCAAATATCAATTTCTCACAGATGCAGACACATATGGCAGTAATGCCTTAAACTGTGCGCAGTGAGAAAGCTCCACACTCCAAGGTATGCTCACAGTTTTGTTTTGATCTCATTTGCAATCCACGTGGAATCTGATCCTGGTATATTTTCATATTTGTTTAGGCTAAAACTGTGGTCTGGGTTATATGAGGATTAATCACAGAATTGTCATGAAATCTCATCTGGTTTTCTGCAGGGGAGAAAGCAGCAGAAATGTGTACAACACCTATAACCTATCCTTCTTGGTTGTGGGCAGTCCTGGGCTTCATCCCAGACTCTGTACCAGCCAGTATTTTGGCAACAGGAGATAGATGTTGTACTTTGTATGGCAGTGCTTCTTCTGTTTACACTTGATGTTCTTTTTCAGACAGAAAAGAAATTGTAACCCTGAAAATTATGCTCTAGATCTCCTCTTGGGCCACAGTTAAATTTTATTTATTGCAGTCTGGTTAGCCAGTTTTGGGACACATAATGTGTAGGACACTGGAATATTATGACGTAATTTAATCTTTTATTTTTAAAGCTTTGGAGTATCCAAACCTTGATGTCTCGGAATCAACTAGAGACTACTGGGTGATAACAGGTACTTTTTAATGTCCTTCCCTCCTCTGTGCACTCCAGGTAGTAATTTTTAGTGCTCATTTATATGAACACAGTGGTCCAGTAATTTTACACAAAAATAGGTGGCTGCCCACTGAACCTGCCTTCGACTGGGCAAATGTACTTACAGTCACTCTGGGGCATAAGTGATTCATCATCTTGAGCAGTGACGTCTGCAGTGACCAACAGCCACCTCAGAATTTATAGCACTTTGGTTGAAACAATTCCGAGAGCAGCATTATCTTCTGAGAGTTTTGAGACAGAAAAAGACTTTCCTTTTGTTTTTTTAATACCTTGGGACTTGGATTTAAATTTGAAATCAAAGGAGACTGGTAGACATAGCCCAGGAACAAAGGTGAAGCTGTTATGCCAAGGAACTTTGTTATGATTTACTGACTATCTAGGTGCAGGGATTTTTGCATCTTTCACTTGAAGCCCTTAGGCTTCAAAATACTTCTTTTATCAAGTCATTTCACAGGTGCCACACTCTCATTCACAATTATTTTGACTTCAGAAATGACAACTGGGCAAGAAAGAGACCCTTTCCCCTAGACATCTTTGAGTGCTACCAAAGCCTTCCTAGTTGGTGTGTCTGTAACTGGAATTATGTAATGCTCAGGAGAGCAAGAGCAAGGGGCTCTGACATGAAATAGACTTGGTACCACTTCTATCTTTTCATAAATTTGAAATAAAACATAAGTTTATGCAGGGACTATGATCCTCTGAAAGGAGTGGTACAACTCCTCCCAGAATAGACCCTATGAACCTGATACTCCATTTCTTGCCTCTGTGCACTTGCTGCAGTGGAGTATTATTGATATTTCAGTGGAACCTCTGTCTTCAAGAAGATCTTGGTGGTTCCAGAAGACTTTTTTTAAATAATACTGAAAAAACCATACATATGTATGAATTGAATCAGCATGTCATATCACTTTTTTGAACTTTAGAATCCAGTGTCTGTTAAATCTTACATTCATTTATATTTCAGATGCCTTCATTTATACTTCAGAAATGTTTATTCAGGTTTCAGTGCTCTCAAACAGGATATTTTGTTTGAGATTGTACAAAATCCAAACTTCAGAGTTCAAATCCTCAGGATGGAAAACTGGTTCAGTTAACAGGAGCATCTGGCAATAAGCATAAAACCAGCAGCTCTCAAATGGGTTTGAGCTTAATTTTTACATTGAAGATCATAGAGTAGATGCTCCCCTGAGCCATTTTGGTAAAGTGAGGGCCTAAAAATGGTATTTTAAGATTTTTACTCTCTGAAACATCATTGACATTATCTGAGAAGAACAGTGCAGGGACTGAAACAGAAGTGTGTTATATCCCCACAGGGATTTACTGAGAGGGGATAACAGCATCCAGGTATTTTTCTTCTGAGTTAGTCTGTGCCTCCCTGTCCCAAACTGTCCCACAGACCGCGGGTTACTTTACCTGTCCATGCATGATGTGCTGATTTGTGTTTTTTTCTCCATTCCCACAGTCATTCAAGGGGTTGATATTGCTTTACTGGGGCTGAACAACCAGAGCTTTGCCAGACTGATGGAGCAGCGCTTGGCCCCGCTGTTCATGATGTCCCACCAGCAGGGAAGGCGCTTCAGACGTGCCACTACTGTGGGCAGCTACACTGTGCAGGTGCTCAATGGACGTGTGTTAAAAGAAGTGCTTTGCTTGCATGTGTCCCACTTCAGTTCCTGTAAAAGACATGTCTAACTAGGCTGAAATGTCCTCTATTGCTCATGGATATCCAAGCAGCGAGGGCAGAATGCATGGCACATTGCTAATCGTGTCTTTTTCTGCAGCCAGCCATGTTGGCATGCCTGTCATCCTGGAGAAATCATCATTAGTTAATCAGTGTTCATAAATATTTTCTCTCTGGTTGCTATGAGGATTGGTACAAAGTACCTATTTTAGCGTATTCAGCATAATGAAGCGTTCCAAGTTTTATTTTTTTCATGATAAAAGTTTCCTAGGTAACTCAAAGCTAGAATTTCTGGGTGTTTTCTTTCTGTTGGAAAAAAGTAAGAAGCAGCCTTTATTTATACAGGGTTAGTCATCAAATCATGTGGCCCCAGACCATGTTATGAAGTAGAGATTTCAGACCTGAGTAATTTATTAATCATCTTTCTCTTATTTATAGCATTTCACATTCAGTATTTTGAACTGATCATATTTTGTTTTCTCACCAATTAAGCCAACTGATGCTATGGGCAATTAAAAGATTTCTTCTTCAATCTTCAAAAATAAGTTATTTAAAAAAACCCTAAATTATGTTTTTCGAGAATTGTTTGTTGTAAGATATAAACCCAAGTTATGACCGTTCCCATTTGCCCACACAATTATTTGTATTTTTCCACTGAAAGAATTTAAAAGAAAGAACACACTTTACTTGCCAAAAGTGTGAACTTTGTAAAATTTTTGTCCATAACATAATGGAGAAGAATCACAAAACTCCTTTTTCTTCTCATCATAAGAAGTGTTTGACACTTTCTCTACTCTCAGGAAAGGTAGAGGTACAATGGAAAAATTCTGCCAGTGTTCTGCAGAATAAAATGGGAAAAGCATGATTCCTTTGTTATCAGCCTGGGATGAAAAATAATGAGTATAGAAGTGAACTGTGAGGCTGGTTTTGAACTGCAATATACCAGTAAATACAGTTTTCAGTATTAGGACAGATTACAAGAATTCCCCCTTTATGGAGGACGGTAATGTCCAAACATTTGATCCTTTCCTCTTTACTGCCTGCTTTTCTTAGTGTTGGGTTTTACCTTAAGATTCTGTTTCAAATTGTTTTAAGACATCAGTCATTCTCCAACTGACTGACTTAACAGCCTGGGCTCTGAAGGGGAGAAGGTCTGATCCCATGAGAATATTTGCATGCAGCTTATGCTTGTAGGAGGTTTTCAAGGGCACTGCCTTCAAATAGCTCCTGGCAGATTTTGCAGTGGTGTAATGCAAACACAGTTTATTTCTCTTCCTCTCCTTATTTATTTATTTATTTATTTATTTCCCTTAAAGATGGTAAAAATCCAGCGTATTCCAGGACCCAAGGAGCCAGCTGAACTGACATACTACACTTTATACAATGGGAAGCCTTTGCTGGGCACTGCAGCTGCCAAAATTTTGAGTACGGTTGACTCCCAGAGGATGGCATTGACACTGGGCTATGTCATCCAAGTTCAAGCTGATCGTAAGAGTCCTTTTAAAAATTCCATACTTAAATCATTCTTTTATTATATGTTTTCTCTTTCTTTGTAAAAAAACTGGAGGGAGATGTGGGGAGCCTCTCCTTATCACACAGAGCAACATCCATTAACTGAACATTATGGAACTGTAGTAATAATTTTCACCAAGAAAATGACATGGTTGTTAAAGATATTTAGACACAAATCAGAAAATTGAAGTTGAAAAGAGCTACTTGTGCACATGGACATTTTTCAGATTCAAGATATGCTATAGTATCATTCAGAATAACGTTGGCAAAAAGCAACCCATTCTTGTAAAATAAAGTGTTTTCAAATTTCTCTTTCAAGACCTTCATCAGTTACTGAGTGATTGTGGACACAGTTTTCTTTAATTATTTTTTTTTAATATTGCTATATAGTTGACCCATAGTCATAAACCTGTGGTGAAGCTTGGAGTTTTTTTGTGCAGTTAACAGCTCAGTGTACAAATCCATGCCTTTTGCTAACTGGATCGCTCCACTTTGCCAAAGTATTTCTTTAGAAGGAATCAAAAGTATGTAGTGGACTTCTGCACTGGATCTCCTTACTGGTGAAACAGCACATAAAATGAGTGCCCCGGTGCAATTATATCTGCCTGGAGGAGCGGTGATACTTAAATAATTACATGAAATGGTGACAGGAATAGAAGAGACCACTGTAATAAGTAATTTATGTATCATCCATAAACATAAGATTGATTTAGAAGACTGAAATGTGATATAATTTCCAGAGAATGCACCATGTAGCATATCTGATCTTTGATTTGATCATGGTCTGCTACTGACTTTAATTCAGCTGAACCTGAGGAACTCCATTCCATAAATTCCAGTATTTAAATTCTAAGTAATTTTGTTTTTCATGAGAATATTTCTTTAATGTATTTTTTTACTAAAGAAGATATAGATATAGCAATTTCCTAGCTCTTTGTGCGCTGATGTGATTTATATTTATGTAGGTATTTAGGCAATTATGGAATCTACCGCTCATCATCTGACTTTGTATTTCCACGGTCTGATAAGGCATTATTCATCTGTAGATTTTCATACCAGCCAAGTGTGCATAGAACACTGTAAGAAGAGAATATACAGAAATTGAAATTGTGACCTGAGGTAACTGAGATTCTGAAGGCAGAATATTTGAAGTGTAGGAGGTAATTCCATCTTTATGCCCTATTATGGAAAAAATCCCAATTTCTTTCCTTTTGGACATGGTTATTTGTAGTCTGTCTTTGTATTGCCACAGAAAATACTTCGTGTGGATTTCATTTTTGCTCATTATAATTTCTGTTCTAGCAGAATGAAAAGTTCTGTCCCAAAACACTGTAAGAAGACACGTACCCTCAGAAGCTCGTAGCTGGGTTAGACAAGAGAGACGAATAATAACACAAAATATGGATGTCCCTGTGTTATGAGCCAGAGACTGAGTTACAACAGAATGAAAGGCTTGTTTCAAATTCCACTGAAGTCTTACTGAGTTGAATGAAACATGGGTTGACTTTAGGTCACATTGGAGTCTGGTAACTGAATTAAAGATGTAAATCAGGACTCCTGAATGTCTATCCTATTAGCCATAAAGTCATAATTTCCTCTGCATTCCCCTAGAAGGAATGAATATAATTTTTCAACAATTGTTTGCTGCTTCCACAGCAGCAGTCTATAATTAAAATTACTGTTATTTGTTAAAATTCAGATTCTGTTTCCTTCCCCACAGCCCTTTCATCCCCACACTAAATGTCAAAGTCAGTAAGTAGGAATCATGCAAGTCTGTGGAAAAGTGAACCTTTCAGGGTTCTAGCCTGCTCTTTTGGACAGTCTTGTGCCCAAGCTCTGAATCTAATGGTGCTGTTCCTACGTCACCCAACAAACTTCACCGGCTTGGCAAAAAGTTGCAAATCTACAGGGAAAACAGGCTCAGGCTCTAGCCAGGCTTTCAGCTGGAGAACTGGAAGTTCCTAATAACTGCTGCAGAACAAGTGGTTTGCATTTGAAGTCTGATCCTGAGAGATGCTGAGTGCCTCTGACAGCTCATAAGCTCACTGACATTTGAAAGCGCCGGTCCCCTAGGAAATGGGAACGGCTGCTTTGTGCTGGTGTTCTCACAATTGCCTGCCCACGCCAGCAAACAGTGCTACAGCAAAATAAACAGGGATATCGTGGGCAAGTCCACTAAATATTTCAGTACAGCAAAATTCAGCATTATAAGGAGGTTGTCTGATTGTTTTTTTAGAAAGAAAAGAAATGAAATGAGGGAACTGGGAGTGTGTCATAGGAGGATCTCTTATGTGTTAACAAGTTGAAGGTTCGTATTAAGAGAGGTTATTCTGATGAAATGCAATCTAAAATGTTTTTGCATCACTGCATTTCTGAAATGTACCTTTTCCTGGTGCCATTATTAATGTATCTTCAAGTAGCTCTTTCCAACCTCGTTATTTCCACTCCTTCAGAAATGACGAATTCATTTTGACCTTAACTGTGATAAATTATTTCTAGAGCACAAGAGAAGCATCTTCTTATTGCCTTATTGATATTGATGATAACTATTCGAGTTAGCTTCACTGTTTCTTAAAAAGCTCTGCCAGTTTACTCCTGCTGAGCCAGTCAGTCTTTGACACCAGGTATGGACTCCATGTGTGTCCTTGTAACACACATGCTACCTTGCTCTAAGATGAGTTTGTGTTTGAAAAATAGTTAAGGGTGCTTTACTTGCACCTTTTTTTGTTTGTTTATTGTGTAAATGAACCATTTGAGTGATATCTAATATGGCATCTATCTTGACTTTGGAGTGGATGTCTGCTTTTGCATATAATCAGGTAACATATAACTAAGAGAAGAGAGCCCAGGGATTTGTGAATTCAACAGTGTTGCTGATTTTTCCTTTCTTTTTCCTAGTGAAGTAATACAAAGGTATTCCTTTGCATAGGAAGCTTCATTACTTACAGTGCTTTTATACTAATTTTTACGTGGAGGCAATTGAAGGCCGGAAGCAACTGGAGCCTTGCCTAGTGAAGCTTACTGGTGTTGGTTTGCCATTTTCTGCAGCTGTGGTGAAGAACCCCCCAAACAACCTGTGGATCATTGCAGCAGTGCTGGCTCCCATCGCT
Organism: Corvus hawaiiensis; assembly: GCF_020740725.1. Classification (NCBI taxonomy): domain Eukaryota; kingdom Metazoa; phylum Chordata; class Aves; order Passeriformes; family Corvidae; genus Corvus; species Corvus hawaiiensis. The sequence goes on along the minus strand of NC_063218.1, from coordinate 56,877,856 downwards.
GTGGTCACCGTCATCATCATCATCATCACCGCGGTGCTGTGCAGGAAGAACAAGAACGACTTCAAACCAGACACCATGATGAACCTGCCTCAGAGAGCCAAGGTGAGTGACCCAGCTCTAGATCCAAAAGCCTGTTTGCTTGCTGAGGCTGTGACTCTTTGATAGATGCAGTTGAAGGATGTTTGGAATTGAAAGGGTTGTTACGGACAGCTTGGACCAGCACATCTCCTGTAGGACCTCGAAACCTGTGGCCTGAGCCGTTCCTGCCTGCTGAAGGAGAGAATGTCTGAAGCCCTGGGTTTGGCAGTAGTTCAGACCTGGCCCTAACCAAAGTTCTCCCCCCAAACTGATAATCCAAAATAGACATTCTTTGAATTTTTTTTTCTCCTACTGCTGTTTTTCTTTTAGGTGTTTTGAACTTTCTAATTTATTTATGTATGTTGCTGATTGGGTTAAAACAATTATGTTTTTCTTAAAGTTACTAATCCATATCAGTTACAATAATTTTTTTTCCCAAATCAAATGCACTTCCAGTTTGATCCTCTGACAGAAAAATGTCACAGAATACTGTTTTATCTCCATGGTGAAAAAGTCTGCCCTCTCAATGCTGCTATTCAATGGCTCTTGATCAGGTCCACCCAAAGATAGGAATTTTTATCCTACAGAGCCTGTGTATAAGTCAGACTGTTCCTTTGCCCCTTTAGGTGGCTTTGTTCTTCTCCACTGGCATGGGATTGAGATGATGATTTTTTTCTTTGGTTTCTTAATACTACAGACAGCAGGATTATTGAGATTTCAGCTCTGTTGCTTCTGCTGAAAAATGTAGATTGGAAGAAGAGTTGAAGGAAGTCATGATGCATTTGACAGCTCTTTTCTCCTTATCTTAGGTTCATTGCAGATGGGTACAGCTGGTGCCAGTTGGAAACCAGACATTTGTATCAAAAATGATGCAAAAAAGACGTTTCCATTTTGGTTCCAGTGTGCTCGCCTATTTATCCGCTATTATCCATCCAGTGTTAGGACTAGATCTGCAAAAGTGAAACACACAATATCAGAAACACAGACAAGAATTAATATCACTGCAGTGGCATTTAACGCCACATTAAAGCCCCTAAAATGCAAATTATGCTTTCTTAGGGGCTGTTGCAAGTGCTATGCACCACTTGATTCTTTTTATGTGTAATCTTGGTCCCAGCTAAAGGAAAAAAATAAGACAAAACTTATACATTGTTTTGAACTGCCCATCATTATGGGATGCTTTCCAGCTGAAGAAAGTTGCTATTTAAAAAAAACCAGAACAACCTACTGCTGGTTGAAATTACAGCACAGGAAAAACTTGAAAGTATTTTCATATTTTAATCCATTGTTTTCATTCAAAAAAGAAAGGCAAAATTGGATTTTTACTGTTCCTGAGAAACCAGATTTAATCAGGCTGTAAGGTACATGCTCAGGTTAAAACCTGTTCAGTCAGGTTACGTTTGCATCAGCCATCAGTGTCATCAGATGGGAGCTGGATCTGCAATTGCTGGAAAAAAAAACAATTGGTGCTGAGCTCCCAGCACCCACACCACAGTCATTTCAGGAGCTTTTCCTGCAGGTTTGTTCACATTGCAGCCAGAGTGCAGAAGGTCCACTTCCAGAGTGCATTTCCCCTTTCTGGTTTATTTTGAGACTCCATAAAATTTAATTTAATTCATTATCTGAAAAGTGATGCATTTACAAATGAAAGGTAAATTGCTTTCCATTTAGCTTCACAATGATGGCTCCATCAGAAAGGTTCTGCCAGGTCTAGTTTAGAGTTTACGCTGGTATATGGACTGTGGAAGATAAATCCTGCAGTGGGACTGGCAATGGACTGGTTTGGTCATTCCTGATTTCAGCACCTTTAATTAAAATAAGGCTAAGAAACATATTTCAAGAAGATAATGAAAGAAGGTCATTTTGAAAAGAAGAGTTTTATTTTAATTTTTAATTCCACCATTAGGGATAGTGGTAATTGCTTGAACTGTAATTGCCACAATTCATGCAGTTTGGGAATACAAATAGCTGATGAGCACATATCCATGTCACATTTAAAATGAGTCTGTTGTATTTCATGGCTGTGGAAAGTGCCTGAGAGTGCTGATTAATGCTGACTCTGCTCGAAGTGGAGTGATTTGTAGTTTAAGCAGCCGTTTCAGTATTTTGCTTCTGTGCATCCGAGATTTGGTGTTGAATCGCCGGAGCAATTTTGCGATACCTTTTGAACATCCAGCAAACTGCGTGCGGAGGAGAGGAGAATACGATAGGATGCCTGCACCCTGGCATCTCAGGTGTGTTTGTTTTCTGGCGGTGCTGTTTCCTGCGCTAGGGCTCCAGAAGCCCTGTTCCAAGGGGACTGGCAGGGCAGAGCCGCTGGGTGCTGCAGTCCTGCAGGAGGCTGCGGGTCCTGCTGGAGCACAGCTGCCACATCCCACAGCCAGGAGGCACGGACACAGAGCCAGGGTAATGACACGTTTAGCATTAAATATCCGTGTGCAGCAGGGGGAGGTGATGGAGCAGAGCAGCAGGGCTGCTGCCTGTGCCTGGTAATTAAGGCGTGACTTTTGTGTTGTAGCAGACTGAAGGGTAAATAAATGAAGTTTGCAAAATGACCTCTCACGTGTAGCGTAGTTTATAGGATCTCTCTTGGGAATTGTATTGCTGTTCTGAATTGCCTCAGCAGCCAGAGACATCTGGATGCAGTTGCAGGGAAAAGGGACTTACCATTTTTTTCAATTTTCTCTCTAGATGGAAAATAAAAAGAAGTATAAATTCAAATTGGTGAAATTCTGATGGGATTTTATTTTAATGTTATTTCAATGCTGTTTTTATTTTAAGCAACTGTTTCTGCTTTGAGGTTTTGGATGGATGTTAATTTTTCCCTCCCTTGTTTTCTAATTCACAGCATGCTTTTTTAAAGTCTAGAATCTCATTTGCCCCCTCACCTTGGTTTTTTTTTTAGACCATGAAAGAATAAGTTTGCAGGTAAAGAGAGATAAGATCTGTAGTCTAAGACCCACAAGCAAAAGCAAGTACTGCAGATTATGGGAAAACAAGCCTTATCGGTTTGATAAAGGGCACAGAGAAAAAATGTCAGTGGAACTGTACCTGGGTATACAAATAGACAGGAGGGGCTGAGCATCTATTTCTTTCTTCTTTCTTTCCCTTCCTTCCTTCCTTCCTTCCTTCCGAATTCCTTCCGAATTCCTTCCGAATTCCTTCCTTCCTTCCGAATTCCTTCCTTCCTTCCTTCCTTCCTTCCTTCCTTCCTTCCTTCCTTCCTTCCTTCCTTCTGAATTCCTTCCGAATTCCTTCCTTCCTTCCTTCCAAATTCCTTCCGAATTCCTTCCTTCCTTCCTTCCGAATTCCTTCCTTCCGAATTCCTTCCGAATTCCTTCCGAATTCCTTCCTTCCGAATTCCTTCCGAATTCCTTCCTTCCTTCCTTCCGAATTCCTTCCTTCCTTCCTTCCTTCCTTCCGAATTCCTTCCTTCCTTCCTTCCGAATTCCTTCCTTCCGAATTCCTTCCTTCCGAATTCCTTCCTTCCGAATTCCTTCCTTTCTTCCCTTTCTTCCCTTTCTTCCCTTTCTTCCCTTCCTTCCCTTCCTTCCCTTCCTTCCCTTCCTTCCCTTCCTTCCCTTTCTTCCCTTTCTTCCCTTCCTTCCCTTCCTTCCCTTCCTTCCCTTCCTTCCCTTCTTTTCCTTCCTTCCCTTCTTTTCCTTCTTTCCCTTCTTTCCCTTCCTTCCTTCTTTCCCTTCCTTCTGTCCTGTCCTGTCTTTTTTTTTTTTTTTTTTTTTTTTTTTTCTCTTTAGTGTCCTTTTCACGATCATTACAAGGAAAAAGAGTCCCAGGAACAACTCTCCAAATTCAGTCTGCTCTTTGCCAGGCAGTGTAATCTAGTAGTCTCATTATCCATTAATTATTTCAAAAGCAATATTAGCATCTCAGTCCTTCAGTCTTTGTCAGTATTTTGGATGTATTGGACATCTCCGCTTGCAGTGCTTGATCGTGATTTAGCCTTGCCAGTTCCCTTCAGGGGTGGCAGAGCCATCTGCTCTTGTGGGCTTTTACAGAGCAGGCATCCAAGAGCAAATTTTATTTAATGCAATATGCCTGCTGATGAGGATGACTTTCTCAGCTCTCCTTTTATTGCAGTTTGTTACTGGACATGGTGGTAAGTAGAATTCTGATTAAAATAATCTGTCATTTTCTTTATTTGGCAGATCTGAGCTGGGACACTGAAGAATTTTTAAGTAATTCTCATGTCCTGCTGTTTCTGGTTTGGTTTGTTTTTTGTCTGGAGGATTTTTTTGTTTTTTTTTTTTTTTTTTAAGAGATGAAGTATAAGTTGAAACTTACTTTACTTTTCAAAGGCATTGAGGGAGAAATAACTGATTTAATTGCCTCTTCTCTCTTGTTACCTTTTTTGCAGAGTATCTAGAGGGAGTCTTACCTGACAGTTAATATTTATAATGAGGTTGAAAAACATTATTTTGATTAACAATATTATTATGTAGAATGTTGTGCAGTATTTCTTCCTAGCTGTCCTTCACACAGCTTCTGCTTCCCTTCCTTCATTTGCTGCCTCTGTAGCTCATTTGGTGGCTGCTTTGTGATACCCTGCCTGCCATGGAGGGGTGATGGTGAATTAGCATTTCTCTGATATGTTGCAAGTTCTATGGGGGTGATTTGTGGAGTTGTCTGCTCTCCCATATCAGCATTCCACTCCTTAATGCACTGAAGCTCCTTATCAGAGGAATGCTGAAGTATGGAAACACATTAGGAACCTCAGTCTGAACAGGAGACTGGGAATGCTGTGCAGATCCACATGTATTATGTTTCAAAAAGCAAAAGACAGCCCCATTCTTTTCAGACTGAGATCAGCTGTGAAGTGTATCTGAATTCAGAGCTGCAGCCCAGATTTAGTAAGGGACACAACAAGAGAAAATGCTTTTCAGAGCTCGTTCTTTTTCTGTGCCAACAGCAAGTTTTTTTTTCTCCTGCTGATTTTCTTCTGGAGCTAAAATATTCAGACATGACAGGAACCTGGAGAGACTAATCAGTCATGAACTAATTCCAAAGTATTTCCCAAAGTGTGTGTGATGTTTAAAACCACCACTTCTCAACTTTGAGGTGTTTTGTGGTCCTTTTTTAGCATTTTGTCAATTGTCTTTTTGCTTCAGGAAAAGCAACCTTCCAGTTTCTGGTAAATTCCTTTAATTTAGTGTATCAAGAGCATCTTTTCCAGAGGAGGTCAGGAATTTCTTTGAGTAATTTTTTTGTCATATTTTTTTTTTCCAACAGATAATGTGAGTTGGTTTGGGGGTTTTTTTCCCTTCTCTTTTCCTTCCAATTGAAAATGCAGTTTGGAAAGTCAAGTTTTGTCTAAATGTTTAATTTTTCCATGGAGAGAATCCACCTTTCCTTTGGCTGCTTTGCCCAGAAGGCATGTGTTAGTTCTGCTGGGTGAGAACTGCCCTGCTGCAAGGCTCTTCACTTCCCAAGAGAAACAAGTGAAGTCAGTAATATCCTTCCCAGTAGGCAATTGGCAAGTCAGAGGAAATATAATTTCACTGATCTGAAAAAGATTCTTTTCTGGAAAATGTTGTCCATGAAACTTTCTGATGTGTGGCTTTTTTACTTTGGCTTGACTGGGACTAAATTACTCCCACCCTCTTTGGAAACACAAGGGTTTTGTCAGAGAACGTTTTCTGTGTGGTTTTATTTTTTTTTACTCCTAATTTTTTCTTCTTCCACATCCTCATTCTTCCACTGTCTGTCAAAGTAATTTCTGGGGGTGTTACAGCAGGGTAAGAAAGGTTAGCCAAGATCAATTTTATACTAACTAATCATGTTTAAAATGTGTGGAATGGAGATTTCATCAGAAAATTGGATTCATGTTGGCCATTCACATGGTAATCTACATATTTTTACCTGTCACTTACATAACTTAAAAAGTTAAGGAGTAGTGAAAAATTCTACATTGAATTTGAAAATTTATATTGAATCTAATACATGCTGGAAATTTCTGTTATTTCTCCTATTTTTCTGCAGCCAGTACAAGGCTTTGACTATGCCAAGCAACACTTGGGTCAGCAGGGAGCAGAGGATGAGGTTTTACCTGTGACTCAGGAGACTGTCATACTTCCACTTCCAGTCAGAGATGCTCCTGCCTCCCAGGAGAGAGAAACCACCCAGGATGGGAGCACCATCAAAACTGCCAAATCCAACGAAACAAGGAAAAGGTATGGACTGGCATCTGGGATCTTTCCACAGAGGGGTTTAATAGGATATGTGCTGATGGCTGCTGTAAGGTTTGGCAGCCGGGCTCTGTGTGTGGCAGATGGCTCCTCTGTGATGTATCCTTGGCATAATGCTGGTCTGTGCTGGATGTGTAAAATTGCTGCAAAATATGAGATAAAACCAAATAAAGTCTTCACAGAGGAGGTGAAGTGGCTTTTATATGGATGTTGGTGTTGCATAAGAGATGAGCCCAAATGGAACACGGGACCTGTAGCGTGAACACTGATAATTTCTCAAGGAACCAAAAGACAGGTCCTTAGCCACTGTCAGTTGCTGAAACTCCACTGGCAGGCTCTGTCACTCCAGAATTGGACCCAATGCCTTCACTAGCAGAAGGGAAAACCCTGAATACCCACTAAATTATGGAAGACCTCTAGATCCAAAGCATCTACAGCAGGACAAAACTTCTGAAGTGTAAGAATAGACTAGATGATGTCAATGTCTAGGGTAAAGTGTCCCAGATTTGCACTCTCTTCATGTGGAGTCTCTAGGGTTGTAGGATCATGGATTCAAGATCCCCAGGAAGCTATATGGCTCCTCTTCTCTGCTGCAGGGTCCAACACCTCTCTAACTCAACTTTATCTGCCTTATTTTAAAGTCTTCCACTGGTGGGATAATCACAGCCTCATCCAGCAATCTGGTCTTTTCTGCCTTTCCTGTCAGGAAGTTTTACCTCATGTCTGCCCTCAACCATCCACAGTATAGCTGAATAGAAGGTCATTTGTTTTGCATGCTTTGAGGCCATTTTTTCCTTGACCCACTCTCCTTGGTATTAAATTAGAGTGGAGCTGAGGAATGGTACTGAAGGGAAGAGAGGAAAATAAACTTGTTAGGTAAACAGCCTGAATGGAGGTAACAGTTGTGTAGTTCACAGGAATTACACAGGCCTGGCCTCTTGAAGGGATTTGATAACATAGGAGAAAAGCAGCTGACTAGTGCAGGGAAATTCTAGAGAAAATCAAGCCTTCCTAGCTGGGTCACCTCATCTTGTCCAATATTTTCCCCTTTGGAATAATGGGAAAGCTTGGAAAACTCAGCACAGTGTTGCTGCACACTGTGACACGCTGGAAGGGGAAGGTGTCAGCTGGCATGGTGGGGGGCTGGAGAACTCACCATGCTGCTCATCTGGGGGTAGACATCCCCAGCAGTCATCAGCTAAGGTTTTCCCTGCAGAAAAACGGAGACAGAAGGATCCTGAGCTGGTGCCTGGTTTGTCATACTTCTTCTGCTGTGTAGGAAATCACCTGGAATGTGGAAAGGGCTGTCTGCAGGGAGTACAGTAGAGTGAGCCAGCTGCATTTGGATGTAAACTGTTCGGCCATTTAAATTCTGCCATTTAATGCCAGTGAGGAGGTGTTCACGCTATAAATCACTGAAATGTGAGGGGTAGGTTCACAGTCCACGTGAAACAAACAGCACTTGTCCTTTTCAAAGCCTTCCATCCTCTGAAGAAGTGACAAATGGAAGATGACCCTGACACGGGCAGTGGTTGCTGGTGCTGGGCAGGTTAAGTCTTTGCAGGAATTGTTCTTTAAAATGTTCTGAAGCCTCTCCAAAGCCATGTGTAAATACACATAAAAAATGTAAACCAGCTCTATTAATTAATCCTCTAACCAAAGTGATTAAGCACTTCACTCAGTCCTTTGAGTGAGCGCAGAAATCCCCCACTTAATCTGCACCATTTTAAACAAATGCTGATAAGCAAAATTGATCCAGGAAAGTTATTCTCATAAAATGTGTTGAACCTTGGTGCCCTTCTAAGCAAATAACTAAGAGTTAGTTTTCCCTCCTTCAGGGTGATTACTTGAGTAAGTGAGAACATGTAGAATTTCAGTATTTTTCATTCCCAGGAGCTGTGTCTGGAAATGGAATTTAATGGTTGCTGAAGATGAAGAAATATTTCTTGACCTTTATGTGTTTGCTCTTTCATTCAGGATACTTTACAGCCTGGAAAGGGCAATTCAAACCAGACAGCCATGAAGTGGCTGGTAACTGATCAGAGTATCTTATCTGTTATCACCACTGAAGGAAACTTCTCAGTTAATAATATGAGGGCCACTTAAAAAGGATGAATATTTAGATTAGCGTCACCACAAAAATAGTTGTGCAAGCTATCCATGCTCACTTCTTTTCTGTGTTCCCACGCTGAGCAGATTTTCTTCAGGTGTCGGTATGTCCCTGGATGAATTTTTTTACTGGGCTGGGATTATTCATTTAGCAGAGACAGACAGGTTTATAGGGGAGGAATCCCTCTTCTCAAGAATATTTATTTTCAGTAGAACTTCACAAGGAAACCCTCAGGCTGGACTGAGCTGGGTTGCATGCTGAGTTCTCCTAGAGCCCTGTAGCTGGAAAGGGCCTGTCTCAAATTATACATATTTCCACCTAGGCAATTTTCGAAAGGGAATCCCCAAGAGTTGCTTTTCTCATATTTGTCCCTTGCTGTTCTGACCACAGTAAATGTTTTCTACTTATAGCAAACAGGGTGGCCAGACCTGGGGGTTTCAAGCAGATGATACAGTATTGGCAGTGATTAACAGGATGGTTTTGACAGTTGTTTTGTTTTAGTACCATTTTCTGGTTATAAAACCATTGTGACAGCAATAGAATTTGATTTGATTCTTTTTCTCTTTAAATGGAAGCCTCTGTGACTAGGTCCATTTTTTTTCCCTAATGTAACCTCTTTACATCACCCTGTCACTAGCCATGACAATTCAGTGGTAGATTGCAGATAGGTTTGTGAATAACTACACAGGTCCTGTGGAGACTTTTCATTCCCTTTGTGGCAAGTTTCACATGAACAAAAAATGTGACTGTGTCTGGGTGTGGACTAGCACCAAATGCACTATTTTCTACTTTGGCCTGCTTTTCCCAACTGTACATTAGGATTTGAGTTACTTGTCCACCCCAAAAAGCTCTGGTGGGAGCTTGCTCCCAGTGCAGCCCAGAGCACGCTGCTCATTTCTGTCCCTGCTCCTCACTGGGACTGAAGCACAGTGGTTCTGCCCTGGCCTCCCTCCTCACCCTGGGCAGGGACCAGTTTCAGGATAAGGATATGCAATGGCTGATTAAAGCAAGCATTTTCTCAGGGGTTTCAGCCAACAATTGTGCCAGTTAAACCAGGTTATGTGCCAAAAGGAGAAAAGGAGGATTAATCTTATCATGCTGTGTGTGCAGACGTGCAAAGTGAGTGAGTGAATTTTGCATTGTGGCTGACAATGGTTGACTGTAAATGCAGGCTAAATAAAGGAATTGGTTTAGCCATACATCCAAAAACAAAGATCTACTTTACTTTTTCTGGGTTAATGACACTGAATTGACAATGGGACTTTCTGTCCTCTGTGGTGGCACTTTTATCATTGTGGGGATTGTGCATGAGGAGCAGTTGCATTCCAAGCCACCAAGATGCCCATCAGCCCAGAACTAATTGAGAAAGTCGTGTTCACCTCCCATCACTCTGCTCCTACCTTTACTGTGTTGCTGTGTGCTGTTTGTATTCTGTCTCCTTTTGGTACCAAATCAGACTTAAAAACTCAGTGATGCAAACTGTGCGAATGAAATAACCTTGAAATGAGGTTTAGCAGGAAGAACTCATGTCCTGCCTTGTTGCTATGGTTACTTGCAGCCAGTCCCCGAGTCAGAATGGCTCCATCCTCAGCAATGGGTCGGGAAAGCCCAGCTCCGGCCGGAGCTCCCTGCAGAAAGTGATGGCACCCCAAAAAGTGGCGAAGGACGAAGGAAGGAAAAGGAACGGTGAGAAGTGTTTGTTGTGGTCACTCCCACAGCCATACCCACACAGGCACCAGGGATGCTGAAACCAATTTCTGGTACCTTCAGCCGTCACGGGGCATTTTGTGTGTGTGGCTCATTTTTGGGTTTTCTCCTTCCCCTTTACTGCTGTAGCTGTTTCTCCAGATCCCATGAAACATTGTGTTGTTTGCTCTTTGTGTGGGCCCTTGCAAGTTTTCTTGCTTTTTTGTTTTTTTCCCCTTTTTCTTTTTTCTTGAAATGCCAGTAAACTAATGAAGACATGATGCTGCTTAGTAGGTGGACATGGTTTACAGCTTTTTTTGTTGTGTAGATCCCTAAGATATTAATTTCCTCTGCTGCTGCTTCTAAGCTGGCCCAGATCTGATGAAGCTGAATTAATTAGATAAACATTAATTTGAGAAAGTGTGAAACAGCCAGTGCTTTATCTTTCCTCACATCCTTGGCACACCTGTTTGTCATTAACACTTACTGGCAGCTTTTCCTGATGCACCTGGGATATCATGCTGCATGTTTCTTAGGAAACCTTGCTTGATGATGGTGACCTTGTGACTCAAGGTGGACCAGGAACATCTGATGAAAGTAGTGCTGGATCCCCTTTCTTCCTTCCTTTTCTTCTCTCTGCTTATTTTTCCTGAGTTACAGCTTTGTTCCCATAGCTGTGTTTTCCTTACAAATAGAAAACAGTGGCTAACAGGTTCTAAGTTTCAAGTGGGTTAATTATTTTTTCACTGTGTCAAATGTATCTCACTTTACAAGACAATAACATTTATGTTTTCCACAGTTATAAGCTATAATTTCTGATGTCTTTTTTCTTACCCACTCAGGAAAGCCAAACCAGTGCCAGGTGCTGTTTACATGGGTAGGCAAAATAATCTAGTGAAGGTATTTTTTGTTTTGTTAGGTTTTACATCTTCAAAGAAAATTGGTAATAACTCAAGTTTTTTTGTTTTTCTTTAAGAATTGACTAGCATCTAGCATCCTTTCTTCTGATCTGGACTGTAGTGCATTTCTGGAACATACACATGCTACTTAAATAAACCTCAGAATGTAGTATAAGGAAACAGTGACCCTTTATTTTAAAGATTAGTTTCATTAGAATTCAGGAGGAACCTGTGCATGAGACACCTTATCTGCAGAGCCCTCCTGGTAGAGACTTCAGCTCCTTGTGGGGGAAATCTCTTCCCTCGACTGCCATGGCCCTAAAAAGGGTCATCTGGCACAGATATGAAGGGGAATAAATACCTTGTTCCATGGTAAAGAGGTGGGAACATTTTAGCTGTAGGCATATCTTTTAAGGTACGTTTAAGAGAGTTTCCTCAAACAGGCCTTTCAGAACAGCTTCTGAGAAGGAGGATGTGGTCATGAGAGATGAAATGACCTCCTCTTATCAGAATTAATGGAGTTCAGCTTGGAGCTGTGTGATCCCAAATGCCTATTGAGGTTGAAATTAAAAAACAAAGCCTCAATGCACTCATTACTTCTCATCGCAGACCCTGCGCTTTGCTCCCCCGTGCTGTGATTATGAACACTGTTATTATCTCTGACAGTTTGTTCTTTCTGCAGGGTTTTACCTTAACCCAGTGTGATCAGCATCTGCAGAAAGTTGTCTGTTTTAAAGTTGTCCAGTTTAAGAAGGAAGCTGCTTTTCTCGCAGCTGTTTGCCTGAGCCTGCTTCAGCTCCCCAGCCTGCCTCTCGGCTGGTGGCTCTCACACGCACGTCGGCAAAAGCAGCAGCAGATTCTCTTCTCTGACAAGCAATGTCTTCAAACTGGAATGAATCCCTTGATGGTCACATGTTGGATTTGGGGACTCCAAGTCAGAATGGCTCATTAGTTGCCATAGTTACACACCAATTTTAGATTCTATTTCTTGCTGACATTTAGTTACAGGGAGAAACGACAGCACTGGATGTTACCTCAGTACGTAAATTCTATATGGCTTGTATCAAAATTGACTCCAAATGGAGTGTGTCAGGGCTGTGAGTGAACAATGTGAAACCAGCACAGTGACAGGCTTGGCTTCAGGACCTGATGCTTTGGAGGATCAGGAGAATTCTTCAGCTGAGCGTTATTTCTACAGAAAACACAAAGTATCTACTTGAATCAAACAGTGATAAGCTTTTGTAAGATAACAGCATGTTTTTTCTTGAAGAACACTTATTATTATATTAATAGAAACTTTTCTTTCTAATTGATTGTTGATGAATTCTACATTCATTTACTTTTGACACTTAAAAAAAATGAAAACATTTTTTTAAAAGTGCCAAATTATGTATGTTAGAGGACTGTAATATGGATGAATCAGCCAACAGAGGTACTGGCAATTTCTGAGATGGGTTTGAAAGAGAATGTGGAAGAGAATAACAGGATATTAGCAGTTCTACCTATCATTTATCAGGCCAAATGTCATTCAGGGAGAAGCAAATGGCTGAACCCAACTCAGACCTAGAGAACTAAAGTAGCCCACAGTACAACCTTTCCTTTCACCAGCTGTTCTCCAGATGAAGCCAATGAAATTGATATAGGTTGTTTTTCAACCTTTAAGTGTCTTTGGAAGAGTGTGAGTACTCGTTTCTTTTTTTAGAGAAATACAAAAGTTTTGATTCACTATCAATTCTCAATGAAGCTTGTGACTCCCCAGGTTTTGGGCTAAGAACGTGTGTAGTTGAGCTCAGATTTGTACTTAAACCTCATCATCACAGGTGGAGATGGACAAGCAGCATTCCCAAAGAGTCAAACTTCCTTGTGTAAGAAACTGGACCAACTTCTCATTTCCCAATCATTTGGACACTGTCTTTGAAAACAAATATAACTTTTCAGAAGTCATTCAGTCAAGGGCCTCACTCCTTTTTAAAATATCAGTCTCTAAGAGTATAATTTCCTTTGTCCAGGCAAGAGCTGTCTGTAGGAGCGAAGTAGCAGGCAGAAAAACTTGTCTGTACTATTGGCTTAGCTAAAATCAAAGGGATTTTTGGACGTCACTCAGCCAAGCTATGATACACTGCCTCCTTTATTCTACAGAAGCGTGGGCCACTAGTTTTCAGTCTGTCTGATGTGGCAGCTCAGCATCAGAGCCTGTTTTTCTGAATTTCTGAGCAGTTGTCTGTGGTGACTCAAAATAAAATGAAATATGGCAACGGCAATGTTGTCCAGTGGCAGGGATGTAGCAGCTTGGACACAGAGTTAGCTGGGGGAGCTGGTGGATCCCAGCAGACATCCAGCACCCTTCTTCGTGCTGGGCAGAGTACCAGTCAGAGTGGGAAAGGCTGCTTCCAGAGGGTCATGGCCAACTGGGACAGATCTCTGGAGGTAAGGCCCAGCCAGGAAGGAGCCCTGACAACTGCATTGGAGCACCTGTGCAGATTGGAAGTGGGACGATTCCCCTTCCTGATGCCTGTGTCTTTGAAAGGCTAAGAAATCAGGCTGCTGGGAAGAATTCTTGTTGTAGAGCAATCATCATCCATTTCATCATCCATTCCCTCATCCTGAAGCATTAGCTTCGTTTTGCCCAGAGAGGGTGTTAAGTAGGGACTTCATCTGACTCTTCACCTCCTCACAGTGAACTCCTAGGCCTTCTGGAGTAATTTACTACATTTAACCACAGGGGGGTAAAAAGCCCCAAGAATACACAAAATCCACCTGTTTAGCTGAAATCCTGTGCATTGGCACCAGTTGCTATTGAACCTCCCAGAAGCTTTACACATTGATTCCCTTTTTTCTTCTTCCAAGATTTCAGCTTGAGTGATGCAGACTAAATTCTTCTCCTTACTGTTTCCATTTCTTCCACTGCCCTTTTTTTGTTGTTTATTTGCTTTAAATAGTGAGAGCCCTGTGACTCTGCTAGCATCCTGCTTCAGACTTACTCAATACCGTTTCTTTTTTTTTTTGACCCTGGCTTTTTGGTTGCTTTTCTCATGGCAAGAAAATACTGCATGCTGTGTTGCTAAGGTGCCTGTTTTAGCAGATCTCTGAGGGATCTGGGATCTGCAAATGATCACACAAATAAATATTTCTTCATTCATGTTTGCCTTCCCCTCTGGATGACCTTTACTCTGCTACTAATTGAGCCTGACAGGAGTTTTCATCCAAGCAATAGAGTAAAGAGCATGTAGATGTTGATGCCATCAGATTCAGGGGCAGTCTGGATGGCTGAGGTTTTTCACTAATATGTCAGCACTGAAGAAGACAAATGTACAGTTTTATTGTGCAAACAGAAAACTATTTCTCCAAAGGTTTTTAGAACTCCTAGGGCACCACTTCCTTAAAGAAGCTTCTGTTGTGGGATCTCGTGCCTTCCCTATCTTTTGTATGTTCATTATCCCTATCAGTTAAATAATTTTAATATATCTACTTATTACAGATAATATATCTACTTATTACAGAAGTGTCAGCCAAGAAAAGGGGTGATGGATTCACTGCAAACATTATGAAATATGTGATCTCTTTTTGAAAGACTTTGATGTTCAGAAGTGAGGCAGATGTGGTTGGAGGAGAAGACATAGGCACAGAGAGAGAACCTTCTGCTTGTAAGGGCAGGAAACCTTCCTGGAAAGGGAACAAAACAAGCAGCTAAGACACAAGTGCTCACCCTGTGTACACAGTTTCATAGGAAACCTGCAAATACAAGTTTAGGCATCTCAAATGACCTCCTCAGGTGGCTTCTGCTTCAGGATCCCAACCCAACCCAGGACTCCAACACCCTAGACACATCACTGTGCTTTTAGCAGACTTTAGACCTAAGAAAATACTGTCCAGGAGGAATCATGAGCTGTTTCCATTAGTCTGTAAGCTGGCTGATTCTGAAAAGATAATATTTGTGCTGTTTGTGAGAGGTTTGGCGTTGCACTGTCTCAGAGCTGGGTGCACTTTTGAAAGGGTGTGTGTGTACACAAGTGTGTTTTCTGTTACCTGCAGTATCTTCCAGAGAGGTACTTCTGTCCTGGATAGGTTCAGATACTAATGTTAGGAAACTTGTGTTTTGCTTAAAGGCCTATAAACTCTTTCAGAAATAGATGTTTCTTTATTGATAAGAGCTCTTGTTTGTAATTTTCTGTAGGTAGTCATCTGATCAATAGAATGACTTGGATGATACAGAAAAATGTCTGCTTTTTTTTATATATATGGAGATTTTCTCTAAAATGAAAATTACTTCCCCGTTATTAAATCACATTCAGGAGTCAGGATTTCTGTTTGAAATACTGATACCTGGACTTTTTCCTAAGGAGCTATTTTAGACATGTGACATTATTTGCTCTTTGTCAAACTGTAGGTATATTCTGTAGGTATGGTTGCAATGTTTGCCTTTCCTTCATGTAAAAGGAATCTTCAAAAATACTTTGTTGAGTGATGTAAGACAAGGCAGAGCAAGTCCACCTGCTTGCAGGTGTTTCCCAGGTTTTGACTTTCTGTGTTTTTCTCTATTGCTGTCAGTTTTTTTACTGAGGACTTCCAAAATCTTTCAAATGGTTGCTTCTCAGCAGGACAGCACAAATCTGTGTTTCAAATGTTTGGCTGGAAGGTTATCTGATTCACAGGCAATTTAAATGTCTTTCATTTAATTAATTTTTTTTTTTTTAATGTGTAAGCATTTCAGTCTTTTTTTTTCTCCCTTCCAGCATATTTTGATGGGGTAGAGGGGAGGAAAGACAAGGTAGAGGGAAAGAGAGAGGAGACAAGGAATCTTTTGTGGCCCTCATTGAAATATTTGTCTGACGAAAGTGTCACTTTTTTTTTTTTTTACACTAAATCATTAACTAGGTAAAAATAGAGTACTTTACCTGTCTAATTGTTTTTTTAACCGTTCAGAGCTGCAGTTCCACAGCCCTTTTTCCATGGGACCAGCTGGTCACGAGTGGGTAGCACCACCTGCTGGCACTGCCGGCTGGAAGTAGCGCAGAGCTGCACAGAAATGGGACGACAGCATCCCTGGGGCAGCGTGCATGGAGCAAATCTTGTGTACTGAGAGCTGCAGTGGTGTGGAGACAGAGCTTCAGGGATGGTCCTGCTCCTCAAGGACCCAGTGCCACGCTGCTCTTCACTGCAACTGGCACTCGACCCGAATAAATGATTGCTCTGGATAGATCTTCATGTGCTGCAGTCACAGAAAGATTAGGAGGAGTAATTCAATCTCAGTGGGTCATGTGGCATGAGCTGTCTAGCACGAGATATTTCAGAGATGGGAAATTGCTGTTAAGTAGTCATTAAGTTGGGTTTTTCCCTTTTCTGCCACTGAGCTTTTAAGTCTCACTCTGTGCTCACACAGAGGCACGAGTGGAACGACTCCACAATAGTGCTGGAATGCATCTGTTTGAAAACAGAAATCTAAAACATCGCTTTTAAACCATGTTGCTAACTATAATAAGCAAGGGTGCTTATCATGAGTGACTATAAAGAATATGTGCGCAGTTCTCTGAAGTTTGCTCTGAAGTGCTGGCCAGTTGCTCACCCAGCTGAGATGCTGGGATGGGTGGACTGGCCCAGAGCAGGGATACACAGCAAAAAAACTTCCCATGTTTCTCTGAACTTCCTTTGGTTTGTTCCTCGAAGTTTGGAGCTTGTTGTGGTTCAGTCATGTTATAAATGGTTGCTGTAAATTCTCTTGGGTGATGGATAGAAGCAAATAATGAAATTCCCAGTGCTTGCTGTGGTTCAGTGCCAGCACACATTATAGCAGTGTGCCAATGACTGCAGATCACAGGCTCTCTTTATCACCTACCAGTGGAAAAGGGGCAATGGGAAAAAACCCTACTTTTAGATTGTAAATGCCAGTTAATGAACAAACTCAAAGCTAAGGTGGAATAAAATTCCAGTTTCTAGTCCCATTTGGCTCTCATGTCCATCCTGGTAGCACTGCAGTAGGTGCAGGAGATGTGCTCACCTTTGAGAGGGCTGAAACTGAGGGTGCTCTGTGGTGTTAGTGCTCCACATCAGAATTAGTTACCATCTGTGGTTTCTGATTCTTTTTACCCTTAATTTTTTCTTTTCTTTAACGAGTCCTAGAGGAATTCTGTTTCATTAAGAAAAACTCTTGGTTTCTGATCCTGAAACGAGGTCTGGGGGGACACCCCATGCCTCTGCAGCAAGCTGAGCTCTCTGTGGGTGCTGGGTTTCAAAATCCCCCCAGAGAGGAGCATCCATGCTTCGCTTTTATACTCGTTGTAACGTGACTGCCTCCCTGCTCACGTGTGGTCAGTGCCAGGCGAGGATCCCCTCGTTCTCTGGTCCTGCTGCTGTGGTGTCCTGGTGGTCCCTGGCAGTCCGGGGTCCTGTCACTGAGCTGGGCTCATGAGCTGCTTGCTCTGCTGAGCACACACATCTGGAGTGTTTGAACAGCCCCAGGAGGGACAAGGGGACTCCAGACCCACTAAAGGCTCTATTGTGTTTGGACAGTTCTGTGGAGCTGCAGGGACAATATTTAATGACAGAGTGACTTAACCCATCTATTGCTCAAAAGCTCAAGTGGTGCCAGCTCCAGTTACACTGAGCACAGATAGAGATAATGAGCTTACTCAGAGGGTTCATCTTTTATGTTACTGCTGTCAAATATTTTCTTACCAAAATCATTGGCTGTCTAAACTGCTGAGTTTATACAAGTCCATTGTAATTTGTGCAGTGATTAAATATTAAAGCAGAGTGTATTTTCAGAGGAAATAAATTTAGAGCAGACCACTTTGTTCTTTAGCAGAGGATCTCTGCTCCTGTCAGTGAGGAGATGGAGCAACCATTCTTCCCTCTAATAGCATAATTATTCAAACATGTTTGCAAGGATCTCTTTGTAGAATTTCTGCTCATGCTTTAGTGTCATTCTTTCACTTCAAAATGTGGGTAAGAGGTTTCAGATTCAACGGCTGACAAGGTGATGCAGGTTTGCAAAGAAAATTTGGAGGAGAAAGGGCCCGATTGCATGTGAAGGAGTTATCCATTTCTATAGAAATCTGAAACTAAAGATGCTTTGCCATGCTATTTAATTTTAAAGATTTACAGAAGCCTTTTTCTGGCTCTTAAGAAATTTTTACAGTTTAACTTTACAGAGACCTGAGGTACTGCTTGCAAAGCAAAAAATTAACATAAGATTAGATACCATCAGTTTCTTAAGCATTTTTAACACACAGCAGAAAATGCTTTTATTTTAATAAATGGCGTTTTTAGCATTAATAAGTTTTGAAAAATAAACCTACTTATTTTAGCAAATTTTGAGTATGCCCTTGCTCTTGCAGTATAAGACAGAAAAAAAGCTGCATGCTTGGGTTGGATCAGGTGTAGCTACTGATGCCTTGGCACATGGGCACTTGTGTGTGTGTGTTTCCATATGAAACCTAGGAAAACATTAACTTTCCATGTGAAACCTAGATACTTTAATTTTCACTGGCATTTTCATACAATTTCCTGTTCCATTCTTCTCCTTTTTTCTATCTTATTAGTGCAGATTGGAAATCAGCCTTTTTTTGGGAAGTGACAGAGAATCCTTTGCATACATAACATTTTCTGTGATCTAATGGGATGTTTTTCCCAATATAAAGGTCTCCCAGGCCTGCACCTTGAGTGCGCTGAGCACGTCATTAATCCAAAGTGTGTGCTTGCTGAACTTCCCCTTGAGCATGCAGCAGAAATGTCTGTGTCTTTATGCTGAGTGAGTTTGATGTGCTCTAGTGGCCGTGAGTGATGACGAGGAAGGAGGGATTCTCTTTGATAACATTGCCAAGTCTGCCATCGACCCCTTCGACACCTCCTCGGGATCGGTGCAGCTCATCGCCATCAAACCCGTGGCCCTCCCTGCTGTCCATGCTGCTTCAGAGAGGAGCCAGGAGTCTGCCATCATCAATGGAGAGGTAAGGACTGTCTGGTAGTGTCTCCAGGCGTTTCCTTGGCCACAGGCACCAGCAGAACGATCTTAAGCCTGTTAGAGTTGAGGGCTGCTAGGAGCTTCTCACCTTTATGCTATATAAAGTTCCATTAGCATTGTGGGGTCAGAGATCTGAGAATTTAAGATCTGCTCTTTCACAATGCACTGTGAATGCCTGCAACCTTGGAAGAGGCAATTTTCTATATTCCTACCCTCCCAATGTCCTTCTCTGCTGTTTAAAAAAGTGAGTCATGAAGGCAGAAAGCAGAATAAGATCTTTTCCTACATGAATTCTGTGGCTGGGTATGAAAGTATGTATAGATCATCTGGGTGCCCACCTGATCTTTCTATACTGAGCAATACATCTCATTCAGAGTGAGAAGGGGTGCAGTGGGACCATGGACTTGCTCTGTGCTCCAGCCTGTACACAGAGGATGCAGCTGTTTTGAAAGAAAAAAGTGGGATGGCACAAGTGTCTGATCCAGATGCTGGCCAAAAACATGCTTTGACTGCAACACTTATATTCATGTTTTGATATAGATTTAATCAAGAGCTGCCCATTTACAAAGCACTGAGGCTTTTATGAAGTTGTTGAACATAATGGGAACAAGCCACAGAGGTGCCTTGTTTACAAACTCACACTGCAACAGCCATTTAAACAGCTAAAAACAGTTTAAGAGCAGCGGGGAGGGCTGCTGCCAGGGACACTGTAAAAGCGTCATGAGAGCTCCCATGTGGGCCTGGATTACTGCAGCCTGTTGTGCTCCACTTTGTACTTGGATTTTAAGTCCTGACATGCCATGTACCTTCCAAACTCAGAGAAAGACTTATTTAGCTTTCAGCATCTCTTTTCTGTAAGGCAGCAGGATGACCCTCCTGGTGCTGCGTGCACCCTTGCACACGCACTTCCTGTAATTTGTGAGAAGACTGTAGAATTTGACCCTGCAAGCACAAAGCCCAAGTAAATTCCTGATTTCCAAGTAACTTGCAGTTTGAAGCAGGAGGGAAATTTTCTCAATACTTAGGAGAAACCATGGGACTAAGCTGTACCAGGATAGACCAAACACCCCCTTTTTTAAGGTCCCTCTCTGACAGGAGCCCTTAAGAGATTTGTAAGAAATAATATAAATAAAAGAAACATTTGTTGTCATTTCACTGGAGTTCTTCCCCAGCCATCGGTGGTGACTTTTTTAAGGTTTTGTGTAGTCAGGGGTGATGTCTCTGTACCCCAGCAGAGTTCTGATGGGTGAGTTGTGCCTGTGGTGCCCCGAAGCACGCACGGTGTTGGGTCACGCCAATTGGCTGACACCACCAGTGTTTTTCCTCAGTGGGTGTCTCTGAGTCACTGTTGTAATGGTACACGGTTTTTTAGGCTAAAATTATTTAACCATCTGCCAAGCCATAAAAATGCAGTGACTCTGTTCACTTGCAGTTCCTTGCTGCTTGCAGATGGCACGGTGTGGTACAGAGAGATGACACATGCAGCGCATCAAACACGCGCCGACAATATCCTTTGGAGGTAGCCAGCCCACCACCAGCCCTGAAACATCTTCTTGCCTTTTAGGTGAACAAGGCTTTGAAGCAGAAGTCTGACATAGAGCACTACCGCAACAAGCTGCGCCTGAAAGCCAAGAGGAAGGGGTACTATGATTTCCCACAGGTTGATAATAGCAAGGGGCTGACAGACAGAAAAAGGATGTATGAGAAAAACCAGAAAGAACTTGACCACATTTTGGATCCAGATGCAGATGTCTCATCTCCGTTTGCTGAGTCTAAGAACAGGTGAGACTTTTTGTATGCAGTTCATCTGGGAGGAGAGTAGATGTCCTGGGAGTCAGAGGGGCTGTTTTAATGAGCCAGCTGTTTGTTGTATGGTCACTTGTCCCTTCTGCTTTATGAAGAAAATTCATATAGCCCATGGAAAGCATGTCCTCTGGTAAAGCTGCAGTATGGTTAAAAACAAACAAATGGAAAGAAAAAGATAAGGGAAGGGACTGTTGCAAGTTCTTGTGAGTCATTCTCAAAGGTAAACAGAAAAAGTGGTAGTAATGTTATTGGTGATACTCAGAGCAGACTTTAGGCAGGAAGTTAGCATCTGAATTGGTCCTTTTTCAAAATACAGTGATATTACTATTTTGTCATTATTTTAATCTAAATGTAACTATTGCAGTAGACATGAGATAGCATGTTGTCCATGAAGTCCTGCAGGGATAGTATCTGTAAGGTGGTGTGTGTGCCTGTTATTGGTGATCTTCCTGTGCCTTTAACAGAAAAAATCGTAACTTGCTCATCTGTCATGTGAAGCTGGCATGTTGTATAACATTACTAATGTTTGATTAACACTTCACTGTCTCCTGAGGATGGCACCAGTAGCATTCATCTCCCCATTTTTGGAAATGTAGGGGGAGTGCAGGTGCTGATTGTGCCTGAGCTGCTGCTGTGGGTGGGTGCTCTGTTGCTGGTGCTCTCTGGAACACAAACTGGCACATTGGAAAGAGGAGATCACACCAGTCCTACCCCAGGCACGGCCCAGTGTGCAGATTCCTCTTTCTTGGAAGTTCTGGGGGTGTGAAGGATTGTAAAAGAGTGTGTTTGCCATTGCACCTTGCACAGGACGGCTCTGGTTCTTCCTGTGATCAGGGACAAGCATCAGTTGATCCATGAGAGAAAAAGGGATACTGAAGCACCTTTCCTCTGGAAATGGCCCTCACGCCTGGAGGTGCAATCTTGCAGCCCATCTCCTGGAAAGTTCAGACCAAAATTTTCCTATGAGCTTAAATTGACTGCAATCAAAGCATCGCTGGTGACACAGGCATTGCACACAGCGCAACTTCAGCAATTACCCTCGGGGCACAGAGATGAAAAAGGCTGTAATGGGAATTACAAATGCACTGTTGGCTCAGAATATGGGCAAAAGTTGTGATCAGATGCATTTCTGTAGGTCTAGAGTTCAGTGGCTGAGGGATAGTGCCCTGGAAGAGCTCTTTCCCAGGGCTGCACTGGTCAATGAAAAGATGCTGACTCAGCCTTGTGTTATGTTCTTGCTGGAGGTCCTGGGGCACCATTTCCTTGAGCAGTTTTCCAATTCATTGTGCACTGAAAAGGAGAGAAATGGAGCCTTCCCTACATGGGAGCCCTGCTCTGCCAGGAGGTCCAGGAGGTCCAGACAGAGCACTGGGAACACTTGTTGAGGAGTACATTTAGTCCAGGGAGCTGGAAAGGTCCCTCAACACTTTGGTGTGGCTGTGTGCTGTACGTACAGTGACTGATTGAGGCATTAATTTGGGCGTTCATTATGTGTCACATGGCTCACAGGAAATGTTTAAAACATTAAACTGAAGCTTTAACACAGCCATGTGCTTTTTGGTGAATACAATGCTGATTGTTTGTGCCAGTGTGTGGGAAGATCCCATACATTTTTCCTGCGTGTTTTCCGATGTGTTGTGTAAACCTGTCACAGTCTATTGGAGACAGTGATCCCTGGCATGATATAAACTGCTAGGAGGCAGGTAAACTGCTGTGGAGGAATGATCCCAATGTGTAGCTGCACCATAAAAGGCTGGCTGCTGGACTAACTTGTTAAATCTATTTTCTGTATCCCTACATGGGAAGAGAGAACCATTTCTGATGCACTTTCTGTGAAGACACAGAACACTTAATGAACTTCACAGATGCTGCAGATGTTTACAAACAAACAAACCAGTTCTGAATTCTGTGCTAGAATTTCCATACTACGACCTGGAGCTGAACTTGATATGCTGCAACACCCATGACAATTACTGGTCTTATTTTTCTAACAAAAATAAGATGGCTAAAATGTCACACTTCTGGAGGAAAACCAAGTACTACAAGGCAATGTGGAGTTTGGTTATTGATAAATGAATCAACACAATTGTATTTCCGTAATGAAATAAAATTGCTTTAAAAGCAAACTAGGTAAGCATACAATTGAAAAAAATTATTTCTAACCTTTTCTGTTCTGAATCATTGTTACAGCAATTAAAACTTGAAAAATTGCAATTTTTAAAATGATATCACTAAAAACTAAGTCAAAGATTTCAAAGTTTCTAGGGAAAAGGTCTATTCTACTCTTTCCTGTTTTGTATATATTCCTCTAAATTAAGTCACATTATTACAGCACTTCCAAAACATATCAGAAAATAGAGATGCAGTTGATTACTCAGGGTTACCTTTATATTTTGGATTAATTTTAAATTGTATTTAAAAGTGATTTACAAAGCATTGCTGCTAAATGATTTGATTTTTTCCAGAACAAAGAGCTTTGTGTTCTAGGTACCTTTCAGTCATCAGTACCATAATACTCATGTTTTAAAACATTCCAGCTGTGTTCCCAGAAGGCACTTCCTAACCCAGTTGAATGCCTGTTGTTCCTGTTCATACCTCCTTTCTCATTAGTAAAACTCTCTTAAATGAGGTAATTGGCAATCTCAAGGTAATTTTTAAGAGCCTACTGATGATACACACTATTCTTGGATTTTCTTTAATAGTTTGTAATCAGGTCAAGAATCTGCATGTTTTACAGAGCTGTATATTTGAATCCCTTAGAAAATATATCACAACTGCCTCAACTAAGTATTTATGGACCTATTGTAAAACATATGAAATTTCAGAGACCTTTGGCATAATAAGATGAAGATTGTCAGGTCTGATTGACCTGTGCATAACCCTGTTTTTGGTAATACCAACAGTATAATCAGAGAAAGACTATATAGAAAGAAAGAATTCATCCAATATTATTTTTATAGGGGAAACTTATTCCAAAAGCTCTGCTTGTCTTCTGCTTTGGCAGTGCATTTGGGACTTTCAAACATGAGCGTGGTGATTTGTGATCAAAGGTCACACAGAAGTTTTTGAAAGTTGCCTTAAAACTAAGTACACGCCTGAGTAATTTATTTAATCAGAAACTTGAAATTGCTATTTTGTTGTCCTACCTTTCATCCTGTCTGATCATGTAAATGTCCTACTTTCTGGATTTCTGCAAACCAGTTTCTGCTGCTCTAATCTGTCAAGGCAAAAAGTGCTGTTAACAAGATCTGGAATACCTGAAGAATTATTTATCAGTGAATTAATTTGGACTGTCTTGTCTGTTCATTTCATTGATGGTTCTTGAAACATTAAACCATGAAGTGACTTGAAAGTATGACTTCAGACATAACAGTGCAACTTGTCTTACTTCACTATGAGCACTGCCAGGTCCCCTGTGTAAAATAAGCAGCACAGGGACGTGTTAGATGACCTGATCTAATTTAATATTCTGAATGGAGTAATTGCACCAGGCAGAAAAATAGCATGGCTAGGCAAAGATAACTTTGTATCAGGCTCTAGCAGTGTAATTACTGTGTTAATAAATGAAGCTAGCATGCCATTATTTCTTCTGTTACTGATCTACTTCAGGACCAGTGCTTCTCTGGAGTGTGCAAAAAAATGAGTAATGGCCAGACACAGTATGAAAACAACTCATAAACTCTGCTGGTATGGAAGTAGCCTTCTTAAAAGATGCAGCTTGATGAAGCATAAAGTTCCTGTATCACCATTTGGCAAACCCTCCTGCAGATATGTACAGACATGTTCTGCATTTCACAGAGGGGTGCTGCATTTGTTTTTGTATGACCAGCAACCAGGGCAGAAATGGTTTTGTTGACGAGATTACCGGCTATTTTGGATATTCATTTTTATTCTGCCTTTCTATTGCATTTGCTTCCCCTTGGTTTGGAGCACCCAGCAGCGGAAGCTCAATGCCCAGAGATGAGCAGCACTTTGTCCCAGTGCTGCTCAGAGCTGTGCTGGAAGCAGCTGAATCCCAGGGAGCACAGCTCTCTGAGAAAGCTGTGGCCAGTTACCAAACTGGCTATTTAAAAACAGCATTTTGCAAGCAGTTTCCTCCCACTACTCTGTCTCTTCCCGTTCCCTTTGCTGGGTGTTTGTTTCAGTGGAGTGTTTTTCTGCTTCTCTCTCATTGCTCAGGATCAGCAACCAAAATCTCTGCTCCCCATCTGTGTGTGTGGGAGATCCTGTTATTTTTCTATATGGTTTTTTTTTTAATGAACTTGAATCATATCAGCTGAAGTTAAAAGGGTCCTGATATCTTCTTGGGACATATTTCATCTGATAAGCTCCCATATATGGTCCACATCTTTTATTTTCCTTAAACCATAAAAACAATTAATCATCTCTCAATAAGGTTACTGATTTCTAGCACCTCATATGTGTAGAAAGAATATCCTGTAACAAAGTGGTATTTTTATGAACGTCATCATTTAAGAACAAAGGTGAGTATTGGAAACTGCTGCCTGTCATTAATTTATTTTTCATTTTACTGTTTTCTTGTTTCATGTTTTTAGGCAGCCGTTGAAGAACTCGGTGTACAGAAGCAGGCAGTCTCTGAACAGTCCCAGCCCAGGGGAAACTGAGATGGATCTTCTGGTGACTCGAGAAAGGCCCAGACGTGGGATCCGGAACAGTGGATATGATGTAAGTTCATTGGCTGTAGGCACTGAAATCTGCTCAGCAGAGTCTTAATTTGCCCCTAAACCCAGGGAACTATTGATAAGCCACAAGCCAGAGTGCCATGAGATGTTTAATGTTACAGGAGCTTATGTGCACTGAGCATCCTGAAAAGAGCTCAAACTCTTTCATGTGCTTTATCAGTCTACATCATTTTACAGTCTGAAATGCAAACAAAATGTTTGCCCGAACCCCATTATTTGCCAAAGTATTAAATCTTGAATTTAGATAGTTCTTGTAAGCGTGTGGCTACTTAACAGTGAGCTCTTTTATTGTGATTAAAATCCTCTGTTTGTTCTGAAGAACAGCCTGAAGCTGCCTTCTTGATTCGGAAGAATGAACAACCAAATTCTGGGATTTTCACCTAAGTCCCAATATCAGTGTTTTGTGGAAACCCCCTAGGGACAGGTATTGTCCTCTTGCTCCCATCAGAACTGGGAGAGTTTTGTGTAGGTAAAAGTCAAACCCAGCCAGAGGGGATGCTGCTTTATGGTCCAAGGAGCTCATGCAGCCAGCACAAGGCAGAGGAGTTGTCTTGTGCAGTCTGAACGAACACTGGGTGCCAGCTGACACTGTGTGAACCCAGAACGAGGATTAAAAATAGCCCCCACACCGGGGCAATGTCGAGTTTTTCAGTCCTTTGCCACGTGTACAAAATGCTGTAGCTCAGCCAGCGCTGAAGATCAGTCCCTAGAGAAGGTCTAAACCATTCTGGAAAACAAGGAAGTTCACCTGTGGTTGCCCATCCTCTAAACATTGTAGATGGAAAATATTTTTTGGGGAGGGTTTCACTGTCAACCCTCTCTCTGCCAGGAATGTGCTTTTAGCAAGGTGAAAGAAAGTACCAAGGTTGGGGGGATGTGTTCAGTAAAATGTAAACCTTTTACAGAATTCTTCAGGGCATGTTGTAGTTGTCAGATTCCTGAAATGATTCCCTGCATTTGGACACTTCCTGTCAGACTGCAGGAGTCATGTGGGGCCATGTGAGTGGGCTGGCTGGTACACTGCTTTCTGAGGAATTAGGATACCAGTACTATGCTAATAAAAACTAGTTTTTTCACAGGGAAAAACTGGTTTTCCTGGAAATCAATGTTGAAAACATTCTGGGAGCAGGCATGACAGTAGATTTTAAAAGTATCTTTAAATAGATTGTGTATACTGTATATAAAATATATTTTAAAGAAAATTTGTTAAAAACCTTAAAAGTAGATTAAAGAGTTTATGCAGATTCTGGAGTGTCCTCAGAGTAATTATAAACTCTGAGATGTGTGCACATCACAGAAAAAATTGCTTTTGCCTTGCCTTTGATGCTGCAGTTGGGCGACCTGTCCCTGGCACAGTGTTTTCCTGATAAGTTACATAAAATCCCTTTGCCCGATGCACTGCAGATTCACTGCAGCGCACCTCTTCCAGCTCCAAGTGCATTTCCCATCTGAAAGCACAGAAATGCCACCAGGAAAATGGGACAGGATATTGAAATTTAGCTGCCAAGCCTCAGCCTGCAGCGTGGGCTGGTCCCTCGCTCCTGTTTGAGGCTCCTCGGAGCTGTGCCGAGTGTCTGACAGGCTTCGTCTCCCAGGATACCCATGGGTGGGCACTGATGTTTCATCCATGGAATTTATGGATCTCACCAACTAAACACCTCTGTAAATCTGACCTCTGAAAATGGGTGAGAAAGGGCTGGTTTGAGTGCTGACTCTTGTGCCCTTTCTGTTTCACACAGTAACACCTGGTACCCATTTTTGACATCCAATCTGTCATATTAAATGTTCCAGCCTTCTCAGACTGCTGCTAACCTCTTCCTCCCAGCATGTTTTTAGCACCAAGTCCTGCCAAAGAATAGTGAAATTTGCATTTTATAAGCAGTGCCAAATAATTAAATTTATGAATCAAATAATTCTTATTGCCTTCATGTCATGAGACTTTTTCCAGTATAAAAAAAAGTGTGTGTGTGTTCATGTGTGTGTGAGCTGTTACCAGTACACCCAGGTTATGTGTTGATGTTTTTCTTCCCAACAATAATAATGTTTTTATTTTTAAAGAAAAGAGATTGGGATGTCCCAGATTCTTTAAGAAAACTCCTTAAGAATTCCTCACTCATGTGCCCAACCATAAGGTTTCCCTTCAACAAAAAATTTCTAAATTCTAATTTCTAAATTTCATTCATACTTTTCTAAAAATACTTCATTCTCTATAATTAATTTTTGTGATATTTCTCTGAATCATGGTTCTGTTTCTCAGACTTAAAAACTGGTAAGGATATTAGGATAAAGATATTTGTTCATACGGAATATGTAGCTTTTAGTATTATTTTGGAGTGTCCATTCTACTGTTTGATGTTCTCAGTACATTATTTTCCTTTATAGTGTCTTTTATAAATGAATTATTATTGAACAGTACCTAGCTTTCCATTTTAAAGATTCCCAACAGGGTTTACTATCATCACCTTCACCTAGGAATTAGATTAAGGAGACTTTATTAACATGTTTATTATTTTCAGCAAGTTCATGAACAACTGTGTGTAGAGTAAATGCCATAAAAAAAGACTCTAGAACCTCTAGACTGCTCTAATGAGCTTTATACCAGAGCAGAAAATATTTAGGCTGTTTTTTGTATAAAAGGAAGAAAATGACCTTATTATACATGTTTAAGAGATCAGTATACAAAAGAATTCACTGGCATAATTTTGTTGATATGGCTAAATTAATGCAATGCATCCAAACTCTTACAGATTAATGTTCACATAAAGGATTTTACTGATAAAGTTGCAGCAGCAGAATTATTCAAGAGGTGCATAAAGTCTGTCTCTCACTGCAGGGTTTTGTTTGCCTTCTTCATGTACCTCTAGTTCCTTCTATTGTACAGTAACTGAGTATGATTTTTTTTAATGGTTGCATTAATGTATAGTGGCCTCTATTTATGATAGCTACGTGTTTCAGTTGATAGGATAGCAAATGGCATACCTCAGAAAATGATAGCATGATTTGAAATAAATTTTAAAAAGAAATGATTATTAATCTCCTCCAAAATCTTCATGTCAGCTTTTATATTGATAAACCAAAGCTGCCTTAATGTTGGCTGCTAATATATATTTTGTACACATATGATATATTTTAAACATTCTGTAGAGGTCTATTGGCTTCACCAGCGAGTTGTAGTAGAAAACCTGATTTATTTCAGCATTGGGTACTAATAGGTCTGTGTGGGATTCCACTCACATTTTTACAGGCATGAGCAAATAGAAGAACCATGGTTATTAATCATCCAGTCAGGACATTATGATTTCAGAGGCTCTTTGGCTGCACTTAAACAAACAACCATTGCATTTTATAGTCAGGCTTCTAAATGTGCCTTATTTTTATTTATTGTAGCAACACAAACAACAATGGAATCAAAATGCATGAAGAGAATTAAGGGAAAGTATTTAGCTGAAGACTTCCTACAAAGTTTTTCCATTTAAGATCATTTGGTGCAGTTGCATTCTCCCTCCCCCAATCTGATGTGTGTACCACTTGGGAAGTCTGAATTTGAGTTTGTGGTTTTGAATTTAGATAATATACTGTATAACCATAACTGTATAAATTATGGTTAAATTCTAATGTGCAAATGTTTAATTTTTATATTCATTTTTCTCTTTTTTCCTGCTCTATTTTCATTAAATACAAAAGATAGCTATACTTAAAGCAGAGAAAGCAAATTAATATTTTACTTAGATTTATTATCGGTTTTCAGTAGCAATGTAACTCTTTTCTGAGTGGCTGATAACAGAAGATGAAAACCAGTTTGATATTTCCCTCTGGAAAGGAAGAAATATGTATTATGGTTGTCCTATGGCTTGCAAAAGCTTGGGAGCACAGTCGCTTATCTATTCAGGTGTAGAAAAAGCACTATTACAGGGGAAAAAAATACGTCACACTAGGAGCTACAGAACACTGAAATGATCAGGATAGTGCTGGAATTTTGAACAAGAACATCCTGTTGTATTCTTTTATTTATGGCTATTTTAAGCACTAGCACAGTTCTAACCACATGCTATATATAGAAGGAGGCACATATCCTATTGCTCATCCCGGTTACCCTGGCATAGTCAATGCATTTTACAGATGTTTAAAGAATTATAAGGAATCAGTTGCTGGTTTAAAACATAGGTTTTTAAAACTCTGGGCTGTAAAACTGATCTTACAAAATACAGACAAAGTGTGGTATTTCACTGCCAACTCCTTGCAATGTGATGATTTTTTCTGTCACGGAGTTACAGCCAAAAAAAATCAGGGAGGTGATTTCTGTTTGTACTTATCCATACAGAAGGAATCACCCTGGGAGTAACCTACCAGGTTAAGCTGCCCAAGCACTCTCTGCTCGTTGAAGTATGTGCCTCATTCCCTGCTCCCACGTTAACTTCGCATAAATACTCTGTAACTCCTGTTTGGGGCTGCGTAGGACCCCTGAGCTGGACCAGGGTGTTCTCTGCAAGGGGCAGGACTGCATTTGTGGTTTCATTGTTAGGAAGTTCAGAAAAACTCCTGACCTTTAGTTCTTCAGAAATCTTCATGTGAGAGCATGAACAAAGGAATTTCATTCTCTCTAGCAGTAATAAGCTGTCCCTTGTAAGGGGTCCTTCATAGTGATGGCACTACTTAAGGAACCATAGTCTTCCTGGCACAGTTGCACTCCCCTTGATACCACAACTAAGACAAGAATTCAGACATGAATCCTATTTGTTTTTAAGTGAGTCATTGACAGTTTAATCTGCTACAGACTGTTCCTGCTACTTTTGCCAGCAAACAATGTAGAACATAAAAGGCTCTTATACTCCCCTGCATCATACAATTTCTTTCCAGCATTTGTCGTGCATCTACATTGTCACAATTCCTGGTTTGTATGAGTTACATCTCAAACATATCTCTGTTTGAGAATGGTGAAGCAGCACAAATACTGTCTTGTCCAGCTTTACACATACACTTTTATTGCTCCCACCAGACCGAGCCTGAGATTATAGAAGAAACGAACGTTGACCGGATCAACGAGCCCCGGAATTACAGCAGGTCCCGCCAGGCCAAGGGCCACTCGGAGACGTCGACGCTGAGCTCGCAGCCCTCCATCGATGAAGTCCGGCAGCAGATGCACATGCTGCTGGAGGAGGCCTTCAGCCTGGCCTCGGCCGGCCACGGGGGCCAGCCCCGGCAGGACGCCTACGGCTCGGCCCCACACCTGCCCTACTCCGAGGTGGTGACCAGTGCCCCGGGCACCATGACCCGGCCCCGGGCGGGTGTGCAGTGGGTGCCCACCTACAGGCCAGAAATGTACCAGTACAGCTTGCCAAGGCCCGTAAGTGGAGCTTCTCTTCACTGTAATGTCAGAAAGGTGTTTCTACTCTGAGCCACGTTTTTTTTAAAGTAGTCCCTGTAGCGGGTTGGGTTTGTAACCGGGCAGAAACACCAATTCAGTGTAGTGGTTTGGTCTAAAATACTCATTACTGTTTATCTTCTGTGAGATAAGAATTAGGAGAAACGCAAAGCAGGCGCCAAACTTGAAAGAATATAAAGAAGTTTATTAACAGACCTAAAAGAGGGAAAAAAATTATACCACACCTTCAGAACTCTCCTCCTCCCCCCACCTTCCTCCGTTCTCCCACTGACAATGTAAAAAGACAACCCTTGAGATGTTCAGTCTGTTTACCACTTCCATAATAACCTTGTTCAGTCCATTTAGAAAGAGAAGTCTCTTCTTGCTCATGCTATGAAAACAGTATCACAACGAGCCAGCCGCCCACTTCCAAATATTGTTCAGTCCATTTAGGAAGAGGAGGAGTCTCTCTGCTCGCATGTGAGTCCCTTCCCCCGACTTGCAGCTTTTCCCGCAACTGCTTTCGAGGGTCCACTCTTGAAGTTTTTAGGGTACAATTTTAAGGTTGAGCCGTTCAGGAACAAAAGTTCTCTTCACCCATCTCTGGGAGCATTTCATCTCTAAGAACAGAGGCCCCTTCTCCTTCCCTGGGAGCAAACGGTTCCTCATCTTCATCTTTAGGACTATCTCTGGGAGCATCTCTAGGAACTGAGGTTTTCTCCTTTCCCATTTGGAGCAAAAGTCCTCATCGCTTCCATCTCTCCCTGTCCAAACTTCTCATGAAATTACAGCTGCATCAGCATCTGCCTATCTCAGCGCAGGTGCTTTTGCTCACAAGTACAAGTTGAACGCTCCACCCCCCATGCCTTCATGAAATTACAATGGGTACTCTGATATATCACAGCTTTACAACAGAATTTCAGCTGTAAGGAAGCTGTAAGAAGAACATCGCTTCTGAGACTTAGCTCGCTAACCTATGACAGTCCCATTTACATGCTTAAAACCACATGCTTACAGAAGATAAGTATGTGTATGGTGGTGTGTGTATATATATATATACACGTATGTGCTTGCCTAGACTCCAACCTAGCTTCTTGCAGCTGGGAGGATGGGTGAGCCACACACATCACCATGAAAGGCTCAGCATCTATTTTAGCAGCAAGCTTGTCTTGTCTAAATTGCACTAAGAATTGAAAGAATAGACTGGTCAACAGATCCAAAACTTGTTTGCACATCTTCTTCTATTCAGTGAATGCATATTAGGAAGCAATGTGGTTTTATGGAATAACTATGGTGGCATCTGGGTAGGGAACATCAACACTTCTGCATCACTAGAGAGGTTCACCACCGAAGAGCAACCTGAAATGTAGTCTGTTGTTGGCAGTCTTGCACGTACGACTATTGGCTTGGGACTCCAGAGAAGATTTAATTCCACGAGTCTCTTAGTTGACCTTATAACTCACTTTACCCTTCATTTTCTAGCCTCAAGCATTAGCTATCACCTCCTTACCTCACAGAAGTAATACATGAATTAGGAACTTAAAGCCATGGGTGGAAGTTGTTAATGGAATTTTGTAGCTGTCTAGACAGCAGTCACACTAGCACTGTGCACACCCTCATGAGTGAAACTGCCCCTGAATTCCCACATATGTTAATGTGAAACTCAACAAGATATTTTCTTATATGTCAGACATAAATCTCAACCAGAGGTGATTGTTTTCAGATAAGAAATAGCCCATCTAACAATACCGGTGTGAAAAGTTGTTCATTTTAAGCCTTTTTTTTGGTCAGAATTTTTTTTTTTTTTAAGAATGTATTTCAAATTGAGTGTCTTACTCTGGCTATAATAAGAGGATAATGCAGAAAAATATCCTCAGTTCAAAATAACCATTACCATGACCTCCTTCCATGATAATAAAAAATACATTAAGGGATGCTGCTTCTGAACTATTCTGAACATATTTGAAAGCCAGTGGCACTGCAAAAGGTTCAGGTTGGTGCTATTTAAATCATGCTAAAGGTTATTTCTGGCACTTTGAAATTGGTCTGATGAAATTCATACAGCATATAATCATATTTTATGGTTAGAATTCGATTAAAAGCTTAAGAGACAGCTAATGGGGAGTCAAATTACCTCGACACCTCAAAGAAACTTTCTAAAATGAAATTAAAATTACTATATGGTGAGAGGTTTTTAAAAAATGTAATAGCCATACTTTTTTTTGGTGAATGATTCATTGTTTTCTTTCTAAGACTTATTACTCTCCTAAATCATCTGCATATTTGGGACCTCCAAGCATTTGCTTGTCTTTCTGGCATTCTGAAGACAGCATTAAGTTCCCTGAAGATAGTTGATTGCCACAGATGAGGACAGGCACAGACTGCTGGGCTTTAGATAAGGGCTGGTAATTCATGGTTTTCTGCATTTCAGTTTCATGAATATGCACTGTGCTTTAACCACACCCATTTCTGGTTTGTTCTCACAGGGATGGAGGGTCGGAATTGAAAATATCCCCGACTTTGGGGATGAGAGGTACCTGTGCACTGGGATGTTTGTTACCTCTGTAAATGAAGAATTAGTTAATTTTGCCCTTTCTTAAAATTCAATTCTTAGCGGCAATTAAAAGTCAACATCAACAGTGCTGTTACAATTCAAAATACTGACCATTTTGGAAATGAAAATTTCATCTTTGAAAATTCAAAAGCATTTTGCCTGCTTAGATGGAACAAGTGCAGAGGTGTCCAGAACCACTCTTCAGATCTGTGTTTCTTCAGGTGTCCTCCAAATTGTGGATCTTTAATTTCTTGTAGTCAACTTCTTGGCTAGTCCCACCACCAAACATTTGTGTATCTCTCCAGAGTGTGTGTGCATCTTCTTTTTCCTTTTCCATTTTCTTCTCCCCTTTGAGGCCTTCTGTGTGTTTTTTCTTTGGTTGGTTGGGTTTTTCTGTACATGCTGACATTAATACCGAAATTATCTGTAGTTCATGTGAGGGAATTCCTGTTTGCCAACCTGCCCGTTGGGTGACCTGTGAAAACAGGATTCCTCCACATGGGGCTCATGCCTTCTCCTGGCAGAGAAAAGCCAGTGAAAGGCAGACTCTCCCTGTTGTTCTGGAGCCTCCAGAAACATGATGAGTAACACTTGGCTGAGTCCTTGGCATCCAGCTGGTGTGCTATGACTGGAGGATGGAGTTAGAGTTGAAAGTGTGACACCAGCCCGACCGCCAGCTCTGTGCCTTGGTTGATCATGTTACAGCTTTGGAAATTTGCTCAGCTGAGTCAAGCAGAGAGCTGAGACCAGGGAAGAAAATCCTCTCCATTACAAGGCTGGACCAGTTTCCATCTCTCCTCTTCAGTGCTCTGGAAGGAGGAGTGACAGTAACAGAGCTCTGGGTCCCAAGGTGAGACCCAGCACCATAAACAGGCACTGAGGACCAGCACATACAGCCTGAGTGACTGGTAAAATATCCACATGCTCAGAGCTCCCCTTTAACAGAGGTAAAGTGGGAGTATTTTACCAAAATTCAGCCACTTTCAATAACAGCTACTTAGTATAAAACAGGATGCCTACCAAGGCAAAGCCAAATCAATAAATTTGCATTATTCCTGGACTGCAACTCAATAATTAAATAAGTTAAATCATTCAATGAGTAAACAAAGACACTGGCCTTTTAATTCCTATGGTGAGATGTAAGGAGATGGATGTTTCTGTAATTAGAAGGCAAATAGAATATTTTCACCCAAGACCAATCTGTAAGTGGGAGGTGGTAAAAATATTTCAGTATTGCAACTAGGGAAATGTAGCCTTAAAACTAACTGCAAAGTTTCTGCTTTAGCCTATAGTTATTTTGTGCTGGCCTAAGGACAGGCTGAGAGAGGTGGGATTGTTTAGCCTGGAGAAGAGATGGCTCCAGGGAGACTTTAATGCACCTTCTAGTACTTAAAGGAACTACAAGAGAGCTGGAGAGGACAAATTCCCTGAGAGAAAAAAACAAAAGGAAAAATCCTAAACCCCAGTAAGGATTTATTGTCTGGCGTCCAATGGCTGAAGTTTCTCTGCTAAACTGCTCTAGCTACTTTTTAAAACTCTTCTTTGGTTTGCCTGTTAAATTGTCAGTGTTCTAGCCACAACAGACTCCTTCACTGGTATTTCTTCCTGAAAGGGTGGCATGGGGTCTCTGGTCTGGTGCCTGTGCAGTCTGTCCTGGATCTCAAGTGTGGTTGCTTCTGCCAGTGATTGTTATATCCTTTGTATTATACAAGTCCTCATATTTCAAAAAATAGAGTTTGGAACCTATGCAGAATGTTTTTCCTTCTTAAGTTTCTTTGGCTTTGGTTCTTTTTGGGTTTTTTGTTTGTTTGTTTTTGTTTGGTTGGTTTCTTTTTTGTTTTGCTAAAAACCAAGAGATCCTCTTAAAAGGATAAATACATTTTGAAGAGTAAAATTAGGCAAATCTGTGAAATCAGCTGGGTTGTGTTTTTTGTTTGTTTTTTTCTTCCCTGACTGGATTCACAATGTGAAGTGACTTTAATTGTGCAATCTTGCCAGTGAGCCAAGAGCCTAAGGGCTCATAAAAATCTGTAACAGGCCTCTGTAGTAAAACTTTGGTATCATTTAGCTTCTGAATGCTTTTTTCCCATTTATATGTGGCATGCAGGAAAACACTGATTCCCCAACTCATTGGAGAAAGTCTAGAAATTTCACTGAATTTCCCTCCCGTAACCATGTTGGTGTGTGTGGCAGCTCAGGACAACAAGGACTGACTCCTGTCCCCTCTGGACAGACTGTTCCTCACTGTGGTGTAGCAGATCTTTTTACAGGATTTCTCACTTTAACAGGATTCTCTCTGCCCAGCCATTAGCAAAATATTGACACTCACTCAAGATTGTTCATCTCCTGTGTAAGCAGCAAAATAAAGGCTTAGATTTTCTATTTTACTTTTTTCCCTGAAATTTCCAGTGCAAGTCGCAGCATATTTGTGCACTGTGATCCCTTAAAATACCTCCATTGATGTCCATATTCCAAAGCACACCACACAAGAGAAAACCCAGATCTACCTCTGAGTCTCTGCCTACCCTGATAAACAGTGTCTGGAGTCACTTTCCACTCCGAAACATTATCTCATGTGCTGTTCCTTTAAAATAGGGGGAATAAAAAGGATTTCATACTTGGCACAAATGCATGCTGAGAGCAAGATGTGGGATGAAAGGCTTGTGGAGCCAGAAGGGAGTGTTCAGGCAGCCTGGGAGAGCACTGCCAGCGTTTGAGATGCAGAAGAGGCATTGCAGCCCATTTCGCATCCAGCACTATTAGGAGAAATATAATTGAGGTTTTCTTTGATGCGAATAACATTTTTTTTTACTTGCAGTTCTTTCATTAAAAATCAGTATTTCCGACCCCTGGCTAAGAAATGTACCAGTGTCTTTTTAGATTTTTTTTTTTCCCCACTTAAATGTAGAAATTCTTTAAATATCATAGTAAATATCATGGTGAAAGCAAATATTAGGAGACTTTGTAGGTGGCATGAAAGAAAAAATTATTTTCAGAGACATGCCTTTGAGGGTTTCTAACCTGCTTTAAAAGAGGTGGCAGTGAGAGGGCAGAGAAAGACGCTTGGTCTGTATTGCTTTTCCCTTGGAGACACATCAAAAGTCAGTTTGATAAATTACCTTTCCTCTTTGTTAACCTAGTTTTGCAGGTATTTGAGAATGAAGGTATTTAGAATATGGTCTAAATGTGTGATTTAAAAAGATGATTATTGAAAGACAGTGTTTTCTGATACATAGTGTGGGATTTATATTGCCAAATTCAAACCTAAAAGTAGGTGGTAAGTCTGAAATAATCATGTAAATCCTGTAGGCTCTTTCTCTTGGTGGGAGATAGAGAGTGACTCATCCCATGGTAATGTGTTTTTAACTTTCTCTGCTCTTTGTGGAGGAGCTTTTCTGGCTAAGCCAGATACTTCTTGTTTAGAGGGCCAAAGTCCCACCATTGGACTCCATTTTTTGGTGAAAATGCCAGTGTCTTGATAGTGGTCAGCCTTCCCAAAATTTGTTATTTTTTATAGCTCTGATTTCATCTTAAATCCTGTGCATTGCTCTGAAGCATCGTCATGAAAACCACAACTGAAAAAAAAATCACAACCAAACAATAAAACAAAAACCAATAGGAAAACAAAACCCTCAACCATGGTATGTTAAAGAAAAGTGTTAGTGAAGCATCTAGTGAGATATCATTCCTCTGTCTCGAAGTATATTTGGAAAAATTATGGCCTCTAATCTGTAGCATTGAAAAGGGCTTAGAAGGAAAGTTTTCTCCTACACGTCATTTCTTGGGTGCCATGGGTTTCATGCACATAATTACTCCTTCTTCACATGTATTGGTGATTAAATTAAGAATTACCATGGGCAAGATGCTTAATTTTGTGACTTCATGGCTTGGGCCTGCTGTTCGTCTGGATCAGGCTGCCTTTTCAGAACTGTTTGAGGCCTTTGTTGCTGTGTTGGAAAGTTACAGAACTTGGGGGTTTTGTGGAAAATTTTCTTTTCATGTCTTGAAGGCTGACAGGAAGAGGTTGAAATATGGATTGCTCACAGGTGGCTTCACCGCAGTGCATACTGCTCTGAGCATGTTTTCTGAATCTTTAAAATACTTATTTTTCTGGAGAAAGTGGAAATACTCCGGTCTTTTTCCCATGATCCAAAGCAGCTGTTGAGTCTCACATAATCACAACAAATCTGCTTTGCCAGCAGGTTACAAAAGTCACAGAGACAGTGTTTAATACATTTTATTTTAATTAGACTTCATCTTGTCTCTGAGCTCATTTGTTCAGGTTTTCTCCCACATTCTAAAATCACCAAAGCACGGTAAATTCTCAAATAAATGCAATTACTATTGATGCCACAAAAAGTTAGCTTCCTGTTGACTGGCACATGGAGCAGGTATTTAATTTCTGATTTTCTTTTGTTTTTCAATTTGACTGAGATCTACTGGTGTTTCAGAAAATATTTATTTTTCTCTTTTACAGGCTTACAGATTTTCTCAGCTTCCTGAGATGGTAATGGGTTCTCCTCCCCCTCCTGTCCCTCCCAGAACGGGTCCTGTGGCTGTTGCCTCTCTCAGGAGGTATTTATGTTATTTTGGTGGGTGAGTCTCTAAAACCCACTGTTGTAATAAGAACTGGGGCAAACCCTGAAGGGGCACTTACAAGGTACTTAAAAAGATACATTCATGAAATTAGAAACATGTTGGTTTTATTTCATTTTAACACAAAACGAAATAACAATGAATTTTCTGTTAGCTAGTCTGCATCAATAAAATTAGGAGCTGTAGGCTCTTGTTTCTTTTTAAGCACTCTTGGCCTCAGCTTGCATAATGGCATTGAGGCAGGTAATTCACACCATCATTCTCCTGCTTTCCTGTGTTGTAAGAACTTGCAGCAGGAGAGGAATGGATTGTAAGATGCTTCTTAGGAGGCCCTGGTCTGGGGATATCAGCCCAGCCCTCAGCTATCTCGTGCCTACAAAGCTGAGGCCAAACACACACAGAGGCCTGCCTGTCTTAGCTCAGCGTGTGCATTTCACCTCCTCCTCGCAGGAAGGCACTCAATAAAATGCATTTCAAAGAATTTCTGCACTTCTGTGCTGGGGGAGCTCATTCAGCCCTCAGTGCTGGGTTAGGTACTGCCCGGTGCAATCTGAGGCACCGCAGGCCTGTGGAGAACTCTGGAGCACCCAGGCCGAGGGAAGCATTTCCAAGTGGCTGCTTATCATATTGTAACTGCCTTGAAATCTTCAGGATAGGGGCATATTGAATGTTGACATATTCTTGTTCATCCATTGTATTTTAACTCTAAAGCAACTGGGGTGCACCATTTCCAAAGTGCAGTGTATGTTATTTACCACAGTAGGATCCTACTGGATGATACCATGTCATACACACTGTAGTGACTGTCTGTACACTGTGTTGGTGAATTATGGTAAAGCTCTGGTTTTTGTGTTGTATTTCACAGGCAATTTTTGGAAGCAGCAAGCAAAGGCCCTTTACAACTGTAGTAACATGCTTTAGTACAATAGCAACCAGGCTAAAGGGCTTGTTGGCAAACTTCTCCAGACTTCCTGTTCTCCAATTGTTCTCCAGACTTGTGTCATGCCAGAGCAAAGTTGGACAGCTTGCTCCTAGCTGGCTTGTCTTGCCGTAGCTGATAGGCGTGTATGTGGCTACAAATCTCATCTGCAGGTCAGAATGACAAATTTTTTTTTTTTTCTTTCTTAATGCGCAGGTCTACATCAGATATTGGCAGCAAAGTGAGAATACCTGAGGCCAGTGGAGCAGATCAGGCCCAGCATCACGATCAGACACCTTTTGCACCGGGTTCGAGAGCTCCGATGTCTGTTGGTCCACTCGATCAATCAGCTTTTCACTCAGGTGAAAAAATGATGCGGATTCAACTTGGAGCTTTGAGAGCCTTCTAAATTATTTTGGATATAAATGAATGTATGGGGTATAGCAAATAAGGATGATTATTTGGAGAAAGACTGGTGGGGTTTTTCCTGGTGCAGCTGAAGGAGACCTCCAAAGGATGGCCTGTTGCTTTGTAGATGCAGCATCAGCTGCATCATAAAATACTCATCCTGCAGAAGCACCAGGAAATGGCCTTTTCTGAAGGTAGGATCCAGCAGTAATATCCCAGATGTTCTATGTTCAAGTATGCCATTCTGCTGGCACACTAATCAGGACTCTGAATTAATAAAACCCCGTAAAACTGTTCATCTGTATCACAAAATGCAGTAGAATTTTTAGGGAGGGTATAGAGGGTGTTGGTGGCAAAATAAGTTGCAGTATTGGGACTGCTGTGTGACTTGTTTGTGTTGCACTTTGTACAAACCAAGCAAAGTGGGAGAGACAGGTAATGGGGTTCTGAGCAGAGAAATGAGCTGGATCCTTCCAATATTTTATCAGTCAAGAATATTGATCCAAGGGCTTGAAAACTTTTTTAAGGCTCCCTTAAAGGCTCTTGAGGAACTTTACCCCTACTCTTGTCGCAACAGTGGGCTCCCGAGGAGGGCAAACTGAAGGTACGTGGCCCCTTCCCTTCAAAACATAAGGCAGTGGTGCTCTTGCACAATCAAAGGTAATCTGTTAGCTCTTCACCCCTCCTGTTCTGGAGAATATAGTTTCTGCCCAGGTGCAGCACTTGTTTTGGGTCTAAAAGTCACAGTTTTAAAGGCCTAATGAGTTCCTGTTCCTTTTGATGTGAGTTGTATTTATAAATTGATTTCCTCATGAGATCAAGCTGATATACTGTTTGATGGTATCTGGATAACATTTAGCTGGAAATATATTTGAAATAGCTTCTTATTGGCAAAATATGTTTTCTTGAAGAGTTATGGAAAAGAGCTTATAATATTCAAAATAATTTTACATTGTTAGTTTGAAGCTTTGAAATTAGTAGGTTTGTTAGACATAGCTCTGTTAATCTGCCAGAAAAAAATTCTTTCTTAGCTTCCTCAGAAGTAATAGAGAGTTATCTGCATTGTCTTCGACATCATCTACTGAGAATGATAATGTGACTATGCAAATGTGCTGTCAATTAATTAAATACAGTAGGTTTGAAGGATCCATTCTACTCTCACTTACTGTCATACTTTC
This sequence comes from Corvus hawaiiensis, assembly GCF_020740725.1. NCBI lineage: Eukaryota > Metazoa > Chordata > Aves > Passeriformes > Corvidae > Corvus > Corvus hawaiiensis. The sequence continues at coordinate 56,837,394 of NC_063218.1, read as the reverse complement.
TGCAAATGGTGCAGTACCTGAAAAGGGCAGATGCCCACCCTCTCATTTCAAAACATTTCAGGCTATAAAATATGCCACACTACCAAGACCTCTTCTTTATGTGTGCAGTAATGGGATCTGTGGGATATATTTTTTTATTAGATTCAGTGGTAGGGAGATTTTATTGCTGTGTGTTGCTGAAGGGTGGCTGCAGTTCAGAAGAGACAAAGTGACCTTCCTGTATATTGTGGAGTTTGCCAGAATAATTCTGGGAGTAGCTGAAGGAAAATTTCATATATGACAGGTGCTACAAAAGGCTGTAATACAGGCAAGGAAAGACAAAGACAGTTATGAGAAATGTGCAATTGTAATACAAGGTTTCTAACGTTCTGATATGAAAATGAGTTTTGTCACCTCAATACATGAAGAAACATTGCTGCAGGTGCTGATTGGGAATGTTAAGGCCTAATGTCACCCTCCTGCAGGCTAACATCACCTCTAAGATAAGGATGTTGCAATAATAATTTAGGATAAGGTGTTACATCAGCCAATTGAATATTCATTTTGAATAGTAGCTCCTTTTGCTGTGGTTAAATTAAAAGAGTGTTTTGGTTTAGCAGCCATGTGTCATGTACAGGAGCAGCACTTCCTTCTCTGCACATATCTGAAGAATGCTCTTTTCCAGCCTTGCTAACTCATTTAAAATAGCAACTCTTGTGCTGCTTTTGACCTGGAAGGACAAAGGATTGACCACACCTCTTCTCTCAGCCCACCTCCTTCCAAACCCATGGGGCTGGAGGAATTGGGATAGAGGTGATGTGTTTCTGCTCTGGAGAAGAATGTGCTACAAACCATATCTTTCTCCTCTTCTCATGCCCTGATTGCATCCATAGCACTTCTGGCCTGGGACTGCATGGGATGTCATTGAGAAACTGTAAATGTCAGGGTTTGTGGAGACTGCTTTGGGGATGGATGCCGCTGGGGGAGTCTTTCTATCTCTGTGCATGTGCCCATGCAGTGTCCCAGCATCTGTCAGAGTAGGCAGCATAGCCCTCCTGTAGATTGTTCAGGAGCAAAAATGTGCCAGGGCTGTAAATGACATTCTGGGGGACGGATATTTGAAGCAGCCAGTAATTGATGCTAATTCAATTATACTCTGTATGATTTCAGGGGAAGGCCTATGTCTTGAGATTTTGTCACCATGGTGGTATCATAGGTACTGAGAGCAATTAGCAGCAGTATTCAGGTGATGTGCAGTTGGAAGGGGGAGAAATTTTATTTTCTCTGCATGGATTCTAGTACAGAGAATCTGCCCACCTGTGTAATGTTACTGTGCCTGCATTCCTCAGTCAAAATGTTTGAGTTGTACTTTGCTGTGTTTTTAAAGGGTTTACTGCCCTTCTGCGTTCGTGTAGGTGATGTTATTTTTTGCTATGTTCTGTGAATCTGAAAAGTAAAATACACGTCCATGTAGTATAACTGAATAAACAAAAAAACTAATAACTAATAAAGATGATATGCAGCTGTCCTAACCAGGATTTAGGGATGAGGATTTCATGCCCTTAGTGTGATGTTGGTGATTCACTGCTGGAGTCTGTCTTTGCATGTAAATAGACACTAGAAGAAGGAAGACTTATCTGAGAAAAAAGTTTGTATTCTATTCTAAACTTGGCAAATACCTGGAGTTACCATAGCAAATCTCAAGGGAAATATGCACATTAGGATGCTAGTCTTCCAGACAGCCCAGTTATAGCCTGTGGATAATGTCTGTACCACATTGTTCTCTGCATCTCAGTGGGCCACAGCAATAAACCCTCCCTGAAAGCAGATGTGACCATATCTAGAGATTTGGCTGGAACTTAAGCCTGGATGGCTGGCTGCTTCCACACAAATTGGAATGTGATAGTGGGATTTTAATAGGAGGCTTCCTGGGTATTCCTATGCATGCATATTAATCAAGACATGATAAACCAGATTTGGAATCAACAAATAATTATTTAAGTTGTAGCTGCATAATTTATGGCAGTCACAGACTGTTCCTGGGAAAGGAACTGAGCAAGTGGAACCTTGGTATTTTTTGCAGAAGCATTGAAGTTTTGTGATGGAATTGTTGAGTACAGCCTGTTAAACATATCATTCACTCGTTTTTGTAGGTTTTTTGCCTAGAGATATTAAGAAAGACTGGGTAAACTGTGAAAAGAAAGGTGCATTACGCTGAAACCCATGGTAACAACAGCTAAAAACTGAATACAAGGAAGCAAACGTAAGGGGGAAAAAAGCCTTTTCTCCAATGAGTCAAAGTTTTGACGAAGATCATTTGTTACAAGGATCAAGTCCTAGGGACTCTTTACCTGAAGGCTGTACATGTTTATGAGGACAACTGCAAATCTTGCCTTCTCCAGTATTTCCCAGCATGATAAAGATGCTCTTGTCAGATGATGGGACAAAAAACCCCCCTCAAAGCCCCCAAAACTCCCCGCAATAAGCAACCATCGAGTCCATATTTCGTAAGCACTATCTTCTGGTTTATAACCGAAAATCTCTGCTATTAATGATGTCTGCTCTTTTTTTTATTTGACAGGAAATACGGTACCAGCAGTGTTTGCCATTCCAGCAAACCGACCTGGCTTCACGGGCTATTTTATCCCGACTCCACCCACCGCCTACAGGAACCAAGCCTGGATGCCCTATGCTGGAGAGAATGAGTTGCCAGGGCAGTGGGCAGACTCTGTAAGCACCCTTGCTTTTCTAACCACCTGTGTTTTTTCTGTGGTTTGCACAGGAGGGGTTTTCAGCAATTCTTCACTGCTCTGCAAAGAATCTGATAAGGATAATTTTTTCGTGAGTGGAAATAATCTCTAGTAGTGAAAAGCCATAAGAGAGGGAATAGATACTTGAGCTGTTCATCACATGAGCTGTAAGCAAGGTCTTTAGAGGGTGGAATCATTCACTAGGTTAGGGCCTGGCACCTGTTTAAAGTTGGTGGGTTAGATGTCATTTTTCTTTCCCAAGAAAGGTTAAGTATTTGGATAGACTTGTGTCAGGAGAAGCTGATGCTGCCTCTCAAGGTGGCCTTGTGCTGTTTGAAAGCTGGGGAAGCATCTTTCCCTCCTGGAGGCTTCTCTCAAGACAGCCTGACTCCCAAATCTTACCTCCCAGCACTGCTGCAGCCCTGCTGTGCAGTGTTTCAAATCCTCCTGAGGGCTGGAGTGACAGATCATAAATTAAAGAATTAATTGCACAATCCTAGACTGGAACAGATGTAATTTTTAGCTCAAAGTAAACCTACATTTCAAAGAATTGAAGTTGAAACATCCTAAAATGAATTACAGTAGTTTATCATGTTTGAAACAATTTCTCGAATGTAGGGCTTTTTTTCCACTAGGGAAAAAAAGATCAATTCTTCTGCTTGAGCTCACATCTGGTATTTATGCAGAACCACTCTGGCTAAAAAACCTGGGAGATAGATTCTATTTCCTTGTGCAAATTGTCAACAGGACATTTTAATGAATTGCAGTTGAAATCTAAGTTGGCTTTGAGCAGCTAAGCAAGAGACAGCACAATCATATAAATGTTCCTGGGGGCAGCTATTTGTTGTTCGCTCTTTATTACTGTTCCTGATGCCTGTGAGGAAAAGAATTCAGTATGACTTTGAGATGCAAGTCTGAATTTGAAGGCTGAACTGTCAGAAAAAAAGCTGTTCATTTGTAAGCTGAGCACACCTGCTGATGTGCCCCTGACACCTGAAGGCTTGTGATGCTGTGGTATAAATTTTCTTCTCAGAGCTGCCTTTTAAAGCATGAAAAACTTTATTTTCCTTTGTTGTTGTTGTTTTGATGCTTGTTTGTTTATTTGTTGTGTGTGTGTTTTTAACCCTTCTGACATTTTAAATCCAGGGGGCCTGTTGTATCTCAGCAATGATTTTAAACTTTTTCTCTAAGAAGGAAAAAAGCCACAAAAGAAATAAGGAAATTTTACTTGTCTTCCACTCATTTTCCCTTTTTTCTCTCTACTCTTGACTGCAATCCCATGGAAAAGGAGTCAAGTATCACTTGTCAAAAGTGGAGACTGAAACAAATGGTTCAAAACTGCAAACCAAGTCTCCAGCCCCCATCTCCTTCCTCTGGAAGGAGAGGAGTATAACCCTGTTGTGGGTTTCCTTTTCTTCAGGGAAAGAGGAATGGAGAGAGATGTAAGAATCCGTCTGAAAAATAACCATGGCAATATGAAATTCAAAGGACACAAATGTCCCTTTTAACTTCACTTACCCATGACAGAGCTTTAACAACTCCTTTTTACTCAGATTTTCATTCCTCTGGTGGCTTTGTAGAAGAGGTAAATATGTAGAAACCACTGAAGTTTCTGTAATGAATTTGCAAATCTGTCGAGAAATTGTCTTTATTTTAAAATCATTACTAGAGGAACTAGTAATAGCATTAGCAACGTAACACAGTCAGAAAGCCTGAACAAAAGTGAAAAGCATATAAAGGTCTGAAGTAATACTCAGGTTTTCTCAGTAATACTCAGAGTTTGAATTTCTGGACATGTCCTGGTTTCTGAGCCTCTAGATTATAGCTTGATCACACTTCGTAGATTTTCTTACAATTATTAAGAAGCTTAATATCTATAAGATTCTTTATTTTTCACGCATTTCTGCTAGCCTAGACTGCAAACAAGGGAGTACAGGAAACGGGAGATTTGACAACAAAGAGCTATCCTGTAAGCTCAATTACTCTAATATATTATTCTCTGAGACAAATGGTAAGTATTGAGACACTAAGTTTTGTGGGACAAGGCAATTGTATCTGACAAAGCACTTCTTTTCCAAACTGCCTGATGCTGCTTAGTGAAAACAGTAACCTGGTGGCCTCTAGTGGCGTGTTCACACGTTGTACTACCAAAATCATCTTTAGAAGAGCCTATTGTAAACTGAACAGAGGTGCCTGCATCTAATGACCACTTTCATATCACACCTGCTTCCTGTATTTGTCTCATCACACCATAGTGAACATGCTTGACATTCTCTTCAGCATTTGATGGATGCCCAAGGCTGTGTAGAGGATGTGTAAATCTGGTCAGGCTTCTGACATAAAGCCTTCTTCAAAATTAAGGCCTGTAGATTCCTGTTTCATAGACTTTTGGACATCATAAATAATATTTTTATTTGATGCATTAAAGTCTTCTGAGTGCTATAAAGACTGGTATTGTAGTCCATGGATTTGTGAAAGAAATTTCATCTCTCACAGTGACTAAAGGGCCTACATTTTTATTTTAGTTTTAGCTGGTATAACAATGGTGCTGAAATCTGTGAAGGTACAAAAATTATGAATTCCCCATGTAATTCTGTTAAACATGGCAGAAATCCTGACACTTCTGAGCAGTCAAACATCCCTTTCAGTCTTGAGCTTCCAGCTGGCACACCTAAGCTTATCCCTGTTTTCTGGATCTAGTGAGTTTCTATTAGGAGCAGTGAGACCAGACACTTGGCTGGCTTGGATTAGACAGTAGATGCAAATCAGAAAACTCTGCTTTTCCCTTCTAGGATTTTTGGTGTACTAAAATCATGCTGTCTATTGAAAATCAAAGTGCTTGTTAAGCAGAGAGCACACTTTCAGAAAAACCTCTATCGTTGGACTTTTTGAGGTGATGATAAATGAGGACACACAGAGTTTTCCCTGTTTTTGCAGCCACAGATGGGACATTGACACGTGCATAAATGGCACATGCCAAGACAGGCATTTGTAAGCAGAAGCTGGGAATTCTGAGGTTTGCATTCCCTTCATTTGGTCCTCTCTGTCACGTCTGACTGTGGCCCGGGGAGGTTTGTGGTACCTGGCAGGTGGCACCGCGGATGGACTGTTCTGTATAATTGTGTGTAATTGCCACTCTCCACAGGTCCCACTCCCTGGCTACATCGAGGCTTACCCGAGGCCCCGCTACCAGCACAGCTCTCCGTCCCGCCTGCCTCGGCAGTACAGCCAGCAGGGCAGCCTGCACCCCAGCCTGGAGCAGGCCCCGCTGGCATCCACCGCCGCTTCCCAGCAGAGCCTGACCGACAACGACCCCTCCGACGCGCCGCTCACCAACATCTCCACGGCTGCCCTCGTCAAGGCGATCAGAGAAGAAGTGGCCAAGCTGGCCAAGAAGCAAACAGATATGTTTGAGTTCCAGGTCTAGTATCTTCTGAGCACAGTATTTGTAACTTGCGACCTGGGATAGCCGAGAAAGCAACTCCTTTAATTTTCAGCTACAAACTTCCTGTGAATTGTGCCAAAGCGATGGCATTTTAATCTGTCTGAAAAGTCAGCACCATGAAATGACTTACAGCAGAGCAACAGGACTCTGAAGACATGAAATTCTGCTTTCCAGCTAAGGAAAAGCTGCCAGGAAACTGTTTCATACTGGTGAGATCAACCATATGCAATTGTTGGTCACTTTGCTCTCGTACTATGACCTATCATCACTAAAGATGCTGCTGAACATGCCAGTGCCACAAGAAGTTTCATTTGCAGACCCAGAGGTAGAGCTGCTGAAAATAACTTCTGCATGCTGAAACTTTGATTCAAGGAGAAAAAACCTGCAGAACATGGTTTGCTGAAGGCCATGGTCGGCGTGGCTGTGGCCACATGAATTGTTTGCTGTGGGACATTGTATAAGGGGCACTGATTCCAGCAATGCAGAGTCATTTCAGCCTTTTCATTCCAGACACTGTATTCAAACCAAAAGAATTCAACATGATTAAATTATACAAATGAGAGTCCTGTAAATTGCTCCGAGTCTCTTCATCCTTTTAACAGTACAAAGAAGTGAAAGAAGAGAGGACTGTGAAGAAGGTGAATGACATTTCGATACTTGGTGGCTACCTTGTCCCTCAGTGCCACCGATGAGTTATGCAGCAGATTTTTTTTCAGCGTGAGAGAGTACAATGCATGAAGAGCCAGCAAAGGATATTGGTGCTAAAAGCTTCCAAGAGAAATGAAAAAAGGTTATTCGTGTTTGCTCTATAATCAGGCTTTTCACTCTGAATGCATGTGAAGCTGGTAAACCTGAGACCTTTAAATCCTTTCAACCTGAGAAAATGGATACGCCTGCTTGGACAAGAAAACCTCTGTCCAACACAGTGCTTTTTTCACTTTCTTTACCAATGCTATCTACTAAAGTGATGCCAGAAAGTGCTACCTGAAGCTGCAGTTGATTTTGACGACGCTGGCATGGTGAATGCGCACCCAGGAAGTTCTGAATGTAGAGGACGTAATTACTATATTAACATGTAAATAAGTTAACAGTTACATGAATTAACAAAAATACTAATGTTCTGTGAAAAAGAGAGCATTGCCAGAAATTATGTTGACTTTATATTGTGCAAGATAACGGTCACTGATTGTTACACTGCGTTGTGGTAAGAATCCAATCCCAAAAGAAAGTCAAACCACTTGGATGGGAGAGTAGTTAATATTTTGCAGTTGTACAAACTAGTTGGAGATCATGAACAATTGTTTTCAGTTCCTTCAGCAATGAGCTTCAGGAGCTGAAGTTGTTGCAAAATTTGTTGTGTTGGGCGTGTTTGATGTCAACTGGAGTTAAAGGTAATGTCCTTCATTTCAGTAGGTTATTTAGTTATCCTCAATTACTATTTTGTCTGATCATATCATTTCCCTGAGTTTCTTTGGTCTTAACTGATATGAGAAAGGGAACTTGGTTTAGCTTTTCGGCCATCAGTAAATTGAGAGGAGAGAGAAGACTAGAATAGGGGATAGAAGGAGAAATTGATGAAGCACAAACTTCTAAAGCAGAGCTATTTTTCCCCCTAATAATTATATTATAAACCCTGACTGAGACTGTGATGCATAATTATCCTAGAATATACAGACATCTTCTGCTCCAATACCTTGGATATTGCGGAAGCGTTTGGAATGCTAGTTAATCTTTCAATAAATGTGAAATTTCATTTTTATTATTTAAAATCAGATATAAATAAAATGTATTTTTGTAATTTCTATGTATATATGTGCTGTATATTTATATAAGTGACTAGTCTGCTATAGTCAGAAAATTTCCATAAACTAAGTGGAAAAAAAGAAAGAGAAAGAAAGAAAGAAAGAAAGAAAGAAAGAAAAACCCCCTGATAATTTTAATGATCAATATAAACATGCTATGTCTGAAGTACACAAATATACATTTGGATGACTTGGATACTAAACAACCAAAGAAACTCAATCTTTCATATAAATACAAGTCTAGTAAAGACTGACTGCTGTCTCAGTTACCTGTCAGCCAGATAATACTGATCTTATCAGTGTAATACAACACAGCCAAATTGTGTCAAATCAATAGCTGGCTAAGAGCATCACACTTTAGAATAACAACTGAAAAATACTGGGCCAAACTCAGTGTGCCACAGAAGAGACTTGTTCTGGTTGGCTTCAGTGGGAATTTCACTCACTGAGAGCAAGGCTGAGTTTCTCTATTTGGCTTCATCTATAAAAGCAAATTTCACTAGACCCCCTTGAAGAGCATTCTGCTTATTTTTCAGTCATTTGGATCACTGTAACAAAAGTGCAGACACAATGGAAGAGCAGCTGACTTTTATTTAGCCTAAGCTGGTTCACAGCTGGCTTGACGTAACCTGGGAAGCGAAACCTACTCTTAAGTCGTGTCAGCCACATTTTGCATCAGCTTTATTATCTCAGTTTTGGAATGATTTTTCTATGTAGCCCAGCGAAATTTTGCAAGTGAATGGGCCCTTCTATGCAATGGGAGTGAAGATGTGCTGTGTAATAAATTTCTCTATCTTAGACTCCAGTTTTGCAGAGTTATTCTGAGGCTGAAAGTACGGAAGCAACTGTGATCCCATGGATGGGCACGCTGAAGCCATAGAGCTGGGAAGGGTAATGTAATGATGTATTCCCAAAAAAACGTCACAGGAAGCAGGACATTCCAGTTTTAAACAGCATCTTTTGGACACTTAGCTCTGTTTGTAAGTCTGTTCCCATTCTTAAATTTCAGCAATTTAATAGTGCTATTAAAAAATATGTGAGGGTAAAGTCTCATATACCTTACATGATGAATCTTGTAGCTTGCTTGGCAACTAAAAATTTTGGAAAATACAGAGATGTCCAGGGTTTGGATGTCTGTAGAAAACAGGAAAATCCCAAACAAAAGCATTTAAATGGCCTTCTAGAAAGAAAAAAACATTTCAGTAAAGTTAAACAAAGTACTCTTCATACTTCTGAGGAAGAGCTGTTAGAGTTTCGAAATTAATTTTGTTTGGTGTTATTATGGACTATGTGCAGTCTACTGAATATTTCCTGAACCATCACTCTGAAACCATTGTGGTGCACTTTATTCAGAAAACCATCTTACATTCTTCGTTCATAATGCCTTTTTATCCTGTTTGTAATATGTTTCTGTATTTTTTTTTTTTTTTAAGTATAAAGTAAGATTATATCAAGACAGTAAGGACATTCCTGGGAAAGAAAAATCATGCTGTAATATTTATACTGTCTGAGCACAAAGCAATGATAAAGTGAAAATATAGTGTATAAATAATTTGTAATATAATAAACATTTTGTATGGCTACAATTACAATATAGTTTTTCAATACTGATTTCAAAGAAGAAAGTATTTGTGTTTAAAGTTTTAACCTTGTTGAGATATATCCATGCCATTTTTACTGAGAAAAAAGCAGTAATTCAGCTTTTTCTATTTAATGCCCCAATTTTCTTTAAAGATATGTTGAATGTTTAGGTGAAGGTACTGTTTTCTGTGTACACAAAATGTTGATGTTCTGACCACTATTTGTCTTGAGATTTGTAAATCACCAGTAGAAACAGTTGCAAATGAAACAACATAAAATTCCTTCTTGGCATGTGTGTACTGACCACTTTCAGCTGGTAAACTACATGTGACATTTATTAGCATCAGTAGAATAGTAACCTTAAAAGGACAAGAGGGCACCTGTTGACAGTCATTTCTTGACTTGTTGGCAGTCATTTCTTGACATGTTATCTGGATTGGAGAGAAGCTCTAGCACTCAGTCTAGAAATATGAGTAATATTTGTGTGTCACAATATTATGGGTAGAACTTGATAGAAATGCATGCAAATCCTATATGTAGAAATGAGGATTTTGAGTAGTCATCATTTTTTTCAGATGCTCTCTCTGAAAAGATGAAACACATAAGAAGTGTAAGATAAAAAGGAGAGGCAGGTAGAAAAAGTGAAAATGGGTTGAGTGGCAGAATTATTTTGTTTAAGGCTGATACATACCAAGCTGACCACAGTTTCCATTGCATTTCAAGATGTGTGACTGTTAAAGAATGAACCACATTTTAATGCATGTTCTTTAGCCCTGCATTGCCCATATAAGAGCTGACTGCCAGTTTCTAGAAGTCTGAGGGAGCTTGAAAGCAGCAAGTTTTCTGAGCTCGCAGAAGTCACTTCATTTTGCTGGCCCTGTTCATCCTGCACACATCTGAGCAGCTCCAAACACTGTGTCCAACCAGTTACTGTCCTGGTCTTGCATTTCGTGCACATTAACAAATTCCAGTGGCTTCCCATCCCTCACTGACGTGAAATGGCATAGGGAGAGGGATCTTGCATGTCACTCATACCTACTAGAAAATGGTTGTGTTTGGCAGCTTTCCCTTCATGGGTTAATTTTTAACTCCAGGACTGAGCAACAGATTTCTTTTTTGTTTATCAAAATAATTCTAAGGTTTGTTTTTATTTCTTTTTCCATTTTTAAGGATAAGAGTACTCTTTGAGAATGCTCTTTTTGAATTTTTGCCTTTCTCTCATAAATAAATAATGCAAAACTCAACTTGTGGAGGTGAGATTTATATAGGTCAGTAAATATATTGCATACTGACCTGTCCTTTAAAGGAAACTTTCAGGATGGCCAAGTCATAAAGGCAAAGCTGGTTAATACTGCAGAATCTCTACTGAGAATAACTGCATTGCCCATCCTTGATCAAAATTTTTTTGCTGTGCCTCAAAAGTGAAAAGCAATCAGAAAATTCCTCATCTGATGATTCCTGTCATTCAGGAAACTTTGTGCTTGGGCTATGTACAAGACATGGGAGATAAGATAGAGATTTCTGTGGGGTTCTGAGATGGATAAACTACCCTGTGTAACACAGCTGCCCTTTGGGTGACCCTTAATACCAACAGACATAAAAACTCCAGCCACCAAAGCGATGTGGCAGAAAGGTGGTTTAGGTCCTGATTTTAAAACTATGACATTTCATGCTTTCAAAATCCCCTTAAGACCATACTCTTATGAGTAGTCTATCATACTCATGTGTATATATATATTTGTGTGTGTCAAAAAATATTTTTTCAAAACTGGTTCTATTTGTCTATCAATTTGTCCCCGTTCATTTCAGGTTCCTTAAGGTGTACAGAGGCAAGTGAAGAGAAAAATCTCAGAGCTGTTCTGTTATGAAGCTCATGAAAGATGATAAATGGGCTTTAAATAGTTAGGTGGTCAAATGTATAGTAGATGTCTTGAAAATAATTACAAGTATCATGAAGAGGTGTTTCAGGAATTTGATTTTTTTTTTTTGCACTTGTTAAAAATAATTCTTGTTTTAAGAAGTGCCTGACTTCATGAATTTTCCACACTCGATTCATACCCAAGGAGTAGGTTGAAGCTATATTGCATTCTGTAAATAATTTTGTAACTTTATAAATGCACGTTTACCTACTGGGCAATAACGAGTGCAAAGGATTGTAAATCACAAAGAAAGGTGATTCCACTGAGTACGATATTTAGAGAGCAGGTGAATTTATCTTCCAAAGTATTCCCTCTTCACTGCAACCCTGTGCATTTCTGTGCTGTGTAAAGCAGTGTCTAAACACCATAACACACCTGGCAAGGAGATCTGGATGTAAGTAAACTTGAACTTTATCTCTGTCTTTATCTAATACTCTCCACACGGCAATAAGGAAAAAAACCCAAACGCTTTATCCTACACCAAACAACTTTTAATATTTCTTTCTAAGACAAAGAGACTGGGAAGACTTTTTCATTTCATCTTGGTATTGACTTCTGCAAGCTGTATTCAAGGTCATACTTGATAGAAAAAAAATGAGAGTGAAGCCCAAATTTTTGGAAAATATGATAGAACCCATCTTACTGAGGCTTAAATTCTTATGCAGGATTTAACAACCCAACAGAAGCAGCTCAGGCCCGACAAAAGGGTCAGTTCTGCGCAGTTCTTTGGATCTCATTAGAAAGCATGTTTGTCCAGCACAGATGCTCCTATGCTTTTTGACTTTTTGTCTTCATTTAATGTCTTTCCTGCCATTGCCGTGCATTCTAAATTTGAGTTTTACATTGTGTACCCAAAGAAGTGCACTCTTTACCTTGCTGATAGGCTGCTGGTGTGACAGAAGTAGTCACCAACACGTGACAGAATTTTTAAATAGCCATGGCATTGCATGGCTTCAGCCCACGTTGTGCTTTGTATGTTCTCCTATTAGTGTTCAGGAAAAACACAGCTGTAGGTAACATTTTCCACTGAAATTACTGGCAAAACACCTGCTCCCTTCAAGGAGAACAGTGCTGAGCCAGTAATCCCCCAGTAAATGAGCCATTACAAGTATCTTAAAACTGTACCAAGAGAGGAAGAATGCTGTCTGGTCATGGGTGGCTGGAAATTGGGAGACTGAAGGTTGGTTTGCTCTTCTTCAGGATTTTGGATTGGTCCAAAATGTGATTGTGCCTCAGTGTCCCATCTGTAGGGCAGGGTGAAGGGACTGCCTCTCCTCACTGCCCTGCTGAAACGCTGGAACCCTGGACTGTGATGGATACTTTAGTAAGAAGCACTATTTATTACTTCATGGAGCTTTGGTAATTGTTCAGGACTATAAATTACCTGTTCCTATGGTAGCATTTAAATGTCAATTTACAAGGGAAAAAACCCACCTCTTGACAATATTTCAGTGTGTTCTAGGAAGCCTTTCCAATAACAGCCTCTACACTTTTTTACAGAGATTTACAGAATTTATATCAATAAATCGTCTCACTTCCCAGGCAACAGATCTCACTTTCCAAGGAAATGAACTTTTCTTACGTCTTTGAATTGTGGAAAGGACTAGCTCTGCATGATTACAAATATCCATGTTATCTTTGGTGTTCACAGCTTGATTCAACTGAATTGTAACGGCTGTGTCTGTGAAACTTGCTCAAAATTTATGAGATTTTCAGCTGTAAGTGGGAAAACTAATTTTCTGAAGCTGCAAAACTGAGAGCAAATTTAAAGCCGAGTCTAGGGATTAAATCGAAAGAATAAGAAAATAAATAATTAAAATTTTATACTATGCAATCAGAAGGAAAATCTCCAAGAACTGGTATGTAAACCCATGCTGATTGGTAGAATTTTACATATGACTGAAAAGGAGGCATTTAAAATGTTCTGGGTCATTACCAAATTACTGTTTTTACTCTGAGCCATAGGGTGATTCTAGAAGTAAAGCTTACGAGTACATAGAATAGTTCCTTTCATGTTAGTGGCTATAGCTTAGCTGAAGTTGTACGTGTGTTTTCCTTGGCAATTTTGCACATGAAATAAAATATGTCTTAAAATCTGAGTTGCTGCTTATTGGTTGTTCCTGCCGTGTCCTCTTCTTTAGAGCAGCTGAGCCCTGTTTTCCTTGGAGCTGCCAGGCTTTGTAGGGGTCCTGTTACTCATGCAAAGGACAGGAAGGGGGTTTTAAGAACTCCACAAGTCTAACCCATGTATTCCAGCTGTGGCATTCCCTCTGTGGAAAGGTGTTTTCTTCCCTTGCAGAGGTGAGCAGGGCAGTACCCAGCAGGCCAATCACATCTTGTGATTCTGTGTTTCCTTTGTGAATTTTTGTTCTCACCTTAACATCCTCTATGCCTTCCCCTATAATTCAGTCAGTTATTGTGGTTTTTTATATCATTTACTCAGGCCTAAGTTTTGTGCTGTCTGTCTGAAGTAAAAGGAAGAGGAAAATGCAGCTATGTGCTTTTGACAGGACTGCTTTTGTGTAATTTGTGATGCAAGAAATTTGGAATAAAAATTTCCTTTTACTACTACTTTGTACTTTCAGAGGAAAAAAGAGGCAGGAAAGGATCTTCCAAAAACAGAGGTAAATGAACTTCCTAGTGTACATATCACTACTAAGGTTCCACATGGATGGCATAGTTAGGATATAATTTTTAAAATGTATATATGTATTTATATATTTTATATTTATGCTGTGACTTAATATGCCTCAAGGGGTTGTTCTGGCTTTTCTGAAGATGCACCAAAATCTGAGCCTATTTCACAAATGTATGTTTTTACTGTGTAACAGAAAACAACTGACTCGTGTTATCAATAATTATATGTTTCCTTGGAAAAGACAAATGCACCACTTATGGAATGCATCCTGATTGGCAGCTCCTTGATCCAGTATCTAGATATCAGTGACCTTAAGAAACTCTGCCTGCCAAACAGAAAAAAAGAGGACAAGTTTCCCAGAGTTAAGTGCTGCTCAATTACCCTCCTTCACATTGAGATATTAGCTCTGGATTTTCAGGGCAGGAGAATCTAAAATGCAGCACACGCTGCTGAAAACAGAAAAATCATTTTATGATGGCTTACTGCTTTTGGATTTCCTTTGTAATCTGTCCCTCAGCTAATTAAGGCAGCTTGACTTGAAGATTAATTTAAGATCTAATGATCCATTGTAATAAGGCTGAATATCTATTTGGAGAATTTCAACGTGGCAAACTCAAACACAGCAGTCTGAAATTTAATGGACCCAACTGTTTGGTATAAAATAATTTAAAGTTTAAATGCATTCTGGTTTTTGAATGGCTTTGTATCTCATTTTTCCCATCAGAAAGCAGCCAAGGCCATTTGAGGTTTCAGAAGTGGGACCCGAGGGCACTCCTTGGGGAGCACCTGGGTATCACTGCAGGTGCAGACATGGCTCTTTCATTGCTCAGCCCTCAGGCTGGCTGTGAAGGTGTGACACTCTGCTTTTTGAGAAGCTTGCTTTGTTTAGGATTGGAAATGGGAGCAACCTACTGATGTTCTGAGATCTCTGCCTATGAATCAAATTTGTAGCCTAAGATTTCTTTCTGAAATGCAATAGGGGTGGATTTGTTGAGTCACAAGGCAGCTACATGAAAGAGATCTGAACTGTGCCAGCATCTAAATGTCAGGTTTAGCCTCCCTTGAGCAATCCAAGAGAAGAGAAACAATTAAAAAAATGAATGACACATTCTTTGTGAATATAAGAAAATGCAGTAAGAATGCTGTTCTATTTTATCTTAATGGCTTAAATTTTACAAAAGAAACTATAAACAGATCAGCTTTGAGATGAAACCATAAGTCCCCAGATGAGAGCAAATTACTGGATTTAACAAGGCCAGATGGAAACAGAGCAGAAAAGTAAAGGTAAATAAAATGTTTAGGGGCAAATGAAAATCAGCATATGTGCCATTATGTATTAACAGCCTGTTTTTTCTAGAGAAAGGGTTTTGACCAAAGCATCCTGATGGAGGAGTGCTGTGGGTGACACTGGCCAAGGGTAACTATTCTGCAAAATTCCATGATCCAGATGATTTTTTTCAGTAGATGTGTGTCCCCAGGCACCTCTAACTGAGATTACACATTAACTGACGTTATTCCTTGCATTATCACCCCATAATTAAACAAGTGTTGTTTCAACATAAAGCCCACATGAAAAACAGAACAACAGATGGAAAATATTTAAACTGTGTGCCATGAAAAGCAGCTCTGTTTAAGCCGAGAAAACCTGAGTGAATAATGGATGATGAGAGCTGGATGTCAAGTGAAAGACTTAGTAAAATCTGAGAAGTAATTTTTAGGAAGCAGCAATTCCATGTAACGGAAACCTTTCTAGGCCCTTGCAATAACCTTGGAGAATTTAGGGTGGTTTAGGAACGAAATTGATCTGGAGATTGAGAAAATGAAGATAGTTCCTCTGCTACCTAACTTGATTTTAAAGCTCTTGCTTCTGCACAAAGCCTTTGAGGGCCTCTGTGTATTGGCCCTTTTTGTCCAATCCAAGTTTGTTTTCTGGCATTTAGTTTGGGCACTAACAAAATTCTCATTTTAATAGTAATCAACAATTTCTCTTTAACCATCCACATTTTCACAGCAATTAACTGTTTCTGCTTTAGCCTCAAAACCCTTTGAGAGACTTTTCATCCTCTTTCTGCAGAGGGAGCAGTGAAACACTGCAGCCCCGATTTCCAAAGTGTTCTGCTGTTCATTTGTAATCACATTAAAATGTGATTACTATAGTTTGATGATTGACAAATGGGAGTTATAAACTAGATTTTTCTTTTTTTAAAATATAAGCTCTGTGTACAGTAGATCAGAATATGGCTGGAAAGATTGAGGCAGTATAAGGATGAATGCTGCAGTAATCAGTAAGAGGAAATAAAATTTTGATATATTGTGTTAAAATATTTCAGAGCCGAGCAACTTGAACACAGTTTAAAAAAACAGAGATTAAAATATCACTCTTAAAGCTGTTTGCCAAAATACTGCAGCTTCAGGGTCAGTTGCTTTATTATTTTATGCTGCCACCTACTGCTCTGGAAGTAGAATAGAAAAAAGTAGTTGGTATCTTGTATCAGTCTATTTACGAGCCTATTTACTACTTTGTGGTGTTATTCTCCATGCCATGTGTGGCATTACTTTTTGAATGCTAAATGCTCTCCAGATCTTCAGCCTGTCATCCCTGCCTCTGTCCATTTTCCCTCGTGAAAGGAAGTGCCTTCCAAACATAAGGATGTTGTCACTTCAAAAACTGCCACAGGCTTTAGCCTAAGCACTGTTATTCCTGCAGTAAATAGTAGAATGTCAGTTGACAGTCAGTGTCATATGACTGCTCTGATAAAACCCAGCTCGAGCCACACCTTCTGTAATTTTGTGGTACACTAAAGACAATAAAGGAATACACTGTGATTGTAACACAGATTTTTATGTTAGCATGAAAGTAGATTTTTTTAAGCTGGTTTAGAGGCTTAGGACTTCTGACCATATCTATCTACTCAATATTGCACTTAATATACTTGGAACTAAAACGAAACAAAACAAAGCTCAGCCATATTTTGTACTGTCATTTCTATGTTTCCCAGCTACAGATATGGACTGCTGGGAATCCTGACAACAGCAGTGTTAATTTCTTAGTGTTTCTAAAGAAAACACTTCCTGTGTAAAGTAATTGGAGAAAAAAACAAAGTTAAAATACACAGTAGTGTTATCAGTAATTAGTACCAGACAAATAATAGACAAAAAAAGTCAACAATATGCTACACTTTTAATTTGGTAGAACAGCACACAGTGAGTAGAAACCCAATATTGAAGACCCATTAAAACACTCGATAGTGATACAGTGACAGAATATCCAGCTGAAATAATCCTAAGTATGCTGGTGGCCATTACTTCAGGTTCTGCATTGCTTTCATGCTTTGTATCTTCTTTTCCTCCAGTGCCTTCAGAATTTTATCTAAACAGGAATGAAATATAGTTTGTCATTTGTGATGTCATTAATAATTTACAATACTTTAAAGTAAAACAGATAATGTATTAAGCAAACTAATAATCCTTACAATGCCTTGGCTAGCAAATATCTGAAAACTAGAATTTCTCAAAATAACAGGTATTAAAAATGGAAGGAGGTGTGTATTGCTATAATGAAGAGAAAAGTATATGCAAACTACCAATCAGAACTTCTTTAGAGATCTTCCTTTGAATTCACATTTCTGATGGACATTTTTCCTGGGTTCTTGTAACCTTTGCACTCTTGAAAGTTTCCTGACTGGCAGCCTGTGGCCTTGCAGGAAATGATGAGCATCGTGTCCTTACAGTTGTTGGCCTTACCACTGGAACTCTGAGTACCATCATCATCTGCTGAACTATTTTATTTCCTGCATTTTCTTCCTGGCCAGCAGATTGTAAAATCAGAATGCCCAGCTCATTTATAATTTAAGTGGAGATTTTTTGGTTGGTTGGTGGTTTCTTTTTTGTGTGGGTTGTTTGGGGTTTTTTTTTGGGAGGCAGGTGTGTTTTGGTTTGGGTTTTTTTAACACCTCCAACTAACTGCGGCCTTTACATCAAAGCTGATGTACAACCGCCGGGGCTCATTACGAGTTGATACATTTTCTATGTACAAACTCCTTCTCTCTTGACTGGTGCCTGGGTTGGGTTTTTTGTTGACACTTAATGACTTTGGGGCTTTTGTTGCTTTGTGCAACAGTGACTACACCCGTACTTCTTGTGACTCCTCTAATTCGTGCCCTCAGCCGGCTACCCATGAGCAGTGGTAGCTGACACGGGACAATGGCTTTTCTCCCTGCGCCCCCGTGCTCCCGCACGCACCTGCGCTGCCCCCGCCGCGTCCCCGGGCTGGCTCTACGGCGCTGCGGGGCGGAGATACCCAAAACCCGCCCCACGCGCATCCCGTTTAGGGGTCACTGCCGGGGGGACCTGCTCCGCCCGCGGCCGGGCTGTGCCGGGCGGCGGCGGTGCCGTGTGCCCGCACCTCCACCGCCCCGCGCAGCGCTGGGGCGGGCAGCGCTGGCGGCTCCGCGGCAGGACGCGCACGCACACTGCCTGGCGTCGAAGCCGTCGCCGATGAGCGCCGCCAGCTCCAGCTCCTTAAGGCGGATGCCCAGCTCGCATATCTCCTCCTGCAGCTGCAGCTGGGCCAGCTCCGGGGGCCGCCGCGCCACATCCCCGGCCCGCGGCGCGCCCGGCGGGCAGCAGAGGCGCGGCGGCTCCGGCACCATGGGAGCGGGCAGCGCGGCGTAGCGGGGTGGGCCGGCCGCGGCCGGCAGCGGCTGCCACGGCCAGCACAGCGCGGCCAGCGGGGCCCAGGCGCCGCCGGCCGGCCGCGGCACGGGCTCGGTGCCGTGGAAGTGCGGGAAGTACAGCGGCGGCCACGACGGGCGTTGCACGGTCATGGTGCACGGTCAGCGCGGCCGCTGCCGGCCGTTGTCCCCGCGGCGCCCCGGGACGGCCCGGCCGAGGCCGGCGGTTGTCCCCGAGGCGTCCCGGGACAGGCCCCGCGGTTGTCCCCGAGGCGTCCCGGGACAGGCCCCGCGGTTGTCCCCGAGGCTCCCCGGGACAGGCCCCGCGGTTGTCCCCGAGGCTCCCCGGGACAGGCCCCGCGGTTGTCCCCGAGGCGTCCCGGGACAGGCCCCGCGGATGTCCCCGAGGCTCCCCGGGACAGGCCCCGCGGTTGTCCCCGAGGCGTCCCGGGACAGGCCCCGCGGATGTCCCCGAGGCTCCCCGGGACAGGCCCCGCGGATGTCCCCGAGGCTCCCCGGGACAGCCCGGGCTGGGCTCGGCACTGTCCGCTCCGGCCGGAGGCTGCCCCGTTTCTTTTCCTCCCTTGTCGCCTCTCCCCCGTGCCCTCTCCCAGCGCCTTCCCAGTTTTCCTGCGGAAAGG
Source organism: Corvus hawaiiensis (assembly GCF_020740725.1). NCBI lineage: Eukaryota > Metazoa > Chordata > Aves > Passeriformes > Corvidae > Corvus > Corvus hawaiiensis. The sequence continues at coordinate 56,817,966 of NC_063218.1, read as the reverse complement.
TGTTTTCACCCAGCGGTTTTATTTCTGCGCCGGGAACGTGGTGTTTCAAAGGGTGCGCCGGGCTCTGGAAGCAGCATTGGTTAAAAGAAGTGAAGAAGGCGCTGTCTTAAAAATCTTAACTTTTAAAGGTTTGTCTTCAGGCCGTGTGTGAAATAAGCCAGATACTGATGAGGGAATGGATGTTGGTGATGAAAATAGGGAAAAATCCATGTTCAGGTGGTTGCTCATGGATAGCTAATGCTCTGCATATCTGGTGTTCAGTCTGGTGTTCAGGATTAGGAGGTTGTGGAGATTTTGACAGGATAGGTGTTTCCCTACTCCCCCTTTTTTTTTTTTTTTTTTTTTTTTTTGTTTGTATTTGAGGATAAGACCTGTCACTAATACTGATTGGTTTCTATTTCTTTAGCCTTATCTCCTTCCATTAAATATGCTACGCCTCCTCCGGCCCTAGGCAGCAAGTGAGGGCACTGCTCATTGCTTCTGTGGAGCTCAGAACAGGCCAAAAAGACCCTCTCAGGCTTCCAGCAGGAGGACTTTTTGTCGATTTTGAGGTATTCTAGACAACCCTAGTAAGAGAGGTGCTGTACCAGTGCTGTTGATAGAGGACTGATGACTGCAGGGGCTGTGGAGGTTAGTTGGGATCAATAAATTTACTTAAAACAACGTGAAAAGCCCACTGCACTACTAATGCAGCCTTGAGTGGACTTCAACAGTACACAGCCCCTAAGGGACTGCTGTGTGCTGTGGAGTAAATTCCATTTTTAAAGCCTTTCCTTGAATAAAAAGAAAAGATTTTCTAGATGCAGAACTTCTGTGTACTTTTAACTGCAGTGCTGTGTGCTGTGAGCCAATACTCATGTGAATGTTTTGAAAGTTAGCAAATCTACAGATGCTAGCTGTCACTAGAGTGACAGTCAGTGTCCTGAAAAGTGGTAGGGATGGTAAAATAGTGGAAAGAGTCACTCAGTATTTTATTTTAATGTGCACTGTTAAGGGAGTGTGCTCTGACTTAGAGTCAATGCATGTTGTGTTACATGCAGTGTGCTTACATAATTAAAATTCTAGTGCCAGTACAGTCCTGGTACAGGTTCCACATTTTATAAATGGAACACACATATTTGAAATAAACACTGATCAGATGAGAAGTCTGATAACAAGGTTCTCTCTGGGCAGCCTGTTCCAGGGCTTGGTCACTGCACAGTAAAGAAGTTTTTCCTCATGTCCAGGTGGTTTCCTGTGCATCAATTTCTGCCCGTTGCCTCGTGTGCTATTGCTTGGCCCCATGGAAAAGAGCCTGCTCCATTCTCTGACCCCTCCCTGCAGACACTGACAGACACTGACAGGGTCCCCTCCCAGCCATCTCTCCTGGAGGCTGAACAGGCCCAGCTCCCTCAGTCCATCCTCATAAGAGATGCTCCAGTCCCTTTATCATCTCTGTTACCCTCCACTGGACCCGCTCCAGGAGCTCCTCACCTCTTTGTCCTGAGGAGCCCAAATCTGGACACAGCACTCCAGATGTGCCTCACCAGGGCTCAGCAGAGGGGCCAACCTTGTCCTGCTGGGAATGCTCTCCCTAATGCACCCCAGGATACCACTGACTTTCTTGCCCCCAGGGCACGCTGCTGGCTCAGGGGCAGTTTTTGTCCACCAGGACCCCCAGGTCCTTTTCCACAGAGCTGTTTTCCAGCAGGTTGGCCCCCAGCCTGTACTGGTGCATGGGGTTATTCCTCCCAGGTGCAGGACCTTTTGGCCTTTGCTGAATTTCAGACAATTCTTTTCTGACCATCAAGACTGTCGTGCTATGAGATGCGAGAAAACCTCTGCTTTTAGCAGAGATGTAATTGCCTTATGCAGCGTTACACACACATCAAACACCTGCCTTCGCCTTTGGCATTGAAAATCTGCTACCAAAATTGGGTTCTGCATATAGACAGGCTGACCATAAATGATAAAAAGATCAGAGTTTTGAGAAAAAAGGTGTCCATGTGTGGGTTTTGGCCAGCAGTTGCAGTAGGGCCAATAGCTACACAGGTGTGAGCCAGTAGAGGGAGGCAAACACACACTTGTTGGTGTGTCGCAGTTTGTCACATTTCTCACGTTCATCTCTGTGTATTTAAGTGCTGATATTTGAAGAGCTTATGAGAGTTTTCGTTTTGGAGAAGCAAATCTTTTACTTACCTAGCCAGCAAAGTCTGTAGTGACAGTATTCCAGCCACTACTTCTCTACATATATACATAAAAGCTCTTTGAAAGACTTTTTTTGTTGAGAGAAGTTAAGGAGAGTGACTTGAGATGGTGAAGTCTGAGGGAAGCTAAATGATTCTCATATTATTGGCAGTAGTAGTTAGACTGCAGTGTTAATGACAGTAACTACTGATACTCAGAAGTGCTGAGTGTGTGTGTGTGTGTGAATTTATGTTTTCACACAGATTGTTCCAAGTATCTGTAAAAGCCACAAAAGCTACAGCTCTTCTCCTTTAATGATAAATTTTTATGTCAATTTAAAAAACTTCAGATTTTCATCACTGACGTATCACGAAAAGTTGTAGCAAAAAGTTGGATTTAACATCTAATGTGTTATTTAAAATGTATACTAATAAATCATATTGTTGCACTCAGTTGAGAATTGTGTTGGTGTTTGAGCATCGATATTCTGCCATCTCTTCTTTTTAGTTCAGCTTTTTTCAGCTGAGTTGTCTTTTTCCCTGTCCTTTATAGTCGGTTTCATTGTATTGGAGTTCCTGGTTGGTCCAACAATGTATTTTATACCAACTTCTGGCTTTCAGCTCCCAAATTCCCAGCCTTTTTTGCCTGTCATTTGGATTCTGCAGCAAAAATTGCTGTATTCTCTCCTTTTTAGGAGAAGAGCTTCTAAAAACCTCTACAGGAACTGGTGTACTGTACTCCCAAAGCCTGTGTTTGCAGGCAGTGAGCTGTGACCTTCCTGCTCCCCTTGTTCCTTTCTGCTACTTGTGCTTGTTGTCTCTCACATTTGTGACATTTTCTTAATGAGAAGTAGAAGAGCCCTGCTATGTGTCTGAACAGTGTCTGTTCTGCCTCTGATTTGTCCCTTGTTTCCATTTGAAAATGTGTTGGTGCTGTTTGATGCAATCCCAATTTAGACACGTGACTTCTACCCCAGCGTATAATAGAAACGGTAGTAATTTTAATAAATGCATTAGATTTATGTGGCTAGGTTTTGGTAGCTGGAAAGAAGAGAAGCTACTGGCAGAAGCTGCTAGAAGCTTCTCCCATCTCTGATGGAGCCAATGCCATTGGCTTCAAGATGGATCTGCTGCTGGCCAAGGCTGAGCCAAGGATGAGTGGCATTATTTTCCCCCAGTCGAGTTGGTTTTGCCCATGACACTCACTGGTGTGGGATTTCTCCCTGCCCTTATCTCCATCTATGAGCCTTTTTTCATATTTTCTCTCCCCCACCCAGCTGAGGAGGGCAATGGTAGAGTGGCTTTGGTGGGCACCTGGTGTCCAGCCAGGGCCAACCCACCACAATAATCTACATTATTTGCTATGAATAATGTGTAATTGTTTTTCCTGAGTACATCCTGGTTTCAGTCCATAACCTGCAGGATTTCTCAGTGAAATTGATTTCAGAAGGATGCCACTCCCTTCCCTGATGTGTGTCTGGCCTGCCACATGTGTCACATTACAGTACTGCAAACCAGTATGAAGTGGGCTATTTATAAAGTCTCAGAGCACTTTGCCAGCAAACTTAAAATTAACAGAGAGCAACTAATTAACAATTATACAACTTGAAAGAAGTGCTAATTAAAAAGTTTTTAAGAGATGAATTTTCAATTGAAATGCAAAATTAACCGGAGACTTAGTGCCTGAAATAGAAATTTGGACTGATTAACAGAAATGCGAAAAAGAGCTAGCTGTGTAAGAAATGAATTTTTAATTTTTTCATCAGGTAAGTCTGTGCCATCTGAAGAAGATGTGCTGTTTTGGTTAGAAGGTATAAATCAAACTATTTTTCAGTGCTGTAGTTTCAGTCTTAACAGTGTTTATGGTGTGTTCAATCACACAAATCGGAGGAGCCATGACTCTGCCTCTCTCTGATGATTTCTGTGCCACTGAGTTCAAAACGCCTGCCTTATTTGAGGAACACAATAGGAGGTAAGAAACAAGAATTTTTCTTGAAGACAGGAGTTGCTTAAAGGCATTCAAGTCTGGTAACTGGGGAACCTTTTCATGTTTTGAGGTTTTTTCCTCTTTGTCATTATGTCTTGTTCTTCTATGCAGAGTTGGGATTGGGAATCTGGTGGCTTCAGGAGTGGCTTAGATGTTACATTTTTACCAGACACAGGGGAGCAGGGTGCATAAATAGAATTAAAGCAGCATTAAAAACTGATCTACCTACAGGCTCGCTGAGAATTTCTCTTGAAATTCCTTGGGTTTATGCATTTTATATTCTGCACGAGTATGTGTAGGGTGATGGAGAAGAAATGAGATTATTTTGGTAGAGCAGTGTAACGTCTGCATGTTAATTGAGCAGGTAAATACTTTGATTAGCTGTGTTTCTAACTCAAACTCAGTTTGTGCATCTGAGTTAATGATGGGTGCTTTTTCTTTAAATGTGAATCTTTGTCAAACCCTGATGGTTGTCTCCAAATATATCTCTAGGATGACCTTGTTTCTGAAATGTAATTTTTCATAGTCTGTCTCTTTCCAGGAGACTACATTGTTTTAGTTGTGTACTTGGCAATATAAAGGAAATAATGAGATGTCCTGTGAAATGAGAAAGCTGAATTCCACTGAGCATCAGACAAGAGGTCTGGGTTCAGTGCTACTGAAATGAGTCATCTCAGCAGGTGAGGTTGCTCAAAAAAGGCACAGTTCACCACATAAAAAAGTAAAGAGATCCCAATCCATGCTATGAATAGTCCTGAAGGCAGACTCACATCTTGTTCCTGGCTGTTATTATGCCACACTCCCAGACACCACCTGAAATTCCTATTTTAGAACCATTTAATCTTGGCTCAATAAGCTCTACTAGAGTTGACAATAACAAAGTTTACTTAACAGTATTCAAATGAGTTGTGTATTTTGTTTTTTCCTGTTTTGAATTGAATTGTCACCCAATTATTTTTCTTTGTGTGTTGGGAGTTGACACTGTCATAAATCTGTGCATTTTCAGATGGTGGTGTGATCTATAGGTCTCAAAATTTATTTGGGAGGCTTTATGCCTATAAAATTCATACGGGTTTCACAGTGAATATGCATATGCTCATAACTTAATTCAAATAGGCATTAACAAAAAAGCCTTTTCATGGGTCTGTAAGATTTGTTCTTTACACTATAATTATATATAATTATATAATATATATATAATTATAAATATTAATATATATATTTATTATATATATATTATATAATATATATAATTATATAATTTGTTCTTTTACACTATAATTAGGGACTAAGCATTGTTCTAAAAGCTTATCACATCTTTAAGGGTCAGCATTGTGTAATGTTTTTCAGAACTGTGTAAGTATTATTGGCATGTAAAGTTGTAAAGTGAGGTTTTTTCTACACTTTGCAATAGTTACTGTAAAATATAGTTTATCCTGATTATCCTCAGGATTAGAAGTGCTGCAGTTTGGAGATGTAGATGGTTTCCAATTATAGGAGCAGTGAAATGTGAGTGGTCTCTGATTTACTGGCGAGTCTCTTCAGAGCTTCAGCCTGTCCTATCAAGGAATGTGAAATCATGTCAGCAAGTGCAATCTTTGCTGCTTACATTAACTAAGAATAATGGAGACTGCCTTGTGCCAAACATAAAAGTGCAGTGATTGCAGTGGAAAGTGTATTATAATGGTACAAGAAGTTTCATTAAGAGTTGTTTTCATCACACAGCGTAGCTGATTCGGAGCAGAAACGTCATTCAAATATTTCAGTGCAATGCCCTTGCTCACTCTTACTGGTGCCATGCACTGATGAAATTATGAGAAAAGTAGCATTTTCTTTGAAGCCTGTTAAGGCTGCTTTATTAAAGTGTACAAACAAGATGTGTAGTTCATAAACAGGAATAGCAGCTGGTGTATGCTGACTGTTTAACTTTATGCTGTAATTAGCTTAACTTTGCTTGAAATATATTTTCCCTGAAGCATTAGTATTTCTAGGGCTTTTTACGCTTTAGGCAGGTGTGTTACTGTAGATTTTCTGCTGTCTTTGGAAAATTGTTTTCCTATCACTGCAACTAACTAATCTGGACAACAGTGCCCTAGTACAATGAAAGATGAAATTTCAATTAATTCTGGGGCACCTCTGCTGTTTTCTGGCTTTAAGGACTAAATAGTAGCAAAAATGTGAACAGGTTGTCTAATTTAGGCCCATGTTTGGGGGTAAAGGGAGGGAAAATATGGTGAAGACTTGCTGGCTATTGCCACACACACACAAATATGAAAGGAGGCAATTGTCTGTGAAAATGACCTAGAGGGAGAAATAAGAGCAGGGAGGGCACAAGGAGGACCTTGTGAATAGATGTCCTGTCAGGAGCATAAGGCACCCCTCCAGAGTGTTGCTTTCTAAAGATCAGGTATTATGTGCAATCTGGTGTATTCCAAAAGAAAATGGGAAATCTGATCACAAGAATTTTCCTAAGACCTAAGGCTAAGTCCTGGAGAGGGAACAGCAGCTGTTACTTATGGATGCCATCTCCTGCCTGCAGGGGATGGTGGAACAATGGGCTCCTCCCTGAGCAGGGCTGAAAGGCATTGCTTGAGAGCTGGGAAAAGAGGCTGGAACATTTAAAAAGTGGGTAGAATCAAATGTGAGGCAGCTGCATCAGCAGCATTGCACTGGCAGCAGGTTATGGTGTGCCTCCCTGTTTATTTGAAATGTCCTGCTGGACACCTGCGGCACTTTTTCCTCCTTGGCTCTTGATAAAGTTCAAAATATGAACATTAAGCCACAGGCCAAACCAAACCAAGCTAAGAAGGCTGTGGCTAAGTGTTACTTTAAGGCATTGTCTAAGAAGGCTTTTCCTTTCATAGCTCACATGAGAGTTGTCTAAAAATAATCTTTGTTCCGATTAGTGAAATAGCTCCCACACTGGAAGGCTGGCTGGATTCTCATCCCCCTGGAGCTGTGCCAACGATCACACTTCCTCTGGTGCCACTGCCATTGCTGTGGGTGGTGTTAGTTAAGGTATCATCAAAGCTTGATAGTTTACAATTAATTGCTATGTACTAATTAGTTAATGGATGGCATCCTCTCATTCATTTGCTAAAATTATAGGACTCGTATTTATAAACTACCTTGCACTCAGAGCACAGCTTTGAGCAAGATGTTCAATCCTTTTAGTCAATAAACACCTCTTGTATTAAGCTGCAGCCATCCCACTGACCGCATTTGTGAAGCAGCGTAAAGCAGCAAAGGAGATCCAACAAAACCAGAGGAAATACATCACAAACGAAACAGGATGCACCTGGGAGAGGGTGTAATGAAAGCAAATGTGTGATTTCAGCCGATTGGGTACTTCTAATTAGCCCTGAACGGTTCATTTTCGTGGATAAGTGTATATCCACATAGTTAAATGTGTAGTGCTTTGGTGGTGGTTCATGATGGGTGCCCTTTGCTTTTATTGCCAGCAGATGTCTCTCTTGATTATTGCACGGCACTGAATGGAAATCTGATTTACTGCCCCTGGACAGCAGGGAGGTGCCTCATTCCAGCCTTTCCCAGTGAACTGCAATCCTGCTCTGTGCAGGTATGTATCGAGGTAAGGTGCCCAAGGGTGAATATGCGCAAATGTCACCCACATGTGTGTCAGTGCCACGAAAAACAATAATGGAATGATGCACTCCAGGAAAGACAATTTGAGAAATACCTCGTTTGATTTGTCTGCTGAAGATTATGACAAAAAAAAGTGAGGGCTCACACAAAGCTTGAATAATCGAGCTGAATGAAAGATCTCTTACCTAAAGATGAGAGAAAACATCTCTGGTATAATCATGAAATTACTCAAGTGCCATTTTAGATAATTTTCCCTAATTCATATTCTGCGCTGAAATAAGAATCTAATCTAAGTAGGGGTGGCAAATAGATATTATAACCTTTTATATTTTTGCCCTTTGCTAATACTGAAATAAGTTTTTGAATGAGAAACTGGAATTTGAGGAGATGTTTGAGCAAAGTGGGATTTGACTGAGTCTGGTATACAGTATGGGAAAGCCTTTCAGGGGGTGGCTGCTGAGATGCTGAGAAGGTGAAGGCAAGGCTCAAGTTGTCTTTTATCGGTAGAGGGACAGGCCAACGATGTAATGTGGTTGAAATTCCAGCTGCTCTGATGGGTGGCAGAAATTTTGACATGCTGAAAAGAGTGTCAGAGAGAAAGGGAGAGAAGCCACAGTGGAGGTTGTCTTGTTATGGCATAGAGTTTGGCAAGTTAAAGTGGAAATTAATTAATTAGTATGTGTTGCAGAAGAAGTGGTCTGAAAATAAAGATTAAACCAGACAAGGATTCACTAGGGACTTTCTCCTTATTAGCAGGGCCTGGTGCTTCAGCCTGCTGCTGAGATAAAGGTTCACAGGAAGGATAAGGAACTTTGGAAATAGAAGGGATTATTTCATGGTGAAAACAGGGCAATGGAAAGGGTCCAGTTTTGCTGTACTGAATGAAAATGGGGGTGGTGTGTCCAAGCAAGCGTGTGCAGCATTAGCAGGCTCTTAAAAATCCATCTTACTGGAATGCAAATGCATTTTACACCCAGCTCCCTCAATAATGGTCGAGATGGGGGTGTGGTGAGGGCAGAGACTCATTTGTCTAGTGGTGGAGCAAGGAATTCTCCCCAGCAGATACTCTTCAGGTGCAACATGAGTATAGTGCTAGAGTGGAGGATCTCATCTGCCACCTGACATCAGTATTTAGTGTAGCAGGATTTTTCCTTTTCACATACACACTTGTGGAGAATCAGTTAGAAATGAAGCCTGATAGAATCCCTAAAGAAACCTGCTGTGTATTTTTGAAGTGTTTTTTAATACAAACCCTTTAGGAAATGGTGACACATCTCCAAAAAGAGAGATACTTCAGAAAAGCACTGCTAGCAATAAATTCTTTTATTATGTTTTGTATTACTTTTCAAGTTCTTTTAGTTTCTTTTATGAAAAGCTATTTCTCTTTCACTGTGAGAGTGTTTCTGAGGGAAAAACGTATCTGATATCAACAGATTCCACATAGGGTTATTTCAGGGATATGTGTAGTTTCTGAAGGCACAACTTCCATTATAAGGAAAATGAAAGTTCTCCTTTTTTAATGAACCACACAATATAAGAACAAAGAGGCCCTTGATAACTTTGCAACAAAGAAAAGGGAAGAGAGTCTTATTTCCAAGCCTGTAAGCAGAGATTTTAGGAGGGTAGAATTCCAGATATGCAGAAGAAAGACAAATCCTGGATGGAAATTAACTTTAAGATGGAGGCAAAATGAGTGTCCATTTTCCTAGGTGGCTTTGAAAAGGTCAGTCACGGAGTTTTCCTTGCAAATCTAACCTTTAAGCTGCTGCCCTGCTGCATCCTGTTGCTCTGCATACCCCAGGAAATCGTGGAACATCTCTCTCCAAACACAAATTGATTTGTTGGAAGCTGTGTTTCTGCACAGCTGGTCAGACCTTATTCCACTTGTGTGTATGCTTGTATAGAGTGAATACTGCATAACATCATGGCTGTGGGTTTTGCTGATAGGAAAGGATAAATAATTGCTGATAAATAATTTGGTTAAATTGCTGATCACGACATTAACATTGATTTACTGAATTGCCATGCTTTGCTGGGAAGGGAGAAACTTCTTGCTTTCACCATGTTCTGTGGAAATCCAAGTCATTTGGCTTTAAGTAGCAATCTGCCTCTGGAATTAGGGCAAGAGAATAAGGACACTTTAATCATAACATTCCTGTTTTGTCAGCCTTGCCTGGATCTCATATTGTATTACCCTCTCTGAACAGAAGTAATATGGATCAGCACATGTTGATGCCGTGGATTTTTTGACATGGGAAGTGATGTCTGGGCTTTAAAAAATGGATGGCCAATTAATTTATGTCTGTTAACAGCACTGCAGTTTTCAGAGATGGAGAAAATATTACTCAAATAATGCTCAGAATCTCTGCTGGTTGCATCTAATTGGCAAAATTAGAATTATTTTAGCTTTTCCCTAGTGCTGCACAGCAGGTACCACACATAAATCTTCTGTTTCATCTTGTGGTGCCTTCAGTGTTGAAAGGTTTGATCTGCACTGGTCACTCCATGCACCCTGCTCTGAGCAGGCAGGAGGATGAGGTGGCCTCTGGTGGTCTCGTCCCACCTAAATCATTCTGTGAGTCTTTTCTACGATAAGAAACAACTTTCTGTCCCATTTCTAGGGGTGACAACTATGCAAACAAGTTCTGCAACATTGGTGGTCCTTTGCTACTTTTTTTGTTAGTAAATTAAACTTAAAACCAATTTAGATGGTCTAAATATTCCATTACATTTGAAGTGAGTGGGAATATTTTTATTGGCAGCAAAAAGGTTTAGGTCAGACTTTCTAAACATAAATTGTCACTTATTGTAAACATAGTAAAAATCTCTTAATTTTTATGTAATTGCACTTTTAAAAAAGATATCCTTTTCTAAAATTATCTTTTTCTTGGGGGGTGGAAAACCCTGCTGGAAAATAGTATAAAACCCACGTTTAATGTGAAATGTCTAATAAAATCAGCTTTAAAAGCTACTTAGATGGTTTAAGTCATTTATGCTGCTTGATATTAGAAATCAGTATATTTTTCACCATATGAGATTTTGTTTATGTTTTATATTTAATTTATGAAATTAAAGTAGATATGCATCTAGATATAGACACTTTCATTTATATTATTTTAGGACCCCAATATATTTTTTTTTGTTTCAGCAATGCAGAAAAATATCAAGTTTAAATAAGCCTGATTTAGAAAGCCTTGTAGTCTTATTTATATAGTGTCCTTTGAAAGATATTTTCTGTAGTGTTTTGTCAATCTTTTATGTAGTATCTAAAATTTACTTTTGAATTATGTGATGATATGATTCCTAAATGGTATCAGAAGTGTGATACAGAGCAAGGCACAAGAAATGCTAAACTAAGGATGCCATTGTTCAAGGCTTCATTCACATTAAGTTGTATCAAAGTGACTGTTATTTCTTTGACCTTCATCATTCTGTGTTCTACTGCTCATAGATGATTTTAATATGATTTTTATCAGTGTATGTGAACTTCATGTGATGCTATATTCCAGTAACTTTTGCCTTAATAGTTCTGCAAAATTTAATAAGTGTATACTGCAGTCACAGTTTATCCTGCTTTGTAATTATCCATCTGAACTCTCTTTGTCATTTTAGGCTAAAGTACCCAAAGCTCCTTGTTATAAACCCTTTTTTTAAGGGACTATGAAAATTGGTAGGGTAATTGAAAAAAGATTGAAATACACACAACTGCACACGGTGTCTGCCTCTACAATTAATGCACTATTTAGAATTTACAGCTGTTGTGAAGATCAGAGCAAACAGGCTGGTTATTTCTGTAGCTGTAACGAGATACACTATGGGGAAATGTATTTTAAGGTTGTTGCTTCTCATAGGAAAGAACATAGCACTTGTAATGAAGTCTTTCCAGGAAAAAAAGAGATTTGCATAGTTAATGTTGTGTTTTCCTTTCTGGGAATATCCAGTCCACAGCAAGTCATGGATGTGTTTGAAAACATTAAAGGAAAGCTGAGGAGGCAGCGGGAGCTGTGTGATTTGAAGGTATGAGGATGGAAGAGGGCCCTGTCTGTTCCTTCAGGCAGGGGCTGGATGAGGAAGACCTGCCCAGGAAAAAGAAAGAAGTCATCTTGCTTTTTAAACAGCAATATGATGGGAATAGCCCTGGAATTTGGGAATTTTGATTCAGATTTGGAGCATATTGCTGAGCTTTTTAGTAAGATGCTCTTGAACATCTAGAGACGTGCAGTGCTCTGGTTTTCCCAGCCATGGTTTGGCTGTTGGAGGCTTCTTGGAGCAGTTCTGCTGCAGTTACCCTTTGTCATGGCAAACTTTTACTTCTGTTGTGCTTGGGAATACACTTAGAGATGGATTTGATTCTGCAGGTATAATCAAAATGAGTTTCCGTGTTCTTTACTGCTTCATACACGCTGCAGTTGCTTTGTAGTGCTTGTGCTGACTCCCAGGTTGTTGCATTTTAAGCAGTTACCTTTTTTTTTTTTTTTTTTTTTTGAGTATTTTTAAAGTGAGAAGCCAATTGTCTTTTTCTTTTAATGCAGTTAGGATCAAATGAGGCAACTGAATTCAGCAGCACCAAGCATGGAGGAAACCTAATACTGCTCTGTTTTGATGTGACGTAGCATGCATGTTTCATTTGAAAATCAATTGTTAAAATGCGTTAAATTTTCAAGAGCAGAGCCAAGGCCCATCCCTCTCACAATGCAGTTACCTTGGCTTCTTGCCTGGCTAGAGCTGGAATCTATAGTCATTTCACAGTACGCCGAGTTACTAAATCAGAATTTAACCCAAAAGGAATTTACATGAATCAAAAGCAAAAGATGGGATGGCATCAGCTACCAGCTCTCATCTGAAAAACACTATCTGTAAACCTGCAGAAAAAGATGAAATATAGGAAAGAGACAAAATTCCTGCCCTGTGCTACATATTTCACTCTACTGCAGCCTTTGCACACACAGCCTTTGCTGTTGTTTCAGCTGAATGGGAATAATGTACATGAAAACAGAGAATACACCCACTGTCATCCTCCTTTCCTTCCAGCATAGCTCCCTTCTTCCTGAGGAGAACTGAGCTCCAATTGACATCGTGGAGAGCATTGTATCCACTGCCTTGTGGGCCACAGATGCCTTTTGTGAGCATTCCTGGGCTGTGACCTCCAGGGTCACAGGGTCCCTGCATGTCTGGTAGTGGCTCTGTCTGTGGCACCGGGAGCTGAAATGCTGTCCAAGTGCTGGGAATGAACCACTACCTTCCTTGGTCTGACTTCCTTCCCAAGCAGTGTTTCTAGACTCGCTGGGAGCTGAGGCCACTCCATGTGAATATTGTGAGGATCACCCTGGATGCATGCCTTTATTTCCCAGTTAGTTTCCAGGAGGGGGCTGCTGGAGTGTTGCTGTGATGGGAGACCACTTTTCCATTTCCAGCCTGCTCTGGCTGGATTCACCCCTTGCACTGGGAGTGTCCTTGGTTCACAGTGGAAGCCTCTGGTGAGCCTGGAGAGTGACCCCATCTCACCTCTGTGCACTTCTTGCCTCCATCCAGCAGCACTATCCTGGTCTCTCCTATCCAAACGTTGTCATTGCCTGGAGAGGTTGTGGGTGCCAGGGAAGCTCCTTAAAAAACTGGCTCAGGCTTAGTGCAATGAGATTTATGAGCAGTGCTGGAACCATGGAGTTATACACCTTCCTTAATTTCTGTTCCAACTTTCCATACGTGATGTACAACAGCAATGTCATAGTAGTGTGTCACAGGCCTCTAGAAATCCTGTGTGTTTTGGAGCAGGCAGCTCTGCACAGCCCAGCAGACAAACTGGTTCCCAACCAGGAGTGATGCCTTTTCCTGGTCTTAAAATCAAGAATCAAACATGGTTAGAAGGGGAAAAGGGATTTTACCTTGGTATTTATTTTAAGGATCCTTAGGTGCACACGTCCAGATCGAATGCACCCCAATGCCCACCGCAATGCACACCCTGCAAAAGCCCTGGTATAACATTATAGGTTTTATTAATTAGCATATCTATCAAAGATTCCCCAATGAGAGGCTCGAGTGAGCCCCCCCTCCCCAAGGAGCCTTCCCCTGGATGGTTCTATCTTAGTTTACAGAATGTGTTCTGGAGAGGACCTTGGGGTCTGGGGCACTAACTACGAAGCTTCTAAAATGTTTAATCTCTCAGCTTGACAAACAAGTTCAAGAATGTAGGCAAAAAGCACTTAGAATGCAGAAGTTGTAAAAAGGTATAACAGGGGTATAAAAGAAAAGGCAAAAAATCATAATGGCATCGGGAGGTCCAGTGCCCCTGCCACGGCCCAATGTTCTGTGTGGATTCACTCAAAGTGGTGGAATTGCTTGTTCTAATGTTTAATTTTTCTCTGTTTTTGAGATGGTTTTTTTTCCCCTGTGGTTTTTTTAGATCTGTGTTCCCTTGAATTATGTATAGATTACACTCCTGTACTGTAAGAGGTTTCCCCAAGTTTGTGTATTAATTTATAAGCTACCTCCCACTGAGAGTGTTTCCTGCAGAGTCAGAACTCTTTTTTTTTTCAATACAAAAGAGTCTAAAAACTTTAAATGAAGCTTTGGTAAAAGGAGAGCTATAAAATAAGTATTATTTTTAAAGAGAAGAATTATTTCCCCTGTCTTCTGCTATGAGAATGCTCAATGCCTGATTTCCAAACCACGGGGAGTTTGCAATCTCTAGTACTTCATAACAACTGCAGGTCCCAAAAGATCAATAATAAACAAACATTTATAGTCAAATCTGACAGTTTCATTTTTAGAAGGAACTCTTTGAGCGTAGAGAATGAATCTCTGCTGTTTAATTTAGCATTTGTTGTCTGACCGCCTGTCTCCCTTTGCCTCAGAGATGCCAAGAACGCTGAGGTTTACTGATATTCTTGTCTTTTCCTCTGCTTCCTGATGCTTTGAAAATAACAAAATACGAAAGGTTGGGCACTGGGCTGTGTTACAGATGTGTTGGTTGTTACTGTCAGGTTTATTTTCAGTAGCCTGCACACAAATGACACTGTATTCCACCAGATCAAGGAAGCTACAGGCTTTGATAATGATAATAATGATAATTATATAGGGGAGAAATCACCCCACACATTTCCCTCTCCATGTGCTAATTTGCCTGTTCACATTGGCAGCTCTTGCAGTCTCTGTGTTTGTGCAGTGCCTGGCACACCTTGACTTTGATATCTCAGTATTTATTATTGATAACTACAATACCATGTTCAAGAATGTATAACATGTAAGAATCAAATCAATTTTTAACTCCTCTTTAAAGATCCTGGTTTATTTCCTCTCTGATATGGAAAAATTTCAAGGCACTTAATATTACATGTTATTAAAAATTCCAGGGAACAGAGTTACCTTCATCCTCTCTATATTTATCTAAAAATAAGTGAATTCTGAAAAAAAAAGAAGAAAAAGAAATGGATGTGTGTTGAAGCATAAATTGAGTAAAGAATGGACCTTTGCAATACTGATGATGTAGTTCTAGATGTACAATCGTTAGGACTTTATCAAAAGGTACAGTTTACGTGGATTCTTTTTGTTTAATGGAGATAATAAATTATTAATTTTTCAGCAGGTCTCTGCAGAATTAAAAGATGAAACAGCAATTTTGTTTGGTGACAAAATTCATTACTTAAAGCAGTTCTGAACATGTTTCCACAACCTTAGCAGGTCGAAGCCATTGCTAGAAAAGTGCTCTCCATGTTAAAGTCCCAAGAGATTATTGGTTGTTTTGGGTGGGTACTGTGCTCATGCATATTAAGAGCTACATTTGAATATTTTGGCATACTCTAAAGGATGTATGACAGATGTTGCCCTGTGTATAAATGACCCAGGGGAATAATGGTTGTCTGTGAAGACTTTTAATTTTAGAATCTAGCCTCTTCACCAATACTATGGTGAATGATGCTGTAGAAATGCTTAAAAATAGAGTCAAGAGCTAAAAATTCTTTTCTTTCCAGTTGTCTTTATGGAATCTGTGAGTCACCTTTGCAGTCATGTGCTCATAGACACTGAGGCCTCAGTAACCAGTAATTATTGCACCTCTTCTAGCAGGTGCCACCTAGAAAACTCAAGGGTCATGGGGTTTATAGTGTTTTATTACCTAGATTTCTTCCTGATTTCTCAAGCACAGTGATGGAGCTGTACTAAAAAGTGGGATGAAATGCCTTGTTCTGCCATTTACTTTACTGGAGGCAGGATTTGAACCTTTTAAGGGAGGTATTATGTATTATTTATATAAGCATTGGTTTTGCTCAGATTCTGCCATGTACTCCTTCATTTGTAGTTCATGCTCGTGTCTTGTAACGTTAAGCTTAGAAAGTATTAAGAGATATTTCCAAAGGCAACAGCAGAGGACAATCAAACAATTAGTAGACAGTTGGTGGCAGGAGCGATGCAGAAAGTGGAATAGTCACCCCAGGTATCTTTGAAAAGATCAGAGAATCCTCTCATCCTTTCAGGCTGCTATTTATAGACTTTGCCTCTTGACTTAGTACACAGGGGTTTTTCTTCCTTCTTTCAGTTCATCTGAAATCCGTTTTTTTCCAGGAAAGAATAAAGTTCAAGTAAAACATGACTTTATATTTGACCCTTTCACTACAGAGAATTGCCAGGTTGGGTAGATTGCTGGTATTGTCCCTGGGAGATAAGCCTAGGTCACACAGAGATTTTTTGAGTGAGCTTTTGAATCTGCTGGACAAGAAGGACCATGAAATTTTAAATATGACAGAATGGCCTCAGCCAGGACAGTACCTTCAAAAACCTTTTATTGTCCTGCATCACACTGATGTTTGCAATTAGTTTTTATGGGGGAGCATAAAAGTGGCTTGAACAGAACGCCAAATCCAAAAATGCATTGCATTGGAAACAAAGTTAATAATTTTATTGAATATTGATTCAGAAATATTCATTCTGATTATTCAGTTATTAATTTTTTTCTGTTAAGATGGTCAGAAAAGAAGAAGAAGAGGTGTAGGTGTAGCAAACCTTTTCCCCTACTATATGAATATTGTTTAACTTTTTGTCTCTCTGTATTGGAGAAAAGGTTTTTATATGTCTCAAATTTGGTATTTATATTTTCTTTATTTTCTTTTGTTTAAAATTTATTTGGATCACAACAGTATGTATGTAGCAGGCTCGATAATGGACAGTGCTAAATCCTGTACAAACATTCATGAAAAAGCCAGTTCTTTCCTAAAAACCCCTTTGTCCAAGTGCTTATCACTTGTGTGACAATTCTTACTTTACTACACATACTCTGCCAGTAGTTATTTTTTTTCTGTTGTGTTAGAGCTCACTGCTCTGCACCAGAATAATTTTGTGTATTACACATAATTTATTCCTACCCCAGCACATTATTAATAATTATCATAATCTGCATTACAGTAATGCCAAGAATTATCAGTTGTAGGCCAGAAAGCTGTTGTGCTCAGTGCTGTTAAAACACATCACAACAGCAGTCCCAGGCAAGGCAAGGTTTGCATGGAAAATCATCATGGCTGAATGGATAATAGGTAGAATTGGAAGCCAGTAATTCTTGTTTTCTAATTCTGCTTCTGCCGCGGGTTCACTGTGTGGTTGGTGCCATCAGAGCTACTGCAGATGTCTGAGTGTGCGTGTTTTCCTTGACATAGAATGGGATTAATTCCCTGCCACGTTTGGATGGAGAAGAAGAGCAGATAATGCATTATATGTGTAAGATGGCTTTGCTGTGAGCCTGTAGGAAGGGAGAACAATACAGAAATTTAGGTTGGGGGTTCAAGTGAGGGGTCGATCATCCATCAGGACCCTGAGATTATTTTCTGCAGAGCTGCTGCCCAGCCAGCCAGTCCCCTCCCTGAGGGGATTCACAGGACTGGTCCAGCCACATTCTGGGCTTTATACCTGTCTTTTTTGGACTTCATGAGGTTTTTGATGGTTTTACCTCCAGCTTGTTGAGTTTCCACTGAATGATTGCCTTGCCTTCAAGCTCCCCCCTCTTTGGTGTCACCTGCAGGTTTGTAGAGAGCACAGTCCATCCTCCTCATGACCTGTAGGTGTGAGCCCAGCTCCTCTGCCAGTGCGGGTAAGGCTCTTTTCCAGCAGTTACACAAACATGTTACTCCAAACACTTAGAAATTATGAAAACTGATAAAAACCCTCTGCACATTTGTCCAGATTCCACATGGGCATTATTTTTATTCCAGCATTTTAGAGCTGGCAGGTGTAATTGAAGGATGGGAGACAGCCCAAGCCCACAGGTTTGGATTGGAGCTGGGCTGCAGCATTTCTGTTTGGGCATCTAGTCTGTTTAAAGCTGACGGAACTCTGAGAGAGCTTAAGTGACAGCAAAACCTGTGACAGCAAAACCTGTGAAAGCAGGTAACAGGAACTTGAGGGCTACAAAGTGGCCCCACAGGACAAATTTCATGTGAGAAATGCAGCTACCAGCCATAGCATTGGGGGATGCCCGTGGTGTGCATGGCCACAGACTGGTGCAATTTGTGTCTGCAAGAGGGGAAGGGTGATTTTAGAGAGGGGGAGCAGCTTCCTTCACCATGCCAGCAGCCTATCTACACCAGTCCAAAGGTGATTTATCCAGGGCTGAAGAGTGAGAAGCATCAGAACTCTCAGTGCTAGCACTTTGCTCTGCTAGCCATGCTAAAATGAAGTAAAAGCTTGATTATACCAACAAAAGTAAAGGAAATGCACAATCATATATAACAAGCCTGATCCTCCCTCCCTCCTTTGTGCTCAAAGGTGATTCTTTAAAAAACTGGTGTTTGACGGGGAGAAGGGAAAGAGGGACATTGTGAGGGTTCCTGTCTGCACACAATGGGGAGATTTAGAAATCAGGTTGCTGCCTTAACTCTGCCAGTTTAAGCCAAAGCCACAGGGATATTATTTTCGACACTGCACAGTGGATTATAACTTCAGCTCCCATTACCTCTAATGGGATCTTTGCTTGCAGTCTGCCACTGCTACAGCAATGAAAATTTGTCCCTTAATGCTATTTTGCTATTCCAGGTTTTTGTGTTTAATTATATTATATAATAATTTGTTGCAGCATCTACATGATTCCTTTAGGAGTGCACTTGAAATGCTTATGAATTTTTATAAACACAAGCTGTGTATCACTTTAGGTCTCTCACTGCTTTTGTAAACTATTCTGCCTTAATACAGCAACATTTTTTCTCCCTTGCTGGCTGAGCACCATCTTTTACAGTGTGGCCATTTTGAAAAGCACGAGGATACTAATGCTGAGAAGCCCAAACCCCTTGTTATTACATTTATGTCTTGTAAAAAAGCCACTCAGGTGTTACAGCTGGCTCCCATCTGAGTCAAATGCAGAAAAAAAAAAAGGCAAGACATAGTAGGTAGAAGATTTATCTTTAGTGTTGAAATGCATTATAGTTGTTATAAAATTGACATGAGAAAATAGATATATATATATTGCCGCATACATTTGTTTTCATGGATGTGCACTCAAACTTTTACCTGAATTGGTTTACATTTTGCTGCTTTTTTCTCGGACGTGCAAGTACAGTTAACTGATCTGCACAGTTCCAAAGTTGTGAGATATATTTAAAAATTACTGTGTCTGAATTATTCACCAAACTCTGTCCTTGTGCAGGCTGTCATCAGCCCTACAGCCCTGCAAAGCTAATTTCTCAGAGAGATAAAAAATGAACACGGTGGCTGTTGCTGTTTTCCTCCTGCCACTTTATTTTTTTATCTTCTCTCTCTCCCTACGTATGTACATATTGGGTATAGAGAGAGAATTGTATGTCTGGAGGAAAAAAAAGCAAGATTTATTATGCTTATTTCAATTTGCTCAGGAGGCATTGCTTACTGGGGACACAGTATGTACTGAACAGAGCGTTCTAATTAAGTAGCAGAAGGCAGATCAGCTCAGTTACTTGAGACATTGCCACAGATGCATTAATTGTTTACACATCACTTTTTTTCCCCCCTCCTCCTTCATTTTTGAACCATCTACGCCCTATATTTATATATGTACATGTATATATGCTGCCAGCCAGCAAGCTGGTCAGCACTGCTCTCCCACCTTGTCCAAGACAGGAAATATTCCTACTTCTCCTGGCCAAGGAATTACTTTTCCAGCTGCTTGTGTTTTTGGCAGTGGCTGCAGCCCTGGGTTGGTGGTTTGCCCTTGGTGTTGTTTGTGCTCTGAGTACACTGTGTGGTCACTCTGTGGGGCCAGCAAGAAGTTTTCTCCATGCTACTGTTAGGGAAAAAATTCTAATTTGAGCACTGCTCCAAGGAGCTCGTACTCAAATGTGTGATTTTAACCAGGGAAGGGGATGTGGGAATCTTCCTCCCCAGCTGTGTCCTGGGAGGTGGGGTGTGCTGGGGTCCGTTTCTGCTTTGGGCCCCCAGAGTTATTACACACAGGGGGTGATGGGTGCTGGAATCTCCTGATAGCTGGACATGGACTAACACTGTGATTATCTGCTGAAAGCAGGAGCTGTGTGGGAAACTCTCATCCTTTGCCTCCCACTGGTGTCCCCAGCTAAGACCTCCTGAGGAAAGATGTGTGACGTGCTTAACTTTCTCTCCAGCCTTGAGCACAACGCACAGAGGTGTGTGTATATTAACATGGAAATGCCACAGCCCAGCCTATGTGATCTGGAATAAATCAAATGATGCTTTTTTATGATCTGAGTTGCTTTTTTAAATTCCTCAGCTCAACATTTACATGCATGTTTTAAAGAACTATTGAAATATTGGATAAAAAGGTCTTCTAAAAGCAGTGCCTCTGGCAAGCAGAAAGGAGCAAATTTCTCATGAAAGAATCTATATTTGGTATGATTTCTATCTCAGTTTGACAGGATGGAAAGGTTTAGAGAGGATGGCTCTGTAGGATTTCACTTAGTCCATCCTTGCTTTGTTTTAACTAGAAATATTTCTAATTATTAGTGGAGCACTAACTCAACAGGGCTACAGTGAACTGGGACTTTGACAGTTTGGGAGTGTTCTCAAAATAAATAAAAGGCTTCACTCTGGTGTCTGGTGCCAAGTCATTAATTTCTTCCAGGGAAAGAAACAAAATAGTAAACCACTGTACCATGTGAGCAAGTATGGTATGATTTGTTCTTAGATTTTAAAGTTTGATAGATTTTTTTCATATGTCTGCCTTCAAAGAGCATGGTAATTGTATTTAAATAGCTGAGGTAGAAAAGGTTTTGGGAGAAGTCAAGAAAGAGAACACTTTAATTCTTGCTTTAAATTTATTAGTTGGAACTTTATAACAATGACAGTATTTTTCTGTAGTTTATTTTATGTATTTGTGTACGACAGAACCCATTGCATGCCCACATTTAAACACCCATTAAAGAAATTCTGTAAAATACTGTGCTAACACATAATGGCAACTTGTTTCAACCATAGTCTCCTCTGAAATGCTAATGCCTAAAGTGCATTTCCACAGTGTCTATATATTATTTAAAGGTAATGCTGTTGCACAGGCAGATGCCTGCACTGCATCAAAACCTCTTTATCTCTGCTTTGCTTTGCAAGTTACTACTCTCCTTTTTCAGAAACCAACATTTCTGTGTATTACTTGCATATCAAATTTTGAAGATTTGCTTTAAAAGTTATATATGACATTAATAAATCTGTCTTCAGAGGGCTGATATTTTCTTAGTGGCACTCCTTTTCAATGGCTTCTCTTTTGGATATTAATCTCAATTGCAAATTAAAGATTAAAGATATTTCAGGATTTGGCAAGAATTCTGAATCATATTTTATTGAGTGTGACATGATTTGACTTGATCACAGGCCCTGATATTTTCCGTGGTCTAAGGAATCCATAAATAATTGAAAGAAAACAAAGCACAGGAAAATTCTAGCCGCTAGAACTCAGGAAGGTAAGCAGATTAATGAGTATCACAGCTCAAGGAAAGCATTTTTAATTCCCTTATAAATGACTGAAGGACTCATTTTCTGGTCTTAGCTCATCACTGTGGCCACAGTAATGACTATGTCTGGGATAAGCTACTAAGGATGTCTGTTAAAGTGATGATTTGTTATTCAGCTCTGGAATTATTGAAGCTATGAGGAACTAGAAGGCAAGATTTTTACTGAGTGGATCCACCCATTTAGAATTCCACCAGTCTCAAGAATAAAAGTAGTTGTATGCAAGCACTGGAGAATAAAAATTGTTAAATTTAAATAACAGAGAAAAATGCCATTAATAATTTAAATAGTTGTTGTTTAAAAGTGAAAAAACAGGAATAAGCACTTTTCCGGTAGAATACGGTTTCTGGGCTGCAGGAGGTGAAATGTCAACCACAACTCTTGGAGTTCCTCTTCAGCACTAAAAAAACCATGTTTGAAGATCTGCAAGAAGATGTTTCTTTCATAAAATGTGCAGTATGAAAAGAAGCATTGTTAAAAGACCCCAAACCAACAGGTAAGGGAAGTATATTTTAATACAGCTGTTTCTTGACAATAAGGCATTGGACAGAATAGCAGATATTTTATTAGGTCTGTTCCAACTCACATGCCCCTGCCACTGTAGTTTCACAGTGTGTTAGAACAAAACAACAAGTGGATGAGTTCATCTGAATTGGATTTTTAGTCTTTTGGATGGTTTCTGTTCTGCCTCTTTTCTCCAATTTAAGACATCTAAAGGAAGAAAAAGAAACACAATTCTAGGAATGGCCAACTGCTTTGAAGGGAACTTGAAACAATAATTCATGTAAAGTCATTGTAAAGGACTTCATGATTCAGTCCATTGTCTGTGAGCTTAATACATCTATGCCCTGCATCATAAGACATTCTTATTGATAACAATGCATGGTAATTACTTATTAATCATAGAGAAATGTTTTATGTGGGAGTTTTTCAGATAAAAATTAGTCATTCAACCAGATTAAAGAATTTTATACTGAAGACCTTTCCTCTACAGTTAATGGTTTTGATTTTCCTGTCTATTGTCAAAAAACTGAACTTAGGGAATCTCAACAACTGAGTTGGATTTAACATTTGCAAATTTTCCTTTCTCAGATTTTTTTCAAATTTTGTAGTCTGCAGTTCTTTGCCAACCACTTTATTGCTCTTTAAACGATAGCTCTAAATCCCGGGGGAGATTTAGATACCTGGAATTAAAATAGAACAGTGTAATTTTCAGTGTCTGGATGGGAGACAAAGATCATGCCTCCTTTGGGATTTCAGTCCCTGGGGTAGCTTCAATTATGCAAATAAGCGATGTAGCTGTGACTGACATTAATGGCAATTGCACCAGACTCATGCTGGATTTATTCCACGCAGTTGGAGCACTGTAAGGGATACCTGAGTGATGGGATTTGATCTTGCCTATGCTGGGCTGGCTTTGGAGCACAGCTAGGAAGGATGAGAGACACTGAGAGGCAGTGCAGGTAGGGACAAAAAATACCCCAATTTTCAACACTGGGAATATATTTTGGCTTTTGCTGTGGGGAGTGTGTTGAAAATGGATGCCTTGTCTTCCCTAGAAACAGGAACCATGCATGTTTTGGCTGTTGAGTGGGAAAAAGTGAAGTGTGGGATAGCTCTGGCTCCCAGAGGTAGCAGTCCTACCATGCTGGCTCGGGAGCACACACACAGCATCCTGCTGGAGCCAGGAACAGCCAGAGCAGGCGTGCCCTCAGGTTCTCCCTGCCTGCTTATCACAAATTGATTCACAAGTGTCGAGCAAAACAGGTAATTTGAAAGGCATATACATCATGTGATAAAGCAGCATTTCTGAAACGCCAGAAATTGTTTAAATTGCTGTTTCTGAGAAGGGTAATGCTTTTTTTTCCTAGCACTGAAAATGTGATTTAAACACTTACTGTCTAGATAAGGAAACATCATTAATTGTGACTAAAACCAGGATGTGCAAGATATCCACTCCTGCTTTTTGTGTGCTAATGACATCTTTGAGTAATGGCTTCTGCTGAAAATCTTCTTCTTAGCAGTGTTTGTTCACATCGTATGCCCCAGGATTAGCTGATATTTCTCCTCTCTTCCCAGATTTTCTGTATGTGTACTTGTATTTGGTGGCAAAAAATGAGAATTTAGGGACTATGAGTTTTTTTGCTGTTTATTACAATTCAAAATCTGGACAGCCTTAAAGGGAAAAGACTTTGTTTCTTTAATGGGCAGAAATGCAGATTCCAGCCAGAGTCTGAAAGTCGAGCTGCATTTTTTAGCATCCCTAATAACAGAGATCTGGCAGGTCAGATTCTGCCCTGATTTACACATCTGTTCAACTCAGTTATCATCAGATTTAATGTGATGGCAGGTACAGACAAGTGGGCAGGGTTTTGGTTTTGTGATTGGAACTTGGTTAACAATTCTGTTTATGCAGTGGAGAGCTCCTCCATTGTTTCCCCAAGCTGTTCGTGACTCTACAGAACTAAGAACAGCAAAATTTTTGAGAAACAGTTTTCACTAGAGCCCACTAGTCACACCATAGGACTGCGAGTGAGGAGTAGCCTGCAGAGAAAAGAATTTCATTCCTTCCATTGGTGAGAAGCAGTCTGCCTGGACCTGAGCTCATGAGGAATTTATGTATCTGTTCAGAACTTCTGAATCTCTGATTCCCAAAGATGCTGTGGCCTGTTTCTGCCAATCTATTGTAGGGCATTGTGTCTTTGTACCATGGGACTGTGTTATTTTGTGTGGCAACGATGTGCTATCTGTCCTGGGGGCCACACTGGCATCAAACTAGGAGAATCCAGGAGGTATTTTTCCTTTTTTTT
Source organism: Corvus hawaiiensis (assembly GCF_020740725.1). Classification (NCBI taxonomy): domain Eukaryota; kingdom Metazoa; phylum Chordata; class Aves; order Passeriformes; family Corvidae; genus Corvus; species Corvus hawaiiensis. The sequence continues at coordinate 56,793,472 of NC_063218.1, read as the reverse complement.
TGGGGCCATCTTAAGCGCACCTCAAGGCTCTGGGTTCATCCCACTGAAGCTTTACAAGCCTTATTGCCTATGCCTGTTACCTTTTCAAGAAGAATAAAAGGCACCTGGCTGAAACTTTTTGGCACCTGAAGTTAGACAAAATGGATTTGGTGGTACATTATGACACTTGAACTTTTAATATTTGGTGTTCTTCATGAGTATGTACATAAGCAGTTTTTGGCACATAAAGAAGAGGCAAAGTCATTGGTTCCAAAAGTAGAGAAGACTGGAACTGCTGGCCAGTCTTGCTGTGGGAAACAGGATGCGGTAAAAACCTTGCAAACCAAAATCATCACGACAGTGCATTCGAGAGTCATCTCACCAAACCTTTTGTGTCCATTAGCTGTAAAGAAGTGAGCTTGGAGTTTATGCTCCAAGTGGCTCATCCATTAAGGCTGCACTGGATCCCAGTGTGTATTTTATCTGCTTGATTGGCTCAAAAAGGTGGGACCTGCTGCACTGTATTAACTGTGTCTGTGTTACTGCTGCTGAGTCCACCCTCGTTCCACCAAGCAAGGAAGTGTTCAGCACCCACCACAAGGTTCCAAGTACAGGTGGAGGCTAAATTGCACTAACCAGAACCTTTTCAGACAGTAATTTGCTAGTATTGACCACCACTTCTTTGTATCATTTTGTCTAAATGACTCACCTGTCTGGGTTATCAGGACATAAGGCTCTGAATGAGGTGAATGTGCTGTTTGAGCAACGGATACAGTGTGAGTTTTCAAATTAGCACCACGTTTCGTAAAAGGGCATTTGGTTCTATTAACTGTCATTTCTTGAAGTGAAAATAACTATCACCAGAGCACACCACTGGGTTTGCTGAAGGTTCAGAAAGAAGTTCAAATGGGAAAATGAAATGTTGAATGGTTCCTTGCACCACTGATGAAGAGGTGGCAAAGCAGGATCAAGTGTTTCTCTCCCGCTGAGGTGATGGACTTGTTTTGACCTCTGTGAAATTTGGAAGAGAATCAAGACCACTCCAGTTCATGCCTGGCTGCAGCACTTCTGTATGTGCCATTCTTGTACTGAATAAATATATCTTTCTGCTATTACAAAGATGAAGTTAAAATTCATGTGCTATTTTCTGTACTTCAGAGAAGATTCTGTGCACAGAAAAAGGGGAAAAATGAGAAAGAAATGCTGCAGAATTCTGCTTCTCACTCCTGTCCTACAGAACGTTATGGTGTGGGAGAATCAGCAGGGCTTGATGGAGCTCACTGGACTTCCTGAGCCTCAGAGCTGGGATAGAACTGGGAGTGGAATGATGCTGTGAGCAGAGATGTCCTCTGCTGGTTTGTCACCTCTGTACTGCGGTGAACACAATATGATTTGGGCATTTTTAAAATTATCTGTTTCTGTCATAGACAAATGAGAGACCAAAATGGTTGGACTTGATCATCTTAAAGGTCTTTTCTGACCTAAATGATTCCGTGATTCCATAAAAAGGCTCAATTTCTGAAAATGATCACACAGAGGCCTAAAAAAGAAATGCATAAGGTAGAAAGTGGGGTGTGGGAAGGCAAAGTGATGGGCTAGTATTCTTCACCTGGAAATTAGATTAAAATTCCCACCCTACTGAAAAAAAATAAACCTCAAAACCCCCATACCCCAGCAAGTTCAGGAGCCTAAAAAGCAGCCATTGTTCAGGACAATCATCTCCAACTTTCAAATGGATAGAGCGTCTGAAATCTGATAATTTCTGTAGCTTTTCTATGAAAGATGCTTTTTCCGGAAAACAAAGTTTTATCCTCCATTTCCAGCTTTCTTTTATCAAATCCAGGTTGTGTTAGAAGAGCAGCTGACTGGGAACAAAGGCAGAAGATTAAAAAGGGCTACCAGTGAGTAACGTTTTTCGAACATAAAAGGGCTTTATTTTTAGATTTGCTTCCCTGCCTGTGAAAGAGACATAGAAAAAGGAAACAATGGATAAAAGTGAAAAAAATGGTAATGTTGACAATAACGTGTCTGTATTCACCTTCAGGCCATGTGTGGGATAATCTGTCCATGTGGGAATTTTTGGGTTATTTTTCTGAGGGGAAGGGATTTATGTCTGTGCTGTGTGGTTTCCAGTGCCATGTTTATAATGATAAATTGAACAGGGCTAGAGGGCAGGTTTGAGAAGCAGCACATGATCAGCTATAACATTTAAATGCCTGTGTGCTGCATGGCAGGGTTGGGACCCTGAAACTCCCAGTCGATGTAAACGGTGGGTTTGGGCAATTCTGTGAACGCTGAGGGACAGCTCCCCATGATGTCACGAAGATTTCTGCCTTTTCTTTTATACCCCTGTTATACCTTTTTACAGCTTCTGTATTCCTAGTGCTTTTTGCCTACATTCTTGGACTTGTTTGTCAAGCTGAGAGATTAAACATTTTAGAAGCTTCGTAGCTGGGGATCAGTGTGCCCCAGACCCCAAGGAACTCTCCAGAACACATTCTGTAAACTAAGATAGAACCATCCAGGGGAAGGTTCCTTGGGGAGGGGGGCTCACTTGAGCCTCTCATTGGGGAATCTTTGATAGATCTGCTAATTAGTAAGACCTACAATGTTATACCCAATCTTTTGGGGTGGGCATTTTGCGGGGTGCATTTCGGTGCATATGACCTGGACATGTGACCCTAAGGATCCTTAAAATAAATACCAAGGTAAAATCCCTTTTCCCCTTCTAACCGTGTATGACTCTTGATTTTAAGACCAGGAAAAGGCATCACCCACAGCAGGATGGATGAGAAGTAGGCTGAGCCAGGGAAAAGGAAAAGGCCTGGATAATTTAGTGCTATAGATAAATTTTTTGCATTTGGGACTGTGTGGCATGAGTTGAGTCAGAAAGGAAGACCCTGTTCTAGCACAGTCTGACCTAATTCCCCAGGTTTTTAGGAAATGGAGGCATGGCATTACCAGGAGTTTTCTACGGCACAGAAATGGATCTGAGGTACACAGCTGTGTCTTGGACTGTCAAGGTGCTGTTCTGAGCTGCCTGCCACCTTGTCTTCCTCCTACAAGCCAGAACTGGTGGCCACCTCCCTGTCCCCGCCTTTTGCCCAGGCTCCTTAGACCTCTCTGCCCCAGAACAGTCCTACAGCTGCCAGGATTTGCATGTACATTTTTAAGTCTTCAGGGGAAATGTGAGGGGAAAAAAGAATTTCCTGAATAGATTGTGTCTCCATCTGAATAGCCTCGCTTTTTGTTTCAAAGTTAAACCAGGAGGAACTCAAATAAAGTTGCAAAATGCAGTGAATGTTGCTTTCTAGCTGATCTCCTGGGAGGAGCCCACTGCACCAGGATGGCTGGCTTTCCTCTTACCTCATTAAGATTCTTCATTTCCCTCATCACACTGGCACATTCTCTAGCAGAGGTCAGGTTCGTTGTGCAGGTCATGATCATTTTCTGTTACAGTGCTATTTTCTTTTCCATCACGGAATCTTCCAGCGTGGAAAAAGCAGGGTAAAAATAGACCTTTCTTGCCCTGCAAAAGCATGTTTGCAATCTTCTGTCCTTGTTCAAAATGTCTAATGCTTTACCTCATCTTTCTGTCGGTTCCTGAGTTGTCCCCTCTGCCTCCAGAGCTTGCTACTGATGAGCTGCCTCTGTCCTGATTGCATTTTTTGGTCTCTCTTCTTACCACCTTTCTCTTCTTGAAGACAAAAAATCTGTGTCCTTTAGACCCAGCCATCTCCTGCAGGGATTATTTAAACACTGAAAATGGTCATCCTTGGAATGGTCTTTTTAGGAACTCTGTACTACAATTTATTGATAAGAGTGCTGCAAAATTTCAGCTCAAATAGCTGCTTGCCTTGATAAAGGAGCATTTAAAATGTATAACAAGGATAGATATTGTAATCTACTAAAAATATTATTATGACCTGCTGTTCCAAGATTATAAATGAATTACTTCTGCAGAATCTGTTCCTTCATTGTTTGGTTTTCTACCCACCAGGGCACTTTTGGTGCCTTGTAAAGAAGGTCTAAAATAAAATAAAATCCATTGCAATCCTGACCTGAACAGGATCTTTTGTTCAAGTGAATAGTTCCTTCACAGGTGATTTTTAGTATTTCTGAGTTTACTTAAGTGACAAGCTGTGACGAGCAATAGCAACAAACATAGACCACAACCCTTAGTATGGAAGGCTTGGAAAATGTGTTATTACTCTGTTCCTACTCAGGGGTTCAGACCTTGTGCTCACCGAAGCAAATGAGAGCACTGGGGGCAGAGGCCATCAGGAGGTTTGCTTCAAGTGCCTATTCCTCATCCAAATTAAATGCTAATGCAGATCCACCCTGTAATTCCAAGTTGTGCCATGCTAATCTTTCTGAGGAGCTTTAGCCCGTGGAAAATCAGTTCTGCAAGACATGAAGATATTTCACAAATCAATATCTCAATTGCAGAGAAGAATAAGTGCTGTGGAAATGTGCTCTGCTCAGTTGTGTCCAGGCTGTAGACAGCACATCTCCAGACAGCATATCTTTCAACTTCTGTGGAAAGTGATGAAATGGAGGCCTCTGTGTCAGACACAACATTTTTGAAAAAGATTCTCACCAGAGATATGGAAAAAGAGCTTAATGCTGATTTTTGAACCTGTGCAGCCAGGCTGGGCAGGCCCTTCCTTTCTGGCTGGGCCTGGAGATCTCAGGGCTTTTGCCAAGGATTTGCTTTCCCTTCAATTTATGCAAACATTCCTCAGGAGACAGTATTTTATCCTTGTCATGCTAACTTGGATGCAAAGTGACTTCCCACTTATTCTCCCCCCTGCTTCCCGAGCTCTGTGAGATGCCAGCTGGGACAATGCCGTTGTGGGCACCCCTGTGAGATCAATTTGGCTCACAGCTGTACTCATTGTCAGCTGTAATTATTAGGGTTAATGTGATTAGTTTCACTTGTGGTATTGGTGAGTATCTATTGTTGTTGCCGCTGGCAGTAACTTCCCCTGTGTAAGTTCTTTGCTGTGCTGTTTTATGGCACCAATTGCAATCACGGCAGGTAAGGGAGCAGCTCCGTGAGGGAAGTGGGAAATAGAGGCTGAGGGAAGCAGGTGGGTAGAATCAATTTTATGCCAAGTAAAATACATACTGGCTGCTTGGTATAAGAATAGAAAGAACCCCCACAGATAAGATTTTTACCTTTGGATATTTTTTCTATTCTAAGATTGTGGAAAAATAAGGTTGATTCCACTCAAATTGACTACTGGCTTGTGGTGCCATGTGGGTAATACCACAACTCAGATAAGAATGTGTTTGCTGTTGATATTTTCCATCTCATTCAGGCTCTGATGTATGGTATCCCATACTATAAAAAGCAAGCTCTTCTGTATGGTATTCCAGAATGCATTTAAGTCTGTTTCATTTGTCATTTTAAAAGAAATAAGTAAGAGGTGGTAGGTGAAATGTCTTTTCTCCTCTTGCTTTTATGAACTGAGCAGAAAAGTGAGATGAATTGTAGTGAAATGTGAGAAATCTTCTCACCCTTAATTTGCCATCTCAGAATCATAAGGTTTTAGCACAACAAGTAATGTGTGGGAATATGTGTCAGTGAAGGAGAGAAGCAGCAATTTAAATTAGTTTATTCATACAAAATTAAAAAGATTCAGTTTGTTCTGCTGTTGTAGCTTAACAGGGATTTTTGGAGTCTCTCAGATGCCTGGGATTTTAGGGATTTGCACTGTTCCTGGAAAAGGGATTTGTGCCATTGAATGCTGCTTGCCATATTTCTGTTTAGGACAAATAGCACAGGCATTATAGTATGGTTTTTTATCTTTACCTGAGCTGTGTGTGCAATGGATGTGCACGTGTCCCTTTTCCTTTCTGCTTTTGGTCTCCGTCCTTTTCCTCCTTCTCTTCAGGTATTTGGCCGGCTCCAGTGTGTTTTTCAGCCTTTTGCCAATGCATTCATCTTTGTGCCAAGTATCCACATTTCTCTCAAGCTGCTAAAATTGAGTTAAAGCTGAAAAGATAAAAGAAATAGACAAGAAATATTTTCAAATTGTGATTGAAGATAAGAAGGCAACCTCCCTTCCTAAGAGAATGGGGCTTTTGGAGCACTAGCAAGCTGGAAATATGTACTTGGCTTTTGATATGGACATTCTGCAGAAAGGGCCTGTAGGAAAAGTGGATTTTGTGTTTACTGGCACAAAGAAGTCTTTTAACATAAAAATAAGATAATCCAGTCTATAAAATTTAATCTTTTGTCCATTTGAGTGCATGTAATTCCCATCAAAGTGGCATTCGATCTGGTATGGAAATGAGAAGCACGTTAGGCTTTTGAACAGGTTTTGAATAAAACTCAAGCACAGAGATTTGGTTTTAATGCACGTGTCTTCATGCAGAAATTGCCACAGTGTCTTAGGCACTTCTAAATTCCCATCCCCAGTCAGCGATTTTATTGGAGACCTTATAAAGAGAAACTCTGTGAGAAGAGCAGAGAAGGACTTTGTCCTCTTGTCCTTTTACCCAATCTTATTTTTCAAATTTTTGTGATTATGTTCTGTTAAGCTGTCACAGAATTACTACTTGCAGTTTAGCGTGCTCAAGTTCCTCTCGCAGCCATCCTGGTGCATACAAATAGCTATCAATAGCTTCTTTTAATTTCCAAGCTAAGCAAGTGGTGGAGAGGAAAGGATCTTGCAAATGCTTCAGCTCGAGTGCCAATTATGGCTCTCTCAGGAGCGTGGAGCGGAGGTGGTGGAATCGTCACCGGATCCCTCCCTCATCCAGCAGCTGGACTCGTGTGCTCATCTCTTGTTTTGGCAGCTGGAGGATCTCCACTGGCAGAGTTGGCTGCAGCAGGCAGGGACACGATGCTGCAGGTTTCTCTTGGCAAGATGGAGTTTGTTTATCTTTCAACCTCAGCTCGTGTTCCTGGGAGCCATCGTACTTCCCCACGAGTGGGAATGGAAAAGCACTGTTTTCAGTCCCAGCTTGGCTGCATTTTAAGCATTCTATAAAGGCAGGTTTTCCACAGCCTTCCATGGTGTGTCTCCCCTCCACCCCTCTTATATTTTACTTTCAGGAAAATACCCTATCTTTTCAAAGGAACCACCTCCTGCCTGTGTGTCTGCAGCCAAAGCTTTGTAGTAAGGAGAAAATGCAGCACAGCCAGGAGTGCCATGGGCTCCTGACAGCATTTCAGCCATAGCCAAGTGAAAGGAGAAAATAATTCCTTCCCAGGTGTGCTGCACTGCAGTAAGAAAAAGGTGCTTCCTGCACTTTATTTGAAAGGCTGCAGGGGCACTCCAGGCCCGTGGCTTCAGGTCTTGCTCTGCAGGCCCAAACGCAGCGCATGAGTGCTACTCCCTCTGAAAGGTTTGTTGGGACTCTTGGTTAAACTCCATGCTTCGTCCTTTTTTCCCCCTCACTAAAGGTTGTTTCACAATGCACAGAATTTTGAAGAGTCTATTTCCAACTCAGAGCTGTGCTTTTTTTTAGGAGAATGCTGAATTCTGTAGCTTATTCAGAGCCTTCATTTTTGTGTTTTCATCTGGCAACTTTTTTTTCCTTAATTTTATTTACTTGGAATTTGTCCGAAAGTATGCATGCAAATGGAAATTTAACTTACATGCAATTTAATAGTAAACTGGATTTACTAATAGAAATAGAAACAGTTTTTTAAAAAAATGACACTTATTTTTCACTTAAACTTAGCGATCAAAGGAAGTTCACTAAAGCTAGTGAATGAAATGTTTCTTTAAAGCTGTTTTCACAGGTAAGTTCCCACTCAAATTGGAAAAAAAATATAGGTGCTTTGACGGATAATTTTTATTTAATGTGTGTAATTATCTTAAAATCTGACTGAAACTCCAAAGGAAAGATTTGCTAAGAAGAGCAATTAGGTACCACCAATTGAAAAAAAAGTGGTATTTCAACAGGTGTTTCATTGTAAATAATAAAACCAGTACATAAAGCTACTAATATATTATGGAATATTGAAAAGTGTGGAGTGGTTGTGTTGACATAAACCCAGATATCTGCCTTGTAGTTTTACCTGTAAGTAGAAAGCAGCACCTTTATTTCTTTATAAATTGTTTTGTTAACTAGTGTTTTAGCCTTATTTAATACAATTAGGCCTTTCCATCAGTTGCCATAAAGTCAAGTTTAATTTTTAACAAGTCCTCTTTTTAATAAAGTTTGACTGCAAATATTTATCTTTCTATTTTTTTTTTGTCCAAGCTTTTAATGAAAACAGAAAGACAGAGGAACAAATAGAGTCGTTGGGTAGCACAGAGCTAATTTCAATATTTGGTTACTTTTTAGTTTCTTTAGTGAAGCTGGGCTGGTGATCACCAGAAGAATAAATTTGAATTTCCAACGAGCTTTGTTAAGAAATTCTATTGGAATAGATGACAAAATGGATATTGAAATTCACAGCAGTAAATATAGATTGAGATTTAAAATAATAAGGTAGGGTAAACAGAAGTGTCTTCAGCTGCAGAGTTGTGCTACTTGTGTTTTGTAAAGTTTTACTAAACCACCGGCTGAGCACATGGTGGGCTTGTGTTGGGTGAAGTACTGGATGAAGTGGCTCCATCTGAGGAAGGATGTTTGGGCTTTGGCTACTGAGATTCTGTGCTTAATTCTGCTTGATTCTGAGTCTGCACAGGATCACGTGCAGACACACATCATTTCATGTGTGTAAAACTCTTAGTTTTATGTGTATTGCTTAGTGATGTCGGGGTAAAGACATTTCAGGGTGCTGTACCCAGGTTTCTCACATGCAGAGAAGGGTGTGGTGGTCATGTAGAAGAATTGTTCACCTCAACTGTGTAAAGCTGCTACAGAGCCCTCAAATGGACACAAGTGTAAGAAATTAATGGAGTGTACAGCCTATGAAGCTGGATTTTAGTGAGTTGTTGTGCTTGGGGAACTCCTGGCAGAGACACTTTTGCCATGGTTGCTATAGAATGAGCTCCACAGCCCTCCAATATGGGAGTAGCTAAATATCAAGAGCCATTTCAAGGGTGCCTGATGCTATCAATACGATCATGAAGTGATTAATGGAGGTTGTTGAAGTCATTAAATTGAGAGATGCAGCAGGCTGAAGTTTACAGTATTGATCCAACTTCAGTCCTGGTAAAAAGATATATGGAGGAAATATAACGGTATTATTACTGCTCATCGTAAAGCCATGTGCAAAGTGAACAGAAGATCTCTTAAACTTTAGTATTACATAAACTATATAAAGCACTCCAGAAACAAAGGTATGTTCATGCTTAAAAGCAGGGCAGATGTTTTATAATGGAAGCAAATTCTACAGCACAAATAATTACATTGTAAGCCACAGTTGTGATTGTTTCCTTTACGCCGTGCGTAAATGATTCCAAAGTTGCAAAGAAGACATGAACAGTAAAAAAGGAACTGCTTTCAGCTGCAAACTGCAGGTGCTATGAGACACAATGGAACTCAAGAAGTATTGAATTAAAACCTTTTTTCCTTCCCATCTGGCCTACAAAGGGCCACATCATCTGGCTGCCAGCTGATGTGACATTTCTTCTCATCCTTCTCCAGCGGTTGGCCTCACTGGAGCAGCACTGGTGGCTGGAAAAAGTCAGCCCTTTTGTTCCCCTGAAACATTTTTCCACTGCACAGTGTCCCTGTGTCTGGGTTGCCTCGGGAAGCCCAGGTGGGATGTGCACTCTGGTGAGGTTTGGCTCTCTCCTATGCAGCCAAGCAGCATCACAGAAATACTCAAACTAATGAAACATGGAGGGATTTCAATATTTCCAGATGGCTGAGTCCCTTGCAGTTTATACTGTTGTAACTGTACTGTATTTCAATTATTTCTTAGCCATTAGTATGCACAGCTTAGTATTTCTGGTTAACATTTGATTTCCCAATGAAGGAAGCAAAGGAAGAGCCTGCTACAAAGAAATACTTCCAGTGGGGCCTAAAAATATTGCCCATGAAAATTTTCAAGCTCAAAATACAGTATGTTTTTCTGGCACTTCCCTGTGATTATGAAGCTAATGAAAATGGAAGCTGTTGCATCCATCTGTCCTGAATATTACTGGCTTTGGAAAGAGCATTGGGAACCGTGTATCACAACCTTAGGAGGAATACAGGGTGGACTCACACTTTCACCTGTGTAAGGGTACGTGGTGTGTGGCAAGAGGGATAACAGGAACAAGGGGAAATCTGTTTTCCTCTAGGTTTCATTGTCTTGAGCAGCAAGACACAGGAGTGGATACTGATGTCCTGGTTTATCATAAGGATTTAGGCTGTTAACTCCCGTGTTTGGCACGATTTGCTGACTATCAGTGTTCACAAATTGGGAGTTGTAAAGGCGGACGTTCAGAGTCATGTATTCTGGATATTACCAGTGTCACTGGCGAGTGTTGTGTTATATTGCTACAATTTGCCTTTTGCTGTAAAACTTCTCCTTCTCCCATGCCAAGGGAGAATTCTCTCTCTGTACCCAGTCCCTTCATGTTTCATGCCTTGACTTTGAGTGCTTTGTTGCCATGGCAACTCTGCACCATCCTTCTGTTGCACTGTTGCTGTTCCTATAACTAAGAAGTACATCAAATAAATTAAGCTTGTCAATCACATCTAAAAAAAGATATTGAAGATGTTTTCTGTCTATTCCCAGTATCATAGCAGGTGTAAGCAGAGTGCTAGTTCTGGACTGCACTCCCTGCCTTGCTTTCTTGGTCCTCATTACTTACAACAGATGCACTGAACCTGGTGGGAAATATTGGCTGAAAATAGTAACTTCCTCTGGATACTAAAAATTCTATCACTCTTACACTCTTTACTGGCAAAAAAGTCCCTTTTTTTTTTTTTTGTTAATTTATTCCTAATCATGGAAGTGAATATATTAATGAGTTCTCAATCTTTAGTGCTTAAGCTGTCTCGTAAAAAGAGTTAATTCCTTATGTTTTTGGCCTGTAAGTTGAAGACCAGATATAGAACAAGACTTCTCAGTCACTTGCAAGTTGGGCTCTATCTACTTCCTGCAAACATTGATTTTATTTTGTAAGGTGTCTGTCAAAACATGTAAATGCTATTCCAACCTGGCAGTCCATAGAAAAGAAAAAGAAAAAATCAACCTTTCAGGGAGCTTCCCAGGAAATACCTGGTCAGTGAATGCAGCTGACATATCATGGTTAAATATTGAGACATTTTGTTTGTAGCTGGAAATGCCAAAAATAGCAAATGTGTTATTTCTCTAAGACACTGATGAAGATAATTACTTGTCACCATTTTATCGACACGTGTTTTTCTCAGTGAAACATGTATTTGACTTTTGTCATGCTCTATAAAAATAAGGAAAATTAAAAAAATATTTTCCACGCATCATTCTTTATCTAAAAATAATATAATTTTAGAAACATGTAATCTTCTGCAAATTATATTTACCATTATATGCCTGATAGCTGGAGGCTTTCGTTGTATTGTTTGTAATTCCTGATCTGAGACTGTGCTGAACACGATGTAATTTGCTTGAAGGCTGTGTAACTCACGGGAGGGGATACAAGGAATTCCAATATTCCCATCAACAGTAAATTGGTCTGAAACCATATTAGTTGTTTCCATTTTCTTCTGAGGAAGAATAACAACCCTCACACAGATTTTTCCCTCATGCAAGCGAAGTCTATTGGCTTCCAAAGTTAGATAAATGTGTTTCTGGTATGATTTCAAAAGAAAAATAAAAAAAGAAGAAAGTAATTTTATAATTCAATAAAAGTCAAAGCCCATTTCTTTTTCAGAGTAACATTGGCTTTTGTTTGCAATGAGGTTATGAGGCACTGCTGCTTCTAGTGCATTTGAATGTTCAGATGATGAAACAGTGTGTTAATGATGCATTAAGTGAAGAAATAAATGTGTTATCAATTTAAGAAAAAAACACCATAAGAATTTTTTTTTTTTTTTGGTCTGTGAGGATTTTGCAAGTGATTGTGTTCTTAAATTCAACCAGTGGTTAAATTCAGCCATCTCTTGCCTTACAGGTCATAAAACTTTTGCTGGGTCTGAAAACCCTGTTGGTAAGGAAGAGTGGAGATGCCTGCATTGGTAATTATCCCAATTTCTATTTTGTTAACTATTTCAAGAAGGCAGGTGAGTAGAATACATTTTCTGGACATTTAAACATCCTGTCTTCTTCACCAGGGACAAATAAAACTATCAATATTCATCCCAAGTAATCTGTTTATATAAGAAAATGACTCTTTAATAGGTAATGAGGATTTCTCTTTTATAGGCCAGGCAGAGCAGGGAAGTCAGCTCTGGCAGTGATTAAAGCAGCAGGAGTGCAGAAATCCTCACAGATGTTAAATTTCATCCCTGCAGAGAACTTTTCCTTCATTTTATCCTGCCACTGGGGCTTGGTTTTGTATGTGGGCTCAGTAAACCTTTCTGTAAGAGCAAATCTCCATCAACAAGGACACTCCAACAAGGCTCTTCCATCGTTAGGATGGGTTTGTAAGTGAAGGCAGGCCCAAATCTGAACTAATATTTTGAGCTGGTGTGACTCCAGTGTTGCAGCAAAGTTCGTTCCTCTCACAGCACAAAGTGCAACTCTGAGATTTTGATGTCCTTGGTTTGATGGCTCCTGTTCGGAACAGTCCCAGGTTAACTGTGAAGTGCTAAATGCAGAACAGACACCAGTCTGCACCCTTCTCCTCCTTGGGGAACTGACAAGTGTCTTTTGTCTTCTGTGCATTGAAATTCTCAAATAAAATGCTGCATTAATACCAGCCTGTGACAATGAAAAATACTCCTGCTGATCTCTAGAGTGTCTGCAAACCCTGAAGCAGCAATTGTGATTCTATTCAATGCCACTGACAGTTTATTCCAAAATAAGCTATTTTCTTTTATCAAAGGAGGTGATAACAAGTACAATAAGCTGTGATACAGCCACTGCTGTAATAAGGAATCATGCTCCTGGAACCCTTCTTTAAACCAAAGTGTTATAAAACTCTTCTTCCCCTTAGACTAAACAAACTATTAATGAATCCTGTGAAATAAGTGACAGCTCCACAAGCTCTCAGCGTTCTCCTGGGAAAAGGAATTTATGTTTCCTGTAGCTCAGAGCACTTTCAAAAATAATTCAAGGCAAGGAAAGGAAAAGGATGGAAAGAAGTTTCAGGGCAAGTTATATCAGAGCAGCTCCACTCTCGTCAGCGTAACCAGTACATCAGCAACAGCAGAAGGGGGAGGTTTCCCAGTTCTGCGTTGCCAGCATGGTTAAGTGTATTGGGTGTAAAGCAGAGCTTCTTCCTGTTATTTGTGTCTTCTTATTCCAAAGGAAATGCTTTTTGGGGGGAATTTTGAGAATACTTATGAACTGTAGACTGATTGTGAGATATAAGGATGTTGAAGATGACAACAGGGGGCTGTCACACAGGACCAAGCAGTATGTAACTCCCAGAACAGTCAGGGATCTGTTGCAGAAGATATTTGCCCCACTCTAAGAGCCATTTGAGAAGCTGAGCCAATCTCTGATATGAGAAGTCATTTTAATCTATGTTGGCATTATCACAGCTTTGTCCTATTTATGGAACTCTGTTGTTTTGAAAAAATGCATTAATTTCAGTTTTACCTAGCACTAAGGCTGAACCACAGAAATCTATCAAGCTGTAAAATGCACCATTCCTATATGTGTGTGGCCCAGTGAACTGTGACACTGGCTCATTCCTGTGGCACTTCAAGAATATGCAAAAGCTGTCCCTGTAGCTCATAATTCAGGAAATTAAACTAAAAAAAGTAATAAAAATTCAGTGGCAGTTTGCAGGCACATAAACAAAGTTGTTGAAAGGTACTGTTAAATAGTTCTCTTGATCCCTAACCCGTCCTCCTGGACAATTCCTGAGTATATTTGGAGAGTTAATGGGAGCAAGCCCCACAGGCAGAGAAGGCCAGCACAGTGGTGGAGATTTACTGGTTTCTGTGTGTACCATTCCACAGGATTTGGCTCCAGTGACAGAGAACTGCTCGGAGTATGTTTAATTTATTGGTACAGATGTAGCCAAAGAGCAACTGGGGTGTTGTGGGAACCTTACATTGCTAAGTGTTCCTTTGGAAGAAGCGTCTTCCTTTGACCACGGCTAGTCAGGTAACTCTCTCACATGCAACCAGGTCCTGGAGAAAATCTGAGAGTCCCAAAAGGACTTGAGGGATTACTAAAAAATGAGGTGGTGAAAGCTGTGGTTTTGTGACAAAACCTCTTTTACTGATGTTCAAATTGTGAGTCAGGTTGATGCATTCTTCACACCACAGAATAACCTGAATCAAATTATTTACCTACATAGCGACTTAAAACCCCTCATGTTTTTTGCATGGTCCTGTTCATTTTTAGAAACAAGTTGAAATAGAACCTTTTTTAAGGCATCAGTTTATTTTTTTGGTCCTTTTCCATATGCTTTAAACATATCTTTAGCTATTGGGCGCCTGTAACCCCCTATCTAGATGGCAGAAATTCTCTCTACGTTCCTTGTCACAGTTGTGACCCCTGCTAATTGTAATAAGGAAACCATTTTCCCCTGGAAGATTCTGTAATAAGGTTCTCAGTCTGTTTATGTATTTCTTTTTATGTCACACATTGCCAGAACTGCTCAGGAATTATTATTTTCTATGAAATTTGTCTTTTTCAGAAATGTTTGAATTATTGAAACCAGACCTTTTCTTGGGAATGTTCCACTTATGGGGGGGTGGGTGGGGAGAAGTTACCAAAAAAGGTATTTTTGGACCAGATTTTGTGGGCCAGAGAGGAAAAAAAAAAGACCCTCCCCATGCAATCTGACACCTAATGCCTATGATGTAGGAAAATGGCATGGTAAGGACATGAACAAGGATACTCACAATCACACGTAAATATCCTTCTTCTTGTAAAGGATTAATATATTTTTTCCCCGTTTGGGGTTTGGTTTTCCTTCTGCTTTTATTTTGTGCATGATAATTTTAGGACGCCTCAGTTTCATCTGAGTGATAATAGGAAAGTTTCTGTATTTTCAAAAGGTTTCTCAAAAGGGCAAAGGAGTTTTTTGCGTTTTTTTTTTTAAAGCTTTAATCATTACACAACCTGTTAGAGGCATTGTAGCTTAATAATCGATCTCTGCGGGGGGCTGTAAAGTACTTTTAAAAATCAGATTTAGAATGGAAAATTGTTGCACTCTGTGCAAACTCATGCTTTTCACAGCCAAGAAAGCAGCCTTGCTACTGAAGTAAGAACTAATTGCCACTTCTGTATTACCTTGAGGTGCTTGGAAGGTGCCTGACATCTGTCTCAGCAGTGGTGAGGCTGTGCTCTTTTGTACTCATCCTCCCAACATCGTTAGTCCTAATGGGTGCTGCAGAGGTCTTTGGGTTTGATGGAAATAGTTGCAGGTGATAATCAGCTGCAATAGCAGGGTGGAATATTTAGGCTAAGGCATTTAGGATGCCTAGGCCTCAGGAGTCCTGCTTGGGATGTCTGCCTTCACTTGGGGTGTGCTAACCCAAAATATTGGGGATGCTGAAGATGGGGGACCCACAGGAAGTTGATAATTATGTCACCTTGAGAGCTTTCGAAGGGGCTGTAACCATGACTGAAATAGCTTCTCAGAAACTGAGAGGCACGAGCAGCTGCTCATGCCTTGTACTCAAATATTCCCTTCAGGTAAATCTTAATTGCACACCGATATTTATATAAATTTAGCACTTATGTTCTCTGTTTAAAGTGGCACAGGTGGCCTTGTGTGAAAATACTGAGAACTGGCTGCATTAGAGAAACATGGTATGAAGACAAAATTCTTTTGTTTGGCTGATTAGAGGAATTCTTTTGTGTTTGCTGACGCTGCCTAACTATGCTCTGTGGCAGGCACTTTGTGTCTGCTGTGGTAAGGATTTGGGAGGGTGGAGTGAGGAGGAAGAAGAGCCTGATGCTCTGGTTCAGCAGAGATTAACTAGCCTGTAATCCAAAACTAACCTGACAACTGCTGTGTCAAAGCAAACAGGCTGGAAAAAGCATTTGAGGACTGAAGTGTGTGACCTTATCCTTATCTGCAGCAAGGCAAACCGGGAGAACAGCTTCTTTTAGCAAGGGGTTTAATAAATACCCTTTGGTAATTTTCTAGAAGTTATTCCTGCCTCCAGGCAAAGAGTGGCCAAGGTACAGCTCAGATTAAACCCTGCATTTAGGTGGCTTAAGAGTTTTTTAGCAGGCTACAGAGGTGTGCCCATGCAGGTACCATCTTGTCCATTTTCCCAGTCTTGATCCCAAAGGCACGCCTTGGAAGTGGAGCTGCGGTCTGGGAGAAAGTTGCTGAAGGTGCAAAGTCACTTAGAAGTTGCCTTCCCTTAGGTTTTGTCAGATTTAGGCACCCAGATTTTGTCACAGACATTCAGAATTGTTCCAGTTTCATGAATAGCAGAATTTTAAATTAGTTTAGTTAAACCAGTGGAAAACTCTTAGTTTGGTTTAAATGTGATTTATCCCAAGTCAAGTGTACTCACTAAAAACTAAAATCCTTTTTAGGCAAAACTAAAATCAATGTTTCTGAAGTTGATTTACAGTAAGATGTGGCTGCCAACTAGAAGTGAAAATTTAGATATGTGTGGTGTTTTCAACTTTTTACTAAAAAGATTATCTAAATGGTGTAATAATGATAAGAGATTTTAAATCTTAGAAATGTTGGAAATTTTGTAATGCAAAACTTTGCTTGAATAACTAGAGCTTTTCTTAGGTCAGAGTTTCCTTCTTCCAAAACTCTCATCACCCATTTAGTCTCTCTCTCTTTTTTTTTTTTTTCCCTTTCTTTTTTTTAATGATTTTTTTTCAAAGAGAATAGCAGAAAACCCCTTTCTCCCCAGGCAAACTACCTTCCAAAATGTACTGACTGGGCCATTAATGAAGATGTTAAGAAGCATCAGCCCCAGAACTGATCCCATGGAGGATGCCACTAATGATTGGCTTCCAGCTGGACATCATGCCCCTGGTCACAGCCCTTTGGACCCACAGTCTGTCCAGTTACCAGTTCAGTGTGCATTTATCTGGTTCCTCATCAGTCTGTCGGTGAGGATCCACTGGGCAGCAACATCCACTGCTCTCCTCTTGCCCAAGCTAAACCCTTGGCTGTAGAAATAAGATCACCAGTCACACTCTCGCAACCTACTTCGCCTTTGTGTGTTTTCAGTCTTGGAGAGTTAGGGAGGATTTTAGGTCTGAATTTGCTTTCTGAATGTAGGCAATTTTACCTCCTTGGCCTAATTCATTGAATTAATAGCTTCTTCACAGAAATTGAATACTGTTTCCCTCCTTAGCTTGCTAGATTTCAGATGTTTATCTTTCTTTGAAACAAGATCTTGCTATGACAAAAAAGTTCAGAGTTTTAAACCCATGTTGTGACATTGTCTTATGACTGCAGAAAATCAGTTCATTGTCTGAATAATCTTAAACCTTGAGAGGAGGTGTGAGAATGGTTGTGAAAATGAGAGTTAAAAAGGAGGATCCAAGAGCTTTTTAGGTGTTTGCTCCACAGGGTTTCTTTCTGCTCAATAAGTAATAGGAGGAGTGAAGGAAATTAGCACTCTTTAATAAATGGGATCCCGGAGCAGCCTGTTAGCATGGCACGGTCGTTAGGGCTTCTTTTCTGGAATATTTCTGTGCATCATTTACTGGTGAACTCCTGCAATGGAGGGGTATGCTGTGCTGGTTTGGGCTGGGGTAGGGTTAATTTTTGTCACAGTGGCTGATTTGGGGCTGTGCTTGGATTTGTGCTGAACACAGGGTTGATAACACAGAGGTGTTTTTGTTATTGCTGAGCAGGGCTTGCACAGAGCCAAGGCCTTCTCTGCTTTTTGAAAAGCCACGCTGGTGAGGGAGTTGGGGGTGCCTGGGAGGGTGGGAGGAGACACAGCCAGGACAGGTGACCCCAACTGACCACAGGGAGATTCTACACCATGTGATGTCATGGACAGTATAGAAAGCGGGAGGAAGAGGAAAATAGGGACATTTGGGGTGATGGTGTTTATGTCAACAAGTCACTGTTACCTGTGAGGGGGCCCTGCTCTCCTGGAGATGGTTGAACTCCTGTCTGTCCTTGGGAAGCAGGGAATTAATCCCTTTTCCTTTTCCTTTTCCTTTTCCTTTTCCTTTTCCTTTTCCTTTTCCTTTTCCTTTTCCTTTTCCTTTTCCTTTTCCTTTTCCTTTTCCTTTTCTTTTTCCTTTTCCTTTTCCTTTTCCTTTTCCTTCCTTTGCTTTCCCTATTTAACTGTCTTTATCTCAACCCAAGAGTTTTGTAACTTTTTTTCCTGCACATTCTGCCCCCTGATCCCGCTGGAGGGGGAGTGAGGAGCAGTTGCCTGGGGCTTGGCCGCTGGCTGGGGTTAAGGCATGACAGATTCAGGAAATCATTTAGGTCCTATCAACCAAACAAGGCAGAGGCTGACAAAAGAAGCTATTGAAACTTGGGGAGAGATATTTCAAATTTAAGTGAGTGTTCTTCACTCACCTGTATGCCCACAGGCTGACATAATTAGAGGCTGCAGATAAGAACAGTTTAACTTTTGTTTACTGTAGTTCCTTGATTTTCTAACCTTTCAACATCTTTCCATGAAAATATTCATTTAAATGAATGTTGCTGGTTTCAGTAGAAAAATTCTCTATTCTGACAAGCAGTTCCACTTCATGCATATTATCTGTTGCGTGTGCAGCTTTGTCTCAGGCTGTTTTTTCAAAACCTACTGTCTTCTTGATGCTCATCACAATACAAAAATTTTAGTGCATTTCAGGTCGAGCTGCATGCTCTATTTTGAGCTTAATGCCATTGTCAGTTGAGTAAATTGTTCCCAAATATTAATTTCTAGGGCTGAATTTTTCTTCAGCAGGTGTGTGTGTATTGAGTAAATCATAATCTTTGAGAGAAAAACAACAGATCATGTTTTTATAATCTGCATCACAATGGATGGCTGAAAGGAGGGAACAAGTGGCAGGTAAAATGTATGCTGACAATCATAGGAGGTTTTGTTTTTTTTTCCATCTAATATATACTCAAAATCATACTGTTTTCATTGTGTAGCTCTTGAGTTTACCTGTGCCAGCTTTATGTCTTACAGTTTACTGCGTATTATGCCTAAAGCACACCAAGGAGGGCCAGGACTTTTGATACAGTACTGAAGGGTCAACCAGGGTAAGGGGATTTCCCACTAAATATATTGTGATGCAAAGAATTCCCAATTACTCTCATTCAAAACTAATTTCTTCTAAATGTGCCATCAAGTAATTGTGCCAAAATTTGGCTCTACGTGGGGCTGTGTGAAAGACTTTTTTAAAATTTAATTTCAATTTCTAATGACTTGAAATGTGTTAGAATCCAAGGCAAGAGTTGTGGCACCATTCAGGGAATGTCTTCCATTCTAATGTTTATTTCCTGCTGTTCAAGTGTACTAAAATTCATTATTACTCAGTGCTTCAGTGTTGTGATTGCACTGCACTGGTGCTGCAATGCTTAAGTTTCTTGCTCCAGATGTCAGATAACGCAGAATTTTTTAAAAAAATTCTGTTTAATTTGGAACCCCTGTGTTCTTGTCAGCCTCCAGTTGCTTTATATATTAACCTTCTATTGCAGTTTCTGTTGAGCACGCCTTTTTTTTTTCTTTTTTTTTCTTGGCAGTTCTGTGTATTGCTGGAAATCTGTCAAATATAAATGCAGGTTTTTTGGGAGCAGTCTTGGTTCTGCAGGAGAGGGAGACATTAAATGTGTTCTGGATCATTTGCTCCTCCTCGTTAGGTAGGCAGGAGCAGTGGGACACTAAGCCATGAGCTTAGGGAGGGGGAATGGAACACAGAAGGTTGCTTATATAGGTAATGACACTTAACGAGCTGGCACCCAGAACATTGGAAGCTGTATCTTACAATATCTGTCAGAATGATGAAGAAGAACAATTTTCTCCTTTGCTAGTCTGTCACATATGACCCAAAACATACTCAGAGCCTTCACCACACATTAAAACCTATTTTTTATAATCATCTTGTCAGTGCTGGATAGTTAGACATTCAAGAATTCACCTCATAATTGAAAATCAAAATCATCATCTTCTATATATTTTACTGTACTTTCCAAACTCTATGAAGAGTCTCAGAGAGCTGCTGTGTTTGGTGTAACTCTGTGAATGTAATATCTGACATAAAATCAGCAAGAATGAATGACCCTTGGTCTCTTCAAATGAACATGTGGCCGGGTAGCAGTGGCAGAATTGTGTCCTTGACTGTGCTTTTAGGAATTTTAGCCTACACCAGGGACCTGGTGGGATGAAACTGGTTGAAAACCCATGACAAACCATGAGGCCAGCTCTTATTTTCAGTTTTTCTGGTGTCCAGCTATAGCTGTGGATATCTTCTTGTGGGATGTATCTATGAGATTGGAAAAAACTGTCCTGGATGTACAAGAGTCAGTCAGTCCTTACCTGCACAGGAAAAGTGAGCAAAGAAGCCTTCTGTGACACTTCTATCTTACAGAGGAGCAGAAAAAAAGGTGCAAAGAAACCATCATGAAAGGTTTCCATTTCCTCAGGCAGCCTTTGTTGCAGCTACAGGAATTTTGGAGAGATCTCCAGGAGATCTCAGTATAAAGCACCAGGTGATATGCTGCATATGCCATTTGATCAAATCTTCCACAGATCAGTGGTCATGTTTCTTGAACAGAACCCAGGATCAGGGTGTGATTTGCTGCTCTAGACACACCTGGGCAGAAGTCAGGAGCTTCTGAAGCTCTTTCTCTGTTGTGCCATTCAGCGTCAGCATGGCTGTGTCTCCAGAGGCTCTGGGTCTGTGGCTGGGCAAGGAGATTTGCCCTTGGAGCTGGAGGATCAGAGTACTAAATCAGCTTTTTGTACTTTCAAAACCTCTCTGAAAATCTTCCCCAGATGAGCTCTATTGTGTGCTTTCTGAATTTTGGGATTTTGCCTTCCATTGTAACATAACCAGAACCTGCTCAGGACTTTTCAGAAGTGCACTCTGACCTGATGAGTTCTTCAAGTTCTGATCTTTCTTGAATGAGCAAAGGCACAGACCTTCTTAGATCAGCAACAAGATTTTAAATGACCATCTCAAAACCTCAGGGGCTCTCATTTTTTCCTAAAAGTAAGGGAAGGTTTGCAAATACGGGG
The DNA here is from genome assembly GCF_020740725.1 of Corvus hawaiiensis. NCBI lineage: Eukaryota > Metazoa > Chordata > Aves > Passeriformes > Corvidae > Corvus > Corvus hawaiiensis. Next base: position 56,772,358 of record NC_063218.1, on the reverse strand, counting down.
CAAAAACAGCAATAGGAGAAATTATTTTCCTCCTCTTTGGGGATTTTAAATTTATATCTCTTTGACCTTTATCCTTGCTATGAATTTCTGATGTCTCACTAATTGCACAAAAGAGGCAGAATGTTTTCCTTTGCAAGTGGATCCTGAGGAAGTTGATTAGCATTATTGAAAATCAGTGTCTAATGTTCTCTTTCTCTTTCCATTTTACTGTTTGCTGTGAACTGCAAACACTGTACCTGAGGGCACTAAAATCAGACATGTCAATTGAACTTTGCACTCAGAAGTCTGGCTCAGCAGAATCTCTGGTTAATGTCTTTAAGATTCCAGGTATTTTCTCCATAGGCTTTTCCAAATGGCTACATGGAAATGAATGTGGTCGGTTTTAAAATACTTTTAATTGAGAAATGAGCTGTCCGCTGCCTTAACACTGCTTAACTGTATGTATTGATTTCTAACCTCTATGTCATTGGCTGAGCAAGTATACCAAGGTTACAAAATGTGAAACCTTATTCTTTTTTAATAAAAAAAAGCATTACTTCTCAATGGCAAAAAAGACATGAAAGAATCACCTTTCATCCCCAATATTTAGAAGTGAAGGCCTTTAACGTGAGATGTATGGTTATCAAAGGTGAAAACTGTTTGAGTTTTTTGCATAAGACATCTGAAATATTCATTCTGTGCCAGATCCGCTATCCAGAGGAAACATCAGAGGGAGCAGGTCTCATTAGGAGAGCTCTCCTGACTTTGACACATGCCTCCAACATGCTGGGGAACTTTCAGAGCAGTGTGAAGGGATTTATCATCCCCACTCCCAGAAATGGCAGTGTGAGCTCCACAGTGAAATCACTGCTTTGAAATTCCCCTGCGTATTTAGGGAGGTTTAATTGGAATGGAAACATGGTTACAGGAAACATGAGGATAACACTTTCCCTCCATCACCTTTTGATGCTCTTGTGTGACAGGTTTCTTTCTCCTTTTAATATCAAATACCTCTGACACCAGATATGCTGCTGCTAGGGGCCTCCACAATAAGGGCAGGTGTGCTGGCACACTTGGCATTCCAGTGGATTAGAGTTCCTGTGTGCAGAGGAGTGCTTAAAGCATTACAGCCCATTACTACTTCTGCCTTATTTTGAGCAGTTTTTCTAAGGAAGCAGTGAAAAGGGTGTTCAGTTTGGATAAATTAGTCCAACCCATGTTGTCTTCTTGAGGTGCTTATCTGGTCTGTACTATATTAGAGTTTAAGCACATCATTATTTTTCATAATTTACTTCTCAGGTGGGGCTGAGCAGTGGTGTCTCCATTTTAAAGAAAGGAAAAAAAGGAATGAAATGATTAAAGATCATTTTTGGTTTTGCTTTGTTGGTTTTTGGGGGTGTTGTTTTTTTTTCTTTCTTATTCAAAACTGCTTTAGTGGAGCTCGGTGATTGATTAATTTGCCAAACCCCCTGATTTTAAGACTAATGAAACTGGCAGTAGAGACAGCTTACTCTGAATGGAAAAACAGATGATCTTCATTCTCTCTGTGTGCTCCACATTTCCATAGGTTCACTTTGGCTCCTGCATTGGACTTGGAGGGGGGAGTTCAAGGAAGGATACAGGTCAGGCTGAGCTTTCAGAGCTGTAGCTGGGAGAAGCAGAGACAAAGCAAATAGGAATGGTTTTAGTCACTGAGTTGCAGGAGAATGAAAAGTCCACAGACACCCGTTTTTGACTAGCACTGAAATCCCCTAGGAATGGGTTTTGTTTTGGCTTTTTTCTGATTATACTCAGCAGTGACTGGTGACAGGTTGAGAAGCAATGAACACAAGAGGAAATGCAGGGAGTTCTGTTCAAATATAAGAAAAAAAAATGCCCTTATTTTCCTATGAGGGTGGCCTGACACTGACCCAGGTTGTCTAGAGAGGGTTTGGAGTCTTTCTCCTTGAAGGTATTCAAAAGCCATTTGGATGTGGTCCTGGGCAAGTGGTTGTAGGTGGCCCTATTTGAGCAGGGGGTTGGACAAGGTGACCTCTAGAGGTCACTTCCAACCTCAGCCATTCTGTGATTCTGTGAATAAAGGTTATGTACACCCTCTGCTGAAGGTGCCACACTCTTTAATGACAGGAAAAATCGAGTGAGGTTTGCTCCTGGCAAGGTAGCTCATTATCTTTAGGAGTGTTAAGGTTACTATAGGAACCCAAAGGTTTTACTGGGAATAAATGTGATAAATAGGCAGTATTAACAACATAAAGCTGCATGTTTTTATATCAAAACTGGCCTGTGTTAATGCTTCCTCAAATCCTACTAAATTACATCCTTTTAAATTAAAGTAATTAGTCCTCTTTCTTTGCAAAACCTATTAAGGAGAAGGACAGGCTATAATAATAATTGTCTGAAAGTAATAGTTGAGAATTATCCACCACAAGAAGCCTTGATCCGTGAGGAGCACTCACCCTTTTCCACAGGGTGGTGGAGTACTCTAGTGTGGCAATTCCCGTGCTTTGGATATTCCACAAAACCAAAATTTTTCCTGCTTGTGTCCATCAAAAATTTCTTAAAAATTTTCTCATTCAGGTAGAAGTTTAGTCCTAGATTTCTGGTTAAAGACACCCGAAATTCTATTTGTGTTACATCTAGGCAACCATGTTGTTAATTTGAGCTCTGTTGTGGGTGAAAGCTGCTACACATATGCAAAAGCATAATTGCTCTGAAAATTGGTTGTTTACCTGCTGGATGCAGGCTTCCTGTGGGTTTTTCTATTTAAAACAGAAAACAACTGCTCTGCAAATTCTTGCAAGCATCAGCAGTTTCCATACATTTAACTTTTCTCACTTCCTGGGAGGATGATGGGATTCACTTTCTGGAAGCCAAAGAGAATGTAATCACCTTCCTGTATCCCAAGGCTGCTGCCAGGTCCCTCTGGATCATCAAACTATAGCTACTGGAGAAAGTGAAAATTCAGCTTTAGTGCAAGAGAGCTGCAAAGCTTTCGTCAGTGAATGATTTTAAGAAATTGGTATTAACCTTTTCCCAGCCCTTGCACCACATATTTGCAACAGGTAATTTAAATGCGTGTGGTAGACGGCAGTAACTGCTTGGGATGAATGTCACGAACATGCCCCATGAAATCCCTAATGTTTCCAGGCATGGGGAGGACTCTGGGGAGACTGGCAGCACTGGTCACGTTTCCTCAGCTGAAAAATGCCTCCTGCAGCTGCATATTTCCAGGACACCTTGCAACAGCCAGGGTGTCAGAGAAAACTTTCCTAGGAAACTGGGGATGTGAGTCCGCCTCGTGGCTTTTCGTGGCTTTCCAACAAGTGGCTGATTTGAGCTGAGGTCTGCTTATTGTTATAATACTCTCTGGCTTCTAATGCTGCTCCAGGCTGCCGCACACGGAAAATGTGCCCAGAGTTTCATCCCTGGCACTGTAAAATCTGCCTATGTCACGCCCTGGATGCCATTAGGGAAGTATTAAAACATACCTAATGGATAAAATTTGCAACTTAGTCCATCTCTTGAAAGGTTTTGAATCCTGGACAGCAAAAGCAATTAAAATTTAAGGAAAATATTACAGGTGTGTTTTTTTAATACTGAATTTTAGTTTCAAATAGGCACACATTATGTCCTTATGTACTGTCAAAAGAGAGGATGTTTCTCTAGATTAATTCAAGTGTCTATTAAGAAAAAGTTCAATCCACCTCAGCTGTTCTGGGATATTGCTTATAACCCTACCAGTTATTGCATATGGCCAGACTATTTTCTGTTCTTAGGGAGGTGTAGGTTAATTCCTTTGTATTGCAGCTACTATCAGGACTCAAAGTCAGTCACTGAATGTCATCAAAAGGTCCTTTGATCCATAAGCTAAAGGAAGTGAAGTGTTTCTTATACTTTTGATGAATTTTCCATGTTTTCTTATCTTTTCAGTTGCTTGTACATAGTGTAAAATAGTAATTTCTGAAATTTGCCCATGTCTCCTCATGTTGCAGTCACATCAGAGTTTGACCAGGCAGTGCTGCAGAATATATTGAAGAGAAGGCAAACATGAGCAGTAGTAGAAAATTGTATTATCAGAGACATGTATATGTATGAAAAAATCTACGTGTACTGAGTCTTATTGCTGCTTCTCATTTCATGCTTTATCTGAGTGAGGAAAAACTACATCCAACAATCACAGCATGACTTGTGCATGTTATGAGGAAGGACTGTGCCCTGAGTATGTTTTCTATGTGGATTTATCGCTTGTATGGTCACCTGGGAGCTCTGCACAGATACAAATTGAGGGATTGGAGAAAAAACAAGTGCATGATGGGGAAGAAAATACAAACAAAATACAAGTTATTTTGTGCAAACTGTGCACAGGTGGGTTTGAGAAATGTGGAACTGCTACAATTTACCATCTATTTAAAGAGATTTTTGTGTGATAATCTTTGCATCCATTCGTTAAACTGCCAGTAATGTTCTTCTGGTTTTGGTATGCTGCTGTGCAATGCGAGTGTTCCTAATCATCTCTTCAGGTGGAGTTTCAACTTGATCTGCTTCAGTTGTTAAAATGGGAGATCAAACAGAATTTTGACTGCCAGGATCACTTTAAAAAAAAAAAATCCTTGTCCATATTGCATGTTCAGATACTGTAGTAATGGCTGGTGGAGCAGTAAATGTTCAAACTTCATCACACTTAGCCAAAACATTGTCTTTTGTTAAAAACATTCTTCCTCTAAAACTGTCCTACTCTGTGAGTTCTACGATGGAGTAGAATAGAAATTGGAGAAAAAGCTATTAAGTCAATCCAGGCCATCATTCCATGGAGGCAGTATTGTTTGCTGCACTGAAGTTTTTAGCTCTAATTTGAGCTAGTTTTCAATTTCCCATGCAATGGGGTTTCGGTTGCACCCCTTGGGAGGTTATTTCACAGTACAATAACTCTGTCATGATGTTTTGCTGATATCTGGCCTAAATCTTCCCTCTTAATTTCATCCCATTTTTTGCTGTTATAGCCCAAGGTATCACACTAAACAATTCCCCTTTTTCCTAAGTGGTTAGCTCATCAAATATTTCTGGACAGCTACGCTCCCCCTTATTTCAGTTGTTGCTTGGTTAGTATCAAATCTTAACATTTCTGTGAAGATTTATGTTTAAAAGTCCTGTGATTGGTCCTTTTTTCTTTTTTTTTTTCTTTTTTTTCTTTCTTTCCCTGCCACTCCTGGAATCCTTATTTGTGAACAGCTGATTTTTGAGAGCTACTGAGCATGAAGTGTGCTACAGAACCTTGCAGATTGGTGCTCTCACCCCACTCAGAGCTAGCCACAGGTTCACCAGCTTTATTTTTGTTGCCCTGCCACATCCTCATTTGGGTTTCTTTTTCTCAGGCTTACTGCTTTCCAAATCTTTCTTTCCTATTGCAGTTCTGGATTTTTTTCTTATTAGGAAATTCAGGAAAAACACACAATTAAATGAACAAGTGTTTGTTGAATTTCGTACTTTTCAGTTTTTCTGATGTCTTGCTATAACATGGATGAATAAATTAACATTTGCCACTTTACTGTTCTTCAGTACTGCTGAAATACTGTTTAGGATTCTCACATCAGTTGAGATAGTAAATAAAACAGTCTTGTGATGTGCTGCTAGATTGGTAAAATAAGTACTATGCAGTAGTGAAAACTGCCTTGAAAATATCAGTGAGACTGATACTTTTTGATCTTTCCAAATAACTCCCCTCCAGAAAACCGTGCCTTTTGGAAGAATAGGAATACAATTGAGTCTGGGAATGGAATTAATAGAAGTCTCACATCCCTTGTGGCTTCATATAAAATGACTCTTTAGGAATTTTTTTGAGTCTAGCAATATTTCTTCACTTGCTGGAGGCACTTAATGATGTAAGAGTCTCAGCTTTCATTTTTAAAAGAATTTGTCTTTCAGGCTTAATTGACTGCTGAGGAAAGTTGAAAATATGACTCTGGAGTTTCCAAAAATGCAGATAAAAGAAACGGAAGCCTTTTTTCTCTCTTAAATTATTGCTGCTTCAGCAACTTTCAAATCATTTAGATTGACCCAAATTCTTCCATCTGACTTCACAACTATGGGGGTGTTTGTGGTCCTCTTCCAGCTTGGCTTAGAAATAGGTAGGTGGCTCCATATCCTTGTGTGGTGGGACCGTATTTAGTCACAAATAATGACCAAATTTTTTGTGCTGAAAGCAAAAGTAATCAAACATGAGACACTGTTTTGCCCCAAAACAGCTTCCTGACTTATTTACCAGGATGCATTCCTGCTCCTTACTGAAACTCCTCAGGCTCCTTCCTTGTATATACCTTGTTATTTCTCAACACAATTCCTTAAGTCAGATGAAGATAGGAAGTGTTTAAAATGGTCACCACGATGGGATGATAGCAGTATTTTAGGCAGGTTTGTGTCTCAGTGTATTCTACAGCTGATCCACTCTATCCTTTCTGTCCCATGAAAGAATCTCACATATTTTAATTTGTTGACTCAGTTTCCTTCCTCTCTTTTACCTCTGGGATGAATCCTCTCTTTTGCCATGGCATTTTCCACTGGCATTTTGATTAGGTGAATAACTAAACAATTTAGTAGGCTAGGAGAGTAGCTCTTTTCATCTTTACGTAACACATTTGAATTTACACTACATTTTTACAAGATGTTTTATCCTGAGTGATAAAGAAAAAAGATGAAAAATGATGAAAAAAAAAAAAAGATGAAACTGAAATGAAATGTTTTGCACATGTCATGAGATTACAGCATATAGTGTTCCTATAATGTAAACATTCTTGGACATGCTATTGTGTATTTTAGACACAAATTGCAGCTTGTATGTTTTTGCAGTGCTGACTAGGTGACATAATTGCTGCATTAGGAAAAAGTTGTGTTGTATTTCTAGAGAAAAGTTCTTAAGACCATCTACAGCAGCTTGTATCTTGTATTGCAATTTTCTCAGCTGCTTGATGGATTTCTTGCAGCTTTTACAGGACAACATGTCATGGTAGAGGTAATTCTCTGAGTCTGTGATTACCAGATGACTGAATACCCAGAGCATGAACCATACTTAGGGCTGTCACCTTCTACTCCTGAAGCTACAGGGGTGTCAGGTAGAGACAGGAAAAAAGACTTGGTATAGTCATGATCCAGTTCAAAAGACACAGGAAGCCACTCATCAAAACTATTTCAAGGAGTGGCATATTGTCTTGGGGTGATTTTATGATGTGCATCCCATATCGCTGCCCTATGCCCAGAAATTAATTCTTGTGACTTTCTATGCCTTTAAACTGAGCCTGAGAGGGGGAAGGAAAAACTGAGCAAAACTTCTTCAAAGCAGTTTGCAGCTTGTTCAAGGCCACACAGAGATAGAGACTTTTTTCCCCAGCTGTGGCAGGGGAGGGAGGAGGCTTGCTGCTTTCCAGTCAGCTTTTGGCCAGTTGTTCAGTTTCTTTTTCTCTGGAGAGAGACTGAGAGTTGAACTTCTTTTCCTTCCCTGGAATGTCAGATTTTCTCCCTTTTCTACTGAACTGCTTCAACATCAGAGCACATCGGGAGGACTTTCCACTGGGCACAAAGGGCTTGGCCCTGGGCCAAGCCCCAGCTCCGAGGAGACCAAAGGGAAGACTCTGACATTTTTCCCAGGTTTTTCCTCCACAGTGAGAGATTTTATTATTTAGCATTATTTTCCTTTTCCCGTGTGTTTGTTAAATAAATAGTTTTATCTCCTTCACTTTCCTTTGAGGAAAATTTATTTTTCCCGAACCTGGTGGGGGAGGGGTGGTTGTGCCTTCTCTCAGAGGATATGTTTCTAAATTTGGCCAAACCGGAACACATATGAATTTAAATATTGGCACCGTTGCTTTTGTAGCTTTGAAAGTAACTTCAGAAGGTTTGAGAATGCTCATTACATTATTTGCAAGCAGTGGCATCAGCTAGGATTCCTTTTGCGAGTTAAAGTCATACTGAAATGATACGGCAGGATTTTATTGTGAAAATAAATAGCTGTTTGCTGCAAAATTATTTTTAAAAAATTATTTACTGTGGCTTTGACGGTATTTGGTGGCTGAGCAGAATTAAGGCTTTGTGCACCTATGAATTACAGTAGTCAGATACATGGTTTCAACCTAGACAGGTTTGGATAGATTTATTCTTGAAGAATTGGCTTCCCTGTCTATGTGGAGCAGCATGTACTAAAAATCCGTTGATTTTTGTATCAGTAACATTTTTAGTATATCAAGCTTCTGTTATCAGATGTGCTCATCTTCCCCCAAATGCATTATTTGTTGTTTATTCATGATAAGAATGCTAACAGAATGAAATGATGATCATAAATATCTGTATCAAGAAATCAGGCTTTCAGAGAGCTTTTTGAAACAGAGATAGGAGGACAACACTAAAAACAAATTATAGGAATATCTGTAGAAAAACCCCAGATAACTAAGAAACAGTAAAATAGCTACTGGAAGAACAACCATTGTCAATAGCAAAGTTTATTAATAGGAAAAAAATAAGGGAATGGCTAAGGGAATGACCCAAAAGCATAGGCCTAAATCTTAGAAAACAAACATTCAATAAAAGATGAACTTGTTACATGAAACAATGTTTGAAAATAAATAATGAATTGAGAAAAAAATTGAAATTTGAAGATTCTGTTAATAATATGTGTGGCAGAGGATCCCCATATCATGAAGTACTCTAGATTTGGGTCTCTATAGCTCTTCAGGTATAACTGGTGGCAGTAAAACACACATGTATGTAAATACACTTCTACTGCTATGAGACAACGTTGGAAATACTCCAAATTTATACAGGTTTTTGTGTTTTGTAAAACCACCATAGGATCTGAGGACCTGATCACCCCAGGAAAAGCTGCTGTTCATGTCCAGCATGACAGCCTGGTGCATCTTGGCAGGGGCATTTTTGGCACCTGTGCTTCAAACAGGCCAATCTGCTTTAGAGCTTTGATATTTGCATCAAAACTCCATGCAAACACTTCTTTCCCCCATAGTTGTAAAGTTGCTTCTGCGTTACTGAGATCACCAGAAGTACTTTTGTGTGCCTGGCTAAAACTCGTGAGAAGCTGTGAGGGCTGTAATTTGTATTGGCACCTGCAGAACATCACGCAGGGGTAGCAACAAAACAGATCTTCTGATTAAAACATGGATAGCTACGTGCTTGTGGTAATGGCAGCTACTTGCACAGATGGGTAAAGCAGGAACACCACAAAATAAAGAGATTAAGCTGCAAATAGTGAGGGTGTTATGTATGAAGTCCTAATGAATATTCATATAATAACTAAGCTACTGCTGACACTGAGTGCTAATCCTTTTGCAAATAACAATTAGCAGAGAGGTTGTAAAAGGGATGCTAATTTGCACATAGTATCAAGAGCTAAGAAATATCCTGGCTAAACAAAGGCTTTTGAATCTGCAGAAAAGTCATCCTGCACTGTGAATCAGATTGCAAAACGATGAATCACATTGCAATTTCTAAACAGGTTGCTGCAAAGGACCAGTCATTTGGGTGAAAATGTGAGCAGGCCTCCTAAGTATCATCTAAGAAATTATCTAAGTATTATATCTCCATTATATAGGTATTATCTGTTATCTACACAGAAATCATAAGTAAGAACACACTGCTACAGGATTCATCTCATTCACCGAATTCAGCTGTAATGGAAGTATCATTATAGAAACAGGAATTCAATTTTCTTGCTTACCTCAGAGGTGTTTGGAAATGAAAAATGTGGCATTTTTGTACTAAATCTGGTGCATAAATTACAATTATTAATGTACAGTGCATGGTTTGTTGCTGTAGCTATTGGAGGCTGAGCTAGTATAGTGGTTTGACCCAGGCTGGCTGCCAGGTACCCACCAAAGCCACTCCATCAAACCCATCTACCACAGGGCAAATATAAACATCAACTAAAATTCAACAGATATTGCAGATTTTGATGAATTCAGTCCTTTTAAAGGACTCAGTATCTATGCAGATCAGCTCCTAAATGCTTTTGAGGAGTTGTACTCATGACAGTAATTACTGTTTACTTACGGAGCTGATACGGAAAATGAAGATAAAACCCAATGCAATGTGTTCCATTATGAGGATACACTTTTAAGCTGGCAGTTGTAGATTTATCATGTCCTTTGGAACAAGTCTAAATCTGAAGGAGATTGACCCCAAAGGACACTTGGTGTGTCCTATGTCACACTGTTACTAGAAAAAGGAGATAAGGAGTGTAAGAAAGACAGAAAATGTCAAGTGCTGTGCTTTCTCTGAATAATACATCAGTTTAGTGGCTCATCTGAATCATCATGCTTAATAGCCAGTGAGGGATGAGATCTCTTCTCCATAAACTTATCTAATCCCTTTTTGAACCTCCTTCAATACTAACAGCAATAATATGGTGTCTTCCACGGATTTCCATAAGCATACAACCTGCTAGCAGCACACAGTGCTCAGCAGTGTCTGCAACTGGTATCTAAAGCACTTGAGCATGTGTGGTTTTAAGTATTTTCCTTATTTTCCACTGGCTTTTTTTTTTTTTTCCTGGTGTGTGCATAAATGAGTTAAGCCAGTTGTGCAGTTTGTGCATAAATGAGTTAAAACACCGAGGAACCACCATATTCATGTATTTGAGTGGTTCACTTGAGTATACGTGTGCTGCAAGGAAAAAAAGAACTCTTGCTGTCTTTAGAGAAAGGTCTGTACGAACAGATACTAATTCTATCATCTTCCCTTCATTCTGCTCCCTCCCAGCAGTTCTGGTATCTCTCTTGCCCCTGTGAAATTAGTCTAATTATCAGTTAATGATTGAAACTGACGGTTCAATACACGTGTTCTGACGTGCTGCAGACTGCTAATTCTTAGCAGAAACAAAATCAGTGGAATCAGTGCACAAACAAAACTTGACAACGTAATATAAACATTCTGAGAAATTATTGGTCCATGAGAAGTGAAGTTTTGAGGCAACTGAAACGTATCCCTTTGAAACTGGCTATGTTTCCCACAAAAACAGGGAAAGATAAAACTGAAACAGCTGTTTTTATTTCTTTCTTAATTAGCAGAATATATCGTGAGGTAGTTAGGTACCGTTCACAAAAAAGAGAACAGAGATATAAAATCATCATATCTGACATTGGGAAAGGTGCCTGATATAAGAGAGCCAGGCCTGTACCTCCTACCCACACAATTAGGGTCTCAGAGTAGCATTTATACTCCCAGCTTGAGCTGTGATTTTTGGAAATGTTGTCAGGCTATGGATCAATTTTAACTGCAGCTTCTGGCATTAAATCAGCATAAAACATGGACATTATGTGTTATTTTAGTTTGGACCATTAGTAGTCATACTACTTCACTTCCTGCATGAAAGAATTTTTGACAACTGATATGAAATTATGTTCTCTTCACCAATGGATTTTAAGGCAATAAAAAGCCAGTGAATATTTTAAAAATCAACACATGCCAAAATAGCTGGAAATTTTCATGTTCAGTCTAAAACTGTCCCTGTTTCAGGTGGTTCCTGATAAATTGGAATGCAAAGCCTTAATTAGCTGGGTGCTACAGATGGATTTCTTACAGCCCCATCCTTTTAAAAATCAGAAATTAGGATTTCAGGTGTGTGTTTGACAAATTTTATTGTAAATTTTATTATCATGATTTTCTTAAATTTAAAGGTTGAGGGAAAAAAAGGATACAGAATCCCAGATTTTCCTTTAAAAGAAAAATTGATTCATTCCACTATAGGTACATTAAATGCAATATTCATTCTCCACAGATGCTGAATAGAATTTGAGATTTCATTTTGTGGTCTATGCAGAAAGTTGGGCGCTTTGGAAATCCTGTAAAGAAATTCTCCAAGTGAAGGAGGATTCAAAGTAAGCCTCACGTCTCACTTGCAAAGCCACAGGAAGGCAGAACTTCAAGGGACAGCCTGTTTGTCAACTTTATTTCTAGGTATTGTTAACATAACTGCTCCTCCAGTAGTGGCTCATACTAATTTGGATGTCCTTGATTCAAATGAAATAAAACAGAAAACACCACTCAGTAATTTGCACTTAAGAAAGAAAAAGCTGAAAAGTTTTGGTACACCAGTAAAAAAAAAAAAATTTTAATTATAAAAGTGACAAGTTTCTCAATCTTTCTGTTAGCCCAGACCTTAAGCCAAGTTCATTTAAAAAATCCTAAAAGTGTGTGTGTCACAAATACGGTTCAACATTAAAGTGAATTTATACCAAGTAGTGGGTATGGAGCTATCTTAGTGGAAATTCTGTGTCTTAAATCTTGACTGGGGAAAACATGCTGCGTTTTAATGCTACCTGTATAAATCAGAGCTGGGGGGAAATGTTTTGACTGACATCTTGAAACAGAAGCTACAGTTCTGCTATCTTTATGACATGGTTTTATGACAATTGGTGTTAGAGGTTTCAAATCAGCAATGATACAAAAATCCTTCTTTCAACTTATCTAGATGAAGAGCAAAATTGCCTAGATATATTTAAATGAAAAAGGCTGAAATTGCCTCGAGAAAGTTAATTTCAAGATAGGAGTAAAATGTTTGAGTCAAATTTGCTCTGTGCCATCGGCAGGCTTGAAGCAGTGTAGAGACATGAAGTAAAAATTTCAGTATTTCAAGAACTAATATCATAAGGAAAACAAAGCAGATATGGAAGTAATCTTTCAATCAGATATTTTATTTGCTGAGATGTATCACCTTATGGAGACACACAGGAAGGGATTGCTCTTGCTAAAATACGATAATGTTACAAAGTACTTACTGGACATGACATAACATATCTGACAACTTCTAGGCAGAATATAAATGTGAAATATGATGTTCAGACAGGCACACACTCATGGAGAGGGCGCTGCCCCTTTTCACTGCAGTGCCAAGAACGTGTTTAACTCAGGATTGTGATAAGCACAGGTAAAGCACTCTTGCATTATTACTTAAAAGGGGATGGAAATTAACAGACTGAAAGAGGAAAAAAGTAGATTTAAAAGATAATCAGTATGTTTTACTTTCCACAGCAGTTTCAGGATGTCTGGAAGCAGGCCAGCATGATATTGTTTCTCATGCCTCTTCAAGGAAATGCATATTTTCACTATGTCTCTCTCAACTGTCTCTTTTGTTCCTCTTACAAACACTGGAGTAAGTACAGAGAGCAAATGAAAACAAGACCAAACAGCAATTATTTCTTTTATACAAACAGCTCTGTGTGATGTGCTGTTGGACAACACCGGCTAAAAGGATAGAGTGCAGCTCAAACTGAGGCTTGGAAGGAATGGCTGATAGTGCTCAGCTTCTGTGTGCAGAGAACAGGGACATTTTCCCAGGTAACACTGTGGATGAAGCTCAGTCTGAGGCTTGGAAGGAATGGCTGATAGTGCTCAGCTTCTGTGTGCAGAGAACAGGGACATTTTCCCAGGTAACACTGTGGATGAAGCTCAGTCTGAGGCTTGGAAGGAATGGCTGATAGTGCTCAGCTTCTGTGTGCAGAGAACAGGGACATTTTCCCAGGTAACACTGTGGATGAAGCTTAGTCTGAGGCTTGGAAGGAATGGCTGATAGTGCTCAGCTTCTGTGTGCAGAGAACAGGGACATTTCCCCAGGTAACACTGTGGATGAAGCTCAGTCTGAGGCTTGGAAGGAATGGCTGATAGTGCTCAGCTTCTGTGTGCAGAGAACAGGGACATTTCCCCAGGTAACACTGTGGATGAAGCTCAGTCTGAGGCTTGGAAGGAATGGCTGATAGTGCTCAGCTTCTGTGTGCAGAGAACAGGGACATTTCCCCAGGTAACACTGTGGATGAAGCTCAGTCTGAGGCTTGGAAGGAATGGCTGATAGTGCTCAGCTTCTGTGTGCAGAGAACAGGGACATTTTCCCAGGTAACGCCGCAGCTGAGGCGCAGACGTGGCACTAAACGGCTAAACCTTGCTAATGAGGGAGTCTGTGAAGGGATGGGACAAAGAGCTCCAGCAGTGGCAGCCAGACTGCTGTTCTGTCTGACAGCTCCAGTGGCTCCTGGGTTTATGTTTTATGTATGTCCCAGTTACAGATAGCCCCAGAACTTCCCGGGGACACAGCATGGCTGTGCCATGAGGAGGAGCCTGATTTGCAGAAGCCCCGAAGTGGATCAAGAGCAGGAGTGCTGAAGGAAGGGATGTTCTGTAGATGGATGTTACTCACTTGTGTTGGCTGCAGCGTGATCTTTCCAGATTCAGAAGGAGACATCTCATTTTTCAGCATGTTTATTAGTTTAGTGGGAAAAATCCAGATATGAAGTTCAGATATATCTTGCCTGTTTTGCCCACATTGGAGGTCAACTTACCTCACGGCAGTGGGGGCTCACAGCAAGGCATCTGTTGCCAGACCTAGTCCATGCAATATTTCAGCTCTTTAACTTTGTGTGGATACCTAACTGTGCTTTTTGAAGACTTGTATGATGTGAGAATCCTGTTCGCCTTGCCAAGACAAATTCTGGAGCAGGATCTCCGACTATATTTTCTCTTACCTCCCTTTTGATGTCTACGATGTCTGTGTCTGATATCTATGTCTGAGCCACTCACCTTGAGCTCCCTTCAAAGATAAGGAAAAGGAAAAAACATTCTTAAGATATGGTTAATTGAAGTGTTCCTTTCTTTTTCTGCTGCCTATTAATGGAACTTAATATGAAGAGCTGAGATGGAGGCTTTTTAAAAAAAAAACAACAAACTTTTTTTACATTTTAGATATCCACATTTGGCCAGATGAATCTCATAGTGAAAGGCAACAGGAATATAAATTCTTTTTTCTTTTTTTTTTTTTTGAATTTTTGGATTGGAAATTTTAGCCTGTAGTAATGATAACACATATTAATCCAACTGTTTGATATTCTTAATATCTGATGAATTATTAATTCAGTGGAGAAGTTCTTTCAGAGAATTCCATCACCACTGAACAAGCTATTTGAGAATTTCTTGTTCATATTCCATCACTACAACTTTTTTTGCACATATTAGTCAAAAGTATAGACCATGCAGTGTTGATAGTACCTCTTTTAATATCTTGCTATAAGTGATCCATTAAATTAGATGCTAGAAATGCCTTGTATTTTGGA
Source organism: Corvus hawaiiensis (assembly GCF_020740725.1). Classification (NCBI taxonomy): domain Eukaryota; kingdom Metazoa; phylum Chordata; class Aves; order Passeriformes; family Corvidae; genus Corvus; species Corvus hawaiiensis. Next base: position 56,757,284 of record NC_063218.1, on the reverse strand, counting down.
AGTCATGCATTAAACAAACAGGCAAACAATATGAAACTCTTTAATTTTGTAAGTCGTAAACACAATATTCCCACAGTTATGAAATTGAAGCATTGGTCTGTGAATATCTATCTCAATAGCATGCCAAGTGATTATAAATAAAGCTGGTTCTGCCACAGAAAATGAACTGGTTGGTAAGTAGCACCCGTCTGATCTGGGCAATGCACAGCTTTGAGCCACACAGTTTCATAAGGATCCATGATAAAAAGGGTGTCCGGTTAAGCGGCGTTAGAAAGGACACCTGCTGACCCAAAAACTAAACATGGGACACAGTTTCTTGTGTGTGTCAAAGTGTCCGGGGTTGCAGTGTATTCTATCACCATCCTCATGAGCTGTTGAAATCAGGTGGGGCAGTGTTTCCTCACTTCCTCCCCCCAGACTATCTTTCTGTTAATGGCCCATCATTGTCCTGCCGCATGACTCAGAGATAACTCCCTCCGGACTATCTTCTGTTAATGAGCCTAATCAACACTTGGCCTCATGACTCATTACCCCATTGTGAGATGCTCCACCCAGAGGGAGGAACCAAGCATCCCATCCTGGTTATAATCTGAGACTCTGAACACCAGAGACAACCCTTCCACTGGATTTCCAGAGGGCAGGAACTACACAGCCACCACTGGACCTGAGGAAGAGCAGACCCTTTTTTCCTACAGGATCACCACTTCAGAGGACTGCAGCCACCATTCTACCAGACTGCTACTACCACCCTGCCTAACAGGGTGTCAGGTTGTATATTGACTTTGTCAGTTTGAACCAGTGTTTTCTTTTAGTTCTTTTCCTTTTCTTTAATTTCCCCATTAAATTGTTATTCTGACTTGGTGCCTCCCACTGGTTTGTTTTCAAACTAGTACACGAAGTCCTGGCATTGTAGCAGGGCTGCTCTTGTTATATGGATTGCAATCCAAACCTGATGTGACTAGGATTTATATGTTGCAAAAGAGAAACTTAAATTGAAGTACAATTTAGTGATGGTTGGAGAATGTAAATAATTGTATTTATTTCTAGGGGGCAGGGAGCAAGTCGCTCAGAGAACAGCCTTGAACAACTTAATAGTAACCATCAAAATAGCAAGGAGAAAATGTAAATGTGAGATTTTCTGTGATGTGTCAACCATGCAATTAGCTACGGGTATAATTTATAAAAATGCCAGAGCACAAAGTATGACAATGGAATGCAGATGTGGAGAGTGTTTCCAAACCCAGAGGGTTTCATCAGCAATGTATATTAAAGATGCAAGACATTTCTTCTGAGTAAATATATGGAAATTGTTCTATTTTCTTTTTTTTTTATTATTTTTAAATAATTTCCCACAGTTATAATTTAGCATGTGTATCATTTGGCATTTTCAAAGCACTTGCTCAGAATGACGTGTATCATTAGGACTTAGGTCTACTAATTCCTAATTACGCCTGTGAATGAAAAATTGATTTGTATATAAAGTGTTCTGAAGACTCCTATGGATACAGAAATATCTCTATAAATGTAGAATGAAGGACATCCTTTGAAAAGAAAGCAGTTCTACTGAAGTCTTGCATTTCCCAAAGGATGCTGGGCTGTAATTTAATGGTTCCAGACTTCTATCTTTTTTGATTGCAGGAATCTCTCTTATGGAGACCTGTGCATGCTTGCCTCTGGGCATGAAATGGGAACCATTTAGATCCATTTAGGATCTTCTTCCCAAATTTTGTCCTCTATGCTCCTAGCTCTGGCAGGACTTTTGAGAACCTCTGTAGCAACAGGCTAAGCGTTTTCTTTTAGCTTCATGGCCAAATCATGGATCGGTTACCTGGAACAGCAACATGTTTGTCACTGAGTCTAGAAAAAAGATTTCCCAACCACGCTTTTCCATCACACTGATGATTTCTTCCCTTATCATATTAGTTATTTTGTGTTTGGGACCGCCATATCTTGGCAAATTCTCCTTTTCAATCTATTTGTTCATTACAGGCAGCAAAATTGCAAAGCTGTAAATTGGATTGAGAAAGGTTTTCTTGGATTGTGTCAAAAGTGAAACAAAGACTTTTAAATGGATATAATATGATGATAATGTTCCCCAAATTAAGGGAAGTAATAAGTTTTTTCCCTATTTATGAGTTTTTCAAAAGAGCCTGGAGGTTCCAAAGAGGTGTGCAGTTCAGCACAGCAGATTGCGTGTGGCAGTAGAAAATTCCTTCACTATACAAATTACTGTGAGATATTTTATTGCTTGAGTCATTGGATAAGACAGACATGGAATTATGGTGGTGTCTTAAAAATTGCCACACCTGAGTTAGTCCCTGCTGCTTCTGTCTCTCTGTAGTTTACCTCTAAATCTCTAGTCACCATTTGAGCTCTTCCTCCAAAATTACTTCTCCAGGGTTTTCAAATTACTTCTCCAGGGTTTTCAAATTACTTCTCCAGGGTTTCATTCCAACCAAACCTGGCTATTCTGCTTTTGAGTTTGTGTTGTGTGTCTTGCTGTGCATGTTGATTTTTAGATTCAGACCTCTGAGCTAAACTGAATTTGGATCTCTCCCTCCTCAAGGGATCACAGAGTGAGCTGTGGCTGAGAACTTCAGGTAGATCTAAGCCAGAGGAGCTTCTGGATGCTTTTAACACCACATTAAGGGCGGGAATGGATAGACAATTCTCAGAGAAGCCTTCAGTTAAGTTTAAAGTGAATGAAAGGCACCTGCAAAAGAAAAAGTGGATATTTATTTTCACAATCAAAATGACCAGAAAAGAAGCAATTATCTTTAAAACTGTTACAAAAGCAATTTAGAAAGTTTAGACATATAATTCTCCTTAAATGCAACATTTTAAGGTCTATTTTTATTTTATTTTTAATAGATTTATTAGTAAAAAGGAACTGGAAACTGTTGGAAGTGTGCAATGCTCCCTGAAACGTGATTTAGAGTATTTCAACAATTTAAAGTGTAGAATTCCATTTTAATCAGCTTGTCAATTGACAACAGAAAAGGGTTGACATCTTATGCTACTTCAACTCTTGGACATCTCTGCTAAACTTCAACTGAATGTTGAATTGGTTGCAAACCTGAATTTGATTTTTTTAAAGTAAGAATGGACTCTTAAACATATTGGATTGTTATGCTTACACTATTTGTGATCAGTTCTGTATTTAAGTGTCTACCCTCCTAGATAATTCTGTTTCCTGAGGGAGATTGTGTTTTACATCTCTGTGTGGATTGGCACAGTTATATTTCATATTTAAGTTGCCACACTGAACTAGTGTTGAGGAGTGTGCAAGAGCAGACAGAATTTTCTGTTCCCCTAATTCTATCCTCACTTAATACAGGTGATTCTTCACCATTGTTTCAAGACCTTTTTTTGTGAAGAGTCTACATTTCCCCTGAATAGAAGAAACATCAGATTGCAATTGAAATAATAACAATCTTCCAACTAAAACATTAATAACTTTTTTTTAAAGATGCTACATTTGGTGTTCCAGAACAGGAAGTCATAGAACATAACCAAATTCAACAAACAGTACAGAAGGCATAATGTTTATTATTAGCATCACATCACCATAAGACAGTGACAGGTGGTGATCTCCAAATGCCATCACAGTCATCAGAAGCTAGTGAGGAAATGAGAGCCTTCAAAAAGTGCAATTTTATGGCACTGTAGAACAATTCAGACCTGTTATTGTTCGATAAGTCTAAGATAAATTTCAAAGTTAATATTTATGGTGTTTGAAAACATGCTTTTTAGATTATTGGCTGTGTAAGGATGCTGCATCCTGTATTTATATTGATTTGTAAGAGCACTTGGTGCTGCATGCAGACCTAGCAGTCATGTATTCTGGAGTTTCCTAAAATAACCCAGTGTCCTAATTTTTCAAGAAATGGGAGGGAAGAAATTTATATAAGAGGATCTCAGTTACAAAATTTAAAATTATGTTTAAACAGAAATCTCTTTTAGAATTTCCCTTTAGTTTTATTATTTTGTTGAGCTGCAGTTAACAGTTTTAATTGATGTAATTTTCAAAATAAAAATGCCTATTCACTTTATTTTTGATCTGTGAAATGATACACTCACATTGTTTACTTCTAAAATCAAATAGGATGTGAGTGTGGCAATAATAAACACAAAGACAAATTTTCTACTTCAGTGTATCATGCATAAGCAGGATGAGAAGCTAGCATTTGCCAGTTAGGAACTGTTAAGAAAGAAAGAGTTTTAGATTTATATGTCAGTCATTTTTTTGAAATATTTTTCTTGAGGCATGCTAGAGGTGCTTTAAGCTAAAGAACATAAAATTAGGATTAAGGCAATGCTTTTATCCACCAGTGGTGGGTGTGAATGTGTTGGGAAGAGAAGAAGCAAGACCAAAAGGTGCTCTGCCACCTCCTCATCTGTCTTGGGGTCATTGTGCTGTGCCTGCTGTGACATTTAGGGCTCAGCTCCATCACTCGGCTGAAGAGTGCACTAAATCCTGGACTAAAAAAATAGAGCTATAACTTCAATAATAAAAGTATTTAATATTGGAGCTTGCAGATCAACTAATATTTTGTCTAGTTGTATTTGTTTGGTAAAGTTCTTTGAAGCTTCCTCTGATGTAAAGGGGAGTAAATTTGGAACCAGCCTCAGAGTTTCTGTTTCCCCTCAGAACGGTGACGTGTGAGCAGATTTACTACCAATGTATAAAAACTAATGAACCACTTTAAGCCCTGTCATAAAACTGGAATTCTTTTGTACCTAATTAGAGGGCCTGAAAAGGAGGAAATTGGACCAAAAAGCCTCTAAAATTAGCTTCATCAGAACAAAGTGGAAACAGATGAACAACCCACAGTGACTCTATAATAATAATAACACCACAATTCTTACAATGCTGCCTTGGCTTATTTGGATTGCTTGCTCAAGACCCTCTTTGAGTCTTTCCCCACATATTTCATCTATATGTTATGGATGTAACTGCTGGTGATGCTTATGGGCAAGATAGTGGTATGCTTGTAGCCTTGTCAGATCGTAATTTCTTGGGCAGATATTTTTTTCCCCTTTCCCAAGGTGTCTTCTTAGAAATAACATAGAAATTTGTGGGTAAAATGACCGTATTTTTGAGAACAATGCTGCTCAAAAAATCAGTGGTATTAAGTTGAATAGAAATTTGGTATGTTAATAATTTGGACCAGGGTTTGAAATCTGGCAGGGAATCAGGAATGTGACATTTGCTGAACATACCCCAAATCTAACCGACTTATAAGGCTTCAAAAAATTGCACTTTGCACATGTGCAGGAAAGGTGTGTTAGGATAGCATCTTAAATCTTCTAAGGCTTTTCATCTGTACTGGGCATGCTGGAGGCTGGAGCTGCAGAACCTGAGCAGGGGTTTCCCCCAATCAGTCCCAGATGGTGGGAACTGAAGGAGAGGAGAATCTCCTGTCCATGTTCCTGGTGCTGGGTCTGTAACATCCCAGGGATGCCAGGACATTCACTTGAAGTAGATGACTTGGACCATTGAGTTTAACAGGTTCTAGCTTAAAGCAAATGCCTGTCAAAGCTTACAAAATTAAGCCAACCAAAAAAAAAAAAACCAACAAATTAAGCCAACCAAAAAAAAACCAACAACAAAAAGCCACCAAAATAAAAAATCAAAAAACCCCTGGCAAAAAACCAAATCAAAAATCCATTCTATGGGATATTTTTGATAGCTCACAAAGTGCTGTTAACAAAAAAATGACAACTTCGAGTGATTAGAACTTTCTAATTGTGTTCTTTGTGGTTTAGTGATCTGATTTCTAAACATTCCTAGGAGTAACAGAAGCACTGGAAATGTTCAATGTAGTTTTAGGTTATAAGAATCACTCTGAAAAATCTAATGGAAGGCCCTTAACTTGGATCCACCAATTAAATTTTGATCATAACTTCTGCAGGTGTCAGCTCCCCATTTGCAAAATGCCTCTACCATCCCCTTACCTCCAGTAGCTGTGAAACTACGTTAGGATTTGTGAAAGGTATCTTAGAAAATCCCGTGAGCAAATGAATAATTTTATCATCAAAGTTTGAACAGTAAGTAGATTATGGAGCTGTTTGCTACTAAAAAAGTACTGAAAATACTTAATGGCTTCTTGCTTAATGAGAACAATTAATCTCTAAATGGAATTAGCCTGTGATTCAGTGGATAAACATGATCATAAAAATATTACAGTACCTAAACACAGGTTTTGTGCTGGGGCTTGATAGCTTTTACATGGTTGACATTTGCCACTTTAGTGTTCTTCTAGCATTCTTTTTTGGGTGATGATTTAATAACTATCAAAGTGGGACTTTGATGCTGTAAAAGGACTTGGTTTTGCATATTTATGAAGATTTGCTTGCATATTTGTAAGTTTGATTATTCACTTGAGGAGATTTATGTATATAAATGGCTTGAAAAGCCTCTAGCAAAAGTCCACTAGCAATTTGTTAGTAATCTACTCTAATTTCATCTCTTAGGAATATTTTTAGGGTCAAATATTATTTTTAGTCCAAGAAATTAATGATTAGGCCTCTTAACATTCTGAACTTGTGTTTTCACTCAGACTTTTAAGACAGTGCTAATGACTCCTAAGGTCGGTTCTTGATTGTGGTGTCACCAGAGCCTTAAACATTTTCCACATTTTCTTTTTGGAAGCCTTCTTAATTTCTGCCTTGGAGAATGCAGTGGACAGGTGACGATGAAGTGTAGGTATATTTCAATCTCTCTAGGAGGCCCAAACAGATCTGTCCTGCTGACAGTGTCCTCTGAATATTGATTCCTCTATTGGTAATTTTAAACAGCTTCTTATTACCCTCTTAGCACTTTTATGGAGGCCAGACATATGTACTGTTCCCAGAGAAGGGGATGTAGCAAAATTATTGCAGCAATCTTGGAACCCCCATCTGCTAGAAAGTCCCTCGTCTCCCCTCCATAAAAATATCACTGCTGTTCAAGTCAGCACCTCTGTGTGTTTATTACTTCACCAGAACATTGGGAACTTCTTTTGGATGTAACAGAAAATTCACAATAAGAAAGATAATAAAAGAAGCCATAAATGGAAAAGCATTTTTGAGATAAATTTTAGATTAGAGTGATTAATTAAACAAAAATTATATTATCCAAGAGTTTTGATTTCTTCCCTCAGAGCAACCCATCTTTTGTTTTCTCCTATTTTCTTCTGTACTTTGTTTCTCTTTGGAAGACAATAAACTGAGTATCTGGGGGAGTTCCCTTTTTCCTTCTTTTCCCTTTTAACTTTTCTGGATATCAACAGTTCAGGGGTGTTAGTGATTAAAACGTGGAATATCGATGCTTTTAGACTCCTCTATTGAGGAGGTTGTGAAAAATTAGAGTGAAAAATGAGAACAGAAATCAATTAAGGTGAAAAACAGTGAATGAACTTTAACAGATATTGCATTTAATGGTTACAGAATAAGAAAGCAGGGCCAAATAATTTGAAATGCTCCTTTTAAGTAGTATTTCTGGACCTTGAACTAATGGAAGTATTTATATTAAACAAAGCACACAGTGAATGGAGAATAAAAAATAATGGGATGTACTGAAAACTTTTCCCTGTTAATTTTCGATGAGATCCATTTGAATTTTTTTGAAAGAGTAAAATAACATTAAATCATATAGGATAAAACATTGTGCATCTTTTCAGTGTTTCTAGAACCAAAATGTGCAACCTTGGCATTAGTATAGTCCTATTAAAATCTCCTTAAACCCAGTTATTTCAGAGTAGGTGCTAAGTGACGCAAATAAAAATGTTTTGTCAAGTATATTTATAATCCACTGATTTTTCCTTTGCAGGCGTATCTCAAGGGAAGTGTGGTCATGATGACATCCATCCTTCTTATGCTGCCAGAATTAAACCTGTCCATGAAATAGATGGGGAGGCACACTGAACCATTTCAAAGGATGGCAGAGTTCCCATGGTAAATTAACGCCCAAGCCAAACTGCCTTCCTTTAAGGACTCTGATTCCTGCTTGCTGTCCATTAAATATACATGATGTCTTTAAATGCCCCCATATAGCTAAAGCCACAATTCAGCTGAAATTTATTCTCTTTAATATTGCTCTACATCTGGATATTTGTGCTGTTACACCTTCCCTCCCTATGAAAGTTTTATATTGCAGTTGTGAGGGAATGCCCACTGTCATCACACTCCAGGCCATCCCTCCAAGCTACAATTCATTATTTCCCCCATCTCTGTCCCAGGGAGCAGTTTCTCATAATTGCAACCTAAATGTTTAATGTGACAGAGGGAAGGATGGATGGGGAAAGGTCTGAGTGTGTAGTGTGAATGAGCTTGGGAAAGGGGACAACGGCTCTTGTTATGGCCTCTGCAGTTCTTGGTCATACAGATACAAATTCTGGGGGCAAAATGAATTAAGTTTTGTCCTCAGTTTCCACCTCTCCTGTAGGATATTGGGGGGTTGTTTGTTTGTTTTTTTAAGACTATGAATCCTACCCATGTAGCATCCAGAAAATGAATGCAACATGCTAATGGCTCCACCCTACTGAGTTGCTCATTTAAAGAAATACAGATTTTCTTTAACTGTTTTAAGAAGTTTTAAGAAGTTTTAAGAAAACTTCTTCTTGCAGGTCAATAATTACTTCCAATATGTTTGTGTTTTCATACAACTCTCTCCTTTCTAAATTCAGTAAATTTCTGCATAAGGTATGATTATAAGGAAATTCAAACACTTATTTTGGTTGGTTTTTTTTTTTTTTTTTTGTAATGCCACTTACTTGTCATAACCCTATGATTCATTATGAGTAATGCATTCCTAATAAAAATAGCTTTATTGCAGCGAGGGTGCAACAGTCTTTTTATAATCTATGGTTTCATTCTTTGATTTAAAAATGCAGGTTTTAGAGACTCCACTTAAGAAGATGGATACTGCAGTGCAGTAGTGCAGTTCAGTTATGGATTTTCCCTTTATTGGTGAGTGAAAACCACATTTCTTACGTGTGCAAGACAGCCTGCTCATAAGTTCTGATGCTGGTAACTAAGATACAGTGCAGTAATGTGTATGTTTCTCTGAAATAATTCATTTATTACAATTGTCATAACATCCATGTAAACACAATTGAGAACGATTTGGAAGACTTTTATTTATTTAATTTCTCATATACTATTTTGTATTTCTTTTGTCTTTGTTTTGTCAGTAGCTTGTGGCTATGTTAATCCTCTGATTTTGGTGGAAAACATTCTGTTGTTATCACTGTGGGTCAGGAGCACCCTATGACCATAATTTCTGGCTCTTTGCCACAGACCAAAACACATATTTTTCAATACACTGAGCTGCTGGTTTGGAAATGAATGGAAATACTTCCTCAAAATTGTGGTGTTTTGCTCTGATTTTTTTTTAAAAATTAATATTTTCTTACATTTCCTCAATCTGCTTTTTCTTTAGCTTATAAACTAGGTTGTCTTGCAATTAAACAATTTCTTTTTTTTAAAGAAAAGTATTTCTGGTCCTTCTAAGCTATTTCTCAGTGGAATCATGCTGAGTATAAGCATATAAGCTGAATAACTAGATTTAGAGATCTGTGCTATTAAAAGAACAAAAGTTAAAACGTGTATATGAAAATTAATGGAAAACTTAGCATAGTTTTATAGATGCACCTGAGACACCATGAAGATCACTTTAAATTCAATAAAACTCTTTTGAAAAATTATTTTCTCTTCTCTTGTACTAATAATTTTGGAGAGCAAGTACTGGTAAATCTTGGGAGTACTGGGTAAAGTACTGAGTAGTGAGTAAAACAATGGTGACCCATTACTCCTATGGGTGTACACAGGGAAGCAACATCCACTGACAGCAATTCAGTACAATCATAGAAATAACTACTGTGAAATGTTTACTTTTTTCCCCTTGTGTTTGATAGCCAAGGTATTTGGGTTTCTGAGCACGTAGCACCTTGTACAGATATTAGATAATCTAAATCAGGGAATGTTTACTGCTACTATGCACTTCTTTCCTAATTTTCCCTCTGTCATCCAATACAGTAATTTGCTTTATACCTCTGAATTATTTTGGATCCAAGTAGAAGGTGAAGGTGCTTCGTAATCTGCTGACTTTTGAATGTGTAACTTTGCTGTTATTAACCCAGGGCACTGAAGGTGGGTCTGTATCTAACTTCTAATCAAAACCAAATCCGCTTCACCTTCACTGTGATAAGCCCAGGTTTTGACTTTGTGTGAGCTCTGCAGTGATTTGTGAGTGATACGCGGAATGAAAAATTTTTTTCCAGAGAAAGGGCAGGCAGACCTGAGATATTTGCTCAGCTTGTCAGGTTTACTTAAATTTCAAATAGCCAGGAAGACTATCAACTGAGAAATCCTAACTATTGAAAAGAGACTTCAGAAAATATTGAAATAAACATGTGTTTAAAGGCTCTGACTTAGTAGTTGGGGATATGCCTACTCATGATAAAGATGTATAAATCTCCTTTGCTGCCCTGTAACATCAATAAAAAATTGCATAGCAGTTCTAGGGCATCACCTGGATTCATCAGAGTTTCCCAGGTTTGCAGTCACACCAGATTAAATTTATGTACAAACATGTTCCTATAGTAAGGAGATATATGTGTCTCTTCCAGACACAATGGGAGGTTCAGTGTAGTAATAAATTGGCTTGAGGAGCGTGTGTGAGCCATCCCTATTTTAGTTACACAGGCCTGTCAGAACTACAGTGACAAACACCTCAAAACCAGATTTGTTTTGGAGAGTTTTTTGCCCAAGGTATTTAGTCAGCCTCCATTTTATTCCCTCACGGCACTGTTGGAAGCGCATGAGGAGCCAATAAAGCCTGTGGGGATGCCCTTCTGCACTGGAAGGAATCCTATTGGAGTGATGACTGATTTCACCACTGAACTGTTCCACAGGAGCAGATTTTAGCCAGTCTGTGCCCCATCTGCAGTGCAGGTAGGTCAAACGAGGGTGGTTTACCTGCTTGGGAAGTTCCCCCCTTACAGTGGAGACATCAATGAGAGATCAGCATTACTTATGTTTGGAGGTGACTCAAGAACATTTTCTCTGTGCTTGTGAAAACAAGAATCTTTTGCTTCACAGCCAGTCTTTTTTTGGGATCTCTTTCAGGTATGTTCCTGATTCCAGCCATTTCCTCATAATCCCACTGGGAGCTATAGAGGGTAACTAACGAAGCATCCAGATTAATTTTTTTTGCCCAGGCATGAGTAAAATTCTTCTAGCTTGATTGATCATCACAGTTAGCTCAGTCTCCTGCTCCTCTTGAGATTTTGGTAGCCTCTCTCTGTGATTTCTTACATCATATGTTGTTTTTATACCCATTGCTTCAAAAATTTTCTGTTTACTCAAAAGAATACCCAAAACTGCATATGATGAAATAGTTTTGATTTTTAATTAATTCATGGGCAGATCCGTTTTTAAATGTCACTTAAATTTGAGGGATGCAGGTGCCATTTCCAGCCCTATCAGTGTTTGTCTTCCACTTGTGGAAGACATTTCAGTAGTGTCTCGTGCTGCTGAAGTGAATGTTTTTGGAGATTTTGCATGACTGTATAATGCAGTAATGCCTGAGCACCCCTGCACCTGGTGACTGAGGAATCAGACCATACCTCCGGGTACAAAGATGTTCGGCTGGAGGCAGAAGGATGCACAAGGCTCAAGTGTTTCCTGTGGAACATTTTTGAGGGCCATTTCTAGTGCAAAGTCTTGCCAGGCAGCTGTGTCAGGTTCTGTTTGTGCACTGCAGCAGAGTTCTGTAAATAGAAAGCAATTTTGTACAGTCTGTACCAAGAGTTTGTACTTGGCAACAGTTGTTTATTTCAATTTTATTACAACTTTCAGCGATTTTAAAAAATCCCTGAGAACAAACATTAAAATTAGAGTTCCTCACAGGTGACTTGAATTCTGCCAGCTCCCAAGATAACTTGGAAAAAAAACCCAATTTTTTTCTTCCTCTTTCAGAAAGAAATACCCAGGACATTCAGATCCTTTTTAGGGGGTTATCAAAAGCTGACATTTAAAATTTATAAATTCATTAGTTTCAATTGCAAGTTAAGTCCACCAGACCTCCTGCTGTGTGTATTTGTAGTAGCAGTAGAGACAACATCAGGTGCTGAGGGTGACTCTGTTGCTGGCCAGCTGGAAAGGATTAAATTGAATCGAAATGAACTTCCATCTGATTTTGTTTTTTAAAGAAAAAATTCCAGCTTTGCCATTTTAGAAAATAGGCTGGAAATTAGAATTTTTTAAAAAAGGCATGAAATCTTTTCAAAACTTATTTCACAGTTTCAGAGGTTTTTGTTTTCATATTCTGTAACTGTTGCTGGAGGGGGCAAAACTTTAAATCAAAGATAACAGCACAAAGTGGTCTGTTTTGGTGTGTTAGGTGGCATCCCTGACTTAGCACATTTCCAGCTGACCAACTGTACCTTCTTCCTGGGCAGTTTTCTTACAGTTCCACAGGTAAAAGTCCTGGATGCACCCAGCTCTTCCTTTTATTTCCAGGAGCATTGGCATAAAGTGGTCAGACAGAGACAGAAAACGACAGGAGATAAAGAGTTGAGGGCAGAGGTTTTAAAATGTGTTTATAGGAGTTACTACTCAGTTCACACATTTGTATTACCAAAAGTGATTCATTAACAAATTCTATCAATGTCTTTGGAAGTTCTTAGCAAGGGAGATCAAGTGGTCTGACCAAAGGTACGAGCAGAAGTTCAATAACTGCATCTGTCATCCAGGAGTTATCCTGGATGAGACAGTATTTATTGCTCAAGCAGATTTAAGGGAAATGTAGAAATTGCAGTATTAAAATGTAATTCCAAAATTGCTACTGGACATGATTCTTCATGCCCATGTAGGCTCATATGTCCAGTGTTTCCTCTGGCATTATCTTTATGCTGAGTGACAGATTGCTATTTTTGTCATTAGAAGATTAAAAGGGCATTTCCCATCAATGTTATTTATACCCTTTTATTTTAATTTGAGGTATCATCCTCCTACTGCAGAGTTTTATTTTGGCAATAAATTACTAAAAAAGAAAAAATTATTTTGTCCTAGTGATTTTTATATGAATATAATCTGAATTGAGATTCCACATTTCAAAGTAACTTCTTCAAATATAATACTATGAAACAAAGCCTCAATTTAAATGAATACTTCAGGCTGGTTTTGAGAGAGTTAAAAATATTATCGTATCAATAGGTTTCCATTACAAGCTAGTGCATTTTGAAAATAAGTTCCAAGGAATAAGAGGTGATGAAATTCACACAACAAATAGCTATTCTGTATTCAATATCCATTAGTTCAGTGCATCATTTCAAGTGTTCATTAGTCTCATGAAGCAGAGACCTTATCTCAGCAGGTTTTATAATTGAAGCTGTCTGTTTTGAGTGAAGGAAAGGGAGATTGCAGAACATTGTTTAGATGGAGAAACGCTTCTTAAAGGGCAAAGGTTCTATTGAGAAGTTCTGCAGTCCCCTCTTGAATATAGGGGAACGTCTGTGCACAATTTGTTATTATGTTAAATATAGTATCTGACAAAAGTGATCCACTAAAGGGCAGAAGAAATGCCTTCCCCTCTTTTGGTTTCTTTTTGATGTATTAATTTTGAGTTGTACTTTTTGTTCCTTGCTGAAGCACAGAAGGACTGAAAAACGGAAGGTTTAGAACGTGAGGTACTTAATGTTGGTAGTACAGGTGCTGCCTACTCAGCCTTGTTTGGAAGCCTTGGTGTCAAAAGAAGCAATGCAATGAAATTATCAGTGAAAACTTCTCACTGGAATCCAATGAGCCAAAAAAGATTTTTAGGCATAATTTCAAATAATTGTTTCGTTTTGGCAATTTACTGAAATGAAAGGCAGAACAAAGGTTCCAGATCTCTACCACCAATTACTTGGGGAACAAATCTGAATATTTTAGTAATTTGTATTGTGGAAGAAGGAGTGAACAAACTAACATCTTCAGAAATACCTACATTTTTAAGAAGTAGCCTATTAAAAAATTTAAACAATTCCCAACCCTATTGCTTTCCATATCTATCAGAATAAATGAGACAGAAACACCCCTTATTTCTTCAATTTTCCTACTAGCAAGTATGAAAAAATATACCCCAAATCTTGCCATTTATCACAAAATCTGATCATGCAGAAAGGATTTTTTGGGCCAATTAACTGTTCTTGATCACATTAGTATAGTCTATTGTGTGCTAAAATGTCAACTTAACTTCAAGCAATACCTTTAACCTTTAGGAGAAGTTAAAATTCTCTTTTGTGCTGGGTTACACTGCCAGAAACATGTGCCTGCTTTCTAAGCTGGCTCATGTGCATAGCACCAAGTTTTAGATTAATGGAGACTGAGAGCTAAATGTTTTATCACAAATAAGGGAGAAGAAATGAATAGGAATTCCATCAGGAGTCTATTAAAGCCATCCTTCTTGCTGCAAGCCAAGCCTGCTTGCTGCAATCATAGAATCATGTTCATTTGATATCAATGAAGGGTGAAAATATATTTGTCAGGCTAGGCAGAATTATTAAAGGGGAAAAAGAAGGTCTTGATAGACGAATTTTTTCCCCCATATCCACTCACAAAGGAAGCAACCCAAAAGCCTCCAGTAATATTTTTAAGCTCTGTACTGGTCCCAGGTGATGCTTTTCTTTTAGATAGTCTTGCAGTGACAGCAAACCTTTAACTGAAACATCTTTCACTGAAGCTTTCCTCATAAAAGGCTGAAAGAGATAACACGGAAAGAAGACAGGCTGTCAGGAAAATTGATGGTGGGAAGGAATCTCAGCTTTTTTCTTTCACCAAGCACAAACAAAGTTCCTGATCGGTTACTTAGACTCTTCCCAGTGTTCTAGTGCTCAAAAGTGGCCTGTGCAAAGTAAATAAAATTAATTCCTTGTAGCTCTTCCCACAAGGAAATGGCAGGCCCACTCAAACAAGAGTCAATGAATAGTGGTGCTGTAGCTGCAATGCTGTGAGGAGGCATTTTAAGGTTTAGTTGTGTGCAATTGCAAGAAAGGGGTTTTCTTCTTCCCCCTCACAGGCACAGGGAAGCCAATTATTCAGGACTTCTGCTCAGTGATAATGGCACATATGTAATTGATGGCAAAGCAGTTTTAAGGACAGCAGTAGAAGTGATGCTCTGTTATGGCACCAGAAAACTGCTCTTTCATTGGGGGTGGAGGCAGGGGAGAGGAAGAATAGTGTGGACCTTTTTTCATGCATTTTGTTTTTATATAGAGTGCTGTTGGTTTTGCTAACATAATATTTTTCATCACATGTTTGGATTTTAGTGCCACTTTTGTGTGAATGACAGTGTCCCCTTGTCACTCTTTTCTGAATAGGACCTGAACCCCAGCTTGCCCCGTGCTGATGTTAGTATGAATGACCACATCCCTGCTGTGTGAGTAAAATCAAACCAGCCAAAGTTAACAGGCAGAACGCATACAAACCAGTCTGAAAAGGCTCCAAATAAAGCTGCCTGCCTCCATTTGTATGTGTGTGCATGTGAGCACACACAACTCCCTGTTTGTTAAATGCTGCTACTTTTAGAAAGAAAGAAAAATTCTCTCTATCCTGGAGAATACTGAGATAAATTTACTTACAATAAATAGAGTCAGGAATTTCTGTTTGTTTCAGAGTAAGGCCTCAGTTTTCTGATGTACTCTCATACTTTAAAGTTGTCTGTAACCACTGCCCTTGAAACCTTGAGTTCAGTGAGTACTTTCACGTAAAAATCAGTGAGTTTGAAGAACATGAATGTAAATCCTTGTTCTGTCACTGTGCTGCTTTTCAATGCTCCTCGTTTTTCTGGGTATTTATTTGGCCTTATTTCCTATCCCAGAGCCTCTTGCTAAATTTTCTTCTTTGTGATTTGTGGATTGATTTTTTTGGAAATACCCCTCAACAGTCAGAATGTGGGTTTTGCTGTTTCCCTTGGAACAGGCTGCAGGGAAAGCTGAATCTGCTGTGACTAGGGGATCTGTTCCCACCTTCTTCCCCTTCCTTAAAGCTTGAGTTTTCTACAGACATTGGTGGAAACAATGTGCATCATGAGGAGTGGAGAGCAAGCTCTGTAGAGTTTTAGATTCTTGTGGTGGATCTCAGCTTCAGCACTCAGCAATTGAATGGAATAAAGTCCCTGTTGGTCGGGCTCTGTGCCACAAATCATGCACAAGCCAGGCTGCAGCAGTCACCGCAGGATGGAAAGATTATCCTGGATCTCGTTTCTCTTCCAGCTCCTACTGTCCTGCTTGGAACTCAGGGAAATTGGTTTTCCAGCTTAGCCTCCAAGGAGAGAAACTTTTCCAGACTGATATCTCCCAGGACAGAACAAAGTCAATTGATTACCAGGAATAATCCACTAATAAAAGTAGAGCTACAGGGTGGCTTAAAGACACGAGGTTTCTCTTTTCAGGCTCAGACTTCTGGAGCAGGAATGAGAAGCAGTGTGTGTGTGGAGGCAGATGAGGTGCACAAAGGGGTGTCTGGATGTAATTCAAACCAGGGATTTTGTCTCCTGCCTTCTCTGCCTTCCTCTTCCTATTGGGTTTATCTAATCCGCCCTACCAACCTTTTTGTTTCTAGTTTATCGCTTCTGTTTTCCTATAAATACAACTTTTTGCTAGTCCAGGCCTTCAAAGTTTTTTCTTAGACCACAGCTAAAATTTTGACATAAATAACACTTCTTTACCTTAAGAGTAGCTTACTACATATTTACTATATATCCTTCTTAGTATGGACAGACAAATTGCTAAATACGGATCTTTTTCAAGAAAGGTAACTCTTTTGCAACTTTTGTCTTATTTTGAGCAATAGGAGGAGTTTAAAGGTGCTTGTGTGAGCAGCTTTTCCAGTCAATGAGGAAAGGTTTCTCCAAAGGCTGACTCTGATGCTTGGAGTTAATCTCCGTAGTGTCTCCTTCCTCTTTGACTAAAAACCACAGACCCAGGGCTAGTAGTGATGCATTAAAGAGAGTCTTTTTGAGTACAGCTCTTTGATTTTTTTTTGCTGGACGTATAATCATTAGAAAAATTTATTATCAGTATGTTCTTGATTCCTCACCTGAGTAGCCAACTTTCTCTCCTTTGTCTTTCTATTGGTACAAAAACTTGATACAGTTTCTCCTGCATTTTCTGATTATTGTTTATTGGCTACTTGCCCCTCACCCTAAGCCATCTGGAAAACCAATAGGGAAAAGTTCAGCTCTGCAGTAGTAGAGTAGAAGTAGTAGTAGAGTCCTTACTTAGTAGGACTTTGCATGTCTCAGTGGAAGCATCTTGAGGGCATCATTTGACCTCAACAAAGAAAATATTGCTTTCCTGCAATACACTAAATTAAATTTTTCTAGTCTCGGTGGGCTGGATTATATGTTATATTCAGTTAAAGATTTGAATTGTTTTACTTTATCATAGATTATGTAATACTAGATAAGATAAAATATTTTGTGTTAGATCCAAAAATGAAAAGATAGCAGGATTCCTGCCAAATCAATATTAACATTTTTGTTTGCTTGTCCTTTTTTTTATGGGGGAAGGGGAGGAAGGAGAAAACAAACCTTGTTCCACCCCCACTATAAATAATGTCATCTAAAGATTAAGTCAATTTGTTTAGCTGGGAAAAGATGAGTAAAATATGGCTACATGATATTACGTTTTTTTCATTGAAAATGAAAGATTCTTCCTCTAGGTGTTGATTTTTAAAGGCTTCTACATGTTTTCCTGGTCTTGGTAGACCAATTTGTAACTGCATTTTAAAATCTCAAAGTTTAATTTTTAAGACTAAGTATAACTCTGGTCTTCTTCTAGTTGCTACTACAGAAAATTGAAGATATCAGTGTTTCGCTGATCCCAGCATTTTAAATTCTTACTTGTAGTTGTAGGCTGTTAGTCGTGTAATACCTGTGCAAGAGAAAACCCAGTTAAGAATTAATTCCTGTAGCTGTTGGAAACTTAGATATGCTCAGCATCTTGTTTTGCTTTATCTAAGAACAGTAATTTAACTGGAGATAATGCAATAATAAAATTAATGAGTAATTATGTGGAAACGATTTCTGCTCAACCCCGATTCTTAAGTACAGTTCTTTTTCAACTCTTTCTATGAGAGGAAGACTTCCTAGTTAGTTGCTGTAACAATTCATTTTTCTTTTCATTTTGTGCCATGTTCCATTTCAATAAAGATTGCTTTAGAATTCAGTACTCCAGAAAAGGAACACTGCTGTCTGAAACTCAACTTCTCAAATGTTGCTGAACTGATGGCTGAGTCCAAGCAACAGACCTTGGCCCAGCCACTGATCACTGACAGGTTTCACTTGCCAAGTGCAGTGTCTTCTGCAGTTATTCACAGTTCTTAGTTCTGTCCCACATTTCCATAATTTATGGAAAACAAGTGAAGTACTACAGAAGATGTCCTGTAGCTCACAATTTCCTGTACCCTCACCTTGGTGATGAACCTCATAAAAAATGCACTGGCACGTTTGTTCTGGCCAGGGTGGAGTGGGCTGCCATCTGTAGCAACATGATTTTTACAAGGAAGGGATACATCTTCCTCCACTGTTGTAATCTCTGGGGAAGCTTCTTTGAAGAATATGAATTTATGCAGGTATTACAGTGTCTTTAACACAGTGTGTAACTCCTTCAGCCTTCCTGTTTGCTTGTGGGAAATGAGCACGAGGTTCACTCTTTGCTGTTAAATTTATGTCCACTGAAAGTGACTTTCGTATCCCTTCATGGCTGATTTGTATGTAGACATTTTCATTGTGTAGCAGCGATTTTAGGGGAGTGAGTCCTTGTGTAGAATCAGGGGCAGAAATAAGTGCATTTTATGTGAGACAGCCCAGCACATTCAAAATTAAACCCATGCCTATGGAACAGAACAGCATTTGGGCAATGGCTGATCTGTAAGACCAGGGAGAGAAATGGTTCCTTCTGATCTTCTTTGTGGCAGAATGAGGAAAATCTTTTAACTGCTCAGAACATCTCCTAGGCAATGCCAGCAGATTTGACTGTGCATAGGAGTAAGGGCAGCGTGCCCCATCTTAATTTTGTCTTTGTTTGTGCAATTGTCAATACATTAAATTTCCCCCAAGTCAGATTGCCCATGACAGTAACTTCTGAGTGATATCCCCACCTTTATCTTCACCCCCAAGATTTCTCATCTTATTTTTTTGCCTTCCAGTTGAGGAGGGAGGGAGAGTGAGGGAGCACTGGATGGGTGTCTGGCAGCCAGACAATGCCAGCCCACCACAGATGTGCAGGTTGAAAATTGTTTTATATAACAGTAGTGATCCTTTGCTTTAACCTGAGCTTCCCTGGGTTGTTTTTTTTCTTTTACCACTTTAATATTTAACAATGCTTCAGTTACAGCTGCCTCACTGCAAATGCCTGAACTTTAAAACTTTCCTTGTGAGAAGTTTCCAGACACCACAAATCTTGCCACTGCTGTCATACTTGATGTGTGAGTTCTCCAGAACTTCCCTGAGAGAATAAACGCTTCAGACAATTGGAAAGCTCTTGTGCCCTGGTTCTTCAATTTTGTACTTTTTTGGACATGACTCAGTGAGATAAAGATGTTCCAGTACATCTCCTGCAGAGGAACTAGAGAAATAACACCAACTTGCAGTTCCAAATAAATTGTCATAAATGATTACTTAGGGGGTGAGAAGAAACAAGTTCACGCTATTTATTGGAAAAATAACAGTGTAAAGCAAAAGCACTGAAGGATCATTAGGTTTTGTCATACTGTGAAGGAAAACTAGGAGCTTAGTTGTGTTCATATGTTCAGCCTTTGGCAGATAATCGTTCTGTAATTCTGTGCTTCTTCTGACAGCAGGAAAGTCATTGTATCTTGATTCCCTTTCCCTTTTATTTGTATGGATCTCTGCTAAGCAAATCCCTTTAAATCATACTCATTCAGGGAGCACTTTAGTCCAGTGGTCACACTGACATTGTTTAGTCAGCCATACAGAGATGATTTAAACCCCCAATGCAATGTTTTCCTGAACTCAGAGCACAGTCTCAAAGCACTCTCAAAACATGGAATGAGAATATCTGCCAGCAATGTGGTTTTCTGGTTCAAATCCTCAATCTGAGGCTGTAACCTAAATTTTTTTGAATTAGTTGAAAATCTCAGTCTATTTCCATCATAGCTTTAATGTTTCTTCCCCTGCTCAGTCCAGATGGCATTGAAGTAATTTTGTGCTTTATTATATAAACATAATAATTTCATGGCATGGAATTCATAAATATTGTCTTGTATGTATAGTTTTGCCTCTATATCAGAAAGGTTTCTAAAAATAAACATGAATTGTTTATCCCTATTTTCCCAGATGACATCAAGCATTTTTGGAAGGAATGCTGCTCATCTTTGCTTACTGAGTGTGTGACTATGGCTGGAGGGAGGAACTGAGATCAGATTCCTGACTCCAGACCTGTTCCTGGACCTGTTCATCTGAAAGTCCAAATCTCTGCTGTTTCATGTGGTTTCTTTTGCTTGCAGCAGAGTGGAGAGTTTGTTAAAAGTATTTTCTCATTATGGATGTTGAGAGGGTGTACAGATGTGCTGGAGAATAGCATTTGAATACAAAAATAATTTTTGCGAATTGAAGTAATAATTTTAAAAGTAGTACTAATTTTGAGAATAACATGTACAGGATGCTGTGATTGGGACTTCTGCACCACAAACAAGAGCAGGAAAATAAATTGTTAGTACCAGTTCTTCAGGAAAGGGTTTTGGTCTTACAGTGGTTTGTAAATTGAACGTGAGTCTACAGTTTTAAATTATTGCAAGAAGAACAGGAACCATGCTGGGTTGTATTTGAAAATGACTGTAGCCTAGATGATGTGTAAAATAATGTCTCTGCTTTGCACAGCAGTTCAGCAACTATGTCTGTCTTAGTGTATTTTAAAAAGGGAAAAAAGTCCTCTCTGAAAAGAGCTCAAGAGGAAGCCACAAAAGGTTAGAAACACAGATATCTTAGGCCTTAATGACCTGGAATTATTTTCTTATTAATTAGAAGGACATAATTTGTTTTCCATGTGATTGACAGAACAAGAATTATTAAGCTTAAATTAAATCAAAAGGGAGGCATCTAATAATTAGCAACTTTCTAATGGTAAAACAGCAAAGCAGATTTTTGAATCTTAATTCTCAGTGATTTTAAAGTTGGGTTAGATAAATACTAGTTAGGAAGAACTTGGACACAACACTTGAAAAGGGGCTGAAATATTAAATGGCTTCTCAAGACCTGTTTCAGACATATTTTCTGTGACTGTAGAATTCAGTGAGAGCTCCCCTGAAATGTAGCAGCTAAGTCAGTAACCCTTGAGCAGAAAAAGATCCACCCTATTCTGTTATTTTCACTACCTTTGTCTCCTTCTATATGAAACTCTCCAGTCATCACTTTTTTGGCTTCCAATTTACTGGATGACAGAAGTAGTTACCTTTATAGCCACTACTACTGCCAAGTGACATCAAACTGCACCAGTATTGTGTCTTCTGCTGCTAGGGTGATAGACAGCTTGCTTTCTTTTCCTCACACAAAAGTAAATGGATTTAAAAGATGGCAAACAAGTGTCAAATAATTCTGTCTCTTATCATTAAACAAAGATTCAAAGATAACAAGATTGATATGAGAAAAATTACATTTCACATCCGACTTCTTGCTCTTGAGAGCATGCTTAATATAGAGTTAACTTAAACTTAATGAATAGAATAAAATATTTGCATAATTATATTCTGGAGGTTGTTGTTGTTCAGTCTGCTGAAATCTCCTGGAACACACGAACACATTGCTTTGTGAACCTGCTATTCCCAGTTTTACCAATTTCATCTACAGCAGACTTCATTAATACAACCAGTAAGTAGGAGAAATATTGTCTGATGTACTTGGAGATTAATTATGCTTGTGGCAATCTCTCCTTTATAAGAGAAGGCAGTTCATTCCAACAATAGCAATTTTTTCTGAATTCACTTCAAATGTCATTACGATAGAATGTGATTTTGGGAATAATGCAAATGTGAGTTTCAGTAGCTGGAAGCTGTTTTGTTTTAATGAGGTATGAAGTTACATACCTCATATGCACTGCAGCTTCCACCACTGGCATGGGAAAGTGATACAGAGACCATGAATATGATTAAATTTAGTACTGGTGTAATTCATCTAATGCTAAAGCTAAATTTAGGTAGCTGCTCGATTTTATTTATGCAGATGACCCCGAAATAGTTTGTTTCTGCCAAATTATACCTTATTAAGGTTCAGTATCTAGTTTTATTTATTTATAACTATGATATCTATTGTTAATAGGGAGAGTTTGATGTTGTATTTCAGGAAGGAGAAAGCACAGTTCATTTTCATGTGGTCCAAGGCAAAACCTATCACTTTGCCAGGAAGCTGGAAAACGAAGGAGTGGTAGCTGTAATAGTAGCTGTAATTTTCAGAAACCTTTTGCCTATATGCTGGAATTTTTCCTGTTATGCCCTGCTGTGGAATACTAGCACACCCTTTTTTTCCACATCTAGTGCAATCTCATCTTTTCCTGCTCACTGGGGGAATTATGCGACCATATAAACAGAAACAACAGAGGAAGAGGGAGAGGAAAAGACAGGAAGAGACAAGTTGAAGGAAAATAAAATCTCAATAGCAAATGTGTATAAGAAGGGTATTTTCTGTGTCCCCTACAGAGATATACTCTGCAATTTAACAGATGTTTTGTTCTTGCAGGTTCTTTTCCATGCAGCTTCAGCTTTACAGGTAAAGCAAGGAAATCAGGAACACAAATGTACTTTTTCTCAGGATGGTCAGTCCATTGGGAAATATCAAGCCAAGAAGCTATTAAAGTCAAGATATTAAGATTTCCATAAAGATCTCAAATGTATAGAATAAAAGCTGTAGAAAAATAGTGGCCATTTGAGAATATTCCTTATCTGAACTTTTTAAAGCATATTAAACCAAGCAGGACTGGCAGAGAAATACTTTTGGTCAAATCTAGGCCAAATACATAACTGGAAGGAATCTCTGATCACTTTTCCTCTCTGTCATCCTGAGATGATGTTTTCAGTTTGTCTCTTTGGAGTATTCTTAAATGCCTGTTGCAAGTTACTCTGGTTAAAGTGCTCTCATCTGATACACCTGAAAATCCAGTGGGGAAGAGAGGGTACAGAAGGCAGTGTATATCCAGGGTTCATACTGGGAACATAAAGTTTGACTTTTTAAGGCTGTTTTTGGCTATATAGTGCTCTGTGATGTTGATCAGTAACTCCCTGTCTTGTCTTTCAGAAATGACTTGAGTTTTGGGTGTTTAAACTTGTGCCTTCGTCTGTTACTGTTAGTTTGTAATATGCATTTTATTTTAGACTTTCATTGCTACTGTATATCAAAATTGTAACAGATTATTAAGTAGATCAATCTGCTGAAATTCTGTGCTATTTCTACTGTCTCTGAGTTTTATTGTCATTCATAGAGAACTGTGTTGTGACCATGGGACTTGTGAAAGTATAAAAGCTCCGTAAGTAGGCACTGCCCAAGAATTCTGTTTTCTGGCAGTAAGCTTTATAAGGGAAAAGCCATCTTGCATTCAGGGAGGAAAAGGTTTCTGAGCTGTAGAGAGATGGGAGAGTTTTTCCTGTTGTATGTCCTGGTTTCATAAGGACCACAAACAAGACACAGAATACATGTTTTAAGCATCCAGCCAAACAGTGGATCTGTGCTTCTTCCCTCTATTGAAACTTGCCCAAACCCTCTGGAAAAGGATAACTACATGAAGAATGATGAATATATCACATATTTTAAATATACCCTATATATTTAAACTGCTTGTTAGAGGAGACTGTGGAATAATTTACATGGTGAATACTTTTTAATCTTGGCACTATGTTTGACAGAGACCCTGATCTCCAGTCCTGTGTGAGCACTGGTCTAAATTTCTCATCCGTGTAGCTGAGCTGGAGTGCAACTCTTTAGGAACAGCTCCCTTGATTTCTTGGTTTGAGGCCCTGGTTATGACCTCCTTTGACTTGAGTTGCTCTGAAGCTGTTTGAGAGAAAAGGCAGGATAAACTTATTGCACTTGTGACCTTGTTCTGTCCCCAGCAGTTCTGGCTGAAGAGCTGCTGCCAATAAGTTGCCTTTTGTACCCCTTCTGCTTTGGCAGGCATCTGCCAAAATTGCTTCTCCTGGATACTGCAATCTCCTTGGGAATAGGGTGTGCCTGCTCCTCTCTGGTGAAAGCCTTCCATTTTATAACAGGAAGGAATCTGTCAGAGTTGACAGTGCTCCCTCTCACCCATCAGCCTCCCTCATTGAGCACTGTTCTGTGTCAGGTCTGCCCTGGATGTTAAGTGGATTCTCTAAATTGTATTATTGGTCTTTCTCTGACAGCTCAGGCAACTCCAGTAACACCTGCTTTTCATCCCTAGGGTATTTTATATCTTCACCTAAAACTATGAGATTGTTAAACAAGTTATTTTACTGAGACTAGAACTTGTTTATCAACATTTTAAAATGTCTTTTCTGTGTTTGAAAGTATGATTGGAATTAACAATGATTTCCTAATTTGCTTTTACACCTGAGCATACAGGCGACAGGTTAGAGGGAGTTTCATGAGGGAAAACTTTTCCACCAAAAGGGTTATCAAGCACTGGAAAATGCTGCCCAGGGAGTGGAGTCACCATCTCTGAATGTATTTAAAAGCCATGTAGATGGGGACATGGTTTAGTGGTGGTCTGGGCAGTGCTGGGTTACTGGTTGGACTTAGTGGCCTTTGAGGTCTTTGCCAGCTGAAACCATTCCATGGTTCTCTAGAACCTCATTTATTCTAACTGCTTCCTTGAAAATACATCTTATACAAAAGCATTATAAAAAGGAGCAGTGGTGTTCTTTGCTGAGTTAATTGAATGCTATTTTCTGATGTGAGTATTTGAATCCCTGAATTCCATAAAAATACCTATGAGCTGAGATAACAAATGGGATTTAGGCTGAAAATCTGAACTGCTCTCTGAGAGCAGAGCTTACAAGTTTGTTGTAGCACCATCCAGAGAGGTCAGACTCTTTTAACAAATTTTATATTCATAAAGCTAGCTGCCAACTTGAACAGTCAAGACACTTTATAAAAGAAAAGATATGCTAAAATAGAGATGTTCTGAATACACCAATTTTTCGCTATATAATATTCATAGCAGGAACCTGGCATGAATATTGTTTGTTCAGAAACCCACCTACCCTTTAATAACATATTTTCACCTGCACATGGCTGCCAGTGTTGCTGTTTGCAACCCATAACTGATGTGGGCCTCTTCATATACATTGTGTGTGTGGTGTCTTCCATTTCCTTTTAGCAAATGCTTGCATCATCTTTAGTCCAGGCTCAGGACTAAGAGGGAGACTCAAACAACCAACTCACAGATGCAGCTGCAATACCATGCTGGCTTTTGGGAACAGCAGATATCAGTTTCTGGGCATGTACTTCATTCAGTCTTCACAGAAATTATTGAACAGGACTCCTGCTGTTAGGAAATAAATAATGTGAGAATTAAAGCTTGCTCCAGGAGCAGACTTCTCTGAGTGTAGCTGGTGATGGGTTGAGGGAAAAAGGTGCTATTTTTTATTAGCCATTATAAAGTAGCTGTTCTGCTGCTACAACACCATCAGGCCCCTTGCTTTTACAGGATAAAGTGGAACACCACAATTTGGAAAACTTCTTTAGTGTGGGTTTGGATCACTGCTGAATTTGGACCACAAAAACGTTTTACTTCCCAATAGGTTGTAAAGCTTACAGGGAGCCATCATTTGGAACATTTATTAAGAATATATTTTTAATCCAGTGCAGTTATCAACTTCAAGTGTGACTGTAAGAAGTATGAAATTATTGATGCTGCAAGAAAATACGAGGATTTCGTTCCAGAAGATGTGTTTTGACATATGTTGCTATGTGTTCTGACACTAAGTGATGAGTTGAAAGCACTGTTGGGCATAAAGCAGCAAGACAAAGTGAAGAGGAAAACGTTGCAGAGGAGTAATGCGTTACCAGAACAGCTAACACTAAGGAGGTCTGACTTTTCTCACTGAAAAGCAAAGAAAAAAATAACCAGAAATTCAAATACTATCAAACTTTCTTCTAAAACCACAGACTGCTTTGTTTGTTTCTTTTAGCTCTTGAGTTTTAAGGGCTCTTTCTTGGGTTTGGATCCAAGGTGCCTGTTAAAAATGAGTAGCAAATAGAAAGCACATTTTAAATCCTGTTTTCTGCAGAACGTTATATCTTCCTCACTGTGTCTGTAATGTCAAGCTCTGCGTCAGTGAAATCTGGCACCATTTGGAAGCCAATCCTGCTTCCACTGGAGCTCAAGACAAATTTCTTCCTTGGTGGAAATGAAACTTAATCTTTTCATAGAGTATTTAATTTTCATACTAAACTTGTAGCTTTTTCATTTTTCATTAGCTATGGTTTTCAGCTGGGCTCAGAAATTGCATGAGCTGAAGAAACCATATGTTTGGGATTGTATTTTAGCAAAACTTTTCTGATTTGTCAAAACTCTTTTGAACTAGGTTTCTGGCGTGTTCCTCTGTAAATATTTGAAATGAGATATTTGTGTGCCAAAGAACTGAGAGAATTCAGCTTACTGTGGAATATGTGAAATGTCTCTTGAATAATTTATGATAAAGCAACCTAATTAGGGGTTTATTAAGCTTTAATTTGGTGCTTTAAAATTAAACAGCAGGAATGGTGCAGTAAAATGCTTTTAATTCCATATGTAGTGGAGGGTATGTCAGCTACCCTATGTACCATACATACCTTGCAGGGGCAGCTCAAGTACTGCCAGAAGTTTAGTTTAATAAGTTTGTAAGACTGTGGGGGTTTTTTGAGTTGTTCTCTATAATTTCAGCTCAACTTGAAAATCTCTGTGGGGCATTACAGTGTAGAGTACACACACAAAAGAGGCTTCAGAGGGGGAGTATCCACACCTGCAAGAAGAAAAGTTTCTGCAGTAAACTGGAACAATTTGAAGCATTTACAGGGAGATGTGTGCTTTAAATATGAAAAAAGCCACATAGAACTTTTTTATTTAGTCCATAACCCTAAAACATATCTTCACCCCTCTAAGAAATGCTGCTTTTCCTAGAAGCAGGACCATCTACCCAACAGGTAGAGTTGGGTGGACACGCACAGAACTGATGCAGTCAGGAAAAATGGGATGCAAATTACAGAGTCAGACCTACAAGATCCCTGTGTCAATTTGGGATGTGGTGTGGGAATTATCCCCATCACCCAAGAGGTGTCTCACAGGAACAGTATAGGATTTTAACTTGCAGCGTGCTTCATAACCAGAACAGTTATTTTAAACACAAAGACTTAAAATGCAGAAATGTATTGTCAGACACGACTCCAGCAATTTGAGATGTCTTAGGTTATGACAGCAATCCAGGCAGCAGGTCTTCAGCTTCATGGAAGAGCCACAAACTTTCATTAAAATGCAATTTAGGTGTTGCCAGTCTTGCCCTCCTCCATGTTTCATCAAATGCTTGTTTCTTTTATTCACAGCTGGGTAGACTCTGTTCTTCCTCAAAAGTGCTGCTCCCAGACTCAGCTAGGAAAGCTGGGGAAAAAATAGTTATCAAAATATTTTGAATGAGACTTTGTCAGCTGGTCAAAGGATTTGGAAGCATAGACCATTTGCATGGGACACATTCATAGCTAATTTTGAGGCTATGTTATTGAGGACAGGACTTTTCTGCAGTCACATATTTACAATGAATTAGACAAAACAAAAATATTATTCCAAATCCATGCAAAACAGGATATATAATAGTCATATCCTTTCAATTTTTGAATTGGATAGTTGGCATATTTTCAAAGGCCAGATCTGCCTTAATGGTTTGTCTGGCTTGTCTGCCCATAGATTATCTTATTTTTGTGGTCTTCTTCTTAATGCGTTTCTGTACAGGCTTCAAGATCTCTCTGGTCCAGTGATTCTCTTATGGGTTGTTTTGCTTAGACAGCTGGAGGCTAAATTCAGGATTTAAGGGAGAACACAAAACTGTACAAATGTGTGTTTTGAAAATATCTAGGAATAAACACATTGTCTAGAGAAGCAAAGAGGCATGTTTTTCACATTTACTGTTTCAGGAGAAATAGTGTGTTTATGGATAAATCAGTGAATAGAGAAATCAGTTACAATTTCTTTTTCCTGTAACAGAACAGAAAAAAGAAAAAAGGATGAGAAAAATACAGCCAGCAGTAAGAGATACCTGATTCAAAAAAATATAAAATTGCAACCATGCCTACCAGTTCATTTTGTGAAAGCTAAGAACGAATACTTCAAATTCAGGTAGCTTAGGCAGTTGGAACAATCCTCTGAATTTTTAAGGGCATATATAATCTTTACAAAAACTTTGAGATTTTTTCATTAGTGGAAAGAAGTCTCTGTTCCAAATTACAGCTTCTAAGAGAATGGTGTGCTGCCAGGACTTCACACAGGAAAATAACCAGTCCTGGAATTGAAACAGATCTTTTCTTCACAACGAGCCTAAAAACCTGAACAAACTGTGCTCATTCGCTTTGTGAGGATCCACCTGTGTGACCTAAGCAGCCTCTGTTATCCATATGCTGACAGATATTATGCAAGTGCTGTATGTTCTCTCATTTGATGTCTTGAATGCCTTCAGCTGTGCTTAAGATTTATCTGAAGCTCAAAATAGAGAGCAAATTTGTCTTCTGCTGGCAGAAGTGCTGCACTAGCTTTTGAGACAACGTTAATTCTGAGCAGGGACGACCCAGCTCAGAACATTTATGAAGCTCTCTTTCAAAAACTTGCCTTTAGCTGTGAGAGAAGTTGGAGACTGAGACTTGCTCAATCTTTGGTATGCAAAACCTTGGGATGAGAGCAGGTGGGATGACATGCAGGAGCTTGAATGTTAAAAGAGAAACACCTAAATCTTGGTAGAAGCAAGATACCCAGGAAC
This sequence comes from Corvus hawaiiensis, assembly GCF_020740725.1. Lineage (NCBI taxonomy): Eukaryota > Metazoa > Chordata > Aves > Passeriformes > Corvidae > Corvus > Corvus hawaiiensis. The sequence continues at coordinate 56,728,325 of NC_063218.1, read as the reverse complement.
TGGAAGAAGATTAGCTGTCAGACTGAATCAGGTGGGCTTGTTTCACTCCCCCTGTGTGCTTGTCACACATTAAACCCTCAGAATTCTGAGGTTCAAAATGAGAATATGAATTGTGTTGAGCCACTGTCCTACAGCTTTTCTAAATGCCAAAGATGATATACAGGATAAGCTGAAAGGGCAGGAGTTGCTCAGTAGGAGACAGAAGACATTCCTCACACCTGGAATTGCAGATGGCCTCCCCAAATGAGGTGCTTTTGGGCAGGGAAACTTGAGCTCTTGTATCATGATGGGACAAAATTTGTATCATGGATGGGATCCTGATTAAGCTGTTCAAAATTAGCTCGGATGTCTCACTCTCCTTTGGTAACTCATTTTGTGTAGGCATATTTGTAGTAGCTGCCTCAGGGTATTCCTTAGGAAATGCAGATTTATTATTATTTTTTTTAAGTATTCAAAATATTCTTTTTGTTTACAGTTTCCAGCTCTTGTAATTGCAACTCTCAATGGCTGTATACCATTAGACCATGAGACATTTTTTCCCCATCTTTATTCTGGAATCTGTAATTTTAAATTATCATTTGACTGAAAAGACAAGGAAGAAAACACAGCTTAAGTTTTTTTCCTAGCAGATCATTCAAGGGTGAAATATACTTCAACACCTAAGAGAAAATAAAACTAGATTTGAAGACTTTTGGCACTTTTCCCCAAAGTTTTAAGGGCAGAGGAAACCATTGAAACCTGAGGAAAGGCCTAATACTCAGAGATTCTCAGAAGGTTATGAGAAAAATACCCCTGTATAAAACATGAAAATCATTAAAAATATAGAAATTTCTTAGTCTTGCTCAGTAGAATCAAATTTTACACAGACTTCTGTGCCTGATTTTCCATGAAACATTTTATATATTTTATTCATTTGTTTAAACAGAATCACTTATCAGCGTAGGTCATGCTCCCTTCCAATCTTGCCTACAAAGAAAATCCAGATAATATCTTATCTTAATACTATTTGGCTATGCATGAAAACTATTTCTTATAATTTAAACATGTTTGAACATCAGTACTTATTGTAAGTGCATCTTTTAGTTCTCTTTTAAAAGCAGATTTTTAATTTTAAAAATGGCTTTTTAAAATTTTTAGTTAGCCTGCTTTGACATTAGAGCTGACAAGAAAGATGTAGCAAAGATCAGCCTAGGAGGAGAAGGGATTTTGTGTCTTTGTACACTTGGGACAAGTTAGAGAAAGTGGAGCAGAGGCAGCCTACTTGGAAGTGGAAAGAAGAAGTTTATTAGGAAAGTTTGTTCCCTCCAACTCTGGTTGTGTAACCCTGAGGCGATTCAGCTGTATACTGGCCTTGTCATACACATCATCCAGCCTTCCATAGCTTAATGTTGATTAAGAACTGAAATATTTAATGATTTTACTTTTTAAAAATAAATTGCAGTGGGCAGCTAATGTGGGGTATGAATTCCTTGCATAGTCATGAGATAATTCTCCATGGTGGAACAACACATATCTGAGGCACATTGCTCCTCAGGGTTTCCATTGGGATCTTGACTCCTACATGCTTGTTTAAAACTAGCACACATTAGGATAGCTTGACAGAAATTGTGACCAGCACTGGCAGTCAGTAACCCCAGCAAAAGGAGGATGAAGGTATGCACAGCTGACACTTCCTGAAGTGTACTGTAAATACACTGAAATAGTCATTTGCTGCCCAAGTCCAACAGTGTTAAAGAAAAACACTATAAAGGATATCAGTATACAGTCAGGAGTTGTAAACTGCCCTCCCTAATCTAAAATGAAAAAGAAACCTGCTCTGATCTCTGTTTACCACAATGATGTTGCAGAGCAGCACCAATGAATCATGAATTGTAACCTGCCTGTTTTATCACTACCAGTGAAGTCACCAGACATGCTGGGAACTGGAAATCTCCAAAGCCAGGTAGGAGAGAACAAGCAAACATGATGCTTCCAGCATTGCCTCTCCTTCTTAACAGGTTTACTTCATAAACACCAGAGTTAGGAAGTTCTTTGCCTGTGTATGTGTGTTTTATCTCTGCTGACATGCTTTGTCTCTGGTTTTCTTCTCTGAGTAGGGCATAAGTTCTCTTTCCTGGAAACACTCAGAGTTTTAAAAAAGCAGAAGTCTGTTCTGGAGCTTTCTCTCAGTGGAATATGCAATGTGATAACATAAAGATCTCTCTCCTCTTCCCATCTGTTTAGTGTCACAAAACTTGTAGGAACATAATATCTCTGAGGCCACATCCCTCTGTCAAATTTTGTTAAAATTGAGGAATATGTTCCAAAGCTATTGGAGGAGATAAACAGTGTGAAGTTATAATCCAGGTTTCCTTAGGATCAAGGGGGAGAAAAAAAAAAAAAGAAAAAAAAAAAGAAAAATCAATGTTCCATATCTCTGTGATGGAAAAGCAATTTAACATCATTAGAAAAATTCCCTGCCAGGTTTATAGCATCTGTGAATTATGTTATTGCTGGGTTTGTCTTCCTGGCCTTTTGTTTAGGTGGAACAATGTTGTATTTGCTACCTGGTCTTCACGAGCTGCTTTTTGGGACATTCTGGGTAGTGCTCTTGCCACATCATCAGCATTTGGGGAAAAGAAGGAAACACTGAACATTATCCTTACTTTCCTAGTCTCTGATGCTTAAACTGGAGATGCCAGCCCAAGAACTTACTAAGGAAAAAATGTTTATTTGTTTTTTCTTTTCCAAGTAAAATATTACAGCTGAAAATGCAGTCAGGGAGGGGAATCAAAACATGCAAAACACTGTCACTCTATTAATTGTTTTTGTCTCTCTGTTTTAGTAATTACTGATTTTGATTTCAAACATAGCATTTTAAAATCTTTACTCTTAAGAAGCTATTGCACCGTGAGAATGGGTAGTTGCTGGGGAAAATAAATAAATGAAGGTAGCTTAAGAAATGTCATCAACATTGCATTGAACACAATTTCTAACTTCCACAATTTTGGTTTAACTTGGTGCTTCTGTGCCTCAGTTTTACTAATTTTGGGTGATTGTATGTTTTCTCAATGAAATTACTGCATTTTCTTTCTTATTATCTTTTCATAATTCAGTATTTGAGGTTTTTCCCTTTTCTGTCCTTGTTCAAGCTACCAGGAAATTCTCCACAAAACTGAATTAGGCAGTTGTTAGTCATATATTAGATTATGTTGCTCATGAAAATGCACAGGGTGAAGGTTTCCCTCTGTCCATGAACTCCAAGTGATGATGCACGGCTGCTTTGCCTGTGTTAAAGGAATATCTAACTTGGTTTTACACTGCTGGAAATGATCCATTGCTCTGCTGCAGGATTGGATATGTTTTGCCAGATACAATTTTCCTGCTCTTGCTAAGGAAACAACAATTGCTTTTTAACAATGCAAATGAAGATCATCAGCATAATGATAGTTCTCTCAGCATTTGAAAAATTACGTATGTTTGACTTTTTACAATTATAATGAAAGTATTAGTAGAGCTTAATAACACTAAATAACAGTTCTTTACTTCCAGCCAAAAAAATAACCCAATATTTTATAGATTTTTTTTTTTCTCCTGGATTCTAAATCTCCTAAAGACAGTAATTTAGAAGAAACATGTAAAATTGAATGCATTAAATGATTTTTTCCTCTTTCTTTGTGTGAAAGATGGCTAAATAATCTTGGCAGCTGCTTTGGAATTTGTATTTTGTGAACTACTGTGGCTCAGTGTCAGCCATCATACATACAAAGGTTCAGTTTTGGAAAATTCTTCACTGTAAGGTGTTTTTCCTTTAAAAAAACCACTGAGGACATAGAATGTGTTTTAAATTGATTGCTGTATCTTCCCAAGATCTCTGGGCCAGGGACTGATGGCCAGGACATTTTGGTTTATCATATTTCATATGCCCAAGGGACAAATCCTCTCCAACTGCTATGCAACCCTCAGTGAAATTAAAGAACAAATACTTCAAGAATATTAAAGAACAGAACTCCAAAACCACACTCTAAAGCCAGAGGTTGCTGTGCCTTTAAGGAAATGGTGCATCAGCCCCTGATACAAATGTCCTGATATATTCATTAAAAAATATAACTGTGTCTGTCATTTCCTGGGGTATTATCTGGGGGCTGTGCTTTCTCACCTTAGCTTGTGCTAGTTCTGTTTGCACAGCAGTATTCTCAGCAGCAGAAAATGCGTAATAAACTTCCCCTTTGAGGGACTGCAGTGTTTCTCTTAGCTTTGTTTTTTTGGAGGATGCAAGCATAAGTAAATGTTTGTCTTTTCTGATGGCTAATGCTAGGTTTTCCATGGGGTGCAGTCCTTTGGGAGCAGCCTGCTCCAGTGTGGATACAGGGGAAGCTTCCAGCAGCTTCTTACAGAAGCCTCCCCTGTAGCCCCCTCTGCTACCAAGACCTTGCCATGCAAACCCAAAAGAGATTTCCAGAACAGAATTCCCAGCTTTTAGGAGCTCTTGATCAAAAAGATTTCAGTCCTTGATAAAAAGAAATAAAAAATTGTCTAAGAGGTCACACATCTTGGGTTAGCTCCACTTCCTTGGTACTTGGCTGCTCTTCAGAACATACAGTTGAACTCTGAATTTTTTCAGTTCTCTGCCCTTGGTGACATCTAGCAATGGACTTGAGAGTTTGTCACATTTTTAACCCATTAAAAAGTGGCCTTTTCCCCTGTACTATTAAATTGTGTTGGCTCCAGTGAGTTCATCTCATTAGAGTGTTTGCATATTCCCTAATAAGGATAATTTTCCTGTGCACATCCTTTCTCCTTATTTATCATCTGCAGTCTGTGACTTTTCTAGTCACTAATCAGAGCTAGCAGAGGTTTGGTAATTTGTGGGATTTTATAGCACCATTGGAGCTGCAGCAGCATTCAGTAGCTGCAGTCAGTGATTTATCTGAGCAGGTGCTGCCAATTTCTCTGTTGTTTCTACCTGCAAACAAATGGAAATCAATAGTGTGTCTCGACCCTTTTTGTGGATAACACTCATTGTCTTGTCTGTAATGGCTGGTCTGGGTGCTACTTTTGTTTGTCTCTGCCTTGGAACCAGATGGGCCATTCTGTCTCAGATGTTTGGGGTTTTTGAGGCGTTTTAGATCAAATCTTCCAGTGTCTGAGGATCCTTTTTTACACAGTATCTTTATTTTTACCCATAACCTTTTCATTGTATGTAGCAGAGCACCCAAAGAAGCCAACCTAAAACACCTTTCCTTTTGCTCTGATAGAGAACTCATTTGCACCAAGACTGTAGCACTGACTGACTGTTTAATATGAAATTAGCCACAAAATTCTCATGAATCTTTATAGAAAAACATCTTTCTCATGTCTTATGTTTTTGTCAAGTTCATTAGCCCTCAGGTTTCCTCAGTGCAGTCTGGGTTAATTCATGTAGGGGAGAACAACAAAGAAAATGCTTCACCATAGCTGCTGCTCCTGAATTATCTTGTCAGGACCTGAGTACCAGCAGAAAGGTAACCTCTGTCTGCAGCTGTGCAGAGAAGCCGTCCTGAAATCCCCTGCAGCTGTAGAAAGTTTCACAGCTTTACCCATTCTGCATGAAGATCAGTTAAAGACAAAAGGGGCAAAAAGTGTGTATGTATGAGTGAAAGTTAGTTAGTGGTGGAGTGTGGGGAGGAATAAGGGTTCTAAATGAAAAACATGTTTATAATTTCAATGTTCATTTTCGGTCAGGAGAGTCAGCAGAGGTCTGTGAGATCTGGGTTTCCTAAAGAGCTTTCCATAATGGTGAAACCTGGTAGATGTTGATGGATTGATGAGAACGTGCTGCTTCACAAAGTGCACAGTGAAAAGTCCACAGAATGAGTTAAATTGCAAAAGCTGACGAATTGTTTCCAGCGTGTTTGCTCCTAAGACAAGACTTCTGCTGCTTGCTTTAAATGGCAGAACAAAGAAGGGGACAGGTTCTCTGTTGTACAGGCTCTGCATTTAGGGAAAGGTGTTGCTTTGGAATTGCACTGATGGCTGTGATTGCATCCCAGGGAGGAAGATGGAGTGTGTTTAGCCAGCTGTTTAACAGGGACATGAAACCTTGTCTGGGTGAAAAATGTTGATGCTTTTATCGATAGGGCTCAGTAAACTGTAAAGTATATGCTGCCATCCATTTTCAATGCTATAAATGTACACGTTACCTCAATTAGTTTAAAGCTGTGCTACACTAATCTGTATCTCATCTTCCCAAACTTGTTTCAGCTAGTTTTAGTTTTTCAATTACTCCCCTCAGATCTTTGTGGCAAATGAGAGAATTTTAATATTATGCATGATTTTAGTTTTTGAGGGTAGGTTAAATATTGATTTTAGCATTAGAAAACAGAACCAGAAGTGCTGAAGGAGTATTCTACAAAGATACTCTTTCAAAGTGATTTATCTGACATACAGAGTTTGTATTGAAGAGATCATGGTCAATGAAACAAGAAGATGCCAGCAAAATCCCAGGCATTGAATTCAATTGGTTTGTGATTGTGGTCTTTGCAACACGACACTGTGGAGATCGAAAGTATCAACGGGTTCAAGAAGGGATTAAGTAAATTAATTAGGGATGGGATTCCTAAACTGTCTCCTGAGTTCTGGGAAGAAGATTGTGTTACCATTTCTGTCAGTGGATGGTTCTACAACCAGAGGAACTGAATGCAATCTCTTGGACCTTCCTGAAAATGTGGTTAAAGTGCTTTGGACCTGTAAAAATATTTAAATGACTGAAGCTGTCAGCAACTGCAAAATCATTTTACAGAAATTATTTCATGTCTAACACACCTGACATTTATTTGTCAGAGTATTGACTTGGGTGCAAAAGATTTTCAAGCACTGGTCAAAAGCTCAGTGTGTTTTTATTTATACATGATCATGTGTTTCAAAGAAAAAGAGACATTATTTTGGCAAAAGACTTAAAATCTAAATTTGAAAGATAATTAAACAATATTTCAAATGAGGAATACTTTATCTATTTTGAAGCATTATGGATTACTATAATAGTAAAAGGAAAGAATAGGTAAATAGGTAAAATGAAAACTTCAATCACTGATGTTTTATGTAACAGCTTGCATATAGAAATTCAGGTTTATGGTTAAAGAAAAAGGCTTATCCCAGCTTGTGTATGAGAGAAATAATAGAATGGCACTTAAACCAAAATCTTAAGTCAGCATTGTAATTGTTATCATGATTGCAATACTGTTTTATTAATTCCAGGGTTAGATTTCCTGTGCTTCTTCACTGAAGAAGACTCCTTCACCTGTTGGATTTGGCTGAATATCCCTCATGCTTTTTGTGGAACTTTTCACCTCAAATTGTCTCTGGAAGGTGTTCTAACCCACTTGGCAGGAGACCCCTCTCTCTCTCTGTCTTTTTGCAGCTGTTCAATTTTGTATGAATATTTAAATATTCATTGGAAAAGGTATTGGCACTCAGGTGTTGCCCCTGCCAGCTGAGTGCCCTAACCCCAAAGCTATAAACTCCTTTCCAACGCTATTTGTCCCAATGAATATTTCAGAGTTTCATGCAAAATTGAGCAGCGTGAGGAGGACTGACTTTGGCAGATCTCTTGCAGCATGGTAACAACATTCCTGATGTCATGGGAAAGAGGGAGAGTGAAGTTCATCATGGGGACATTAAATACAAGGTGAATTTGAACAAGAGTCATCTCATATCCCATAGAAGAGTCACAACTTTTGTAAACTCAGCTGTAAGGGAGTTTCTTGCTGCTCTTTGTGGTTTTTTTTGTGAAGTCCCCTTGAGATTACTTTTATTTTTTCCAAAGTAGCAAAATGAAATTCTTATTGATTTTTTGGAAACTTGAAAACATTTTAATGCCAATGCAAGAAGGAAGATTTCTTTCATTTGGAGGCTGTAACTCTTACATTATGGACTGATGTGCTGTTGCCTTGTAACCTGCTACTGAAAACTGTCCCCAGCCAAGCATCAAGAGCAGGAGAAATGAGAATTTATCTGTTCATCTGTCCAGTGTATAAATTCAGAACTACAGAAGGTTATTCACATGCCAAATAATACCTCATGGGTGTGAAATTGAAAAAGGAAATTAAGTGAAAGAAAATACTGTTGGAAGTTTCATGTATTATCATAAAAGCATAATATTAAGCATTCAAGTGTTTTTCAGTAACTTTTCATTTCTCCATTTCCAGTGTTGCCAAAGCTGTCCACAGTGTTTTGTTGCTGTCCTGTGGTACACAGAACAGTAAAGCAAGAGGATTAAGAGGTGAAAAATTGAATCATAGCTTTAGCTAAGTATCAAGAAATAACTCTCAGGAATATTGAGTAGGAGATGTTCTTCAAATTTTGAATTTAAAAACCTAATCAAATCTTTATGTCATCTGTAATTTGACATCAGTTATTTGTGTGTATCCCTATATATAGACAGATATGCAGACAGATATGCAGATATGAACAAATTTCTGGGTTTTTCTTCCTCTTACTGCTTTGCATTTTGGAAAATAAGCACTTTTCAGTTTTCTAAGCTTTTTATCTACTTTCAACTTAGTTAAGTGCATTCTTCTAAAAGGAAAGACAAATTTCTAAAAAACCTTCCCATGCATAAGAACTAAGAATACTGAGATTATACTTGAAAGAGTATTTTGGATGGGGACTTCATTTCAAGATCATTTGCTTTGTAAGTGCCTGTTACCTCTTTTTGAGTACACTGATATTTTTTTTCCTGAAATGAACTAATAAATGTTTGTCTTTCTCAACTCTCTCTGTCCAGCTAAATCAAGCTCACTAATTTTCTCTCTTCCCTGAAGAAATCTGAGGAAGAAAAGTGTATTCTTTCTCTGGAATGCTCCTCCCAGCCCTGGTTAGCTGGAGGTGAGAAAGTCTGCACACCCCGTGCTGAGCCTGGTGAAGTTAACTGGGAGGCAGTTAATTTTACTGAGAAATAATGTGTTTAAAATGTACTTCCCAGATATTCATGTTCATGATTCACTGCAAGCAAAACTCAGAGATGGAATTTTCCATTCTTTTGGACTCCTTGTAGCCCCTTCTACCAGGGCAGATGGGTGTACAAACCTAATGCTGTCACTTTACACACCGAGTGTGGGATGACACTTTTAAAGCAATTGTGTAACCACATTTGGTGTCATTTTGTCTCCTGAATGCAATAAAGTGTGGAGGAACAATGACAAATTTCTAAGATGAATATCACTAAGACTACATGGTGACTTCTCAAAAGCAATTAGGCCACAGTTTAAATATTGCACTGACCTCCACGTGCAAGCTCAAGGTCCATAAATGCGTTGAGTAATTATTTTTTCACTAATCAAGGAAAGGTATTATTGAAAAGATTCCAATTTAGAAATATTTATAAATAATTCAGATCTAAGTCAGTCTGACTGATTTCCTTGGGGTATTTTTGTGGTTTCTTGCTGTGTTCTTTAATTGAACATAGTCATAGGAGAGCAAACTCCAGACTTCTTTACCTCCTATGCAGCACATCTTTGTTTTGCCTTTCACATTTTTTTTTTTCTAAAAACAACGGTATCTAAGAATAATACAGAGTGAAGAGAGGTAATGGGAGTGATGGGAAGTACAGTATTTTTTAAGTTGTAGTGTCTGGGAATGTTAAAGGAGCAAAACTGTGTTTTCACCCTGATGCTGGAATATTGTTGGCATCTGTTAAGCTCTGCCCAGTCATCTGTATTTAGGTACATGAAACACCCAGAGACTTGTCTAGTTGCGCTTACAAAATGAAGGCAAGTTATTTCTTTATGTTGGAAATGCTTTGATCTGGTCCACCAAACAGTTTCAGAGGAAGCATGAGGCATGGGAGCCCTGTTCAGCCTGGCTGAGGCAGCTCCTGCTTCAAAGTCTGGAAAACCATGAGGAGAAATGTTTTCTGTTCAACAGAACATTTTTCTGCCCACTAACAGCCAATTTAGGTGAATCTGCTGTGTGCTTTACCTCCCAGAAACAGACAGCCTGTGTGTTTCAGGGAGAGAAAGAAACTCATCTTTTAAAGCCTATTTTCATCTCCTGTGAATGTTTCACCCGTGGACTTAGGTTTGGAAACAAGTGAGCACAGCTTTTCCTCAATGCAGTCTTAGATGGTTACTTCTGAAATATGACAACTACACCTACCCCAGCTAGAATTACTATTTCACATCCCTTAGAACCTGTCCTAATTCAGCTCTCTCACTGGTGCAAACTCCTCTTCAACTCTTTCTCATATAATTGGAAGTAGAATTTGGTCCTTCTGCTGGCAGTGGTGACACATACAAAATAAATGCCTGCTATTTCAAAATGTTTAGGTTTACTCTACCCTTAGAGGTATTTCACAATAATCAGTCTAGTGGTTTACTGTGCTAAAGGTCCACATTTGAATGGTTGAATGCTACAGAATATTGGAAATGCCTGTGTGTAAAGTAAACCCTGTACAGGTGAGGAGCAGGGTGTGTAATGTCAAATTATCCACTCTTTTCCAGTTTCTGCAAGATTTTTCCATTGAAACTGCTTTAAAACTACTCAGTGACATGTTATGCCTTAAGATGCCTGTGTTATTCCTGAATTTAACCACCTCTCCAGGAAGTCCCTTCCTTTCCATAATAGATTGGGTTTGTGCTGGCATTGACTTCTTAAGGGGGATACTCACTGAAGTAAACACCCCTCAACTTATCATTTACCAAAATGATGAAACATCCCTATTGCCTGTATGTCCTTCCCATGTGCACTCTGAAGAGGACAGCTCAGTTTAGTTGACAGTAGACTTAGTTACACTTTTCCCCTGCTCTATTTTTATACTATGCCAAAACATGTACATTTTAAGTAGGTTCATTAGCAAGAGTTCAACATTCAAGAGCAGTCTTAAAATAGAAAGATATTGTGCATGCAAAAGAAAAATGGAGGGATGAATTAAAAATGTAAGTAGTGTACATTAAGGTCTAAAATGAAATATTTGCTTTTCTTTTGCTTTGTATGCAAGAAATGTAAAAACACTTCGAGATTTTCAGTTAGTGCAATGTACCTTTCTCTGTGTTTGTATGTTTGTAGGCAGAAAGTTGCTACAACTGCTGATGAGTTGTATGAGGCTCTGAATCATACAGCACAGCCAATATTAGTCTTGCAAATCATAGCAATAGAGAATTTCTAGGCACTATAGAGAGAAAGAGAGGAAACTATAATAATCAAAAGGGTTTTTTTGATTATGAGCCACTTTGCCTCCTCTTTCATTAACCAAGGCACTTCATCTAGCTCTGCTTTTTGTCTTTCTGGGATAAGCACAGTGTGATTATACCTTGTTTTCTCACTAGTTCTTATTTTTGAATTGGAAAAATTCAGTTTTGCTTACACTATTGAGAGCTGTTGAACTGGCTCCAAAAAGAACACATTCCCGCAAAGTTGTTTCTCAATTGGTGTCAAAGCATGATGGTTTTTCCATTAAATATTTGTGTATTATTGTTATTAATTTGAGGCTTAAGATGCACTTTGAATGGTTTTTTTCCTTCTTTTTAAGATATTTAAATAATGCCATGACATATCTCTATGCCCAATAAATAAGATAATCTTCTGGTTTTTATTCTATCACATTTTAAAGACATTAGATTAAACTGTGTTTAGCCTCTGATCTCTATGTGTTATGTAATTCAATATAGGTAATAGTCTGATTAATGTATATCTAAATATTCTTGTTAGGCTGAGCTGTGTATTAAACTCAGAACAAAAAATCTGGCTCAATTTGTAACTATTCAAACAAAGATATGTGATTAATGCCACTTCTTGTAGCCTCAGTGCTCAGCTTCGCAAGGGTTATTTATGGGATTAATTAAATCAGCAGTTTGCTATTTGCCATGTGTCTGCCATAAAAATAAACTGCTTAAAAGCTCCAAAAAGCACAGGCTGCCTGTGGCAAAAGCTCAGTCTGAACATACAGCCTGATCTTACTTCCAAGTGATCTTTCCACCCTTCTAAAGAGGAATGTACAAGTCTGTTGTACAGTGAGTTCTGTCCTAGCTTCTGTGGTTTGAAAATGAACCAACACAGCTCGGGGTGTCAAATCAGTATGAATTTAATTGAGTTGTTCAAAGGTTTTCACTGAGAGGAAAATTTAGATTCTAATTAAAGTACATCAGCTAACTGGACTCTTCATTTTTCCTGGACAGTACTTCAGACTTTTCTCTGCCTGAGAACATGCTGCAGTGCACTCTGCTGAAATGAAAAAGCACTTCTAATTTAGTGCGGTTACTTTCTTATGCAAAGTGCTCCCGACTTCTGGGGAAGCTTTAATATTCATATTTTTTGCTTTGTACTTCCAGGTTTTAATCTGATAGCAACACATCAGTGGAAACAAGATTTAAGGGTTGTTAGAGAACCAGGTGTGTCTTCTTTATGAACTTTACGGAAAATAAACCTGTACATAAACTAGATTTTTGTCAAGACATTCCATAAACAAAGACATCTTTGGTGTATATAAAATGATTTTGAATTTCAATTTCCAACACCTTCTTTTTGATAATGCATTAAGATTGTACACTTTTTATGGGTAGAAATTTACAGTGACATTCTGGCTTATGAGAGAGGAGAGAAACCTGTCACAGTCCTGTCATCCACTGAGATCATGCTTTTATTCTAAAATGGCTTAAAATCTCATACAGAATGATGAATGTTATTATCAGAATGAATTTATTTCCTCACATCCATTAAGGACCTAGGGCTCTTGCAAGGTCTTAGCAGAACAGTTTGGGCTCAAGATACTGATTGTTCAAGCCTTTAGTTCTTCCTTCTTTCATCTTCATGTAATGAGACTCACCATTATTCCTGCAGTTTTACAAGACTTTGGGGGACTTAAACAGTATTTGTTCTGTTAGCTTGCTCTGATGTAGCTGGGAAAAGGCTTTGTGTGCTGAGCAGAGCAATAAATGAACTCTGTGAAAAGAAGGAAGCAGAAGAGCAAGGGCTATAATAGCTAAGTAGGAACAGTGTGTGGGATTGGCAGTTCTTAATTCCCCTCATGTGGAGACTGTGCTACATGATACTGAAGGTAAAAATTAATTAAATGCTTAAGACTGATAAAATTCTCATTAGCAGCATCTCAAAACTCTGAATCAACCAGGGTACCAGGGCTTGAAGATAGGGAAAGGTGAAGAAAGGGGAGAAGGAAATCCCTTTGGAAAGGCTGTAGTTCCTGCGAGTATCCTGATTATTGGTCCGTACCAATTTATTTCTATTTTTTCCCCTCCCTCTTGATCCCTGCAAAATCATGGAGGACTTAAGAGATTTTATGATGAGTACAAGTTTCTATAGCATTTCTCTGTTCTTCAATTTAGGTAATTGCCTTCCACAGGAGAGGACTTTGATCAGAAACTTACTTTTGTTTTTTTACTTCAGCAAGTGTTCATAAAGATATAAAAGCTGATTGACAAACTCCACAAACCCCATGTTTTTTGTGTTGTTCCTCAGGTAACTTTCAAAAAACCCAAAAAAACGCTTCTAAGGTCTCTTACACATGACAAAAGCATCAATTTTGCATCTGCCAAGTGCGATGTTTCTGCCAGAAACTGGATTTCTACTTTTGCCTCTCTAGGACCGTGCCCATTCCAGAAAATGGATTTGTGCCCATATTTCACAGGTGTGCTGCCACCCTAATTAATCATCACAACTACCAGTTGCTCCTGCTGGTGGGAATGAGAGGAGAGAAGAAAGGGGTGCAATTGGTGGGCAGAATTATTGAGTAACTGCACCTTCCTCAATATACACAAGAATTAATCTGAAAAAGAGCTGTTGGTGCCAGTGGCTTTAATATAGAAAACATCATCAGGGAGAGGTAAAATAGAACCAAGTACCTGGCACAAGCTTCAGAAGACTCTTAAGTCTGGAACAAAGCTCTAATCAGCTGTTAATATTTCACATAACTATTCTCCAGATTGCTATGCTTCCAAAATGGGTAAGAAAAATCTTCTTACCATCAAAGCCAATAAAATAATATGTATTTAATATGCAAATATGCCTCTGTCTCCTGTTACTCCTCTGATGTTCTGTTTCTTAAAAAATGTGCATGTGCAAGCAATATAGGTCAGAGTGTGAATGGAAGTAAAAATTGCTCTTTTTGTAATATTCATTGCTATGCAGATGGATTAATAAAATTATCATTTAAATAATAATTTAAGTAATCTCTCTTTTAACAGGAAAAATGCGAGATTAAAACCATATTTTTCTTCTCTCTGTTATCTTCCCTCAAGTCCCATAGTAAATGTCAGAATATGCTGCACCGTGTAAGTTTTCCTTTAATATTTCTCTGTGGTTCTCAGGAAGGGTATTTTAAGAAGCAATCCTTCTTGATTAATCTGGGAGAGAGAGGTTTTTATAAAATTTCGACCAGCACCTGACCTTTAAATGAAGCTCCAGCTGTGCCAGCTTTGGAGGGAAGCCGTTGTGGTTTGCCAGATGGCAAAGCTGATGATATTCTTTGGTGGTTGCTTATTTTAGAGGGGGTGCTGTAGGGATATTTTAGTTCTTCTCTGTCTCTGTCCCGTTGTGTCCATTTGTCCTGACTTCACCACCACTCCCCTTCGATTTGGTGTTGTCTTTTTCTTTCTTTCTCTTCAAAAACCATCTCTGAACCCTTGGTATTCCCTTGCTATCTGCAATCCCACGCTAGGGAGCCGTACAAGCGGGAGGAACTACTTGGGCCAAAATAAATATGGATTATAACATTACTGCAAAGATGTTCTGGCAGGATTAAACACTTCACTGGAATTATTCGGAGTTTCCATCACATAACTGAGATCAAAATCTGCATCTGAAACTGCTGAGAGATTCTTTTCCCTAACGTGATGAAAACTGTCAAGTGCAAAGGAGTTTCTGTCGATTCATTGTGCGACTTCAATGCTGGCTATACAGAATCAAAACTTGTTTTCTTCAGCTATCAAAATGTTTCCTCATTTTTTGATCTTCAGACAGTAAAATAAATCTTATCTTCTTCACTAACAAGAAGGAGAGAAAGTCTGTCACAAAGGCTGGTAATGCTTTTATAGTTCCTTCGGTGCTGTGCCAAGGAGAAGCTTCAGAGACATGAGAGAACAAAATAGAAATTGTGTGGCTCAAAACTCCTAGGAGTTTGGAGCTTTCACAGTTAACAGCATTAAAATTTAAAAATGCTATTTTATTACTGTCTAGAGAGTTCTTGTTTTCTAAATAAAGAAATTAAGTGCTTATTAATGGAGTTTATTTCAAGTAGTAACAATTCTCTGCAATCCTTTTCCCCTGTCACATTATGCAGCATTTAATGGTGTTTGGTTTCCATGTTTTATGTGTTTCAGGCTCCTTAACATTTCAAACAACAGAAATTACATGGAAAGAAGAAAGGCAGTTATCACGAGAGAGGTTTTATCTACTAAATATGTTGGTGAACAAAATTGAAGCTCTATAAAAGATCAGATTTCACGAGTGAAAAACGAGTTGGAAAGCCTTTTTTATGAGTTAATATGATTTACCTAAAAATGATACCCCTTCAATCACTGGTTGAAAGCAAAACATTGACTGTTCTACACAGCATATCAATCATGTCTCATAAGAAAGGGAAATTATTTTAATGTGAAATACATTATTTTCATTTTTATTCCATGACACAGCTTTATGAGGTATATATATATTTTTAATGGTGTTCATGGGCAATTTCATTTGCTGAAGAGTTATTTACTGAATTAATTTTTAGCTCTTAAAATACACTTTTGCATAGGTGCCTGAAACACACCTTCATGATAGTGCAGCATGATGTCCTGCCTGCTCTGTCAGTACTGGTGATAAATATCAAGAGTTTCAGAGGGGTCTTTCCTGCTTTTATTCACATACAAAGTGAATTTCCCATGCTTGACTGCTGTTCTCTAGCACAACAATACAACCAGCAGTAGTCTTCCATGTGTAGAAGAGATAGATATAGATATAGATATAGACATAGACATAGATAGATAGATAGATATTCCTTGCTCAATTTGGACAGCATTGTATTTGAGGACTTTTCCCATCTGATTTGTATACAATGTAAAAGTGTAGAAGACCTTTTTACTCATCATTTCAGCTGATTATTGGCTCGTTTCAAGGAGCTGTTTTCTGGTAAATCTTTATGATTTGCTTCTCTGTTAAGGAACTCTCATTATTGCGTTCTTATAAAAATATTCTTGTGTCTCTTCCACTGCTTGTTGCTGTAGTTCAGATGCTTTTTTTGGTGTTTCTCCAAATAAAGAAACAGTCTTTACCTGGCATTCTTCTCATAAATACTTCCATAAAAGTTTAGCACGATCTCATGAACAGGCTGGAAGGGAAGATAGGTTTCAGTTTATGAAGTGGTGATCCCTCTACCGTCAGTGACAAAGTCATTGTTTTCTTTTAACTGTGTTACTTGTAAGTTTTCCAGTTTGAATTTAAGAGAAACAATATTTTCAGGGAAATAGAAGCCCTGTTAGTCAAAGAGAACCTGTGGTAGACAAGCTTAGAGTTTACGCATTTCTAACTACCTGCTACTATCTGGCTACTAATGAATATTAGTAACTTGCTATTATTAATTACCAAATTATTCTAATTGACAGATGTCATTTCAATCCTTGAACTTTTAACACCAAAATTTAGAATGAGCTCCCCACCCCGTGTTGGTTATATAAACATTTTTTGCTTCAGAATTCACTGATCAGCAGTGTGTGTTTATTCTTCTCATAAGGTCTGGACAACTGTTTTGACTACATTCTGAATAATTACCCTAATTTTTAATCATTTTGCTATTTCCAAAGGTTAGAGACAGCATGGCTGCAAAAAATTCCCAGTGTCAAAATCAGTTGCTTAGGGTAAAGGAGAGAATACTATGAATTTTCTTCTGCCAGCTGAGCACTTCCAATGTCATGTCCCCGTTTTGCCAGTGCATTAAATAAGATATAGAATTAGAGACTCCAAGAAACAAAAGTTTCCTGGTAAAAAGAACAGCCCTTCTGGTATTGCAGGGCATCAAGCTGCAACAAGTTCCTTTACTGCCAGAACATCACCCTTAACCTTTCTGGAAAAAAACCCCCTCCCTAGCTGCTCTGCCTGGGCTTTATTTGCTTCCTAGCAAGGGTCAGAATGGTTTAATGAGCTTCAGGTGAGCTGGGTGAGTTGTTGTCACACCCAGTGCAAGGAGTATTCAGCCACCCTGGGCTGATGGCAAAACAGCTCTTTTTTTTTTTTTCTGATTTTGGATGTACCTTCACTGCAAGCTCAAAGAAGTTGGGCTGTAGTCAAGGCAATTCAAGCTAAAGGTCAGTCCTAAAGCTGTGCTTTTAAAGTTTGGATAAAGTCATGTGTTCTACTGGTGTAATAATTTTTTCTTTGGGGTATATGCATTAAATATCTAAGTATTTGTCTGAGTGTGGGCCTACAGCTTTTTTCATTTCCTCTCACTCTTTCTCATTTAATATTTGAAATATTTTACGGTCAATGTTTAAGATATTTTATCATGCGTTCCTAATTGCTATTTAAATTCTGAATTGGAGGGGAATGGCAGCAAGGGCTAAAGAGAATTTGATCTTTGTCGTGGGGGCTGTATGCTGAGGTGGACCAGATAATTTTTCAGCCTCTTCAAATATGAGTCCCTCTAACTGAACAGGATAACTCTTCCATACATGGGGCACATTTATTTCTTTAGACAGTATGTATTCTGAGGAGATTTTTGTGAGATTTTTTGCAAGTTGAAGAGCAGAGCTGTGAACTCACATGGTGTGATTTCCCTTGATTATTTTAAGTATGATATTCTGGGACTGGATGAGAAAATGTTATCTCACTATTTACACAGAATCAGGAAAAAGGACATCGTTATGTGGCACAAAAAAGAAAAAGATAGCTTTATATTTGGGAGTTCATTATTCATTTCTTCTCTTTTGCAGGATTTTTTAAATAAAAGACCGGGTTTTCTCTTGTACTTCTAGAACACACTTTCTGTCCATTTTAGTAATTCTTAGTGTTCTGCTTGGTTTGTGTTGCTAGCTCGCTCTTCTTCTTGGAATTACTTATTTTATTTAAAAGTAGCTTTAGAAAGTCTCCAGTCTAAATCTGGAAGTAACATTTACTTTCCAGATGACCACTGCTTTTTATTTAGGAAGTTGGTGATGTATTAGAACAGATATTTGGGAGTTTTTAATGAGCAAAAGTAGGTAAGAAGGAACTCTGAGAAAACAGGATTCCATGAGCTGTTGGGGTGGTGGTGGGAGGTCCTTGATTCTTATTCAGTGTCACTCCTGCTCCAGACTAACCAGGCCCAGCTCCTGCAGTCTCTCCTCATGAGAGATGCTCCAGCCCCTCATCATCTTTGTGGCCTCTGCTGGACCCTCTCCAGTAGCTCCTGGCCTTTCTTCTACTGAGGAGCCCAGAAGTGGAGCCCAGAAGTGGACACAGCAGTCCAGTTCTTTGTTTGGTTTTGGGTTGTTTTTTCCTTGGTCAGGAAACTGAAGTTGCTGTTTATCCCTATTTCTGTTTTTATTTACTGCAAGGTCTTTTCAAGAGATTTCCACTCAGTGTCTTCCAGCTTGTTGGATTTTGTCATTAGCTTTTACTATCTAGAAGATATTTTTTAATTTAAGTAAAGTGTATTCTGGCTGTCTGCTTTATGCTTCCTACTGAATTTCACTGAGTTACCTTGGAGGTACCCACTGGAAGGGGTGGGATTTTCATTCTCTATTTTAGTAGGCAGGGTATCCAAAGGATTAGATCTTTCAGACATAATTTCTTGCCTCTTCAGAGTTTTTGTATAAAACTAGACTGCCTTGTGAAATTTTTGTGAGGGTTTATCCATCCATCCATCCATCTGTATGAAGTATTGTGATTTAAGTGTATTTATAATATTCTCTCCTGTATAACGAGATTGCATCAATTTTAGCATTTTATATTTTAAACTAAAAATGTTTTCTTGTTATACATATAAAACTCCAGTAAAAACTCTCAAGTTATCAATTAAAAATAGACAAACAATAACCCTGCCATTCAGACCATTTGTTCAGATATTATGTTGAGGGAATTTAGCCCAGACCTCCTGTCTCTCTCCTTCCAGTTGCATTTCCTAAGGAAGTCAAACTCTTTAGTTGTTACCAAGTACAGATCAGCTTCTGTCACTCAAGGTTAATTCTCATGCTGATGTCCTCTCTGGATAAGGTTGTTTTTGCTGCACTACCAAGCTGAATCTGTATATTATCAGCAGCTGAATAAATGAGGCAGAGAAGGGAATGCGGAATATCTTCAAATCAAACTAATGCATAAAATCACAAGTGAAACATGATACCTTAAAATTTGTCATTTTCTTTGTAATAAACATGGTTTAACTTTATCTCTTGATTTCTCATGCCAGTGTTTGAAATACTGCCCCATTGCATCTGAAATTGCTATACATTGCTTTTGTAATCTTCATATATTATCAATGGCTCATGAAGTTCAGTAAGAGAAAACAGAAAAAGCAATCAGGCCCTGGATGGCTATAGATGTATCCACGAAGAAAAGATTACTGGCCATCTCTGTAAAATCAAATGGATTTTTCCTTCCCCTTTGACAGTTCCAGCAACCTTTCCACTAAATTTAAGGGAATAGGGACAGGGTCCTTCAGTGTCTACCAATTTATCTCTACTATGAATGGCTTTAAACCAGAATCTGTAACATAGATAATGCTGAGAAATAATCTTCAGGGGAAAAAGAAGAAAAAAGCCTCAACAGGAGGACTTTTTCCCACTGTTACATTTAGCAAATATTATGAAATAAAAACCCTGCTTGTGGTTGCAAACGTAGAGATTTGGGCACAGCTATCTTTGTATACCTTACTAAATATTTTCAGTATCTTCTGTCCTTCATGACAAGAATGTCTCTGCTTTCCTGCAGCTCGTGGAAGTGAAGGCATTCGTGGGGAGGGGAGAATAGTATTATCCCCTATTTATTATTAACTTAGAATTTCTTATCCCTGTTTGATTCAAGTATTCTATTCCTCTTTTTTGAGTCAGGCAGTTGAAACTGTAAATAATTTACAAATAATTTAGGTTGATTTGGTTAATTCACAGGCAGAGGTAAAGACGGTTAAGGTAACATTTTTAGTTGAAAGAGTAGGAGAGGGTTTACATTCTCTTTCATATAGAAATAATGCTTAATGGCCTGTGCTGGATGTGTTATGCTGAATCTTTATTTCAATATAATGTGAAGACTGGAGAAAAAAGCCATGCATGCCTATTGAGGGACTCATGTGGGAATTGCTGCTAGTGGCAATTAGCCAGGAGCAGCACATGTTTTGTGCAGTGACTGGAGAGGGAGAGGTAAGAGGAGGGAGAAATAAGGTACTTGTTTTGTTTTGTTGTGGAAAGCAGATACTTTTGAATGTGAAGCTTGTGTAGAATTCAGCGCTGGGAGTGTGAATTGCACAGGATTGTGTCGGTGCGGGTTACTCAGCCATGAGTTTTAAACTATAGTTACACTTCGAAATAAAGCAGTAATTACTTAAATTATTTTCAATTGCTTCTAACCCCACTCCCCCAAAAAACCCCAAAATCCACCGAACCAACCAAACAAAACCCCAACAAATCCAGTGAGTCAGACTTTATTTTTTGTTTCATTGTTTTTCCTAAGCTACACATCCGGTGCTGTCTATAGCTCATGCTCTGCAATACACTTAATTCTGTATATGGTGTACTTATTTCAGATGCTGTTCTGTATGCTCTCTGGCTCATTATTTATATAAGAACAATGTCATGCTCCAGGGGAAAATATTTAGCTGATGATTTGTGCCAAGGGATGCCACTGATACTATTTGTTTGTTTGTGGTGTATTTTATTTAACAACAACAAAAAAGGGCAAAATCATCCATTTCTGGCTCTTACTACTTCAGCACACGTTTAGGGTAACCACTGCAGGTTCTGTAAGTGTATTCCAAACACACAGGAAATGTGTGAAATTCCATGTACATACACACGTGATTAACTCTTCAATACTGACCTGGACTTTGTTACATTGTTGAAGATCATTCTGTATGAGCGAGGCTTTCCTTTCACAAAAGAGGAGCTGTTAATTATTAGAAAATTTTCTTTTCTTTTAGCTTGTTTTGATCTTAGATTTCCATCTAAAAAGGTTTTGCAGCATGGGAAGGGAGGACCTCAGGCTTTAAGGAATATTTCAAACCTATGCAATCAATGAGTGTTGCTTCCCTCTGTGTGAGGTTTTTTTTCAAGTACTGTGACCCTTTATTTACCTCATGGCAGTATATTAAAGAACAGTTAGTTTAAGTGCAGCTTCTTCCAATTTGTACTGTTAAAAAGTGCTCAAAAATGTTGTGCTGTAGTGAAATGGAAGCATATAATGACCAATTATTTGTTGCAAATTATTCAGCCAAATATTTCTTAATTCTCAAAAATATTTTGTATTATCAGGGCAGAAACAATCTATTATTATAAAAATATGGTTTAAAATATGTGTGTACTCTGAAAATAAAAATGCATAAAAAGCACACCTGGTCCTTGACTTGATGATGGGCCTTTAGCTCATGAAAAAGAATTACAATGGTTTAAGTAATTGAGAATTATTAAGTGTTTCTAGTAAGTAATCGCCATTGTTAAAACAGAATGTCTTTTGTGAGGATGACATGTTGATTCTTTCCCCTTCCAAGAGAACTTGGATCTTCTTACTGTACTTTCAAAACCCTGCAGAAAACTAAGACAAAGCAGCTTCTCCCTATTTTGGATGAGCTAAATAAGAAAGTAAAACCAGAGGAAGACACTTTGGTCCAGCCACTTTGGTGTCTCTCTGGGAGCGAGGAAGGAAACATTAATTTCTCCATTGTTCTGACATCTTTTCTAACCACAGCTGGTGATGTGTCCTACAGGCTTGAAGCATGAGAACAAATAAACCCAAAGTTGCTCATATTTATACAGGAATAAAAGCAGGCCTGTTGGATTTCGTCATTAGCTTTTACTACCTAGAAGATATTTTTCAAGATTACTAAACCAAAAGAACAACAAAAGATATTAAGGATTCAGCTAACTTCTAGCATCTCACATATTGATCTTACTTTATACCTTGGTCCTAGTGATTCTTGTAGTGCACACACTGTCAGTAAATGGAGGAGATATTAAAAAATTACTATCCAGTGCTCAGAAAGTTACTTTCGCCTTGCAGCAGGAAAAGCTGCCATCTTATGTGAGACTTTGGCTTTTTTATTCCTTGCTCTAAGCCTCTCTCCAAGTTGCTTTTGTATCCCTTGAATTTGCATAGTCTTAAAAAATAAAGTGAAATGAAACTCCTGTTGTCCAGGAAACGCAAGAGTTGACATCTTAACTGCTCTGCAACAGAGAGAAATAACAGAGAAAGGCATCGGCACAGAGAAACTAATGGAGATATATTTTCAATCATACAAAAAAATTCACCTAGAGAAACGAATTTATTGTCAGCTAGAATCCAAATGAGTCTTAAATTGATCATTTATTTATTTAGGGAAATTTCTAATTACCTTTTTTCATAACTTATTAAATTTATCAGAAACAATTTATTTTTCCAGGCTGAATCTGTACACAATGATTATTGCTATGGTTTTTATATATCTCCTCCTGCCAAAAGATTGTTTTTCCAGCATAGGATGGCAGAGCCAACCAGAATAATTTACTGAATCATATTGTGCAGGAATTAAACTACTCCAAAATGGAGAATCTGAGGTGCTCCTGCCAGTTCATACTCATTCTGCTTAATAAAGGTTTTTTATTATTAATTTGCTAGAATCACAGTATAATTTAGGCTGGAAAAGATCTTTAAGACCTTCGAGTCCAACCACTAACCCAGCACTGCTGATTCCACCACTAACCCATGTCCCCAAGTGCCGCATCTGCACCTCTTTTAAATACCCCCAGGGATGGTAACTCCACCACTTCCCTGGGTAGCCCCTTCCAGTGCTTGACAACCCTTGTGATGAAGAGATTTTTCCTAACGTTCTAGTTAAGGTGGTTGTTTTCCCAGCCTTTGCAGATACCATGGAAGTTCTTGAAACTGACTTGTCCAAGTCAAAGTTAGTTAAAATAAATTACAACCAGTTTATTGCTGACTTCAAGTGTTATTAGACAGTTAGTTCTTAGGTCCAGAAGTGGGGAAAAAACAAAGCAAAGGAGGAAGAGGAGAAAAAACCACCCCAAAACGTGTGAGCACTCCCTTCAGGTATGTGAACAGTGACACACAATTACTGTTTTATTGAACTGGGCCCTGGTTTCTAGGGCATGGTTGAACTGTCTGTGAGCAGACACTGAATGGTTGCTCTAGAGCACCCTGTCACATTGGGTAGCAGTTGCAGTGTCCAGATGTTGTTAAAGTTTAATTCCATGTTGAGTGCAGTGTCCTGGCTTTCTGTTAAGGCCGTGGGGTAGTGACTTTGTAAACCAACATCTGTCTCATCTGAGCTGCTGACTTCTCTCTGAATTTCAGATTTTTTCCTTGCCTCCAGTTATTTTTTCATTAGTATGGTGAACACACATGAGCTTCAGAGTGCACCAATGGGTCTATAATTCCACACCAATTATTGCCCTGCTCCTCGTCTCGTTTTGTGAGCGTCTGTGCTTCGGTGGCTCTCTGCAGCACGCCACTCTTTCAGTGACTTCAGCTGGAGCACACAGAACTGTCAGCTGTTACCTTGCCTTGTTTCCAAAGCTCTGCTTTTTCAGTTAAAGGATATTCAGGCATGTGTTGTGTAGACACCAACATAATTATTTCATCATCAGAGAACATATGTTTGCTGGAACATATAGTATTGCCTCGTGTTACTCATTGTTCAACACATGCCAGAGATGTTTAATTTTTTTTTGCCCTAGCTTATGTCAGATATTTAAAAATACATATTTGTTTTAATATCTCCACATGCTCAACATTTCCTTTCCTGAAGTTAACACTAAATTAGTTGATTAACAAGGAAAAGCTGTTTTCTGTATTTTTCTTTTGGATGAACAGTGCAATTGTGGCATCCTGGCATATTCAATAGAAACCTCTGCTCTCAGTGAGTGAATAGGCTGCAGAGAGGTGAAAGCACATGTGATAGTGGCCAAGGAATTTATGACAGAATATAAAGTAGATTTCTTTATATATTTTGTAACCTTTTTAGGCCTGTGGTTTTTTTGGTTGAGTTTTTTCTAGCTGGTGG
This sequence comes from Corvus hawaiiensis, assembly GCF_020740725.1. Taxonomy (NCBI): domain Eukaryota; kingdom Metazoa; phylum Chordata; class Aves; order Passeriformes; family Corvidae; genus Corvus; species Corvus hawaiiensis. The sequence goes on along the minus strand of NC_063218.1, from coordinate 56,704,198 downwards.
TCTTTGTCATGAGAAGGAGCTTAAAAGAGTGTCCTTTGAAATAACGAGTTAAGATGGAAAAAAAAAAAAAAAAGAAGGAAATCTTTATTTTAAGCATGAAGAGCTTTGTGGCCTACTCTCAATGGGAATATAGTATCTTAATCAGATTGATTAGTATCTATGTTATGTGTTCATAATGACACCTTCCCAGCCTCAAAAATTAATAGTACTGTGTGTAGCCATGTTTCTGATCATTCCTAGAATTCAGGTGTCTGTTTGGTGTTATAGTCCTTAGATTGTGTTAGTTTTCAGGGGTTCTTCAACTGAAGGGGAAATTTTCCTTTTGAGCACTATGAAAACTCCGTGTAGGGTGGGAAGGAGGCAGTAGAGAAGTGAGTACTGGCACTTACTGGAGATGTACTTGAAAGAGTGTGGAAATTTTGAGGTTCCATCATGTGTCTGTGTACTAAGGGTAAGAGAAAATTTACACTAGAGATGTAGGAGTGTGTGGAACCCCCCAAAATCCTACAGACTAAGAACCAGAGAAATGTTTATTCAGATAGACCAAACTAAATCTAACCTGAAGCATAAATCTAACCTGAAGCATTTAAACTAATCAGCCAAAGGGGATTCATGAGACAGTGTTTCTCCCAAAACCTTATTTAAAGTAAGTTTTCTTAAACATACAACATAAGCCCTACTCCTGATCTGAATTATAATGAAGAATCTTATTAATGCTGTTTATATTGAAATATTTGCAAATAATATTTTACATTAGTTGGGATGACAATGTACTTGCTGGCACTGCACACAGATGCTTTCTGCACTGATAATCAATTCTGTTGAGGCACTTCAAAGAAAATACATTAGCAAAGAAAGTACCAGCTTTATCAGTGCTTGAAATTGCATGTACTGTGCTAAGCAAACATTGTAAATTATAAACTAATTTTATCTTCAGGAAAAGGAAGCTTTTATTCAAAACTGGAAAAAGTTAATAATAGTTAAAAACACTGTGAATTAATCAATGCCAGAGCTATATGCACAGCTACTGCATTGAGGGAAACACTTGCTGTTACATTCAAGTGAACAGGCATTTTGATTGGAAAAAAGTATTAACATTTGTTAGTGCTATTTTCCAGGGAATGTTATTAAATGCCACCTCGTTTAAAACAGAGATGTGTTAAGAAATTAAAACCCAAGCTGTAGGAGTGTGCAGTTCTGGTTTGTATAACACTCTCATAAGGTAATCAGCATCTCCTGATACTTCATAAAATATAATCACCAACCTTGATGTGGAAGAAAATTAATTTTATATCTAGATACATACATATTATTTGGATATTGAAGGAGGTATGTTGGGCAGGTAGTGGGGTGAGGGGAAGTGTGTTCAGCAGTTTTAGTGTTTTGAGGTCTGAAAGGGAGGAGTTCTGATGAAGTTTTCTCTAAGGTTGTTGAGACCTAGTAAGAGATTTTGTATTTCACTGTTTTGGAGAACTTTGCAACAGGCACACAATACAATACATCTATACAAAGAGTTTATGAATTTTTTTTTTCTTAATAGATATTCCTTATAATAAAGGAGAATTGCATGTGTTACAATTATTTTTTTAAACTCTGTTATTCCTAGTTTCCTGAAACTTTCTCTGAGACTTAGTGAAACTGCTCTTTCTTGGGCCATGTGTGATGGTTGAATTATAAAGAATAAAAAGATTTCTGTAAATATGGAAAGGAGAAAGGAATGCTGAAGTTGTGGGGAAGAAAAAAAAATAATCATGCATCTTTATTAAGATGCAATAGCAATTTACTAACTTTAGCAAACATATAAATCTTTGCTGGTGTGCTCAAGAGGCTTCAAGCTCTGAAAATGTGCCATTCTTGTTTTAAGGCTATGGACAGTGCTTTTTAATAATGCAGCCATCCATTCCAATCATTATTCATTTATTTTATTTTATGCTGAAGAATATTGTGGAATCCAAAGTGCAAAGTACTAGTAAAACTAACTGAAAAGCTAGCTGATTTTGTACAAGGGAAAATAGAATTAAAAATAGATTTTTTTACTGCTCCAGGAAGCATTGCTCAGTTTGGGAGGCCCATTAGAGTTTGGGAAACCCACAAATGATCTGTTTATGGCAATGTATAACTTGCACTATTTGCAAATGAGTGGTCATTTGCTGGGGTAACTGTGCCAAGCACAGGGAAATTGGAAGCTGGAAATAATGAGGATCATGATGAATCATTCTGAGAAGGCAGCTCACAGTGTAATCCAGGAGAAAACTCAGACTTTTAAAACTGTGTTCACCACAGGGGTACTTTAATTGGCTTTGCTTGACAGATAAAAAATGTATTAGAAGTTTCTTTATTTATTTTCAAATTATTTTAGAGCCAGTTTCATTTACTTCTTTTTTTTTTCCTTTCAACTTAGCAGAGTTAAAATAACCTGAACAGTGTGGAAATAGTAACTGGAGCTCAGTCTGGAAAAAGAAAAGCTGCATTTTGAAAGCATTATGTCAAACATGGACTTGGTTAGATCAGTCACTGTGCTTCTGTGCCAGGCCATTTTCTTTTGCCAGGCAACACTGGGTTGTTTGTGGGATGGTTTTTTCGTTTGTTTTGGTTTAATTGAATAGCTAGTCTAGTTTGGGACGTGAAAAGGTGGAAATAAAGTCCTAAGTAGCTGTGCATATATAACTCTCCTGAAACTGCTGTCCTACATTCAGTGGGACACATAAAATGTGTTTTTATAGCCACACGCATTTCCTACAAAGATGACAGATTATCAATGTGTAGCCTCTGTTCAGTCCTTTAAATGCTGTGTGAAAATTAAGCAGGTAGGCACGGGTAAATCTGTATGTGCAGTGCAAATACCATAAACACAACAAAGAATCGGGTTTGCAGTTCAGTGGCCAAGGAAATATTAAAAAAGTATGCAAAGGGCTGGTGCTCATCTTTAATCCTGTTTCAGGGGTAAAAATAAAGAGAACTGGGGCACAATGCAGTCTGGAGAAAGCATCTTTAGGTAGACTTGCAGATAAAGAATTGCCTGAAGAATTGAAAGACCAGCATTATTAAAGGACAAGTTTCCAGGAAGTTGTAATCCTTAGCACAATAAATGCTTATTTAGCACATTCATCAGGTATTATCAAGGTGGTTGCTAAATTTTTTTTGGTAATTATTAGAAATGTTATATTCTAGAATTAAATTACTGTCTCCTTGGAAGACAAAGTGAATGTTTTGTTCTGAAAACATTCACAATATAATACATTAAATGAATGATAGAAAGAAGAGTATCAAAATAGGAAAAGAGCTACTCATCCAACATAATATTGATTTGTTTTTATTTACATACTGCATAAATGTCAGGCTTAGCTTACAGGAAGGTTGAAAATAGGTCTGCATGGTGAACATGAAAATTAGGTGGCAGAAGTGTAAATGTCTGCCTATCTAAACTCTTCTCTTCTGTGTGACTGCAGCCCTGCCACTATTGCTTTGCTCTGAATGTAAAAAATAAAAAAATCTCACTGTTCCTTCTAAGATTGCAGTGCCATAGGGAGGCATTTCCTATGGATGCATATATGTTGCATCTGAATAAATAGCCATCTCGATTTTTATTTCTTTTTTTCATTGTGTCTGACTGCTTTTCCTTTCATTGAGAGTTTAGTGATGTCTGAATTTCTGTGTAATTCCCAATACCATTTTGTACACTTAAGATTCATCCTTTAATTTCAATCCAAAGAGGCCTCAGGTTTTTCTCCTGTAAAAATTTGTATGAAGTGACAGCAGTTCTTCATGCTTCAAAAGCTGTAATTACCAATACATCTCTGCAATATTTCAGCAAGAGAAATGTCACAGTTTTGCCTCTCACTGGTGCCAGATGCTTACCAAAGTTCAGTCAGTTTTCTGTTGGATAAAAATTAAACAGACATGTTGGTGACAAGTCACACAATGTGTTCATCACCTTGAACAGGGGTAATGAGATTGTCAATGAGATTTTGATTTGACAAAGGACTCCTGTACAACACAGAATCCTTGTTGAAAACAACGTGTAAGGCAGAGTTGTTTATTTGCATTAAGACATCAGCAACCCAGGCTATTCGATGGTCCTATGATCAGCACTGCTGAAGGAAAAAGAAAATGAGGAAAAATTATGTCAGCCACTTTTCTTTATTAATTAATGTTTTTGAGCTCCTTAGGTTATCCATTGCATATATTTACAAGCACGACTATATGAACCAAATGATCCTTAAACTTCAGTAGGAAAAAAATCTAGGAAGAATGTTTATTGTCTTAGGGAATAACTCGACAGATATCCATCTAAACTATCCCAGAGAAGCAAAATCTTGCATGTAGCCTTGTGTTTATTCCCACAGCTTTTGGCTGTGCAAGATTTTAACACAATAGAACAAACAAAAACAATCTGATTAAAATACAGCTGTAATAGAGCTAAATTTGTATACTTTTGAATAAATGGTGGAAAGACTTTTACCTAGAGACCATACTATGTCTCAATTCCCTTCTTCCTCTACAGAATAATTCCTTGTGTATTAAAAATCCCAAAACAAACAGAGAGAGAGAATAAGCTGATACATATACTTCTGATCCTCATGTTCTGTCATAGCTAACATTACTATTCTGTTTTTATTACTGCTATCCATGTACATTTACATGTCCTGTAATGATGTGTACATGGCCTAGGAGGGAATTCAACCCACTTGTGTCAGTCTCTGAAGAAGTCAGTGTGATAATCCCTTTTCCCAAAGGCTGGGGATTTCTGTACCCAATCACACTCACAGAAATTTGTACATGGGAAAGGAAAAGTAATGAACTCATTCCTTGTACCTGTTTCCCAAAGATCACCTGAGACTTCCTGTCTGAGATATTCCTTGCTGTTGCACTGATGCCATTATGATTTTTTGCCTTTTCTTTTATACCCCTGTTATACCTTTTTACAACTTCTGCATTCTTAGTGCTTTTTGCCTACATTCCTGGACTTGTTTGTTCAGCTAGGAGACTAAACATCTCAGAAGCTTTGTACGTAGGGATCAGTGTGCCCCAGACCCCAAGGTCCTCTCCAGAACACATTCTGTAAACCAAGATAGAACCATCCAGGGGAAGGTTCCTTGGGGAGGGGGCTCTGTCAAGCCTCTCACTGGGGAATCTTTGATAGATCTGCTAATTAGTAAGACCTATAATGTTATACCAGAGCTTTTGCAGGGTGTGCATTGGGCTGCATTCAACCTGGATGTGGTGCACCTAAGGACCCTTAAAATAAATACCAAGGTAAAATCCCTTTTTCCCTTCTAACTGTGTTTGATTCTTGATTTTAAGACCAGGAAAAGGCATCAGCACAAATGCAGAAAATGGATGATTTCTCTTGTGTTTTTCTCATGTACTCTATCCCCTTTGTGCTGTTGGTGGGTATTTAGTATCAGTCCATCCCAGAGAGGATAAATCAAACATTACACATGATAAATGTTCACCACCTCGTTGATGTGTTGGTAGCCCATGCTCAGGTGCACTGTCACGAGGGCCAGGGCATAGCAGGCAATTTTCACCATAGATTAAATCTCCGCCTTCAAGTAATGGACGCCTTTGCAAGTTAACCAAAATTTGAGCTCCACTAGAAACAAGAAATCTGGAAGCAGAGACATTCAAAGATTTGAAATACAGTCTCCCTTATGTTTTATCACCAAAATAAGAAGCTGTGTACACTGTTAAAACAAATTGCTTATGTAGCAGCTATTTTGAACCTTGCAGTTTGTGATTTAGCAAGCTCAGTCTAAAAAAGTAACTCTGTATGTACACTGAGGTCCTTTCCTGACTGATTTTTTTTTTTTAACAATGTCAGGAAAATTTCTACCCTCACTGAGAAAAGTGTGGATTGTTGAAAGTCAGCTCTTTGAATCAGCATCCAAAATGTTCTAACTTTCTGTTGATTTTTGAAGCATGACATGAGTAAGTTGGGATATTTTCTTTTCTTTTCTCCCATGTAAAATGCTTTCTAATAACTTTGCTTTGCTGGTGGTTCTTTGCATGGTTTAATCATCAAGTAATAAACCTTCTTTATTATGTAAGAAATAATAGAAGCCTTTTCTTCTGATAGTTCTTCCAGGAAGAGAAGCTCATCTGAGCGTTGGCCCGTGCAAGAAAAGAAAGAAATTAGATTTCCTGTATTAAAAAGCTATATCATATAAATATTTTATTTTAGTTAGGAAAAATACATTCATGCCTAATATTCCTCATGTATTTAATAGTCTTGCCAGTCCTGGATGGCATTATCTTTCTCTGGCTTCCCATCAAATTCCAGAATATTAAAGAGTAGCTATGTTTGAAATAGTGTGGGTTAGCTTGTGACCTGCATCACAAAAGATCCTCTCTGCAGCATTGTCAATAAATTATGTCACCCATCTCAGTACCCTTTCTACTTTACATCTTTCATACAACTTGTTTCTAAAAATGGCATCCCAAGCTCTTACTTATTTACAAGACCATCTGGATGGTCGATATGTAAAAGAACTTTGAAATTTGTAAGCATGAATTAATTAAAGAAAAAGTTCTGCTTTATTGGGTGCATGTTTCTTGCTTTTCCTTATATCATCTTTCCAGGAACCATAGATAATACAGTTAATTTCATAGGTAAATGTGGTTTTAATTAAAAAAACCCACCAACTTTAAATTATGGTAAATAGGGAACAAAACCTGGATGTTCATGAGAGACAAAATATTTCAAAATTCTGATCCCTTGAGCACTTCAATGGCTCATCCCATGCTGTTGCTGTCTCTTGTCTATGTTACAGACAATTTTGTGCTTTATAGATGTAAAATTCCTTTAATTGATGGGAATTCTAAAAATGTTGATGAACTGGGAGAAGCAGAGGGAGGAGGAAACATGAAACTGGAATAAATAAAGGATGTGCTCATGCTGGCTGATTTGAGTGAGAGGGACTGATACCTTTAAGGTACTGAATGTCCTGGAGAGAGAACTTTGGTAGTGCTTGGGTAAGAAGAGTGGAAGCAGAATAAGAATAACGAGAGCTGCAGAAGAAGACGGAATTAGAAAAAAGAGCCAAAGAAAAGAGAGAAGTAGAAGCTCATTAGTGATGTGGTGGCTCAAAAGACAGAGAAATTATTTTGCTGGGGTGAAAAAATGAACATATTAAAGGAATTTTCTTTGAGAGGTGGAATGAAATTAGGAATCCTCTACCTTCCTTTCCACTCTAGTCAGGAAATGCCTGTGACAATCTCCACTGGAATATACCATTCTTGGCAGGGTTATTTCATGAGGAAGGTGTCAACCTACTGCTTTTATTGCATGAGATAAAAGTACATCTTTAATGTAGCTGGTGGAGTGCTGTCTGGAGCAGCCTTGCTGATGTTCTGCATGCACACAGATATGACATGATGTAATTAAACTCCTGTTATTCATAGTCCTTAAAACAGAAGATTATGCACAGGCTTCTCCTTTCCTGTTGTTTGTCCAATGTCAAATTAGCTCTCTTGTCCATATGCATATGCATTATGATGCTGTCTGGAATTAAATAAGCATGTACTGTATTCCCACCAAATTGCTGTCTACTGGGGTGCTTTGCAGCTAAATCAGGGCTGGGAACATGCCTTGGGTTTAAATCAGGAGTGGTGAAGAAAGCTGTCATCTGTGGGACAATAACACAAATGATGAAGTTGGAAGTATGGTAAATGAGGCAAGGGTTTAAAAGATTAAATGTGGCCTAGTGGTAAAATGTGGTGGGTTGGATTTTGTCCAGCGATGGCTAAGACTAGCTTATGACAGGATGCCAAGCTTAGCCTTTTATGCTAAATGCAGATATTGAGACTTTCAAAGCCAGTCTGCACAACAATTTGGATTCAAAACAAAAAATTCTAAATTCATTCAAATTTCTTCTTTATTGCCTTTATCACTATGCAGTCCCAAACAAACAGCTTTCAGTTAGCCACTCTGTGGTCCTCCTTTCCTGCATATTTACTTTGTGGCTCCTCAGGTGCATTCATTGTTGCAGTTATAGTTGCAATTACAGGTGCAGTTAAAAGTGTACTGAGGCAATTATAGTTGCAGTTATAGTTGCAGTAAAAGGACAGGTATACTTCAAACTGGTTTGTCTTGATAAAATTAGGTCTTATTGCAATGTGATTAGATGCTTCAAATTTATGGTTTCTATTTTAATCATTCTTAACGCATCCATCTGTCAAATACAGAAAAAATTTCAAATGTACAACACACTGGTAGCTGAAACAAGGGTATAAGTCCAAAACCCTCAAAGAAACCAATTACTGTTTTTTTTGAATGCCATGTCTGGGTGGTGTAAGGTCAAAAATGTGTGAGGTCACAAATGAGACTGAATCCAAAAAACACCAGGTGCAGAATCATGATTCATTTCAGGGGGTCACAGGATAATAGAGGTTGGAGGGGCCCACTGCTTTACTGGTAAAATGCTGAAGTGTTTCTCATGGCCATTCTGAATCTCTTTCATTTCGACTCACGCCTGGGGTCTGTTGTCACCCCACCACCTACTGCTGTGAAGAGGCTCACATTGTCATTGGAGCTCCTTTCTCTGTTACTGTCTGTTGAGATTCATTTCATAGGTAGAAGAATTGACCCAATTTGTAGGCACAGAACTATGTAAAGCAAGTTATGCCAGGCCTTTGCCCCTCCAAGAGGTGTGGGCAGAACCTGGAGCAGAATCTTGCAGTCTTTTGAATTGTATTAATTTTAGTCTCAATTACTCGCTTTGTGCCAAGAGGAGTAACTGCATTTCACATCAAGGGGATGAAAAAGAATCCTAGCACTTGAGTAGAGAGAGAGTTGTGCATCCTAAGCCTAAAATAAAAGCAACAGATACTCTTTTCTGATGATCTTGTGACCTGCTCCTCATTCATTCCCGTGTGTGCTGCCCGAGTTCTTGTGTTAATTTTAATTCTTAGACAGGAGCTTACCCAGCTGCATTATGCAGAAGAAAAAGGGCTTTTTTCTACTTGCAGGTGAACAATCATAAGAACTCGAACAACCTGATTATCTTTTAAAACTATTTTTGCTAGGGTTTTTTTTAGCCCACCATGTTATTGACTAAGTTTCTGGAACAGCCAAAGTTGATGAAATGCAGCAATTGTTAGAATGCTGCATGAAGCAGTTAAGAGTAATAGCTGTTTCTCCTGGAAAAAAAAAGTTAATGAGAATGTCAGTTAATTGCATACTTGCAATGGTTTTGAAATCTTACCCTGTGAATGTTTGCAATGACAAGCCTGTTGAGTAAAACAATAAACTTTTTTGTTCATGTGAGGAGGGAGGAGACTCACTGTTCTTCCCTCAGCCTAGAACTTTATCTTTTCAGTCAGATCAATCTGCTACATAGATTTTCAATAATGCAGAAGTGCTTCTGCAGAATTAACTTTGCAGGAATTTTTCTTATTGTGCCTTGTGGTTTTTTTTTGGTTGGTTGGGTATTGCTTATAAATATATATCTGGGGGAAGGAGACTTTTTTTCCCTTTTCTTCTTCTCCTTGCTTTCCTTCCCTACTGTTTCCTGTGGTTGCTTGAGGTTTTCTGAGTCTCATTCAGACTCCTCTGAGGTGAGGAGAAAAGCCCTTCCATTTGAAGATGTATTGCAGCTGGCCTCCAAATCCTATTTAAGTTGACACGTGAAAAAAACAACTGGAACGCTAAGAATCATTTACTGGCCTGATGATTTTATAATGCAAATTGCCAACAAAAAAGAAAGGGGCAGAAAATGTTATACTGCCTGCAATTCATAGATTGAGGCCAAGGGGGAAATTGATGTCTTTATACAGGATAGAGTTTATTTCAGTTTAGTTTTTGGAGCTTTAGCTGATCTTGGGCTTAAATTTGCCTAAATGCCATGAGCCTGTTGTTTCTCTGCTGGTTTTATGCTGTCTCTCACTCACATGAGTCTCACTCATCCATGTGTCACTTTAACAGCAAAACTGTGGGTTTACACTGTCCTTGGCAATTGGTTTATCCACCATTTATCATTTATATATATTATTTATGACTCCCTCTCCCCCTGCCTTCAGCTGTGCAATGCTCCAGCACAGTCCTGTGCTCCCAGGAAATCCCCTCTCTGCCCTCCCTAACGACAGGAACAGGCACAGTAGGTGATGATATGGGAAAGGAAGCTCACTGTGCTAACTTTTTTCCTGGAAAAAATACCTGAGGGATTTTATGGAAGTGGATTATCTTAAAGGTTTCTCTATGACTTCTAATTTTTTCTGGAATTGAGCAGGGGAGGATCAATTGTTCTAATTTGGATTTCTGCTCTGTCTAACGAGACTTTGGATGCAAATATTAAAGCAGCTCTAGGCTTGATTCTCACAAATATCAACAACACACACAGGCTTGTTCTGGAAGAAATTTGGTTGGTTTGGTTTTTTTTTTTCAGAATTTCAACTCCTTTACAATTCAGTATTATGATATTTTGATAGTTCACATATTTTTATTCTCTCTTCTTGTCACTAATCCTAAAAACTGAGCTTCAGTTTAGAATGTGTGTTAATACAATGGGTTGGAAAATCTTGTCTTATAGAAGTCTAGTGAAACAAAGAATTTATTGTTGCTAGGATTTTCTGAAAAGATGTTTATTTAAACCCAAAATCTGATGTGGAACCAAGTGAGCTGCTGCTGAAGGAACAGAAGCATTCAGGATTTGCTTTTTCAATTTTTAAGTTCACAGACTGTGCTGCTACTGAAAATAATAAAAGGCTAGATTAGAAAACATACATTAAAAGTTAATATATTGATAAATAGAGAGGGATTTTACTCTTATTAACATCTTAATCTTAACTAATAAATACATCAATAAAGTAATTAAGATATTAATTTGTATCTGTCAACTGGATTGATAAAAGTTTGTTGCACAAGGATAATTTTCAGAAAATATTTTAAAAACTCACTAAGCAGCATATAATTTTGAGAAACCCTGTGTTTTATTGCCAGAATGTCAGCTATTGAGATGCATTATTTCTATTTTCTTGCAGACAGCTACAATACTCTATTATGATCAGATTTTTTTTTTTTCTGAGATGATGCTTTCCAAGCATTCTGTTCTTTAATTCATTCTGCTCCAGCTGAAGCCAAGTTTATGTGGCAGATGCACTGTAGGAGCTAGGTGCATACTCTGCAGTTTTATGCCTCATTTTTACCACTGTGAAACAAAAATCACCTGTGCAGAGCATGGTCCTCACTTTTACTTCCTTCTGGTATGACTGAACTGATGGTAAGAAGTTTTCCCTTCTCTCTGATGTTTATTGGTGAAGGACAAGATATAATTTGTTTTTTATTGGGCTTATACAGTGAGCTAAACAGTGTGACATGACATACAAATTTATTCTGGAAAGCAGACTTTTATTTTTTGTCTTCTATTTCTTTTTCTCATTTCTTTGTCACTCTTTTCTATCCCTTCTCTCTTTGTCTCTGCTAGGTTGTAAGATGCTTGCTGAATGTAGCATAAAAACAAAATTATTAATTAAAGAAAAATTGTCAGTGACATCTACTCCAGGACAGACTTTAAAAGATTCAAGCACTATGTTGCATAAATATTTTCATGAAAATTTTTTTAAAATTCAAATGCTAGGAAAATTTATTTTTGATTTCTGTGAAACTAGAAGCATCTCTGAGAAGGTGATGAGGGAATAAGGTGCTGGAATTGGATGATTTCAGTGTCTTATGGAAAAATGGCACCTAACATATCTCATTCCGCTACGTTTGCGAAGTTCTTCCATAATTAATTCTGTCCATCTGTTGCTCTTATTGCACTGCAGGTTGTGGCGGAATTTAGTGAATTCAAATACAGCAAAACCACTAACTCCTGATATTTTGATGAATGTGCAACTGCCCTTTCCTGTAACGTCTCAGTTGGAATGCTGCTCTGTTAAATTTTGGGAGAAGGAAAACACCTGCATGGACCTGGCTCTCTGCAGTAGACCACATTCAACCTCTTAAACCCAAGAGGACCCTTTACACTTCTTGTGCAGGGGAATTACACCATGAAAACGCGGGCTCGGGTTTTAGTGTTCCCTTCAGAAAGTGCTTCTTGGCTAGAAGTGCTGGCAAACACAGGCTCTTTAGCAGCCACAGAAAGGCAGAAAGAACTCTAAAGCTGATACACAGCAGCCTCTTTCTTTCCAGTCCTTCCTTGTTTGTGCTTGACAGGAATGAGTCTCACCCCTCCTAACTGGAGAGTTGCCATGTCAGACAGCAAGAGTTAGAGGTCACCTCTTATCATTCTCGGCCATCAATTGAAAGTTTGCAAAGGGCTGCTGGCAGCATCTTTTTCTGTCTTCTTTATTGCTGAAAATGTCAGAAATGGATCACCACAAAGCCTCCTGGTATATGAAGGGAGGAACGGTCGCAAACAATGTCACCAAGTGCTGATTCTGTAGTTCCTGAGGCTTTGTTCAGATGTGTTTGTCATCCCTATTCAAACTTGATTGCTGAAAGAAGGTGGGGGGAGAAATTGCTGTAAATATCTGTAATTTACTACTGTAGGTTGGGAAAAAGGAATCTTTTGAACAAACTATTTATTTTATAATTTATTTTAGCACAGTACTTCCCTAATACTTCAGTCCCCTGCAAACCCTGGTGTATTGCAGTCTACTTAGTTCTAGGATGTGGGTTCAAAATGCTGAATAAAATAAAATTATTCCGACACTTTAGTTTCAAGTATGCTTTTCTCACACATCAGTTTACAAGAGCTGTCCCTTAGCCCACAACCACATTCCTTCCATCCGGATGTGAAGTGAGCAGTAGTTTTGCTTTGGGGCATTTTTCTGCCAGGAGATGGAATTCAAGTGCAGAGTTTCTTTTGAGCACTGACAAAACCGGACTGTTATCCCCATAAAGTAATGGTTTCCTTGAGATTTATGCATAATCCCAGACTGGCTTTGTCAGGCATTTATGTTGTGTCATCCCAGTCCTGAGAACCTTAAAACGTGGAGCATCTGAAGGACTTATCCTGTGCCTGGTGCCAGGATATGTTAGCCTGGGAAACCATGAGCAGAGGCCAGGGGACAGAAGGGCATCTGTTTTGTCATTCATTTTGCTTTTAAACAAGCCAGGAGCAGTGCTGTAGTGGTTCTTCATCTGCTTTTGTATATGAGGCATTTGTTAGAGCCTTCTAAATGCTGTTAGAAAACTGAATTGCTTTGGCTAAGGTTAATTTCACAACTTTGTGCAAAACAACCTACTGATAGAGAACATCTCCCCACTTTTCTTTTGATAGTGAGTGCCCAAAGCCCACAACTGTTTTTAAAAAAAATCATTAAATTTAATCTTGCAGCCTTATTAAACAAATATTTGTCTTCATAGTAAATTTTTTCCTTTGTGTTCAAGGGGAAAGAAATTAACAGTGTGTACAAAGAGTGGAGTTCTTGTTTGGAAAGGGTCCAAAGCCCTCTAATTCTCATGTTTCAGTTGGGAAAAGCTGAATTCAGCGTTTCCATGGATGTGATGGTATTCATCTAAGACTTTCACACAAACAGTATCAGTCCTGCTGAAACTGTGGATGGTGATATTCTGTGAAAGTCTTCCTCTCACTGGGCACAGCCCTGCCAGATGCTCAGCAACCCTTGAAAGAATCTGGGCTGCTCCTGACCTCAGTCAGAGTTGGAGATGCACAGGATGTTACGGGCCTGGCTCTGCAGTGACTGAAGTTGTGAATTCGGCACAACTAAACCCATTGGGATGTGTTTAGTGCATTTCACTGGACTAAACACATCCCAATGACCCGCCGAAAAGCGAGGGGGATGAGCTGTGAATTGCTCTTCTGAAAGGAGGATTAGCTGCGTTTTTCTTAGGAAACTCGTCTGTCTGCTTTGACAACCACGGAAATAAGTCCTTAGGATGCCTTTTCTATCAAGAATCACTGTTGCTCAAAAATCCGTGGCTTTTCACTGAGAATAAAGTTTCTCTCTGCAGGTAGACTCAGAATATCTGCTAAGATTGTCAGCTTTACAGATCACCTAACCTGAGAAGAATGTTTAACTGCATGCGTGGTGATTTCTGGTCAGGAGGATCAGAAAAAGAATGTTTATTTATTTATTTATTTATTTTTATTCTTTTAAATCACTCTTGACACTGGAACTGAAAACTAGGAAGCCTGAATTCAGACCTCACCGTTCTGGTGATTCCAGTTGTGGCCTTGGCAAATCACTTTAGTTCATGATTGCAAAACACCCCTGGTTATCTAACTCTAATCTTGTGTGTCATGTCTTTCACAAATAAGAAAAAGATTAAACTCCTCTTTGTGCTTTGAAAAGAACAGATCTTCCTTGAGACTCCTAGAACATTTTGAACCTGAGGAGAGTGCTGTAATTGCTAATTACTGCTGTATGTTAGTAGTGCTAATAACCATGCTTCTCAAGCTTATTACTGCTACTCAGAAGAGCTCCAGGCCAGTAATAATATATCTAAGAATTTAAATAGACTGCTAATGTGTTTATACAGCAAAGGTACTTTTGAAATGCAACAGCAACTCACCACCATTTCATATTATACACAACAGCACAGGAAATTTAATCAAAAGAGCAAAATGTCAACAGAACAGCTTACAAGCTTTAAGGTATTCACGCTTTTCAAGCACGGAAAGTTTTCAACAGCAGTAGTCTCTCACACAAAGATTTATTCCCCAGAAGACTTTTTTCATGGCTCATAAAGAGTGATGGATGAAGTTAATTTTTAGTTTAATCTCATTCTTTTCAGTTCAGTAATTTCTCTGATACTTGCAAAAAATTAGTGAGAATATGGAACCACTCACCAGTCATTAGTGATTGTGTGTTACAGACTGTGCACAGGCCACAACACGGTCAGGCTGCCTGACATTTTTGGAGAGTGGGAAGAAAGTTTTCCTTTCAGTAACTTTTTTTAAACAGCAGCATTTTAATATTTATTGTGCACAACATATAAAGAATTATTTTAAGTGTGGCAAAGAAAGAGAATTAAACTGTGTATCTAAACTTTTGTTTTTCTTGGGTTTTATGTTCTAAAAACTCTGTATTTTGACATCTTTGCTTGTCACATTGCTCTTTAATTCTGCTGCTGTACTTCTTGGACCAGCAGAAAATGTTGCCTTCTCCCCCAAGTCATGTTTTTCTTTAGTTCAATGGACAATATTGTATAGGATCAGGGCCACGCTGATATTCTATTCAGATTTTCCACCCTGTAGCTATGGCTGCTTTATGTTGGCTTAAGGATTAAAATCAACCTTGCTCTTTTAATACATTTGAAACATGCTTTTGACTTCAAGGCTCGAAATTAATGGAGTTCATTGTATTTAGAACTTTCCAGCTCTTCTTTTTGAAGGAATCAGCTATTTTAATTAGTTTTCTTATCAGAGTAGAGAAAAACAATGGAGAAAAAGAGAAAACAGCTATATGTGTAGGAGATAATTTTTATTCTTTTGAAGAGCCACACTGAAAATAGGCCCCTCAAAAATCAACTTGGATGAAACAAAGCAGGAAATTACTTTTAGACAAAGATAGTGAAATGTCAGGCTCGACTTTGGCTGTGGAATGGGTGCACTGCTTCCTTCAGACCCTGCTTGAGGAGGCCTTGACAAAAATTGAATATGTCTTTCCTACAACCTATGGATTCACATGTCACTGCTGACACGTCTCTGCTACTCTCTTATCTTTAGGACAGCTTTCTGGCAAGGGAGATAAAGGTCTAACACTTGGACCCAAACAACCCCAAACATGCAGGCACTGGGGTTGTCTGCTTCAGTCTGAGAGATGAGTTATCCTGGCTTTTCCCTCAGCAGGAGTATCCATTTGCTGGACAAGATTACTCCTCCTAACTGCTGTAGAGCAGCATCAAAACGTTTTCCAAAATTCTGTTGTAGTTATGCTCGCATGTGGTGAAGGAGCCCATAGCAACAGTTCATTTGCGTTAGGCTTGTGTTGCACTCAAGGAAAGATGCAGGAAAATCATAGTTTTTAATTCAGGAAAAGCACTGAGTTAGAGGAATGCAATTAAAATCCATAGAGCATTATAAATAAGGTGCATTTTTAACAGCAGAAATACGCAGGACATTTAAATTATTTTCTAAGAGATACAGCTACTGCAACACCTGTGGTGCTGTAGTGTCATTAATTTACTTTTTAAAATATGAAATTCTTCATTTCCCTAGGCTTAGTTCCATTCTATTTATTTTTTCTAACTGTGGCTAGAAGTATCAGTATAAAATATATCCAAAGAGTACTTTTACTTTTTTTCTTACCTTTCTGTTTTGTTTTTCTTCCTCTTCAATGCGGTTCTTTGCAGTGAGGACCTGTCATGTGTCAGAAAATCACAGTTCAGGGCCCCATCAGTGCAGTGGATCCCCTGAACAAATGCCATTTATCTGTAGGAGTTTTAGCAGTTGCTTTTCCTGTTTGGAGCTCTTGCTTAGCTCAATCACATCAAGAGCTTCAAATAATGTGCACTCCTAGACCTGGCCATGGGCAGCTGCACATACCAAAAATAAAAGTTACTTTAATTTTCTAATTATTCTTGCAATGGAATTATTGAATTGTTCTTATAACTATTAAACTATTTAGTGAATAATTTCAACTACTGAATTCTAATTATTGAATTATTCAAACTATCCTAGCTAGTATTATTATGGTTATTCTAATAAAATTGCACATGAAGTCAGAGGTCTGTTCTAGGTATAATATAATGTTCTTTTAACTAATTTCTTAACTTATGGCTCAAAATGAACATAATAGATGGGAGAAAGGACTTGAAATTCAGATGAAATTCTGAAAAGATTCCTGCAAAATGCTGCACTTAAGAAACCAAAGAGGTAGTGATAGTTGGCTAAGCACCAGCTTGTCATCACAAGAAAGGATGATACTTTTGCGCTGCTTGTGCAAAACTCTCTGAGCTTAGAAGGAGTTGGAGGGTTATGCCAGGCATCTTTACACGTGTGAGGTGACAGCAGGAGGTGCATAATTGTTTTTCATTCTCTTTAAGTTGACTATCTAGTTTGGTATTTCCTGGAACCAACTTTTGGTGCCTCTTTCCTAACTCATAGAGCAATATGTAGAGATTGCCTTGTCTGCGCCTCATCAAAGTTCAAAGCCCTGTTGCTGATCTTTTTTCTCTGGCAGTATCCTATCAGGGAAGATGGTTGTACACATCCTCTTCTGCTGTCCTGGAGGCTTTTTAATTGCCCTGGCATTCTAGTCTCCTGTCAAAACAGGTAGGAGGAACCTTTGCCCTGTAACTTTATCTTTCTGTGAGTGTTTTTATGTGGGTGAGGGATAGCAATAAAAAAGTCTCTTCATAGCCTGAACACCTGAGGTAATTTAACTGATGTTCAGCTCTGAACATCCTTGAAACATAGCCACTGAATCATTCAATAATTTCCCCATTTTCTCTTAAGTTTTTTTAAAAGAGCCGGAGACAGCCTAAAGATCATTGACACCAGCCTTTCAAGATGTTATTTTTATTGACAAGAACATTTCATCTTTTTTCATTGTATGCTGTAAAAAGGGGTAACACTTCTTTGACCATAATATTCAAGGAAACGAGGAATGCAACCTGAAGGTTGCATTTCATGGAATCATAAAATGGCCTGGGGAGGAAGTGACCTTGAAGATCATCCAGTT
Organism: Corvus hawaiiensis; assembly: GCF_020740725.1. NCBI lineage: Eukaryota > Metazoa > Chordata > Aves > Passeriformes > Corvidae > Corvus > Corvus hawaiiensis. The sequence goes on along the minus strand of NC_063218.1, from coordinate 56,686,606 downwards.
CCAAACTCTCTGCCTTGAGCAGGGACACTTTTCACTAAAACAGGCTGCTCAGAGCCCCATCCAGCCTGGCCTTGAACATTTCCAGGGATGGGTTTGCCACAGCTTCTCCAGGCCATGTTCCAATGTCTTCTCACATTTGCATGAAGAACTTCTTAATACCTAATCTAAATCCACCTTCTTCTGTTTAAAGTCATTCCCCCTTGTCCTATCACTGCATGCCCTTGAAAAAAGCTGCTTTTAGGACCTCTTTAGGTACTGGAAGGCCATAATGAGATTTCCCTGGAGCCTTCTCTTCTCCAGACTGGACAAGCCCATTTTTCTCAGCCTGTCTCCTGGAGAGGTGCTCCAGCCCCCTGATCATTGTGGCCTTGCTCCAAGTGATTCACATTCTGTTTAAGCTGGGGACCAGAGCCAGATGCAGTGCTCCAGGTGGGATCTCACCAGAGTGAGCACAGGGGCAGGATCCCCTCCCTTGACCTGCTGCCCATGGTGCTCTGGATGCAGCCCAGGGTACATTTGGATTTCTGGGCTTCAAGTGCAAGTTCCAGGTCCTATTGAGCTTCTTGTCAACTAATACTTAACGAAGTCCTTCTCCTCAGGGCTGTTCTCAATCCATTCTCTGCCCAGCCTGTGTTTGTGCTGGGGATTGCCCCAGCCCAGGTGCAGGACCTTGCTCTTGGCCGTGCTGAACTCCACGAGGTTCTCCTGAGCCTCTCCAGCCTGTCAGTGTCCCTCTGGATGGCATCCCTTCCCTCCAGAGACTGCACACAGTGGTGTTGGCAAACTTGCTGAGGCTGCCCTCCATCCCACTGCCTACGCTGACAACAGAGCTGGGAAACAGTGACAGTTCAAATATCACCCCCTGAGGAACACCATTTTAGCTGGTCTCCACTTGGACCTCAAGCTGTTGACCACAACTCCTTGTGCGTGAGCATCCAGCCAGCTCCTTATCCACCAAGCAGATAAACTCTTGGAGTGGAATTGTTCAATTATTTGCAAAAAATTTACTTTCATTTAAGAGAGATGCTGCTGATTTTGTCAGATGTCTGGATCAAAGAGAGTCAGCATAAGCTTTGGGAATCTCTGTGGATCCAAGAGCTTTATTTTATCATCAGGGTGCAGCATTCACACTGTGGTGAAATATTTCTTACAGAGCCTTCTGCTGGAGTGCTGGCTTGGCCCTATGCTGTGAGGATTTTCTCATCTTTTTCTTTCTTTCACACAACCCCTCTGCCCCCCTTCTCTTTTCCTGTTTCCTCCTCTTCGAGGCTCAACTTCTAGTCTGGGGGGTGCAAACACATTTCTCTGCACTGTGAATGTGGTAATTAGCAAAAATTCTCTGGAATTTGAAAAGACAAGGAAAGGTCTCATTCAGCAAATGGATTATTGTTCATGAGAAAAGGAAGTAAACCCAAGAATTAAAACTAAAATCAGTGGTATCTGAGGAAGCAGGACATTTTCCAAGGCCTTGGTATTTGATAATTGCCCTGACATTATGATTTTTCTATTGCAAGGGCTCCCTAAGAAGGCTGATGTAAGAAAACTAATAGAGGGTAAAGAAGTAGAAATCCTTTAGCAACGGCTTTATATGGATTTATGTAACAAATCTCGTTTCAGATTAAGTAATTGTTTCTCAGCTCATAGTTTTCAGCTACACCAGTAGAAAAGGATTTTTCTTCCAGCCTCATTAAAACCAGATGTCTGCCAAATTAGCAATTGCAATGCTATTTAGCTGACAATCTCTTGCATTTAGTGACATTCCTTTTACGAGGTCTTGTGTATGAGATATGTATTTTATAATGTCACAGGCTACCACTAGTGGTTGACCCTTTTTGTTTGTCTCAGTTCATCCTTTGAGGTTGATAGCCTGAGGAAATAAAAGCAAAATATATTTAGATGTGCAGCCTGGCTCAACTTTAAGCTGGATAAAAAGGCCATTTGCTCTTCTGTGTGGTGGCACATAGAAACAGCTGCATAGGTTGGTAATACTGATGGTACTGCACTTACTGCTGTCATTTCTCCCTACAAATCTCACACTGGAAATGATCATGGGACTTCTTCCTAATACAATGAAAGGGAAAAATCCCTCGGTAAATCAGTGCTGTTAATGAAAGCAAAAAACATTTAGATCGTTTTAAATGAAGTGAACAAGTTAGTGCTCACAAAATGCCTTGCATAGGCAGCACTTTCTTCCTGGTAAGTCTTACCTGATGGTGGGTGAGAGCTGACATTTGGCTGTTTCCTCAAACATCCTTTATTTCATCTTCAGCTTGCGTGTTTCAAAGATCTGCCAGCTAATCGGAAAAATTAACGCCTAATTTAGTATCACTGCAAGAACAGTCTTGGTTCAGTGGTATGAACATAATCAATTACATTATCTGGTATCTCGTATAAGTTGGAAAAAAAGTCGTTATTCAAAACAATATGCAAGTGGCAAATGCTTTTTGTCAATCAGAACAACTTTTAGATGCATCCACACACTGAATCTTTTTCAAGTTTACTTTTCTAGCTGCTTGTACTGTGTTTTGGTGGGTAAATATCTGTGCAGAAATACTGAGAACTAGTGATGAAGAGAAGATATTCCTGTTTATGGGGACTTAAACCAGCTGTGCATTGTGCTGGTTTCTGATCTGCACATGATCAGAACAGCACTGTCTTATAAAAATATATGACATAAAAGGTGTGTGTGGTACAAAGGGGTGAACTATATCCACTATTGATATATATGTTAGATTACACAAGTCAGTTCAGAGTAGAAACTTAGGCACAGCAGCCTTTGAGGAAATGCAGAGTAAAATGACACGCTAGAAATTCATTATGTAGTTTTGGGTTATTAGATTCAAGCTCAGTAACTTCTATAGATTTATGGATGTCACTGTAGATTTACAGTGTGGAAAGATGGTAACAAGGTCCAGAAATCTGATGTTCTGTTGAGGTTTCAATATCTTAAAGGGATTAGATGTGAGTTCTGATTTGAACTAGTGGAATAAATTAGATACATAATTTTTGCTTATCATTCTGCGTTTTATGAAGTACTACTTGTACAGAAGATGCTTGACCTGGATAAAGTATATTGCACAAATCATGTATCCACTGCTGACATATATATGTGTATATTTTGTTTTCTGTATTTATAGTATTTGTACAGACATTGACACAGAACACAAAGTGACTATCCTGATAATAGCAAGGATAAAGTGTACAATGTTATTAATGCCTTTTTCTTTGAGATAATCCTCAGTTCTGAGCTAGTTAAGACACATAGCAGTAATGTTGCTTCTGTGTCTTCCCAAAGTGCTAAATACCTTCATTGTTTTTAATGAAATTAGTAAAGAAGGTTTGCATTAGAACACCAAATCCCAAGACAGCAGGTACTATCATTTATTAGTTAATTATTTCCTATTGATTTCCTAGGATGACAGGATTTTTAAAAGGCTGTTCCTAATCTCATTTCTGTCTGTCATCCTTTGTGTCTTGTGTTGACAGTTCCTTTTAAAGAGTAAAACAGATTCTTTTTGAAATCTGTTCTTTTATACTGAACTCCTCTGCCAGGGGCCTGTCACTCTCCCACTGAGGTAGTTGTTGACATTTACCAAAGCACAACAACGTTTAATTTAATATTTTTGTGCTTTAATGTCGTATTCCCAAGACAAAAGTTTGCCATTTCTCTCTCCTGATATGGCTAATGACAGCTAACATCAGAAACTCCTTTCATTCTGCAGTGTTTGGGCTAATTGGTGTTATGTTACTTTAGGGCCTGAGTTCAAGGCCCCTATTTGTGAAGTATTATGCTGTGAGTAAACATACTGAGATAAGCAAGACTGGGTACACACCAAGAGATGATGTGTGACATGCAAGGCAGAGCTGCAGCATGGAAAAGGCAGGATTTGCTCCTTGAAGGCTGTAATGCTACTGCAAAGGGAAAAATCTATTATAAAATCTCTCTAACTTGCAGGAAAGTCTGGAAACACCCAGAGAAACTTTTATTTCTTCTTTCTGGCTTCATTCTCCTTTATTCATCCTGTAGGGGATGTAAAGAAAACATTAGGAATGAATTTATACATCAGCTGAATAATTTGGAGTCAGCTGGACGCAAAAAGACAGGGTCTGAGCAACAAATGGGAATGTAAAGAGATGCACTGACAAAATCATGAGTTCAAAAGTGACAGATCACATGCATCTACCACATAAACAGGGAAGGAGCTGGCATTACACTCCTCAAAATTCAAATGCCTGGAAGAGAGTAAAGACAACCACGGTGGATGAAGAGAAGGAACTTTGTATTAGGAAAGACTAAAACTGGGGAAAGGGCTGAGACATGGTCACTGTATTGGTGGTTTCCAAACAGGAATTCACAACATGTTAACAAGAAACAAAGAAAAATAAAGGAAAAAAGAATCATGGGAATGCTTATGGGAAAAATGTAATGGAACTCTCTCTAAGTGTTTCATCTGTCCATGTCATGTGTCGTCCATGTCATGTGTCATCCATGTCATGTGTCATCCATGTCCACCCATCCCTCATTAATAATACTGGTGACAAAATAATTCAGGTAGTAACACCTTACTTTTTGGAAGTAATAAAGATCTCAAGAAGTGGGTGGAAATTTTAGCAGCTTCTAGTGAAAGAAACCAATAGATACTGAAAAACATGGGAGAGCTCCCAGTTGGCAGGGAATGCTATTTCTCTGCAGTGATGCTTCAAGAATCCTGACGGTAACACCTTCTAATTTGGGCAATTAAAACTGGAGACAGTAGTAAAGCAATGAAGTAGGACCGAGGAGAAAGTGTTTTCTTAGCATAAACCTGTGGGGCTATTTTGTAAGAAATATCTGTGCCTGATTGTCTTAAAAAGGAAAAAAAACCAACCCACATTTAGTAATATATTGGTGGACATTTTAATTAGATTTTATAACTAAAAATGCAATTTATCAAGATCCTCCACCCTTAAAAAAATTTTACTTTGGATTGAAGGAATTAACTTTGTTACCTTGAAAGATCAAATTATTCTTTGTTCTTCTGGGAGGGAAGGATGATTTAAGATTTTTTAGAGACAGCACAGTAGGGAACCACATTCTGACTCAATGAGCCACCACAAGTTAATCAGTACTTCTTATTCTGTATTGTTTTCTCTTGCCTTTGCAAGTCTCATGCTGTTCTTGAAATGTCTGGGAATTAAAAGAACCAGTTCTCTGTCAGCGCTTGGAAAAAAAAAAAGATGATATTTCACAATGAGAGGAGTGTATATATCCCTCTTTTAAAACTTTTTACAGTCTTTTTTTTTCAGTCTTTTTCTTTTGCAATGCAACTGTTAGAACCCCCAGGAAACAGAAATGCTCCTTGTGGAAATAAATGTCTTCCTGTTCCCTGCAGAGAAAATTATTAAGAACAAATTTACTTATACAGTAATAAAATAAATAAAAAAGAAATTGCCATGAGCAAAAAGTGCAATTATTCTGACTAGCTTCTGGCACAAAGCTGAAATAAACATTCTTAATGCTTAAGAATGGCTTAGGACCTGAGCTGTTACTCCTGCTTTTAAAGGCTCAGAAATACAGTATGAACAGTTACAGCTCTGGATATAAGTTCTGGATACATCCAGCTGTTTGGAGTGCTTACTATTGGAAGTTCTGTATCATTTTTTTCTCCATTATTCTTGGCTTTCCACACTATCCCCTCCCTCTCCCCAGCTGAGGCTGATGTAAAGAACAGAGACAGTTCTCATTGTACCTTTACATGTATTTAGAATAAAAAAAAACAAGGGTTAGGGAAGCTCAGAAAACCCCATTTTTCCATTCTTTGCAGCATGTAGCCACATTTTGTACATTTGAGAACAGCTGTGAAGTTCCTGAACCCATGTCCACCCACCCTTAAGGGGAAAGAAACATCTAAGATTCATAAATGCTCATGATCGAAAGGAATGACAAAAATCAGAGGGGCCACAATCAGAAAATTTTATTAATAAATTACACCCTTGGCATGGAAATTGGTGTATTAGTGCCTGGCTGCTATGCAAGCACACAGCAGTAGATTTTGGATTAATGATAAAAGGGGAGAGCAAAAGGAAGAGATGGATTAAAGAGGGGGAGAAAGAAAAAGGAAGAGAGAAGAAAGGAGAGAGGAAAAGAAAAAGGGAAAGAGGGAAAAAGAGAGAGGAAAAGGAAAAGAGAGAAGACATGAGAGACAAAGAGAGAGGAAAAGAGATCAGCAGCACTGGTTCCAGTGTCAGTCCAGCTGAAGGGATGTCAGTCCTGGTTTCAACGTCCAGCTGTGTTGGTCTGGCCAAGGAGAGGTCCAGGGTCCTGGGGGCACTGCCTAGGCTTGGCAGGGGTATCTATTTGTTGACAGATTTCTCACTTGCTGTGCAAATTAATTCTCATGCACAGTCCGTTCTTTCTGGCCTTTCTGGAAATGGGTCAGAGGGTTTGGGGATCTTGGGTGGTCTTAATGCACCCCTACAGTCCATGGCCACTTCTTGGCCTCATTCCTGCACTTGTGCTGTGCTGTGTTTTGCTGCTCTCCAGGAGTTACGAGGGTGTAAACAAGTTTCCAAGGCTGATGGTTAAAAACCAGGTACTATTTGGACACCTGTTAGTTCTAGGAACAGAAGCTTTCTGAGAAGCTCAAGAGCATTTCTCAGCTCATGGTGAGGTGGTGGTGGTGGGGATGCACCACCACAGTCCACCCCTCTCAACTCCTCTGGGCCTCTACAATCCCATATCCCAACTCCAATCTGTAATCAAGTAAATCATTATCTGAAGAATAGAAATTTTTTATTCAAGTTGGGGTGAGGAGAATATTAATTAATTAAAGATGTATTATTATGTTTTCTAGAAAAATTTGGATATACAATGAAAATGGTTTGTAATGTGTGTATTTGTATTTCAGTAGGAGCAAGTGCAGTGACAAAACAGTGAGACTGAAACTGGGGTATTATTTTCAGGAGACAGAGGCTGAACAAGTCTAAAATAGCTTTCAGACAGTCCAACAAGTTTCTGTACAGTCTCTACTTGTGTGCTATTGGTGAAATGATTGACTTTTCCCTCTCTCCCCACCCCCCATCTGGCTCTCACTGTATCACATTGACTTTGGGATGCACTAAACAGATTGAACAAAGACAGTCATTAAGTTAATCCCCCTGGGTAGGAGTACAAGCAGCTCAATCTCTGAAACCTGACTGAGGCAAGAGAAAATAAATCAAAACAATCAAACAAATGTTCGATTCTAGAACACTTGCCTAGGGAACTATCTGCTGGTGCTTGAAGGTCTTGTGTTTTATATAGAGGAAATCAGGTAGGCCTGAATATCGACTAAACAAAACACATGAGAATAAAAATCACTACCTGAAAAGTGGAAAGTAGTGACAGATAAGACATGTTTTTAGTGTGAGGCAACATTTTGAGGGGTTTGACATAGAATTATATAACCTGTCATTAAGATGATGGGGTGAGATAAGCTTTCATTAAAATTGGCACTTTAAGATATGATACAGCTTCTTCTGTTGTTTCCTATTCCAGTTAGGAAACCTGATGCCTTTGTTGTTACAGTACCTGTAAGCCATAAAACTGTTTCAGCAGACTGTAATCTTAAATTCCTGAGGAATAAAAAAGGACTTGTAAAAAAACCCCAACCCCCCATATAAAATAACAACCAATTACTCCCAAAAATCCTGTGAGATTTCTGGCATATTTTTATTTGATTTGGAAATTCACCTGGTAATAGACCATTCATAGACCTTTTGCAATCATTGCCAGTTCAGTTTTTGTTTTTTGGTTTGGTTTTTAATTTAATATTACTGTTTGTGTAAAGGGTGTTCATGCAAAATACATGGAAGATTCAGGAAACCACAGTGCCTCAATTCTGATTTCAATGCAGTAGAATCATGGCATGAATGAACTTTTAAAGACTTACAGAGCAGAGATTCCAAACTGGATGCAGTGGTTTAGATTTCTTGGTGGTATTTGTGTGAGTGTTGGGTTTGTGTGTTTGTTTTGTTTTGTGAGCGCAGAGGAAGAGTTTTGCTGTAAATATGAAACCTTGAAGAACTGCTGGGAGGAATGATGTGACTGATTTCCCCACCTGCTTTGCTGCATATATGCTCCCAGTGACCTGAATGCTGCTTCATCACTAATTATGGGAGACCTCAGTGCCACAACCCAGGGATGGCTTGGGGCCAGCACTCGAGTTCACATTTTCAATCATGCATCTGCCACTGCCTCCTCAGAGTGGATTTTGTACTAATGTGGTAGGAAGGATGCTCACATTTGTGATCCCTGCTGTTGAAGAGAATGAAAATATGCAATTTTGTGAGGAGGTAGAAACTACATGTGTGTGGATATATTTTTTATAAAACTGTGCTAGGCTCCGGTCTTTTTTCTCCTTTGAAAATCTGCACTACTCTCACTGATGTCACTCTTCTTTCTACAGTTCTCCTTAGATAACAATTTGAACCTCCAAAGTCTTGTTCTTCACTTAGCACCACACCGACTCTTGAGAGGATTTAGTCAGGAACTTTCCTGAAACATTGGAATTTTAATCTGCTACTGCCTCTTCTGAAATGCAGGACGTAATTATTCATGTGTGTAGAATGTATTAAGGTATACAGAACATGGAGGAAACTTGGGAGAATGGGCTCAATTTATGTTTATTCAGCTGTCCATTTTTGAGCCAGCTGGGACTAGCTCTGTCCAACATGGGGCAGCTCCTGCTGCCCTCTCACAGAAGTCACCCTGCAGCCTCCACTACTAAAACTTTGTCACACAAGCCCAACACACCAAATTTCTTTGGAAATAGTGCAGCCTGTTATATTTCTGTAGACAGAATTTGCCTCTTCCCATCAGCATCAAACTGGGATGCTTTATCATTACGATGATAAGACAGGAAGGGTTTGAATCTCTGCAGAATTTGAAGACAGGTTGTTGCCAGAAACAGCCTCTTCCTTTGTACAGGACAAAATCTCAAATCGAGCATAAAAATGAAGGGAATAACAAGTAGGTGACAAAGTGGGTAGCAGGTTTTGAGGAAACAGTTTTCCTTGTCTTTTTTTGGACTGAGGTAAAGAGCTTTCTATTGTAAAGAGATTCATTATGAAATGAACACCCCCTAAAAAACCACAAATCTTATTGCTGTGGTTGGGTGCTGCTTTCCCCTTCATTTGTTTTCTAGGATTCCAGAGGTGGGTTCTTTCTAATTGAAAAAACATTTTCAGTGCTGTTGAATTACAGGTAACGAAGAATGAGGTTGCATCTGCATTAGAGTTGCCAAGATTTTCTTTTTTTTTTTGTTGTTGCTAATTTGTTGAGGGTTGAGGCTTTGCAGATAGCAGTGACATATAATTACTCAGACACATTTGCCCTCTTGAATGGGATGCTCACTGAGTGCTTGCTTCCTGTTGCAATTCTTTGTGGAGAAGAGGTCCACATTCTGCAGAAAAAAAAATCTATCTGTTCTCTTAAGCTTTCAGAAAACCCAGTGAAATGAACTGGTTTTGCTCCAGTAGTCCTATATTCTTTGAATAGCATCTACTTTCAAGCTGCCATTCATACTAGAAGAAAAAGTATCAAATCAAATTTTTCTCACAAGTTTAGATTTTCATTTTTAGAGTTTAAATAAATGATGCTGCAGCTTTTAGGCTGGTACATGTATGCAAGACTTAATATCAGGAGAATTGCAAATGCCAGAGATGATTTTGACGCTCTTTCTCCATGAGCTTTTAAATCACAGTACTGCTTAAATACAGTCCTTGAAGTTTTGGTTTGATTGAACCCAAACTGAGCTCTAAGATAACTTGATTTGCAGTCCACTTGAGTGCAAGGTATAAAAAGATCACATTTAGGCAGAGAGTTTTTTAGTTCAATTATAAGGGATGAGGATTTTATTGATAGTTTGGCAGAATGGCATAATACGTAGGAACGAAACCATTGTAAGTAACTGATCTGCCAAATAATTCTTTTTTATAAGCTGAAGTCTAATTTCAATTCATGCTTTTGTAAGAAGCTGAAATGTAATTTCATTTAAGTATGGGGCTTGGACTGTATTGTTTTGATTTTAATTGGAGCCTGCCCTAGAAGGCTTCTTCTTGCCTGTGATTAGACCATTCCTAGACCATTTTAGAAACTGATTTGTCAGGAATCAGTTTTACACTGCACTAATCAACTAATATTAAAGGTGATTCAGTAAAACACTGTGAAATAACCTTGAAGAAATTGCAGCTGAGAACTTCATAGCAAAGTATGTTCACTATCATTAGCAGCCGTTGAAAAAAGTCTGAGTTTAAACAGTGTTAAGAGTTAGAACAGGAAAGATGAAGAAACAGATTGTCCTTTTTTTCTATAAGTTGATGGCAGATTTGTCAACATTCCTCAGTTTGTGTATTCTGAATAGCCACTATTTATGGAAAAGATCCAAAGTTAGAAAAAAGGAGGAAATTGTTCACACAAATCATTGAGCTGAGTGAAGCAATAAAGAGTGTCTGTATTTGGTTTCATCAGTGACATACTGAGGAATGAGCTGGAAAGTTATTTCTGTAATGGAAAATGGTACGCTTCTCATAGATTATTTGTAGCCAATATGGTGTGCATATATATGAACTTATAGATAGTATGTTATATGTAGAAATTTTATGATCTTTAGCTCATCAAGTAAGTATGAAGAAAAGATTGCCCAATAAAACACTGCTAGTAGCTGAGCAGAGGTTACATCAGCAGAAATATGAGTTGGGAAGGAGTGGAAGATGGAGCAAACATAGGGACAGTTAGTTGCTTAAATCACTTCTGTAAATCCTACAATATTTTGTATTAACTGAGGTTTTTGAAGCACTTTTACAATCCCAAATTTTTACTTGTTCCTTTCCGCTCAAGTGCATGTTGTTTCCATTTCTGCAAATTTCTTCCCAAATTTTTTACAGTTTTTCACTTGTTTTTCTGCTTGCCCTCTTTGCAGTACCTAGTTTCATCCTTCTCTGTATTTGCTGATCTGAGACACACAGATCCTGAAAAATTGTGCTGCTAGACTACAACTCTGTGTGCTCCCTGCCAAGCGCAAGGAAACATAGTCCTTCAAGGTTTGAAGTGCAGCTTCCTCAAAGTGCAAATCTTTAGTTACAGCTGTTTATTCATATCATAGATGGGGTGTGTGTGTGTAATCAGGCCAGGGGAACCATAACTGGCATATTGATCCTAATCTAAAAATATGACTCCGGTTTCTCCTTGATTTACTCTGGCCTTGCTAAAGCAATTGTGAAAGCACAAAAGACCATAAGTTTCTCACTCAGGAGTGAATCCTGCTCAGCACTATCTCAGAGCAGAAGCTTGCTTTGAAGATACCACATGTGATGTGACAAATGTTAGCGGTGCAAACCAGGCGGGTGGGATATGTGAAACGGCCGCGGTGCTGGTCCGTCTGTGCTCGCAGTGCACCAGGATCCAAGCACCACCTCACCAGTTTATCAGTTCTGCACTTGGTCTTTGTGTACGTGTGAATTTTAGTGCTGGTTCCTGGCTCAGGGCTCCTCACAGCAACAAGGGTTAAAACCCCGCGAATGGGAATGCGAATGGCGAGAAACGGCAGCGGCTTCAGCTGAGTCAGTTACAAACCTGGTCACTTCCTTGCCAGAGCTGTTATCCTGAGGCACTCAAGTTTGAGGCATTTGCTATTCTGGACAGATTGTGCGAATCCAGGGCTCTCTGTGGATGACGCTTCCTCTAAACAAGTTTGTTGCAGCACTTGTCATTGATTTAAAAAGGTTGATATCTCCTATGTTTTGGATGGCTCTTGCTGAGCCAAGTCCTTTGCTGTGGGGACAGCACAACACATCCTGCCATGTTACTCTTCTCAGGTATGATCCCCAGGGAAGAGCTGACACCATCCCTTATCCTTCTCCGTATTTCCAGGTGTACTGGATCATGGCTGTGTGACACCGAGGGCTCTGTTCCCCAGCTGGCCCCCCGCTTTTATCATGGATGCTTTCTGTGTTTTTGGTCTTCCTTCCTCTCTTCTTTAACTGAGACAGAGAATAAGCAGGTTGGTAAAAAGCCACTAAATCCCATTTTTATCTTGACCTTGTATTAAACCCAAAGTTTTGTGTAGCTTTTGGCAGAAAGTTATGTGGAGTTTGCATTTTTATTTTTTGCTAGCTACATTTTCACTGAATTCATTGGGATCCTTTCCGACCTTAAACTTGAAGATTTAAACAACATCAATCCTAAGTTTGAGAAGCACTGAGTCTCTGCATGGCCACTGCATCTTATGCAGCTCCAAGTTTCAGCAGTTAGATTCAGATTTGACATCACTAAAGAAAGAGTTGGCCAAATTTACAGCAAATGTGAGCCAGTTTAGTTCTGTAGACAAAGAGCTTATGCTGATTTATTCTGACAGAATAGCAGGAGCCAATGTTGTTTATGGGGTATCAGTGGACATAAAACACCTTATGAAAACATTGTTCAAACTATCAGAATACTGAAGGTTAGTTCAGACATGGGTATGAGCAGAGGGCCTCCCTGAGGTCTTTCAAAAAATGTTCTATAGAAAACAGGGTGAGATAAGGGGCAAAAAGTAAATCTAGAAATATTAAGGAAAAAAACCCCTATAAAATGAAGTCTGTTGCCTACAATGGAATTTTTCCCAGTGCATAGAGCTCAATGATTAAGTAATATTTAAACTCCAACTTGAGGTCTCACATGGAAACTAAGAATGCCTCTTGCTGTGATGCCATGATGACATTTTGCCTTTTCTTTTAAACCCCTTTTATATACCTTTTATAGCTTTTTGTATTCTTAGTGATTTTTAGCCTACATTCTTAGACTTATTTTGTCAAGCTAGGAGACTAAACGTCTTAGAAGCCTTGTAGCTAGGGATCAGAATGTCCCAGACACCAAGGTCCTCTCCAGAACACATTCTGTAAACCAAGATAGAACCATCCAGGGGAAGGCTCCTTGGGGAGGAGAGCTCACTTGAGCCTCTCACTGGGGAATCTTTGATAGATCTGCTAATTAGTAAGACCTATAATGTTGTACCAGATCTTTTGGGGGTGTGCATTGCAGTGCATTCGACCTGGATGTGGTGCACCTAAGGATCCTTAAAATAAATACCAAGGTAAAACCCCTTTTTTCCTTCTAACTGTGTTTGATTCTTGATTTTAAGACCAGGAAAAGGCATCAGCTGAATCTCTGCCTTGCTGTTCATTACTTTATCAGGGATGAGAACTGTTGTAGATTATTAATCATCTTGATCACATTAATCTGATTAATAAATATACAAACCTGGACTACATAAAAATAAATAATTCAAATTTGGTTTCAAAAAGTATAATAAAATGAGGATAAACAGAAAGGAACTGGATTAAAAAAAAAAAGTTTATCATGCTTTGTGTTCTGGTTCTGAAGTATAAATTGGAATTCTGTAAGCAGTAGTGGAGTAAGTGCACGAAGGATTTCTTTGAAGGAAAATCTATATTGGAGTCTTTAATTAATAGATGCTTGAATGAGACAAGTTGCTTATTTGTAAAACAGGGCATGGCCAGACTGCTAGAAGTGCAGTCTCAAGTATTGCCCTTTGTACCCATGTGGACTGGAGACTTTGGAAGGGAAGGTTTGTCTTCTACCTCTGCAGCAGGTGGGAGAAGGTAGAACACCCACCACTGCTCTGTTTGAGTGTGGTTATTTTCAGCTTCAGGGAAATTATACATCTTTCCAGTTTACTTTTATAAGCATCAAATTTGTAGTAAGTCTGATATGATCCAGAAATATTGAAGTGGACAGGACATCTTCCTCCTTAAAAATCTCACCGTTTAGAAAACAAAACCTATATTTACCTGTCCTGGAAAGGAGTATCTGAACTATTTTCTGCCATGCATGCTCAATCCACCAATCCTATTGAGAGGTTTGTATCAGGAATATTTTATTTCAATACATCTTTCTGAATTTATGAACAAACAGACACATTAATTTGGCTTAAATTTTATGATGATAGAAAAAACTGTTCACATTTTCAGTCCCTAAACCTTTAATAGCAGTTTAGCAAGTCTTTAATAATTCTTCACCTTTAAAAAATTGAAAATTAAAAAAAAAGTTGTTATAAAGAATTTTTAAAAGCAACTCTTCATTAAAAGTGGACATGAATCCTTTCCCTTACCTGCTGAAGGTGTAGCCTTCGTCTTTTGCAGCACTCCTAGGAGTGCTATGTTGTTTCTTTAGCAGGTATGAATGAAAGCCTACAATTCCATGTGGATTTTCTTTCTGCATTCTTTGCTTTAAGTCTCAGTTCAAAATCAAGCAACAAAGCCTAAAATGTAAAGGGTAGGAAAAGAGTTCTGGTAATTCATCAAATTCAAACTTGAGTCTTTGCTAGTTCTTATATTTTTATGCCAGGTTTTGATTTGTGGGGTCGTGTAGACTGATTTATCTAGATTTGTAAATGGGCAAAAATTAGACATAATATAGGTACAAAAACTCTGCAAGTAACATCTGTGTTATGGGTGACTTAGACAATTCAGTTTCACAGAGGGCAGTAGTTCAGATAGCACAGGTTTCTGGGGACAAAGAATGAAAGTACTTTAACATCCTCTGCGCTGAGAGATGAGAGGTGTAAATCCACTGACCTACAGCTACCGGAGAATTGTGGGCAGAAGGCAGCTCACAGGCACTCTGCAGTCATCTGCTTGCCTTCTTTGGAAGTTGCTTTACATCCCTGGAAATGGACCACATGAGAATTGATGTTTTCGTGCCAAATGAGGATTCTCCTAATCTTGCGAGGGGTGGATAAACTTGCTTTAAGCTGATTTATGCTGGCAATATGCTCAAAACAGATGGAGAGCATCAGTGCCTTGATATAAAGTCTCCTAATGAACATTGCCAGGCAAGGAACCCCCCTGACACAAAATGCTGCAGGAACTGTAGTTACACAAACCAGAACAGTAAGTGTTCAGCAACATCTGTATACCGAGGCAGATTTTTCTCTCCATTATTTTCCTTGCAGCTGTTGTAAGAACTGGACAGAAGGTTCAGTTTTCCCATGTGTTTTATTGCAGAAATGTTCTTGCCAGGGTGTTGTCCTTAGTTTACCTGATTTAGAGGGGTCTGAGAAAGGCACTCTTTGGATTGTTCTAGATCAAGCAGATTAGCCTGTCTGCAGTTAGGAAGTGCAAGATAAGATCAGTTCAATAGCTGTCACATTCTGATTTGATTTGATTTTATTTCTTAATATGGTTTCTGCAGTGCATACATATAACCTATCAAGTAATCTAAATAAACATGTATTTCATTTTATATACAGCCAACTAATCATTTGAGACACTTGCATTTTATGCTTGATTTCAGAAGTAAACTGCTTTGTTTCCTATGATAAGACAACAGGGACATATTGGTTAATATAATTTTTAAAGTAGTTTTCTTATCAAGATGCAGGTAAAAAAAATTTTTTTAATGAAAGATTAATAATATAACATGATTAGTTATCCTGACACCAGCAGAGTGTTTTGTGTCCTCTAAAAAGAGTCAATTCAGTGTCTAACTGTGCTTCAACAGATGTATTAGAGTTGGAGTAACATTCTCATTCTTATGCTATTTCACCTTAAGCTATTTGTGTGCAGTCTTTGACTCTCCAAAACAATACTGCAAATGAAATTAGCATTTGTGGTATTGATCATTAGGTGCAAATTACTACATTTAAAAGGTGGGAGGGAAAGAAATTCAAGGACAATGTTGTTTTTTAGATAGTTTTTTTACGCTATTCTTGCCAAGGCTGCTGCATTGCATCGCTTAGTTCCTAGCTATTCTTGTTCCACCTTCACAGCTTTTAGATGATTATACACATGTAGCAAGTTTAAATATTTGAAAGACCCTTGCTTTTAGAGTCTCCTGGAACCTAGAACCTAAAACTGAACTTACTACAGTGATTTTACTATTTTTTTATTTAAAGAAAACAATTACAGCATTGATCTTTTGGGGACTTATTTTTGTGCGTGTGTGCCCCCACCTCACATTTCCCCCTGTACTCCCCCACGGGAGGATTATTGTAAAATGTTGAGGACATTGTTTTTTTCTGTGGCACAATAGTCTGTTGTTCACATGTAGAAGAGATGCCCGTTAATGACAAGTAGAATATTTGTTTTCCCACCAAGGCTGACACACAGTTTCAAAGGTCAAGCACTGCCTGATACTGCACTTACTGGCTTACTTTTCTTTTCCCACAGTGGAAGAATTTGTATAACTGCCTCAGCTGCTCTTCCATTTGCTGCAATATGTCTCTAGCAGTTCTCCAGCTTCTTTGCTCAAAGCTGAACACAGCACAAGCAGCTAATTAGTCTGTCCTGATAAATAAAGCAGTGCTTTATGGGAGACTGGGGCAGACCTGGGTAAGCATGAGCAAAGAAATGCCTTGGGTTACAAGTTGATTTTTGTTCAAAGGCTTCAATTAAGTGT
Organism: Corvus hawaiiensis; assembly: GCF_020740725.1. Lineage (NCBI taxonomy): Eukaryota > Metazoa > Chordata > Aves > Passeriformes > Corvidae > Corvus > Corvus hawaiiensis. The sequence continues at coordinate 56,670,189 of NC_063218.1, read as the reverse complement.
TTTGATCCTCACTTTAATTAACAGGTGAAAATGCAAAATGAGAGCGAGCTGGGGAGTTGTGAGTGAGAATTTTTCCCTCATCTTACATTCGGTCAAATATTTCCACAATCCATAAATGTTTCTAGTACGTGCTTCAATTCAAGGACTTCAAGGAAAAGAACGTCCCATGGGAACAGCTGGGGGATGATTTCTTATACCAAGAACCAAATTCTGTGCTGTGTTTTGGAGTGGTTGCCTCCACAGCAAGCAGGGGTGGTTGAAAGGAGGTTTCTGTCCTTTCCCTGTCCCCCTCATTAAGCAGCAGGTTCTGGCTGAGCACTTTGTACATCAGTCACATAGGGCCTTTTTCCCTTTCTCCATAGCTGTGGCAAGCACTGAGATAATGTCCTCTTGTACTCAGGCAAGACCAAACTTGGTGAAGCATAAAATCTGTTATTTCCAACCAGCTTACTTTTGATGGAAGGAACAGCTTCCAGTCTCACAGTAAGAGGACTAACTTGTCACTCACTGGAACAATTTACCTGTTCCAAAAGGAATTGTTTCCAAGAATGAAAGCAGCCACTGTTAAAAACAGAAGCTACCAAAAGTGGATAAGATTACTTTAAATTGACATTACTTAGGAATAGATCACCCTATTAGTTTTGAAGCTGTCATTGTTTAAAATTTTTTGTCAAGAAAGCATCTAATTAGCAACATAGAGGGAAAAATGTGATATTTAAATTAAAATAGAAAAAGGGCTCAATCATAACTGTATTCAGAATTACTTCAGGGTAAGATTTCAAGCAGCTAATGTCATGTCAGTGTGTTCCTTTATGCTTTTGAACAGTTCTCCAGTTGGGGGGGGGGGGAGGGAGGGGTGTGAAATTATGATGCTTTTAAGAAAACTAATTATTTTTAGTTTAATTTTTTTTTACTGCACATATTTTTGCCAATGAAATGGCGTGTCACTGATCCCCTTTTATAATATTGTTAGCTCAAGTGCAATAATTGCTTTTTTTGCAGGCTGAGTGAGGCATCGACCTGTGAAGTATGAGTTAAAGTTCAAATTACGCAGCCTTTGTTCTTTGCTTCAGACTACCTGCTCTGAATATATAACACAGCCAGTAAGACATCAAATAAGATGTCTCAAAAACGTATTTTTCAGTTCTGAGGGTAGATCAGTATCTGGGTAGGAGACAAGAGAAGTGTATATTTTTATTAAATAAACACAAGAACTTTACAGTGAGTTTTAGTAATGTATCTTATTTTATAGCCTATTTCTTCCCTTCTCTCTTTCTTAACCAATTAGCCTCAGTGCTAAACTGTACTAAGAGCAGTTAGAGGTTTTTGTTATAAAATAATATTGCAGCAAACTCCCCCTTAAAGCATCAGTTGATTTATCTGTATAGACCATGTGGAAGTTCTTTCTGGTCAATAGGTTAGGGCAGTAGAAAAAACAAGACTCTCACAAGTGTGAGAATTAACTCTCACAGAGAAAGGTTGGCACTGTGTCTACTCCAGCAGTGTGGCTTATTCCATCTGTATGAATTATGTGGCTGTCATCAGAACCAAGCCATGGAGCTTAAACAAATGTATAGCTGAGACCGGATATTAGAGAAGGGCTAGGAAGAAGGTAAATACTGTTTGTATTCTGACAATTCATTGCAGCTTCCACAGCAGTTTAATAATATAGGCAGCCTCTCATGTCTTTCCTCTCCCATTTCCAGTAGGATCAGCCAGGCTATTTGTCGGAATATTGTATTTAAAAGACCATAAAACAATCACATGAAATATCCAGTAGTATCTTGGTTTCCCTAAACAGCAGAACACTGCTATCTCTGGCACATTGATACAACCCACATGTAATCAGGTGCGTGGAGTAACACCCTGTTCCTCAGAGGCCAAAACTGCTCTGAAGGCAAAGCCACTGCACCCACCCTTGTTAACATGCAAATCCTGTCCCCATGGAGTTGTTATTCTGGGCCATTCTTGGCTCCAAGCTTTCCCAGTGCTGCTGAATGAAGATGCTATTTCTCCACTGTCCAAAGCTGTCCATCAGTGAATTGCTCTGTGTCTAGGTAGAAACCTCCACTGCTGTTGAGGATCCTGGGAAATAGGATGCAAAGCTAAAACCCTTTTATGAAAATTAAGTGACCAAGCAGTGCAATACAGCTCTGTCTGTGAGATTGCCAACTTGTGCCAGCTTTGGTCAACATTGTTCTTTGCTCAGAGGTTCCTCAATTAGATCAGATTTTCTAAAACACTTTAGTCTTGTGCATATATAAGAAAGAAAGGAGGGAAAACATTTTTTAGGTGGTGCTGGTGTGTTGTTATAGTAACTGCAAAAGTCTAGGAATCTGAGGCAAAACCCTTTAAACAGTTGGCCTTTTGCAGTCTCCCAACAGCCAAATGTTCCCATTGTGTTATTTCTACAGCACTCTCTCCTCTGTTGGTGACTTAGTGATTTATCAAATTCTCTATGCTACTTAGCACACAGACTGAAGGTAAATTATAGCAAAGATCATCTCACCTGGTGTTTGCTGTCCAGGAACATCCAGAGGGGGCTAGGGAAGAAGGGAAACATTGATGATGCTTCACCTGAATCTTCTCCTTGTCTCCCAACCCCTCGTGTCTCAGAGCCTTCCTCATCCAGGAATGGTTTCTATGTATTAAGTCATTTTCACTGGATTCTGTTCCAGGAACTTGGTCATTACTCTCTGAGCCTGTTAACTTTTAATGTCTAATATTAGATGAGATGAATTAAATTAGGGGATAGGTTAGAACTGGGTATACTGGATGAAGTAATGTAGTTCTGTTCTTGTTTCAACCATTATCTCACTAGGAGACTGGGAAATCATGTACTCTCTCGAAAGATTTAAAATCTTTCCTTGTAAAATGTGAATAATACTTACAAGACTTGAAAACATTTTCCCTCTCTGTACAATGAGCAAATATTATCATTTTCCACCCTCATCAGTGCCCGCTATATCAAAGAAGCTCTGTGTAAAAAGCATAAACATAAAAGGAGAAAATTTATTCCATTTAGACAAATTGCTGAGAAAGTATGCAAGAAAGACTCCTGTGAGGTGGCATGCTTTTGCTTGAATTTCCTATTTTAAGTACCTAAATAACATTTCTACCCACGCATTTGCATCAGGTGTAGCCTAAGGCAAATTTCTAATTTCTGTACCCTTGTCATAAAGAATCTATAAGTTGTGAAATTGGTTCTTCTCAGTATGCCTGGATAATTTACTCCATCTTGGAGCATAGATTTTGAACTGTGAACAAAGGAGATTTAAGGGCTGCTTTATGCTAATGGCAATATCTCATAGAATAAGGCTGAAATTAGCCCTGTGCTACAGAGTGCCAACTCTGCAAGAACTCTGCAGCAATGCTGCTATTGAGTGAGAATTCTGAACACTCCTTGAGTACAGGCACTGGACATAAGGATGCAAATTCTTCACAAGGATTCTATGAAAGCACTGAAATGGATTATTTGGGGAGGTTGTGTGGTCTCCAGCTCTGGAGTTTTTAAAGTTCCAACAGGATCAAGTGCTGGGCAGCCAGATCTGATCTCCTAGCTGGAGATCAGATCTCTCTGTGAGACCTCCTGAGGTCCTCTCTAACCTGAATTATCCTTCAATCCTATTCCACTTGGACAATAGAGACAACCAGATTATATCTTTCACATCTTGAACAGTTCCCTGCTACTGCATTTAAAATAGAGAGTCAACAGATTTTCTCTGACAATGCCTTTAGTAAAAGAGTGACCCTGCTCTCACTTAAAGGTAAGTCTGCTCTATGGTGACCAGACTTAGGAGGGATTTCTAGGATGCAATCTCAGAATGTCAGAGAGGCCTTTGTTATCATTAAGTAAAGTGTCTTAGGTGAGTTGGGACTGCAGAAATTATCTTCTCCTGTGTGTTTTCCTGTCTAGTAAAACCACATACCTTGCTCAGAGAATTGATATCAGGAACATTACTGGTCAGCATATTTTATTTTCCATTTCTGAAAACTCACAGAATTTTGTTCAAATTATAGTTGGAACAATTTTTCATTTCTGCTACTGAGCTGGATTCTGGTCTCTGAGCAGCCAAATTGCTGCTAACAGATTCTTTGAATGTTTCTAATCTGTTTTGATTCAAAACCAAAACAGATGAGCACAGCATACCTTAAATGTCAATTTAAAATAATCTGGCTGTCTTCAGTGTAATCTCCTGTGGTAGTTTAACTGCTGGTGGGGACTAATATCTTAATTTGCCAGGGCTGTCTCCAAAATAGCTGTGCAGCTGTTTTGTGATGGGAAGGACAAGATTCAGACTTCCACCTTAGAGGCCAAAATATTGACAGTGCTGCCATCCTCTCAGCTGCCATGGAAGAGTTCCTTTTCCTTTATTTTTCACAGTTTCTGGCTACCTTCTTCCTCATGTTCCTCTGTGAAACTGTGACTACTTCTGTCTCTGTTACCAGGCATTTTGGGAGGAATTCATAAACAGGACTGCCCCAGCCACTACTGTAGTTTTCTCTCTTAATTTCTGAACTGGCAAAAAGACACTGTTGGCACTGAAGTTGCAAGAAGCAGTGACACCAAACTGAGATTTAGACTTGAGTCTCAATACATTTATAGAAACACAGAGGTTTGGAAACAATAGCTGAACATATTTGCATAGATGAAAAAGAGTTCCTTTACATGCCTGAAGCTGGTTGCTTTATTACCTATGAAAACTTAGCCCTCTTCTTTCTAATAAGTGTTGAAAACCCTGTGGCATTGTTTCCATGTATCAATTCTTAAATATCTTACAAAGGAGGGTAAAAAATAGCAAATATGTTATATAGGCATAAAAGGCAGGATGCTCTACATTCCTAAGGGGAAGCAGGGAACTACTTTCACATTGCACCTCTTTCCATGAGGGTGTTCTTTGTGTAGAGCATATATTTATGGAACACTCCTCAGCCCATTTTTTCAGGGAAAATGTACCCCCCCCTCAGACAGCATGCTAATGAACAAGTTGCTAAATGTGAATGGTAACAGAGAAACAAGTCAGCCTTAAAAGGCTTCGAGATGGTTTTGCATGTTTAACACACTGCAAACGCTCTTTCAGAATCATAATTGACTGTCCCTGACACAAGCACATTAACTGATGGGGAGCATGTTTTCTAACACAATGTCTTTTCCTGGAGGCAGAACTAGCAAATCCAAAATCTCATCAGTGTTGCACTGTTTTTCATAGAGAACCTTTTCAAGAAAATAACACTGACTGAAACGAGGAGAAATCAGAATGATCTCTCTTCTCCAGTAGTCCTTGAATAAACATTGTGAAGTAGTAGTTGTTAAATGTAGAATGAATCTATCTTAATAAGCAATCCAAACTGTGATCGTGATACTTACCATTTTTAAAGAAACTGTGGGGGAAGAATGTCTGAAATAAGATATCTCAGGAATGTTTGAGGATTGTTATTTACCATGTTGGGGGTTTTAAGCGGGGTGAGAGGGCAAAAGAACATGCTTTCATGAATTCTTGGAGGATTCTTTTTTTTCTGTGTGTTTTCAAGAATTATTTTTCAATTTCACTGTTTTCTGAACACCATTTTATGTACAGAAGTCCTTTTAGGCTGTGAAAAACTTCATGGGTTTGGAAGATATTAGAGGCAAGTGAGCTCTATTAAGATATAGAGATCCAAATGTGGAACAAAAGAAAAAACCAACAACTTTCTAAAAAGTGTTCCTGTGCTTTTGAACTTTGAGTAGTGTTCATGTTCTAATCATGCTGACAACATGAAGAAAGATAGTTGCATAAAGGAAACACAGTTACATAAGAATCTCAAAAACTTTTAGTTCAAAAGCACAATCATATTGTGAAACAACTTTTAGTTATTTCAAGAAACACCCTTAACATTGACTGTTAGTGATTCTGAACCTAAGCTGACATTTATTTCATATAGACTAACTGGCAATTTATCCTCTCTATTCTTGTTTTATTGTTTGAATAGGTCACAACAGCCTACTTTTAACATGGATAAATGTTATGGGTTTTGCCTTTTTATCCCCCCACCCCCCGGCACCCTACAGAGAATGGCTTGAATTCACTGATGTCAAACATCATTTGTACACATTTATCCACTTCTTGTCACGTTTTCATCTAGAGGAAGCCAGCCAAGGAGGAAAGTTCTCTTGCAGTAGGAGCTCTACTGACAATGAGGACAGTCTGTTTCCCAGGGCGCTTTCACAGGCAGTATCTGTCTCTGAATGTCTGCCCTCCTCCTTTGTGCTCCTTCCTTTCACAGATGCATATCAGCAAACAGAAGTTGACTGCAAATTAATTGCTCTGCCTTTTTCTCACTGTTTTATCCCCATCCTAATAACTTGGCACGTGAAGTGTCCAATGCAGTGAGTGTTAGCTTTACCTATCTCCAGTGGACTAAATCCCAAGCTCTTTAATTAAAACATCTTTGCTACCATTATGGTCACCCTTTAAAGAATATGCTTCTAGCATCAATTTATAAGTTATTGGTGAAAAAGAAAAAAAATTCTATTTCATAGCTTTTCCACCCCCAACACATGCTATGCAGGCACATTCTTTTGTAAATTTGTAAAAAATAAAGTGAGACAACATTTTTCTTCAAAAATATATTTTATTTTTCCTAGCATCTTCATACTAGCAATGTGCTTCAGGTTTTTTAGTGTTTGTAAGATTTGCTTTGTGATCAATTTAGCTAATATATTCATCTGTGTAATAACACATCAGAGCCAATATTTAAAAACTGGAAGGTAAAATGCAACTTTGTAGGCAGAAAGTTTGGATTTTTTTATGTGTCAGCATTGCAGGCTGACTTTCTTCCAAGGAAGTGTAGTTAGAATAGTGTCTTGTCAACAGATCAGGTACATTGCTGAAATAAGTGTTCCTTGCTTTAAGCCATCTGATCTGGATTAATTATCCATTAAAACATCAAATCAAATACATAAGCTTGTGTTATTTTGCCAGTCTGGGGAGAATGAAACATGATTGTTGCCCAGGGACAGCATAACCTCAAGCCTAAATACATAAACCAAAGAACTGATGCTGTGCTTTATTTCTTGAGTTTGCATTTTATAGGGAATAAACTCCTGAGGACCATGTTACCTCCAAGAGGAATATTCCAAGCTTTGAGCATGACTCTGAAACCTGATGCTTCCGTTGCTGTGTGATACTTTTTTTTTTAAAGAACTGCATGAGAAGAATATTCTACATTTTATTCATGATGTCATTCTATGGAAGTATAATATGGTCAATTAATTACTGTTAAGTTTGAAACGGTCATGCAAGCATTACTTTAAGAGAGTTTGCTCTCTAATGTGTCTGGCAGATCTATCATTCTGCACTGTTTAAAAAAAAATCAACACAACAACAACAATAACAAAATCTCCAACACTGCAGTTATAATGACTGAAAGTGTAGCACTGCTAGTCAGTCACCCAGTAAATGAGAAGGAAGCCTTTTGCTTATTCCATCAGACAGTAGCTTAACAGATACTCTAGTAGTGAGAGGTAAAGGTTACATGGGCAGTTGAGTTTCAATTTACATTTTTAATAAAGGGCTGTGCCTATAAAGGTGGCTGGATTACTTTTTTTTCCTCAGAGGAATTGTCTTTTTTGTCTGAGTTATGTATAGTGAGGAACAAAGGAAAAATACTTTTCTCTTCTGGGCAGCATCCAGGTCTTCAGACTTGCACAAGTGCCTCATTTTAGGTACAATTTCATATTAATAACATTACTTTAAAATGCAATAACTGGCAATAAAATTAATCACGGAGCTAACTTTCAGGGTCAGTGACTTCCACTCCAAATTGTTCTTAATGGCTTTGGGTGTGTGTTAAAATTGTCCCCAAAGTGGCAGCTCTGGAGGCTGTTCTCTGTCCGTGTCCAGAGTTACCCAGCTGGGTGAGGCATTCCTACCTCCTGTGCAACTTGTTGCTGCCTTTCAAAGGAGAGAGATAGTGGTCACTCCCACTGGAATTAAATCAGGACTAATGGAGTTATTAATTCATCCTTTAAAACAGGTATTTCTCTTGTCAATTTTAATTGCTGTACACTATGGCAGAAAATTAACTTCTGAGTGAGTAAGAACAGACATTTCAAACCTTGGCTAGCCCTGTCCTAGCTCTGCTAATAGAGATATCAGTGGGAGCTTCAGCACTGGATTCTAAAGCAAGACAAATGTTAAGTGCTTTGAAATAATAAAGAGCAGTTATGTAGATAACAACTATAGTACTCCATAAAATACTGTTTAAACAGTCTCAAGGAAGCAAACTGAACAAAAGGAGGTACTTGGGCGGTACTTTTAACACGAATCTCTTTTTTTGTGATGGGAAAAAAATCAAAAACAATAAATAAAATGTAAGCCATTGCTTTTAACTAGAGCTCTCAAAAATTATCAGCATATCATTCTGAATGTTGATTAAATTTCCATTTTTAAAAGACATAGTACAGATGTTAGAATGAAGTTTCTTCATAAGGGAACATTCATACTTTTCTTTACTCATAGAGGCTGTGACTTTATAGCCTTCCTGACAAAGGTAAACATACTTTTTGTAAAAAAAAAAGAACAAACAAAAAACCCACAAAGTTTTTTGGAAGCCCTGTTGCTGGAACAGCAGCATTTTCGAGCAATGTGTGAGATGGGCACTTAAATGAGTCATACCTGAGAGCAGGGGGGATGATCAGGTTACTTGGGGTCATGCTTCTGTGCAGGTAGAGAGCTCTCCCACTGTTGTTAGCATTTAAGCTCTTTTCTGTTAAATTTTTTGCTTCCTATGGATTTAAGGTTCCTTTTTATCCGAAGCACAGGTGCAGTCTGTGTGTGGAGGGCATCCTTGGCCGGCTGCCCGGCGTCCACCCCGCTGCTCTCTCACCCTCCTCCTCAGCAGAACGGGGAGAGAAACGATGGGGAAAAGCTTCTGGGTCAAAATAAGGACAGGGAGAGAATGTACCCATTCCTGTCGTGGGCAAACCAGGCTCAACTTGGGGAGGTTAAGCTATTGCCGATGAAAATAGATTTGTATGGTGAGGTAAAAAACAGATTAAAGCATAATTTTCCCTCCCGAGCAGCGCAGGCGACGGGGCGTGGGAACCACGACGCTTCGTCTCTGCAGCTCCTCCCCCAGGCTCTCCCAGCGCGGTTCACCGGGAAATCCCTGCTGGATCACGCCTTGTCCCTTCGCCTGCGGCTCCTCCGACCGCCAGGTGTCACGGCCACTTGTCCCACTTGTCCCTCACCCCTTGGTGCCCCTTTATAAATGTTTATTTCCGAGGCGCTGCCACGCCGTGGGGCCGGGCCGTGCCTCCTCTCACAGGGACGCGGCCTACCACGGGGGCTGATTAGAGCTCGTCCGCCTCATAACGTAGAGATGTTCCACTCCACCGCTTCCAAAGACAAAAAACAAAAAAGGAAAATTATCTTTTTGTATCGAATATTCCTATACTTTTTTTCAATTTCATTTTTTAGGCCTTATCCCTTAAAAGTGCTAAAATTTATGTCTTTTCCTATGAAAGGGAGCAATTAGTTGTGCTCCCAGTTTTCTGCCTGCACTGAGGCTGCAGGAAAAAGCTCTTACAAGCTCTGGAATTGCTGTATTTCTGATTGAAATGATGAGGCCTTGGCATGTATCACCTCTCCCTCCTTCTGATAGAAAAAAATACTGGCACATCCACATAAACTCAACATCTTTGTTGGGAGGGAGAAAGTGCCTCCCTTTTCATCTTCATCTTCAATCAAAGCAAACACCAAACAATCAAATGAAAATCCAGAAACAAATACCCAATTTAAATTGTTATTTCCATCCCCCCATTCCCCCACCTTTCCCCCCCAAATTTTGGGATATCTTAACTTTCATATTCTGTGGGGGGAAAAAAAAAATCACTGTTCATTTTCACTTTCCCTGAAAATGCGTTTACTTTATGCATATTTCACTAATCAGTTCCATGTTTTCATTAAAGAGGCAGACACAGGAAAAAAATTTTCTCAGTTTTTCCAAAGCAACATTTGTTACTAAGTCATTTACTTGATCAAAAAAGTTTTTTCTTCTTAGTCTCATACAAAATTCTGTAAACAGGGTGTTCTGTGGAGCAATATTTATCTATGAATTTCACATCAACAAAATCAATATCTGTTGGAAATGCCTTGCAGATAGCTGCAGCAGCATCAATCATTTGAAAGTAGGTACCTTTTTATAGAATGCTTCTCAGGCTATCTGCTTGAACTTTCCTTTGAATTTTTGCATAAAATAAATTAGTTCTTCCATTAGCCAGTAAATTAGAAGATTGCAGTGAGTAGCTGTTCAAATCAACATGTTGTTATCATTAGGTAGCTCAGATCCATATTAAAATATGGATATATTAGTTGTCTTTCCTCCTTGTTCCCTCACACCTAATCATAAAGCTGTCTTAGATGCATGATTTGCAGCTGAGCTGTAAAAAGGACATCAGTCTCTTCAGGCTGCCGTGACGGCACAGCTTCAGGTAGTTACTCTGGCGATGATGTGATTGAACTAGAAGATGGAAAAAGGCCTGATGAAATAATGTTCTGGTCAGACAAAGTGGCTCAGGAAAAAAAGTGTTTCCTTTTGTTCTGGATGTTGTTTAATCTTCTGGCACCTAGATTACATAGAGCTTTGTACAGTTAGCTTTGATCAGCTTCAAATGTGAAAGGAAATCTGTCTGTTGGTTTCATGTCTCTCTCAGAGAGCTTTCCTGGCGTGCTTGGAATGAGGTGTTCGCAACCTAATTTGAATCTGTTTTCCCTGCATTTGAATCCACCTATTCTTAATGTCTTTTTTCCTTTCATGCATTTATATCTGTGGAATGAAGAACCCATTCTTTAGAGTTATTACTAAAAGAGAGTTTGAGAGTGTTTAAGGCAAGGCAGGAGTTCTTAACGACTTTGAACTTAATAAGATTTAACTCTTACGTTTTTGTATCAGCTGTGATTGTTAACATGTCCTGGTTTTGGTTAAAAAGCCACTGTCAATGGGAAATTGTTGTTTTTTAACAAGTCAGTCACATATATTTATATATAGAGAGAGATCACCTCTTGTCTTTGTAGATCCAATGTTATTGAAGCATCCAGTGTCTTGTATCCTTGAGCCCAAACAGGAAAAATAGCAGGTAGGGGAAAAGACTTGAGGCTCCCATTTACCAGTTGCTCATAGGTAACCTGCTTTCGTGCTTCCCTGTCATGTGTAGACCTTCTAAAATCCCCAGGACCAGATAACCTTTTCCCACTATTAAATATTCCGAAAAATTCAGGGAACACTTAGTTGCTAACAGGAATGTCAGAAGCACAAGCACAGCTGAAATAGCCTCTTGTAAAGTATTGCATGGTAAGTGCTTTAGGAGTTGTCACACAAATGCTCCCGCAAGCCTGCCAGGGTGGCAGTGTACATAGTAATAGATGCTGTTATCCCAGGCAAGACAAGAAAATGATTTCATTCAGGAGGGGTTTGTTTTGCTTGGAGGGACCAGTTCAGGACAAATAGTGATTTGGGGACATTATCAAGTTCCAAAGTCGCGAGTTTGATTTAATATCTTGTCTTTTCTCAAAACACAAAGGGAATACATGCTATTAGAATGCACAAATTGCAGAAAGGAAGCACTAAAAACTTGCAGTTTATGAGATAAGCAAGTTTCATCTTTGCGTATCTCTATAAACTTTGTGAAGAGAAACCACAGGCCACTTTAGGAGTACTACAAGTGGTACAGTTACAAGAGGGAAGAAAAGGGTGATGGAGTAGATAATTCTTAATATATAAATATGGTGAAACAGCTGTTTAGACAAACTCCTTAATAAATAGGGGAGAGCAGACAAAAAGGAAATTGTGCTATTTTGTCACTGACTAGAGTTGGATGAGATATACAGATATTTCAAACTAGCCTAATCAAGGTTGATACAAATGTGTATTGAAACTGAATTGCTGATATAAAAAGCACTGAAATCAGTATGCTTCTGAAAGAAATTAAAGCCACTGTAAATGATTTTAAAAAAAAGAAGAACTCTTCATTGGAAAATGTGTAAGTTTTAGCCAAGTGTGTTTTTTCAAATGTTTATAAAAGAAGTTTATATAAGAAAATTCCTCTTTTTTGTGCTTCCTGGATGGTTGGTGCAACTGTGCGTGAATGAATGTTAGTTCAAGCCACTTCAACTATATAAAGGAAAAGTCCCAGAAGGCAGCAGAGTCTTTAAATGATGTAGAGCTCTGTGTCACTCTGAAAGCTATCTGTAAGGATATATGATGCTGCATGTTGGGATGTACACTGGTGAAATTACTTTTTTATCTCTGTGCCTGTATCTCAGGGCTTACTCAGAGACTTTTGGCCGCAGTTTGTGGTTTTGCCTCTTAAGTAGCTATGGAATGACTGACCAAAAACTGCTGAAGTCACTGAAAAGACTCATTTAAAATTTTGCTCAAGTGAGCCAGGTCTTGTAAAATCTTGAGTTGAAGCTGATGTCATGGAGCTTAAAGATATTAAACAGTTCACAGAAAACTTTTCAAACTTCTTGATTTTTAGAACTGCAATCTAGATATTAAACCCTTTTAAATTATTTTTTCCTTTTCCTCAAGGGCTCTTCATTTAGAAGTGTGCTCCAGTGTCTGATTTTAACATGTTCAGGTGAAAGAACCAATTCATTTTCTCTCTGCAAGGTAATGGTTACAAAAAAAAAAAGAAAAAGAAAAAATTATGCCAGCTGCAATCACAATCCAAAACGCAAAAATACCTAATAGCAACCACATTCATCAAGATCTTAAGGAGATAATATGCATATAAACTCTTGTGACCCATCTTAGAATAAGAAGATTTCTATAGAAGGTATGATAATGTCTTCTGGAAAAGCAAATTTTACCAAGTTTTCTTCAGCTTTTGATAGCTCTGACTGAGAATCTGTTGGTTTTTTAACCTTGAAGAACCTAGAAGGCCAGGAAATAAGGGTTCTTTAAAGATACTGGGTTAAATAGATTTTGCCTCTTGGGTACAAAATGAAACAAGGACGTGCTCTTTGTTTACCATGGTAACACTTGGAACCGGAACCTTGGTTCAACCTCTGTTATTTCACAGCTGGATGAAAGAATGCATTAAGATAGATTCACATCAGGATTTGAAGTGCTGTGCTGCTTCTAAGGTAGTACAGGTCTAGGTGAATGTGCGGGGCACCAGAAAAAATCTCTTGCCAAATTTAACTGTTTTCAGATCCTTAGACATTATTGGTGTTCAGTTCATGGTAGCTGTGTGTGGTTATACAACCAATGGCTTTGCACAAAAGCCAGCTCTGATGGAGGCAATAATTGGGTAAGGATTCATACTGCTCTGCTATTAGCAGTTTTAAACTGTAATATATACTTGGTCTGTGAATCTATAAAGTGCTGTAAACCAAGGGTAGGAGTGGATTGGAATGACAAGTTAGAAGATGGATCCTATAACAGATAGATAGCCATTATAAATCAGCTAATACTGGAGAAGCACAGTAAATGTCTGAACTCTGCTCCATTAAAATTAATGGAAATTCTGTGATCAAATCCAATGAAGAATATGAGTAAACACTCCTGAAAGCCCTGCCCCTTGATGCCAGTTCCTTATCTACTTGGCATTGTTTAAATCTGGAGATCCACTTGTGAATTGCCTCAGGAGCTGGGTCTTCTGTTTTAATCCAATACACAATTGGACTGAGGTTTTCAAAGCAGATCATTGATTAAAACTGGTGGGAAAAAGAGTATCTAAATTCTCTGCATGTTTTGAAAATTTTAGCCTTTGGGTGTTAATGTGCAGTCTTTAATCTGTCCTTAAGTAGAATTCTCACAGGAACTTTTGTTTGAGTAAAACTACACAGTTTCATCTTTTGGCAAGAAGGTTTTGTAGGAAACTGGTTGCTGCAAGCAGAATTTGTGCAAGAAATGTTCTAAAGTACATGAGAATGGCACTTTTTCCTAGTTATAAGTAGCCAAATTCCTTTTACTGATTGTGGTGGTGGGGTGTTGGTGAGAAAGAATATACTAGCAGGTAATCTGAAATGCAAATAAAATGGAAATAGCTGCTTCATTTGACATAAGACTTCTGTATATTTCTAGTTGATGCTTTTTATTTCACAAAAACCTCTTTCTTTCACGTGTCATTATAATTTTAATTTTCAGTGACTGCTTCTTACAAAATAGAGACAATGTTTACAGGGTGGTGAACCTAACTGTGTGTGCTGCTTCAGTTTCTGTAGAGGCATTCTCAGAAAGATGGGTGCTGTGATCTGCCTAAGCACCATCAGTAGTGGTGTATTCATCCAAATCTAAACTCCAAAATTGTATATGTGTGTGGCTATATATTTTTGCAGAGATATTTGTGACTCAAACCAAAATGCATCTCTACTGTTAAGAAAATCCAGTTTACAGGCTTGAAAGAAAGCAATGTTTTGCATTTTCTTTTTGACAGTTCAAATGATCCCTTATTTATTTTGAAGTGAGGCAGAGCTACTCTTCAGATTTATGTTATGTAAAACACTGAGAAAATTACATATATCAAGAAAAAATAAGCAAGATGTTCTGCTGTGATTCAAGTTCTGCAAGACAAGAATTTCCAAATTTATTCTTTTTTTCAGTGAAATAGTGGTGATAGGGGGCAACATCCCACTCTTGAAGTCTGGAGTAAGTGTAGAGGGACACTGTCTTATATAATACAGTACTGCACTCAAAATAGGTCTAAAGCTTTTGTTATTTAAAGCACAGGGAAATTGCAGTCCTGTAAATTGGAATACCAACAATTCCAGAGATGCACTGCTTTCCCTTCAGCTCCTGTGCACCAGGGTTTTTTTCACCAATAACTCTGGAGCCAGGCTCTAACTTTGCAAATGCTTCGAACTATAGTTAACCTCACTCCTGTTTAGAAATGATGCTCAGTTAAAGGTGCTTCTGAGAATTATCCACTGCCTTTTTGGATTCCTTCAGGATGTTGAATGAGGGAAATCTCATAAAAGAAGTAAAAGAAGAGTGGGAAACATGATTAAACAATGAAGTCTGTACCTGTGTAGCTCCCCTACAAAACTGTCTTTCCTAACACCAGCATATATTTTATTTCTCTAAGAGTTCCTTGTTTTTGGCGGTGATTTATTTGGGGAACAACCCAAACAAATCTCTGCTGAGAAAGGGAAGAACCCGGTGGCATTTTTCATAAGATAGTTTTAAATTTTTCTGGCTGACAACAGTGGCAAAGGTCTGTATCACACTTAAAATTTCCAGGGTTCTCCTGACCTGTGGCATGATCCTGTCTTGCTTCTTGTATCTCTTATCTGGCAAATCAATGATCTAATCCTGCCACAGGTTCAGGGCTAGATTCAGCAAAATTCATCTCCATTTTTACCAAGCGCTGCAGTTGAGTCTTTATCAAGAGGTATTGAGGAAGCTCATGCATTATTTATGTCTGTCTGTGGGGAGAATGATTTTCACAATATATTTGTGTATGGGAGTCAAAATGATTAATGAAAACAGAGCAGTCACTTTATAAGGAAGAGACAAGGCTGGGAAAAAAGGCAGCTGGAGATAATAAGGCTGAAAGTTGATATGATCAATGTTCACAAAATCATGAAGGTCATGGGTAAAATGAATGCAGAGTTGTTATTTCCCTATCCTGCAATGTTTGAACTACAGTGTATTAACGAAACTATAAGGAGTTTGGTTTAAAGCTTGGAAGAAAGCACTTGGAATTCTAAGATTTATTGCCAAAGAAGGATGTGGAGGTAGATTCAAATTCATGGCCAATGAGTCCATGCAAAGACACTAAGGGAATGGGCAAGGATGTACTTTCCAATATCTTTCTTCTAATAATATGCCAGGGAAACATCCCAACAGGGATATCCTTATGTTCCTCCATTTTTAATCTTCAGCATATTAAAAACTGTATCTATATATAAACCCTAGGATTTGGAAGAAGATTTTCATTTCAACTGGATTAATGCTTTGTTATTTCATGACTAGAGTAGTAGGAAAGTCTTTCAAGAGGGGTGGTTTCAATCTGACATGTGCAGCAAAAATCCACCATTCAGTAATTCTTCAGCATATTGTATGTGGCTCAACAAAGGAATGATAAGAAATTCTTAGGTGCATTGGGTGAATCTAAATATGACAGTGTATTGGTATGGTAATCCTACATAGTCTTGTTGCTTTACTCCTTCTATCCCCAAAACAGGACACTTGAAATACAAAGTACATTGCAGCTGAGCTAGATGGGGTTTTTTGGTAGTTGGAGCACGGAGTATTATTGTGGAACAGACATTTTTAGTAATCAAACAGTAGCTGGTGTCTAACTGGCAGTGGAACAATCGTGGAGGAGACATCTCAGTGTCAAAGTGAGCTTGTAACAAGCACCTGCCTCTGTGGGACCACGGGCTGTTGTGTAATTGTATCAGGAGAAGTTCAGTATTCTCATGTGTTAAGTACCACTTCATATAAAGGATTAGTATCTGACTGATGTCTCACAATGGACATTTGTCTCTGGATCCTCTGAAATGGTGACAGCTCTGAAGCAAGTGTTCTGGAGGGGCTCTCAAGATATCAGGGATTAGATTTTCAAAAATCCTGTATGTTTTAATACCAGTAGTTAAGATCTGATTTTGTTAATGTTCTATACAATGCATTCTTACAGTTTGACAGGTAATCTCAAAGTTTCTGTGGTCTTTTCTTCTCTAACCTTAACCTAAGCTTTATAAAAATGAGGGCCTATCCAGTCTTGGAAAACTGTAAGTGAACCTGATCAGCTTCTCATACTCATCTGCCTTTCTTTGCTGTGTACTTTTATCTATCCCTAAGGCTTCCTCATTTACAACTCCCTTTTTACTACGCTATTAAAGAGATTTTGTGCTGTGACTTTGGTTTATTATCTGATGCTCTGAAATACTGGATCAGGTAGAACAACACTGCATCAACTGGAAATTGATTTGAGGTAGGGCTTTTTTGTTGTTGTTGTTTTGGTTGTTTGCTTTGGTTTTATTTTTCTGATTTGAAATTTGTTTGATAAATTAAGCAGTTGTTTTTTGTGACCTTGCCACCTGGTAAAGTCTGCAGATGAGGGGGAAATTGCAGCTTCCTGGGATTCACTGTATGGCATAGATTTGGACTTTCTTATTGTTTCATTTTATGACAAAAGAAATGGCCCTCTGCCATTAAAAAGTGTATCAAAGACCAAAAAATCATGATGAAAGAAAAAGGTGGTTGAACTGCAGTTGCAAATATATTTAATTAAATTGTTAGACTTTCATTAATGTGAGTAACAGAGAAGATGCCTTGTTGTGGGAGATTTTAATGAACTTCATTTATGGAATAAATGAACAGCCTGAAGTTTTTTTTTCCTTTAGCAACCATTTTCTCATAGGGCATAAGACTCCCCTTTTTCTAGTGGTGCTCAGCTGCACCTGAAATATTTTTCAGCTGTGATAGAAAGATTTCTGACCTTGAATCAGTGGTTCTGGCTGCAAGTAAAACCTGAATGAATTGCTTGGACCAGAGAACAATTGACAGCTGTAGCACAAATCTGAGTCCAATGAATGTTGAATCTCTTGTGGTTGAGACCTCAGGCTGGAAAAAGCAGACAGTCCATCTGAAGTCTCATATTTTTCCCTGGCAAAGGATTCCTGAGAATAAAGTGGAAAGTTTTTTAGAAAACATACTAAAAGAAACTAAATTCTGTAATAAGGTAATGGATAGGGTAATAAGGGGCTAAATTCTTGGGTATTTGATTTCTTATAGGTAAAATTCTGGTTTCTAACGAAGAATTCTGTAACAGAAATATGGGAGAATGCATGAACTCTCTCACAAAGCAGAGAAAGGGCATAAAGTACTGTCCTGGACACACTGGCAAAAGCTGCAGAAGGTATCTAGATGTCTTAGAAGCATCCAAGAGTTTAAGACTATGAGAAGAAATGTGTAAGGCAAGAAAATCTGTAATTGTGGCTGAAGATCTGTTCTGAGACCCCTGGCATTCTTGAACTCTTTCATTACATGGAATGAGGGTGTAATTTCTCTGACTATTCTGTAGCATATCTGCTATTAGAATTTTGTAATTTTCTGTAATTGTTCTCTTATTTTTCTTATCTGATACAGGGCCTAACTAAATAAGAGAGCTTGAATAGATAGGTCACCATAAAAGAGGAGTAGTTAATGTATGGAGAACTTTCTGACCTACAGAATTGTGGTAGCATGAGCATTAGACAGTGTTGGGTCCAGAAGCCATTCCTGAGCAACAAAGAAAACTTGTTTGGTTAAAAAAAATGTGTTGTACATGTCACTCAGGTCTTAAAAAAAAAAAAAAAAAAGTAGTTGGCAACTGACAACTTGAATCCTTGTATATTACAGCTATTTCCCACTAAGAAATGATGTTTCAAATAACCTGGTACTTCAGGCTAGAGTGCCTTGTAAAAGCAGAAATATTGCCTTTGGCTGCATTATGGATGTTGAACATTGTGTGGTTCTGTGACTGCCAGTCCCATTAGAGACTCTGTAGAGATCAATAACTGCTATGACAAATCATGTTTTCATGCTGGAAAACAGATGCTTTATAGACAATTAAAAAATAAAAACCCCCTACTTTTTCTAAATCAGAGAAGATTTATAACAAGAAATATTTTTGGTTATATACATTGGAGTTAAATAATGCATTTACCTCTGTTAAGATCTAAGTAGTGAAGTATTACCTGTGCTCTTTATTCAATATTCTTTTTTGTTCTTTGCACCTTTCATGTTATTGGATTTAAGCATTCTGCTGAACACTGTCCTGCCAGCAAGGCTGTGTGTCAAAATTCCATTTGTATTTTAAGGTAATCATTACCTGGGAGGGATTTGTGACTGAAGGAGTCAGTGGGACTTCCTTTGTGTTATGTCCTGCTCTGCATGGGTAACAGGAGTACGAAGGTATTAGGGATGGCTCCAGTGGCAGGTGATTCCAGGAGCTAGGCTGGGATATCAGTTCTAGCTTCAGCATCAATTTTGCATTTTATTAAATTGTGATTCATACCAACTGCTCACAGTCACTGGAACCAGGAGATGACTGGGCCTGGACTCTCATGTCAGGGCTTCGCTCAGCCCTCACACTAGAGCTCAGTAAAGATTTAGTGATTACATGTGTGCTAAAGATATTTTCAAGAGGATTAAGAGCAGCATCTCTGTGGTCTGAGGGGGAAAATGTGTGTCTGAATCTGCCATAGGCTTTTCCAAAAGAGGATGTAGGACCTCTTTCCTTGAGACACTCAAAATTCACAGAATCACAGAATAGCTGGGGTTGGAAGGGACCTCTAGTCTAACCCAAAATTTAATGAGACAAGACCATAAGCAAGCTGATTTATCCTTGAAGTTACCCTTGACTTACCCTTGAAGTTATCCCTGCTCTGAGGAGGAGGTAACATCAAACAAAAGCATAAATTCCACTATGAATTTTTAATTTCAGAATAATTTCAAAAATCTCATAAACATCTATGAGGTCTCTGTTTGCTGCTTTTTGGGAATCTCCTCCACGGGAGCTAAAATCCTCCCAGCCCCTGTGTTTGCAGACTACTAATCCAAGCCTGGATGCTATTTTGCTATTCCTGGGAGCAAGTACCAAAGTACTTTTGTGTATTCTAAATGCTTGAACATATGACTTTTAAAAAAGAAAACAATATTTATGTCCTTTCCTGATCTTTCAGAGAAATAGCTTGTACAATTAAAGGGAAATCCTGTAGCATGTACATGTATTTTTAAAATTAAACAGATTTATGGAAAAAAAATAGAAGAGTTAGGACACCCAGAAAAAATAAAGCCCTGAAGAAAAGAAATCCATTATGAAATCTTTCAGTAAAAATATTCCTTTGAAGTTAATTTTTATGGAAATATTGGTTAAAGTTGTGTGTACTTCCAGAGGTAGGGTAAGATTTTATGTTAGTTGTTAAACAGGTCATTAATATTCAGTGCCAAAGTCATTATTTTTCAGAAAGTAATGTAATTCCAAGCTGTCCAGAGAGAAGGAGTGAGTCTGTGGTGCACATGCTGAGAAATGCACGTGCCTGTCGAGGTATTGGGTGTTCCTGGGCACTGGAAATCCGTCATCCTGAGAATGTTCTATTCTAGTGCATTTTAATGAGCACTGCTGAAGCTGTGAATGGTCTGTCAGCACTTTTATTAGGCATCTTATTATTAGGGAGTTTATAGCTTGGCTGTAAAGCCCTTGCTGTAGGCTAAAAGTAGTTAAAGAATACTTTCAGAGCACTGTTTTGTGCCAAATTTAATTCAGATAGCTTTAGGCATTTTTCTGTGTTCGTATCAGAAGGCAATATTCAAGTTCTGACTGAAATCTTTTTGAAGTAGGGCAAGGCAACATACAAATGGCCTAGACCTGCCGCTTCACTCATAGTAGGCAGTAAGACAGTCGAGTACAGCAGAATGTATTTTTCATGGAATAACCATATATAGGGGCTGCAGCAGTGGGACCCAGTGCTTCAGGGTGAATGATAAAGTCCTTATTGAAACAGAATCCTGGTTTGCCTGGGTAGGGTCTTCAGAATGGGAGGTACCCTGAGGTGGGCTGTGGAAGCTGTAAAAGACTCACTCTGACAGAAATAGATGACATTGTTTCAAATGAGAACTATTAATTTGAGATGCTGGTGAAAAGTGCTGTTGCTTTTTTTCTGTGTAGTACCCAGAGAATAGCTCAGCAGAGCAGGGAGCTTGCAGGACTCTGTTTTCCCTTTGTTCATGGAACAAATGCTCTCATTTCGTACATCAGCAATCACAGTTTGCTGGGGCTGTTGTGCCAACTCAAAGCAGAGACTTTTCAGGAGGAGGTGACAAAAAGTACTGCATCATTTTATTGTTACTTCAAGACCTTGGACATGGAAGTGTATTGCTCTTAAACTTAACAAAGATTGTTAGACAAGTTGCATAAGCCTGTTGCTAAAGAATCTACACTTAACAGGGGAAAAAAAGATAAAATATAATAAGTTCTGTGAAAATGTACTGAGTTCCTGTTTTATTTCAGTACAACACGAAGGGACAGATTGCCACATGGAGTACATGTTGCTTCAGAATTCTCATGAAGTCTTTCATCAGCTGCCAGTCACAGGCAAGTTCCTGAGGGTGAAAATATTTCCCTGTGTTCTTGTCAGTAGTGCTATGCCTGGAGAAACTTTTCTGAACTGATTGGCAGTGCCTTTCTCCAGAACCAGTATGCTGTGGAAATCTAGGGTTGGTAAAAAAGCTCTGTCACGCACGTAGCAATGTCACCCTGGCCACGAGTCCCGGGCTGTGCAGGCTACTGGGTGTCAATGGACACAGCCATGGAGAAGTTGAATTAGAAGTTGGTAGAGGTAGACAGATTTTATTAATTTGTTGGTGGTTGTTTAGGGTTTTCCCCACAAGATTTGGTTCCTGAAAGCATGGAATTCAAGGAAGAAAATCGGAACCAAGGGAGTTCTTCCTCTGTACCTCTCTTTCATTTGCCTTTCATCTTCCTTGCTTCACCTGTGTCCCACCAAAGATAGCTGCCAGTTCCAATGCATACCATTGCCTTGTAAAGAGTTTCAGGTACCTTCTGTGAGAATCCAGCTGCAGTGGAACATGAATTATAAAGAAATCCAACTTATGCAATTTTCTGCCAAAAGCTAATTTGTAAGTTTTTGCATGTTAAATAATTGTTTTTAAAATTAGTAGTGAGTGAATATTAAAGGTGAAACCCAACAACCTCTGAACACAGTCAGGAGTCTAATTCTGAAAATGTGGATGAGATTAATTGCATCAGGCTATTAAGCTTTACAGCTGTGCTAAATGTTGCACAATGTAAGAGTATCAAGAGTATCAACCTCTTCAGTTCTTCCACTCTATTACAGTGGAGAGTCCTCTCTGTGGTAGCTTTCAATGTGAACCACAGGTTATTCCTGTTGCTGAGTTTTCAACAGACTTACGGAAAAATGTAACAGATAGAGGGTGCTAAAAGATTTATTTAGTAGTCTTTCTTCTCAATAACAACTAGGTAGATGATGTTCGGATTTTGAGAACACCTTCAACGTAAAGGAGCTGTCAGTTAAAAAAAATTAAAATATACCTTTCCCCCATCCTGCTAAAGAAATTTGTTTATCCAACATCCAAGGCAGCTGCACTTGTCTTCAAGTGTGTGCTTCAATATATTCCTGCACAGAAAACCTAATACGTGACCACTGAACTGCATGGTTTACGAGGGCTCATCTGCAATATGGAGAGTTTTTCACTCTATTGATTTGTGGAAACAGGATTGGGTTTTTTGTCCTTCACAATTTAATTTGTTTTCGGAACTTTTTTTTATGAAGGGTTATTTTTGCCATGCATAAAGTGGGTTTCTTTTTTCTGTACATGTTTAAGGTTTTAATTAAATATCCAACAAAACAAATAGGAAGGTAGCAAAAATAGATTCACTCTATAAACTTCAGCTACAGACAGCTAGGGCTAAAAGGTATTTGCATCTCAGGATGTGATTCAGTCTACAGCATTAATCTCTGTTCTATACCTAGAAAACATTTTTTTGAACTTGAGGAAATACTGTTATTTTTGAGCCTTTTTAATGTTTTTCTGTCTTTGAAGGAAACTGGTCAACAGTTTTGGAGATGTAAGGGCTGGAGGAGGGAGACTGGCATAGAGGGTGGTCGTGTTTTCTGTGCGTCCTTAGGCAATCAAGCTCAAAATGGGTAGGGAGATCTGTACTAACACTGAGTTTGATTATATATTTCAAAGCCCAACTTTATGTGGAAGTGCTTTGATGAATTTTTAAACAGTCTCACAGAAATTCCGGAAAAATATTTGTACTGTCTGTTACTTAAAAAAAGTAGTACTTAATTAAGGTGCTTTTTCTTCAGTTAGTAGTTTTGGCTTGGCTTTTTGTAAATCCAAATGCTAACTTTACATAATTACATCCTTGTTTCAGACATGATGATTGAGCATAAGAAAATTAAAGAATATGTATATTCATATAAAGTCCACTAGGATAAAAGAAATATTGCTGTTGTTTTAAATAAATTATTGAGGCATAGGCTGAATATCTTATTTACATCATTGTAGAGCCTTAAACCATGCCTATCTCACTTTTGTGGATATGCAGAAACAAATTCCGTGCTTGAGAGACATTCTGCAGGTGGGGTGATGTGAGGATGGAAGGGAAAAATTACATTCTGTTGGATATATACCCCAGCAGCTGCTAAGACTAGTCAAAGGAAATCAGGAAGAAAATTGATGAGATTGCTGAAACAGAAAAAATATGCCAAAGAGAGGTGTTCTGTAAGTGCTGGTGAGACTGTGAGAAAGGGGAAAGAAGAGAGTGGTTGATGTGCTGTACACAAGTTTTCCTACTTTCAGGTGATGACAATTCTGCCAGCTTGTTTGAAAGGGCCTAGTACTCATTTGGAGTTCTGAATTTGTAGTATTTATTGTTAGCTCATATCTTACCTTTAACACCTGTAACTTTTCTAGTCTGAAATGTGTCTGTGTTGTCAACCTATTGTTATATAAGCCCTGTAAACTGTGCTGGTTAGACAGTGCCTCTGTTTCTAGTTGAGAAGCAGAAAGAACCATTAGGTTTATCCAATGTGACTTTTTACATCTCACAGTCCATTACATTTCATCCAGATACCCCATTTTACAGATGAAGATTGCAGTAAACGAGTAAATTAAGCCAATTAATCTGGGAGATATTACTTTGTACAACATACTGAGTAGCAGGGATCAAGATGCATTTGCTGTCAAGTATCCTCAGCAGCCAAAAAAATGGAGTGAGATATGCCTAGGTGGTATCAATTGCTGTTTGATAGATATTTCTGTTGCATTCCAGCTTCCCCTTAGTCTAGGATCTCTATTAAAGAGAGTACCTGACAGATGGAGATGTTCTTATTTTTTTTGTTATCATCTAGGATTTCTTGAAACAATAATGGATGTCTCCAAAGGCAAGAGTAGTGATAATTCTTTGAATCTTTTTACTGGTTTTATGCCTTGGAGTCTGTGCTTGTCCCTTCCATTTGTAAATCAAGAATTTTTTAAATTTATTTTAAGTGGTTCTGTACCACTTTATTGTAAATTTCTTCTTCCTTAGGTCTTTAAAACAATTGCAATTGGTGTTTTACTTGTGTTTACTTGAGTCAGATGATGTTACAGCACTTAGGTGCATTGTCTTTTTCTCAACTTCTTATTCTTTCAGCTTCCCTGACAGCCCTCAAAGATCTATCCTGTGGTAAGGGATTTTCTGAGCTTAGTTTTGAGATACTGCTCTTAGAGGAAAAAAGCAAACTCTCCGAGAAGAAAAAATAAGAATGCTAAAAATGAATGCAAAATGCATCTTAAACCTTTCCTAAATGATTGCAGGCACTATCAGTTGTAGTGCCAATGCCAGTGCAGTATGTGACTATACACTGCAATCACAAGGAAGATCATCAGGAGAAAAGAAATGTGGCCTCAAGCTGCAGGTTTACATTAAAATCTACATGTGATCGAGGTTTGCTGGCAATAAGAAGGCAGACCTTTAGTTCAGTTCTGTCTTTAAGACTTAAATTTTCACAAGTTATTCTTCCTAATGGTTAAATAGAAATCAGAACATGCTTGCTGTTTCTGAGTAGAAGAATTAACTTGCTTTCAGGAGAGGCAAGCAAGTAGAGAGAAAATAGGATATGTCAAATCATTGGGTTTATGAGAAATTTAGCTTTCCATTTCTGCTGCTTTGTGCATGCTCACAGCTTGAGATGGTCTAATTCACAGGTTACACCAATCTCACACCTCCATGAGCTGCTTTTGGATCTGGAGAGAAAGGGAATGTTGTGATAATACAATCCATCTCTGTGGCATTGTACACTTCATATTTCAGGAACTATCTAAGGTGAACAGTGGTAATCTTAGTAAATAGCAGGTATTGAGCCATTTCCCTGGTGCCTTACTGGGCTACCTAAAAACAGAGGCTAGACAAAATTAAGAGAATAAAAGGGGTTATATTTATTGAAGGGCCTTCAGGTACATTCAGGGCAGTCAAAGCCCCTGGGGGCTACACCCAAAAGGGACAAGAAGTCACGAGTTTTTAATACTTTTGTAAGTTTGATCCATTTGCATATGGGGGGTTAATCCTCCAATTACAGCTTCAGGTAATGAAGTCATTACCCCAAGTTTGCTCCCCCCCAACTCACTCTTGTTTACATTTGTCAGGGCCTGAGACAGTAAGGTGTCCTTGAGCTTCAGGCCTAGAGAGGAATTGTTTTGTCTGACCAAAATGGGAGAGCAGCAGCTAACAGTCTATATGGAGTTTAGAATTATACACTAAAGAATTAAAGGATATGAAAAATATAAAAGCTAAAATCCTAAGGCATCATCCCTGTGCAAGAACGGACATTTATTTATTTGACCATCTTTTTTCCACTGTAGTAGGATGTTCTTAGTTTATGACACACTGAATGAAATTTGGGAATGTAAAACTTTCTTAAACTACCTTAGGTTCATCACTTTAAGTTTTCAAGGTTTTAAAGTACTCAGTACTAAAGACAACTGACAGATAGCTCTACAATTTACCAGAAAAAGACCATCACACTAGGAGGAGATGTTTAAGTTGCATATTTTTAATGTTAAAAATAAGTCCAATTATCATTCTTTGTATCACAGAAGGCACTTTGCAGAAAACTAATTTGTGAAAACAGAGAAAAGTATGTCCATAAAGGAATATATTTTAAAAATCAATATAGCAAGTAGATGTGTATAACTTCACTGCATCTATTCTCTTTTGCCGTATGTTTTTATGTCCCCATTCTGTCAGTCTGCAGTTTTAAACAAAGTTCCAAATGCCACTGATATTTTTGCTTAAAAGACAGAATCTGTAACCCTTCAGAGATTATATTAATAGCTGCAGCACTTTGCTGTACATGGTATTTCAGCATTTTCCTTACACGCACAATCTAGGAGCACTAAATCTGTAATCACTAACCTTTCTTTTCTTACTAAAAGGCATTGTTAAATTAAATGATGCATTATTAATAAGCATTCTTGAAAATGGAACCTAGGAAAGTTAATGCACTTTATATTCTATTACAAAGAATAAGCTGCACTGAATTTCTTTGTCCACCTGTTCTGGTACGACAGTGCTTCCCTTTATTGTTCACATGGCTGATTATTTTAGCCTAATTTTTTGCTGTCTGTTTGCTTATTCTTTTGCAAATATGCACACGTAGGCAAAGGAATTCAAGACCAGGTTGGATGGAGCCTTGAGTAACCTGGTCTATTTTTATTTCATAAACATATCCAGTAGGTATCTTTAGTTTTCAATTCAAACATTAAAACACAATAATCAAGAAAGATTATCATATCCAAAGATACTTTCCCAATCCTCTTTGTTTTTGGGGGTGGGGAGTGTACTTTGAGGAAGGAATGTTGTGTAAACTTTTCAAGTTCTTCAGTATTACCTGACTCTTTTAAAGCCACTGCTGGAGCTTTGTGGTGCCAAGCCAGAGGGATCTTTGGCTATTTGAAATCATTTTCTCAAAGTTTGGACACAAGTGATTTATCATCAAATCAATGCTTTAATATGGTAGTGGTTAGAGAATGTCACATGTGTAAATCCGTTATGAGTTTTGCATTTACTATCTTCTTTTTATGTTATGAAAACATTGGCATGCATGCTTTTAGGTCAGTTTCTTTCCAAAGAGGAATAACGTCTCTCTAGTGAGCTGGTAATGAAAAGAGAACTTCTTGGAACATTAACAATTTATGCAGCCTCATGGGAATTTATTTTGTATTTTGTAGACCTATCTGGGCAAATAAAGTAATTGCTCACCGTGGCAAATGTCTCCTGAATTCCACAGCTCTCAGGAGCTACCAGTTTTTCATCTCAGGTGGGTAACTGTCCTAAGTTTTGAAAAGTCTGCTTACCTGGACTTTAACTTAAGTGTTCAGTTCTCATTTTCCAGAATATATATTGTATAATATATACTATAGCTTGCATCTTGTGGACACATTTAATGGCCATTGCACACAAACAGGAGATCCAAGGTATTGTAAGATAAAGCAGCATGCTGATGCTTTTGGGGAGATAGAGATGAAAAGCGTTTTAAAAAATCCTGAAATAGAAAACAGAATAAAAGAGAAAAAGTTGTTTGCAAGGCTTTTGTTGTGTTAAAGAACACAAAGCTGGTGTTTGAAAAACCCACATATGCTTGGACAGCATTGAGACTGTTCTTGTGCATGGATTTTTGAAATGGTACCAAAGGAAATGTTACATTGCTAAAACATGATAAAAACCATTTTTCTGTTTAACTGTTCAGTGGAACCTAAGATATGTTGCTGTACTCCTTGACTCCTTTCTCTAAGATAAACTTCTGAATCCACATTATGAAGATTGTCTTCCAGAAACATAAATAGAGCAGTACTTAGTGGTAAAGTGGATGATGTGGTGATTCACCCTTCTCTTTAGAGCTGTGGCTGGAGGTAATGGAAAATCCAGGTGTGTGGGTACCGTGGGAGGCTAATGGTGCCAGAAAAATCTGGAGCAGATTTGCTGGAAGTTTTGTAGGCACTCCAAAACCACTGCTGTAATCTAGTCCCTGGCTTTGTTGACTGCCTAGTGGTGAGTCTGATTTGGAGGCATTAGACCTCAACAGGTCACTAAATAACTCCATTTCTGGGGCAAGCTGTTAGGAATCTGTCTCTGTACTAAGGTTTATATTCGAAATTAACTTACTTACTGGTGTCCAGGATGATACATGTCTGATTTCTAAATAAGCCTTTTCACATGCTTGTGTAATGTCTAGCAGCACTAAGAGGTATTATCCATGAGCAAACACCAAGGAACAGACTGGTGCATTTGTTTTAGGCTCTAGTTTGGAAACATTTTTCTCCACACCATGAACTCTGGAGCTGAAGAGAAATTTTCTGTTTTGACCAGAAGACATTGTTTCATTTCAAACAAACAAGCAAATCTTGGCACAACTGCAGCCATTCATTTTTTTAAGGCAGAATATCAGATCAAAACAAGAGAAGGTATCATGCCAGGTTCCCTCACCCCAGAAAACTTACAGTAGACTGTGGGTGAATGCTAATATTCCCTGAGAGTTGGATATTCCAGTACAAAAGCCGGCCTCTTCCTATTCTAAAAACAAATTTAAGTCCTTAAACCTCCCTTTCCTGAGTACTCTAAACAAAATGATCTCAGTTTTGAGAATATAAGTGGTCATAGGCTTAATAGATTTTAAAAGTCTCAACTTGGCTTTACTGTAACATCTCAGATGTTTGTGTAAGGCAGGAAAGCTGTTTATCTTTCCATCTCATCATGAGCATCCCTGTATTATATCTAGCAGCATTTTGCTCTAGATGTCCAGCTGTGTAAATTTGTTGCTTGAAAGAAAAAACTTCGTTGAGCTTTTGAAAAGTAAATGACATGATTGATGTAGCACTAATCTTTTCAACTTCTATCAATCAATTCCTTTGATTAAATGACAAATAATTTTCTTTTGTACTAAGCTATACATAGAGCTTCCATTTTGTACTTCCATATTTTCTTTTGGAATCCTTTGGTGCAATGATTAAAGACATGCTTTTGAGTGTTTTTGATGCCTTTTGACACCTTTTTCCTGTTTCCTCTAGCTGTGCTATGCAGTGCAATCTGTCAAGGATAAATATTTGTTTAGAATAATAGTGGATTTTCTATACATTATTCTGTACACAGTATAAAATACATATGCAATTTAAAGAAATCTTGAGGGGCAATGCCATTTACAATTCCATGAAACATGTTGCTCAAGTGAAAATTGTCCCAGATGCTTACATTTGCCTTGCTAAATAAAAATTAAAAGAGTTGCTAGGCAAGATTTTCCAACTTAAAAAGCTCAGCAGAAATGGAAAGTGAGAAGTTAAAAGGGAGCAAACCTCTCTGGAGAGCTTGTCCAGACAGAAAGTGGGTGATTGCATCCTCTCAAGAAGGAGTCTCAATATCATAGTATATTTTGGATTGAAAAGGACATGTAAGGTTCATCTAGTCCAGCCCCCTTTGCTCCTTTATCTCTTGGCTGTTCTCAGCCTTCTTGCCCCAAGGTAAGAATGAAAATATAAACCAAGCATTGGAACCCAAAGTGATGTTTTTCAATTTAGGGGGAAAAAAAGGGACTTTGTGCATAGAAAATGGCCAGGAATATAAAGCACTAGCCATGTGCGCTTGAAAGACACTAATGAAAGGCTCTGCTAAATCCTCCCCAGGTGGAAGAAATGCACAGGGTGCAGGCGTGCTTTTTGAATGACAGGGGAAACCCCATATTATCAATCAGAAACCTATGGCCTATTGCATTGCAGTGTTCCATGCACATATGTTTCATGTTTAGGTGGCTCAGAAGTCCCATTTTCAGCTGGAGAACACTGGATTCTTTTGTGAAAATGCTTTTGCCTGAGATGTTTTATGAAAAAACCCACAGCGTAATCATGGGCACAGCCTTTGGAAGAAAGTGAGAGTATAGGCCGAGTCTTTGCTTCACAACCCGGTTTGGAATGCAGATATGGTGTGGGATTGTGTTGTTGGTTGTAGTCCTTGATCATGGTTTGTTTGAAACCTTACAGACTGGCTTTCTCAGGTTCAACAGCTGCACAGATGGAGAGATGGCCTCCCATCCTCACATCTGTGTAGCTAAGCTGGGCAAAAGGAGAGGAAAATGTCTCTTTCTGCTGTGAAATAAAGCCAGGAGCTGACAGTGCCAACCCAGAGCTCCACAGAAGGCTCTGTGGGAAGAGCACCTGATGTTGTCGGGCGAGGCTGTGTGTTCAGCCCTGAGCCCTGGACAGATGGGATTGGTCTGGGTGCATCAGCCTGCTTGGTGCTGGCTCTTGCACCATTCTGGCCATCCTGGTCCAGCACTCACTGCTTGCCCAGCTTCCCTGTCACATGTCCTGTACATGTTCCTGACCCAGAAATGCTGGGAGAAGCACTGCCTATGGAATGGGATGCAGTGACACTCTGCGGTTCCCACTTGTTTGAACAGAGGTACAACCTCTGCCATGCGTGCAAAGTGTTTCCTTCACATCCCTCCAAACCCTGGAAGTTCACAGGGTGCGCTCTGCACTCCAGCATCCATTCGTGCATGCATGGAGTGAAATGCCTTTCCTGGCATTCCTACCCAAACTTCTATGGGGTTGAGATCGAATGTTCAGCTAGGAAAGTTTTGTCCTCATCATTGAAGTCCAGTCATCAGCACTAAACATACTGAGGCCTTTTTCTCCGCCTCTCCACCTTTGCTGCCAGCGTTGGCTGACAGTGTGAGACTTCACTTGAAACAAACTCCTCTGTCTGCCTCCCTTCTTGCTGAGGAGGGAAAGCTCGTGCTAAAGTGTTCTTTGCCTGCTTTCCAGTCACAATGTCCGTAACCTCTTTCTGAAGCCTCCTCCTCTAAATGTCTGTCCATTTAGAGCAGTGCCTGCCCCTAGCTGTGTTTTATACACAGGGTCTCTATTTCTCCGGTGTTTGTGTTTTGGCCTGTGAGAGGACTGCACAGTGCAAGGACAATGGCAGAGGCAAAAGAGAAGAGGAAGTCATGTGGTTGCAAGCAAAGAATTCTAAGTTTATTGCTTTGCTTGAATCTGTCTTCTTAACCTTAAGAGGTCTAGTAGTTCTGACAATCAATACAGAGACTATTTCTATCAATAGGGTATAACAATCAATATAGATTATTTTACAGAATCACTAGAAGGACTATTTATAGGAAACTCTACAGAGCCTATTTCTATCAATACAGAGAGTATAACAATCAATACAGGGACTAATTCTAACAATCAATACAGAGAGTATAGCAATCAATACAGATTATTTATAAAAATCACTAAAGAGACTATTTAAAAGAATCAATACAGAGACTATTTCTAGCTATCAATATAGAGAACGTAACAAAAAATTCATATTATTTTTAGGAATTGCTATAGAGCTAATTGGTAAGAATCACTACAGAGAGTATAAAACATCCTAGACAGAGTATTTCTAACAATCAATACAGAGAGTATAAAAATTATACAGGTTGTTTATAAGAATCATTACACAGACTATATAATCAATAGAGAGACTATTTCTAGTAATCAATATGGAGACTAAACCAATACAGATTATTGCTGACAATCAATACAGAGACTATTTCTAACAGTCCGTACACAAAGGAAATACTTAACCTCTTAAGGCACAAAGTCCTTGGTGGAAGGAAGTAATTTCAAGGGGAATTGAACCAGCCTACTTGCAACTAACCCCAGATACCCTGCAGTTCTGCCCATGGAGATGGAAATGGCCCTGAGCAGCACAAAGGGCTTGGTCAGCAAGGCCACTCCTTTCCAGGCTTTCCCCAGGAGCCCCGGGTCAGTGTCTCCTTCTCCTGCGTCCTCTGCTGTGGCTCCCTTCCAACGCTGCCTGCAGAGCATGAGCAGCGTGGGGACGACCAAGCCGAACACTGCGCACGTGTGCCGCTGGATCTTCCTCTCCAGCTGCGATGCAGGCTGTGCCAGAGCCTCCCGGGGGCCTTCCAGGTCTGCAATTTCCTTCTCCAGGCGCAGCTGTTGCAGCTGAAGTGTCACCTGGCGCACCTTCATCCTCTGGAGGATTTCCTCCCTGTCCTCGGGAACAATTCCATTCCTTTCAGAGGGCCCGAGCGGCTGGTTGACGCCCACCACGGCCATCAGCACCAGGCACATCCAGAAGATTCCTTCGCTCATGGCTGATCCTTCCTTGAAAGAGAAAGAAAGGCGGAAAGAGCCCAGATTCAGACTGTATTGCCTCAGGAAGAGAAAGGAAAGCAGCTCGCCCCTGGAAGAAAAGCTCTGGCATCCTTGCTAGCCCTGCCAAAAGGCTGGAGGCCAGAGGTGCTCCTCAGGGCATGCCTGGTGCTGCAAGTTCCAGAGCCAGCTGCCCAAAGAGGCTCCAGGAGCACGTGGTGAGGAGGAAGGGGACGAAGGTGCGAGACACAGAGACAAAGCATGAACGGCCAGGTTTGAGGAGAGAGAAGTTCAGCTTTGCAGATGGCAGAAGAAACCAAGCCCGGCTCCCCAAGAAGGAGGAGGAGGAGAGGAAGGGCCCCCACGCTGGCTGCAAGCAGACAATGGAGACCTTGGCCAGATGTTCCCAAAAGAGCTGGGGAGAGGGAATGCATGGCCCTGCTTTCCAGCCGCTCCCACCACTTCTGACCCTGCCGGTGGCTTGAGCCAAGGCCTGATGAAATCCTGCTCAGCGTGGGCCGAGCCAGAGCTGGCAGCTGGGTCCTTGAAGGACTGCATGTCAGCTCAAGGCCCCCTTGCTCTTCCAAAGCCCTTCCCTTGGCAGCCTTGGGCAGGGCATTCATCCACCCGCCCTCCCTCCTTCCCACAGACCTGCTCTGCCCACTGCGCGGGCACAGCGTCCCTTCTCCGTGTGCGTCCTCAGCTGCGATCCCCAGCTGGGTCAGTGGGCTCTGCCCTGAGCTGTCAGCGCCTCGCAGGCTGCAGGGCTGCAGCTGCCCCTGCTCAGCCACCCCACGGCACTGCCACCAGCAGCAGCAGCAGCAGCAGCAGGAGTTGCCTCTCAGCTGTTGGAGCACCTGCACTGCAGCCCCTCCCTCCCGCTGGCACCAACGTTCTCTCGCTGCCTTGGGACAGCCCTCGAGTTCATTTGTGGGGTCACAGAGCCATGGATTCCTCGAGTCATGGAATCCTGGGGCCCTCAGGAGCCACAGGTTCTGGCGCCCACCTCGGATGTGAAGAGAACGGAGTGAAATGAGGTTCCGGGGGAGGTTCTGCACTTCAGGAATGGTCTGGATAGGTTCAGTCAAGTGGTTGTCTCTTGTCCATTTGGATGTGGGCTTCTCTTATTCAATCCTGCAGATTCTTGCTCCTTGATTCTTTCCCTTGGGGAAACATACTCCAAGCATCGTCTCAAGTGTCAGCAGTGCCACACCCGTGTGCCTGTCCCACAGCCCACCGAAGGCAGCGGTGGAACTGGCTTTCAATTTGAGGGAGTATTGGAACATCCTCCATTTCTTTCTCCCGATTTAAATGGATGGTTCCCATTTCTCGGTTATGCTGCAATGCTCAGGTATCCAGAGTTCTCACCCAGAAGCCTGTGACGTATTCCTGTGCATTTGTTCCATGCACATATGTTTATATTGAGGTGGCTCAGAAGTCCCATTTTCAGCTGGAGAACACTGGACTCTTTTGTGAAAGTGCTTTTGCCTGAGATGTTTTATGAAAAAAACCACAGTGTAATCATGGGCACAGCCTTTGGAACAAACTGCAGGTACTTGGTTTAAAACTGATTTCTTCGAGGCGTCCCAGTAAAAATACAAATTAATAATATGTATGAATAAATAATTTGCACAGGTTATGCCGCAAATAAAAATATCTAAATTACGTTTATTCTAAGATTAAAAGATATTGAGGTGCTAAAGATACTTTTTTTGGCGAAAGAAGTATTTGCCTTTTTTCCTTTGTGCATGACTGACATGGCTAAGAAGTTAAATACGCTGTCTCATGGGGAATAAATTCCTGCCGTTGGAGCAGGTGCTGACTTTTCAACACGATTTCAGAAACATTCAAAACCCTCCTGTTCTCCCTCATGAAATGTTATTTTCATGTGACTTATTTTCAGTTATTCTTACTTTTTTTTCATCTTTGTTAATGCCTAAGAAATTATGTACCAGAAGAGAAGAAATGGCTTCTTCCTTACTATGCAATGTATTGAGGAGCCCTGAAGGATTAGGGAAGTTTTAGAGCTCACTTTTTGTCATTAATTTTCTTTTGCACTAGGGGTAAATTCAAGGACTTGACATCTAAGGCAGTGCTACCCAAACTAGTAGAGAGATGAGTGTTGGAAAGGAGAGAAGTTTCATGGTTTGAAATCCTTGAACTCGGTATCCAATTGGATTCAACAGCTCCCATTGTCAGAAGCTTTATATGTGCTCAAGATTAGTATCCCATTTCTTCATTTTGTTTGGAACAATGCACATTTGATGACTTCCAGTAGGACATGGAACCAAAACAATGGAATTATAAAAACTGTATGTAAGACGTCTGTACAATCACATGTGGGAAACAGAATCCATACTTTTCCAGTCTTAGATTTTTCGGAAGTTGGCTTATAAGTTTTATTTGGACTGATGTCAAACTGTGGAATCTTTTGACATCTGTGTGTTTTAGACACTGATTTCTAGTGGCTTTGTAATGTTTTTCAGCAGTTGAAAGTGAATTAGAATAGCAACTAGAAGGAAATTGCCTCTGTTTTCCAGCTTTGTCTCCAGTCTGTGTTTGTAATGGTTGCTGTAGATTTCAAGACTGTGCAGTTAGAATTTTTATTATTCAGTGGTCTTTCAAGGATTTACATTTAGAGATTAATGTGGTGGTCTTTTTTTCACTGTTTGGTATTTGACTCTTATGAATAATCTAATTAAATCTTCTATATTTGTTCTTTGTGTTGGATTAGAGGAGCTCATTCATTCAAGGTTTTTTTTTTGGTTTTGTTTGTTTACCAAATTGTAATAAAACTGTACAGACACATGGTACTGCAATGTTTTAGCAAGTTACATCCCATCATATATAGAAATTGTGTAACAAACAATTAAATTGTAGCAAAAGGTTCTGCAGAATTACAGTTGAGTAAGGTAGGCACTCAAAATTTAGAAATACAGATTTGCTAATGTTGGAAAGCCTTCAATTGATATTTCCAACAGATTCTCTGGAAATGAGATCTAGATTTAATTTTTTTGAAGGAACCACTGTCAAAATTTCAATTTTATGAAGAAAATTTGTGATTTTATTCTGATGCTTTTGCGGAAAAAATTATTATTGCAATAGTTTATTTATTTAAAAATATAATTTATCATACAATTGATATCAGGACCTGTCTCACATTTTTTCTCTTATTTTCTCCCTTCCAATAGCTGCTCCCTAACCTCTATCTCAGGTGACAGAAAAAATGTTCTGTTCAACTGCCATTAATGAGCTCTCTGTCACTAGATTTTATCCACATATCTTTCTTTTTTTTAAATATTTTTCTTTCTTTCTTTTCTTGTGTATTTCATGTCTTTTTTTCTCCACATGATTGCCTTTATGAATCTTTTTCATTTTTGAGTGACTGTTAGGAATTGTTGTCTGCCATCAGTCAAAATCTCACTTTAAATATTTAAAAACCACAAAACACTTCTGATGTTAAGTATTGTGAACTATTAATTAAAAGTAAATCTATACGTTGCTCATATTATTGCTTTGTAATAAATGAAGAAGTTGCTCCTTCATTATGTGAAGAACAGCAGGTAAATTCAGTATATTACCCTCTTCAAAGGCAAATGAAGGCTAAAATCCACCAAAAAAATTTGGGAAGCTGTGTACCAGGTTAATTTGTGTCAAAGCATGACAACTGAGACACATCATCTTGTAGGAGGTCTTGCACATCTTCTTTTGGAAATTTATAGACCCTATGGAGGTGTTTTTGAGATTGGAATGAGGGAAGAAACAGGCATAAAAATCAAACATTTTTAGCAGTTCCCAGTATATTGCTCTTGTCACTACTCGTTTTATTTATGAGCCTATTGGACCCAAATACATACTCACTCTTACCTGTGACAAACTGACAAGTGGGATATAAAAATGAAAAGTTTTTTCCCTTAGCTGGTGGCTAAGGAATCATTGATCTTCCCAAAACCAACATTAATCTTGGAAAGGCAGCAAGAGGCTTATAGGTCTTCCATGGAGTTTGAAAGTGGTAAATTGAAAAACAAACAAAAAAAGACTCTTTTCTCTGTATTCCTTATTGTTGGGAATACTTTATGACACTTATATTATAAGTTGGTTATAACTGATATTTCATTAAAGTTTTGTGCTTGGATCATAACTACACACTCTTTAAAATAATTAACTTAGGTAGTACTCTATAATATAATTGGTTAGAAAGCTAAAATTCCTTTGTTGCCTGTGTCATTAATAGAAACTCTCAGGTGATGAACTCTTAGACAATCCTCTGAAATACTCCGTACAACAATCTCTAGTGAGAAATTCCAAAATAGCAACAGACAGTATCTTATTTTCTTAGCAGGTCAGGTAATTTAAAAGAGCACAAATGTACATGGAAGCAATTATTTTTAGCTTTCTGAAATCAAAAAAGCAGGGCTTGGGAGCATGATATGCAGACTTTTGGGGGAGTAGGTTGTGTATTTTGATTGCCTTGTCATCTAAATTCTTCTTCTGCATTTCCCCATCCTCAGTTCTGCAGGAAAATTTTATGTAACCTGTGATGGCTTTTTTTGTTTTTATGAAGAAGGACCTGGATTGGTAAAACTGAATTTGGATTCCAGCTAGGACACAGTCTTTTTGAAGAAAATGTTAGTACTTTAAATTTTATTAAATGAGTTTGTACACGGTTGATAATTCCATATTACACGATAAACACACAGACCTTGCTTTTAGCTCAAAACTCCCCTAGAACCTGGCAGCAGCAAATGCAAGAATTTTGTATCTTCTTGCCTCTACAATTAAAACAAGCCCCCTCTCCCAGCCCCCCCAGTCTATCACATGGGCATAAACAGACTCTTCAGTTTAGCAACTTTCTTTCTCTCTAATTAGTAAAATGTGTAGGAAGAAACAACTTGTTATGCAACTTGAGAACAACTTCTAAACTCTCATGTTTTTCTCTGACAGATCAATGAAATGTCTGACTGCAATGTATCTGTTATTTTCTGTCCCCTAATACTTGGGATAGCTCATGCCAGTGCATATAAAAGGGATTTTAGACCAAATAGCTGTGCTCTTTCATCATTCTGGAGGCATCCCCCACCCATCTCACAGGCTATCATCATTGTTACAACACATGAGCAGCTCCTGAATAGAACATGGACATGCTAGCTGTGTGTCAGAAGAGTGGAAAACACCTGAGAGTGAATAAAATGTCTTTCACTGTCCCTCTTTGGCCTTGCTTTTTGGAAATATGTCCATTTGATTGTAGCTTTACCTCCATTGCTGAAGTCTTGCCAATCTTTAATAAATGTCTTTTTTGTAATATACTTTTATGTTCTGAAATTCACCATTGACTAAGACTTGGCTATCTTTATTTTTGAGTATCAGTTCAGAATGGGATTTGGTTTTCTTTATGTGGTAGGCCTTGATTCAAAGGGAGGGAGTGTCTCAACTTGAAGCTGAGATACATCGAGGTTCTGTGCTTGTTAATTAAAGGGAACCAAAGCCTGAACCATTCCTGAGTTTAGTTTTGCAAATGGTATCAAGTAGTTTTTGGAGAAGTTCAAGTTCCCCAATTTATCCTGTTTTAAAGGGAGGGAAAGCAGACATAGAATCCCATTGCTCTCTACAACTATGTGAAGGGAGGTTGTAGCAAGGTGAAGCCTGGTCACCTCTCCCAGGTAACAAGGAACAGGACAGGAGGAAACGGCCTCAAGTTGTGCCAGAGAAGGCTAAAATTGGATGTTAGGAACAATTTCCCCACTGAAAAAGTGGTCAGGCAGTGGAATGGGCTGCCCAGGGAGATGGTGAAGTCACTGTCCCTGGAGGGATTTGGAATGTGCATAGATGTGACACTTAGGGACGTGGTTTAGTGGGATTTGGCAGTGCTGGGGTAATGATTGGGTTCAATAATGTTAGAGGAGTTTTCCAACCTTTTTTTTCACATTTGAATTTTCCATTTTCCTCATCTCTCAGACTATTCTGGTGAATAAATTGTACCCTACAATGAGTTCAAATTAAGAGTTTAAATTGAAATAATTCACTGTTTGCATGATTATACAAAAAATTATATCTGAAACAATGTGTATAATATATGTCGTAAGGTACCGAGTCATCTAATCCTAATTATGAATGTAATATATTTAGCTATACAGTAATGGCATGATTGGATAAAGAAAGAAAGTTTATAATTATAGCGTGCTTTTCCATGATGTACAGAGGCTCCAATATAACTCTGGAAATGTACATATTAATAGTTTCCATTGTTCATCCATGAACAAAATATTTTGATGCCAGGGGAATTAAATTCTTTTGACTTACTAATTTGGAGGAAAATTTCGAGAGTTGATAGCATTTTCTTTTGATTATGAAGCACATATTACATTCCAAATGTGAACTGTGACTTCTATAGGGAAAGAAAGATGAAGAGATCAGTTTTGTACGGCTGGAAATTTACTTGATACTAAAACTTAATGGATGAAGACATTTATAACAGTATGATTTCACATCTTTTATTCATGTACAATTTTACCAAAGTATTCCCATCAGCCTGCTATTTTCATTTCCCATATATTTACATATACTTTCTCAGATAGTATAAAACCCTGTGGAAAAAAGATTGCTAAATTATTTTTTTGAGAGAAAGAAAATGAAAGTGAAAGAAAAGAGTGCTAGAAGCTATGCTCTGGTATAAAATATCAAAGAAATTAAAAGCTGGGGAGACTGCTAGATTTTGGCTCTATATTTTTTATGTGTTTCAGGTCACTTATCTGAGAGCACCTTTGATTCTCAGTTGCACTAAGGGCAGGACCTCTCTCCATATACCTCATAATGGGCACATAGATTCCTATTTCTAAATATTTGAATATTTTGCACTCTTAGGACTATCTGTTAATTAATAGACTGTACAACAAGGGCAAACCATCACATCATTGGTCAAAGGAAAAGAATCAATTACATATTCTGTGCTGCGAAAGGCCGTTCATGGTGTTCTTTTGAATGGGAAGAGAGGCAAAGTTAATTTACTGAATAATATGCTACAAGTGTGAGAGAACAGAACCAATCATTAAAATGAATTGCATTCACATGGTCACTCTGAGTGCCTGAGGTACAGGAGAGGGCAGAGCTTTACAGCAGTTATCTGTCATTGTGCAGAGACACAAAGGTACCTGACACAGAGCAACAATAACAGTGAGTGATCTTTGCCTTGAGGCAGACAAGCACCTGCATGTCCATCACCTGGTGACTTCTGGTGGGGCTCAGAAAGAGCACTGGAAATGATTTTCTTCTCAGAAATGAAATGCTTCTTTCCATAGTCTGCAATGAACATCCTAAGGCACTGCTTGGAGAAGAAGGAGGTGTGCAGTTCTGAGGTGCCAAATAAATGTTGGACCAGGGTTACTTTGAGTTTTATAAATAACTGGTGAAAGACATAGGTGTTGGAAAGGAAGTTTGGTGTAATTAACAGATTAGCAAATGTCTGTATTCAAAAAAGGAGGATGTTCTGTGGGAAAGGTTTGTTTTTTACAACTATTTTTATACCCTGGGAAGGAGGTGGAGATGGGTGGAACAAAGTTCTTATATTAAAACAGACCTGCAATTCTGTAATAAAAGCGTGATCCTTTTGGTCCAGATATTCTCAGCAGAAAGAGTGGAGAAAAGGAGGAAACAGCTCAGTGCGCAAATATGAAACAAACCTGGGTCAGACACCCTTTCCAGTGACAATCATGAATGGAACATGCACACCATGATGATCCTTTCTTACTTTTAGCTTTTAGTTTGAGTATCTCTTGTGCACCACCTTTGACTTTTTGAGGAACAAAAGAGAATCTAATTATCGATGAACCTAAAATACTGTTCTGGAATTAGAGAAAGCTCAGTGTGTTACAGTGTTAACCACTCTGAAATTGTTCAGTTATATATAAACCACACAACATAATAAGTGTGAGTTTTCATAACACATATCAATTATCACTTCCTGGGCTGTGGCTGGAATTTTAGATGAGTATAGCTGGTTATTTTTAAACTGTAATTGTCTATTTTGGAATATTGTAAATCACGATTTTCAAGGGGGGAAAAAAAAGAGCTTTTTAATGGATGAATTGCAAAACTTTTCCAGCTCCACCTGTGTTTCTTGGATGTTTTGGAAACAAATTTATAATAATGAGATGAATATTTGAGATAGTATATGTTGGAATTCACCAGTTACATGGCAGTGAGATCCAGAGAAGACAAAACAGCCCACTAAGGTGACTTAGGGTGAGTCTGGAAGACAAAAGAGTTTGGCTGCCTCACTGGGTGATAGTTCTGTTCTCGTCACAGATGAGTTACTAAAGTAACCTTGAGCTTATTGATGTTCTTTAAATGGTCCAGGTCATTAGAGCTCAGCTGGTAGTCCCACTGTTTTTTACATCAAGTGCATTTGCTTGCTTGTATAAATAGAAATTTTTTAAGGTAGATTTTAAGGCATTTATTTGTGGCCCGTTTTTTTCACATGGTCATTTTCCAGGCATGCTACTCACAAATTGGTACAAAGATAGGTCAGGTTTTGGCCTAACTAAACATGAGAGATTCTTTTACTAAGAATTTAAAAAGAACAAAGTCTTTAAAAACTGCAGGAAAACATTACATGATATCATAATTTAAAAGGACATGAGAAGTTAATAATAATGATTTCATTGTCGCATTCTGTGGGACTTCTATTGCAAAAGTTTATGTTAAGCATTTCTAAGAAATTCATGGAATGAACTTCCCTAGTTTGTCTTGGCTTTCTGTAATATTTTTGCAGGAGATTTAGACAGTAATCAAATCCAGATCTACTTTGTTTCAGAGAAAATAGCAATTTCTCTTCTAAACAAAGCTAATGGTTTTGAGATATTATTTTCATAGCTGTAATGACATCTAATCATGGGCCAGGCATTGTGTCACATGCTGTACAGGCAGAACAAAGTCTTAATTCCTAAAAACAGAGAACCTGAGGGCTGGTGGAAGAGAAACCCATATAAGCAGGCTTATGTTTTGGTTTAACCCCAGCCAGCAGCCCAGCCCAGCCCCACAGAGCCACTCGCTCACTCCCACACCAGTGGCATCGGGGAGAGAGTGGGAAGGGTAAAAGCTACAAAACTCATGGGCTGAGATAAGGACAGTTTAATAAAGAAAGCAACAGCCACACACACAACCAAAGCAAAACAAGGCATTAATTCCCTGCTTCCCAAGGGCAAGCAGGTGTTCAGCCTTCTCCAGGAGAGCAGGACCCCACCACAGGTAATGGTTACTTAGGAAGATAAGCACCATCACCCCAAATGTCCCCATTTTCCTCCCTCTTCCCCCCACTTCATAAACTGAGCGTGATGTTCCATAGTCTGGATGTCTCCTTTGGTCAGTTGGGGTCACCTGTCCTGGCCGTGTCTCCTCCCACCCTCCCAGGCACCCCCAACTCCCTCACCAGCATGGCTTTTCAAAAAGCAGAGAAGGCCTTCGCTCTGTGCAAGCCCTGCTCAGCAATAACAGAAACACCTCTGTGTTATCAACCCTGTGTTCAGCACAGCCCCAAACCAGCCACTGCAAAGAAAATTAACTCTACCCCAGCCAAAACCAATGCAGCCTAATATTACTAGGCAAGTGCAGGGATTAGAGAAGGAGAGCAGATGAGAGACCTTTCTGTGTTACATGGTGGAAGCAAAAAGGTGGGAGAAAGGAAAGAAGGTGAGCGGAAGCAAAGGAACCAGTGAATACATTTATTCATGTTGAGAAGAAACAGGAAGGCTCCTTTCCAGGATAAGGGGAAGGTGCATTTGAAGAGGTGGTTTTAGAAGGGACCTTATGGATGTGGAGTCTGATTAAATTGGGTGAAGTAGAATGACTCTATTCAGCTAGCCTGAGGAACAACCACATGGTGACATTTGGTAGAGGCAGGGATGCTGAACCTTGCTGAGTACAGGGTATGATAACCTGTACCTGCTCTCTCCAGGCTCTTCTGGCTTCCTGATAGCTTGAAGTATGAGTTTTATGGGCCACCACAATCTGCCCAGCTCATGGAAACTCTTTCCTGTAAAGAGGAAGAATGATGGAGAGAGCTGAGTATGTAGTCACTGAGAGCAATTCACAAGAAGAAGAAAGAATAAGAGATATTGAGTTTCAAAAAACATAGAAAGGAGAAATGGAAGAGGAATTAAAAACTGAACATGACACTAAATTGTATGGAAAGCTACAGTCTGATGCCTCAGCATGCAGAAAGGGGAAATTGCTGCAAATTATGAATTAAATGAGATAATAATGCATATCAACTAATGAGCTTGATAAAGATGGCTGAATTTATTTTAGAAATTTTTTTTTAAGTAAGTGATCAGATCTGAAATGTGCAGCTTTGTTTAGTCAGTTATTTTATACAGATATCTTCTAGATAGCACAGGTGTGAATTCCTTTTCTTGCTCTTTTTTTCCCCCCCTTTTAGTTACAGAGCTGATTACAAAGGCTTTTGAAAAGTTGGCTTCCTCAACAAAATATTTCAAGCTCATTGTAATCCTTTTGAATACAAGATTAATTGTTTTCCTGCAGTAAGATATTATATTGAATATACTTGAATTCTGATAGCTTACTGCATGGCTTGCTTGTGAATGTTTACAAGTAACTGATTTTTTCTTCTACAAGTTCATACATAATGAAGTAGTTGTGATTTCTTTGGGTTTCTAGAGATGGAAATCGGCCTGTTTGCATGAACTGGGCCCAAGACGCTCTGCAGCCGAAGAGCAAAATCAGCAGTTATTGTGGGGAAAAGGTACTCAGTAGCTGAGTGTTTGAATTCAGCTGGACAAGTGGAAACACACTACGTGGGGTATGAAGCAAATTTAAGAGTATTAATTTCTATTTTGCCCAATG
Organism: Corvus hawaiiensis; assembly: GCF_020740725.1. Taxonomy (NCBI): domain Eukaryota; kingdom Metazoa; phylum Chordata; class Aves; order Passeriformes; family Corvidae; genus Corvus; species Corvus hawaiiensis. The sequence continues at coordinate 56,627,664 of NC_063218.1, read as the reverse complement.
GCAACTTCCTAAATCTATCCATGTATCGTGTGAGTTACGCTGATAGTAATCCTTTCAGTAGGAAAATCAAGCTACTCTTGTAAAGTCCAAGCGTTGTCTAGTCCAGCCATCACTTTTCCTTTCTCTCTTGGCTGTTCTCAGCCTTTACTGCCCCAAGGTAAGGAAAACAAATACCAAAACATCAGAATAATGGTGATTCTCTTTTTATCTAGTGAAAAAAGGGTTCCTGTCCATTTATCCATGGACAATGGCCAAGAATATAAATAACTAGCCATGCTATCATGGAACACTCAGATGAAATGGCCTGAAGACACAGACCTGCTCTGCTACATCCTCCCCAGAGAGCAGAAATTTGCAGAGGTGGTTTTGAAGGACACAACAAGCCCTGTAAACTACTGCTGCAAGTCTCATCAAGAAGGCTTTTCTTTATAACCATAGTTCCCTTTTGATTAAACACCTCCTTGTCTTGCATAGGCCTTAATAGGACTTTCATAAGGATCTTCTCCATAAGATCTACTCTCAGAGAGGTGAGGTCTGTATTTCTCCAGGTATTTCTTTCTTCCCTTGGTAAAATAGGAGTTTCTGGCCTGTCTTGCTTGATTTCTTATTGTACCAGAATGGAGAGTTCTTTTGCTCCTGAGAAAAGTGGTCCTGCCAGCTCTGGTCAGTTCTGCTATCTCTAAGGAGAGTTTCCCAGGAGATCTCATCCATTCATTCTTTAAAAAACTAGAAGCTCACTCTTCTGAAATTCAGGGTCCTGACTTTGTTCTTTGCCAGACCCATGTTCCTCGAGATGAGGAACTCAGCCAGGGAATGGTCACTACAGCCCAGACTGCCTCCAGTCCTCATTTCTCGGATGAGCTTATCCATACCACCGGCACCAGGTCCAGTAATAGTCCTACTCTGGCTTGTCTCACATGTGGACCTGACAGTTTTTCTTTTTGTTCTCCTGGACAGCTGTATTTCTTTCCCTGGAGACATCTGGGTGGTTGAAATCCCACTGCAGGATTAGAGCTTGGGAGTGTGATGTCTCCTGTAGCTGAAGCAAGGCCTCATCGACAGCTTCCCCAGGTCAGGTGGCCTGTAGTGGACCCCAGGCACAAGGTGTGCTGTGCCTGCTCCTTCATTTTCACCCACAGGCTCTCAGCCTGTTTGTGGCTGCTCTGCACAGTCTATCCATTCCATAACACCAACTGCAACACCTCCACCCCTCCTTCCCAGCCTCTCTTAAAAACACCAGGTTCAGAAGCAGAGTGTCATTTCAGCAGCTTCCAAAACAAGATTATGTAAATACACGGTAATGAGTTCACACCAGGCGACAGAGAATTCAATGTTGCTTTTTTCCCTTGATCATATGCATTGTCTAAATTTGAACTCCAGATTTGTTGTTGGGTTGACACGCTCTTGACAAACAAATATTGGGACTTAATGAGCAAGCACGGAGTGTATAATATCATAGGAGAAACAACACACAAGTATCAAAATTACTCTAATGGACAGTGAAGTCTTTGCAGCATAAATGTAATATCCTACACAAAGAGTCTCTGTAGGTAGCAGGATAATGCTCTTGGATGGTCTAACAGTTTCTCCTCCTCAGGGATACCTTGTAAAAGAATCTTTGAAATGTTTGTATCAACCTATTTTCATATCCCTTGTCTGCTTTAGATGGTTCTTTTCAGTTTAGTTAAATGAATTTCACTTTTGACATATACTCTGAAGTATAGTTCTACTCCATAAAAATGACACTATTGAGTCCGATATTTACTTTACTTCAGCAACTAAATGTCAAGTATATTTACTGCTGAAAGTGTTGCTTGATAAATCCCGTATCTGAAAACTCAGGCTAGATTGTAAGTGCTGCGTGGTTTTTGTTCTTTTTTTTATCCATTTTTACTGATGCAGGAAGAGTTCTGCAAGAGAAGTTATGCTGCTGGATTTGCAGAAGTACAGCTGACCAGAACTCATTGGATAAGTGTTCTGGTGATGTCCCAAGAGGGCAAAAAAATCAACTTTCTTGCCCTCATCTGGGAAAAAATATAATATAGTATAATATAGTACAATATAGTACAATAGAATAGAATATAGGGTGCTGAAGCTGTCTGGCCACAAATTTGCTGCTGATGGTGCTTGCCTTGCCTTGGTTAAAGAATGAAACTAATCATAATAATTAGTCACCTTTGCGGAAATGATACGTTCAAAGAAACATTTCTAAGCAAGCTGCATCTGCTAATAATTAAAACAAAATATTTTCCTTAACAGTTATTATGATGTGTTGTAATAAGAACAGATGTTTTTTAATGAACATACTGTGTTTTAAAGTGTTGGAAAACAAAGCCATGCAACAACTATTTGTACTTGAATGTTTTTTAAAAGGCTATGCTCACTGGAATCTTATAGCATACATCCTACTGACATGGATGAGTTTTGTTTGACTGAGCTGCACTGTTTGTGGTTTCCCAGATTTTACTTCATTTCTCATCAACAAAGCCTGATTTTTTAAGAATCTGCAATCTGGGCACTCTTGATTATTTATCTTCCTACGTTTTAAAAGACTGTGTCATTATAGAGCAACTGCTGCCTTGCCAATGTCAATCTGAATATTAGACTGGGATCTTTTTCAGAGGGTATGACATTTTAGTGCCTTATTCTCCGTCAGATTCTTTTGGTTCTTTGTACAATGAAATGTTCCTTTAAATTCATTAACTTTGTTAGAGATAGTCTATCTGTAAATGACTGGATTTTAAAAAAGTGGTTCTTACCTAAGGAATAGTATATCTGAAACCTTGAAAGGTTCATCTGCAAGTAGGAAAACAAAGCTGCATGATGAAGTTTTAAATTAGCATCTTAATCTAAGATGCTTATCTTGCTGCTCTTCTGACAAAAACTGTGCCCTGAGGCCCCCCCAAGAAAATGGATTTCAGTGCATGGCTAATGGACATGCGGAAGTGGGATTTACTTTATCTGATAAACTTTCTGATTTCAGTGCTCCTCAGGTCAGGCTGGCTGTTGTGGGAGTGATCCTGGTGTCTCCAAAACCCACAAGTTGATGTATGTTTTTCCACAGATCTGGAAGTTGTGCTGAAAGGCAGGTTGAGTGTATCAGAAGCTGAACCTTGTAGAGAAAAATCAGGCTGCTTAGGTGAAGGTCTGTTTTGACCAAATAACCAGAAATATGGGAATGTATCTGAGGGTGGTTTTTTTTTTTTTTTAATTTGCTTTGGTTATTCAAGTAAAAAATTACAAATAGGTATTGATCTCTGAGTGATCTCTCGTGCAACTGGTTGTTTGATATTTTCTATATTTATCCTTGCTTGGGGTGCAAGGAAGAGATGGAAAGCATATTCAGCAACTTGTGCAGCTCAATATAATTTCTGGTCCCATATTCCCTATCCCCTAACCAAAAATCCTGAGAGAGCAGTTTGTGGTCTGGCCAGGTAATATAAGAAGCTATTCAAACAGAGGGTAGCAACTCTGACTGTGAACAATCCTGGGTGGATTTTACCATTTAAGTGAAATGTTCACACATAAATGGTGCTGGATCATTGCATATATTGCTTTAGGAATATCTAGAGCGATGTAACACTAGATGCTGTAAAGAAAGGAATACCTGAAGTATTTGGCAGCGTATTGCCTAATTTCTGGCTCTGTGTTCACTGGCTTTTTTGTGTTCCAAGAGGAAAGCGGCCCTTGAAGGGAAGGGGGTTGGGATGGAAAATGCTACTCAATGACACAGGAAATACCAAGTGGTAGCCAGACAGACATGAAATACTTCGATCCTGTCTTAGAAATTGTTGGATAAGATTTATATGACCTATAAAAAAATGAGACATTTTGTGTTAGAAATGGATACTGTTAGCCACAGAACTGGAGGGATCACCAAGGTCACTGTGGAGAGGAGAGGGCTTTTCAGAACAGAGCATTCTCCTCAATAGTGAGGTTTCAGCTGCTTCTTTCCCACACAACTGCTACTCCATTTTATTTTTTTTTCCACCATTCAGTCTTGAGTGATTGTTTTCAGCCAAACTGAGAAAGATGTTGCTGTTGAAAATATTCAGAGAGAGGCTGCAAAATCCTCACAGCAGCCGATTTATGTTGGACACTGAATCTTGTACTTGTAGGGGCTGAGTTCTGCCAGCACAGAAATGTGTTCTGAAAAGCCAGCATTTTGTGTAGTTTATGATCCTGGCCTTGCCTTTTCTAGGTAGGACTTTCTCATCTTGTTTCTGTTGACATTTATGAATTAAGAATGAGTATACTGCTAAAGGCATGTAATAAAATATACAAGAAATGCTCTGCAATGTGTCCAGTCAACATTTTTACAGAATCTGGAACCTTTGACATTTCACAGCTTTGCATCTCAGTTCATTAAAGATTAGAGTTCATTAGCACTTTTCACTTATTTAAAGCATGAAGGGGCATGAAAATGGAAATGCAGAGCAGACTGTGGATTGCTGTGATTATTCTTATATCTGTGGGAGCTCTTTCTCCCAGATTCAGTGTTGTTCACAGTAAAACAAAAGTGGTTTCTCTCCTATATGAGCTGCAAATTTCCTTCTGAATAAACATGTTAAAGACTTTATATGACTAGTATGGCTTTCTTTAACAATTTAGAATCATTAACGGCCTCTTTATTTACAGTGGTTTTTGGCCACACTTTGGGCTTGAACTTCACCCCCATGTTTGGATATTCTGGTGTATTCAGGGACTTTCCACAACAGTAACTTTTTTCTCTGCATTTAGTACGTGGAAATCTTAAAGATTTTTCTTTTAGAACAGGCTGTGAACAACTACAGGAAACCATTCCCCAGTTGCTCTATATTTCTTCCCATGCCTATCTTGTTGGAAGGAACCCATGATAAAGCCACTCTACACAATCACTGTGTGATTAGTAAGCATTTGAGTTTTGGATTCTCTACTTCTTTTTGGATGGTGTATGCACACAGATCTTTCTCTCAGTCTGCTATATGTAAACAATCTGGTTTTTCTCTGAATTATTTGGAATATTTTAAAGTGCTTACTGGAAAACTTTGTTCCCTTTATAGGCAGTACTTACAAACCCTAAGGCTTTCCCCATGATTTCTCACTGAGGGAAAACATGTACATAAGGCTTCATTACAAAATGTATTTTTATTTAATCTAAACAGGATCGGATTTAGAAGCCAGAGAATGGATGAATGAGGTTGCCCTATAATTGAAGCATGTGAAATTAATAAAATTATCTTTAACTATTTTCTTTCATGCCTTTCTCCATTTCTAATTTACTGTCAGTGTTGCTGAAATAAAGAGATTAAACTGTATATCCCATGTGAGGGATTATCTGATTTTCATACAGAAATATTTTTAGCTAAATATGGTGTAACTTTAATGGGAAAGTTCCTCAGAAATCAGGCAAATGGAAGCACACTTGTTTCTGTCATTCTTAAAATTAAATCAGCTTTAAGCAGATACCCAATTTTGTTTTTTTTAAGTCAGTGTGTCCAATGTTGCTTTTTGTACACTTAGAGAATTGCTTATTAAGGTTAAGAATGCAAATCCTGCTGTAATTTTAATTACTCCATATTGCAGCTCCTTCCCAGGAAACTTTACTGCAGTGAGTTGTGCTGCTTACAACATTAACCTACAATATGCACACAGTAAAATGATGCAGAGAGCAGGCATTACACCACCCATAGTTTTAATGCCACATAATAAATGACATTATGGGTCTCTTGCAGTTTAGGAGGAGAGCAGCCAGCTGTTTTACAGCACCAAATCCTGATCCCATTAAAACCACTGGGAGTCTTACATTGGCTTGGTTCATTCCAAGACCTGAATTGTGAACATTGGTAACCGTTCAACTACAGACCAATAGCAAAAGTATTTTCAGAATTAAAAAAACCCCAACAAACCCTAAACTTGTAAAATAATAACCCAACACCCAATAAAACACCACCCCCACCCTGCCCCCCCCAAAAGTCACCCCAAAAAATCCTTCGCTGCTTCAAAGCCAATTTAACAGATTAACAATCTTGTATTTAAGTTGTATTTAAGTTGTATTTAAGAGCTACCCATTTCCCCCTGCAAGCAAGGTGGGGATAACTTTATACGGGTAAAATACAGGCTCACCTAGTAAGCTAAGGAAAAGGTGGCATAAAGATTCTTTATGGCCTACACAGGTGAAGATCAAAGACTCTGCCTTAACAAAAGCTTGAAATAAACAGAAATTTAAACAAATGAGCAATTCTGCAGGTTAAAAAAAGACCAAATACTTCTTTATGGTAGCAAACATGGTTGCATATACGTTGTAGCAAATTACTGTTCCCAGTGCAAATGTTTCTTGCAAAAATCACTTAATATCCCATTTCCCCCTCTGATTTTATGCCTTTGTTATTATTTTACTCTTGTCAGTTTGCAGTAGATTTAGATGAGCTCTCCTGCTTCAAAAGTAGAGGTACATTGTCATCAGTAGATTGGTATCAGTTGAAAGAGCTTCAAAAGCAAATGCTAAATTAATCTGAATGTGTCTGTCCCCCATGTGATGTGAAAAATGAATTATATTAAAGTTTGTAAGAAAAAAAAATCTGTTAAAGATTTGAAACTTAGCAGAACTTTTTCACTTCTCTGTGGTGAACAACTAGAGTTCTTTCATTTATTAGTGTATAAATTACCTGATAGTGACTGTGAAGTTTTCTTCAAATTCAAGATCAAAATGCAAAAAGATGCAAGATCAATATGCAAAAATGCAGCACCAGGTCTTGTGTTATGAATTTACCCAAACACAAAATATTTTATGAGAGTCCAAATGTTTCATGAAACTTTGTTTTTCCTGTTTTATAGCTGAGAGAGCCCTGCAGAAATGTTTCTACAGTTACCAAGTTTCTAAGACTCCTCCAGTTTCTCAGGAAATCAATGTATTGGAGATTTCTAAACTTAAGTTTCCAAGTTTCCTTTGGTGTTTTGGGGTCCTCTTGTGTAATGTTATGTTACGTGATTTCTAGCAATTATAAACAAATGTAAAATTTGGGATTTTCTTTTTGGGGGGTGTTGTTTATTTATTTTTTTTTAAATTTTGCCAAGCTTATCAAACTAATTGCAGTCCTGATATTTTGTGTAGCATTGTGAGGTGAAAAATAGTTATTGGTTTTGCTGTGTGTTTCCAAATTCTCTCTTTTAGGGCTGGAGATTTCATAAACAGAAATTCTGGTTTGTGTGGAGTGAAAACCAGAAAGAATCTTTCAGTGAGAAGTAAATTCCAGCCCACTAGAAGAATGAGATTCTATTTTATGCCGTTCTCAGAGACTGACGGTGAAATTGTTCGGGAGTGGGGAAAAACATTACTGTGGAAGCCTGAGTTAATTAATTTGGAGTAATTAATGATAATGCAAGGTATACTTGCTGCAGAATGTATGTAAACAGAATTTTGCTTTAGAATACATGTTAAATACAATGTGATAGATAATTTGATTTTCAGAAAGTTTGCTTAAGATTAGTTTTTGGTACCAAATTATCTTAAAAATTGGCAGGATGCAAACTTTCTTTACAAAGTTATTTAAGTCTTCCACATATGTGGAATACATGTGTGGAAACATATAATATTTATCTCCTTTAAACAATGTCATGGTTTTAGTACTTATTAGCATTTCCTAATTTTATGGAGAAACAACATAACTACTTATGCTCTAGTTGTGGCAGGGTTTAATTTAGAGTTGTTTTATTTATCATTCTGTTGTTGATTTGGTTCTCCCTCTTTTTTTTTTTTTTAATCCTTGCTGAGTATTCTTTTTGTACAAAGATTATCTAAATTGGAGAGAAATACAAGAATTTGGGGAACCATATCCATGGTGCTTATGAAAATTCAACCAAGCAACATGAGGAAAATGTGCTTGTTTTATCTGAAATCTCATGGCAGGATGGTCAACATAGCAGTTTTATCATAAAATTCACTGTTGGCCTTGTAGGTTGAATAACTCAGAAGCAGGTATGGAAGATTCTAGTACTGGCTGCAAAAGTGTGTTGACTGTCACTGAAGTTTTAAAAACCTTTTCTATTTAGCTGTGTACAAAGAGCAAAACCAGGAAAAGATGGGTGTTAATTTTAAATTAATAATTTTGTCAAACTAATATAATTTCTGTTTCATACGAATAGTTGAATAACTGGGTTGTTTTTGCTGAAGTGCTTAAGAAAATGTAAAATGTAATTGTGATCTGAAAAGATGCATAAAAATTCAAAAGGAAAGAAAGAACTGTGTTGTTTTTGTTCTGCAATACTTCTTATGCATCATCTTATTTACAGCTGGCATCAGCCTCTCCAAAAAGGTAAATCCCCTGAGTGGAGGCTATGATTAGTGATAAGCAAATATCAGCAGATGTTGTGAACTCTATTATTAGTTTCTTCAACTCCTGAACCATTTCCCAGCCTTCTGAAGCTTTTATCAAGCCACTGACAGGTTGCCTGAAAATTAGGAAATTTAGGAGGGCTTTTAGAAGATGCAGGGCTAAAAAGAAGAAAAGTCTTCCAAGAATGGTAATGAGGATGTAGATGAGCATTTGTGGAGCAGCCTTGGGTAAAAACATTTTGGGAAAGGGCATTGGAATGCAATAAAAAATGGTCCGTTACCTTTCATGAACATGATCTCTTTCAATTCTTAACCACTGGAACAGAAAAATAACCAGAGGCTTCCCAGCAGTCCTAGAAGTGCCAGCTTTTCCTGTTTTTAAAAAGATCCTATTTCTACCTCTTCCACATAAGAAAACACTGGAAATGGCATTCTTTCCCATGGAAGGCCTTTCTTTCAGAAGAATACACTTTAAAGTCTTCACTTTTTTGGTAGTTATATTTGTTTTTTCAGAGAGGAAAGCTCTGCTTTTTCACTTGTTCTGGCTGACAAGGTGTTCTCAGCACACCCTTCTATAATGACCTCTCTTTTGCAATTTCCCTTTCTAGGCTGCCTAACTTTCTGGCCCTTTGTGTTCCTAGACCAGACTATTCTGTAGAAACTTTCATAAGAGAGGTTTTGGTCTAGAGTTAATGTTTCCTTCTTAAAAAAAAAGCGAATAAAGCAAGGGAGGGGCTGTACCATCATTTGTAAGATCACATTTTAGTGCCAGCTTAAACTCTACTGGTCAACTGCAACTTTTTTTTTTTATGACCAAGTGACTTTAATTGGGGCTGGCTTTTATTATCATTGTTAATGTAAGAAGGCTGTGTGAGTAAGGCTTTATTCCTTTAAAGCTGATTAAAAAATATAATAAAACCTCTCTTCTGTTTCACAGAAAAGGTGTTGCTCAGAGTAAATTATCTGACTGAACTCATATGAACAAAATGAGAATCAAATCAACTCATTTGCTAAGCATCTGTAGGGAATAAACAAATTTTTGAGATTTTAGGCCATGTAGAATTTTTTTTCATTACTTTTTATTTTTTGGTACACTACTATTTTCAAGTTTCAGTTATAGCTGTCAGGATCAAAACGAAGTGAAAGTCTTACTTTAAGATTTTTCTTCTCTTTCAATTGGACAGACCAAGAAGTCTCTTAGGTCCTGTTCTTGTCACAGTCTCATACCTTTTGTACAAAATTTTGAAGTGGTATATAATGTTTCTATGACTTGAACATTGGGTCTAAATTCACCAATGAATCAAAAAATCATAAGGATCATGAAAACTGTCTCATGTTCCTTGTATTTCTTCCCATGTGGCTCGAGGCCAGCAGACCAGTCCTAACATTTACTGGTAAAACATGCAAGGTTTTTCACACCAGGTCATTCTTTTGATCTCTTCTGTCTGCAGATCAGAAATGTAGTAATGGATCAAAAGAATTTAGAGTATGCTATGATTTTTTCAAGGTCATTCATGTTACTTCTTTAGCAATTAGTCTTCTGACAACAGGCAAGCTAAGCAAGTAGCGTGGGCTTGGATAGTACATGGATATACTTGGATTTGCAAGAATTCACAAAATCCTATAAACGGATTAAGTAACTGACTGCATCCCACTAAGGATTTAATTGTAGTACATCCTTTTATACATATTTATATACTTGAACATTTTTGCTAATCTTGCTCATACCACCTAAAATTTATCTAAAGGCTAAGTGTCTTTTTGAGGTGGAAACCAAGAATTTCTCAGCAACACAGAGGAACAGAAATAGTCGTGAGGGTAGAACAGGAAAGGCTGTGTTTGGAAGTGGGATGGAATAGGAGCAGGCAGGAAGCTGATGACCTGCACGGGCTTGTGGCAGCAGTTCAGGACCTCTGGTTTTACCAGTCATGCGAAAGGTGGTGCTCCCAGCACCCTCTATCCACTGATGGTGCAGAGACGGTCTGGTTTGGTTCAGGGAGGAAGCAATTTCCTTCAGCAATTTCTCCTTCATGTCTCTCTGATGGATAAGTGGATGTGATGCCATGAAGATTTCTGCCTTTTCTTTTATACCCCTGTTATACCTTTTTACAGCTTCTGCATTCTTAGTGCTTTTTTGCCTACATTCTTGGACTTGTTTGTCAAGCTAAGAGATTAAACATTTTAGAAGCTTCGTAGCTAGGGATCAGTGTGCCCCAGACCCCAAGGAACTCTCCAGAACACATTCTGTAAACCAAGATAGAACCATCCAGGGGAAGGCTCCTTGGGGAGGGGGGGCTCACTCGAGCCTCTCATTGGGGAATCTTTGATAGATATGCTAATTAATAAAACCTATAATGTTATACCCGATGTTGGGGGGGACACACTCGGTGGGGTGCATCTCAATGCATATGACCTAGACGTGTGCACCTAAGGATCCTTAAAATAAATACCAAGGTAAAATCCCTTTTCCCCTTCTAACCGTGTATGACTCTTGATTTTAAGACCAGGAAAAGGCATCAGATGAAACTCCAGGAATGGCTGTGGAAGCTTTTGAGGGCTACAACCCGTGCCCGTCAATGGAGGAGGAACTCATCTCTCTTCACAATTAGTGCACGCATTTTTTCTAAACAAAGTAACTTGAGGTTTGGAAAGACCATGGCATCGTTAGGTATTAAAGGGAGAAACCCAGAGCCCGAGTGCGTGTTTCTCCCCCTCTCTTTCATTCGCTAAGCAAGAGTCTCTGTGAAGGGTTAGTGCGAGGTGTGCTGCTGCAGAAGGGCAGCTTGGCAGGCTGCGGCGCGTTCGGCGGAGGAGGAGGAGGAGGAGGAGAGCGGAGGCCGGCTGTGCCCAGAAGCTGGAATGGGGGACCCGAGCGGAGCGCTGGGAGGGAGCAGCGCCATCTGCTGACCGCACCCCGCCGCTGCCGCTCCGGCCGCGCCGCAGCTTCCCCCAAGCTCGTTCCCAGACATCCCGGCCTTATCAGCTGAGGAAAGCCAGCAAGGACAGCTTTGGCTGTGGGATAGGATTAAAGAATACTTCGTCCTTCTTATTTTCTCTCGGTTCGATGCGGATTTAAAAGCTGGCCTTGCCACCTCACTGCCAATCCAGTTGGTGGTGGGGACTTAGAGAGCTGCTGGTTGATGTTACGTGTAGCTGCTGGGTTAGTGGCATTGGGGGAAATTGCTGTCATAGTTTACATAAATAAATGTAAGTATGACAGAAATCTGACGTTCCAGATCCTCAAAGGTATTCATGCACCTAATTAATATATTGGAAGTAGATAACCTTGGGGAATTGGCCTCCGACTTTAACGGAGAACGGCAGCAATAAGAAGAGATTTGGATAAATGCTATCCATTCCAAGCCTCTTGGGATTAAAATAAAACGTAAAGCTGAGATGTCTAATCTGTGAGAATAGGTTGTCTGCTGTGGAAAGCCTTATTCTTTTGTGTGTGGACAAACACAAACTGAATCTTGTTTAAAAAAAAAAAAAATTAAGGATGTTTCTCTTTATTTAAAGAGTTTTACAGTTGTGCTATTTGTACAAGATGCTACCAGAGAACAAAATCCTGTCATTAAAATTCGGGATTTTACACCAATGTTGGTAAAAATTTCCAGATCCAGCAGGGTAATAACCATAAGATTGATTTTCAGGGTAAGAATGATAAAAATCTCTTCTAATATACAGGCATAATACTTTTTAATCTAAGAGATGACTGGACAAAATTTGGCAAAAATAGTTTCAGGTCTTTCTTATGAGCCATTTAGAACTACTATCATCTGTTACAGATCACCTGACCTTGGTCTTGTGTAAGAGACACGAAACACTGTCTTCTGCTTGAAGATAGTGCTTAATTTATGTAACTTAGAAAATGAATTAATCATTTATGTTTGATGGACATAAGTCATAATTTTTTTTGGAAATGTGGAAATCCTGAGTAAGTCTCCCAAATTAATTATATTTAGTCATGAACTGTAATTCTGGGGGGTTTTTTGTTTGGTTTTTTTTTTTAATCCACATTGTTTTGTTTGCCCCTTAGAAATGTGTCAGAACAATTAACTGATATTTTAAAAACATGTCCAGATCTGGAGGCAAAGAATGAAAGTGGTAATCAAACTATTTGAAAACAAGATGAGTTTTAATGTCTTGAAGTTTTAATCTTGGTATGATTGACTAACTAAAATATCCCATTTCCAAGTACTGCACCTGAACTGTAACTCAGCTTTCACAATTTTATGGGTAGATTTGTTGAAATAGTTCCCACTGAGTTGCTTATTTATCTGATTTCCTGGGCACGTCGTGTTAAGACATCAAAGACGGGGAAATTCCAAGTGCAAGTAACTGATTCCTGGTTGCTACGTCACTAAAGTATTTTTAAGTGCAGCAGATTCCTTTCATTTTTGTGTAATAGATAACTGTTTATCTCTGTTAAGCAGAAAGCTGAGGCTTCTGGAGGCTGTCAGGTCCTGGCACATAATTCTCCAGCCAGAAATAAAGGATTGTTTTGGAAGCATTGAACCCCTCAAACATTACCGGACTTCATCCCTGTCAACAGATCTGGGGCTGGTAGAAGTATCCCCTCTTTATAATATAGGTGGTGTCTTAAAACTCAAGAATCATTTTGATATTCTGTCAGGCCCTAAGTGATTAGAGTGAGGTTAGAGAGGCTTGGGGAGTCTCCAGAGAGGTAGTACTTCTCTTTTTTTGGCTCCTTCTAAATTTAAAAAGAAGAAAAATATTAAAACTTAAGTCTGAAATCAGATGAAGATCAGGTTGAATGAAGTCAAATAGTGGTAGATATGACTATGGGGCCAAGGAAAAAAGCAGTAATAGGTTGTTTTCTGTGACAGACCTAAACATCTTTGTGCTGTGACTGAAATAGAAACATGCAAATATTCTGCCAGGTGTGTGTGTGTGGGCATGACTTGCTGGTACTTGCCTAAATGTTGTTGTCTCCACACTTCAATGATATTTTTCAATCCCAGCTCCTCAATGCACAATGACAATTTTTCTAGGTCAGTCTTCAGGAAGTATGAAATTTATTCCTGTCCTAAATGTCTGCATCAGAATTTCTGGATTTTCGGTACTCCCTGGAGAAGCTTTAATTATCCCTGAAGAAGCCTTAATGATGGAGATCATCTTCCCACCCTGGGACAAGGGTATAGAACTGTGTTGGTGCTTCATAAACCTCTTGGAAACTTCAGGCTCTAAGACTAATAGTTGTTAGAATACCTTTTCTGACATTCACCAAAAAATACAGAAGACTTCCTGCCACATCCCACTCCACAGAGTTAGCTAAGATTGCCTTGTGTTAGGCCTGCATATCAATTGAGGTGTAGCTGCTGAAACTTTCATCCAGTCTGAGTAGTTTTTTCATTAGAAGTTATTTTGGGGAGTTTGGTTTTGTTCAGTTGGCTTATAAATGCAATTAGAATTAGCATATATCCCTAAAGCTGTAATATTTCTTCAGGGAATTAAATTTTCAAGTAAATAGAAATGCTCAGATTGTGTTCAATATTTGCACATTTAAATCTGAGCTTGGCTTTTCAACTTGGGAATCTAAACAAAGCCCAGCATTTTTATGATTTAGGAACATTTGCGCTCTAGAGCTGTACTTGGTCTCTAGAAGAAGTTATTTGCAAACCCAAATACTGGAAGTTGAAATCCAAACATTTTCCTTGGTTTTTCTTTGCTCCTTATGCTTTCCTCTGAAAGTGCTAAATAGATTCAGACATTTCTCAGGCTGCAGCCTAGTCTTTGTTGAAAGCTTTGGGGGATTTAACACACTTTTCAGCAGACCAGCCTCCAGCTTTTGGTATGTAAATAAGCTGCTGCTTAGCTCTTGTGTTTTACAGTTTTGATATAACAATTAAGGAAAAATTACTTAATCACCTCCTGAATAAATGCCCTTTCTAGGAACTGGGAAAGTCAGAGAAGTTAAATTCTAAGCCAGTAGGCAATTTGTGCTAAATGCTGAATCATAAAACCACTGTAGGAGTTTGGGTCACACCTTGTTCCCTGACCAAAAAAGAACAGTCAGAAGTTAAATGTAATTAAAAGAGTATTTGTTCCTTGTTATTTCAGGATTACTTGGACAAGCAAAAAATAAATAATATGTTTGATGACACTAAATATTGAATTCTTTGAGTAACAACTCTCCCAAAATAATTTCCCTAAGAATTTTCTCAAAAAGTGACGTAACATTTTAGTAGTTAATCCAGGACTGACCTGGATTATTGGAATTTTTTTAACTACCTGGCACCTGCCTACTTTATAGAGATGTACATAGGAAATACAGTAGACTTAGGAAGACATGACTGCTTTTGCTTGGATTGAACTAAACCCATTTTCTGCCATTTTCTGATTGATGTACTGTAGAACATAAATCCTCCATACCTAGAAGTGGTTATCAGGTAGAAGATTTGCTATCCATAAGAAATTACATTATTCATATGACAAAATTAATCATTACTAGCTACTATGACAATACAGCAGTGAAGGTCACTGTGAAGATGCTTTTAACAGTTCAGCGAGGAAAAATTTGTAGAGGTGCATGAGCTAAATATATAATTTAACATAAAATTAAAATACATATATTTTTACCATTAGTCCTTTCCTGACAGTTGGTCAGGTTCTGTGGTTTGGTCTGGCAATAGATTTACTTGAAAAAACCCACAGAATGTAGTCTTTTCCCAGTGCAGGATGCCATTTCTGCAGCTTGAGCCATGGGGTCCTTGGCTCTATGAACTGAGCTCTACTTTTCTTAGGATCAAAGAATCCTAATCCACCATGTCAAAACCTTTGGGCAATGGCAACTCTTGGAATGGAGTCAGGCTGCATTTCTGCCTAAATATTTCAGGCCAATGCATGACAGCAAAAACAAAAAATAAAGAGGATAAATGATGTATCAAGAAAATAACTTAGTGGGACCAACTGATAAAATATTTTATTTTACAGACAGAATGATTCAGCTGATGATGGCATAGCTGAATATATATAACTTTACTTCAAATGCACAAGATACTTCAACCAGTCTATCAATTTTTTACTTTAAAAGTGCTTTGTTTTGTGAAGCTTGGTGATATTTGGAGTCCCTGGGTCCAGGATCTTCATTTCTATTTAATGTACCTGTGCATAAAGCAGGGAGATTATGTACTATGAGAAAAACTGGAAATCAATGCAGCCTACTCAACATTGCAGCATCTATTAATTTATTGGTCTGGCTTTCACTGGAACCCAGGAACTTTATTATACCATTGTCCAGTTAGATTTTTTACACTCTTGTGCTTCTGATTTTCAGGAGTAGATTCTTTTAAACATTAATCTCGTTTCTAAAAATTGCAGTGAAATTCTAGATTTGAGCAACTGACGCAGAACAGACACTGCCATTGCTTTCCTTGTCAAGCAAAGCACATAACAATCTGGAATGAACTCTGCAGAGCTCTGCACAATTGCCAGTGCCACTGAGTGTTTCTTGCATTAAGGCAACCTTGGAGTGAGCACATAAAATGAGGGTTTAAAAGAAAAAGCTCATTATTGTTTCTGGTATAATTTTCATCAGCTCCAGTAGGAGTAAGAGTGGGTTTTGAAGCTGGAGTGAACTTGTCTGAAGACTCATTTGTATTCTGAAAGTTGAATAAATGTTGCCTTCTCCTGATTGTTCCTGCATTGCCTACCTATGGCTGAAAGCACAAATGCTGGAATGCTGTGCAAGGAGTTACTGCTGTGGGTGGCGTGGCCCTGAACAACACCTAGGACTGTTTAAAAATAAATCCACACAAGTGCTGTGGTTAATTTTACAGGCTCCAGGGTGACATGAGCTAGAGAATTGCTCTTTATTGCATCTCACTTCTCCCTCTTGCCATCCCTCCATAATGTTGTGTATCTACTTAATACATTTTATATTCGGAATCTGAATGAGCCAAATAATGCTCTTCTCCAGCATCTCCCTCTGAGCACAGACACCTGAAACACCATGCTGCAAACATCACTTCACTGAGCACATTTCTGTGATGGACAAATCAGTGTGAAGGGAGTCCTTGTTCTCCCTCTCATGATAAACAGAATCAGACCAAAGTAAAAACACCATGGTGACAATCTGTCTATTGAGTGTTGTTTGCCTTTGATTTAAATGTTCATGCATGTAGCTCATACTCATGGTTGAAGCGAGTTATTATTGTCAAAGTATTTCTGATGAGCAGGAAAACATAAATTATGTTGTTCTTATGATATCACCAACCTACAAATTCTGACATTGAGAACAAATGCAATTAAAAATAACATTAGAAGTGCAAAAAAAATTATTACTGTTATAACAACTCATGTATTTGAAATAATGCCCAGTCTTTTGTGGAAATACTGTCTTCTGAAATAAATATATAATAAAATTGTCATAAAGTATTTCTAAACATTGTAAACTGGCTTCTTCATATTATCTCATCCTGCTGTTGAAAGAACTGAAACTCAAGGAACCCTAAGTGACTTGGCCATGCTGAAACTGATACATTGGAAAAAACTAATACTGTGTCCTGGGTAGGGGCTCAAAATTCCCTTCTATAGCCTAAGACTTATACAGAAAGTATGGGCTGTCACTTGGCAAAATTAATAATTTAGGCAATATTGAACACCTTCATCTGGAAAGACCAAAGATTAGATCGAAAGTTTATTCCAGTTCCTTGAAATTACAGCACTGCCTCAAATAAATCTTGTGTTTCTCATGCTAAGCACAAGCTCCATCAGAGTGAAATAAAATCCCACCTTGCACATGGCCTGGCTTGCCCCAGCACTGCTTTGAGCTGTGGAAATAAATTTGGCGTTGCCCAAAAAGAGATCTTGAAAAAAAAAAGAAGCTTGTTATATCTCATCAAGAGGTTCTTTGGAATAAGGTGAATTCTGGAACGGAAACACATTTTCTAAACGATGTTTTATGAACCTTGTTTTTTCCCTGCTGTGTGTGTTTGTGTGTTTTTGTGTGACAAATAAGCACATTTTATAAAGTGACTGTTTGACCTAGTCACTGAGGGTCCAAACTCAGTGAAGGTTGAGGGAAGTTAGCACCAAGGTTTCATCACTGTTCTAAATATTGCTACTTCCAGCATCTTCCAGCTTTGCCTGGAAATAAAATGTTGGAGGATTTCTAAAAAAAAAGTGAAAGGGACACAAAGGAAAATGCACAGATCTTGCATGAGTGTACGTATGGCGCATACCCTTATTCACAGCAGTGAATATTTTCTTCTATTTGAAAAACAATTTATATTAGAGGGAAAAAAAAACTTGGCAGAGACCATTTTTAACCACATTCATGATCTTTTGTAAGACTGATGCGTATTAAAGATTCATAGGAGTTAAAAAAACCACCAACGCCCCCCCAAACACACCCTTTGGTGTCAGTCAAGTGATGCTGCTTTTAATTCCCCCTCCCCAGACTGGTCTGCTTTAATTATTATGTGTTCCTGTCTATACACCACCCAGCTAGGAGGCTGTTGCCATATGCACTTAACAACATTAAACAGAAATATATTCTGATGAAACTGAGATATTCCTAGTATCTAGTAATTGTAAAGCATGTGGCATACATGTTCCAAGTGGCTCAGGAGGCAAGTGCCAGCCTTTTTGATTAGGAGCTTTCCTGCATTAGTTCCTTGTGGAATTGCACTGTTTTAAAAATCTGTTTTGATATTAAGGTTGTTTATTATTCTGTGGTGTTTCTCGTAACTAGACGTCTTTAAGCATCTGGTGGGTGGGTGGCATTGACTGAGGAATTTGAGACTCTGTGTAATTCTGGCACCAAAGCTACCCTGTGGATTTAGCACCGTTTTTGTATGAGTCTGAAGTGACAGAACCCATAAATAATGTACAAAGCTATACATTACAACAGAAGGATAAAAAGTTATTCCTCCTGTTAGCATACGTTGGTCTTCTATTAAAAAATATGAGAAGGAGCCATCTGAAAAAGTGCAATTGTGAAATTAGAGATTGGCTCCCAGATGCATGCACACTTCTGCTTAGCTATGACATAAAGTACACCTACCAAAGGATGAAATTAGATTTTTTTATTTAAAAGTCTGATGATAGAAGGCAGATTTTTTAAAGAATAGGTGAGATCCCTCTTAATCTGATGACAGTATTTCCCACTGGACTGGGGATGTGTGGATCTAGTTCAGCTTTCTCTGGTTAATCAGTCACTGCTGATGAACTTGTTAGGCCATTTAGAAATATCTTGACAACTTTCTCCTGCAGGTGCCATGATCATCATGACTCTAATCTTTGACTAATACTTTCCACACCCTGCAATCCTCTGGCTGAAATGGTGGACAGCTCTGAGCCCAAGTGTTTTCCAACTCACCTTAGCTAGGCACGAAGGAGGCTTAAAACACTGGGGAAAGCCCATTTTTAGCACTGCTATGCACAACACTTTTATTCTGTAGTTTAGTATAAATTGTTTGATTAGTTTCTTGCACATAACTTTTGGAATGAACAAACTAATCCTTTCCAAAATTCTGTTGCCTTACTGTTTCTACATTCAGTGTTGTTTTCTGCCTTCGCTAAACATTCAGTGTGCACTTCAAGTTCTCTTTGTGATAAGACTAAGGTTTTAAGAACTAACTTATGTAATGTAGCATTTGCCTGCCATTACAACCCAAAATACAGCTTCCCCCACATTTGGCAGAACATATGTTCTGGGGGAGGGACAATGGCGAAGACCTAAAGAAATCTAAACATCTAAACAAGAAGTAAAACAAAGAAGCACAATTCATTAGTGGAAAACCACTTGGGGCACCAGTTAGTCTAATTCTCTGCTGCTGTAGACAATTATAATCCCAGAGGAAGGTTTCCCTGGCAGCATTTCAGGGGAAGGCTTATATTTTCATTATGAGGGAGTACTCTTGAAAAATATCCTTAATCAGGTCAGAACTGACTGAGGTTTCTTCAACACAAGCTACATGCATCATCTTCTTTTTTTTTGTTTTTATTTTTTTTTAATGTTTATTTTTATTTTTACTATTGTCAACCTGTTTATTGTAATCAGTTACATAAAAATTAGAAGAAAGCTGGTAATATGCAAAGAGTGATGATTTGGACACTGGTCTGTTACTCTACCATCTCTACTGAGTCAGTCATTGTTTGACCTTTAATTTTCACCTCTTCTGTAATAAATTATTTTCTTTAGCTTTGGGAACAATCAGTAGCATAAGATACCTGGGTATCTTTTGCAGCTCAAAAATATGCAATTCTGCAGCAGCTGAATCATCAGAATCTCCTAAAAAGTGAAGATGGAATTTCTACTGGGCTTATTTTGGCTCCTTATGAGACTTATGTCTCCACAAAGCCAGGCTCCTAAATACAGCTCCTTAAAATGTCCCCAGGTATATTTATTTTGGCGTGGATTCACTGCTTTTGTGGAATGTTAACCTGTTATCAGCGGTGGCTTACCTTGCTTCCATCGCCAGGGAAGTCTCCTCATCAAGCAAAAAACATATGTAAAAGCCTTAAAATCATTCTTTAAAGTTATAAGAATGGAATGAGATGCCTGATATTCATATGAAGATGGTTTGGCCGTAATCTTGGAATCACCTCTGGTTGCTCCACATCCCAGAGTGGCACATATTCCAGCCAGAGATCAGAGATCAAGGCACTCCTTCTCCATAGTTCCCAGATTATTGCATGTTATTAATCCATTCTTTCCCTCAGGGGTATAGCAGCTCTGAGACCACAGTGACCTAAAATTTATCACAAAGTAGCTTTGACACAAACACCTGCTCTTTTCTGAGAATCTTTTGCCTTCATATCTCTAATTCCTGAAGCTGGATCTTGTAAAAAACAGGTTTTCCTTTATTTTGTATCTAACTCACCCAAAAGACTACCAGAAGCACTCAGACACTGTGAATGAGTCCTGGAACTAAATACTGTTATTTTTTTTTACTCACCTTCCCATTGGTTCCTCCAGTCTACACTTCATTTTATTTGGCTTTCATGAACGTTTTGTAGATCAGTTATAAACATGTTTCATCAGGTTCCTGACCTCTGTGTTTGCCAGCTTCACACGAGACTTTGAGAATCACACAGGAATAAGTTGCTGCTTAAGAAATGTATTTCATAAGGGTTTCTAGTTTTTTCTGGGGTGTTTTTTTTTTGGTTTTTGAATTTTTAAATGTTTGATGTGCAGTGGTACCACCACATTATTTGTGGTAAAATCAAAGTGTGACATTTATTTCTGTCTTTGAAAAAAATTGAAATGATGAAACAAACATTGGAACTATTTCTAAATGCTAAATTTATCGATTTGTTGGTAACTAAATGAATGCTTAGGCATTAACGACCAGCTACTGTCATGTCCTGCACTTGCTGTAGTAAACGCTGATGCCTTTACAAAGGGAAGGTAAATTACTGCTGTGTATTTTCACACAGGAGTTAAGACTTTGTGGGTGTGTAAGAGTGCATAATTTAGCCTCGGTGCCAGGTCACACAAAAAAAACACTGAAAAAATGAGATTATGAAATAAAAATACAACACAGCTGGGTTCTTAGTTCTTTCAGGAGATCCTACCGATGTATTTGCAGCTTCAGGTGCTCAAGTCTTATCCTGACGCCTTTCATGACCATGCTACTGATACTGCCTAAGTATTATCTGTAAATGAGCCTCAAAAAGCTGTAGTTCTTTTAATATGTAATTTTAAACAGATATTTTGTAATTTTTTGTAATTTGTAATTCTAAATAGGTATTTTTGAAGCCTAGCTCACTCATGGCCACTAATTCCAGGTACACAGGTGGGTGTTATTTACTCAAAGCTTACATTTCCTTATTTTTGATTGTCTGTTCCTCTAGAAATCATGAAGTGCTGGGTTTTCTCTGATTCTGGAAAAATCTACTTGTATTTGTCTTTTCTTCAGTACGTTTCAACGGTTGTGATTCAACAGCCTATTATTTTGTGTTTCCTATGAGACCTCATACATTGCATAAATTAAATTGTGAGGACCTTCATGTGACCATAAATCTTGCAATCAGTGGAGCAAATGAATACTCTAAGAATTTGCCACTCCAGGCAGTAATTTTAGGTCTAATTTTCTCACAGAAGAGCATTTATGACTGACCCATTTTGCCTCCATCTGTTCCCTGTGACACAGGATACCTCATCTCACGAACAAAGATTTTTCTAGATGTTCCAGTCATTTTTCAAAAATGTCATATTTCATCAAATACTATACAAATTTTTCCTGTGTGTGAGATATTTCTGCTTCAACAACC
Source organism: Corvus hawaiiensis (assembly GCF_020740725.1). NCBI lineage: Eukaryota > Metazoa > Chordata > Aves > Passeriformes > Corvidae > Corvus > Corvus hawaiiensis. The sequence goes on along the minus strand of NC_063218.1, from coordinate 56,606,105 downwards.
TGCTGTCCTTTAAGAGACATCTTCCCTGTTTCAGTGGGAGAATAGGTAAGATGCAGAAATGTCATTGTACTTTCAGTTAGGGTGAAACAGGTCCAATCAAGGAAATCAGAGGGTCCTTTTGTTAATCTTTTCACTTCTCACTATGTATTAAGATGCTCAAATGAAGGTACTGAATTTGCACATTATGTGTGGTTCTGACCCTTCACCTGAAATTTGAGGCAAGTAGGACTGGGTCTCCAAAGAGAGCTAAGTCAGGCAGCATTTTGACTCCCAAAAAGCTCTCCCTGCATTTTCAGGGTGTAGGATAGTTTTTGCTTCAGAGGTTGTGGGTCGGCTCCCTGTATGGTGATTTATCCTCTGATGAATTGTCCAGGTAAAGAAGATAGCTAATATCATTAGAGAATTATTTTTGTCTCAACTTCGATAATCTCAGGCTTTGGCTTTTTTAAAAAAGAATATGGTTTCCATAGTTACAAGGTTAAATCACCTTTGATGCCATTACCTTTGTGCACGTATCTGCAAAGGTATCTTACTATGTTTTTAGACAGCTTCAATTTTCAAATAATTTCTGAGGACAAGCTAAAATGTATTTTCCTTTCCAAATGCTTTATAGTTTTCAAAAGCTCTTATCTGTCTGTCTAGAGCTTGTAGTAAACAGACTGCATGTATTTTTTCCTTCTCAAACAGTGGAAAATGATAATGTCCTACTAGGCTAGTTGAGATTTAGTTAGTGACACACCAACAGTGGCACTTCTGTGCATGTCATTATAAACCTTAACACTTTAAAATAACTTGTTGAAAGTTTTATAGCCTGTGCAGTGCATTCTTTGCTATAAAGTTTCATAGGATTGTTCCAGGGATCCAATCACAGTCATCAATAGCACATTTGTCAGTAGTTGTGTTATGATTAATTTTTCATAAGTGGCTCCATTGTGGAACTGAGTGAGCAGTAACATGATTTATTTCACTGAGTGAAAGAACATAAAGACTCTTTCTACAAAATACTAAAAATTTCACTTTATGGCTTCTGGATTACTGTCTCAAGTCATTCGTGGTGGACATAAGAAGCAGAGGATGATTATGAGTTCTTAATAACAGATCTAATGAGTGGATACAAAACTAGGAGAGATATGTTTATGTACCTCTAGAGGGCTAATGAAACTTTTCAGCATGAAAATTATTTTTTTCACACATTTTACAAATGAAATCGTTTAACTGTCAAGGAGGGGAGAAGGATGCACCACTCCAACTGTAGATGTATTTCATCCCTGTGATAATATCATAGCTTCTTAACATTTAAGTTAAAGGCAATTTAGCATTTTCAAGGTCCTCATTCAAATGATTTGGGCAGCTGTCACCTTATGAAGTTGATTTCACAAATTTACCTGACTGGTAATTTTGGATCAGATTTCTGGCAAATATAAAGACTTTTGAAGAGCAGTCTCTACAATAACTGTTTGAGGCCCATGTCCCTTAAGTTTGTTCTTATGAGCAAAACAATGAGCAATAATAAAAAAATAAAAGAGCAAATTGAACCTCTGTCATTTTTAGTCTGCAGTAATTTTAACTGCAGGAATTTTTTCTAATTATTTTGTAATTGTAACTACACTTATTAATGTAATTTTGTAATTTTAACTGCAGTCATTAATTATTAAATATTTTAAATTAACTATTAGCAATAACTTTATTAATTAATAAAAATTATACATTCTTGTATTGTGTATATCTATAATATATTATTATATTATATCACAACTAATTATTTATTGTGGATAATTATTACTTATATGTGTATTAATTATTAAATATTTTAAATGCAGTTATTAATGTAATTTTAAAATTTTAACTGCAGTCCTGCTGAAGACATCCAGGTGAATCTCTGAATCGTTTTCTTGGTAGAGGGAAGTGTGTTCTGTACTGGAAATTTAAAAAATACTGCAATGCACCAATGTCATACCATTTTTAATGGTTTGTTCTGCAGGTCTCTGTAGAAGTGAATGAGGTATAAAATAATAATTAATATCATTATTATTTTGGACTGCAAATGCTTTTCAAAGGTTATGCCATAGTATTCTCACACAGAACACTTTTCTCTTAATTGCCAGGTATATTTGATAAGAAATACAGTTGATCTGGTTTTGATCAACAATGGTCCAAGAATAATTCATTCAGTTGGAAAACTTCTGCCCTATTTGAATACCATTGAAAGTACAAGTCATAACTGAATGGAAGACAAGTTGTAGGTGAGGCTGGATTTGAAATGGAATAGAATTTGTACTGGAAAACACTATTTTTTCGGTGTGATATGAATTTTACGTGGAGACACCTGAGATTAGCTCAATTAGAGCACAGTGCTAATAACACCAAGCTCATGGTTGTGATCCCTGTATGGGCCAATCACTTCAGAGTTGGACTCAGTGACCCTTTTAGTCCCTTTCCATCTCGAATATTCAGTGATTCTGTGATATATGCACACATTTTTATATAATTTTCTGTGATTTATAACTAAAATATACAGAATGCAATTACAATTGACCGTGTTTATGCAAATGCTACGCACAATATTATATTTATTTTCATGCATAATGCAGTTTCCATACAATACAAGTTCTTGACAGTCAATAATGGATATTTGTTCATTTTTTTAAAAGACATTTCCTTTGAATCAGCTGAAAAAAAAATACTTTTGATTGCTGAGCTTGTTCTGATAAGCTCAGTTCCACAATGTAATTTCCTCATATCCTTACATGTTAGAGTAATGGACTACTTATTTCTCATAGACCCTTTCATCATAACCTTCTTGTGGAGTTGTTCTACTTTAAGAAAACCTTGACTTTAACCAAAAAAAAGAATTAAAAAAAAATTTTAAAAGGTGCTTTTACTCGTACATAAGGGAGAATACAGTGCTTATGAAGTATATTCATTGACATTTGAGGAATTAGAAATGAAACAGAGTATCTTGAAAGAGAGGTTAGATATTTTAAAGGATAAGAAGCAAATTAAGCATATTTTACTAACAGCAGAAACTTTTTGTTGTCTGCATAGAAAAGAAAAGCTATTGGTGTAAAACTTGCATTTTTGGGCACTGGTGTTTTGCACTTGATTTTCATATGTGACAATGCAAAATAATGAAAAAATCTGAATGACTGAAGGGGACTGATAAAATGTGGTATTGTGTGATAGTTTGCCTTAGGCAGGAGAAGATAGGACACTTGGTATTTTGAGAAATTCATGCCCTGTCATTGCTCCTCTGATTTAATTTTAAAAGGGAAAAAAAATATAGATTTGTTTCATAAATGTATCCAAGTCTAGGCTTTTTTTCGGGTGGGGTTAAAGTAGCGTACATCATTCTGTGTCCAGGATTTCCCTTGATAATTCTTCTGATTCACCCAGAAACATTCCAAGTGAATTTTCTGTCGGTTTACAGAACCAAAATCTGGATGGAGCCTGTCAAACCTCATTGTCTGCTCAGGCAAAAGATGTGACCTGGAAAACAGATACTGAAAAGAAACCAAATAGAAGTAGTTTGCTGGCAGTTTGCCAGTCATCATTGTGCTTGTGGGTACTGATGGATTGTGTCTCAGGGAAAGGGACATCCTCTCCCAGTGCACCTGTGAACCTCTGGGGAGATCCATCAAGTGCACAACTTCCAGCTGCCATTCCCAAATATTTCCTAGCAAAGGGTGTCTCTGTCTCTCTCTGTTCATATCATTAAGGAAAACTTGTAAAATACTTTCCAAAGTTGAGCCTGCAAACTACACTATAGCACATTTTGGGACACCAAGTCCCAGGAGCTTGCTGGAGACATTGGCTGGTATCACTCTCCAGGATTCCCTCCCACACGAACTTCCCTTTATTCTGCAGGCTATAAAATATCTCTTTCACCAACTCATCACTGTCCTCCTCTCTCCCTGACACCTCCCTCCTTCCTCCCTTTTAGCATCCTCTTTACTTCATAGGTACCAATTACCTCTCTCCTCAGAGATCTTCTAATGAATGTATAGCCAACTGAACTCTGAGAAATCATTGTGAACATCCATTTAGCTCTGGAAAATAACTCATTTTCAGACCTGCAGAAGGGCTGCTGTGTTTGAAAGCTCGTAGATTTTTTTTCAGCTATACCAGCTGCTCTGGGAAAAGATATTTCCTCCTCCCACAAACCTGTTTTGCATTACCAGCTTGCAGTTTTAGCCTTGTATGCTGATGACAATTAAAATAAGATGACATGTCCACAAAACTCACAATGAGTTAATGTACTTTTGTGTGTTTGATTGTCCATCTGTTTACCAAGTAGGAAATGATAACTTTTAATGTGTAATAATTTTTCCCCATGTATATGAATATCCATATTTGAAATGTCTTCATATATGTATTTTTTTACCCACTTGCTGTCAGATAGTTTAGATTCCTTTTTAAATTACAGACACAAAACTTCCTTTGATATGAAGAAGCTGTGGGTCTGCAAATCTTTAGAAGATTTCCCAAAGCTCCTTTAATATTTGAGCTGGAAATCTGAGATTTAGGAAACTTTCCTGGAGAACTGTTGGGGTTTTTTTCTGATATCCTCAACTGCAGAATTTCTCTGTTGTTCATCTGAGCTCCTGGTGATCCACAGGAATATCTAGCAATACTTGGTATAATTTGAATTGCACAAATAAACTGAAAAAACTGTCATTGTGCAAAAACTGCTTTGAAACCATGTTCTAATAGTTGTAAAGTTTTAAGCATTGCAGTAATAATACAAAGGTATTGTCTATTCTTAGGTTATGTTTTTACGTGGAGATGTTCTTCTACCCTGTCTGATAAGGAACTGAGCTACAGAGAGACGTGGTGAGCTCCATGGCAGAATGAATTCTGAAATCAAATCTCTTCTTAGTCCTGCATTTTCAGCTTGGCCACGCTCTCTCCTTGGTAGGACACTGTGTCAGATGAACGCTTCCTCCTTTAGAATTCATTGTACTTCTAAATATTTAAATTTGTATTGGGCTGGAGGTAGAAGGAGCTGATTTAGATTCCCAGGGACAATGGGTCTTGTAAGGGAAGTGTCAACAGCCCATAAACCACAGGAGTGCTGCACTTGGCAGCCTGAGGTTCAAATAAACCTGCCAGCTAATGATGAAAGAAGATGCAATGGTCTAGCATGGTACAGTAAATATCTCCTTTAAAAGGAATAGCTATTGAATAGAGCAAGAGAACACAGGCAAAATAAATTCATAACACATAGCAGGAGGTTGTTGTAGAGAGCTTGCTTGGGGAGACAATTCTATTCTGCAAATATCAGTGTGCTTGAAGTATAGTCCCAGTTCCCAAATGTGTCAGCGAGTTCACTGATGGCATCACCTTATATTTATGATTTATTCTTGTTTTTGTCTGTCTTTATTTCATGGTCAGTGCCAGAAACCCCAAAGAATTTTTCATCCTTCCCTTATCTGCTTGGCTGTGAGTTTTTGTTGCTTTTAGTTTCTGGAGTGGTTTTTTTTCTGTTTAGTTTTGGTTTTGTGGGTTTTTTTTGGTCTCTGAAGATGGTGTCATTCTTGCTTTTGGGCCTGTTGTGTTCGTGGGATGTGTTACTGCACATTTTCTTTCCATGTTTGCAGTCTAATTAAGACCTATTCTAACCAGAGTTGACTGAAGATTTAATTACTTACTATATCACTATAAAAATTCTTTTTGAAAAAGAGGATGGATTGATTGAATAAATAATGGGCATGTGTACAACTTGGTTAGTGTCTTTTTATAAATTATTTGTCTAAATAGAAACCATTTCTTTTCTTAGACAGTGTAAGTTGGATTTTTATGTTCTTCCTGGAAAAAAAACCAGCCTGAAAATTGGTAAAAAAAGGTTTTCTTCTGTATGCAAAATTTCATTTATATTATGCCTTTGAGAGCTCGGCTACTGAAAAAAATAGGAACTTTATTATGTCTTGGAGAAATACAAAAACAGGGTGAACAGGTGAAAGCAACAGCCAATCTACAGGTGTTGAGCAATTCAAGGATGAAAATATGGTGATAAGAAAACACTTAATAGCTGACTCTAAGTAGCAAAGATGTCAAAAACTGGATTCAGTTTGGTTATTGTTCATTAGTATTTTAGCCAGATATAGTCAAGTTAGAGGCACTGGGGTCAAGGCTGATAAAGAAAAACTGTCAATCATGTAAAATCAATGAGAAGTGATTGAATAAGTTACCAAGATGGTGAATTTTAGGTTGCTATTAAGGTTTTAAATTAACACAAACTCCTGTAGAGTTATTGTATGGCTTAGTTGGAAGGAGCAGAGATGAAATTTTGGGGGGAGGTTTTATGGGATTTTTTTGTTGTTGTTGTTTGGTTTTGGTTTCTTTCAAGCTGAACTCATACTCTGTGATAAAAGGTGAAGTCCAGGGTGACCTGGACACAGTGGTGATGGCACCACTGCAGGGCAGCAGAGATGGGCAGCTCTGGGAGGGGCAGCAGCCAGGCTGCACGGGCACCAAAGGGAGCAACAGGAAACACTCCCCTTCCTGCCCTGTCCATGGAAACTGGGAAGTTCCTCAAGGCAGAGGCTGCTGAGGGAGAAAGTTAGGTGTAATTGGAGGAGATGTGACCTAGAAATGGCTGTGCTCCAGGTTAGCAGCAGTGAATTTTCCTAGGGGTAAATGAAGCTCGTACTGGGCTTGGAGAAACCGGTTGTTTATTCTACTCTTGGAAGTTTTCAGGGATTCCCAAGATAGATCTTGAGTAGCTGTGTGGGATAAAGGGAGAGATTTTTTAAGAACATATTTACTTTCTGATATTGGAAGGAACCCTGAGTTAAATACTCCCAGAAGCCTGGGTCTTTCCTTAGCAAACCTCCTCCCCAAAATAGACTCTGTGTGGAAGATGAGCTTCTGTCAACTCCTGATCTTGAAAAATCCATTTAAGTTTAGTTTGAATTACATTCTGCCTGTGTTATCTGGAGCACTGGATAGACTTTTCTAGATCTTTTGCAGCCTCTGTGCTGTTCCAAAACGTGTTTTGTCCCACAGTTTTCCAGTTTCATTGAGGTTTTGCCCCAGTTAAGCCCAGGAGGTGCCTGAACAGAGCTGCTCTCTGCCTCTGTTTCTCCCAGCACTGCAGTGTCCCTCTAGTAATACGTATGATGCTATTCTCACCATGTCAGGGACAAAATATTTCTATAAAATGCCCTGGAAATGAAAACTGTCTGCATTGTCAGTGTGAAAATATGCTGAAGGCATGCATGACTGAACAGGCAAATGTAACGAGCTGCTGGGAAGTTTAATTTTGGAGATACATTGTATTGACTGACAGCGGTGTAAATGGTGAACAGACCTCTGCAAACATCTACTGTCACTACTTGTCTCTGCTTGGATTCTTAAGGGAAAAGAAGTCGAGAACAGTGCTACAGAGAAGTAAGAAATCATTTTAAGTGTCTCCCAAGCTCTTTACTTTGTCTAACAGGACAGCAGATATCTCTGGATCCCTTTCTAAACAGGCTTCAGACAGCATGACCTGTATTAGAAAAGCCTCGTTCTTGCTTTAGATAGAAGGGGATTTTAATAGCAGCAGGATTATTATTCCATCTAAATCAATAGAGGGAGTTTCTCTCTTGTTTAAGAAAAACTGACTGTGACTGCTGGAGCAGTGGGAAAGGAGAGAGATGCAAATTAGACTAATAGCTAAATCTATAGCAAGACACAAAGGTCTAAAAATGAGATAGGCATATCTGAAAGTGCAATCCTCAGATTCCCTGCTTGCCCTCCCAGTCACCGAAGGTTTTATTGCAGATTGTGTTGCAGTGTTGTTTCTCAGTCATCCAGAGCGTGCTTCCTTCACCTGAAGAGCAGTGTCCTCTGTCTTGGTAGCTGTGAGCCAACTTGTGATGGAATATTTAGCTCATGAGGAAAAGATCTTTTGGTGACTTTCCTCAGCTTATGTCTCTTAATTTGGTAGAGGTACCCAGAATGCACTTACTGCAAACTTTTGATGTTAGGTAATCACCTGAACCCCTGGACAGCTTTTGATCCCAATACAATCAATGTCTGAAGAGGAGAAGGAAAAAGCACCCTAGATCTGTCTCCAGAAAATCCATTCTAATTGATACAACACCATCAATTTCTTTTCTCTCATTTCAGCATCAGTTCAACTTTAGAAGTCTAAAATTTCCATGAGGGACTGAGAGTGCTTTGAGAAGACACAGATTTTCACAATTAGCAGCTTCTTGAGACATGAGGATCTGAGGACTTGCAAAGCAAGCAAGGAGCTGAAACCCATCTATCTCTGACATTCTACAGGAATATTTTAGCTGTTGTGTAAGAGAGGGTAACATTCCTGCCAGATATCTTGTGAAAGAGATGTAGCCCCCTGTTATTATCATCACTCTATTTATTTATACAAAATACTGAAGCTCCTGGGCTTAAGGAGGTGAATCCTACAGCCCAGAGATGTTATCAAGCACCTGATGGTTTCGAGATTTAGGGCACCTGCCACCCTGATGTTTCATTTTGGATGGATTTTTTGGCCTCTGCTCTGTGACCTGGCTCTTTTAAGGGGTCTAATATTCATGTAATCAGTTCAGATACTTACCTGAGGCACTGGTTTACTTTGAGGTCTAGGGTCCCTAAAATCAGGTGTCATGTAGCCAAGAATTGGACTGCACATTGTTGCTTTGTAGGTAATTACCGAGTCTTCAAACAGCTATTTGAAATCATAGAAGCAGAAGGAAAATAAAAAAATTAAATGCCCCCTATCATATCTTCCAGTCAATGCAGGGCTATTCTGCAGTACTTAGTGCATTCTTCTAAAACGGCACTTGAAAAAATGGGCTCCTTTACTGGGGAAACAAAAAGTAGGAAAGACTGCTGATCTTGTGAAATGATTTTTGTTTGTTAGGAAAGCCCACTTTGTGGAGGCGAGGGGGAGGGAAGAGAGAGTTTCCTCCAACCATTACAGCTCCATCAGATGCAATATTATCCCAGTAATGATTGTTATGCCTAATGGTCATGGACAGCAACTTTATTCATCCTAGAAAGTGCACAAAGGAAAGCAGCGCTGCAGTCTCTAAGATACGAGGCTTCCTCTGTTAAATTTGCCATGGATGGTTGGGCTCATCAGTTTGCATGCATCTTTGACTGATACATCATGCTGGATGCTTTAGGCAAACACACACTAATTAGTAGAACAAATAGAAAACCCTGAGGATGCCCATGCTTAATGACATTGCCCATATTCTAAACCATCTCTACAACAAATTACTCATTTCATGGCTGTAGGCAGTGCAGGTTAATTTGTCTATATCAGTTGCTAAGTTGGAGCATTCACTTTTAGCAAGACACTGTGTTATGCATTTCTAGGAAACTTTACAATGCTTTTGAACAAAAAAGTACCAGAAGCAACAGACCGGGCCAATTCAGGAATTAAAAAGTAAGAGATAAAAAATCTATTGAAAGTTAGGAGTCAATAGATGCTGATGAATTAGTTACCATATAAAACACCAAAAAATCTGAAAAGGACTAAAAACACTTTGAGGAGCGTTGAGTTAGAACACAACACTGTCTCAAAACAAAGGTGGATTGTGCAGAAGCCTGTGCAGCTCCTGTCAGGAATTCTTTAGTCAAGTAATTGCTTTTCAATCAATCTCAGCAAAAAGAAATGAGAAGTCAAATATGGAGAATTAATCAAATTTAAAGGCATCTTTGACTGAGGAACCTGCATAAAGCAAAGCTTGTTCTCATAAATGAATGAGGTGAAGATGATGGTCAAATGAGACCCAAGAGTTTATGACATTGCTGAACTGTAGTCACTTAATAACCCACATGAACATGGGTCTTTGGAAGCATGCATAACTGTGCCAACTCAAGGCTTCAGTAGCAAAAGCAGGCTGAATATTGATGCCTTAAAGATGATGGCTCAATTTGCCTCCATACTGGCAGGTTGGGTGGAGGGTCAACCATGAAGGGAGCAGACTGAGTGGAAGCAGAGGACCTGGGATAATACACTGGAAAGTCAGGATTGCTCATTCTCCTTCCTCCAGTGGGATGTGAGGATCAGAAAAAGCAACTTGTGCTGTAAAGACCTCTTAGCCTTCCCTAATCAAACTTTTCTCAGCAGTGGAAGTCTCTACAGTCAGCCACAGCCACTGTAGCAGGTGTCCAAACAGGCATGTCCTTATGGTTTGGATGTTACCACTCAGTGTGGTTATGAAAGCTTGACTGCCTCTTCACGGACATGGAGGGACATTGCCAGTAGCTCTGTGTTTGCAGCAAAAGCTAAAATCTCATCCAACTGTTAACATTATCTTTAGAGAATGAATAGTTTGAGGCTGTGACAGTTTGCATGTAACACAGAGACTGAAATATAAACAAGCTCAGAGTAGCAAAGCTCTTGGCAAGGAAACTTTCAGAAAGTGAAAGGTCCTGCATCCTCACAGACACCTCAGATAAACACCTTTATTTGGCATGCAACATGAGGTTGTTGCTAATCAACTTCCAAAGGTAAGTTCGGAACCCAAAAATTTGCAAATCTGATGCTAACAAATGCCTTAGTGGGGGTCCAGGAGGACTTCAAACTGCTTGCTGTTTCTCGTACTTATTGGAAGTTGTGCATAAATGCAGTTGTATTCATCCATCTGCTACAGTCCTAACCTGGAGAAAGGGGTTAGAAAGGGATTTGTGCCCTCTTGTGCATCTGTCACCCTGAAAGAATTCAGGTCCTGCTTGAAGACCTTTCCTGCTTTCTCCTTCTCTTACAAAACAGTGGAGGGAGGGAGAGGGAGAAGAACAGCATTTTAGGATCAAAACCCTGGAGTTAGGGACCCCAGGGGTCTAGGTTCACTTTCTTTTTTCCACCGTTGTAATCTTCTTTTGTGGATTTAGATAAGTCATTCAGTGTCGTTGCGCCTCAGTGTGCCCTGTGTAAAGGCAAAATAATGAGCCCTGCTCTCCCCTTGCTTTCTCCTGTGTGCATCTGCTGGGATTTTCCCGAGTGTTGGAGCAGACCTCCCACGCTCACGGAGGTGAACTGTGCTCACAGCTGTTGCGAGCACACTCACACAGCCTGCGTCTCTGATGTGCACAGTGGCAGGCTGCTGTGGGGATGGGTCTCGTGTTTCTGGCACAGCCGCCTCCCCGCATCTCTCTCTCCCCTCCGTGGTACCCGAGGAGCTGCAGCCGATGCTCCTCGCTTGTCAGACGTGCAGCGAGCGAGGGCTGTCTGGGTTCATCTCCGCTGGTTTAGTTGGTAATGTTTATCATGTCTGCTGGTTCGGAGAAAGACGGGAGGGGTGGAGGGGTGTCGGGAAATTCTTTGAGCCTTGTTATCCCTACAGTAACTATAGACTTCGGCAGGAATGCGGGTGATTAATTTCAGGTCTGTGGGCTCAGCCCGAGCGGCAGCAGCTCTGCGCTGGGTGTCTGGGAGACAGCGGCGTTCCCTGCTCCGCTCTTTCACCAAACCCTGTGAATTCAGCTCGCCTAAGTAAACACCACCGAGCTGCTAATCACACGCTCTGAAACAAAACAGCACTTCAGTTCGGGATCTGGGCAAGATCAGACTTCCCTCCCTCCCTCCTTCCCTCCCCTTCTCTCCCGTCCCCTCCCTCTCTGCCCCCTCCCTGCTTTTCCCCTCCCTCTCGCCGGCAGCAGCCGAGCCGGTCCCTCCGATCCGACCTGGCAGGCTCACGCTGGGGGCCGCTGCCGGCTGGGGCTGCCCGGGACCGCTCAGCCCGTCCTGCCTGCCCTGCCCTGCCCTGCCCTGCCCTGCCCTGCCCTGCCCTGCCGTGCCCCCCCGTGCCCCCCGGCCCGCTCCCACCGCCGCCCCGCTCCCGGGCACGGCCGCCCCGGCGACAAAAAGTTGTGCGGAGCGCCGAGGATGGGAGCGCATCTGCAGCCGCTGGCCCTGCGGCTCCTGGCGCTGACTTTCCCCTTGGTGGCGAAGGGTTTTTCTGACGAAACCTTGGAGAAAGCCGCGAAATCCGAGGGATATTGCAGTCGGATCCTGCGAGCCCAAGGCACCAGGAGGGAAGGGTACAATGAATTCAGCCTCAGGGTGGAGGGCGATCCAGAATTTTACAAGCCTGGAAACAGTTACCGGGGTAAGTTGGACATCCTCTACATCCCATACTAACGATAATGGTGAGGATAAGTGGCTCTGGAGCTGTAACGAGTCTCTGCCTGTCAGCCCTGGATCCCTCTTGGCGTGTGTGTGTGTAACTGTGTGGGTTAAGACAGGGTAATATACCCCCACGCACTACTTTATTGGGGATGCTTCCGTGACAAGTGAGAAGGAGTTGGGTTTCAGTGTATCACTTTACTCCCAAGCATTCCTCATTAAGAGAAATTTCCTTTCTTTTATGAATCCTCTCTACCGGCTCAGCGCTCGCACGGGATCGCAAGTTGCAGCCATACAAAGCACACTCTTCCCTCGTTTACCTACTTATCTGGGATTTCTTCCTGTCCCTTTAAATATAACCCAGTGCATGGGAGAAGCTTTAACATTCAGCAGGAAGGAGAGGAAGCTCGGAGCTAATTGTTCTTGCCCTGAAATATGAATGTTAATATAATGAGTTAGCATATGGGCAAACATGATGCAGCACACTGCCAACTTCCCACATTTCCCACTTACGTTTATCCCACCCCTCTTTTTTTTCTGGGTAAATGAACAGATGGTTCAAACAGGAAAGAGGCAGAGACAGTGCTAACGACCACTGTAAATAAGCTATGGAGGCATTCGTTCTTCCATGAGCATGTCACTTACAATCCTTGAAATGAACTTCCAAAGCACATTTGAGTGTATTTTACTAATTAATGGGCAAATGCAGGTTTTGGTCACTTTTCTTGCCTCACTATATAATGCCTTCAGAAATAAACCTTCTTGGAATGTACTGTTTAACTTGTATTTTAAAAGCACTTTAAAAATAATTTGGACATTTTTAGGTACCATAACTAACATACTTTGTAGGTGTCACTTTGGAAAAAAAATATTGGGAGATTCTTCTAAGTGTTTCTTAGATCCAGGGTAAAGAGCTGTAAAGAGCTGAGACAATGTTTTCCCATTGCATGAACATGGGAATCTTAGTATAGATAGGGAAAAGAAGAGTGCATGTAGCATAATCACTGTGTTTTTTCAAAGGTTGAGAAATGCATCTGCAGCAATGGTTCACCTGTTTTAAGCACCATTCTGTAACTTTGCACGATACTGATTTGATTTTTTTCCCCAAAATTGTTTTATTTTAACGTGATGTGAGGAAATGCATATTTCCCACAAGCTGGTTAGCTGTTCCAGACACTAGGATTAGTACCTTGAGCCTGAATGATTTCATGTGGCATGTCAACTTGATACATCTACTAAGCAGGAAAAAGATGTGCCAAGTTCTTTGATAGTGACAAATGTGAACATTCTTTAAAAGTTTTGGAATTCACTTCTGTAAAAATGTTATTGGACATTTTCAGTCATCTACCAAAGAAGTTTCTATTGCATAGAAATGTAGGAAGAAAGAAACTCCCAGATGAATTAGCAGAACTAATTTCCTGGAGATATTAGGTCTTGGCATTAGGAACTCAATTAATAAAATCACATTAGGCTATTATAGCTGCTTGGAAGTGAGAAATTTACAGCTAATAGTAAAAAGTTAAAATGTAGAACAAAATATGTGCCTGCGTTTCTGATACTTAGGACTGAAGTATTCAGGTGGCACATTAGGGTGTGTAGATTGTTCTTTCAGGACTCCTCTGGAATTGTTGGAAGAACACAAGTAAATGTTGCTGCAACATACATGTTACCTACAGCAGCAGTTAAAACTACCAACATACAGAAAGTTTTGAGAGCTCGTTTTCAAAGGCAATTCTAGAGTCCAACTGAAACTTAATTACTGTTTTATGCAAAGGATGGAAAATCCAACTAATGATTAAAAAAATGAGATATGACAGGTCTGTGGGGTTTTATCTGTTTGTTTGTATTTTTTTACCTGCAAATTACTAGATACACAACATGGCAGAAACTTGCACAACCTGCTTAGGGTTGGAGCCAGATATTCCTGTTTCCACGGTCCCTGCCTGGTTTACAGCAACCTGGATCCTTGGCACATTCCGTAGTGGGCTGTTGGAATAAAGTAGTATTTTCAAGGTGGATAACACAGGAATTAAATGTACATGCAAATGTACTCCACAAAAGTGACAGTATAGGGACATCCATTTATCTTCATGACATCGGTTGATGTGACACATCAAACTCTCAAGCTGCAATGACTGGAGGAAATATCTCAGCACTCTTGCAGTGTGGGAATCAGGAGACCGCAGTTCACAGCTGCTATTTGCCTTTGGGGAAGTTTTTATGGCTCCCCTGCAGTTACTCACCTTTAGATCAATCAGAATCTATTGCCCTAAGGGGAAACCCTGGGTGGAGCCTTGGTTTTCCACCTCTGGAGCTGTGATAGAAAACAGTGGCCCTGGGCACCGAATAATTTCTCTGAGTGGGTGGGTATTCAGCTCCTCCGTCTGCAGGCACCGGCAGCAGTAAATAAGGGGACGTTTTCCTGTCAGACAATTAAAAATGTCTTCCTGTAGGACCAGGTTTGTGGGCACACCATCCTATGGTCAAGGTCCTCTCCTCCCTGCTGGTTACCTTCGACCTTGGTGGAGCTGCTCTTGCTTCCACTGAAGGTCAGAGTTCTCATTGCATTCAAAGGGACCAATGAGCCTTAAGTTTGGATGGTGCTACAGGGTAATGATCCTTGAAAATACCCAGTCCTGGCTTTATTGATTGTAGAGTTAGATTAATGATTGCATGAGATTTCCATGAAAAAATGAGGTAAGTTACATGCTATTAAAATGCAAATAAAATTGCTTCCACAAAAAGACAGTAGTATGTCCACTTCAAATGCTAACAACATGCAGCAGACATACTTTCTGCTATTATATAATGAAATTATTATTTTGAAGAAGAAAAGGAGGATAAGACTAGTTATAATCCTTACATATACCTTTGATGTAGATGCTGTTTCTGGTTTTAATGGGATTTCCACTTGTAGGTCAGTCCACTTTCTCCGTTTTTGAGGAAAGGCTCATTTAAGGTGTTGCACTCCACTGCACTGATTTGGGGACTTGTCTTCTAAGGAATGTTGAGTCTTTTTCTTTCCATTTCTTTCTTCTTCCCTCAACATGCAAACACTTTGCAAACAAGCACTCAATCTGTAACCGTATTAGCCATTCCCAGGTTTCACAAAATACGGATAAAATATGGAACATGTATTTGTTGGTACTTGTGCAAGGTACAGCACAGGATGTGAATTGTGTAGGATGAGAAAAGTCAGATTTCTTGCCTGAAACCAAAGGAGCAACTGCTTTGATCACCCCACCTTTAGCTTGGGACACTGGGGAAAGAGGAGCATGTTGAAGGTGTGTGCCAAAGTGCAACTTGTAAAGTAATTAGAAATTTGCCGGAGGCATGGAAGCAGACAAAATAACTGCTGGTATGTAATCTTCCCTTTAAAGAGAAATCCTTAACTCTGAGGCTTGCACTGAGATTTAACTGATCTTTGCAGGAAGTTCATATTGTTCGGTGGAAGTTAATTAGTGTGAACGCGGCGTGAGCAGGACTCAGCTGTTGTTTAAAATGGCAGAGTTTAGCCTAAGAACTCTCAGCTCTTACGCAACAAAGAGCCGCTCTCTTGTGAGAAGCAGATGGGGTCTGACAGCTTCCCAGTGCCGCCCGTGCAGTGCGAGCCTCTGCCGTGCCATTCCCGAGCCGGTGGCTCCAGCAGCAGCCCCGGAGCGAGCTCTGCGTGGGGAGCGCTCGGGACGGAGCCCCGCGTCACCTCAGCACACGGATGGTTCCGAGCACAGACGGAAACCTTCCCAGCCCAGCTGTTCCCAGCGTTCTGGCCTAGCTCAGGGCTACCAAAGCACACATCCCGCTCGCTATCCCAGAGCTGAGGCTGCCCGGACGCTAAGTCCCCACGGGCCCGCTCCGCTCGGGCGGGTCCCTGCCCTGCCGGCCCCTCCCCGTGTCCGTGTGTCCCCCGCCGGCACAGCGCGCCTGGGGATGGACCCGGCTGAACTCTCCGGCTGGGCTTGGTTTGTTTGACTTGTCGGCTGGATGTGTTCCCGAGCCCAGCTGAGAGCACAGCTGCCTGCATGCGGCTGCTGAGCGAGCAGCGAGCCTGGGGGAGGGCGGCATCACTCCTCGGGGTTGAAATGACTGCGGCCACAGCAGGAGTATTGCTAACCCCAAGCATTCAAAAACTATGAGTCAGGCTTTGGAATTACCTTCCTTTTGCTTTTTTTTCTGATGCTTCTGTAGCATTTCAGATCTCCTCTGTTACATAGGTAGGTGTTCAAAATTTTGAAAACTGGTTTGATGCGTAACTTTGTGAGGAAAATGAAAACTGTTGAGTCAATTCGCAGCTGGATCCTCTGTTTGCTTCCATACATATTTAAGTATTTATGGTGTAACCTTTTACTCATAGTGATTCAGAGTCTTTAATTGCATATGATATGGAAAAAATTGTTGCATGTAAAAGACCTTTATGGCAGTTAATTTCTAAGAGTCAGTGTTCAAGCAGGAGTAATGTGTTCATCTCTGTTGAGTTCAGCAGTGTGCTGTTCTCAGAGCAACTGAGAGCCTGCCTGTGGGTTTGCATTTAGACAGAGCTGCAGAAGTTTGCAAAATTGGACTAATTATACTAATTATTGGGCAGAAAATGAATTAATGAATTGGAGCAATACTTTGTAAACTAAGCAGAAATTTTCATGGCATTATGCTTCTACCCAGTTTTGGTATATAATATGTGAAATTTTCTTTCTCCCTCAAAATCATGACATTCAACCACATAATAAGGTTCCATGGAATGAAAAGTGTGTTGAAAATCTCGAGAGTTGGGGGACTTGCTATTATGCCAGTCACTACCCCAGATTGTACAGGTGTTTGCAGGTTTATAGGTCAAAGCATGGCACTTACACAAAAGTTTGAATATTGAAATAAATCTTTCCAATCCTTTTTTTTTCCCCACATATAGTCAGAAAAGTTAGGTGTTTGTACAAATACCATGAGTTTTAGACCCAAATACAGCTGCATAATGCTAGAAATGTTCACATAGCCTATTTTATATTTTTCTGCTACCGAATTTATAGATCAAAGAGCTCTCCATATGTTCCAAATGAACTCTGGGGCGTATTTTGAAATCCATACCTCTTAAGGGCAATCTATAATTTTTAGCAATGTGATTCAACCCCTCATGGCCTGTTTGTGAGAGAGGGAGTCTCTTGTGGGTACTCTTCTATGGAGCAGCCCTGGTAGTTGCAGTTTACTCTGAAAACTGTGGGTGGTCTTCAGTTTTTATTGTGCCTGTTAGGGTTGGAGAGTGTGACAATAAAGTCCTACGAGCGATGCTGTCTGCATTATGCTTAAAGTAAAAGCTACTTTAAAGAAGTAAGAGTTCTATTTTCTCTCTCTTTTAGTTTAATTCTAGAATTTTTTTTTTTTCCTAAAATTTACCGCTGTTTCAGGAAAGGATTCCTATAAGTTGTTGAAGAGAGTTTGGCAATTTTAAAAGTCCTTTCTCAAAGTTCTGCCTCATTCTGTCTTTCTGATAGAGTTCAAAAGAGCCTCAGCTGACGACCCTGAGATTATCTCAGCTGGTTAGAGCCTGGTGCTAAAACCGTGGGTTGAACCCTGTAGGCGCCATTCACTTAAGAGCTGGACTTGATGATCCTTGTGGGTCCCTTCCAACCCAGAATATCCTGTGATTCTGTGAACTCAAATGTTGCTGGGTGGTGCTTGGGTGCTGCTGATGGCAAACAGAAAGATCACACAAAGCTATCTTGCACTGGCATAAAATCAGGGATTTAATCCTGATGTTGAGCATGGTGAAATCAGGTTAGTCAGCATTACGTTATCTGTTCTCTGCTGGTGGATCCTGGGCTGCCTTCCTGGTCAGGACAGGTGTGTGAAGGGTGTTTGCTGGTGTGTGGGATTGGTTTGGCAATCAGAGCTGGCAGCACAACCTTTAGAGGTCACCTTCAGCCATGAGTTTAACTTTGTGCCCTGTTTTGCCCTGAGGATGAAGCAGAGGAAGGATATTTTGAGATCCCCCATTTCCAGAAGCTGGAGTGCAGTGTTTAGTGTAGCTGAGCTGGAGTAGGCAATGTGGTCATCTGCTATTACAGACAGAGAGACTTTCTGTGTACTAAAATACACTTTTTGTGCTGAGACCAGGACAAAAGCTGAATTTAAATATTTAGGAGGTGCTCCCTCATATTACCACCCACCCACTCCCCAAATAAACAAAAAACTGTCACCAAAAAAAACCCCCACAAAGAAGTAAACCTCCTAACATGTGTGCCCTCACCCCCAAACCGCCAGCAAAACAACCCTCCTGTAGATCTGAGCAGATTATCAATGTGCTTTAAAAAAAAGTGGGGTTAAAATAAAAAAAGCTGAGGTATTTCATGCCAGTGTTTCTCAGCTGATGTGGAAACTTGGACTGAACATTCTGTATTCTGGCTGGCTTGGCTCCCTGTCATCAGTGCTCTAGCTTTGGTTAATGCCAACTTAGAACACACACCTTTCAAGCAGTGAAATTATATGTAAGTGGCTGACTTCACAGTTAATGTTATGTTTTTGTTATCTCTCTGTTCATCATGTCTCAGTGACGCTTTCTGCTGCCACTCCTGCCTATTTTCGAGGGTTCACGTTGATCGCCCTCAAGGAAGGAAAAGAAGGTGACAAAGAGGAAGACCACGCAGGATCTTTCCAGGTGAGAGAACTTTCCCTGACCTACACTCCTTGGAGTCTTCCTTACTGCTTTCCTGGCTCAAAGGGAGATTTTATATGCCCAGCAGAATGCAGACCATGTTTAAGTAAGCATAAATGTTTGTGGATGCTGACATGAGGACAACACAGCATGTTTTACATCCCATGCATGTTCAAGGGACCGAGGTTCCTGCACCTGGACTTCAGCTCCCCTTTCCACACTCTTAAAAATGAGCATCAGTTGTTTGAACTAGACCCCAGGGCACCTGAACTTTTTATCCAAAGCAAATATCAGAACTGTTCTATTCACATTTTGGGTTTTGTGTTTCTTTGCCTTGATATTTTTGTCCACTGGGATGTAGAATATGACTCTGAGAAGTGTTTACCATGGCTGTAATGACTGTTTTATCATTCATAAATTAGATTCTGCTGTTTTATTTATGCTCAGTAGTACTTTACTTAATGAACACATTCAGTGGGATGAAATTTTTATTATGAAAAGGATTGGAATCCAGAGTAATGATTCACAAACTGGTATTTTCAGCTACTTCATGCAGGGAATTCTGGAAATTGAGAATATATATCATATTTATAGAAGAAGGTAGAAATGATGTATGTAGGTTTGATTCTCACATGAGGTATTGTTTGCTGTTTGACTTTCCAGGCTTAGAAATACTGAATTATAGTGTTAATAATTTACAGGATGTATAATAATATTGATAGTAATTTTAATAATGACTTCTAGGTGGAAGATTTCACTTGCCTCAAGTTTCAAGCTTTTCAATAGAAGTACTCAAAAGTTCCAATTCTGGTGATCGGCAAGGAGAGAGAAATCCACATCTCTTCCTATATTTCTTCTATATTTTTCTATATAGCAAATATGATGTGCAAACTCAATAAGTAATTGGCCTGTTTTCCTACTGAATTTGCTTAGAGGCCTCTGTCTGGTTTTCATACACTTTGTAAGAAAATCTAGAATAAGTGAGAACTTCTTTGAGGTTGGAATAACTCCATGTTCCTTAAAATGAAACGCATTCCTATTTGGGAGAAATATTTTTAATACAGACTTTTTAATAAGGTTGGGTTTTTAAAGAATAAGCTAGTATTGAAGGATCGGCTACTGCTAAGAAGTAGAAATAGTGATGCTTCTTCTATTTTAAAAGAAGCTTGTCATCATTAATTTCTTCATTTCAGTTTTTAGTATCTCTAGGGCTGGGGCTAATGAGAAAAATTTGGCCTGAGTTTTGTCTTTATGTCTAATTCACAGTGAGAAACTCACTAAGCTTTGCTGAAGTACAGAGGCATTTTGAAGTTGTCAGAGTGGGAAGCAAATGGAAATTCTATATAGAGGGGGAAAAAAAAAGCCCAATGGATCTCAGCTGAGGGAAGGTTGTTTAATTAGCTGCATTGTATGGATTGCAATCTGAACTCAGTGTTCTAATTGGCAGGTGGGAGTTCCAAAGTTTATCTATAACTAGATTTTTGTATCTGTGGCACAAGCAGTACTCACCATGCTCATCCCACGTTAGCACAGTTAAATGAAGTTTATTCAGATGGTGTCTGCCTGTTCTGCCTCTGTGGATACAGATGTAAGATTCTTCTTTAAGTATCCAAAGAATGCTTGCAGTGGTAGATACAGATGTCCCTTGTATCGTGGCTGGGTGGTAGCAACCAGAAGAAAAAAGATGTTTGTTTCAAGGGTTTGCACTGTGTTTTTATTAGAAAGTGAGGATGCTAAGGATGGCTAAACAGCTGTGCAGAGTAAGGACAAGCTGTGTGTACAGTAACTTGAATGCCACTTGCAGTTCTGTCTTCCCTGTGTTCAGATGGAGCATATGTCATTCAACGAGTTACACAGTGGAACAGAACTCTGGGGAAATTCCTTAATAATGGCAAGAGATTAAATGCTGCTTTTGAGCTACAGGCCTCCATAAGGAGACATATCTACTGTTCAGATAAGTAGTCAAAGCAAAGCACTGTATGAAGCAAGTGCTTCATTCACACTAGAAAACTTTCCAGTACAACCAGGATAGAAGGAAACGGAAGCTGACCAAACAAAATTTTCCTTCCATGACTTAGAGACTGTAAAGCATTTGATTTGCAAGCCTCTTGAGTGCCACTTTCAAGCTGTGAAGTGTGAGTTACAGCACCTTTCATGGAGAAAAACCTGACTGCACTCTGTGCTTAGGCCAGACCCTGCTGGGGCTGCGGCTGCTGCTCTGCGCAGCTCTTGGGTGTTAGACTGACCAGCAGGGGTGGTGCCTCAAAGTACTGCAGAGGAGCACGTGCTGGAGTAGCCAGGTGGTAAAGAAGGCCTAACATGGAGTTTTTGACACCGATGTGGTACACTTGGGCTGGAAAAGCGCTGTTTTAAGGGGTCACAGTCCAGCTGGAGTGGGGGCAGTGCTGCAGCCCACTTGGACGTGCAGTAAGCACCTGCTGTAACCTCCTCATGGCTCATTTACTCTAGTGTGACCGTGCAGGTCACCAGCTACAGTCAGTCTTTATTAATCATCAAGCTGCAGGGTCATGATCCTATAAATAGCGCAGCTGTTAAAATTCTAGGTTGGACAGGTATTTTTTTCTGTACCCTTTTTGGTTATGTCTATACCTGAGACCTTTAGAGAAGTGTAGTTTGCGCTCCACCGTTCTAAATCTGTTCTCCTCTGAGACAGCTGAGACTTTAAAATCTGATTTTACTCTTTGTTTACTTAATGCAGCCCAACTTACTTTTGTTTTTTTCTTTCCCTTGTAGTACACACAGGACACAATTCAGCCTTTTAAAAAAAAATCACTTTGTCTCCCACAAACACATGTTAAATAGCTAAATTAAATATGGCTAGGGAATCCAAAATACCAAACTCAGCCATAGAAATTTGGGGATACAGGGGTAGGGCTCTTACTTGTGCCAATGGTAATTGTACAACTCAGGAGGGCAGTGAGGCCCAGTGAAAGCTTTGGGTATCTGTCCCATTGGCCTCTTTACACAAACCAATCCCAGCTCTTGTCATGCAGACTGCTGATCTTTCTCTTCTGTAATGTTTAGCAACAGTCTGCAAATTGTTTCGAAGGCAAATTAAACCCGAAGGCAGTAATCACCACTGACTGCAGGAGTGTCTATATAGGCCATTTTAATCAACATATGCATGCAGTGTCATAGATTCAGTCTGATAAATAATGCAGACTATTAGAAATGTAGAGCTGAACCTCTTCTCATCTATCTTCCTTGTTCTCTGAGGAAGGATAAATATTCCAGGAAAAATTGTGGTGGATGTTTTGTCAGTCTGTTCTGAAGTGGTCAACAAGAACAAATTCATGTCTCCAAGTTTAAACAATTAAATATATTATATTTAATAGAAAATGTAAGGAGAACTTTGTAGATCTTTTACTAACATCCAAACTGAGTCTTCACTAATTGTGGTTAAATTGCCCTCTTATGAGGTGTCTTCCTAAATTGAGAATTTTCTTGATACCTTATGAGACAGATGTTCTGAAGTTTTCTTTATTCTCCCTCCAATTCCACACACTCTATACCTGCTCCTTATTCAAATTCTCATATTTTTATTGTAGTCTGTCTTCTCCCATCTTTGCTTTTCCTGCAGTCAAGTTGCGATTCCAGTCCTGTGTTCCTCAGAATTGTACACAGGAGTCGATCTGGCCTCTCAGCATAACATCATGCAGAATTTGGACAGAGTAAGCCTTTGGAGTGGCACAGCTTTGGAGTGCCTTGTGCTCAGGACGAATCTTCCCAGTCTATGCATTTTTATTCTTTTTCAATGTAGGGCTTCATCCAATTTCTCAAGCAAATGATGAACTACAATCCTGTCCTTCAAAATGCCATTCATTCCTCCAAATAATTGGTGCTATTTGAACATATTTGATAATTAAACACTCGGTATAAAATATGGTGTGCAAACATGACCAATTTCTCACATGAACAGTGATAAACTGAACCTCAAAGACTCCAAATTAGGCACTTCTTTGTACTGCTTTGGCATAATCACTTGTTAGATTTGTATCTTACACCTGCATTTTTGTGATAGTGTTAAGTGTCTTCATTGTTCTCCCAGAGGTGTCCTTTCGGCTTTTTTTGTGCTAGAGTGAAAAAAAAAATTCTTAGTTTAGGTCACTGAATTTAACGACCCACTTGTGCAAAAGCAATGTAGGACAGTGAGCAGGCACAGCAGTAGCAAGAGTGAAGGTTTCATTAAAGGTGTGGTATTTATAAAAGCCTGAGGCTGTGCTGAAGAAGAAAACGTTTTAAGAAAATTGGAGTAGTCAGCTAAGTAAGGTAAGTGGTCCTTTACCTTTAGTCCCTGGAACAACAGCCCAACCGTGTCCTTTGTTTTTGGTCACCCAAATGTGTTCACCCAAAAGTTCTTTTAATGCTGTTTAGTTGGCTGATGTGCTTAGCAAGGCATTTAGATTAAAAGGTATCTTTACAACTTCTTAGAAAAGCAGTTCCTCTAATGCTGTGTTCCAGTATTTTATAGGAACCTTACATCTTGATACACTGCATTTTGAAAGAAGCAGTCTTGAAAGGCTTTTAGCCATTTCAAATGATTTATTCTTGCATTTATAAGCAAAGGTTGTTTTGTAGTTTTTAAAAGAATTAATGACTGCAATTATTTTTGAAGCTTTTTATATTAAAAATCCAGGTATACTTGGGTAATCTTGATGTTCTGTTAGGTTTGTATGTTTGGGGTTTTTTTAACCTTGTATCCCAATATAAGCTCATCAGGTTGCTTGGGAAATAGCTTATTCTGAGCTGTATGAAATGATGTAGTTTTCTTTAACAAGTGCCCAGACCTTCCAAGTATTTTGCTCATGTTTGCATTCTCTACATTCCCTGTCCCAGCGTCTCATCACTGAAACAGAGTCTGTCATCTTACTGCTTAAAAGCATACAGAGTAATGATCCAAAGCTATAATTACAGGAGTATTTTAAATAGGAAAGAATCACAATATGCCAGCTATAGAACTTGTAGACTAAGCAGGTAGACGTGAATTCTGAGTCTGTAAAATTTAAAATTTCTCCTTCTTTTGCATTTGTAAGAGTATTCCCAAATTTTCTTTGCATAAGAGTCACTGCAAATATTATCCTAGGCATAAACCCCCTTTATTTTATAATGGTAAACCAAGCTCTAGTTCACCTTTCCCGTAGGGTGGAATTGTTTAACCCTGATTAAACCCTTCCACCCATTTTTCTAGAACTCCAGGTTCCATATCATGATATTCAGGGATTAAATATGAGTTCAAAAATAAAAATCCCCAGAAAAGTACCTGCCACTGCCAATTTTAGCACTGACTGGAAAATGTGAATGCTTTGAATGAGATTAAATAGAAATATCTCTGGTACACTGGAAAAACCTCAACCTGAACCACTTATAGGCAAGATTTTGGTTAAGAAATTGTCCCAGGAGGTAGTTTTGCTTTGCTTTAGAACAGTAAAAGGAAATGTAAGAGAGTGATGAGCACCAGGAACTTGCAGAACAGAAGCAGCTCTGATAGTCATTGTTTGCTACTGATGAGGCTGTAGAAAAACCAAACTGGATTCCAACTGGGCAGTTTTTACTGCCTTCCTTTACATTTTTGTTCTGGTTTCAGCTCGTGCTTTGAATGAGACAAAAAATCTCAACATCATAACATTTTCCAGGTTTTGCATGACCTGACTCTGGTTAGCTGCACCTTGGGCACTCCCCCAGCTGATTGTCTAACAGGCTGCTGTGTCTTGTAAGGATGAATGATTCCAACCTAACATTTCACAGCCGAATTCAGAAAATATAAGACATTTCTGAATACTGTTTTGTTATGTATTTTACTACAGTGGATCTTTGAACTACTAAGACAGGTAAAAAGAGGAAATAAATATTAAATTG
Organism: Corvus hawaiiensis; assembly: GCF_020740725.1. Classification (NCBI taxonomy): domain Eukaryota; kingdom Metazoa; phylum Chordata; class Aves; order Passeriformes; family Corvidae; genus Corvus; species Corvus hawaiiensis. The sequence goes on along the minus strand of NC_063218.1, from coordinate 56,581,503 downwards.
TACTGGCAAAGTAGGTTAGTTCACTGCTGAACAAAAACGGGATTCAGTCTCTTAAGCTGGGCTCACTCTTCTGTTAACAACTTGCTTATCTCAGCTTTGCTAGAGTGCCTTCGCTAAGTGTTTTCTTGCTATATCACTACCATCACTTTTAAAACACAAAATTTCTTAGTTAATTTGGCTTTAGTTTCTCTTCTGACATGTCTTTTGCTTTGCCCTTTCCCTATCTCCCTGCTTGGCTGTGGAAAAAAAAAACTGTCTAACTTCTGGTCACGTAATATTTAGTCGTCTTTCTTTAATCTAATCTAATTTTTCTCTTTTCTTTGTTTTTTTAATGTTTTCTGGGGAAGTGCTTTTTCTTGAGAATGACTCCAAATGATGATTGTGTCTCAGTACGAGCTTATGTTTTTTGGAAAGTTTTATGCCTAAACAAATATTTAATTTGTGATGATTCAAGTTCTGTTTTGGAAAAAACCCAGCCAAAATACAAACCAAAGAAACCCTCTAAAAACATAAAACTAAAAACAGGAAGCATGCCTTTTGAGATTGGTTAGCTAAAACTCCAGACTCCTCTTCAGATCCAAGGCTTATCAGAGCTGGGTTATCTCAAGTGTAACTTCTGCCCTGCCTTGCACACTGCCAGTGCAGCAGAGCCAGACTACGTCATGGTAAAATATCAGAACTGCCTAATTAAATCTCCTGTTCAAGAAAAATATCTATTAGTTTATTCTCTTCTTTGGATTAGCAGTAAACTGCAAGACTTCCTGGTTCTAAGAAGCTTCCAAAGAGACTCATTAAAGAATTGTTTCCTAGAATTTGGCGCTGACACTTAACAAATCAATCCTCAAGAGAGGAAATTACCCTGGAAGCACTGGTCCCTTCTGCCTTGGAGGTTCCAATCTGCTCTTCAGACACATCACTGTTCACAATCCCATTCTGGGCCTCTCGGGGTTTGGGATTATTTGATGCCTGAAGAGGGTTCTCTGTTCAGGTCTTGCTTCCAGTCTAGAAGCCAGTTTTGCGTTTGCAATTGTTTCACCCTGAGACAAAGTCTGGTTCTTGGAAGTGTGGATCTCTCTAACTCTGTTTTGTCAATCAGTGAAAGCTGTATGTTCTTCCTCGGGCACTGTTTAAGTGGACGTATCTATCTCAGTGACTCTAAAGGGATTTACTTCAAATATCCCTTTATTTCCAGCCCAGGTAAACTGCCTAACTTATTGTAAGTCCCCTCTTAGATCATCTTTCTTCAGATCGTGGCACCTGGGCCATGTGAAATTTTAGTAAAGACATTTAGCCCCTCTGGCAACAGTCAGATGCTTTACAGTTGCCATCTGGCAGCTGTCATGGGTTATAACTCTAGATGTATGTAGGCTCCAGGTTCATTGAAACATCTATTCAGCAGCTCTTTCTTAATTTATAATGTTGCCATTAGGCTTTCCTTCCTAGATTTCCCTTTTTGTCACCTGTAATTCACCAGCTTCATCCAAGGCGGTCATCAATTACTCTAGTTTGTGTCTCTACCGAGAGAGATCAGCATGCTTATCTCTCAGTTCCTATCCCTTCCTGAAATGCTCCAAGAATTACCTCTGATGTAGTTTGCCATTCTGAAGCATCAGGGAACCTTCAGCATGTCAGTTCCAATCAATGGGGCCTTAGAGCAAGTGTTTGTTCTTCGTATCCACTTTGCATCAGGTTAGAAAGCATTTATCAGGTATTCCCTCCCAATCTGGACTGTTTGAGCTATCACTGCCTGTAATCCTCACTGTGATAATATGGATCTGGACATGCATGCTACCCTCGGAATCACACAGAGTTTAAAAGGAAGAGTTATTCTGGGAAAATGTGTTTATTCCTACACTTCTCTCCAAATGAGCACTGTCAGCTTCCAGCCTACAATGACAAGCTATGGACAGATGGAATTATGTCTGTACCTGAGAGTCTTTTCTCATGATGTGTTTTCTTTTCCCATCATGTGAATTGGGACAGTGGGGATAGAGGGGAGAGGGGTGAATGAAGGTGATGATAAAGACTTAACAATATTCAGCTCGACAATTTTTTCAGGTTATATAGACTATAAGAAAATCCTGTTGTCAGTCCTCTGGACTTCTAAAGGTACACAAATGCCAGTAGAAGGTTTCCCAGTTAAATTTAAATGTTGATCTTTCTTTTATTCTTTTTGTAGTTTTCTTGTGGTTTTGTTTTTGGTTTTTTTCCCTCCACTGTGTTAAGAGAGGTTTTGGTGACTTAGAAGCAGAATGGCTTTTTTAAATCCAGGGCTTTACCCACCTGACTCACTCACGAATGGCTGCTGTAGGCAAAATCCTTCCTCCAGGCTTCATAGTGAAGTCAGGCAGGTCACTTCTCACTGCAACTCACTGCTGAGTTAATTGCTTCTAGACTGAAAGTACTGCTCGCTATGCCTGTTGTCTTGAGAACTGCTTGCTGAATTCAGAAGGCATTTTGCATTATTAAAGTGACAGTATTTTTAGCCTCCATTATTCTAGACTGCACAGGTAGCCTTCCCAGACCTGGCAGTGGACTACCCTGACAGTCCTCCTTTACAGCTCTTCCCTTTATAGTGATGGTAGTGACCTCTCGGTGTTTGCCAAGGGATACTGTTTCAACTTCCACTGCTGTCCCGAACATTTGTAATTGATTGTTGTCTTTGCTGTGATAGCTCTTTCTCATGACCTAACAACCCAGGCTCATTAGTCATCTGATCACAGTGTATTTATCCTACCTCAAAACCATACAAGACCTAGTCAGGAAACGACCTTATCTTTGGATTCTGGTGCATTCAACATGTTTGCCTTTTGGGGCTTTATCTCAACATACCTTCAGAGACTGTTTTGGTCATTTCCACTTCATGCAGTGATGAGTGCAAACCCGTAATGATGTCCTCAGAATGATGTGCAAGGACTCACACAACTGAAAAATACGCCCTCTCATCCTAATCTCATCAGATGTTTTGCTTCAGTGCTAGTCTTTACTCAAGAGACTTTGCAGACATGTTTCTCACCAGGATGCTTTGTTTTCCTTTGATCTGTTTTCTCAGAAAACTGTGCAGTAAGGCTGGGATGTAGCTTTAAGTAGTTTTCTTTCCCTGACCAGGTTGAAACTATTTGGAGTCCCAGACTGAAAAAGCCACATAATGTTGCTCTTTCTTTCATACTTTTACAGAACTTGTCTCATCCAGCACAATGCTGGATCACTTCAAGGTAAAGTGACCTTGTTCATCTCTGTGAAGCCTGGGATTGTAAGGATGTCTCTATCATCTATTTTGTGTAAGAAAGTACTTACACAAAAGCTTCTCTTCAGACATACAGACCAAATTCAGTCATCAGAATTTCTCCTGATCTGTTATCCCACATCCTGATTTTCTTCAGTCTTTGCTGTCCACCTCAACCAACCTCTGCTTAATTATCACCTGAATGAGGTGCCCTTCCCTTAGCATGAAGAGTTCAGGAAGCATTTGGACAGTGCTCTTGGGCACATGGTATGACCCTTGGGGATGGTCCTGTGCAGGGCCAGGAGTTAGATCCAATGATCCTAGTGAGTCCCTTCCATCTCAGCACATTCTGTGACCTTTCTGCTAATCACTTGGACTGATCCCAGCCTGTCCCCTGAATCTTGATCTGCCTGGATTTCCTGAGAATGGTCACTGCTGCTCTCAGAGTAATGGTTTCATGGATGGTTTCTCACCTGCTAAATTGCTCTCTGACAGAATTGCCTGCTGCCTGCGCAGGACTGTCAGCCTAATCAGTCAGGAGATCTGGCTTTCACTTCAAGCAGGAGATAAGGTTGTCTCCGCCTTCCTCTTTCTCTGAGTAGCTGCTTTCACTCTGACCTTTCTCAATATAAGGAGCTCTCTTGCCTCCTACCTTGGCTGAGCCAGGTCCTTTCCTCAGCCTCTCATTTCTGTGTGTCTCTAGCAGGGAAACACCAGAGAACAGCCATGAGTAGGTATGGCCTCAGCACAGACCCTTCTGAGTCAGGTTGTTTCTCAAGCCATGGTATGGATGTTCCCATCCCAAATACCATCAGAAGAGCTACCTCAGGACTGACTTACAAGGGCTTGGCTTTCTAATGAAGCTCTACAAATCCAAGGATTTATCTAGAAGTAATGTACATCTTGCCGCTATAGTTACCAAGTTCTGTTTTCTGAAATGGTTCTTTACTCCTACTCCAAGTAGTTGTGTCTCTGGAAGGACCTGTTATTGGGAGTTGCCCAAAGTGGAAATCTACATATGAACAATCATTGAAAGGGGACAGAAAATTTTCTTGTGAGTAATTGTGTTCCTCAGAAGAGGGTTGCATTTTTTTTTTTACCTATTTATCTCAAACCATCCCTCTTCTGCTCCGTTTTATCTCCTTTTTCACTTGCTATGAGAAAAACTGAAAATCATTTATCCAGGTTCACTTTTCTCACGGTTCCATAAGAGGCAGGATGTGAATGTACACAACATGCTCTGCAAAACCAGAATTTTCTGGATTAGGTACTTTCGGTTTCAACTGATATAGACAAGTGACTATATAATGGATACTGATATAGGCAAGATATTTAAACAAGCCATAATTACCGGTAATCTGTTGAATTTTTGGTACAAAAATAATTATTTTACCAAATAAATTCTCAAGCAATATTTGCCAGAAGATACTTTGTATTTTTATGCATAGTTACTTTTGATTCTTAAAACAGCATTGAAATTAATTTTCAGAGGAGAATAAATCAACAATAATGAAGAAATGCCCGATCCAGTTGCACAAAAGCTGACGTTTGGCTCTTGAGAATGCTTGTCACAGTAGTCAGTAATTAGAAGGGGAAATTCCCTGCTGGTAAAGAGCTACCATTTTGTTCCCCATTCCTGCATTGTTGCTGGGGGTAGGGTTATTATGCAATCCCTGGCAAGCTCATCCTACCAGACTGCTTACTAATTTGTAGGCTGTAGGTGTAAATTGAAAAGCCTTCATCCTGCTTCTGTTTACTTCACAGATTGAACTGGGCTCCAGTTATTCTCATCTATGTGAATTGAGGCACTGTTGCTGCTCTTGCCTCTTTTTTTCTCCTTGTGGGTGGGCACAGCTCATTTGAACCTGCTTTTCTTTTCAAAAGAAACATTTAAGAGAATGAGTATGTAAGAGGTAGCTTTGGTACTTAGTGTTCTCTAACTTTAATGATTATATATCTGGATACAGTCAGTAGTGTTGTAGAGGTTCCTTAGGGCATTGCCAGTGTTTATTCATTATTTGTCAGGCACACATCAGGGTTTTGTTCTCCTAGAATTAATTTAATCTTTTTTCTTTTTTTTTTTTCTTTCTTCCTAATCATTTCAGCTGTATGAGTAAAGTTGACTCTGCTTGTATGGGAGACTTAATTATACCTGTTATTGCTCTCTTTAGCCTGTTCATCACAAACTTATTTTAGCTAACAGACTGCTTTTAAATAGGAAGAATACAGAGTAGGAGAGATAGGGGACATAAAGTAGCAAACAAATAATGAAAATGGAGAAAGACTTTTCACTACAGTCTCTGTTGAGCAATAGGTCACTTTCATAGGAAAATGAACCCTCTATTTTATACCATTACATGAGGAATGCTTTCTGGAAGCTTCAGGGAGGTATTTTAAATGGTTGCTACGGCAGCAGTTTGCCTCTTATTGCTGTCCTCTCTCTCTGGCCTCTCTTTACATGATAGTGTGGGAATCCCACATGTAGGAGTAAAGGAAAAACCTCCAGTCAGTAAATCACCTCCCCCCACCCCCCCAACCACTAATCCTTCCTGTTAAGAAAATCTGCCCACACATTGTGATAAATCCCAGATTAAGACAATCATAAATGTTTTCGGTATTAGCTGCATGCAGAGGAGCAGTGGGGTTTTTGACTGTGCAAAGTTTCTTGGCTTCCTTTAGAATCTTTCAGTAACCCAGTTTTATTGTCCATAAAGGTTATACAAAGTGCTAGTATGAATTAGAATTGGGTTATGATATATTTAGACACTGGGCTTATATAATGGCTTCAGCTGCTGCAATACCCTGTGTTCCAAACAATTTCTTAGACATTGTGTAAGACTTCCCTGAAAGATGAAAAAGATCCATATGGTACCTTCTCAAAACTTTCTATTTGCCTCTTTTTTTGTTTTTTTTTTTTCTTTTCACTCATCTGATGTTCCACTGATTACTTTTCTTGCAAAATGAATTAAACCCACATTCTAAACAGCCAGCCTTGTATGTGGTGCAGATGTTATGCAACTGGCAGCTTTCACAGGAAGAACATTGTGTACATGGCAGTGTGTTCTTAGGCTTCTGAACGCATTTGCCCTCTCTCTGCTGACTATGAGAGAGATTTGGGATTTCCTCTTGGGAGGAACAAACCTAATACAACCTGTGTGAAAGCTGGTCCTGGACTTTGACCATTTCTGTTCATATTTTTACATCTATACACATTATGTACACTAAAAACTTGGGATATGCCTGAGCCTAGTAAGATAAACTTGCATAAATATGAAAAGGAATATTGCAGGATTAAAAACATGTTAAAAATCTAAAGGCAGGAGAAAATGCTAAACTCATTGTTAAGATACTTGATATATTCTCTTGAATTTTGAGGAATCATAACTAAATTTTTTCCAGTTAAATTTACAGAGCATTGTCCTTATGATTTTCTGTTGTCAGTCCTCCACATTTGCTTTCACATTTATGGATATAATACAGCTCTCAAATGTTCATTTATATTGTCTTTCTGATTAAGACTTCAAAGTTTTTACATTAACTAAATTCCGTAAATATTTTTCCTGGCATGTGAATTGATGATATCCATTTTACAGAAGGTTAAATATTGAAGGAACTTTCTCAAGATTACATGTCACACTTGAGCCATGACTAAACTTCAGGGGTTCTGCTCTTCACAATACAATGTTTGCTTCCCAAGTCAGGAATGTTTCAATAATCATGTCTCCTTGCATGGAAATATTGTCCATGCATAAAGTAAATGTTTGTTAAATATGTAACATTCCAACCACGAGTGTAAAATAGAACAAAGAGATTTTAAAATAGGGGAACCCAGTCTAGTTTTATAAATTTGGTAGGAACCCTAAAAACAGGTCCAGTAATAATAGCTGTTGGCCTGGTACGTATCAAAAAGATAAGCAAATCTTTCCTGCTACAGGATTAAAGTGATGAAACTTCTCCAAATACTCTCTCAACACTCTAGGCTTAGTCACTTAAACAAATAAATGTGTTTGGATTCATACTATGTTTTTGTTCTTCCTGTTGTTTGGCGCAGAATCAGAAACAGCAACATTTACATGTATTTTGGATTACTAAACTGGATGGTGTAATGCCTGCCATGCTCTGTATAACATGGAAGTGTTGTGGGGTTTGTTTTTTTTTTTTTAAGTGAAAATAAGAAGTAATAAGAATCTAATCTATTAAATATGATTCCTGGCCTTTAATTTTAATACTTCTCTAATTACATCGTTCATATTATGGAGATTAGCTGTCATTTATCAAGTGTTGGTATCTCCTGCAAATTCATTTTTCCTTTGGATGTGGTTGAATTTCTGGCTGTGAGGAGCTGTTTTTCCCCTTCTGAACCAGGTTTTGTTTTTATCCTTTTTGCTAAAGTTGTTTTACAGTCGCATTCCTTATAGAATTATTTTCTCAAGCACCTGTGCAAAATCTGTATGATTAGAAGATGAAAAAGCACAGAAAAATAACAGATCCAGGGTGCTGACTTTTGAGCTTTACACAGCTTCTCATTGAAATTTATTGAGAATAATTCAGAATAATATTGAAACTATCAAATGCCTCTGAACAAACACTGGTGTGATTGATTGTCCCTAGCTACTGAGATAGATTTCCTGTATCACCAAAATTCAGCTTTAGGAGTGAAAGATGGCATGAAACTCCTCATGAGTTAGAGCTGACCTGCAGGGCAATATTTAGTTTCTGCAGTGAAAATATGAGTTATTTCTCGTGCTTCCATGCTCATGTTCTGCAAATGCTTAGGTAGATGGGTTTGACTATTTGTGCCACTTCTGGTGAAATTCTCAGATAAAAACTTTCACAGTTATACACTTCAGATCCTCACATGGGAGTCAAGAAGAAAGGGACAGCTGTTTATATTCCTACACACCAACACTTCATCTGTTTGAGAAAGTGGTGTTGTCTGGACTCATATTTGGTGCTGCACTGTGTAAGTGTTTTGGAGAGAAGTATAGTGAGAAAATGAAGTCATGGGGCTGAAAGAAGCTTTGTTCAAAATTGGAAAGACTACCTGTAGCAGATTAAGTGTAGAGAATAAAAAGGCAAAGAAATGCAAAGATACACTTTGTAATGCATATAAAAAATGAGAGACAGAAATTCATTGAATGCCTACTTCATAAAATCATGGAACAGTGTAGGTTGGAAGGGACCTTGAAAGAACATCTGGTCCAACCATCCATGTGAAAGGAAGCCTGGATTAGGTTGTTTCAACCCTTGTCCAGCCACTTCTTGCAAACATCCAGAGATGCAGACTCTACCACGTTCCTGTGGAGGTTGTTCAACTGATTGATTGTTCTCACTGTGAAATGGTTTTTTGATAGAATCATGGAATATGCTGAGTTGCAAGGAACCCCTGAAAGAAAATGTATTTACCACCCTCTAGGCCTACAATTACATATGTTTATTGTCTACAAATACATATATTGAATTTCTACTCATCCTAGTGAAATTTCAAATAAAACAACTTTGTAATCTGGAAAAACGTAATCATCAGAATTAAATCCCTTTGAGACTGAGATAAATTTGTGGTTTCTTCTAGAGGTTTTGTGTTGCCATATGCATGTATGGTAAGATGGAAATACAGTTTTTTTATTGGGAGGTCTATCTCCAAAATCTAATGAATGAAATAATGACATAATCTAATAATGAAACCTGTTTATTTCAAAACAAAACATGCCAAAGCAGCAGGAGCTGAAAACTTAGTCTAATGCTTTTTATATAGGGTTCCTCTGAAGCTTCAGAAATCTGCTGTCTCTTATCCAGCCTGCCTTGGAAATTCACTTAGAATGTGTAAAGAATTCCAGAAGCAGACTTAAAAAATCACTGCCTTTTTAAATTTGGTTTTAAAAAAATGTGTGCCAAGGTCTTGACAAAATTCCATGTGTAATACGGAAGTACCATTAAGTGAACATTTCATTCAGTGTATGGCCCTGAGATTAGCTCAGTTGTTATAGTGTTGATCTGTGTACAAGTAATATTTGATACACTACCATTTTATTTTACAGCTCTGTTTTTAGAATAGTTCAACTTGCAGAGCAATTAAGAATTTTATTAAAAACCTTTACCAAATTTCTTTGTTACTCTACTTTTTTCAGAATCCCTTTTTGCAGGATGGTTTTCCTTCAGAAGACATACCATGAGGAAATGCACTGCTGTATTCAAGACAATAGAGAACCTCTTTGGAAAAAACCCACAAAAAGCACCAAATTCCAACAAAACCACCAACACACAACCTCACACACAGACCCATACAACCATTGAAGCTTTTGGTTACTTTTCTATTACTCATGTCACTGTTTTGTTCCCATAATGAACATTCAGGGCAAGACACTGTTCAAAAAACTGTCAAAACCATGTTTTAATGTGAGCTTTTCTTTTAGTCTCAGCACTTAACTGACTTGGACTTCAGTCAGTGTTTGAAGAGAGCCTACCACACTCTAGAAGCAATCTGTTCTGCCCACAAGAGTTTCCTTTTTGCCAAACGATGGCTTAACTGTTGTCTGAGTGCAGTGTGTCTTTCTGAATCAGAATCCTCTCATACTGGAAGGGAGACAGCAGAACTTTTTATTTCTTGGAAACTCTCAGCCTGCCGGTTTGATTTGCTGGAAGGGTGCTCAAGGGAACATGAGATTAGGCTTTATAGAAAACCTTGGGCAAAGTGGCAGGGAGGGGAATTGGTTGTGAATAGCCCATATAATCTGTGATGCCCTCTAGGGAAAGGAGGAATTGGAGAAGCTGTGCATTAGTAGTTTATCAGCCTATCAAAAGTGCGAGGAGCCGGAGCCTGGATTATTACCTCTTGACTCAGACTAACGTTCAGGCACACACTCACATGCACCCAAAAACCTGGTGGCTTTATAATTGCTCACAACTACTGTCAGTGCTGCCAGAAGCCCCTCCTGACTTCCTGCAGCTCTTCTGCACGAGCAGCAGTCCTGATCCCACAGTGGGTGCGAGTTGTTAAGCAAAAGATTTGAGAGCTTTTTTAAGGAGGTAAATGCCTTCTTAAGTTTATCTGCACAAAGCCTGTAGTTCCAGATCACCGGTATTTCTGCTGTAAATGTGGTTTTAGCAGTGGATTAAGTCTCTCAGAAATAGATTATGTTCTGTACACAGTCATCCAAAGGCTATGAGAATTTGTGTGGAATCTGCTTGAGCTAGGTTAGGATGTATATTTTGGCATTGAGACATTCACGAGGAACATGAATAGCACATGTTGCCAGAGCTGCTGGTGCTTTAAAGCTCCAACACCAAGCAGGACAATAATGCTATTAAAAATATGTATTTTCTGTAATCCTTAAATCCCTTCTTAAGTGAGGAGCTCCAAGTGAGGTAGCTATTCTTGGCACTGTTGTCATAATGCTGAGTAGTGTAATATTTTCTAAAATGAAGGTTAAATGAAAAGCCTGAACAAACTAAGCAACTGAGAAATGCTGATCCAGTAAAATGTGCAGACTCACATCTTACTATGTATTTCAAATGACCTTCCCCAGTTCTGGTGTTCCTAAGAGTAGAAGAGGCATTTCCTTTGTACTTTGCTGCCAGTTGTTACATTGTATTTCAGACAAGTGTCGTCTCTATAATATAATTATTGATTATATTAGTAGAGAAGCCCCCTCTACCCTTAAGCCCATGCTGGACTTTGTACTGCACAAATTCATGATTAGAAAAGGCTCCTTTGGCTGGCAATTAATGCTCTGAGAAATGGAGAAGAGAGAATGGTTGGGGAGGAAAGCAGGCTCTTATCATCCCTCTGCAGGGAGCACCTGACAGACAGAAAGGTGCCTTCAGTGCATGATCTATATATGTTTTTTGACCAGCCACTATAAAATTTCTTCCTTATCAGATGTTTTATGTGCCTCCTCAAATTTAACATTCCTTTTTCTTTGATCGACTGGTGTTGCAAGTGTGTTCTTATCCGGGATTTTGTTCCTGAAATAAAAATGGCAGTTCCTGAGTTTCAGATTGAATTGACAATGAGCCTGGAGTTCCTTGCCACAGAAATGTAAATGAGAGGTGCCCGTGTGAGCAGAAGATAAGGTCCATGTCTTCTCTGAGAGTCCACAGCACATATTTCTCTGGCACCCACATTACTTATGCATTGCTCATTATGGGGCTAAAGATGTTGGTAGTATACAACAATACAAGAAAGATAATCTCATCAAAAGATAACAATGTAATTAATTTCAAACGGCAGAGACACCTCATCAGTATCATTTAACCCCAACTTTGCTGAACTACTGTAAGGTAGTAATTAGTAAGGAATGACTCTCACCCAGCCCATGTGGTTTGTTCTGATATGAAGGTCACATTTTCTTGACTGCCCTTAGTTAAGCTTTCTAGAACTGATAATAAGAATAGTGAATTTGGGATTAGATCATGATTAGATCATGCTTTCTCTCAATTATTGTTGCATTATGGATAACAGAGCATCTCTTTTTTTTTTTCTTATTTAAATTTCCTAACTGTGTGAGTGCTTTAAGCTTATTTTCTGGGTGAACGGGAGTTCTGGACCACTGCATTTGAAATATGTTATTGACTGGACTTGAATGGTGACTGGAGGTCCTTACTAATGCAATATCTATTAGTCACAGTGGAGGCACATTCTTTCAAGCATTTATAAATGGTATTTTTGTGCAAAAATTTCTGTACATTAATAGAAGCAAAGACACATGGGCTCAGGCAGATAACGATAGTTGCTGCAGAAATTGAGTAAAATCTTGGTACCAGTATGAAAAGTTTCATATTGTTTTGATGAATAAAGAATGTGCTGACAAGATTTTAATTTGCATTTAGCAAAAATTAAAATGCTGAGTTTTGCTCACAGTAATTAGGTAGTCCTGCAGCTTTCAGCACACATGTCCATAAACATAATTCTTCTTTATCCTGCCAGATACTGAGCATTCTGCACTTGACTTTTTAATGGCCTTAAATTGTATGCTTATGCTTAAATTGTATGCTTAGCATAAGACCTGGAAGATGGTTTAGGTGCATATTTATAAATCTTTGGCTTGTGCTGAGACAGAAAGAATCTGAATGAATTCTTTACCACATGGATTTGGGAAATGTGTGTGTGTAATATGCTTTATGCATTGCTAGAGTTTGGTTTATGTGCATGTGCCCTGGTTCAAGATAACACAGAAGGCCAGGGAGGAAGCTCGGAGCTCTGTTTTGTCCCTTTTCAAAAAAGGGCATTTGTTTGTGGGGATCAGAAATAAATGCAAAAGGAGGTTTCTGATTTGTTTTTTAATTGAATGTTTAAAAAAGTTCTATGTTAGCATTCCTAGAACTGATGCAATTGCAGTCCTGGACTAGCAAGCTAGAAGTAATTCTTAATACTTTGGGGAAACATTTTGGTCTCTTGTCTTCCCAGAAAGAAACACCAATATATTGACCCTTTTAATGGAGTATATTGATTTCCACAATGGTTTTTTTTTTTGGGGGGGGAGGGGGGGGGGGGGCGGAATTTTCATCCAGATATAATTCCCAGGTTTGAAGCAGATGAGTCAGAAAAGGGTTCATACTTGGATGGGGAGGAGAAGGTTCAGGTGTCTGAGTCATTAGAACAAGGATTGAACCAGAGAGTTTTGTAGCCCTAAAACATGCTTGTCCACACAGCACCAGTCTCCTTCAGGATAGATTTCACTCAGCCTCTTCTTCTTGCATCCCTCTGCTTTGTAACACTAGTAAAACACTTCACTAGACCAGCAGGGATGAGGCTGGCTTGGTAACTCGGGAGGAAAGTCATCAAAATAAATAGAGCAGAGATCTGAAGACACATCAGTGCTTTCATTACCTGACTGCCAAGCCGGTTTTTCCCCTCAGTTCAGGATATACGTGAAGTAGAACAGTTCAGGAAAGAGAGTGGCTGAAGGTTGCTCATTTTTTAAAATCTTTCCCTGACAGTGAACAGCCTAATTCAGAACGGATTTCTGAATTTACATCTTCCATCTCACAAGCAGAGTCTTCAGTGCTGGTCCCAGAGCAAGCTCTAATAGCAAGTCTCTGCTTTTTGCAAGATAAATAAGAGAAATAACACAATAAGTTTTGTCTTCTGATCCCACTGTGCAGCCAAATGAAAATATAAACTATTTTTTCGCAAACTAAGGTTCTTTTTTTAGCACTATTTAAATTTCCTTTTAAATTAATTGTGCCACAATCCCTGGAAACACTGGAAAACTACTCTGGCGTAGAAGATGCAATTGTCAAACTGCATCTCTGCCAGATTTGTTGTTGTTCTGCTTCCTGGGTTCTGTGAGCATCAATGCACCGAGCTGGGAGATCTTTGATAGAATTTGGCTGCTCTTTCTACGAAAGTGAGACAAAGGCTTGGTACACAGGGGGCCACTCCAACTTTATGTCTTCCATGGATTTCCCTGGCTTAAATTCTAGTTGACTCTCTAAGCTACTTTTCCATTTAATTTGAGAAGTTGGTGCATCACAGAAGAGGCCGAAGATCTGGAATCTCAGATTTAATCTCTTCCTAAAGTATTCCTGTTTATAAAGGCTGAGACCAATTGGAAGTGTGACAAGCTTTTAAGTATAATGTTACCACAGAGCATTTAGTATATTGTTTTGAAAAAGGAGCTCAATGTCTATATCCCTACTTCACAGACTACACTAAAGTGATTTGAGAAAAATTGTTTAGCAATACAAGTCACGTCTCACGTCCAGTCGAGGGTTGTATGCACATTGCCTTGCTTTATATCACTTTCTTTTATGAGGCTGCAAAAGCATTTTGTTCTTTAAACAACTTTCCAACGCTTTTCATCTATCTAGAAAACCAGATTAAAATGTGCTCTTTAATGTGAGGTAGCTAATTGCATTATATGTGTCTGGATGTAGTGGTAGGAAATATATTTAGGAATTAACAGCAGTTTTCTCTCTTTCCAGAGAAATTTCTGTATTATAGACTTGAATGAAAAGTCCTAACTCTACGCTCTAAACAAGAAATATACAAAATCCTTAAACTTTTACTTCTTTCAAGTGATTGTTATCTAAAACCTGTTGATTTCTATACAATATCCCCTTCAGCAAGCAATGTTTCTCCCCGGCTAAAGCACTTGAGACATCATCTATCAAAAGCTATTTTTTACTAGATTGGAATAGTGGCTATTTTTTGCCACATAAATAATGTTCACACTGAAATAGTTTGACAGCAGAACACTGAGTATAAATAATATCTCTGTGGAAGTATTCCACAGAGAACCCTACATGGATCTTTGTTGAGGTTTATTGTGGTTATATTCTCATCTAAAATGCGTGTGTTACTTTTGTCATCTTGGAAGAACTGTTGGCACTCTGATCCCTCCATTACATGGAAGACAGAAATGAGAAATCCATGAGAGCCTGTGAGAACCCTAAGTGGCTGTGCTCCATTTTTTTTTTTTATTTTTCAATATTGGATTTTATTTTCTATCGCTGCTATTTTGGGTTGGCCTTGGCTCATGTGTGGGGAACTGGCCAGAGGACTGCTCTGACTAATGCTGACTCTGTTCCCAGGGGACCTGCTAAGGGTCATTAGAGCACAGCCTTCATCGGTGTCCCCATCATCCTCACTGGTTAATGGTCTGGTTTAGGGCTGCAATGGGACAGCTCCGCTTCCTAATCCTTGGAACAAAGTTTTGGGAGTAAAACGTCTTTATTTTCATTTTACAATCATAAAATTTACTATATTTTCATCTGTTATTTTGTGCTTCCTAATTTAAAATGTACTCAGACCATAAAACCGCCTCTCATTTCACAGAAAAGCAAATTAATTTCTTTTGCCTGAATATAATGAAAAAACTCCATAACCCACAAATGAATGTGTTTGAATTGGTCATCACAGAGTCTGACCTCAGTAAATTTACTCTAGATTTAGGTCTAATTTGACTAAATTGTACATTAAAGTGAGCCAAAAGTCCTGTTTCTTTGAACTAAAACTTTCAGCCTTTCCCAGAATCCTTACACATCGTTTCAAATGTTGCAAAAGTTGCTGTGTAGGCTGGGCACCAAGCAGTGGGAATGAAGTAAGCCATTTGTCATGCAGAGCGACTCGTTGCTTTGGTACAGAAAGTCACACGAAGTTCCTTTGCACAGTTTCCTTGTGCTGGTGCCCCTGGTGCTGTGAGTAATTTGTATGCTCTGATGCTCATGCCAGGGCACTCTCTTTGGCAAGAGCCAGCTGGGGCACTTTGGGTCTTTATGTGCCAAGGTGTGAAAAGCAAGTTCAGTCTTCAAAACAATTCCTGGTTTCTGATGAACACTGTTGGATAGTACTGGATGTGCTAAGAAGCTAGAATATTTGAAGGGATTTCAAAAGATGATCGAATTTTTAAAGATTTTGTCCTTTCCCTGCTGGAAATTAGCGTTTGCAAATTGCTTGTTACACATGAAATAAGAGAATTATCCTTAGTCGAAATAGCTACTTAAAGGAAGTTACTGATGGAATGCAATGAGATTTATAGCTATGAGAATAATGGCTGCTTTCTGTGCCTAATACAGTTTCTCTGTTAGAGACGATAAAAATAATGTTATCAGGGAAAAGCTGGGTTATCTGCCCACCCCCCTCCTCTAGTAATACCGTCTGATAAAGTAGCTTGAATCAATTTACCAAACTGTTTTCGTAGAGATGTTAATGTTGCAGTCAAGGAGGAAACTTCACGGGGAAAAAGGATGAAACTTTGGACCATAAGTCCCCTCTTAGATGAAAACTGCCTCAATTCACAACAGTCTGGGCTCATTCATCTCCTGAGTTTTACAGAGAGCTTTAACTTAATTGGCCATTTTCATCTTACAAGCATAAGTCTGCAGTGTAAGCTTCATAAATCACCATGTTATAATTTAAAGTTAACTAAGAGTGGTTCAAAAGCAAGAAAAATATACAATATAGCATTTTACATTTACTAAATACTGTCAAGCTACTGTGACCTGTTTCTGCCAATACACATAATCTCATTACTCTTTTCATACATATAAAGTAAAGAAGAAACAGCTATTTTGTTAGCCTTCCCATAGCCAGGCTTGGGCAGGAGAGGCTGTTCAGTGTGAAAGCTGGCTGTGTGTAGTGCTGTATCTTTACTGCACTTCAGGCTCTTGTCACACTGAACTGCTTTCTTTCTCCTTTTGTTTGGGTTGCACCTTGGAACAGATCCTGCAGTACCTATAATATAGCTCAGGTTTACTTGGGCTGAAGAGCAACACGCAGCAGATTCTTGAGAGCAAAAATTTTTTTGCTCAGGTAATGATTACAGAACTGAATTTGATTTCTAATTGCAACTTTGTGGGACATCTACGTAAAGTTTCTGCTAGAAGTTACCAGAACCTAGTGATAATCTACAAGTGTATTTTAGCAGTGCCTTTCTTCAATAAATCTGCCTTTTTCTCAGTGCTTCAGAGAAACCCTAACCCTTATCAGACCCAAACCCTTCTCAAATCCTAACCCTAGCCCTGATCCAACCCTAACCCTTATCAAATCCTAACCCTTATCAGACATCTCCAGCCTTGTGGTGCATTGCTAAGGATGGCCAATCTTACAGAGAGCCCAGCAATGCTCAGTGGTTCTATACAGCCTTGAATCATAGTCTGCACTGAGATTGATTACTGACACTGCATAAAAAGTCCCTGTTCTGATCTTCTGATTCTGAGCACAGGCTCTGGCAGAAATGCTGTGTCCTTTAGTCAAAGAATATGGTTATGGGAAGCACATCTTTGAGGTAGGGTTTTTAAACTGACTTTGTACATCATTAGTTTTACGTTCCATATAATAAGCTTTGTTCTAGATTAATCCCTAAAGGCTAAATATTATTGCGGTTACATAGACCCAGTGTTCTTTTTATAATTGGAAAGTTTCCTCAAGGAGAAGACAGTTTTGCAACATTTATATTAGCTCTTCCAAAGAAGAAATCTGCCCACAAAGACGCTTATCTTGTGAACTTTTAGCTGGGTTCTTTTTATTTTTTTTTATTCTATTGTTCCAGTAGAATGCAGCTGTTTCAGTGGGTGGAAAGTGATGATGTGTCCACAGAACAAGAAGTGGTGCTGAAGGTCCTAGCCACTGGTTTCAACTAAGGAAGTGGACACAAGCCAATAGAGGGTTTATGTAACTTCATCTCCTTTTCTACTCAGTACTAATCCCTTCCTTTGTGATGTATGGTATTTAGAAATTTTTTAAAACTTTTTTTCAATGCTGATATAAATTTATGGATAGTGTAACTGCCTGGTTTATTTGACTAACAGTTTATAGAAACCAGAAACAGCAAGCTCTGTCACTCAGCATGAAGTATTCCAGTTCTGAGAAAACCAGTTGTTCCTTTTCTTTAAAAACTAAGCAGTTATTCAGTCCTGCTTTTCAGGAACACCCAAAATTTGTCCTCAACCTCATCAGTGTTTGGAATATGCAAAGAATGTAAGACCGAGCCTGGAGCTGGTAAACTTTCCCTTGTAATATCTGTGCTTTCATGTATGTGGCTTTACCCAAGTTCAGCTAAATTCTACTTGTTGTGACACTAGTTTAAATCCCAGTTAAATCCAGGAATCTTGTTCAGGATTTACACTCGTTTCCCTGAAGGAATAAATTGGTCCAATAATACCACAATCATAAAGGGGAAAAAGACCTCACACCAAAACCTTACTCGAATATTAAAATCTAATGTCATTGCATTTGTGGATTTGAAAGGGTAAGTCATGCAGAAATCTGTTCCTCTGAGGATTCAGATTTTTTGGCCAAGTGTTTATTTTTTGGTTTTAGGATTTTTGTCCAGCGTGGTTAATTTGCTGGCCCATTCCTGAAAATGTAAGACTTCCCATTACAGATAACCTGGGGTTTAGAAGCTATAATTTTGCAAATGCTACGTTTTAATCTGCGTGCCTTTCCCCTGCCAAATCTTTCCTTCACGCCTATGTGGTCTGACTTGAGTCCAGAAAAAAAATCAGGATTGTATTACGTGTCTCTTTTTTCCCCCAAAGTTGGCCAGGATACTTTTGCTTTTCTCCTGTGTTTCATGGGAGCGTAATAATATCATCCTCTGCCCTAAAATATCACGTCATTTGTAATCCTGGTGTATAAATCAGGCTTCCCTTCTTATCACTCTTAAGAAACTTTTTTTAAAGTATTGGACCTCCATGGATATGGAAAGAAGCTTGAGATGGTTTATCTGAAATCCCAGAATCTGGAAAATTTTGGGGTTTATTAAATATCGTAAGATGACTTTCTTTAATCATCTCAAATCAACTGGCATTTGAGCCTTCCCAACTCATTTAGAAGTTCTGTACTGTATTCTGTCCACATTAGGAGTCTTTACTGAGAAAGCTTCTGTCCAATTTTCCTTCAAAGGAATGCTTTTTGGAAGACCTTATGATTTTACGTTCAGTATTTTCCAGTAGACACTCATTGCATAACTCTTCTGCTTTGATGGTTAGTGATGCAGGAAATCATGATGTAGCCTTGAGGCTCAGCCACTTCCTGTTCTTCCAGGATTATGTTCTAAAAAGCAACCAGAACTTTCAAATTAGTTTATTATAGGCATCTGTATTCCTTGAGAGAACTCTTTACTTGCTAATTTGCAGGAATTAAGTAGGCAATAGGAGAAAAAAACATTTCCATGTTCATTTGCTGCAACTGGAACAAGGATGTGCTTCAACATAATGACTATCTAGAATTCAAACACATATTTCAGGTTCTGCTTTTGCAGTCAAGTCATAAATTCGGCTTGTAATAACTACTCTCAGCTGCTCACAACTCCTTTCTTACGTTGTTGGATTTGGTTTTGGTGTTCCTTGTGATTCCATTCACCATTGGTGGAAAAAGCAGGATGGGTTCAGCTGGAGGTAAGAATTTACTTAATGTGCAAATGCACTTGGGTAGGCCTGCAATGATAACTGCTGGATGAATGATCTTTAGAGATGTGATAGCAGCTAAGTTTTTGTTAACTGAAAATAGCGATTTTATACTTGGAGAGCGCCAGTTCATTTCAGCTGGGCTTCTCAAGACACATCCATTGATGGAGTGTCTGCCAGGCAAGAGCTAAACTAGATTGGGAAAAAGTTTCATTGGTCATTGTGGAATAGCTTGTATCTGATCAATCCTCTTCATACTTACATGTAATCATATAATCTTAGTTTTTATATTCTTAGTTTTTATCCAAGAGTGTGAGTTATAGTGCAGCAGCACCTTGCATCTGACAAGGGAACCAGTGTAATTTGTACAGTAATTTGTATCATTTCCATTTTTTTAGAAAAGCTGTCCTTTTTAAGAACTTTCTGATGATCTCCTAAGAGCCTTTTCAATGGGAATTATCATGCTTTTGTATAACGTGTGATAGTATTTTATTGTGTATGAGATGGTAGAAAATCACTCATTCTTCTCTCAGAGCTCCCACCAAAATTGGGTTCTGATTGAGAATGAATTAGTGTGAGATATGGATAAAAGGTCAATTGACGTGGTCCTGAAATAATTGAGACAACCTTTCTGAGAGATAAGTAGGCAGTTTTATGTCTTTATTTTACTCTTGCAGGAATAAGGCAGACGGAATAAGTACAGTTGGTGGCCGAAACAGAATTGTAGATCAGGGATTTCTTGGTGCTCAGCTTACATGCATTACACTGTATCCAGCAGAAGTAGAAACTCTGCAGTCAGCTTAAGCCTCCACCAGATCCCACGCTTCCCACTGCTTCCCGTTAATTAAAACCCAGCAAATGTGCACACTGTGTTTGGTTACACAGATTCTACGAAGCGTTAAAAAACTTGAAGCATATTAATGGCTTTAAATTTAAAACTCATTACCCACTGCCCTATTGACCAGCTAAATAGAGTTTCTCAGCACTCCTCTGGGCCAGTGCCACTTCATTCTACCATGGAAATACAGAAATGTTTGTTGGCTTGGCTAAAAATGTTTGGGAATGCCGGCGGTATCCTTGGGTGAGATTACGAGGATGCCTGCTCACTAAAGCAGATCTGGCCCAATTAAAGGTATTGCCACCCTTTTTTAAGAATGCAAAGGAGTATTTTTTTGTCAAAATACTTGTTTAAACTTATGTTTACTGCCGGAAGATTTTATTTTTTTAATATTTTTATTCGGTAAATGTGTGTGTGTTTCTCTGTGTGTTGATAGAAGCAGGATTCTGAAGAAGCCCTTTCAGAGCTGAATCTAGCTATAAATTGATAAATACAGCTTCTTCCTCAAAATGGTGAGGTTTGTAATTCATTGCCTGAATTTTGACCCAATGTTGTGTGAATTGTGGCTTCATCAAATGAAACAGGACCACTGAGCATTCTGAAGAGAAATTTTGCAATATCAGAGCATTGCCTGTTTCCAGATAAAACTTAACAGTTTCTGATGAAATTTCTTTGAGATCTGATGAATAGAAGGCTTAGAGTACAATCCCTGAAACACATATGCAGTGAGAAAGCTACTTTGACATGACACCTTTGAGTAAAATCCTTAGAACACCAGTTCCAAATCAACCTCTCTGGTTGACTTGTACCACTTAAACTTTTCAGTTAACCATCAATCAATCAATAAAGCAAAAATGTCTGTGTTTTGGACTAAATAATGGATTCTCAATTATCTGAAATTACAAATTTTTTATTATTTTCAGTTCATTAATATTTACAGGAAGCTCGAGTAATCAGGATCCACAAAAAAGGTTATTTGCAGTGATGCTCTGAAAGGTCTGAATTATCTTTACCTAGAACTGACTTATTCTTCTGTCTTTATTTCTTGAGCTTTTTGTTTTCAATTCAGTGAGCAATCTGCATGTTATAAATAAATTCACTGAAGTAGTGCTGAGCTAAGCAGAGAGAATTATAAATATTCCACTCAAAGAAAACACGAACTGATAAAACACACTAGAGAGACACTGGCCATGCACATCCTTATCTTTTCCCATTTTTCTCGTTCCATTTCCCTAGATCATAGATGAAGAAGAAACACAGTTCATGAGCAATTGTCCCGTTGCTGTGACTGAGAGCACACCTAGAAGGAGGACACGCATCCAGGTGTTTTGGACAGCTCCTCCCACCGGGACAGGCTGTGTGATTCTCAAGTAAGTATTTTAACACATATTAAAGTAAAGCTCAGTTGATGAGTCTAATATTTATTGGAACCAATGGAGTTCTTAATTCTTTTTTCTCCTTGGACACAGTTGACCAAGTTTAGTTCTACTTGCACAGTGAAATGTTAGCAATTTAAAGCCTGAATATTCAAAAGTAACTCCAAGCCTTCAATAAGCATCAAGTCAGTAAACCTAATTGAACTTGTTAGCCTTTCATTTCACATAAAAAATCTAAAAATTCTTAATTTTTGGGATCAAAATTGCATCCGTCTGGTGGGTAAAAAATAGGCTCTTAGGTGAGATGAATAATAGGAATGTTCTGTAGAGTCATTGTTGTCTAAATGGACCTTTATCAGTAAAACCAGATCTATTTTTTTAGAGGTGAATACTTTAATTTTAGAGCCGGTGATCATTTACTGATATTTTACTATTATTACACAGTCTCATGTGTTACCATGCTTTTCAAGCAGTAGAGGAAGGTGCACTTTGCTTTAGGGTGCACTTTGCTTTAGGGTCACTCGTTGGTCTGTAGAAATAAAGAGAGCCAGAGAAACGTTTTCGTGTCTCTTAAGACTTTGCTGTATTTAATTGGACAGATTGGCCAAATATTCATGGACAATTGGAATTTCTTTGCTTGCCTTGAATCCATGTCTGGGAGAAGCCTTAAAAATTGCTAAAATATGCCCTGCAGCAGACTTTGAAACACAGACAAAGTGTTTCAAAGAGACTTTTCAGTGCAGGGGATAGTGACTTTTAGGCTTTTAAGGGAACACTATCACAAAGGTCGTGCAGAAGATACTTCAGACCAATTCAGGAAAATATGTTATTAAAATTGCAGTTGATTTCTGGACAGGCTGTGAAATTGCCACCAGCAAAAATGGCCTGTGGCTGCTTTCCTCTCACCCTGTGCTTCACTTCTCCTCTTGTTGATGGGCATGAGACAGACACTCCCCTCTTCCACATCTGTGAGGGTGATCTAGTCCCCACTCTAGCTGTGGAACAGTCTCAAATCTTTGGCAGTGTGCTTCTACTTGCTGCTTCTCAGTTTTAGTGTAATAATTTTAAGAACCACCTGCTTTAATGTGTACTAAAGCAGCTCAAGAATACACTTACAGTCTTTTCTTAAGCTCACTACAGACAAGTGTACCTCAGGCTGCAATAAAACCTGTTAGAAGTTCTGTTATGTTTAGAGATGGAATTTTTCGAGAGTTCCTTTGGCAATCCAGAAGATTCCTTGAGTGTTGCAGAGCTTTTTATCAGTAAAGCTCCTTGGTCTTCCCCCCAGGACTGACCCCCTCGTAGCTGCATAACCAATATTGCTTGAGGCACTTGCTATTTAAGTAAATTAATAATAAGGTGATGATGCTTTATGTGGCTTTTTAAAGAGACAAGATTTAAACTTTAATCCAGTAATGATATTCAACAACACAAGTTGATGGATTTATTTTTTCTTCACTATTGTCCTAAATAGAATTGCCATTATAAAAAAAAATATTAACTAAGAGCTATACTTTCCTCCCTGAAACTCAAAAATCTGTGGCTGAAGTCAGCTCAGGGACCTGCCTGGGTCTTGTCAGAGAAGGAATGCAGTGAAGTACCACCAACTGCAGGATCTTGATAAGTGTTTCTTCTCTCTCCTCGCTGCCAGTCAGGTCATGCTGGATGTTCAATACTGTTTTTTTCTGTGAAGTACTTGAATTCTTGCAGAAAAGTCAAGAGAGGCTACAAAATGTAACAGTCAGAACTGCAGTTCTCTGCACATGAAAGTATGAAATTGTCACTGCCTCAAAGAGTGCACAGAGTGAACCACTGCCTTACAACCTTCTCAGGCTGCTGGATATGCATCAGTAGTGCCAACGGCACACTGAAGTGCCAGTAAAGAGCTGCATTAGCTGACTGGTACCAGTTCTCATAATCCATTTGGGAAAATAAAAGAGCAGCTTGGAAATGTAGGTTCCAGGAAAATGAAAATTTTGGTGTTATGACCACCTATTTACAGTGTGTCGTGGGTGTCTTTGGTGTGTATGTGCTGCTGAAAAATGAAAGGAAGTTGTTAAGTACCTTTCAGAGAAAATTATATGGGAAATACAAGCTTCCTCCCAATGATTGCTCTGTTGACCTCAGAAGGTAACAGCTCCATGCCCAGGACTGTTCAAAGAAAGAATGACCAATATTAAGAGTTGCTGATGCCAGAAATTAACATTATAATGTGGCATTTGTTTGTCCTCCATGGCCCCATACATAGCAATCACTGATGGGGTTTGGGCATTAGCAACATTTACATTTTCTCTTTTGTATGTAAAGATTTGATGGCATCTGAATTAGAGTTTGTAGTCAGCCTTCTTCATAAACCTTCTTTATGGTCAGCTCCCATAGAATAGCATGGAAATGCTGGAAAAAATTTGGAAATAATTATTGGTACATTAGCATTGGAAATAATTATTTCTTAATTATTCTAGATGATATAAGCAAAAGTCTAAAAGCAGGTGTTGTTTTAAAGAGTTAAGTCCAAATTCATCATGGAAAAATTCCAAAACCTTGAACTTCAGAGGAAACAAACTCGGTGTATTTTTCTTTCTTCTGTGTGTGATGGGACTGCAGATATTCTTTTTAATTATCAGTACATATCTGTTTCAATCCTTGCTATGATAACTTTGTTTTAGAATTTCCAAAACAGAATGGCAGCATTTTGGAGCCTGTTCTGGATCACAAGGATATACTTTTTCACTATGCCCTGATCTACTGACTTCAATATATAGAAAAGTTAAATGTGGTCACAAGTTAGACATAACTGATCCATAAAAAATTATTACAGTTTAAGTGCCAAATAAAGCTGGGTTGTTGTGGTTTTTTGGAGGTTTTTGTTTTGTGGTTTGTTGTTGTTGTTGTTGTTGTTGTTGTTTTGGGGTTTTTGTTTTTTGTTTTTTTGGTTTTATTTTGTTTCATTTGTTTGTTTGTTTGTTTGTTTTTCTTGTGGTATAACTAAGTATAGAATCTCCCAGGAAGCTTTTCCTGGGCTAGTTGTGAGATTTGGGAACAGCTGTTTTTCTGCATTTCGTGAAATCTGGTAGCTTTGGTGGAAACACTTGCTCAGATTTGGGTAGTAGCCTTCCCAGTGCTTTCTAGGCATGGAGCATGTGATCAGTGTGGCTGTGACAAGCACAAAATGACACACACAAATGGGAATCTGTAGTTGTAGGTTTCAGTAAGGGATCCTAAATCATTTGGCATGTGCACACGTGTGTGTAATGCTAGCTTTCTGGGTGGCTGCAAAATACAAAGTTTAGGGAATAAACATGTTTGAATTTGACTTACTGTCACCACCTTGCTTTCTAAAACATCTTTTTCTGTGTGAAGACTTAGAATTGTGAGAAGAAAAAAGAAGAAAATGGATTAACATGTGATGTTGTACTGCAGTGGTTTTGTTGAGAATAATTCATGCATTTTCTTCATTCCCAACAAGAGATGACAGTGAAATACCCAAAAGGTTTGAATCCTCCTGGACTCTGCTGAAACTGCCAGCACTAAATATGCTTCTGGGATGCAAACAATAGCTGAGGCTCCATTTATCCACACACTTAGGCCTGTGCTTGAGTCTCAGTGAAGACACAAGATAAAAGACTTTTATTTTACACACTGCTTGGGAGACCTTCAAGCTTTAAGCCCTCTTTCCTGTTTGTCTATTTGGACCTTCTCAGCTGTCATGTTGTGCACAGTCTATTTGTTTCCATGTTCACAGTGCAACCTCTTTCTCTCGCTGTTTTCTTTCCCTTGTTTCCTGTGATTGATCGCACACCAACGTGTCATGTGTCAGGATGGGAGGGCCAGGTCATTCCTTCATGTTCTGATAAAAGTTTC
Source organism: Corvus hawaiiensis (assembly GCF_020740725.1). Lineage (NCBI taxonomy): Eukaryota > Metazoa > Chordata > Aves > Passeriformes > Corvidae > Corvus > Corvus hawaiiensis. The sequence continues at coordinate 56,556,350 of NC_063218.1, read as the reverse complement.
TGTTTTAAACTCTACTTACTAGGTTTCTGAGCTCTTCAGAATGCATTTGCTTTCTTGGATCTTTGAAAACCCGCTGTTAAAACTTTCTTGAGAAAACTTTATTTTCGTGATGTACAATTTATACAGAAAATAATTACAATAGGCAGTAGAGCAGTGGCAGAGCCTGGTGGTATTGGTATCATCACATGGAAGTAGAGAAATTTTCAGGGGTTTGAACCCTGTCTTGGTCAATCTGTTTTAATATTTTGTTGAAGTGAGTAAAAACTGTTCTAAGGAACACCTTTTTTCTGCGTATGCACTTTCATGCTTGGTTTAGCATAGTCTCCTTTTTATGAAAAGTAGAACAGTACATGTGCATTTTTTTTATCTGACAGCTAATATTCAGAGGCTGTGCTTAATTCTATAAAAAAACCTCCAAGTAATGGAGATTTATCTTGTTAAACAGGGCAAGTCTGAAGTATGGGTTTCAAATAGTGATTTGCCCCATTGACCAAAAAAAGGACAATAAATGTTTATTGAAAGCTTCGTAGCAGTGATGGAAAATCACCTCTTTTAGGTTGCTTTGAGCCCCAGATTTCTAGATTCACCTGGTTTGTTGTATTCCTCGAGACAGTGTCTCAGTTTAGTGTGATAAACAGGTGGGTTAAGGTCTGACACATGTAACTGGTGGGAAATACAGAGCAAACAGTTTTCTGCAAGTCCTTTACAATTCTGTAATAGAATACAAGAGTGAAGAAAATTTTGTCAAGTTTTTAGCTTGTCACATATTAAAATTTCATGATAGAGAGAATCTTGTTAGTATCCAAATTGAGTAAATCTGTCAGCTGGTGTAGATCTCATGAAGAGTCTATGTGAGATGGTAATTATCTTTTCCTCCTTTAGCATTTGCTGATTTTCACTAAGGCTGAGATTAATTGTTAAATGCAGTAAATGATGGCCACACACAAATAAGTTATATTCAATTTACCATTTGGAGAAGAAACCACAGTTTGTGATTGGCTCATGAAATAATTGAATTCTCAGACAGCTCATGTGACTTGTATGGTAAATGTAACAAAAGTTCCTGCAGACAAGTTATTCATTTCTGCTATACATATCGTGCTTAAACAACCGACAAATTAAAATCTGGTATCTGTAAATACTGTTCATTACCATTAGTACTTGCAGAAATGCACTGTATTCATCATACTGTCTCTACTGTTTGTTTCTGGAAATGTGTTCTGAGTCATCTCTAGGGAAATGTTTTATAGTTTCTGAGGAAAAGTGTGGAGCTTCTTGTTTGCCTGAATATGTAATTATCTTCATGATTTTAATTATGCTGGGTCCTGTTTGCATGTAATCAGAGAGCAGAGGAATTTTAAAGAATTGCAGCCTTCTAAATAAAAACTACGGCATATTTAGTGTATATCAAGCATGTTTTGGCAAAATCTTTTAGATAGTTGTGCTGCTGGAGCAAAGCTGTCATATCTGTGAGGACAACTTCAGTTCTATTCCATGGGTCTAGGCCTTGGATATAACACTCAGCTTCCAACCTCCATGTGGGTTCTGACCATCCTCTTCCACTCAAGCTTCAAAGCTCTGAGGGCAAATGAACTCCAGCTAGAGCTTTTTGAACCTTTGGATTTCTTGTAACTTCAAGCATTCTGTTCGTTCAGGTCACTTGGCCTGTCACTCCTGGTAAACACTGTGCTGAAATGTGTTGGAGAGACTAAAAGAAGAACCAAATGTCATAAAACCTCAGGAGTTCACAACTACATAAGCATGCTGAAAATGTCTTGGTATGCAGCCAAATTTCTTCTCTGCACTCAAAACTCATGGTGAGACCCCTGGGCCAGAAACGGAGCACGAGGCACCTGGAAAACAAGGCCCAGAATCCACAAGAGCAGCTGCTCTGTGGTGTGTAAATTAGTATGTGAACAAGTCATTAACACTGCATTAGGAGGAGTGTTGATGAGGAATGCCAAACTGAGGTGCTCAGAGTAAAAATGTATTTCAGAATGAATCTCTCTTGCTAAAAGTGTTGTTATTATGATTCTCACAAAACCAATATTGCATAAATTTGCCGCTAACAGAAAGAAGTTCCAGTTGCCAGACTCCTTTACGTGGGTGGAAGCTGCAGTCATATAAAAGCAACATCCGATAGATGATGACAGAGTTGAACTTAAAAAACAATAAAGAACAAAGAATTATGTACAGTTACAGCTGAAAAATTTGTTTGCTACTTTTCATGCTTGTCCTAAATCCCTCATCAGTATCAATGAGCTGGCAGAGGGAGGAGAAGTTGGACATGGTTTTAATTTATTTAGGTTACTAGACTAAGCTGGTGAAGTGCTCTAAGTGGATTCTTTGCTCCTCTCTTACGTTTTCACTGCTAAAATGTTTCCTTTTCTTTGCTTGGCTCTACTTACCTCTATACATAGAATTTTTCTCGATTTTTGGGATACTTGCCTGATTAAAATATAGCTCAATTCTTTCTCCATATACTTAATTGGGTGTTTATGTAAATGCTTTATATGGAATGTATTCTTTAAATCAAGCACCCTATTTGCTACAAAAGATGTGAAATTATGACCTCACATGTTCTTTTAGGATTCCTGAATATTTATGGGTTGTACTTGAGGGAGATTCATGGATTTACACTTATTGAAAACTCACACTCTTTATTTTGAAGCAGATGAGTACAACTGGCTCATGATGAGCTGCAAGAAATTCACTATAAAATTATGCCTCTAAATTTTCCAAGTGTAAAAACTAACAACAGAGAAGCCCAGCTTGTTTGAATCAGATATTAAATTTGTTATTCAGTCTTTTCCATTCATCCTCTCAGATTGTCCAGACACTTCATGTCAACAGTTTTACCTGACTGTTTATTAGAATACTAACAGTGGAGCAATTGAGCACTGTTGTAAAGCATTTATGGACAGCTTTTCATTAAAAGTAAATATAACAGCCAAGAAAAAAGAGAGATCAACCTGCCTTCCTTGGCTAGCAAGAGCTCTCTATAGCAATCTGTTTCTGGAGTGATAGAAGATAACAGTTCTCATATTATAAATAACTTTATTCTTTTTCCTAGTAGACACAATGAGTCTTCTGTGTGCAGAGAAGTTATAAAAAATTCTGTACTAATAGTTTTTTAAAAAAGGTAAATCTTTATCTTCCAGTTAAATACCACATAACAGCAGCAATAGCTTCTGAACTTCATTTTTGATACAGGTAATAGCAGTATGGCTTAATATTTCATAGCTTGAATAGAATATTTTGTGTAGACATTTCATGTATTTCTACACAATTAAGATAGCAAACTAAGATATCTCTGTGCATCCTAACAGTCCAGAGAACAAATGCAACCTCTGACAGATAGAAAATGTGTGATTTTGCATATGCAATCCTTGTGACGTGCCTTCATTTTGCCCCATTCTTCACTTTTAGGAGATGTAACAGAAATGTGCCCAGCTTTGAATGGCTAGGGACATAGATTGGGAATGAATTGATTTGGGCCCATTCTTGTCCTCTTACGCTGAGTTCTTATGTACAGCTCAACTCATTTTTCAATGCCTCTGTTTTCTCAGGAGCAGCTAGATGCCAGTGACTCTTCTCTAAACCAGTGCAGGATAGAAAAGCTTGTCTTGCTGTCATGCTGTCCTTAAAAATAAAGTAAATATTTTCTTCATCCAGAAATTTTATTATTTTTTTAAACAAATAGGACAAAAGTTTAAACTTTTCAATGAAACTAACTTAGAACCCTGTATTTTATTTTATAGGTGAAACACCTAGAGAGTTTACTTGTGTTAGGAAGAAAGAGTAACCTGCATTTCTGTATAGCTTCTATATTTATATTAGCTCTAATATTGGGTGTAAAAATGCATGTTTTATCTCGATATGTATGGTAGCAGCCCCCTGGATCTACTGACACATCTACATTTAAAACCAAACACCATTTCACTTTCATTTTGTCACAGGTTTAATATCATTTCTTTAACTTCACAGTGGGAGCACGTGAATTTGGAAAGTGTTATAAATGGATTTTCTTGTAATTTTGTGTTCTTCTAGATAACCTTTCTTTTTTTATGGTGTAATTAATAAAGTAACCCTCTATAATCTAGTTAGATTCATTCGTATGCTGTTTTGTTTGTAAAGATGTAGTGTTGCAAAAGAGCTTAACGGTTTTGCTACTCAAGGATGGGTTTATTCCTTGAGGAGAGCAAAGCGATAGAAGAACAATGAGAGAAACAGAGTAAGGAGAAGGGTGGTGGTCTTTCTCTAGCAACAGGGGGAATGTAGTTATGGCTTTATTATGAAAGATAGTATTTTAAAATTTTTTTACACTCTACCTTGAAAATGCCTGCAATAATTTCATATTAAAAAAAAAAAATCAGTGTTATAGCACATTTTGTGGTAAAATGAAGGAACATGCAGTTACTTTCATTGGTCCATATCATTATATTTTTTTTCACAAATGTCTTTTTTTAAAACTAGCTGTTTTGTAAAAAATAAAAAGATTGTGCACTGATGTGCAGTGGGGTAGGAATTCAGGCATTACAAAAGTTCAACATACCTTATGGCAAGATAATTATATCAGTTACCTTTTTGATCACCATTGTGTTTTCTCCAGACTTTATGGGAAAATACTTAAAAAAATTATATATTAAGGTTAACAGTGGACACAAGCACAGAATTGGTCAGAATTCACCTGTATCCTTATTTGGCATTTTACAAAACCAAATGAGGCATTCTAAACTTCCATTTTTATTTCCCAACCATTATCCATGCCGAGTTTCTTGGTCTTTCCAGATTCCCAACACTGTTCTAAGGATACTTGTGGGTTTCAATCATGCACTAAAAAAAGTCATGTGAAATAGGAAATGAGGCATAGTGCTCTCTAATGTTCCTACTTCCCAATCCCAAGCTTGAACATAAATAAGGAAGCCATAAAAAGTGATGTCAGAGGGTCTTTAATGAACTACCAAAGCCCTCCTGTCTGACTTTACTGTATGATTGTAGGGTGTGCTGTGATTGAGCTTCCCCTGCCCACCTCTTCTACTTTAAAAATAAGAACATTGCTGTCTAAAAAATCCTGCCATCTACTTCTGATGTAATTAATATGTAAGCATTTTAAGTAAAGTTTTGAAAAAGTCTGCTGGTTTGATGCACCTGTGTGCAAATCTACAAAGATTTGATTTACAAATCTAAGTAGATGTAGGAAAAATCAAGGAAATGTTTTTTTCAATAGTTTTCCTTATTGACAAAATTTGCATCAGAGAAAGATAAATCCTCAATGAATTATTAATTCTATTTACATATCCTAGAGGAAAATGCAAAAAAGGATTTAAGACATGTCAGGAGGGAAGTTCTATGAAGTATCTTACACTGAAATCTGATTTTGTCTGAATTTTGCTCCCTGCAAGGGAGGAAATAAAACAGTACACAGATTTCTTTCTGGCTGAGTCTCTAGTAGAGCCTGCATTTTCATAAATTTCATATAGTGGGATGGAGAAAAATATCAGCTCCATAATTTGCTTGTTGTTTGCTGTTTGTAATGAAAATCATTGTTAATTTAGGAGCCCGACAGCTGTAGGACATTTGCCATTAGGCAGCAGCTGTCAGTAGCACTCTGGTTTATTTTGCAAACAGATGTTTAATTTGACTTCAAGGCCATTGTCATTTTGTGAGGGGAAACAAAGAGAGAAAAGGAATAGAAATAATAATGATAGTAATAATTTGATTTCCTTTCAGATCATACAGCAGAGTCACTATTGATGACATCAGAAGTGTTGTAATTTTTTATTACTGAATGTTTGAAATCAGTTTTTTTATAACTGCCTGAAGTTATGCATGATAATTCATGTTAAGGAACTGATTTGTCTTGTGTCAGGAACTGAAGGCATTATTTTAATGTACTATGGTACATTTTTAACATATGTGTTTTATTCATGAATCAAAATGTCATACTATTTCTGCAGGTTACAGATAAAGAGATTTTGGTCTCTATATTGAAATCAGAACTCTAGTGGGCCCACTGTCATGCAAAAAATATTTTGCTTACTGTGGTATGGTGGTGTTCTCATTGCACATCAGTGAATGTGAAAAGTAAACTGAGTACAGTGATGATGAAAGGAGGTAATTAAAAAGCTAAGTAGTGTAATGTGGTTAATTTTTAGTTTTAGTAACAAATGAGTCTATCCAGTATGTGTCTAGTGATTGAAGCTTTAATAAAACTGCTGTTACAACATTTTGGCAAGATCCTCCATTATTCAAAATGTCTATTGACCCAGATAAAAGAATGGAGATTAGCAGTGAATGGTCTCACTCTTACGACACATTGGTAGTTCCTAGATGTTACAAAGTCTACTTTAAGTTAGTCATAAATGTGGCACAACTGGTCATTTGCTTCTTCATAATACAGTCAGTATTTCAAGATTGTATTCTGTGAGGATGTGTAAGTAAACCTGCATTTAAATGTAAGAAGCTATACTGCACGTATGGAATGAAATTTTCATTTGAAAAATTTGTCTGGCAGGCTGATGTAAATATTTGGTGAAGTGTCTGCATGCCCACAGAAATCTAGAACAGTTCTGCAGAGCACATTTTGCAGTTAAAATTTCCAGCACAGCTCTGCTATATATGAAAGGCAAATGGATGAATAAACAAGGTGCTGGATTCTGGCCATCCTTACTTGTATTGAATAGTATTTCAGTTCTCATGTGAGTTTGCATTTATTAGCTGGAGAGTCCCTAGAAAGTGGTGTGTAATATCACTAAGGGTCTCAGAACCTGAACACTGTATTTATCTTGATTCTTTGCTTCATGTGAAGCACCACAAAATCAATTCTGATTTGTTTCCTTAAAGGAGCAGCTATTTGTATTATTGCAGTTCTTTAGAAATTCTGAAAGGCAGAAAAAACACCAAGAAAAGGAATTGTTCTTTGCATGAACTGGCTGATGAATTGATGTTGTCTTTCTCGTTACCACATTTGACAATTCTAAGGCTATTGTGAAAGGATTGAAACACTAAATTCAACCAATAATTGGGTGGGCCATTCCTTTCTTTTCCTTGCAGTAATTAGGTACCCACTTTTCCCATCTTTTCTACATCATTAGACATGCATTAAGTATCTTTGCTCTCTGAACAGCAGCAGCCTGAATGCTTTTTGCCCTGCTTTCCCGAAGAAATGGATTTGTTGCTTCATCAGTTCACTTCTCCAACAGAATTTAGTTTAAAGTCTTGCAATGCACCAGAAAGCACATTAGATTCTTTTTTTAATGGTTTCTGGGTTTTATTTGCTGCAGAAAGGGCTGGGTTATGGGCTGGTGTCTAGGGAGGGACTCAGCTCTGTTCCTTTGAGGGATAATGAGCTTGATGCTTTCTCACTGCTGTATGTGGAGCCCCACGATAATCTTAATATGTACCAACTCAGTTAAGTTTTACAGATTGCCCACCACACAGTTTCTTCCCATTGAATTCTCTGAAAATGGAACATACACTAGTTTTATATACAGAGAAATTAATAAGTGCTCTCTTATGATGCAACTGCCTTGCAATGGTGGCTGGAGTAGATGCATGATAATACAAGAAGCTCATATAAAAGGCACCACCATCTCATGATTGTTCATAAAGAAGTTGTCTTGCTCATCAGATTTAATTTAAATAGCAAAATATTAACGAAAGGCATTTATCTAATTTCTCTGATTTGATTGTGGCCAAAGCATTGTCTTCGATATGGCGAAGAAACACAAAGAGTTATCGTTCTTCCTGGTTTAACAATAGTAATCTGTACTTCTGCTACACACAGTTCAACTCACAAAGTGCTAAATATGTTCAGGCAAGTAACTAAAATAAAGCTAAACTTGAAGAGGAGGCAAATTTGACAGGTACTTAGATAGATATGTGTTTGCATTGTCTTTTTCAGTAAGCTACTTGGCTCAGTGAGAATAAAGTTCTAAGTGCTGTCCTTAAAATTTTTTGGTTTTCCAGTAGCCACTCATGCCTCATAAGAAATTCAGGCTGGAATTCCCTTCTGATTAAGTGAAACTGAAGCTGGTAATTGATTTCAGTAGAAGGTCAGTCAGGTGTCACTAGAGTGTCACCTAACAGCAGCATAAGATTGCGGGACACATCTAGGTTTTCAAAACACCCTCAACATCAGTGTATCTGGTTTTATGTTTATATGTTTCTAGTTTTCAAAGCATGTAATTTTTTTCTGTCTCTTTTTCAAGTTTGAATGTTTGGTGGGAACAAATGACTCCCCACTATAATAAACAAAATCACATAGTTATATTTTTGTCTAGAAGATCAGGAGATTTGTTTCCTTTGTTGCTTCAGTTTCAAAATCCAGACAAACATTTGGAAATGTTTAAATGGCACTGCTTGGATGTCAATCTCAAACCCATAATGGGTTCACCTGTTTCCCATACAGGCACCTGAAGGAGCACCCCTGCTTGTCTCCACAGTGTCTGAACCCCTTGCTCTATTTCCTCCTGTATCTCTAATCACACTTGGTGTATCTCAATTATCCACATTAAAACATCTCCCTCTTGGAGTTTCTAAGGAAGTTAAAAATCTAATTAACTACACTTTTGTTCCAAATAAAATGTGGTAGGGCTGAATTCCCGTTCCCAGTCTATGCCCACTTCTCAGTATAAAGGGTGATTTATCATTCTAATCCCTGTCATTACTGCTTACTCCTGTTCACAGTACTCCTTTAATAGTCTTATTCATGTGCTCTCCTTGTCCCGATGACTGAGGGAGATACAGAATCTGGATCTTTTGCTTAATCCCTGCTCCTCTAAGCACAGTTGTAATCACTTCCTCCATGAAATGCTGATCTTTATCCGGATCAACGAGACTTCAGGAACCCCACTGAGGCACAAAGCTTCTTGAGACTGTAGGGTTTGTTTCCTCTCCCTGCTGCTGTATGTTGTTGTGTAGAAAATGCTTTAAATCGCCGTGAAAAGGAATCACAATCTTCCAAGGAGTTTCATTACCCCAGAGCGATTTGGGGCGTTAATATTTATCATTAAAATACAATCACACCCACAGTCTGACAATCCACTGCTGCAGCAAAGAGATATGCCTAGACTTGGTTCTTGCCCTTCCTATGCATGTCTTGGACAACTTTTGATCCATTTCCTATTGTGTTTCTGTACCCTTCAACACTGCTATTATCTTAGCCCTGAGAGTACTTTTCTGATTTTCATGTGTTTAGCAATTCTTCTTTCTCCATCATTTGCTTGCTCTGTTGTAGCAAAAGTGCAATCAGTGTCACTGGTGTTGGCAGCTAATCAGACATGCGAAGGTTGTATGATTTTGGCATTTTTAGGGCTGAAGTCAAGACCATGATGTACAGGTTCCCTGCCATTGCATTCTCCAAAAATCAGTGTACCAAAGTTTGGCAACACTATTTGCTGCAAATCCCTACTGAGAGGAATTTTTGCAAGCAGAACAATTGTATGAGCTCGAGACACTGCTCTAACACTCTTCTTCTTAGCCACGAGCAGATGCTAAACAATGGGTAGGTGGAGAAGCTTGCTGAAAACCACCCTCATTATGTAGAGGAATTTCATGGATTAATTCAGTCTTTCTTTGATAATTATGTGTTGTATGATCAGGGTAGTCTTTCAGCTATTTCTCAAATACAATTTGAATGTGCCTTCTTCCCATGTGCTGCCACTTCAGGATGAGGGAAGTGGAAAAGTAACCGGTATCAACCCTTTTATCTTTATTTTCTTTCACTTCTCTGCATTCCTGTCTTGCAGCATAAATGCCCAGCATCTCCTGGCATTATGTGGCTGAATGTTCAGTAGGCTGCGCAGTCCCAGCTGTCAGGGAGAGCTCTCAGAACAGCCCAGGTAGACGAGATTCAGTTGTTACAGGTATTAATTCTTGACAGATGAAATCTGTCTCAGCTGCACTAAAGAACTGACAAGTCTCTTCTGATGGTTCCAGTCCCACGACTTAACCTCAAGTACTAAAGACACTGCATAAAAATCTTCCTCAGGGAAATACATTCATAATAGTAAGGTCTTTTTCAAGAAGCAGTATTAAGCATTTTAATATTAAATTGTGTTATCTTTGTCTCAGTGGGTGTTAATTTGTTCCATTAATTGTGGCGTTCACCTTCAGGCTCCTGTCAATGCTAGTGAAGTGAAGATTATTTTTGGATTTGAAAACACCAAATCCTTTATTCCAATCTAGATTCCTGCTACTGGCTATCCACTAATCAGTATTTTATCAATGCGTAGGCTTTGCTTTTGACAAATTTTTGTCTGTACAAGCAAATAATTTACTCATTTAAACATAATTTCAGTATATTGCTAGTTGACAACTTTTAAAAAAATAATAGGAGAATGCAACTTCTAAAAATAGTAGGAGAATGATAGCTCTTTTTTGTTTTATCTTCAAATTAGTTTACTTCATGCTTTATAAATATTAAAGATTTAAAACAATTTTTTTAAGGTTCTGGGGAATTTTTTCTGTCTTCATTAACTGGGTGCTCATGGTCATGTTTAAGTTTTAATTATTTTGGGTTTTTTTAATATATGAAAAAGATGGTGTTTTTTTTTTCACTGCCCCAACCTGGAGTGGGGGGAAGGTGATTCAAGAGGGGAGGGGAATATGAGTAGGATATAAAGATTAAAAGCAATGCTGTAAGAGGGAAATTATGCTGTTGCTGTGTCTGTGCAATAATGGCAAAATCAACAGAGGTCGAGCAGTGACCTCAGATCAAGTAGGGAACTTAGGGACAGGTGAAGGAACATGAGGGAGGTTTTGAGATGTGGCCTTTGCCTGCGTGGTTGGTTTTGTTCCCCACCCTTCCATATCAGGTAAAGCAGGCTGGCAGAGGGGGCATGGCTTGAACACCCAGAGAAATCAACTATTTAAGTTCCCTGTGCAAGTGGGTGAGCATCATACAGGTTGCAGAAACCTTAAGCAGAAATAAATTGCAGCTTGATAAGGGTTTTATGTGGTTTTGTTTTTAATTTTGTTTTTAGGGTTTGTTAGTTAGTGCACAAGTGCTTTGCATTGGTTCTTATCACGAGTTAGCTCAGTTATCAGATAACAGGATTTTAAGTTTGGGCTCACTAGCTTGGAAAAAACCTGTAGTCCCACCTTTGGTAGATTGCTTCCATCTTGCTCTGCAAAACCACTGCTTAGAATAATAAGATAAATCCATCCTCCAAACACTCGGTCCTATCCAATCTGTTCTGACTTTCCTTTGCAGAATAATTTATAATGCTTAGCTCTGAAATTCAAGGAGACTGCTACAGAAAGTGGTGACTATCAAAATCCTTGGTGAAGATCTAGCCCATGAACAGCACTGGGCTTTAAGTGATGTTGCTTTTTTGGTTTGTTTTTGTTTGTTTGTTTTTGGGATCTTTTTTGGGGGGGGTTGGATTTTTATTTGGTTTTGTGGGGTTTTTTTTTGCAAGTAATAGGTCATGTCAGAAATTATTGTATCACTACAACTTTTTATCCTGAAGATTTTAGATTTAACATTTATGTCATGCGGCCATTCAAGTAAAGAACAGAGAGATTTCCTGAGGAAAAATATCAGATAGCAGCATGTATAGCTGTGTTTTCCTTCAGAGCTCTTTGTTGTATTATATATGATGGCAAAATTAGTCCTGAAGTCAGTGAGCTCCCTTCTAGGTGTGTGGTGGCAGACCCGAGTATGGTATGAAGGACACCAGAAGGATTTGGAAGCAAGAGGAAATTTCTAAGATAAGCTTTAGAGTGCTTTGCTCTTGCTGTGGGGTTTCTCTGAATTATATTTTCTGACAGTGTATGTGAAATGTTAAAAAATAAAACTGAAGAAGGATACTCTGGTGTCTGTACTGAAGTTTTAGAAGTGAACATGTTTTATTGCTTTTCATGTTAAAATATCCTCATCTTGTGCAGGGATGTAAATGTGGAATTATGGCAACATTGATCGACTTCATGTTAATGTTACTGTGTTTTATCCAACATCAAGTATCAAGTCTGGTTGGTTTGTTCAAACTGTGTTCACAGCACGCTTAAAACCAATGAACAAAACCCCCAAAATGACAACAAAAAAATGTATCTTCTGTTCTAGCTTCTAAGTTATGCCTTAAAAAATAAATAGTTTGCTGCAAATTTTTAGAATTGACCCTTGTCAATATTCTAAAAATTGGCTGCTGACAGATTCTGGTGTAGATGGAGCCTGTCCTGGCTGAGACAGCACACTTTGCTCATTGAAAATTATTTTGAAGAATGTAGTTGTCAAAAATACTATCAGTGTAAAAATTGCTGGGCATCTATTAGCTAAAGGGTTATATAGACTTTCAGAGGAATTTTAATTTGTTTTTAATAAAAGTCTCCTAAATATTAGAAAAAGAAGTAAATATTGTTGGCAAACTTCTGGGAGTTTGTGCTTTCCCTGACCTTGTAAGTGCTTGTCAGAAACACAGGGTTGGCTTTTTTCTAAGACCATGTAGTAGGAAATAAAATGAGAGCATCTTAAATAATGCATTAGAATGACAAAACCCAGTAGCACCAGCAAAATTACAGTAGATGTAAATTCATGGTTTTCACATCACTTTCTAGTGTTAAAGTAAATGGTATATTTAGAAATTCTTTCTCTCCAAAAAAACAACAAACCCAAAAAAGAAAACAACATGATGTTAATTGTTCTCTGTAGCTTTCTGGGTTGGGAAGCAACTTATCATACTGTAATTAAATCAGTGAGGCATGGAATAATTAAAGATAATAATTCTGATAGCTAGAAGGGCAAGACAAGGTTAACTCCCAGGTAATACAGAGCAGGAAAAGTGTCTTATCTGCAACTCAGTAGTTAATTATTATTTCTCAATATCCAAGTAAAACTTGGGGTACCCTCTCCAGCTCTGACAAAACCTGTTTTATTCAAATGTAACTCTAATATTGTACTTAATGGTTTTGATGTAAGCTTAAAAAATGTCGTAGGAACAATTCTTACAAATCCTCTTCCTTACGTCTTTTGTCACATCACTACACCCACAGCAGTAATTCAAAATAAGAGTATTTCTTTTCATGCTAGGATTTGACAAAAGGAGTGAGGAAAATAATCTAAAGCTGTTTCTATGGGAAAAAAAAAAAAGAAAGAAAGAAAAAACCCTTAACTGACTCCTCTGTTTCTGGTATGAACTGGAACGTTCCCAAGGCTGGTCTGAATTTTTATGGTTTATGACATTTCCTGTTTCTTAATATCCCAAATGCAATTTCCGTGTCTTTGGCAGAGCTTTTCACAGCAGGATGGTACAATTGTTGTGGAACTGTGCTGCAGAGGGACATTCTTACTCCATGGAAGTCTTTCAAGGCAGCCTTTTCACACTGCCCTCAGATGTGGTCTGACCAAACTGAGCCAGGACAGGGACATTCCAAAGTAGTACTGCCAGAGCAAATATTACAGAAGTAACCAGATATTGTTGCATTTTGCTGTGAGAGCTACAAAACAGAAATAGTGACACTTTTTGGACAATTCATTTGGTTGGTTTTCTTTAATAAAAGCAGGTGCTGTCAGGTGTAGATATGCCTGTACCTCACAGTTTTGCTCCTTAGTTTGGTGATAGAAAAGCATTAGCACAAATCCAGAAGCCTTGCCTTGAAGAAATTGGGAAACAAACAGATTTTTTGAGTCAAATTTGTTTCCTTTTTCTTTTTTGTTTTAATCCATCACTTTCTGATAGTCAGAGAGAGAAAAAAGTCAATAAGAAAAACAAGAACATGAAGAGCCACTTATATATATTAATATGGGAGGGAAAGCAATTGGATTACCCCTTCCTAGGTTCAGAGAGCACTGGATGTTTGAAGCAGGGGGAAGGATTTATGTAGACTAAGCAGATGTGTACCTTGTGTAAATTCTTAAAAGCTTTCTTGCCTCTCTCTAGAAGTCAGCCATTCCATTTTTAGCTGTTTTATTTAAACCTCAAAGCCAAAGGAAAGAATCCTTAGTCCAAACATCAGAACTTTTATAGCAGAATAAAAATTATGTCCAAAAAAAAAAAAGAAGGGGGAACAGAGGTAGTTATAAAAGCTAGCAAATACACTGAGCAGATGTTTTTGTCTGTGTTCAGTCTAGAAGCTGATTATTAAAACAGTTAATATTTTAAAATAATTTATGATTGAGTATTTGTAAAGTTCTGTGCCTGCTTTTGATATTTATGCAGCCATATAATGTATTTATCCTGGTGCATTTGGAATCACTATAAAAAATCCCATTTAAATAATTGGCTCACCGTATAGTTTCAAACACAGCTGAAGAGACAATGACTCAGAAAGCTGTGAAGCTTTTGTTATTAGAAAAGGAACTGTTCCCTTGACATTTTACAGTGACAAACTAACTGCAGCAAAAAGGATAATAGAAGTAGACTTCAGGCTTCAAACAATCTTTCTCTGTTTTTTTTTTTTTTTAAATAACTGGTAACTGCTTCTCAAATACCCATAATACCTTTGTTATCTGCAAAATCGAGATCTTTATCAAACAGCTGATTTTATATTTGTTTGGATTAAGATAATAGAATAATTTAGGTTGGAAAGGACTTCTGGAAGACATTTAGTCCCTTTTTCTGCTTAAACTAGGTTACATCAGTTTGGTTGTTCCCTCAGTAGGTTGCCAAGGCATGGATCCGATGAAGTTTTGAATATTTCCAGAGATGGAGGTTGCACAAGCTGTCTAGGCAGCCCATTCCAGGGTTAAATCTCTTTGATTATCCTCATGATGAGAGAAGTTTTCCTTGTATCAGCATGGCATTTCTTGTACCCCCACTTTCTGTCACCTTGCAGTGTAGCATCCAAAAAGTCTTTAAATTTGGCTTTGGCTTTCACTATGAAGGCTGGAAAAGTTAAGGTAGCATGCCACTGTCACAGATTGGCCATTGGGCTCTATTCTTCCTGGCAGTAGTTCTGGTAGTTATGTTTGTTTTATTTTTTCCTCCTTATTTCTTATTAGAAACCCTGGAAGAGGTTTCTCAGGAAGTTTCTCACATACTTGGTCAGTGCCTTCTGCCACCCTTTAAGTTGTGCCTTGGCAGCTCCTAAATCAATAAAATACAGCTAATTCTGGGTTTCATTCACTTGCTGCTATTTGCTCCAGGCTCTGATTTATCCCTTCTTAAGATGAGGCCTGGGAATCTTCTTTCACCAAACACTGGCAGGTCAGTCGTGTCCTTGCTTTTACCAAAATTCAGTTTGCTCTTCTCTGTTTCACGCTGCTTTTCCACAGTGTTGGTTGGTTGCCTGTGTTTGCCTTTCCCACATGTTCCTTTAGGAGATGTCAGCCCTGTTAAGGATTAACAGTTTTTTGCACCCTTTTCAGGTAGATGTAGCTGTAAGAGATTTGCAAAACCCAGTTATTCTCCTGGGTGCTTTATAAGGTGAAAAGAAGGATTCCTTCCTCTCCTACTCTGGCCTTGCATCTTGGCAAAGAAAGTACAGTAAAATTGCATCTTATTTTTGATAAGTATGGGTGGGACGTTGTCAAAGGAAGGTTCCATGACTGCAACAACACATCTAAGCATGTACAGTCTTACTTTTCCTCTCACTTGAGCTGTCATGAGTGAGGAATAATTCTAGAGAGATGAAGAGAACTATTTGACTAATACTGAAGTAAGACAAGAAATTGGCCCTTGCTGTTTAGAGTTTTAAATACAAGTGATGGTACAAAATGTTGCTGGAAGAATGTGTACTTGTACTGGTAAACAAGGAAGAGTGCCAGCTCCCAAAGCACGTTGTCCTCAGGAGGCTCTCTGTCCATAGATTGTCCTTGAATTTAACCAAAATCTGTTTTCTTATAGAAAGAAGATAAAGTTTACATGTGAATTAAATTGTTATAGTTAAAAATGGTCAAAGAATCTAGTTAAAGTTTATTTGGGACTAAATATATCCAGCCCCCCTCAACTGAGGAGCTGAGGCACCGAGGCTTGGAAATTTACATTTTGTTTGAACTATAAGCCTCAATAAAATATTCTAGATTTAATTAATTTTAAAGCAACTTGTCTTTTGGAACCTGTGAATTGCTTTCAAAGATTCTACCTTATGCTAGCTTTTTCTACCTTCTGTTTTACATGATATTTGCACTGAGTTGCTGTCACAGATCAGAAGTACTTATCTCTTTAGAATTCCATGTAGTTTCCTATGAACAGCTGCTTACTTTAGCTGAGCTGTTTTCTGACTGAAATCGAATATAACTTCAGTATTTAAATATAAGATTTGGTTGAAATATTGAATGCTCAGTTGACTGCTATGCATTCCAAGAGCACAGATCCTCACCATATGCCTATGACCACTTCTCTAGGGGTGAAAATATTTCAGGTTTCTGTAAAATGCAATGAAATTAAAATTCAAATTGAGATAAAAATATCTTTAATCCCATATTGCGTAAACATGTTGTCAGTACAGGGAAGTATAACTATATCTTAGCAGTCCAGTTCTCTCCTTTTGCTAATTGATCACTAATTTTCTTTTTGCTTTAAGAAATAAATATATTTCAAATGATTTTTTTTTTTTCCTCTTTATAGAGCCAGTATCGTGCAGAAGCGAATAATTTATTTTCAAGATGAGGGCTCTCTCACCAAAAAGATTTGTGAGCAAGGTAAGGTAAAGTAAAAACATCTTTCTGACGACCTTGTTGTGCTTTGCATATTTCTCTTAACTCATTGTCTCAAACTAAGATTTGGAGGACTTGAACAGTTTCATCCGGGTTTAAATTTGGGATCTTTCTTTCAGTTATGTTCTTCCTTTTCACGTATACTGCATCTCATAGAATCTTCCTTGCCTCCCCCTAAATGTGATACTTGCAACTTTTTACCTGCTCTTTGTGTGATACCCATTGGTTTCCAGAGAACTTTGTTTATTGAATCCTGGGCTATTTCTTAAACCTAACTGTTGAAGTTGGTAATTGCATCCCACTGGAGAATTCATATTCTTTGACTGTCAGAAATTTCCAGCCTATTGTGTTTTGAGATAAACTGAGGTTTGTCCTTATCAGATAAAAACCAGAAACAAACCCCTTTTGAATCTGAAGATAACGAAATTTTCACGCCTTCTACTTAAAAAATGCAGATTTAAATCATTTCATCCACTTAAAAGCACGGTACAGATATTTCAGGGTTGTAGTTGAGTCTAATGGCAAACTTAAAACTAAGCAAAGAAACTCCCATGTTTAACTCAGGTTTATTTCCTGGAGTATTTATTATGGAAGCTTCACTGTCCTCACTGGTTTTGAGTTGTAGCCATTTTCAGTGGGTACTTTGATGCTTTTTCAGACTCAGCCTCGGAAGGTGTGACTGACAAACCAATTTTGGATTGTTGTGCCTGTGGAACTGCCAAATACAGGCTGACATTTTATGGAAACTGGTCAGAAAAAACACATCCCAAGGATTTTCCACGTGAGTATCCTTCCTTTACTTGTACCATACAGGGGCTCTGAAGAGGGTTGGGGCTGGTTGTGTGACACAGAATCACTTATTTACAGCTCAGCAGTGTAAATTATGACATACATGGAATCCTGCTGACATTCAGCGCTGAAAATCAATGGATCTTTCTGCACTGAAGTTACCAGTAACTTCTGTCAGTGTGCCTGACATTTTGAGCCCTTATGTGTATGAGATTGCATTTGCAGGATATCTTTGTGGGAAGAAAGGTTCCTTTGGTTTTTTTTCTTATTGGAAGCTTAGACTGGCTTCTAATGTAGGGGTAGGGGGCAAGATTTTAAGAAAAAGGTCACAAAGCATGGGTTACACACTAATATTTTGATTTTTCAGCCATGCCAATCTATCCAGTTTGTTTTACTTCAAAGTATTTTGAATTATTTCAGTTAGAGTTGGTGAATTTCGAATCTTGCTGCCCAAGGATATTAATTGTATATATAGAACTAAGAACAGTTTGTCTTCTTTGTCTTTGTTGGTTGAATACCCAAATAAAAAACACCCTCTGAACTTTGCCTGCCTCGGTTTTTAAGTGTCAGAACTAAAGAATCAGTATTTTTGTTGCAAGTTTGCTTTTACCTAAGTATCTGTAAAAAGCTGAAGTTACAAAACTGTGTATTATGCACTTGGTCTTTCATTACTGACTCCACAGTCTGTGGGAAAAAAGGCTAGGAAGGTATTTAAGAATATGAGTCACATTTACAGGTCTTTAAACTTTGTTACGTTTTCTGTGGCTGATGCTTATTATAGAGACCTTTTATATTGATTAAAAAAAATATTATTATTGTCCCAGTGTCAGAATATCCTCATATAACTCAAATATGGTTTGTATCAGCTCATAGTTTTAACAGCCTAAGCAATATTGCTTGTGTTGAGTTTGAAGCACAGCATTGTTCAAATGCTGTTGGTCAGCATAATATGTGGGAGATAAAATAAGCAAAGCCAATAATTGCAGGAATGCTCTTTTAGGCTATTGGATGATTTAAATATCTGCTGAGTGTGAACTTTATGTGCACTATTTGCATGGATTCAGCTGGTGCTCAGAAACAGGCCATGAGAAAGTGACTGAAAGCTACAAAATTCCTGTGACTTAGTGATGTAATACTGAGCATAAATGGCCTTTTCTTTTACAGCCAAATCAGTGAACTCATGAAGGGTATGGATGCATGATGGAAAATAAGCAAGTTGCAATAGTTTGCTACAGTAGAGCCCTCTGTAGCCTGCTATCTCTCCCCAGTTACAAAATGCTGAATTAAATCAATATATTACTTAAACTGGAAAAGTGAAAAAATGCCCATTTGGTACTTACATGATTAATCTCAGTAATAACAGCTAATAAGATTTTACATTAAAATTTCTAAGTTGAGGAAAAGATCTCATTCAGATATAGTGATGTGAAAAATGAAAACTAGTCATTGGCATTGTTCTTTAAAATGCTGAGCTTGTGCAGTAATTACATCAAAATAAAATGTTACTCATTGTGGACTGTGGTAAATCACTAATGATTTGCCAAGCCACTCCATAAAAAATTCTGCTCTATTCTTGTACCATCAATAAGGCTGGAATAGAAAGCAGATCATAAACTTTGTTTTGCATCTTTTCTTTATTTTCTGATTTGTTTTTAAAAAGCCCTAAAGATTAAGCAGTTTGTGCAAAGCATCTCTTCTCTCTGGGTATCACCCATTTTTGATAACAGAAATCCACATGCTCTTCATCATGATACGATATGATATGAGCACATCTGTGAAATGTGTCAGAGGATAAATTCTCATGTTGTGATGGCACCTTGATTTTTCTGCAAAAATACACAAATAAGTCTATAAATTGAGAAACTACTCAAAACTATAAGAATGAAATGAAATAACAGCACTGGAAAGCTGTCAGTGTTCTGTTCGCTGTCTTAAGACCTAGAGGGTGACATTGGATGCAAAATAGCTCTGGCCTTGTACTGCTCAGATTATCTCATAAAGAGAAGTTTCTTTGATGGTTAGAGGAAAAAGCTTAGGAAATACCAAGTTGTCTCTGTGTTCTCATAAGAAATGGATGGTTCAAGGTGAGGAGTGAAACACTTGCAAATGCAGCAGGGTTTTGTGAAGAGTTTAGGGAAGATGTGGTGTGATGTGGAACAGCTCATTTGGGCAGGTAGGGGGGCCAGGAGCTTTCTCTGCAGAGCCAGTGTCTTCAGGGAGGGCTCCTTGGTGGAAGAGGCTGTGCTCTGATTGCAAAGGCATCAGATGTTCCTGTCCTGTTCGGGGCAGGGGGGGAGAGAATCTTTGGAGCACAGGGAACAATTCCTTATCCATTTGACTAAAGACTTACAGGCGCTCAGGTTCCTCTCTGTGGTGACACATTTTTGTTTTGTAGGGACTATTCTCTTTCAAAAAGTTTCAGTGCCACTTGCTGTGTTTCAGGGTAAGCTGCTGTCTGTGGCTTGTGGGGCAGTCAGACCCCTGTGCTAGGGAGAGAGGATGGGCAAAGCTGGAGTTCCCACCACTGGAGCTGAGTGACAACACCTCTCTGTGCTTTGACAGGGTGCCACTGTATATTTGAGGACCAATTGCTAGATCTCAGATCAAGAAATCATCTCCTGACATTGCAGTCTCTTCAGCTATGGAGGAGGGAAGGTTTAGTTTGGTTTTATTCCACATTTAGGGCTCAATTACTGCTTAGCTTTAGTTGATTCTGAAAACGTCAGGCCTGCTACAGTTCAGAGCTCTGTTAGGTGTATTTTGGTCCAAGTTTAGGACTAAGGAAGCTGTGAAGGCTCTGTGTGCTGCTCTGCTAGGCCATCTCCCTCATCTATCTATTCTGCTTCCTACACTTTTCTAGCTTTTTTTCCCCTGCTGTTGGTGTTCATTTTTATTTCTAATCTATTTTCTACTCTCCCATGATTAGGTTCCTGCATCTGATTTTGTACAATTCTCTACACTGTCTTCTTCAATTTCATTGTTCCACCCCTCACATCTTAAATTTGCATTCCTTTTATTTACTTCATTATTCATTTTTCATTCATTTATTCAGTTTGCAGCTGTTTTTACTGCTGCTCTCTACCTTTCACATTGCAAAGAAAAATGTTAAATATTGTCTCACTCCATCATTCTGACTCCCTCATCTCCTACAGTCCTTGCCTTATTACCAGACTGTCTTCTTGTGTGAGCAGTTCATTTTCTCACCCTTTTCCTTTAAGCCCATATATCTGCAGAAGGTTATTTGACACTTAACTGAATTAATTTTTATTTCCAGGACTGTGGGACTTCTGTGACTCCTTATTTCTGCTCAATTCTCTTTTCAATTCCATCTTATTTCTCTACTTTTTCCTTAAACTTTTTTTTTTTTTTTGTTCAACAAGACAAGAAACAAGAATGGGAATCCTTTTGCTTAGCTCTACAACTCTTATGAGAAATCTGAGCAAGAAAACTCTGTGACTATAGAAGTGAATACAGCAAAATTTACTTTGGTGCCTTCAGTAAGGAAAAAACTTGCTGTTAAATCTGAGGGTGACCACTGAAGTCTTCCCTTGCAGGTTTCCTTTTAAAATATTTGACATAGAAATTTAAAATTAAAGGTTTCCTAAACTTTCTGAAGTGAGATTTTTGGTGAAGAAAAACTATACTAAGCCTATTTGTTTTGTGGGGCTGCTTTATGCTCGATTTCTGTCAGTCACTGGCTTGTTCTTACTGCTCTGAAGATGTGGTGTGTTGGTGTAGTGAGAACTGACAGCATGCAAAACCCTCAAGAGTGGGGACTTCAAAACTTTATTAAAAGTCAGGAATTATGCTTTGAGGCTGTCTTGATGATTGTTTGATTTGTTTTGTTTTGTTTTGTTTGTTTTTTTTCCCCCGAAAAGGACGCACCAACCACTGGTCTGCGATCATTGGTAGTTCTCACTCCAAGAACTACATCCTGTGGGAGTATGGAGGATATGCCAGTGAAGGTGTCAAACAAGTTGCAGAGCTGGGGTCCCCTGTGAAGATGGAAGAAGAAATTCGACAGCAGGTAGGTGTATTTCAGTGCATACTTTAAAAAAAGGATCCTCTCTTGACCTGCGAACAGTCTGTCATTGACAATGTCTCTGAATGTAATTTTGCCAAATAATTCTCAGTTAAGTAGAGAAGGAGCTCTTCCTGTCTTTCTAGACTTGTTCTTATACTGGCAAGAGTTTTTGTCTAGGAAAGGACAAGTAAGTGGCAGCATTCTAGACTTAGAAAATCTGTGTGCCACATGAAGCATAAATCAGAGGTAGCAAAGTAAAACTCACCTTTTCAGGCTTAATTGGGAAGAATCATGAAAGTTTTTGCTAAGAGAAAACCTTGAAGACAGCCAGCAATATCCCTGCCTTAAAACAGTGACGGATTATGTATCATTGAGATACACTTTGCAGAATGCTACATTTTGCTTTTTGATGAATCACCTCATGTTGTGTTATACAAATACATACAGTGCCGTGTTTCCCTGTTCATCATTATTTGTGTTCACAAGCATGCTTTCCTTAATAACCTCTTTTACAAAGAAAATAATCTATTCCTTAATTTTGAACACGTGCACGAAGCCCTCTGTACATACAGTCACTTTTTCCACATTTGTGTGGATCTTTCCTATATTTGACACTTCTGAAGATGAAGTCAGCAAAAGTAAAAGCAGTGTTCAAGATGATATTGTTGATTAATCATTCTTCCTTCTGGTAACTGCTGCATGTCAAAGACACAGTATTTCGAGACCTACAGGGTAGGTTGTATACAGGATTACACAAAGAGATACAAAAAAAAAAAAAAAAAAATTCAATTATATTTATATAAACAGTATAAAATTACCTCAGAGACTGTTTTGCTCGCGAGAAAACTTGTATAGTGAAAAGCTTTGTGTGCTAAATTCAATTTGCTTTTTTGTGATGCTTAAGTGTATATAATCATGGTACAAGAACAGCTGGTGTATTTGACAAGAAACTCCCAAAGCCAAGAAAAATAAAATAAAACCAGCTTATAACTTAATATATAAAAGGGATAGAAAAGGAATATGAAAGGGAAAAAACAATTTCATTGTGGGGCAAAATGTGATCATGGATGCATTATTTTTTAACCCATCATAAACCTTGGTGTACTTGGAAATAGAAAGTAGGCCTTGATCCTATGCCGAAAAGTGGCTGGGTTTTATCCCAGCAATATAATATAAACCCAGATGGATGAAAATGATAGCAGAATATTGTGTATACCACATGTAACTTACCATTTTTGCTGCTTACTTGGGAAATCAGTATTTTCTTGTAGTAGGCCCACATGGAATGAAGGAAATCAGCAATTTTGTATTGAAGAAGATAAATTCTGTTACAGTCTTGATTAATACTCTATAAAATAGGGGTTTGGCACATCTGAATTGGGACTATTCAAAGATTAGGTCTTCTTTTGAAGCAGCAGGAGCAAGGGGGAGGTATGGGGTGAGGAGCAAGCAGAGGTGCATTTATGAAAGGTGACGCTGAGTAGTGGGAGAAGGGCAGTGAATTTGAAGGGAATATGGAAAAAAATGAAAATCATGCCTCTGCTTACCAAACCTGGCTTCTTTGTCACTATGTGCCATGTGTTTGCAAAAAGGGGATGTATTTATACCCAGGATTCAAATCAGAGCACCTTGTGGCTTTCAAAGCACTTCAGATCAATAACTGGCTACAGTTTCAGGGGCTGCTGAGATTGAACATGAAATTAATGAACGTCGCAGTTAATTCCAACACTGGGATGTCTGATTGGGTCAACCCTGCAGTAATTCATGATTCTCCTGGGTCAGTTTATCCAAGCAATGAGCCTGTGTTCTAACTGGCTGTTACCTAGAACAGTGCAGCATGTCATCAAATGCCATAACATTTTTATTGAGATTATTTGAATTTTTTTTCTTTTTAACATATTCTTAAGCTGCACTGATATTTTTGAGAGATTTTGAGGTAAAATTCTGCAACCAAGACAGCAGAACTAGTTATGCCAGGAGCTAATTTGCTGACATGTAAGTCAGGCTGGTATTTTTTTTTTTTTTTTAATTGCACTTTGTCCCTTAAAGTATCCCTACCTGCCTTGTGATTTGATAATGTTGTTTCCTTCCCCACGTTTCAATTTACCCAGGATCTATTTGCTCCTTTTCCATTTCTTACTCTACCTCTCTTTCCCCTCTCTGCTGTCCTCCCAGTCTTGTATTGTGGGTTGATGGGAGGATCAATTCATTAAACTCATTCTCCAAACAGCTTTGACGTTTTTGAAAGCACAGGAAAGGCAGCTTTTGTAATTCTGGTGCCTGGACTCAGAGCTCACTCACTGCAGTTAAGGCACTTCTTCCAGGGCCACACCTGGATTTGGGAATCTGCTGGGTGTCTACTTTGTTTTGTAGGGAGTTTCTTAGGTGAACACATATTAGACACATATTTATGTAACCAGCATCTGTCACAGGCCTTACCCAAGGTTTTATTAAAGAAAAAAATCTAATTATTTATATGTTTTATTACCAAAAATTTGTAGTGTATACAAAACCAACAACAACAACAAAAAGGTCTGTCTTTCAAGGAGCTTTGTTAAGAAGTGTCCTAACAATTACGTGTCATTAAATAAAAGATCCTCAAGCGTGAACATTTGCTCCCCCTATGACAGGATGCTGCATCATCATCAGTTTTTCTTCTTGACCTGGCACCTTGGGCTGCTCTGGTTTGTGTTGTTACTGTAAAGAGCCTGTGTGGGATTTTTGCATGGATGATCCTGGGCACTGTAAACTTGCTTTGTAGTTTGTTTATCTGGGAGAACTTAAAGGAACTAATCAGCCTTTTTGTTAAAGTGTTCCTGGCAGCCTGGAAGGAAAGCCAGGCCACATAAGAGTTGTACTAAAACAATCTGTCAAGTGGTTGATGTGTACAATAGGATAATTCATGCGTTACACTGTAGGGGTTATAAATGAACAAAGGATGGAAGAGGAATTATGTGAGGGGAAGAATGTGCTCTGACCTCACATATCTCTGAGATATATTCACACTCTCACTTTGAGAAATTCTGAATTCTCCAGAACCCATCATTTGATAAACAGGCTCATAGGAAATGAATGCAGAATTTGAAGGGGAAATTTTGCATTCAAATTGGGATTGCTCTGTTTAAACAAATGAACAAAAAACCAAGATGGTTAAAACATGAATCAGAAGGAGTAAAGTGTAATTCTAAATCTCATGTCCTAGGCTAATGGGACAAGATTCAAATAGAAACATTGTTTTAAATATCTCTCACCTTAAGAGAAATAATTTGGTTTTGCCTAATTATCTCTGAATAAATATGCAGTCATTTTGCCAACAATTTTTTTTTTAAACCAAGATAAGTAATATTCTGTAGCTTGCATCTTTCTCCAGAAAAAGCAGTGTGTACTCTCTGCATGCTCCCTATGGAGCCATAGGTGACATTCTTACGGATTTGGTTTAATGCTCTCTGAAATGTCAGTCAGTGGGATGACTTCTTAGATTGTCTGCAGCATCCCCAGATGAAAGCTGACTGTGCCGCCAGACCTTTCAGAAGAACAAGTTCTGTTTTTCACGAAGATGCTTGTAAAGTTTTAGACACATGATAATGTGTGAATTGAAGGTGAAACCTGAAACAACAAAAAATTTCTATAGAAAAAAATGTGCAATTGTTATGACTCCATCCAAACATTTGTCTCTACAAAATAGTCCTGATTTGGATTATTTTAATAAAAAAAGAAAAGAGAGTAAAAATTAAAGTAACTTCATAGTTGGATTCATCCTGATTGATTGATTTTTTTTAAGGTAATTTCAGTATTTCAGTTGAATAGTTATCATTTTATTACCCATTTTGTAAGGCAGTGCTGTGTTCTTCCACAGAAGAATGGGGTCACTAGATTTTCCTGGCTGAGGCTGGTAAATCACCTGAATTACAAAGAGAAATCTGCAGGATATTGATCACCTTTTATTACAGCACTGGGCAAATTACTGTGTTTACTGAAACAAGCTCAAAATTTGCTTTTTGAATCAGCTGCTATTGTGTGCTTAGAGAGGTTAAAATTAGCCAACCTGGGAGGTTCAACTCAGTTGACTTGTGCTTGACAGAACAGCTGAAAATTCTCCCTGAACACTTCACCTCAGAGACCAGGATACCCCTGACACAATGCCTGGGAATTAGGCTGGGAATTGCACTGGGAAACTGCGGTTGTTGTTGAAATTATTCAGTCTCTGTTTGTTCAAAAGAACTAAAAAATTAGTGACAACATGGTGGCTTGGCCTTCATTGCAGGAGGAGATTGGAACAAATGAAGGGTCTTTTGCCATGAACTAATACTGACATTCCTGCTGTTATTCTTACTGATGGAAACCAGAAGGAATTGGCCACCTGGGATGTTTTACCTTTGCCTAGCCAAACCTTCAGTTAATGGCATTAACACACACACACAGAGCCCCTTTCTCGTCAGTCCCCAGGGAGGGCATTTTTGTTCCCATCCAGATTTCAGAGGCACCAGCCTCTCCCTGTTGAAAAGACAGGAAAATTATTGTGGCCATGAAGTCTGATATGAAAAGCATCACTGTGGCTCTTCCAAATGATCCCAAAGCCCTTTAGGTCTCTGTGCAAAGCCCATAGAAATGTTCAGTGGTTTTGGACTTGGTGTAACAGTGAAGCAGCAGAACTCTGTCCCAGCATGCTTCCCACTTTAGTTACAGCCTGACAGCATGGTTTTAGTGGGGGATTTATTCTAATTCTGGACAGATCAAGCTGCTTGGTCATAAATTTGTTTTTAGACTTCTGTTTGCTCAGTTAGACTGCTCTGCACTCTGTGCATACACCTCTGAATTACGGTATTTTTTAACGCCTTTTGAAAAGGTTAAATGGTAGATTTATCATGCTTTCCTTTTGGAAGATATACCTTATGTAATAATTCAAAATCTCTGGCATTTTGGTAATTAGGAATTTTGAAACCCTTGTATACTGTGCTAAATTTCATAAGGTATTTCCGCCAGAAAGAAATTGTTGTCTACTTGTGTCATAAAGAGAAGCTTTATGTGCCAATAAATAACACGTACAACAGGGCTCAGAACCTCTCTTCTGGGGGGGGGGGGTCCATCTTTTAATAAACTTCTGTTGGAAACTGCAATTAGAATGATTCAGTTTGTGCTGTTTTCTTTAAAAAACAAACAAAAGTGTTCATCCCAACTCCATTCTTTTTTTAGTATCTGATGACAATAAAGATGTGCTTGTCTAATAAAAAGTGAACTGATGCAATCTGTGCCACAAAACACCTTTTGTTAGCCTAAAAGCCCTTGAAGGTAATGACTCTTTCACAAAATTAAGCTCTGACAAACTATTATTAAGTGGTGTATTATTTTCTGGGCCAAAACATGAAAGATTCAACACACTTTTATTAGTTCAGCCAATAAAAACTGAACAGAAAAATTTGTGCTTATTTGGGTACTCTGAAAATACCGTTGTCCTATGGATAAACTGCTGGTGATGAGAGCACAGTCCTTGTTCCACTGTTACTCCATGTGTGGTTCTTCTGTTTGTAGGGTTGTGAGAGGTGGCAGATGTTGAACACATTTTGTGCAAAATGTTTTTTCTATTATTGTGGTAATCTCCCTGGTCTGGAACACCAGGCAACATATAATTTTGAACTTTTATTTAGCCTTTGGTCAAAACTTTAGCAAAATAATGGCTTAGTTAATAATGCTTTTTCTCTTCATTTCTTCCTGCCTTCCCTCATCCATTGTCAGCTGGAGACTGTTCTTTCTGGTAATAAACAAGGAGAGATAATATTTGAAAAACTAAACTAATTTTATTTGTTTAATTTTCTGTGCTTTAATCAGCCTTTTGCTATTTGATTAATCAATAAGGCACCTTGATTTTTAAAGCTCCAAGTTGTGAGTTCTCATGTTGCTTAATGAATTCCAAAGGTTTCACACCTCTAACTTTTATGGGAGTCTTTGAGATTTTGCCCTCTGAATAACTGCCCAGTAATTGATATGAAATGATTTGCATAACCAAACAATGAGTTACAGTGTTAAGTTAGCTCAACATTTAATTTCTCCTTCATTTGCCTCAATTTGTCTTGCTGCTTATTTTCTTCTGATCATCACAGACCGTCCATTTCTAATATAAAACAGGGAGAAGCACACCTTTTCAGTAATCAGGTTCTCTTTGAATAAAAGATTTTCAAACTTTTTTTGCAGAAAACAGACCCTTCAAGAAAAAAAAAAAAGCAGTCTAAACACAAAGACCTGTCTTCTCAGTGAATTCTGATGCTAAATTGTGTAGAAATGGGACTTATCAAAATTCCTACCATTTTTTCAATCTCTCTAATAGCTCAGAGGCCCATCAAAGCTTATGAAGATTTTCTCTGGCTCTTTGATATCTGTCTGGATTGCAGCAAAGCAATGCTAGAGGAGGGCAACTGTTGCTTATGGTAGATCCATTCATTTGGGTGCATGCAATAATTTTGGTTCTCCAGTACACAGACATAAAAGTCACAAGGAAATGTCACCTGTTTGGGACAATATGATTGGGTTGCTAGACATTATTTGCTAATTTTTGTATTTTAAAATACCTTACCTTTTCATTTCCTGCAGTTAGATCTTATCATGCTGTTCTGCTGTCACACAATTATTACCATCCTGTGGCAGATTCATCCAGTGGAAAGATGTGATGAAATTACTTGCAAATTATTTTCCTTCAGTCTACCACTGTTGTACTTTTAAAACACGAGCATTTTAGGTGATTCTTCTTGTGCTGCTGATACTGAGGGACCAGCTCCACCTGATAGCAGAAGTTCAGCACTCCTAACACCAGACTCTGGTTAGAGAAATTAGTTGTGTTAATTGCAACTCTTCTGGTTTGGAATGGCAGCTCTGAATCCTAACATGGCAGAGCAGCTGCATTTGAGTGACTCTGAGGCACTCAGGAACTGTCTTGTAGCAACACAAGCTGAATGTTAAGCAACACAAGATGAATGTTAAGTAACACAAACTGCAGAAGAGGTAACACCAATAATGCTGAATTGTTTGTCAGGTATACAGAGCAGATGGTTGGGCTCCTCCTTCTGTGGGAGACACTGCCCAAACTCCTGTGGACTTTAGCAAAGTCTGCTTTTTAAGGGTCAGAGTACAACTAAAAATTAAATTAGGGACCAGTCGATTTCTCTCTGAATAGTTTCCTCTGCAGTGGCTCAACCTGTAATTAAAATGCAGTGGCTGAATAGCCGGTGGCATTCAGCTGCCTATTAAGGAGATGCTGCAAAGGCTAAACAAGGGTCTGAACTCTCATTAGCAGCATTTGTCAGGAACCACAGGATCTTCCTTGTTTTCTCTCTTGTTGCATTGTAAATATTGTTCAAAGGAACAGCATGCAATAACAGCTGAGGCTGAAGAGTCCTACCAGCTCATTTGACTTGCAAATGCTTAATTATTCAGACAAATTTTCAACATGAACAAAAACTAAAGAAATAACCCACAATGCAAAGTTTGTCATTCTGGGATTAACTTTCTGGGGGGTTGTTTGCTTAGAAACCTCAGTTCAGAACTCCCACTCTGTATCAAATGCTTATTTCCACCTAAATTTCAGCAGAACAGTTAGAAAAATACCATGGTACAAATATCATACATACAAACACTGCTTAGCCTGTGTCCTTTTCCAAGACAGCTCTTCTCAGTTAGATATCTCGATCACAGAGACTGATTTAAAAATTTATTTATGGCATTTAATGTTCAGAGAATAGAAATATTCAGGTATTATGTTGCATCTGTATTAATATGTAATAGATCAACTAGTTCAAGACACTGAACAGGGAGGATATTCATAAGTCTTGAAATGAAGTTTTAACTTTGTTTTCCTGGATTGCTTTTCTAGCCTGAATCCAAAAGGCCTCTAATGTGTTGTAGTTTCTGTCAGTCAAAACCAGAAGCAGGAATACTTATTTTTAGTGGGGGGGAGGTTAATGTTATTGGCTAGACTTTAGCTCAGGAAAGAACGACGTGCTTGCAGGTTGTGCGTTTCTTTGAAGTTCACCAGTCAAATATGGATGGAAAAGAACTTATGCATGAATTTAGGGACTGTAATAAATGCTGCAGCCTGAAACAGCTTCTAGGGTTAACACCGGCTTGGATGAAAATGTCTGCTGTTGTACTTAACTGCTGGTAACAAACTCTAGATTCCTTTTAAGACGATGTTTCTGGATTCTCCCTCAGTCAGCTCTCTCCTTTAAACACACCTCAGCTTATTATATTCTTGCTTCAGTCAGTGATACCTTCAAATAAATACCCCTCCTTATAGCATGGGGTGTATTCTGCTATTTCAGGATCATTCTGTGGGAAAGAAGCCATACAGAAGTTACTGGAAAGGAGCCAATCGAGAGTAGAGAGGGTCCAATGCAAGTGGTTACTTGCATTGACATTCACCCCTATTTGATGCCAGTATTTTAGCAAATGATATAAAACAATGGGCTCAAAAGTAGGTATATTCATAACTAGAAATGTTCTACAGAAAATTTGTTTTCAAATAAAAATGTGGAAATTTAAGGGAGATATTAGGCTGTACCACAACAAGGAAGTTGATGGATAAACACTGGGTACCTCAAATGTTTATTTTCTTCTTTCTGAGTGAGAAGAGGCCATCACTATATCTGGAGTTGTCTCAGGGGTGTTTAAACACCTTGCACCTTACCAATATAGCGAGTCATCTTGTTTGGACAAATCAGTCTATCCTCTTAATATGGTTTCTTCTATAAAATACTCCTCAATCTTAGGAAAGGACAAAAAAATTAGCTAAGAGACTGGATAAAATAATCTATTTACAGAAATGGGATGCATCTTAAAATTATTGTTTGTGCTATATTCCCTATAAGTTGGCAATACTAATTTAGATGTTGAGGATGCAATGATTTTTGTCCTTCTCTCCTTCCTTTATAACTGTACTCTTGAATACTTTCAATAGTTTTAGTGCATTCGGTGCTTTAAAAGTATCTTATTTAAGTATCAACATAGAAAACAGAATTTTTTAAAATTCTATTTTTGAATTCTGTTGAACTATGGAAAGAAGAAAGAGTTTTTAAGCATTTTTAAATTACAGACTGAGAGAACATTTGGGCTACACAGTTAATGGTGTTATTTTGATTCACAAGCCAGATCAATTATTGATATTATTTGCAGGTTTGTGGGTTGCTTATTGAATATCTGACAGATGCACCTCTAAACCAAGCAAGAATCAGAAAGAGTGAGTGCATTTGTGCTTCAGGATGGTTTAAACTGAATGATATGAGATGGGATTTTAGTGCTCTTGTTTGGATATATATTCCTGCATTATTTGACAGTGGAGGGATAGTGGAAGAGAATGGGTGATTTCTTGAAGAACTTAATTTTCAGCATACCTTGATCAGAACTGCAGATTTTCTGTGAGAGTCAGAGGAATGAAGACAGGGAAAATGGGCCGTCGTGGGTTTGCAGAAGGTGGAAGACAAACCCTTGTACTTCTAATCCAATACTGACTTAAATCCCCAGACGCTTTTTAGTGCACTTTTTCTTGTTCCTTACATTTATGCTTCAAAACATCAAAAATGCAGCATTTTAGTGTTCTTCCAAAACAATTAGTTCAGTTTAAACACTCAGCTGCATCACTGCTGTTACTCCATGCTCACAGCTTTACTTTCTCAGAGCAATTTTCAGAACATGGGAATTTCTTTGCTTCTTTTCTTCCAGCAGCTGAGAATGGTCCTCTAAAAGCAGCTTTCCACAGCTCTGTGCAGTGCATTCTGCTGAAGACTTCACAATGTGACTCGTGCTTTTAAAATAAAAACTAAAGGAAGAAATAGATCTTTGTCATCATTAGCTTAAAGCAATGTACACAAAGTGGAATGTATGTGTGTATAAAAATGTGTATAATATACAAAAACATACATTGCTCTTCAATATACATAGTTTAATGTTTAGACATGAGGAAACTGTTTATAGTAAGTTCATTATCCATGTAAACTACATCAAAAGTCTGTAGCTAGACATAAAAATGTAACCAGATCCACTATCTAGAATCTGCTTGAGCATCACTAGCTTTTGCACTTTTATCAAGGGGCTGACTTGTCACTGATTAATATACAGCCATGAATAGTAGTAATCTGCTTTCTCAAACCCAAGATGCACACATCTCCCCAGTCTTTAGATTAAGAAAGACATCCAGAAATTTTTAAAAATTATTTGCCACCGAGGCTTATTGCTACATCTTCATTTCTCCTTGGCTTAAAAAAATCCACAATACTGCAAAGAAATAAAATCTCATGGTTATTTAAGCTACGTGACAAGACTTTGTGCTGAAATACTCATGAAACAGCTTGTGTTGATGGGAAAGTGAAAGTTGAATTTTTTTTAATGTACATGAGTTTGAATCCCACACACAGATCTTCTTAGAATTGTAGTACAGAGGCTTTTTCATTTTCCAAATGGAAATGCAATTTTTCTACATCCCATATAAATTCACTTTAATAATCACTCCTTAAAATTAAGGTTTGCTATGTTATTAGCCAAATAAAAAGGTTTCATTTGAGTTATACGGGCAAAGAAATATACCCACAGTAGACACCTATTCATAAGACAAAAAACCTGTCAGTAAATTTTCTGTCAAGTGCCACTTTTAATATTTCCTGTTTCTTTTTCTCTCCATAAAATGTTGGGCAGACTTGGTGCACGTCCCATTCATGTCAGTGATACTCCTGTTCCTTCGTTCAGTCGGGAGCCTGCCTGGGTGAGTCAGTGCATGTTGGCACACTGGAGACTCCTCTGCCTGGGACAGCCTGGGCGTGTGAGGGTTGGACTGACTTTAACCCACAGCAGCTGTGCTGCTTTAACTCCTCAGCTCAAGAGGTGTCATGGAGAGGTGGCTTCCCTGTGTTTTAGCTTAGTAGTGTTCCAAGACACTGAAAGACAGCAAGCAAAGGAAGGAAGCTGCACAAAGGGGTTCTAGAGCAGAGTAACAGTTCTGACAGGCGATTTACCCTGCCGTAGCTCATTGGGGCTTTTGCAGACAAGTTCAAAGTAGGAGAAGGATGGGGAGAAACTATTTACAAGAACATGTAGTGACAGGAGAAGGGGGAATGGCTTAAAACTTAAAGGGTTTAGATTGGATATTAGGAAAAAATTCTTTACTGTGAGGGTGGTGAGGCCCTGGCACAGATTGTCCAGATAGGCTGTGGCTGCCCCTGGATCCCTGCAAGTGTGCAAGGCAGGTTGGATGTGGCTCTGAGCTACCTGGGATAGTGGAAGGTATCTCTGCATGTGGGAATGAGATGATCTTTAACATCCCTTCTAACTGAAGCCATTCTGTGAAGATAAGAATCCAGAGTTCCCTGTCCTGAGAGCTCCTGAGTAGAGGCATCTTTCCCTGAATTATGGCACGTAGTATCAGTGCAGCTCTTTAGATTCAGTTGAGAGGCTCCTCATCGTTTTAAGCACTTGAATGAGTTCTTCACATTTTCACAGCAGGCCTGATTTCACTCAGAAAGTTCTGTAAACTTTTTCCTTGGAGATAGTGTGTGGGTTTGGGATGTACAGATCTTTTGGGCTGTGTGATCCCATGTCACCTGACAGGACTGAGGTCTAAATCAAAATTATTTAAGAAGCTAAAACCTTCCCATGTAAAACTCAGGTCATCATTTCAGGATGAAATTACAGAGGAGACAAGTATCTACTTTGATATGGGGTAGTGTGTTTACAGTGAAGCAGGATACGAGTTTATTTATCTTTCTTTACCTGTTCTTTTGACCAAAAATTAGTATCTGCTTGGTTTGTGGAATCGTGTTTATACTTTTGCAGTACCTTCAGGAGAAATGCCACTCTGCCTCAGCCCTTTTGCAGCAATGCTAGGGAAAGTAGATGGAAAAGTTCATTTTCACTGAACAAAATAAGGAGAAAGCCTGCAGTGTTCCATAGATACAAGTTGTTTTAAATGCTTCTCTTTTCAAAAGTTAATTATGTGATTGCTGCATTACTTAAGAGCTGAGAAGAACATATCTGTAATGAGCAGAATCTGAGTAGATTTTTAATGCATCTCTTTCAGCTCTCCCTGTGGCTAGGAGTGCTTATTGAGATGTTCATTTACAATAGATTACTGGTACTTTTTTAAAGTACTTTCCCACTCTCCATAATTGATGCATTAGTGTATCCCCTAAGCATATTTTCTTGCTCATCTTTACTCCATTAAGATTAAACAGAATGGTCATTAGATCATAAAGCAGTAAAATATTCACTTTGCTACTTACTGCGAAAGAGCTGTCAAATATAAAGATTGACTCTGCCTTCAGGTACATTTTTGATGGTCCTTTACATAAAGCCCTGAACCACTGTAACACGCAGTACTAGATGAAGAACTTTCTTCATTGGAGGAAGTATAACTTAATTAGGTGTCAGGCCCAGAATGTTTTGCTCAGCCCATGCTCTTCTCTGTGCAAGTTTTTTATCCATGGTTATATGAATTCAGGACACAGTTGCAATGCAGGTTAAAATTAGAGAGACAATTTAAACTTTATTGCTTGCTATAGAATTTTTAATAGGTTTTAATTAACATGTCAAAGATCATATTCTCTCTCTCTATATATATATTTCAAATAACAGTGGAGAATATGAGTATGTAAAGACATTAAATAACCCAATTTTCAGTGTGCAAGCATAAATTGCGCTTGTAAAGAGGTGTTCAATCATGCAACAAACCCCAAAGTTTATGTTTAGAAATTTAGGCTGGCAGAATAGTGTGTGTTTCCCTTACTCACTATAGTCCCTCCTTACTTTTCTCCAATGCTCTTTTCTTCGAAGGGAGAAAAAGAGAATGTTTCAAACAGTAAAAGCAATTTTCAAAGGGCATCAAGGATACTTCTATTTTATAATTGACTAATGAAACATATAAAATACATAAAATATATGCAGCAGCATAACTGCAAAGATGCTCTTGTCAGTAAGGGTCATGTTTACTGCCCACCAAGCTAGAGAAACTTTGCAAAAGAAGTATGGTATTAATGACTGAGTAATTATTATCAGGAGAAAGTGCAGTCAGATTTATTTTATTGATTATTTCTTTATTAATAATGTCATGGTTCCAAGGTCACAGTGTTCCCAGACATTCAGAGAAGTATCAATATTCATTAGTTTTGATTGTTAATGAGTGTGAGATCCCTCTATCAGTGCTGTTCTGGGCCAATTTTTTCTGTCCTGAGATTACTGAAGTAATTAACAAATTGATAACATCCAGAATTGTAATGAAAAGCTTTGGGATATTCTAGCCTATGTTTATCATACTGGCTTTTTTAATGATGGTGTTAATGTCTGTAATACTTGAGGTCTTCTGAGGGAAAAGCCCTTTTCCCCAAGAAGTCTGGTGTGCTATAATGGCATTCTGTGATTTTATTTGGTTGGAGACTGTCTTGGGAATGGTGATCATGAAATTTGATGTTTGATTCTTGAAGTAAGGAGGGGTGTTAGCAGAATGGCTGCCCTGGACTTGTGAAGGACAGACCTTGGCCTGTTTAAGAGACTGGTTAAAAGAGTCCTTTTGGAGGCATTCCTGAAGGGCAAAGGAGCCCGGGAAGACTGGACATTCTTCAAGAAGGAAGTCCTAAAAGGCACAGGAGCAGGCCATGCCCTGTGCTGAAAGATGAGCTGGTGGGCCAGACCAGCCTGGCTGAACAGAGAACTTCGGCTGGAACTCAGGAAAAAGAGGAGAGCTTGAGACTTTTGGAAGAAGGGGCAGTTTGGGAGGACTACAAGGGTGCTGTGAGGTTATGCAGGGCTAATTAACCTTTAAGATAATTTTTGCCATCAAAGCAACCCCTTAATTCCATCAGTGCTTCAGTTTTGTTGCTGCAGATCCCTTCCTGAGTGCTCCCACATTCCAGGGCTGGCTCAGCCACCCACACTGGCAGCTCAGTGTTCTGAGTTGTGATCGCAGCACTGCTGCCTCTCCCAGCCTGGGCTGATGGTGCTCTTTTCTCCTTGACTCCATGTTTTGACACATCTCTCTGAAGTTTGGTCTGCCTTGTCACTGACTGGAAGCACAGCC
Organism: Corvus hawaiiensis; assembly: GCF_020740725.1. Classification (NCBI taxonomy): domain Eukaryota; kingdom Metazoa; phylum Chordata; class Aves; order Passeriformes; family Corvidae; genus Corvus; species Corvus hawaiiensis. Next base: position 56,520,893 of record NC_063218.1, on the reverse strand, counting down.
CGTCTGATGCTTACGGCAAATGATATTTCTTCCTTTTATCAGTTTTCCTTGGGTGAAAGCACGTCCCTCACTCATTATGTAAAACAGGTAATTAGCTGATTACTTGTGCTCCACTTAGTGGTATGATGGGATATGTGTCACTCTTGTCAACACTGTAGAATAATCTTCAGAAGACGCTAGCTCTTCTAGAGTCACCATCAGTATCCTTCCTGGAGGCCCTTCTCACTCTCTGCTGGGTTCCTTGTGTTGACCCCACTGTCAGTGACTGTCTCTTCTTTTTATGGCTTTGGACAACTGCATCCACATGCCCTAAGCCCGTCACTGTGCCCCTGAGTCCCCTCGTAACAGAGGCTCTGACAGAACTGCAGTAAGCAGCTTGATCACCTCAGTGGAGCTCCACTGGAGACAGGGGCTGCAATTATATTCACAATAAATAATCAAGATAATTTGATCCTTTGACACTTATCTGTGATGTTTTCTGCAATGGCACTGCCATTTCTTATGTTTTTGTTGTGCAAACTAGAGGAAGTCAGTTCTTTACCTGTTCAGTCCCACCTTTACTTTTCATCTCCTCTTTCTTTCTAATCTTCCTGTATTTGCACTGAAAAGCATTTTAGTAAACATATATGACCTTTTTCTGAAATTGTATTCTAAGTTTGTGTTGGGGTCCCTCCCCTGCCGTGTAGCCCTGGGAGAGGGGCCCTGAGGGCACAGGCACGGGGCTTCCCTGTCCCTGCTCAGCCTCGTTCCCATTGGTTGGTTTGTGTTCCCTGCGCGGGCAGAAGGACCCTTGGTCCCGTGACTGGAACAGTTCCTCGGCAGAGCTCCGGCCATGCGGCTGGAGAAATAAACATCTCTGAAACAGCTATCAAGAATCTGTCTGTCCATATATATATTTCCTTTCCACGGGACTCCTGGTTTGATATATGCGTGTTGCAGGATCCCCACTGCAACAAATGGTGGAGAATGCGGGCAGAACGATCCCCGATCCCTAAGCGACTGATTTGTGTGAGTAAACCCTGGAAACTTTGGATTCCTCTTCTTGGTTTTGCTTTGCTATTCCATATCTAAACTATGGAGGAACCGTGGGAAGACTCTTGGCTCTCAGAGCCGCATATGGACATTTATCTTAAACTTAAAATGATTCTTGAACAACGATTTGTAAATTTTAGCTTGATTCAAGCTCAAAAAGAACTGAAACACTTCCTGGCATGGTTGTTTAAGAACTTTTTCTATGTTTCTTGGGATTTAATTCTTACCAAGGGCTTTTGGAAAACCGTTTGGACACAGTTAATACTGGAGTCAAAATATATGCCGATGGAAGAATATTTTCGTGAATATTATTTAGTTACCGAGACTGTTGAGCAATGTCAGCTGTGTCCTGGCGAAGGGAAGCCTGGCGCAGGGACCGTGCGGCCCAGGCCACGTGCACCGAGCGCTCTGAGAGCAGCAGCGAGGCAGTTCCCGCGTGCGGGCGGAGCCACGCGAGCCGCAGTGTCGGTGGCGGAGCGGGGAGTGGCGGGACCCGGCGGTGCTCCCACGGCCCAGCACAGCGCGTGGGGGAGCGAGCCCCGGGAACGCCCGGCCGAGAGGGGCGGCACGCGGGCAGCGGCTGGCGGTGGTGGCGGTGGAACGGAGCCGCGCCCAGCCGAGACGCGCGCTGGAGCGGGGCGCGGGGGAGTCGTCGCTCGGGGGCCCGGCCGAGACGTGGGTGCAGCGCCCGGCAGCAGCAGCGAAGCTGCGACCAGAGGAGGCGACGCACGGAGAACTGAGCGGCACGGCCCGGCCCGGCCCGCGCAGCCCCGAACGCGACCCCGGGAAGAGCGTGCAGGCACCAGCAGCCCCAACAATTCCAACACGGGAGCGACCGAAGGAGAGAGCAAAGACGCAGCGAGACAGAAAACAGCAGCCACTCGGAAAAAGGAAAAGATCATAGCAACTAAGACCTTAGGGATAGTAAAATGGTATAATGTTAAGCAAAATTATGGTTTTATAACAAGGTGTGACAACCAGCAAGACATATTCGTGCATAGAACTGCTATTAAAAAGAATAACCCTGAAAAATGCATCCCAAGCTTGGGAGATGGAGAGGTGGTGGAATTTAATATTGTACTAGGGAGAAAAGGGTTACAAGCATCGCAGGTCACTGGGCCTGATGGTGTTCCTGTAAAAGGCAGTATATATGCAAAAAATCGTAGTCATGTTAGACAGTATCTCCATTGTAAGCCCCCCCTACAGTTTCCCTTTCCTAATCCCACCTTTCCCTTTTACCCTATGTCCTATTACCCCCAGTGTATTCCCAATCCGTTTTTTCATCCATGGCTTCCCTCACAAAACCATGCTTTTGCCAATTGTTTCCCCAAAAATCCCTTTCCAATGCCGAGTGGGGGATGAAAAGGGGGAGGGAAGAAGTTAAACCCTCTCCTGCCTCAGTTTCCCCACAAAGCATGCTCAGAGTTCTGTCTCCCTTCTGTCAGCCCTAAGATGTTCCAGAGAATCTGTTTGGACATTTAAAGGCTCAGGAGGGTGGCTTGTTTTGTTTTGAAACGGTTCTTGTTATGTTTATCCAGTTGTTTTCATTCTCCTTTTATTAAAATAAAACGGGTGAGGTGTTGGGGTCCCTCCCCTGCCGTGTAGCCCTGGGAGAGGGGCCCTGAGGGCACAGACACGGGGTTTCCCTGCCCCTGCTCAGCCTCGTTCCCGTTGGTTGGTTTGTGTTCCCTGCGCGGGCAGAAGGACCCTTGGTCCCGTGACTGGGACAGTTCCTGGGCAGAGCCCCGGCCATGCGGCTGGAGAAATAAACATCTCTGAAACAGCTATCAAGAATCTGTCTGTCCATATATATATTTCCTTTCCACGGGACTCCTGGTTTGATATATGCGTGTTGCAGGATCCCCACTGCAACAAGTTTCTCTCAAAGAGCACCTAAGATTCAACCTCTCCCAGAGTGAGTGCCATTATTTGGCCATTTCTTTTGTACTTAATTGTGGAACTTGGCAGAGTTTGAAAGGTTTATATCCTTTTCTTTAAATAGATGTTCAAATGAAGTGAAAGAATTCAGTTGCTAGCCATTCATTCATCTATAATATTACATGAGAAAAATTTTCACCGTTTTTTTTTTTTCTGTGGAAGGTATAATAAACTAGCTTGTAAGTCCCTTGTCAGTTTTTATTTTTGCCTTTATGACTTTATAACATCTGTTTCAGAAACACCAGCCTTTGTTTCCATTCCAGTTTGTTTTGGCCAGCATATACTGAAAAAAAGATACTGTGAAGCACTGCTAAATTTACAGGTAAATTATACGAATTCCTATATACTCCTAAAAGGTTTTGACTGTCCAGATGGCAACTAAAGCCTCTAAGATTTCCCATGTGCTGGTGACTTTAAAAGAAACAAAAGTAGCAACACAGACACCAGCCCCCTCAAACAAGTAACAGTGAAATGAATGGCTTTTCTTACCTCTGTGCTGTAGGTCTGTTTGATAAAGCAGGAAAAAATATCTTGTCCTTTACAGAAAACAGAGCTTTGTGATGCTGTAAAATTTAATTTTTTGTAGCAGAAGAGGTTGGGTATTGTCTACCTAACACAGCACTGCCTTTGTGCTTGAAGTGCCTGCAGTCAAACTTCCACCTAAGAGGAAGATCTATGCAATGTGGGAGGCTGAAAGGAGCAATAACCTGTGTGTCTCAATGGTTGCAGCTGAGGATCTTTTTGTTTTTCTAACCTGCTGCTGGCATGGAATAACCTCAATTCTGGTGGATATTTTGAGCTGGACAGCAGGCCTGAGGGCTGCCTGTTGTATTCCTCTTAGATGAGCTCCCTATTTTGCCATTTGAACTCATGTAGATCCTAGTTTTTTTAAGGGATTAAGAAGAAAGACCTTAAAATATAGGAAAATAAAGGGATATCCATTTTGGGACTAGGCAGTAGTCTTGGACTTTACTGAGTCACCACTATGCTTGACATTATTTTTTCTTTGGGATAGTCACATGTCTCCTCAGAATTTTACAATTTTTTTGGAAAAAAGAGATTTTTCATCCCTTCCTTCTCATTATGGTGTTGGGAGAATAAATAAAAATATATGCATATAATACATGTTGGTGAAGCATACCAAAATGCAGGGGGAGGGGCTGGATTATAATTTTTTATACATTTTGTTTAACTGATGATGTAATTCCTGGATGGCATCTTTAAGGCAAGAATGCTTTTCCCACAGAGATGTCCAGTAATATTTTCTATTCACACAGGGTTTATCTAATGGTTTCAAAGCATGTTAAAATATTTAAGAAAATAAATGTCCTAATACTCAGACAAATTGGCTATAGAAGTTTTTACTGGTGAGTAAAAGTAGAGTGGTTAAGTGCCTTGCATATGTTATAAATCAAAGACTAAACTGGGAATTAAATTTTGGACCAATTTAGGGACAAAGATATTTGTAAAGATTTTCCTGGTTGCTCGGCAGAAATACTTCATTACCTCCATCAATAAGTATTTTTCACTTTGATGTCTCTCCATTGTGTGTTATCTCTAAGACTAAATTGTGAAAGAAGAGCATTGTGTGCCAGTTTTAATCAAAAACTAAGTCAAAGGGTCTTTTCTTTGGCCACTGCCTTTGAATGGTGTTTTTGACTGTACATGACTTCCAGGGATGCTTGAGACTGAACTCCAATTGTGAGGTGAAAGAGCAAGTTTAGTTTGCATGGGAACTTGTTGCTTAAGAGTTAGTGAGACTATTAACTAGTTAAACAGGATGAGTAATGTAGAATATATTTTCTTGTTTATTTTTTCTATCAGGACAAAGAAAATTGTCTTGACTTCTGTCTGAGGCAGAAAACAGTCGGGATTCCTTGGCTCTGGCCATGCCATTGCATCCCTCCACACTGGGCTCTGCAGTCTTTTCTCTGATAGCTGACAGTCAGCCTGTGAATTCCCTGTGATGCCAGGCAGGACAGGGATCTCTTGTGACAGTCAATATTGTCTGTGCTTCTGCAAAGCCTTGTAAAACATTACTAAGTGCCTTTCATCTTCAAGAAAGGAAATGTGTGCTGCTCCTCTTAATACCCCATGCAGGAGTGAAGGAGAGATGGATCATTCCAATATTTTTAAGGCAAAATGCAAACCACTCCATCGTTATTTGAAGAGAAGAAGGAACATTCTATAGGAATTCATTAAAATCCTATTAAAAATGTTGCTCATCTGCAAGTGTGAATGAAAAGATTTTGACCTGTCCTTTCCACAATAGCTCACACTTGATGATACTGCCTTCATTTCTCCCAGTTTGTGAGGCGTGAGGAAATAAGATGGGCTCCAAGAAGAAGGATAATTCTATTTTCTTCACAGTGAGAAAGAGAGGCAGTGAGAAGAGAAAGGCTGCCATGTGTTGATGAGATCATCACTTTAATAGGAGCCATTTCTCTCTGAATGCTCTCTGGAGGTAAACACAACGATCGCTTTTAAAGTTAAAAGCATAATTCAGCCTGGTTATTTTCTTAATCCTGTTCTTATTGAGGTGCCTTGGTTCACCTGATCTGTTTAAATGGTGATGAGTGCAGAATACGTTTTTCAAGAATGCTTTTTACACTTGTTTCACCTTGATTCAGGATTCAATAGCAAATTTAAAAAAACCCCAAGCAACAAAACCATACAAATCCCCATCTTTTTAAGTAAAAAAGGCTGATTGGGCCAGATTGAAATATACAGGGAAAAAACCCAAAAACATTCTTCTTTATGGTGCCCTTGGGAAGTGCAAAGCTGGCAAAAAGTTATTTTGCAAATGACAAAAAAATTGTAAGTTCTCCTCAGGAACGACACAGATCACTGCAATCAGTTTGGATTCTAGAAACAGGGCTGCTTTATACCTGGAGTAAAGTGATTGCTAAGGAATGGGTAGATTGAGCCTTTTCACATTAAAGCAAGGACTAGTACCTGTGGGAGATTTTTATTGGAAGCTGGTTATAGATGAAGTTAGTTTAGAGATAAAATTATTAGAAAAAGGCATTATCCTCAAATCAAGGATATAGTGGTCTTGCAAGAACTTAACCCAACAGTCTGTCTGATTTAAGCACTGATAATAAACTTTTCTGCAGCTATTTTGGTTGCTGGTAGAAGGGAACCACCAGCTTTTGCATCCATACCTTCCATTTTGTACTTGAGAGGGTTTAATATTCCAGCTTTATTTTCCCATTCCAATGAGATTTCGTACTTTCCTGGAGCATAGCAGCAAAGAGCCCATCTTGTTTCCTTCTTTTCCAAGTAAAGAATAGAGCTCTTGTTCCCTCTCTTTTCCTTTTTCCAGGACTCTGTTTATACAGAGCAAAATTTTAAAATGAGAATTGTGGTGTGTTGCTGTGAGTTCTGTGGATGTTGGTCTTTGAGTGTTGATTCATACTCACAGTTTCATCCCCAGAATTAAACCAAGTTCTTCTCAGTATTAAATTAAAGAATTTCTCTCTTCAGATGTATTTATAAAAAATAACTGGTTTACAGGACCTTTGTCCCATGAAGGAGACATTTTCACTGTCATGTAGGACAACTTGTCCTAAATTCAGATAAAATTTCCAGGATGCCCATCAAAACATTCACCTGGTAGCATTTTGGGTTTTCCTATACACATTTCCCAAAATTTCACCTGTAAACTTTGCAAACAAGATGAGGTATTTATCAGAAAACTTTCAGTGAATTTGTCATCCACTTGCATATTATTTCCATAATTATTTATTCCCTAATATCCTCCTTCTTGATAAATAGCTCTAGAAGCTGTTAAAGTTTTCTCCACTGAAACAAAAATAGTATTTAAAAATAGAAAAAAAATATCCCTTGTACGTAATTGTCTACTTATCAGAGGCTTTTCCTCTTAAGTTTTCACATTTACTTGACTTGAGTTACTGAGTTTAATAATGGTCAAGATGCAAGTATAGACATGAAAAAAAGGGATACTTAACATCGAGGAGAAATGTATTGATTTAATTAAATTCCTGTCGTATGCCCTAGAAAGAAGTGTCAAATTAAAACCAGTTATATTGGTTAGATATTTCAGATGTGACACAAATGAAGGCTTTATTAATTCCTTGGTTCCTAATTGTTTTATTTGCATCACAGCACACCATAGCTCTTGGATGTGGTTCTGCTCTTGCTCCCCCTGTAATTGCTTAGGACTTGGGCACAGGAGAGAGAAATCCAAGCCTGTCTCATTAATTGCTTGGTTTCTTTTAATAGCCATACATTACCTGCAGGATTTATTTGATGACCACTGCTTCTGCTGTTGCCTGAAGACTCCATTCAAAATGTCTTTTATATTATGGCACATCTTAAAGGCCAGGACATGCTCTTATCCCCAGTGTAGGTACGAAGAACTGGGCACAGATAAAGTGGTTTGAGCAAAATTCTAAAGTTCTGCATTTTTTGGGGGCAGAAAAGCTCATCTAATTCATCCTAGGTTTTTCACAAGGTAAAACAGGTTGCTTTTTTATGTTTTCTTTTCTTTTTTATTTCCCTAGCTTTGCTGTTATATTGTATATTTTATGGCTCTCAAAGGAGCATCTGAACATGCACCATCTCTACTGTGTGATGGAGTAATTTATAGAATTAGTGATTTCGAACAAACCCACACACTTCAAGTTAAGAACATAAATATTTTATTCTAAATATTGATGCTTCCAACAGGTTCCTATTTTCATCCTAATTCTATTTTTTTTGCTAAACTGATTTTGATTGTGATGGGAGTAGAAAATCGATTTCATGCATGGAAATGACCAACAGAAAGAATATGAATGAAAAATGTCACACCCACCCAATACGACCAACACTGGGAGGGAATCCACAGATTTAATGTGGCATAGAAGAGGAGTCAAAATAATTTGGCTTCTAGAACAAAATTTGTGTTGAGGAAGATGAAATCTCTGTGAGAGATGATGGAAGACAGTTAAGGACAAGTCTGGTTCTGCTGCAGCAGTAACTGCTAGGCTCATGTCACAGTAATGAAAATGGTACTGGCAAACAGCAGATTTCCCAGCCTTGCAGAGGGAGTCAGTCCATTTGGAGTCTTGATAGGCAGGATTCCCCCAAGCAAATATCCTGAATCACTGTCACATATTAGCCTCTGCCTACTGTGCTGATGCTCCCAAAACAAACCTGATAGAAGATCATTTCTCTCTTACCTTGGAAGCCATTCTTCCCTTCTTTTTCCAATGCACACATTCTTTCTAAATCACAGTGTGAAGCCCAGGAGAAAACAGAGTGAAAAGAATCTTGGTTAGTCAAACAATTTTGGTTTTGTCTTGGTGGTGTTTTTTTGGGTTTTTTTTTAGAAAAGAAACAGCTGCTACAGTGCCAGACACAACTTTAGATTAAGATCTCTACAAACATCAGTAGATTTTAGTTTGAATCACCTGTGAGAGGATTTCAGCCCTGATAGCCCTGCCAACTGCAAGACAATAAAATCTAAAGAGAACTATATAAATGAAGGAAATTTTTAAATATAATTTCTTGGGTTGTAAGAATGTTACTGTGCTTAGCTGCAGCTGTGGCACAAGAAAGTTTTCTCTGTATGTTTTCTTCCCCATCATCAAGTGTTTTTAGCTTCTGTGTTGACCTTGTAGTTGCACCACTCTTGCCACCCTCAATCAACCAAAGAAGTGAGGCCAACACCGAGCCCTGCTTGTTCTTGACATGCAAGGAAGATGTGGGGAGCAGTTCTGCAGATCCATCCTTGGTTGTCTGCTGCTCACAGCGTGTACAGCTCTGATCACTACAGGATCTGAGCGTGTGTGGCCGTAAGCACAACATGTCAGCCTGTTTCATATCCTCTCACGTTACAGACAGAGAAGGGCTTTACTTTTCCATGGAAAAGTTATTAGTGCATATATGCCTCCCTCCTAGCTCTGGTTCTTACCCTCAGAACCTTTGGCTTTCTGTGAAATTAGACTTTTGTTTGAATGTTAATAACTCTTGAGTGGCTTCATGCCATTGGTACCCGCTTTCAAATGCAAAACTGTGTCAATAAGGTGGAAATAAATTTAATAGGCTTAATGGTGCTTGTAGAATAAAGCAGCTTGTCTGTGACCTCCTCATTAAGGTGTTTGCTGACAATGCAGACTAACAGCAGTAGGACTTTAATACTACTGTGTGAGGAATTACTTTATTTTAAAAGACTTCAGCAAATTTTCATGCCTTTATCCGTCCCCATTCTGTCTGGCTGCTAGAACCTGTCAGTACTTCAAATACCTTATCTTCCTCCTTGACAGGGAATTTCTAAATGTACATAAATCTGTGGACCTAATTGCTCTTGAATATTTTTTTCAGACATGTTTCCCAGGAAACAGTCTGAACCATAAAAATTCTGAACCATAAAAGTGCCATGACTGTGAAGTTAAGGTATTTATGCTGTGTATACCTTCACTCTTTTCTTTAGATTTTGCTATACTCACCTTCTTTTTGAAACAACTAGTATTTTGAATGTACAAATAGTGAGCAGTTAGACTGAAGTTTAATCACCTGTTTCTTCTGAGTCAGCTCTGGCTTCATCTCAAAACAGAGCATGCCTTGATGCAGCAATGGAAGCTCATTGTTTGTACTGAAATGCTCTGTTGTGCCTTATTCATGTGCAACACAATTTTGTTTCACCTCTAAAATAGTTAAATAAATCTAATTGGGAGGTCCTGTAGTGCGTTGAGTGTGACAGGATCGTGTGTAGATGAATTAGAAAGGTGTGAGCCTATTGGTGCCTATCAGCTTTTGCACTGGGCTCCTGTTGGAAAGGTGGGAAATGCACTTAATGCAATAATTTGCCAGAGACAATTGCAAAATTGGCTGAGAGTGAACAACTTTCAGGGAGTGATATTCTTGTCATGTCACACATGCGGTATTAACAGATGATGGTAATTGAAGCAAGATTGAAATAGTCTAAGGTGAACCTTAATATTTATGAATTTTGTCAAAAAGTGAAAAAAGTGTCAATTACAAGAAAAACCTAGCACAGGATAATAAACCTTTGAGTTGTACGTAGCTCTTCCTGGTTTAACAAAATCCATTAAGAGAGTTAAAAAAAAAGTAACGATAAGAATGTGCTACTTGGTAGTACTTGAAATTCATATATTATAGATTGAGCAGGGATACAATCAGGGTTATTCAGGGAAATGCCTGTTGCCTTCTATTTTCCTCAAGAGCTGCATCTTTTATTTCAAAAAGAGTTCTCAGGTGCTTTACAAAGTCTTTTTTTTTCTGCTGTTACAGCTAGCATGAGAGTTATTATCTGGTTTTGTATCACTGATTCCTCACTTCAGCAAATCACAACACAGCTGTTAACATTGACAGTGAGGTGAAACGTGAGGGCTCAACATAGGGTATGTCTCGTAACAAAATCACTTTTATTTTACAATTGCTTCGTACAGCCAAGTGTGAAATAATGCTTCCTCGTGAAAAGCAAATGTAAAAAAAAGTAGTTTATAACCAGATGTCTCTTATATCTATCTTGATTTTCTAATGGGGGTATAAAGTTCATAACCAGATTGTTTAGTGAGTCTTACGAATCCAAGTAAAACAAAAAAGTTCCAAATACAGGTGAGACAGCTTTTTATGTGGGGAAATTGTGGGTGACCTAATGTGCGCTATAAATAGTGTGCAGTTGCCACATGTAAAAAACCTATACATTAAAAATAAAAATTAAAAAATGTAGATTAAAGGTATATTTTTTATGTATAAAGAAATTGCTTTTTCTTCAGAAATCTTTGCACTTTTCAAATTCTTAACTTAAAGTATTTCTTCAGAGTAATTCACAGAGAAACAATGAAAAGTCTTTGGTCATGGAACTTCATTGTGCCATGTAATTTAGGGATACAACACCTTTATTCCTTTATTATCTTCATTCATTGTAGGTTCTTCTGTCTTATCTGATCATATATAATGGAAAAAAACGTTAGTGCTTTGGAATAGAACTGCTTGGAATGAATAGAATTTTCTTTATGGTTATCGAGTGCCTTAACTCTTTTCCTAATTTAACTATCTTCCAAACCTATTTGCTGCTTTGTACATTCCACAACAAATTAGTGTGTCCCTTAGTCATAGTTTTAACACAATATATAGTTTTAACCAGGAAAAAAAAAAAAAAGGAAGAAACCAAACATTCATTTGAAAGTTGTTTTGAAATCAATGTGTAAGAACAGGGGAAAATGAGGTTTAGAAGAACAGGAATCTTTCTCTTTCTGTAAGTGCTCATTTTTTGATTATACATTTATATTTCCAGCTATTGGGCTACAAATAAAAGAAGTGGATCTTTCTGTAAAAAAGAGAAAATTTTAAAAGTCATCCAACTCCTTGAGATTTTGAGTAAGACCTTGAAGGCTGTAATAGCTTTCATAAGACAGCAAGATTTTCAACTGTATATAACCTCCCATCTGTCCATAATTTACACCCTTCTTTACTCTTTAAACAAGTCTCTAACCCCAAGACTCATCCCTGTGTTCTTCACCAAGTATTTTAGGGTAAAATATGACTCGGAAGCAGCTTGCCTCCTGCTGGCTCCAATATTATATATATATCTTCAGTGCACTGTGGCCCCTTCCTTAAGCTGTTGAGTATCTGAATTCTCCACAGCATGTACTGTGTTCTGCATCTATCAATTACAGAGGCCAGGGCATGGGAACACAAATGAGACCTCAGCTTCTCAAAGGACTTGAATGCTTACTTTTCTTTGTCACATGTATTCGTTCTTCTTTAGCATGGATCTTGAACTGTAACACTGTGGTTAAAATATCCGAAAAGCCTAGATGTTCATTTTTAGATTGGTTTCCTAAGAAACTGCAGTTTACGTGATTGTGCTGTTCATCTGTCAGCTGTAAATCTGAAAACTACTGAGCAAACCTGAACAAAGGGTGGAAAGTGAAAACGAATTTGTGTTAGGTGAAGATAATTAGAGAAGATTGTCAGGAGGTTAGAGGAGAAAGATGCAGATGAATTATCTTCCTCTGAGAGAAGGGCAGAGAGGCACAACACAGAGAGATGCTGCCTTTCAGGCTCTCTACTTCGTGAAGCAAACTTCAAGCTTGCCTTTGTGCTGTAGTCATGTTCAGACACTTATTATGTTAGTATTTCCTACCAGAACTGTAGGTTACGGGGTTCTGGGGTCCAGTCGGGACGGCCGGACGTAGACGGTGACGGATGGAGACGAGAGATCTCTATAGGCAGGTCTTGGGACACAGCCGGTTTATTGTAAAGGGCGTGGGTATTGGGGCACTGCTCAGAGCTGCTAGACTCAGCTCTGAGCAGGCCCAAGAGAGCAAGAGAGTGAACGGGTGAGAGAGAGAGAGAGAGAGAGTAGGAGCAAGAGTAGAAGTGGGAGAGAGAGAGTGAGAATGTGAATGAGTAGAAGAGAGAGAGTGAGAATGAGAATGAGTAGAAGTCCTGGTTACAATACAATAAATCATCTTCTGTACTGAATATTCTAATTGTCACTAACCAATCTAATACAAGATACAAATCCTATAGCATTTACATACAGCCTATAAGAGTTCTTATATTACCATAGAGTGTTACATCTTAACTTCTAAAAACTACTCTTTGGACCCCTTCTGCTGAGCTAGTAGGGTCTGCTCTGACCCTTGGACCTGTTTGCAAGCAGAGGGTATTGTTCCATCAAGAGGGGATTACTTCAGTTGGCCATACCATTGTTTTCTAGTTGTTCAGTAACTAAGACCTGGTATTTCAAAAGTGGCTTTCATTTCGATGTTGCCTGTAGTTTTCATATTCCCAAAATCTTTTGTCAGGCAATCATATTTCCAAGGCTTTCCTGTTTCATCTTCCCCAACACAGAACAATATAAAACACTTTCCTGAAGTGCCAGAGAAGGATTCCTGCTTTCCCCCCTTATATTTCTCAGTGGAGCTTGAGCCATTAGAGCATCTTCCACTGCTCTCACTTTTCTGTCCAAATGAAGGCAGAATCTCATTTTGAACTTTGGTAAAATACAGAAGCAGCATTACCCCTGTCCTTGCTGGGCAGCACCTTTTGCCCTGGGCTGGGAGACTTGAGAGAATGAAACAGTTCAGGAGAACCTTGTGGTGAGACTGTCTCTGACTGTGGCTCTCACCAAGACAGAGGATGCAGTGCTGCCCTTGCAGTCAGAGGTCTGTCAGGTCAGGATGAATCCCCGTCATGGAATTGATTTGGTAAGAGGGACTGAGCTAAAATAAACTCATCTCCCAGCCAAACCAAAGGGGTCTCAGACTGTTATTCAGGTAATAAAACTCAAATATTTTAAAAGAAAATGCTTCAACTTTGTCGAAAGACAGACCTGGTTCAGACAATGACCATCTCATGAAATGGGTATTGTCAGGTTTATGTCAGAGAGCCTGTTAGATTGACACATGGATTCCTCAACTGCCTCAGAACCAATAAAGCAGATTAGTGAGCATCTGATTTCATCAATTCTCCATGCATCACCAACAAAAGTTTTCCCATTTTCCTTACATATTGTTAAGAATTATGGAACATTGCTATTTATCTCCAAAAATGCAGAACTGCAAAATTATGGACTCCGAATGTTAATATCATAGCTGAGCCTTTTATTATGCTTCTTGTGCTTCAGGTAACAACTTTCAATTTCTTTAGTCAGCAAGTTCAGGTCATCTTATAATTCTCAGCTATATCAGTAATATTTCTCAAGATTTAAGTCTCCCCAGTGACTGGATTGTGGCTGTCCTCTAGATGGCTGAGTTTAGGGATCAAGTTTTCAGTGAGTACAAAAATATAACCATAGTTAGTGACTGAAGTCATGCTGATTTAAACCACCCCATGATTGGCTTCGGTGGTTAAATTTAAAATGTTGCTGGTCATTAGAATAAGCCTGTTAATTTCTTTATGTATTACAGTCTCATTTTATCAGCTTTTTAAGTTTTCCTTTCTTGGTCATTAAAGTTAATGTAGAACCTCGGGTTCGCTGCTGCTTTCCATTCTGTATGCTGAGTGTGCCTAAAATTATGTCACTCCTGCTGTTGGGTCTTCTCCTCTTCATTTATGATCAAATAAACAAATATCTTGTCCTGCCATCCTAATTGCCAACATTCAAATCAGTGATTCTTGCAGAATGTATGTGAAACATTTTATTTTCCTAGCATCATCACGTTGTACAAGCTTTAAAATTTTGGTTTTAAGTGGTCATTTCATAACCTAATCATGCCCTAGGGAGCCCAGGACACCTTCAAACACCAGGTTTCCCTGTGCAAAATTTAATATTCATAAGGTCTCTATGAATCCTATTTATTTTCCCATTCTGTCCTGTAACAAATATTATTTTCTTCTTCACTCTACTCCAGTATCAATAGGAATAGTAACTATCTTGTTCCTGGTTTTATCTACTGTATTTTATATTAATTGCCCCATTTTGTTCTCTATCACACTGAAATTTTAATTCTTTATGAAATAATTGACAAAAGCTCTATTGCTCTTTTCATAATTCTTCTTTTGGACTACATTCCATGATATATATAGATATAGATGTATATATATATGACAATAATATGATGTTTAATTTTATCTAAGAACATAAATACAGGCTGTCTTATCTACCAGAATACAGGTGTTTTTTCTCTGAGTGCTTTACTGAAGGTGGGAGTCATCATGTTTCTCTAGAAGAGACAGCAGAGTCTTCATCTAGTAAGATTATTGACTACCTGTAAATGCAGCTTTTATGCACATTTATGCCTTTCCAAAACACTTGTTTAGCATTGGCACTTTTCATATTCTAGGATAACATTTTTTTGTTATTTGAATGCCTGATAGGATTAACCCAGGTTACTTGTCTTTCTGCTAGGGTGCTGTGGACTGCAAGACTGATGTTCAGTGCATTGAGCATTCACAGTCTGACTCAGGGTTCCTGCAAAACCACTTGTGGAAATAAATATTCACAGCCTGCCTTGCTTTCTCATTTCCTTCCAAACAGGTCTGAGCAGGAAATCTGAAAAGAAAAGGATGATCTGGCACCCTGGAGGTGGTAAAGAGAACATGGGGGAGCAGTACTAAGAAACCTAAGCCTGCTTTCTCCACTTTTGTTGTGGCCAAAAAATTAGGTTCCCTGGTTTTGTTTCTGTTCTGTAAGGTGGTGACTGTAGAAATCAGGCAGTTTAATTAAGTGAAGACCTTAATGCAGTCCTAAATTATATTATTGCATCCATATATGGCAAGAAATAAACCAGTGTAGAAGCTGCAATGTCATAGATTTAGGAATCTTTAGTAGGAATCTTTGCAGCATTTCTTTTTTATTTTGATTTCTTTTTTTAATGTAGCCTAAAAATTAGTCATATCTATCCTGGTTTTTTGTACTTCATGTAGAATCATAGAATCATTTAGGTCGGAAAAAACTTTTAAGGTTGAGTCCAACCGTGTAGTCCCTTATTTCTTCATTTGGCATTAATCAATCTGGTCAGTTGAATAATTGTGAAAAAAAGAATCAAAACGCTGTTAAGGCTTACCCAAATTATATTTTTAAGAATATCAACCCAAAGAACTCAGCAAATGAATGAAATGTAAAGCTTTAGTTGCCATAAGCTGGAAGGAAAAATCTGCTAATAATTCTGGTTTTGGGATGCTTGCTACACACCGAGAAATCCACTGATCAGAAAAAAACTGTGTAAAATATCCTTAATCAAATATTAGGAGAACAGTACAGTTAGATGCTACTGGTATATGAGGCTTTCTGATAAAAGAATTAATATATTAAAATATATATTTAGGAAAAACTTGAAGATGTCAAATATTTGGTGTGGTAATTCATACGAACTTAAACCCATTGGATTAATTTGTATTAATTACATTTTTACAATGCAGGGAATTAACTGTGCTTTTATTACCAAATAATAAACATGGAATCAATGAAATTTTATAGTATCTGTCAGGGGATGCTCTAGGAAAATGAGAAATTGTTTTCTTTTTGAACTAAAAGGAAAGAAATTCTGATCAAATTTTACAAGCATAAGACAAACCTTGTATCTAATATAATGAACAACTGAATTTCTAATAGCTTTTCTGCTTAGTTCTGTAGGCTAAATATGCTGTAAAACTGGTGGTTTATTGTCTTAGTGATGCTTTATTTTAGGGCTGGAGCAAAAGTAACAGGAACACATTTTCTTTATTCTCCAGATTGTATGTAATGTTTTTAAATATCATGAGGAAAAGGGAAAATTAAAATCTGTTGAAAATAAGAGAGAGGAAAATCTTGCAGGAGTAAATCTGATAGTTTAGACCATTTCATCTTGTAATGCAATGACAATGTTTAAATTAATAACAGCACATCAAAGCAAATTTACACATTTACTGTCATGTATCAGAGACATGCTCCTAGGGACAAAACCTTTTAATGTTATGGTTTTACTCAAAGAATTACTAGGCTTTTAATTTTAATAAAGGTACAAGTTTCCTATTTTTAAAATTAAAAACCAGCCCAGTGACCAATGGGTCTCTTCATAACTAGGTGAAAAGTCCATTTTCACATCACAGCAGGGAGAGTGTCATGTATTGTCAAGAGCTTCCTTTCAGTGAATGATAGCCCTAATCCTTGAGGTAAAGAAGATTTCTCTTCAGCCTGAGTGCAGGAAGCTTAGTTGAAGAGCTTTATCCCATCGGAGGTATCTTAACTGAGCAGTTATTTTTCTCCTGTATCCTATTGTTGTGTATGAGCACCAAGGAAGCTTCTCTGAATTTCTGTGAAGGAAAAAGGCAGCAGTGGCATAAAGCAGCTCAAAAGTGCCTAACACATCTTGACAGAACAAAGAAATATTAAAGCCTGCATGATAATGAATATATGGTGTCCCTGTATGGCATTTTGGGGGCCCTTGCACTGCCTAGAGCCTGATGGTCAGTTCAGGGAGATTTCCATACCTCTTCCTTAGTCCGTTCTCGTCTCAGTCAGTTCTGCCTCCTGAAATCTTAGCAATTAATTTTCATCCTCATTCTTTTAATCCTCCTATCTACTCCTGAGCAGATCACCTCTCTTCCTACAGCAGCTCAGCCAGGATATTTTGCTAATGCTCACTCAGGGAGGCAGATCCGGCATGACCATCCCAACGAGGATTAGTTCAGAGGCAACACAAGGAAAGAGGATAAATGGGACCATAATGGTACAAAACAGCAATTGCTTGGGTACATGTAACCCCCTGGCCCCCATTGTGCGCCTACCAGGGTGGGGGACTATCAGTAGAGTTGGTTGGAAAAGCTAATTCAGCATTTTCAAATGGAGAAGGTTGATTCACAAGGACTCTGAGCAGAGGTGTGCGTGCTGGGTCGTCCTGCTCTGCTGTTTCACGCAGTCTACAGTTGCAGTCCACTCCCCACCATTTCCTCAACAAGGAATTTTTCCTGGTGGTTGGTCTCTAAAACCAGCTCTGATAGGGACTATCCAGATTTCCTGCTTCCTGCCCAACATAAAAAAATTACTTGTGACTTTTAAATTTTTTTTTTTTTGAGGATGTTTTGGGAGAGCTCTGCATGTGGCATGCAGCAGCTCTCTTCAGGAATGGAGGGGTATGAGGATGGTGGAGTTGGTGGGGTTTCATCTGTACCTAGAGGACTTAAAAGCCATATACAGTAAAACGTGCCACCTTGATATCCTGTGTAGAGTGGCTGTAGGGGACATTGCCTATTGCTGGCTGTGTTCCTCTGCTCACCCTTCATCAAAAAAAAAAAATCAAAATCATGTTTTATCCTCCTGTGAGGACAAAATCTTGTGGTTTCATTCAGTCACAATGAATTTCTGCTCAAGCCCAAAACTTGAGGTTTCACAGGCAACACAACAAAGTATGAAAATGGGATGTTTCTGTGTGGCAGGTTCTTTGAGGTCTGTTCATTTCAGAAGACAGGGCTCATTTGAGGTACCCTGTGCCAGGCTGTAGATGACACTAAGAGACTTCATTGAGCCAGACTGCAAAGCTCTCTCAGGCACTCGCTGGGTTTTTTTCTTCGTGTGCTTTAGTGTGTGGATCTGCCCACCTGAGACTCTTGCTCAGTAGCTGCAGCTGGGGATAACCAAATAATGCTTCCACCTTCAAATGAGCTTTGAAAATACCTTTTTTCTCATTCTTTTTAAACAGGGCAATCTACACAGAACAGCCCTGCACAGCTGAATATGAGCAAACCATGCAAAACATTTAAATCAAAAAGCATAACTTCATAAGGAAACAAAGTTTCCTGATGACATCTAATCCACTAGACATAATTACTGAGCACAAGCACCCAGATCCGAAACTCCTCAAAAGGCCTGCATGCTTCTGCAGTTCTGTCCAAATCCATCTGTTCGCACTGCTTTGTGGGTTTTAGCTGGAGCTGCAGAAGCAGAGTGTTTTTCAGTCACAGAGGTTAATGCAGATTTTCTTGATGACTCTTCATGTTTTGTTGCATTTTCTCATCCCGTTCCCAAGAAGACAATGCATCTTCATTCCTGTGACAGGCCAGGTGCCACCTGAATGGGAATAGAGCTTGTGCTTATCTGTTGATACCTCGGTGGGAATAGAGCATTTGTGAAATTCTTCTTGGCTGTCAGAGGAGTGGAGGCATTTTCCTGCTCTCCACTCAATTCACTTTTCAATCTCAGTAGCTTACTGGAATGACAGGGTATCAAAACGTCTGGAAAGCTAAAACCATACATCAAGCACCTGTGTATTGCAGAGGTCTGACAGTGCCAACAGAATAGATGGATTTTATATAATCTCTGTCTCCTGAAAAGAATAAAAGGAAAATTTTTATAAAATGGCTTGACCTGTGATCTCAGAGAAATAGTCTGAGTTTTGTCTGGGTGGCTTGGCAGAATTGGGTGCACTGAACACACTTCCACTTGGTATTTAATAAGCAGAAATGCCCCATGTAGAAGAGTAGTAGGGAACATTCAGTTAAACATGAAGGAAATCTTCAGAGCAATGGTCCCATTTCTTAGAGGCGGATTTAATTCCAGTTGCTGATCTTGTTTCAGGAATTTGAGATTCATTACCACACTGCCTCTGACACGTTGATAAGCTGGGCATTGGAAAGAATCAAGATAACATCCCTCACCTCTTAGTTTTCACCGAGACTCAGGAGAGCTTCCCTTGTTTCCTATTTTCTCTTTTCAACTGAAGTGAATTATTTACTGCTTCTTTAACCCCATCCACCAGCACAAAACCTCCAGTCAACACGACAAAGCGTGGTATAGGTGCAGCCCGCTGAATTCCTGGGATGCTGCCCAGAAGTCCCCTCAGAGAAGGAACACGGTTGGAAAAATGGATCCCAGCATCCATGTACTCAAAGGAGCTTATTGTCTCTGCTGCCTGCCTCTTTTCTACCACGTTCTTCCAGTGAACGCAATGGCAGATGGAATTCTGAGCTTGCACTCCTGGGATAGAGACAGGGGTGCGTTTTTAGGAGAACCAAGTTGTTCACGCAGATCTTTGTCTCACATAGCGCAGTTTCTCCTACTGGGGAACAACCAGCTTGGTATGAAAATCATTTCAATATTGATTCAGTGTAAGGGTAGCTGGAAACTCAGAACTGCAAGTGGTAAGAACAGATCACCCAAATAAAAACATCCTAGGAAAAGTGAGTGCTGGAAATGTGTAAAAGATCAGTGTGTATGTGTAAATTTGCAGGAGTAACACGTTTGTCTGTCAAAGATCCTCATGGTGTTGAATTGAAGCGGAAACATATTCAGTGTGGCTGTGAACAAAGAAGTTTGGGGAGCTGCTGAATTATGCATCCTCTGGTTAAACTGCTACTTAGTGCTGCTTGGCTTATGGAAGATGCAAATATGCAGCACCTCTGTAAACTTTGCCATGGAGGAAGAATGATGTACTATGCAGGACATGCTGGAAATCAATTATTTCCTCACGCAGGGTAAAAATTAAACTGACTCTGTTTATCAAAATAGATTTTTCTACTTACTGCTAAGAGTGCCTGTTTCTAAGTTTGTTATAGAGCCATATTTAGGAAATAAGATCATGAGCGATTTGAGGGAAATTATGCTGTAAGGAGTTTGCTGTGCAGAGTACCAATCTCAAATAGATGGAAAAAGCTATTAGTAAAAAATGTTTCTTAATTGCTTCACCACAGAGCATAAAAGCATTATTTTTGAAAGAAGAAGCCTGGGAGAATTTTTTTGTCTGATCTTTTGGCCTGGAGATGTTTTGTGCAGCCCGGCTCTGTTTCTTATCTGACTGCTGTTCACCACCTACTCTGGGGTACAGCACCAGTTCTGGTAAGCTGCCCTTAGTAGTTATGTTTTTCTCAGGTTATGTTTTTCTCTACCAGCATTGACGTTGAAATAATATTTGGAAAGGCAGGAACAAATTAAGAGCATGTAGTAAAATCAAAAGTAAAAATTTCTCCTCACAGACAATTAAACCATCATAAATAATCATGTGAGGGTTTACTTAGGCTGGAAAACACTGACACCTCATAATAATCTGTTTGTTTGTTCCAGTTGCCACAAGCATGCAAGGGCTGGTATTAATTAAAGTAGTTCAAAATGTTACTGCTGAGTTCAGTACTAATAGGCTTATTTTTCTGCATTGCTGTTCCATCCATCTTACATTTGCTTTGCCTTTTACAAGCTAATTTGATGTATATTACTCCTTTACTATATATAACTCCTTCAGTGATTTGCAGAGCAGTATAAACAATTTATGCTCATTGTGTGTGTGTTGCCTTAAAGTATGGTACATAAACCTATTAGGAAGATGGAAATAGAGTATCTTTTATAGGAATATATTAAGTCATAATGGGATTCCTTGAGATCTCAGAATTGCTTTGCAAAGTTGTTTATATCTATTGCTGAAAGAAAAAAAAAGAGAGAAGTTTTCTCCAGAGGATGCCATACTGATGAATACAGGTTTGTCTTTTGTCCTACCAAATTCATAAATGGTCTGCCCTGGGCTTGAGGCTTCCCCAAGCTCTCAGTTACACAAGGTCTTTCCTAATGCTAAACAAATGCTGTTCTTGACTGCTTCATGCCTCTGGAAGAACAATGAGAAATGAGGAAGGGAATGGGAGAGGCTTTAAATGTCTTCTTTTGCAGAGCCACATGCTGATTTACTAATATTTTAAATAGCTGCTCGCCTAACCAGTTATTGTTTTCAAGTACTTCTCATGCTTGTTTTGCACTCACAGTTATTTAGTCTTTGTTTTCACTTTGCAGAGGGGAGGTCGGAGGGAGGTTCTGCTTGTAGAGCCTGGAGCTATTTCAGTAAATGAATTTAACAATGCCAATATAAAATGAGCTTGTTGTAAGCAGACAGTACTCTCAGAGCCAGAGATGGGTTTCTGTGGTTTCTAAATAAGCAAAGTCTGTTCCAACAAACAGCCCATTGTGGCTCCCCCAAGAAGGCAGATTGCAGTTGCTGCAGGATTTTCTTACAGCACAGGAGAAGCATCTCTGTCTGTACGAGCACACACACACATATGAGAAGCAAAAAGCCTCTCATTTGCTTGGAATTTATGGCTTCCTAATTACAGATGAGGAGACACTGTTATTTACTACTTTCTTATTTCCTAGCACACTAACTTGTGTTTATATAATGTTAGGATGGTGCACTCCAAGCTATTAGCAACAATTGTGGTGGAACAGCTGAAGAATTAAAACCATTGTGCTTTACTGATCTTTTTTTTTCCAATATTGGAAAGATTTAAAGAAGCAGGAGAAAATTTGTGATAATATTTTATGTCTTTTTAATTCAGAAGTATCCTCCTTTATAACAGGCATTTCCTACATCTTTATTTTTAGGATTAGAGAAAATTAGTTTTGATCTTCTAAAACAAAGCATTTTTTACACTTAATTAATGTTACTCAGTGATAAGTTTCTCTCCCTACCACCTTTAAGAAAATAATAGAATAGAATTTTCTAGGCAGTCATGTTCATGATTTGAAAAAGATCTACTTGTGGACCAATATTTAGAGGATCAGTTTCTCATGCCTGAGCAGCATCTCATGTGTCTGACAGACTTTCTGATCCACATCTTCAGTGCACCACACTGCAGTTACAGGAGGAAACATCCGTCTCTAATGAGCAAACTAATGGTGATTTAGAGAGGTTTTGAAATTAGCAAGAACCTGTCGTAGACAAGGGACTGAGTTAAAGGAGTACTAAATTTTTAAGTCCTTTACAACAGGATTTAAAGGAAAAAATGTATGGTGGTTTTTTTCCAGTGGTTTATGAGTATGGCTATCATTTTGGAGGCAAAATTATTTTTCAGAGATTTATGAAATACAATCTATAGAGACACTATGAAATAATGTTGTCAAAATAAGATTCTAAAACTTTCCCTTTGAAAAATGAAATACCTAGTAATGCCAATTGGATGATAAAGCTCCTGTTATTATCAAATATAGGCAGATCTGTGTGGAAAGATGTGCTCCCATGGTGTTCTAAACCTCTAATTTCGAAAAATGGTACCAAGACCAAAATATCACTTGAGGCTTATTCAGACTGTTGGTATCATCACTTCATGTCATCATGTGCAAAAGGGAAGCAACAGTAGACTTTACTAAGAATTGTGTTTTATATGTGAGATAAAGTAAAAGATTTCTTATTTTCTGAAGTAGCATTGCAGTGCTAACAGAGAGGAGAAGTAATAAAAAGTAATATATTGCAGAAATGCCACTCTGAACACACCCAGTAGAACTTCAGATGAAAAATGGACCTTGTTTTTATATATATAAAAAAATTCTCATCACAACTGCCCATAAAAAAGTTATATTGGCTCATGTGGCCCTTATTGTTTCCTAGTAAAACCTTAACTTTCTGGTCATTCTAGACTCAGTAAGTGCTCTCTCAACTGCTCTTTTGTTTCTTGGCATAAAGGCTTCAAAAGAGAAGAAAATCAATTGCACCAATCTCCTTTTCTTCCCCTTCTCATTTAATTTTTTTCAGTATTCCTTGAGCCCTACCTTATTGATTTACTTTTACTGACAAAGATTCAAATTAAAGAGAAAAACTATTGGAATAGCCAATATCTTCACAGAGTTAGGGATGTTCCCTCCAACATTTATCAAGATTTGTATAATTAGCATTATTTAGAATCTGTGTTACACATAATTTTCTTAAAATAAGCAATGAGATGATTGCTCTATACACAGATAGACCTAAACTAAATACCTACATTTATTTTGATTCCCAATCCTGAGAAAACACTTGTGTTGTTTAGGTCAAAATTCTGGTTTTAGCTTTCCATTTGCATAGAAGTGTTTTCAGATCTGGCAGAGTCTGCCTCTGCCATATATCTTTCTTGTACTCTCTGTTTTATACGCCTACCAAGATCCTGTACTGCAATTACTGCCATATGGGGAAAAAAGTTGAATTTTACAGTGGAAATCCAATGCTGGGTAATCACATTGCCTGTCTAGGAGCAGATATGCGTTACGAGTAAAATCATCCTATTAGACCTATCAAGAATCTCAGAGAAGTAGCAGAGGCTGTGATTTTTCTGAGATTATCTCCAGAAACCCTGATGTTATCCCCGAGGTTCTTTCATGTGGATATGTCATTTGGAATTCGCAATCCTTTGCTGGCTCACGATCAAGGAATTGGAAGAAAAATGGGAAGGGGAGTATGGTGGGTATTTTAAACCTTCTTGTCTATCCAATCCATTAAGTTTCAACTTTTCCATTCCTCAACTGGGTGAAGGAGGGGTCAGGTCCGGTGCAAATGGGAGGTGGCCAGTTCCAAGCTTGGCTCTTGGTTTGGATAAGGAAAAACCGTGCCCTGGCTGCCGGGGCCTGGGAGAGCACCATGTGCCGCGTCTCGAAGCGCTGCTGGCTCTCAGCAGCTGGAGCAGCGTGGCTCTGCTGGGAGCTGATGGACAGCATTCAGCTGATGGGATCTGACACGCCGCGCACGTGGTGATCACACGACGAGCACCAGCGCCATGGGACGTCCAGGGAATGCTCCCTGCAGGATTCAGTGATAGCTGCTCAAGCTCAGCACGGCGGCTGGTGACAGGTACAGGCGAACAGCCATATGCTTCTTGCCTAATTACAGGAAAAGTTGCCCGCGTGCCTAAAATTAGTCAGAGGAATGAGCTGCTGCCACGGGGATGCTGAGCAGCCCAGGAGGGAGACACTGATGGAGCAGGGACAGCAGTGCTGTAATTAGTGCTGCGTGCATCGCATGAGCGCCCACAGTACCTGTCAGCCAGGGAGGGCTGCAAAGCCTCTCCTCTGCTGAGCTAAGGAGCTTGTCCACAGGAGTTTATGTCCAGCAGCTCTGCTTGGGTGGGAGTTTCCCCTCTGACGTGCCTTCACACTCGCTGTGTCTGCTCTTCCCACGTCTCTGGGTGGAAGTCTGTTCCCACAGCTGAAAGCAGAAGGAGCACCCCCAGCAACACCCCAGCCCTTGATGCTCACTCAAAAATGTGTGCCACTGATCTAAGGAGATCAACTATCGAACAGATCCCAACAGCTTAGAGCAATTCCTCATAACCAAGCTCCTGCCCAGTGGAGGCAGTCATTCAGAGAACCTTTAAAACAGTATTTTTTCTTCTATAATCATATATCTAACAGTAAACTTTCTTATATAACTGCAAGAAGCACTGTGCATCTTTCCTCTTGCTGAAGTTATATACACACAGGCAAGCAGCAGGCATTACATGTGTAAGTACACCCATGTGGGAAACTTTAAAATTATTTCTTTTAAAAGCTTTTTAGCTATCTGACTTATGTTGTGGCCTTTTACATCAAATTATGTTGCCAACATAGAGGATTTTGAAAGAGGCCTGAGGTCCTCTGCAGACACATGCTTTGCTTTACCACAGGCAAAACTGGAGAGCAAATACCTGCACTGGAGAACAGCTCTGAGGCGTAGCTGTTTGTGCAGTGAAGTATTTCACTGAGCTTTTCACTCCAAAGCCACAAACCCCAAATCTCCTTCGAACCAGGAGTGATCTTATCCTTGAGGGCTTTTCAGAAGAGCTGCCTTTTGACCAAA
Organism: Corvus hawaiiensis; assembly: GCF_020740725.1. Classification (NCBI taxonomy): domain Eukaryota; kingdom Metazoa; phylum Chordata; class Aves; order Passeriformes; family Corvidae; genus Corvus; species Corvus hawaiiensis. The sequence goes on along the minus strand of NC_063218.1, from coordinate 56,495,964 downwards.
TGGGCAGCCTCTCTGCAGGGCTGATGCTGCAGACAGCTGCAGCAGTGGTGTGGATATCTTGCAGAGCAGCTTACCATGTTATGCGGGCTTAGCATCAGCCTTGAGTTTTAAGGACACTCATGGTGGTTTGAAAAAACAGAATATATTGTCAGCCGTGATAAGGAAGGCATTTCATGTAACTTGAAAAATAAGCCTTAAATGCTCTTAGTGCAACTGAGAAAAGTGGCTTCCTGTCTGTTTAATGTATCTATTCAAACCTATAGAGAGGAAAAGTTAAGGGTGAGAGAGGGTTTTTTAAGACTCTCAGCCATCTGAAGGACATAATCAGAGCTGGATAATGGGGGTTGGTTTTGCATTATTGAAGAAAAGAAATAATTTTTTCCTAATTTTGGAAAGATGTGTCCAATTCCTGTATGGTGCCACTCCAGAACAGGCTCATGCACAGGATTCATTTGTATTTGAAAGGGGCAAGGACAGATTGAGGAAGTATATAGTTAGAATGTTTTTCTCTCATTATAACAAAGTACAAGATAGATCATGAAAAATGGAGGGGTATGGCTTTTCTGTGAGGAAAGCTCTTAAGGTTTTAAATTATCTTGTGTCATCTGAGAGAAAAAACCACTGTAACTTGTTGCTTAGAGCTTCTCATCTTCCTTTTCTTTAATTTTCTGCTTCATTTAGGCCTATAGCCACCCAACACACATGGAAACAGCTATACAAACATTTAATACTGCAATTTGAATGAATTTTATTACTTAACAGGACAGGTGCCAAAAAAGCTCACCAACTTTTCTAAGTTACAGTTGTGCAATTTCCAATAGACAAAGATGGCACAGAAAAGGTTTTTATCACCCAAAACCAATAGAGAAATCTAGAATCTGCTACTATTGTGCAAACATTTTGTTTTTAAATAAAATAAATTATCTAACTAGCCAGCTCCAAGCTACCTACCAGCAGTTAACTTCCTCACAAATGGAAATCAGTTCTCTTCATTCCTCAGAGCATGTTTCACCTGTTTATGATTTCAGCTTCTGGATCCATGTTTACATATTGCAGCCCAGTTCTTTTGGAAATCATTGAAAACGGTTAAAACCTTTAAATATGTTGCATTGTAGACATAGGAATTTGAGTGGGAGAGCTGAAAAGTACTTGCTGAATAAAGACTATTTCAGTAATATTTTCATTGAAAATCAAACAATTTTATGCCATTTCTGATTATGATGCCTCCTGTTTCTACAATATTTTGAGCTTAGTTTTTTCCAATTTAAAAATTGATTTTGTGACTGGCACTGAGACTATTAAGATCTTGGATTCAGGAAAAAGTGCTGCAGGTTGGAGCTGCTTCTGCATTGAGATGAAGAGGTCGTTCCTGGCCTTTTGTGGAGGAGGATTCTGTGATCCACTGCAGAATTTTCCCACATTTGTTCTGCTGGATGCATGGGCTGGGCTGGGGGGAGAGCATTGCAGTCAAAATTGTGAGTTTGAGAGTCGAGCTGGGTGACACCTGCTATGTTGAGGGGCCATTCTTCTACAAACCCAAGTGTATCCAAGTCTCTTACATTTAGAATTGTAACATACAGGAAATTAAAAACCTTGGTGCCAAAGTTATAACATTGCCAGGGATCGTACATTTTAAAAACACTTGTGTTCGTGCTATGCTCAAGTTTTCCCTGTTGCTTGTTTCAAAAGTAGCTGGGTATTTTTTTGCCATACTGGATTAGGTAATGTTCTGTGTGAATAACAAGGGTAAAATGTGGTCTTTAAAATTTTAGGACTCATTTTCCTGCACTATTTTCCCTCTTTATTACATTTGAGCTCTAGAGATTTATGCTATAGACTAAAAAGCCTTTCAGGAGACTGAATCGTGCATGAACTTTATACAACTTTCTGTTTGAACCTGATAGTTTTTTTCATCTTTCTCATCAGAATGATCAGTGTTTTACTGAAATGTTGGCAGGTGGGGAGCAGAAATTGTGCCAACTGATGCTAACATTTCGACAGCAGCAAGAGGAAAAAAAAAAAGACGGTAAAAGAAAGAATAGCTGGAGAGTATACTGTTTTTCTGGAATTATGTCTTTCTCAGAGTGCTCAGTTCTTGAGCTGAGGTTGCTTCCAGTCATTTCTTAATGTGTGAGCACAGCCAGGCTTGAAACTGTGTTAGGCTTCAGCTTCCAGCTGTTCCATTTATCTCCAGCTTGACAAGGTAGCATGGTAACCATTGTATTAAGCCACAAGAGGAAAACTCATGAGATAAATTGTGGCTTTTCCCTTTGTTCTTTATTCTTGTTTTTCTGTAACCATGTAGAGCAGGCATTGTAACAAGTTTGATGGAGTTAGTAATTCCCAGCATATGAAGATGATGAAGTGATGTTAGTTACAGTTTGTTGTGACAAATATTTATATCAGTGCAGTTCTATCATTTGTCCCTGCAGTTCATAAAAAGCAATAATACAAATATTAATATAATGCAGTAAGTAGACCAGTGGTTCAGCCCATGGAGGGCTGTGCAGAGGCTGAGGGTTTTACCTGTGATGATGATTCCCTTACCAAACTAATTTAAGATTATACTCCCTGTATGCCTTCCCCTTTCATGAAACCTGCGTTTGTTTCCTTTATTTACCATGCAGTCTGTTACTTCCTGAGCATGTTCAGAGTTACATATTTTGAAATAAGATCTCTCCAAAAAAGCCCCACCTGCATAAAAGAAGAAAGTGTAAGCTGGTGGTATTTGACAAAGAAAATTCCTGCCTTGGTCTATTACAGCAATATATCTTTATAAGTGGTCCTGAGTCATAGTGCAGCATTTCTCAGACACTGAATTTCTTGTTTCCAGATAGATGAAGTTACTATTTTTGGTTTGGTCATGCCCTGATGTGCAATTCTGTGCTATTCCAAGTAAATCTGACCCATTCGTATTTAACTGGTGCAGACTAAAGCCTGAAGTTTTTGGGATATTGGAGGGTTTTATAATGAACTTTTTTTATATACATTGAGTGGTGTGTAATGATGTGTGAATGTGTGCATAAACCTTCCAGTTAGGAAATCAGGATATAAACAGTGTTTGCTTTATCTGCCTGATCCCAAATGAAGTTAAACAAAGTTTTATTCCTGCTATGTGTAAATTTGTTCAAATGTCCTGCTCCCTGTTGTCCAGTGGGGATATTTTTATTTGTTCTTGCCTTTAGTTGTTCCTTTCAAAATTTAAAATATTAAAGTCCATCAGTCAAAATTTTGCAATCTAAATCTAGGAGATTACCATCAACATTGTAATTAGAAACTAACCAGGTACTTATGTAAAAGCAAATAGCACCTGTTAAATCTGTGTATACTTTAAAAAAAAAAAAAAGAATATTCTTTATTCCTCACTGATTTATGCTGAGGGAGGAGTCTTTAAAGATTTGATCTTTTATTGGAAGATTCAGGAAATCTCTGTCTTCTGGAGCAGCTGCTTGATAACAATGACAATGTCAGTGCCAGATTTACAGTGTCAGATTTTATTTAAAGCTATTTAGAATTCACCACTTATCCCCACTGATGTTCCAACAGGTTTCGTTTGAAAAAATTGCGTTGTAACATCTAAATTTTTTTCATGCTCTATCTGAATGGTTTTTCTTACAAAATCATTTTGAAAACACGTTTGAACTCTAATGTCTTCTTTCACCAAAAACTGTGTTAACCACTGGCAGAATGGAAGTGGAAAGCCAGGAAGACACATTTGGATAAATAAAGAAATGCAGTTCTCAGAGAGTTTAAGTGAACCAAAATGAAATGTGAATGAAAGAAAAAAGAATGACTCTCCATAGAAACATTAACTGAGGTAAATGAAATGTACAGCAAGCTAAGGGAACTCGTAAGGAATTTTACAAACAAGTAAAGCGCATGGGGAATAAAAAAAAGGTAAATATATGTTTCTGTAAGAGAAACCTCTGAATATTGCTGGACAGCTAAGCTGTAATAGATCCAAGTTTCTTCATTGTTTTTCACTGCAGGCAAGATAAAGACAATGTATTCTTGGCAAGCATTTTATGTGAAACTTTATTATATTAAGTATTATATCCTGGAGATTAGACTGACTGATCTGTCTAAATTACAATTAGTCATTGTCCCTGAATACAGTCATTTATAACTGAGAAAGGTTATGAATGGAGTCACAAGGAGAGTAATAAAATGAGGATGAGGTGTCATTGTCCGTTGTTTTTCTGGAAGAAAAACACTGAAAGGGGCAGATTTATACATAATGTTAGACTTCGTTTGTTTGCTTGCTTGCTTTTTGTTAATTTGAGAAATTAATCAATTAATGCATAATATCTAAGAAAACCCACATTTCTAATGTTAGAAATAAAACATGGGGTTTGGCAAACATTGCATTCCTGTGGTGGAAATGTAGAATTCATTGCTGTGATCCTTTCTGAGTCCCCTTCTAAAAAAATTATTTCAAAAACTGTGATTAATGTTTATTTTTATATACACATTTGGCCCAACTAAACAGTATAGAAGAAAAGAAGCATACTGAGATTTGAACCCTAATTGCCTCAGTTTATGAGAAAAAATGGTCTCATAGAGACTGCATAATTATCCTCCCTGGGTTTGTTATATGTTTTTGTGGAGGATCAGGCTCTCATCACACTGGCCTGGAAATATTGGAACGTCTGTTTCAGTGATCTTGGCAGTAATTATTTAGAGACACTGCAAGACCTCCTTGGCATTAGCACTGGTGGTAATTGGTGACAAGTCAAATGACTGAAATTTCCCTGCTTTTTGGGATCAGCATGAAGCTGCTGTTCCCAAAAAAAAAAGCAGTTGCTCCTTTTTTTTTCTGAAGCCATATCTAACACACAAGAGCTGCTTATCTGTGCTCACTTACTGTCTTTTCTCTCTTTCTACATTTCAGCTTTATGGCTTATGTCCATCTTTTCCATAAGACCCCGACAATTTTCAACTTCATTTTGAATATCTTTATTCAAATGCAGATTTTGTCTTTGTAGCTGGGACCAAGTCAAAGGCATCTTTGAGGAAATGCTAATAAGAGTGCTGTGGTAAGGCACTGCTGCTTTGACATACCTTCCTTCTTAAGAGCATTTCTTTGAAATCTAGACTAAAAAAAGTAAACCACTTTGCTCTTATCAACATTGCTTTAATGTGTTCAGAATAAGATGCCTGCATAAACCAGAAAATTGATAGGTGATAGTGAGCTGCTCCTTTACTGTGCTGAATGTGGGAAGGTCTGCTTTAGTGCAGTCCAGAAGGGGATTTTGAGAGAAACAGCTATTATGCACCTTTTCTTCTTCTTTATAATTTAGCTGATTAGCATCCTGCATCTACTGAAATGGCACACCAGCCCTGAGCATGTGATAAACAATGCTTAAACCTGGTTTATCATCTGCAAGGTAGAGGTGCAGGATACTGCATCAAAGGAATTACTTGGCTGGGAAATGCTATCAGGGTGGCTTGAAATCTAATATATTGAAATTTCTTTTTTCAAAGAAGGAAAAGAGAATGCAAAACCTGTAAATGACACTCTTGGGTGAAATTGGAGAGAACCTGAAAAATTGCAGATCCTGACAGATTCTGTCTCTTACAAGACAGAGAGGCAACTTTCTTCAGTGAGAAAAGATCAGCTGAAGAGAAAAATGTCACGCACAAGTCTGCTCACAAGTTACTGTGATTTGCTGCATTTGTCAAGTTACACGATCGTACTCAGCAACTCCAAGACAGCTTTAAGATTAGAGAAAATTCCTGGTAACTTTATTATTCTCTCTTAAAAACAGGTAAAGTCCTCTTAACTGCACTTGGGATCATTTTTCATAAGGACCCATTAGAGTTAAATTAATGTATTTCTAGAGATAGCTCAGTCATCCCAAATCATTTTCTGTCTGATGTTCAAGCCTTTGATAGCATACTTTGAGTTTGGATTGAATTCTGGAGAAACACTGAGCATGTTAATTAGATTCTTTTTGTGCTCTGAGAGGGAGGAAAAGCAGAAGGGATAATATTTAATGTTTCAGTTGAGCAGTGTTTGCAGTGTATGTACCTCTTTCCTACGATGTTACATGCAATTAGAAGCAGAAATTTCTAGAATTGACATGTTCACTGTGCTATCTGAATTTGCTAAAGGTGTACGTGGCCTTTGGATAATATGCACTGAGTACAGAGTAGCCCGAGTGTCTTATTTAAGTGTTAATGTATCTGGGTGCTACACTGCTGTTTTATAACACTGAAACTGCATGGAAACTTGACTGAGACAAAAATACTGAACACATCAGCTAAACAGGGGAAAATATTTACGTTAGCTGATCCTTGTTTGCACAGCCATGACACTCTTTTTTCAAAATCAGTTTATACAAATGGAGCAACAACAGCATTAGTGGTCTCAGGAAGGACAAGGAGGGCAGGCAAAGGGCTTTGCTCTTCTCACAGCCACTGGAGCCTGAGGGCAGGGCCAAGTGCCAGGAGGCATCGGGGCTGTCAGCATCCCCCACGGGGCACGCTGGCACTCCTGGGGTTTGCAGCAGCACTAGGAGCATCAGCAGATGCACTTGAGGAGATGAGGACAAACACTTCCTTTGCAAACGTGTCGCTCTGGCTGAGTAAAGCCAGAGAGTACAGACCTTCCTGAATCTTCCTGCTCATGCTCCTAATTCTGCTGCCAAGAGAAAAAATGAGGGAGAACAAAACAAATTTCCTCATTACTGATCCAAAGAAAAATGAGATGCAGCTTATGAAAGGAACAAAAGTGGCATTTATTGTCACGCTGGTAACGCACGCCAACAAGCTCAATTCCCAGAGGTTGGTAACACTCTGAGGTATCAGAAAAGCACAAAAGCAGTGCAGGGAGAAAAGAGAGAGCAAGTTGTCCCCTCTGGAACCTGCCCACATGGGCAGTGTTTGGGAGCAAGGGGCTGGGTGAAGGAGGAGGCTCAGTGGAGCATGGGCATCCTGCAGAGCTGCCTCTCCCTACCACGCCAAGAGAGGGAGTCCAGGCATTCAGCACCAACAGAATTATGGATCTGCTAGAGAGAAGGGATCTGACAGCTGTGAGAAGAACTGGCAGTGGGAAGACTCAGAAAAATTAAGCCCCAGATGAGAGAGAATTGAGGTCAAAACAGGAACAGATGTGCACTAAAAATAGGACAAGAAAAAGACAGATGCAAAGGTCCTTGCAAGTAGACAGATATTTACCAGGAGGGAGAGACATCTTATTAAAGGGGAGATGGAAAAGCAGTGATAATACAAAAGGAACAAATCACAGCACAAATTAAGAAGCCTCTTCTTTTCATTCAAATCATTCTTATTTAGCTCTAACTAAATCACGCTGTGAATCCTCAACCTGCATTATTACTTGGAAAAGCAATGAACCTTATGTAAAAGGCACCAGTGTAGATGCTGCTGAGCACCTCTGCAAACTTGAGATAATGACATTAAGGGAATTAATAGAGTTAAAGTAGAGCCTACATTTAGTTCTAATTAGACAAAAGATAGCAGCCAAATTGCCACATAAAATTTAGATAGAGAATTTAAACAAGTCATGGAAACTGTGGAAATACATAACTTCTGGGTTTGGTGCAATTCCCTGATAGGTCCCTAATTCTCCATTTTGCTGTTTGTTCCCAATAATTTCATATGGTCTGGAGAACCAGACCTCAGGCACACCTGCATTTGAGCCCCCAGCAGGTACCTGGCTGAGAGTTTTCATGTGGCACTTCCGAGAGTAGGAAGTTGTTTCTGGAAAAGGGACAGGGAATGAAAGTGAAGTTTCCTTCCAACAGCAGCAGAAAGAAAGAATCATAACCAACCCTGTCAAACTTTAGCCTTTCCCTCCCACAAACACAAAAGCATGTAGCAGGAAAAGTATCAATTCTGGACATTTCCCTTTTCCCAAGTGGAGTAATTGCACTCACCAATGTGACCGTGTAAATTCCAAGTATTGGTGTGCAGTAACCAGTGACTGTGATGCAATATTTATCTTGGCATTTCCAATGAATTCCTCAAAAATTGTTCTGTGATGCCCAAATCTCTAATTTTCTTATTTCTCTCAAGTTGTTTTTTAAAACAAACCAAGTCATCTCTGAGTTACAGCCCCAAGAGCATTCCTGCAGTGGGACAAGAGGGCAACAAACTGACCCAGGGAATAGATTGTGGTTGCTTGTTGTAGAACAGCAGTTTTGAAATGATGCTTTGCATAGATAAATATTCTGTAATAGCAGGAAGAACAAATCTTTTTTCCTCTGCCTTAACATTAATGAACAAAGGATTCATTTTGTTGTTCCTGTCACCATCATTGCTGTTTTTATGCCATGCTCAACTTTCTAGGAGCCAGGTGACAGTAGTCTTACATGATTTTTTTTTTATACTCTCTTCCCATTATATTCTCATGTTTACAGCAGACTTTCTCCTGTTCTTCCCTCTAGCAGTTTTGTTATTATTCTGCCTTTAAATTTCTTCAAGTGATTTTCAGTAAGCTGGTTGTGTGGTCTTTCATCAGGTACAAAGAGAACACTTGGCAGATTCTCTGCATGTAAAAACAACATTTTGGTTTTTATGGCAGTGCTCTAAAAAAAAATACTACATTGGTCCCAATTAACAAAATTACATTGGTAATTATCTCACCCAAATTGTTGGTCTACATATATGTTCTTCACTTTACATGGGAAGGTTTTCCTTATTAATTTCTCTTTAGTTATGGCAATTTATTAGCAGCCAATCCATAAGCAGTCTTATTCATTTCATGGACCTCATTTTAAGGGGAGGGGTGGACCACAAAAAAGGCTTTTTTATGACTTATCTCTCTCCTCCTGCCTGAATTTCTAATCCCATTTTTACTCGTCTCCGTGCCCACATGTCATTTCCTCTATATTTATGATTCCACAGCTTCTTTTACCTGCTATTTTATTGTTTATATGGAAAATATGTGTGGGTGTAATTATAGGGAGTCCTCAAAAGTAGCTAGTGCAAAAATTGGATTCTTAGGGGTTTTTTTTCCAGCTTTTTTACTTCTTATAAGAGGCCAAACCTGTCCATGGACAACGCACTGAGTACACAGAGGGAAGGCAGGAGATAACACATCAAATTTGAGACTGTGATAGAGGGAGGGTAAAGAGCAGTAGCTTCCAGAAAAGGGCAAGATGTGTGAAGTACAGCCTTGGTGCTTCCCACTTGTGCTTTGTAAGGCAATGTGATAGAGGACAAACAAATATAAGGTGTGTTTTTGGGCACAGGAGGGTGTGATGAAGCTGGTAAGGAGAGTCAGAGTGAAGAGCCCAGCTTCCCTCCAGCAAGTTGACATAGAGAAAAGGTAAAAGTGGTACCAAGGAGGAAAAACGAAACTTTGGCAAGTTTTCAGTAGCAACAGAACAGATGCCTTTGCTAAGGAGTTGTGCAAAAGGAAGTTAAACATGGGTAAGGAGAACTCAAAAGCAGATAACCCTGGTAGAGCACTCATGTGCAGGGGAGGGAGGGGACCAAGAAATGATTCCTAGGTGCCAAAAGGATGCTGAAGGCCATTACAGAGCATGGCAATATGTATGTATGTATTTGTATGTACACTAAAATTCCTGTATCGGCACCTTGATCAAATATGCAGAGGTGACAAGATAAAGCACACACCCACGGAGTATCCCTGAGTTGGAGGCTGCATTATGGTCCCCTTGCTATTTCACAAAACTGACCGTGTGCACATGTTTCACTGGGGCCTCCCAACAAAACTTTCCATAACCATAATTGTGGCTTATTAGTCTGGGACTTCTTATTTGGTTAGGGGGAAGTCATTGACTCAGGACTCTTTCTGCCTCTGTTCCCTCACCAACTCCATCCTAATCAAACAAATTTCTGAAAGATCTGCTGGATGATTGAGTCATTTTAAAACTGAGTAAAGATTTCAAAAGCTGTTCTCTAAGATTGTAACTTTACAGTTAGGTGTGTTTAAGCAAAACATAAAGCCTGTGATGGAGTCTAGTTTTAATCTTTAATTTGCCACCAGTGCAGCCCAAGTCTCATCAGCCACTTCTGGGAGCCACCTCTCTGGACTCAACCAGTCCTGTTTGGGCCACTAAGCTGGGGGCATTTTCTATCTGGTGCCCAACTGCAGGGGCAGCAGCAATCTTTAATTTATTACACATTTTCAGTGTAGCTCTGGGTGGGCTGAGCAGGAAGTGTGATCCCAGCTCCAGAAATGTAGAGCATTTCTGGATTGCATTTTGTAGCAGGCATCACTAAGCAACCTGCCTCAGGGCTGGCTAAACAGCCTGGGACTCTGGTGACCTCCTCTTCAAGACAGAAACAAAACCTATTGATTGGGAAGAAACATCTGCTGAGTTGGCTTAACTTTTTTCTGCTCCCTGAGTTTTGGGTCCTAAACTCCTTGATATAAATGAACTAATGCTGGGGCAACCTCTGCGCACAGCCCAAACTGCCTCAGGGAAGGATTGTCTCTAGTATTATCTATATCCATTTTTTATTCAGTTGGGCTACAATAAATATTTTCAGTGTACCTAGCCAGTGTAGTTCTCCACATGAGTGTTTGTGCTAACCTATTCCTTAAAAGAACGGTTCCAGCCTTTAGAGAAGGGTCACTGCTGAAGACTCCTGTTTGCCTTGTGCAAGTCTTAATTGTGTTTTTTGGTAGTGGGTTCATCCTGCATGCACTCTGACAGCAGCCACTCTAAAGCTCTGTGTACTTCATTTGTAGTGAGGGTTGGGAGAAAATTTCCATGGATTTCAGTGGAAAGTTTCTATGGATTTCAGAAACATCTGAAGTGTGAGCAAAGGGGTTTTAAAACTAGCATGCCATACATGGGAACTAAAGGTTCTGTGTCAGCTGTGAGCAAAGAATATCTAGGTAAGAAAACTCATCTTAAAAGAGATTTAAGTTACAGAGAACCATCAGAGATTCATAGTTCACATAATATACTGCTATAACAGTTTTCACAGATAATTGGTAGCTTTCAGTCTTTTGACTTTGCCATCCATCCACTGTGCAAGGTTTCCTAAAAAATTCTTTTAAAATTAAATTGTGTTCTGAAGTATGGGTGAGTTCTGGACTCATTCTCAATTAGGGATTTCTATATTAATGCTATTAATTGTAGAGAAAAGGCCTTTTTTTTCCATTTGCTCTGCCTGAAATTTGCATGTAGTCTCACGTGTCTTTAATGTCTATATTCCCCTACACTAAATAAAACTATCCTCGGCACTGAGCAATCTGATTTTTTCCTAGATTATGGCCCTGATTTTATTGATCTATAGCCCTTGTTAGTTTGGCTAAGTCAATATCTAACGAGAGATTTGTGAATGTTTCTGTTAATAAGAAGCAGATAGACACAAGTTTCCTCAGATCTTTAACTGAGAGAAGAGAAATGATGAGCAAAATGCATTCTTAATTCTTCAATCGGAAGATTGGACTCTGAGCACCCCAGGGAAGCAGACTCACTGAGTGAAGCTGTCAGATGTTTACAGCTCAGCTTTTGAGAGCAGAGGCATATATAATTGAAATTATGTTTCAAGGGGATCTGTCAAAGTATTTTTGGCATATGGAATAACATTCACTTAGTGAACAATTTGGAACCACTGTCTCTTTAGTCCCATTAAACATCCAGATGTTCCATGTTTATGTTCTTATTTGCAAGGCAGAGAAACACCATTGCCACTGCAGGATAAGGCATGGAAATGGAAATGAAAATGAGGCAGATATTTGCTGCCTGTGTGCTGATCATCTGCTGCCTGTTTGGGGTGAAATGGCAATGCAAATATTTGCAAGAGAGATACACTTTTCTACACAATTTTTAGATTTTTCTGTATTAAATTCTCATAATGATCTGGATTGCCATATTTTTTTTTTCCATATAGGAAGTATAATGGTGTGTGTAAAGCATACAGAAATTACATAAAATGCTAGAGCATGTGACTCATAATTAAATGACAACTCTGTTATTAGGCTGAGGAAACCAAAATAAAGCAGAAAATGCCACTGATAGGCATAGATCCCACTGGAATTCAGCCAAGACAGCAGTGCTGGGAAATGGTGCGTCATCGGCTGGGAGATGATGGCTATTTGAGAAACGAGTTTTGCATCCTCAAATTCCTAACTCATCTCCACAGCTTTAGAGCTAATGCCTGTGGCAGCCTTTCAGAGGAGGTGCCAATGCTTAAAAATTCTGGTGATGCACTGTTCTCTGCCTCGTAAAAGTCATCCTGCTTCTGAAAAGTTAAGATGGCAAAGCTGAATTGCATAAGGAAAACATAAACTCCCCAGCTCAGCTGAGCGTCCTCTGAGAATGGTGTTGGTGGCAGAGGAACAGTGAGAACCAACCTTTAGGACTGAAAGGTCCCCATCTTTCACATGCAAAAAAATTATACATAATTATAACGTTATATAATATAATGTATAATAATATTATTATATTACAGTATACTATAATATGATGTAATAGCTGTTGAATGTATTTTATATTTAGGTCTAGAAATGTCAGTAACTTGGATCTGTAAGTGAAGAGTTTTTGGAGTCAGAATTCTGCCTCTGTTTTTTCCAAAGCTCAGTGGAGCAAAAGGCTTAGAGGTTTCTGGCACACAGATGGCAACAGAAGGCTTGATGCAAGGGAGTTCTAAATACATGGAATAAACACAGCTGAAGTAATCTAACAGTGAAGTAGGAGGCCCCAATTCCATGTCTGTTGTTCTTATCTCACCTGAAGAATCCCTTCACTGCACAGTTCCTACTGCATCGAATAACTTGACATTTGATCTCCTTATAGAGGCTGGGACCTGAAAGTAGCAAAGCTGTTTTCTTGTTTATTATCTGTTTGCTCAGCCCTCAGAATCTTCCAAACCCTCAATTTTGAACAAAAGTAATCATACCCTAAATACTTCAAGTCCCAATAAACCTGCCCCATCAGAGATATTCTCATATTTAATAGCCTTCCTGGTAGAAATTTGCACCTTAATTCAGAGCTGAATTTCTCCCACAAGAGCTTTCAGACATTGGACTTTCTTAGGGCTTTTTTTGCCCAGACTGGATAAGCAACATTTTTGGACTTTCTTGCACGTCTAGAAACCCACTGTCTGCACTGTGCAGAAATGTTAAACCAACTGCTTCCAGTTCCCAGGAAACTGTTCCATTTGTCAGGATGTACAAAGCACTGGAGATTTCCATCAGTCTCCTGCTGCAAAGCTGCTCCTTTCATGGAATCATATGACAGCCTGAGGGTGCCTCCAGAGGCTTTGTCCTTGGGCACCTGCTGGGAACAGGCATGCCAGTGCTTTCATAAGGACAGCAATCAGCTCTGCCAGGGAGATTTCCAGGGGTTTGTGTCCTGGCACAGCCCCAAATGTGCCCAAACATACTTCTTGCATAAAGAAGAGGGTTGCTGCCATCCTGTCTCTGTTGGTGGTAAGGACTTGCAGTTTCCAGTTTCTCTTCAATCTAATTTTTCAAGTGTCTTGCTTGTCACAGAGGGAAGTGCCTTCCTGGGGCCAGGGCTGTCCAGGCCAACAGCAGGCAGGTGGATGAGTCTGGTTCTGCAGGCTAGTTCAGGGCTTGGCACAAAACCCTGCCAGAGAGGAAACAGGTCTGTGCTGCTGCTGGATCTCAGCCACTCCTGAGATGCTCCAGGAAGGTCAAGGAAGGAGCCAGGATGTTGCTGGGACTGCAGCTGGCCATGGTCATTTTGGACCCTTGACAACTGGAAACAGCCCAGAGTGGGTCCTCCTCCTCCTCCTTTAATTTTCTGGTCAAAGCTATTTAGCACATTTGTATTTGATCTGAATTTCTTAGACGATTAGGACAATCAAACTAGTATATCCACTATTACCAGTTCAAGAAGATGATTGTTAGTAGAAGAAATAAATGAGTTTTCTAAGGGAAGTTCTCTTTCTCAAAGGAAGATGTCAGTGTCAATCCCTGTAGTCCTCATGCATTTAGAAAGAATAATGCTAATGGGAAAATAGTGTTTTCTCCTTGTAACTACTGAGCAGATGTAGTATAGAAATCTGACTAAAATTTTAGTTTGTATTAGTTGTATAAAACCAAGCATTAAGACAAAAAGCAAACTTTCTAGTCCTTGCTAATTAAATTTGATCACTAAGAAGTGCCCAGTGAGTTTTTTCTTCCTGGTAAATAAGGGCCATGTATTCTATCAGAACTGAGCTCCAAACTGATCTCAGCTTTAGACAGTGTGGCAAGGAAAAATATTTTAGGTGCTGCTTTTCTTTCATGCCAGTGATTACACAGGGCAGCAGTCTTGACTGAAACTTTGAATCACCTAAATGAAAGTGCAAGACTTCTAAAAAATATATATATACTGGACTTGCATGTAACTAGAAAACAGAAAATAATATAAGAAATAGTTTTTAGATTTCTCAGATTCCCTGCTGGGTGGATCTAAGGTATGGTAGAAGTAGCACAAAATTAAAGCTGCTCATTTAGCCCTGTGCTAGAATAATCTTTACCAAGTTTCTTCAGAAGGGTTTTACTGTAGCCAGTTACGCCAGGAATTCAGAAATTCTAACTTGTTGGAACTCAGCTATTTCATGCTCAAGTGGTTGCTGGAGCAGCAGGGAGATTTTTGTAAATAGATGGTGGGGCAGATATTGTACTGATATCTGCCCTGTGAAAATGGATTCCCCATTTGGCTCCCCATCTCTGCCTGTTTGAGATAAAGTGAAAGTGAGTGGTAGTGAAATGCCATTAAGGCTGGTGCTGCCACACTCAGTGGATCTTTTATCTCCTGCTACATTTTTTTAATGCTGTAAACTCAGAATAAAATCAGGAGTGCACTGTCTGCAGCAGTTTGGAAATAGTCTGTATTTCTCAGTTGCTCTCATGCTTGATAAAGAAATATGGCAGTGGTCCCTGGCAGATCCTGTTGTCAGAATAATGAGGTGATACAGTCTGTTTGATTGTGCTTAAGTACTGATAAATAAACATATGCTTTTCATTCCCTCTACTCTCCCACCCCTGCTATGAGGTTCAGGATTCAGGGCACTCACATGTCCAGCTTTATATACTATGTGTCTAAAAAGGCTGGCATAAAGTTAAACAAAAGTAGAAAACCAGCAAAAAATAAACTTATGGCGGGAAAAAGTGCCTGAAAACAAGAACTCTCTTACTAGAAAGAAGTACTTCTGCAAAAAAACCATGACAAGATTCATGACCATGCTGCCTTTGTTGCACAAGTTTATCCACCTCACTTGGAGGAAGGTCGTGCTCCCGTGCAGTGAAACCCCGATAGGGAACAATGTGCTTGTCCCCTGCTGCACGCAGGCCCCCCACCACCTCAGGGATAATAATTTGGGAGAGGTGATCTCTAGAGCAGCGTGCTCCCTGCTCCCCAGAGACATCCCTGAGAAGCAGAGCAGACAGGTAGGTCCTGCCGCAGCTGCAGGCGCACAGCCCTGCACTCAGATCAAGCCTTCTGGTTATGGATCTCTGACTCTTGGAAAGCAGCACCCAGTGTTTTCCTTCCATCTGTGTAGGAAGCCTTGGGATTTTTTGTTCTCCTGTCTTTGCTTCTGTTAGACAAGGAAATGGTCATGTGAGCAGAGGTGTTCCTCTGAATCTTAATCTTTTATTTTTTTCTCTTTTCTGGAGACCTACAAAAGACGAACGCCTCTTTGAGATGCTCTTGCTGCCAGTCAGCTTTTCTTTCTTCCTCCCCTTCCATTCTTTCCATTCACCTCTTTTTTTTCTCTCTCTCTCTTTTGAATAGATGGGAGAAGTAAAATCCTCTTTGTAGAGTTTAAAAGACTTGGGGTGATAGAACAGAAAAATTTGAAGCAGACGAATCTTTCTTAGCCCTTGAGTAACTGGAAAAAGAAATAAATTCCTGTTCCAGAATTTTGCCATGACACTGGCTGGGCATCTCTCTGAAACTCTAACACAGGTCTTCGTGTCAGAGAACCCTTTGGGAATTGGAAAGATGGGCACTGCAGGCTGGGACATGTGGATTTTGGTCTGATTGTTCTCTCTTTGTTGCTTCCAAGTTACTTTCAAAAAGATAGTTGTTTAGAAGTTGTCTTAAAGCAAATAAATGAAGTTAGTTAAAAGCCTTTCTTCTAGAGAATAATCATTTGCACACTTTTCAAATAAGTTTGGGTCAAAAGCCAGCCTCATTGATAGCTCTTCACAACATATGAACAAAAGTTGGGATATTTTTGGCTTAAGAGCTGGCATAGAACATGCTTTAATTAGCAAGTAGCGAATGGATCACCTCTTAACTCCACAGGACAATAAATAGTCATGACTCACACCTGACTACTCTGACACATGTGATTTCCCCTGCTTATTGTTTTTGTGTGCTAATGTGGGCACAGTGTTTTACAGTTACATCTTTCTGCCTTGGTACTGCCACCCTCAGTGTTCTGCCTGACCCCTAGATCCTCAGATTCATAACGAGCAAATAATATTCTTGCTTAAATAATATACTTACTTAAAATACACATGAGGATGGGCTTGTGACAAGGTTTCAAACAAAGAATTTGGGCTCTGGGGAGATGTAGTGCAACCTGCTCACAGGGCCACACTCTAAAAACTGAACAAAACCTCTAGGACTAGGTCACAAGTTGAAAAGGCCAGCGGCGCTGGCAAAAAAATTAAATCCTATTTTGGTTTATATCAGTGACAACCAGAGAATGTGTTTGGCCTTTTAAATAGATTTAAGCTTCTTGAACCACAGAAATAGCATTTGCTGAGACAATGACAGAAATAAAGACGATAAGGTCAAGAAAGATTGTACTTCATTCTTTCAAAATGAAGTCATTTAATTGGTTTAGTTTACAAAAATATGCAAGCAATAGTTTGTTCATTTAGATAATGAAATTAAAATTTCTAATGAAAATCTTGAACGTTTGCTGAACGTGATTCGTATTTTTCTAGCAGAAATGACAGGAATTTCCAAATGTTACTTTAAATGTATTTTCGATAGGTCTGTTTTCCCTAGTTCATGTAGTATTTATTGTTAACTCTTCCTTTTTTTTTTCTTTTGCATAACTCTTTAAATGGTGGGTGCAGAGATGTGCTGAAAAAATTACTATACCCCAGCACACGGGATCTCAATTAAAGAAAAAGATCGTGTTCTCTTTGCAAACTTTCAAAATACCTTCCTAAAAGAAAGAAGAGTTTTTAGTGCCCTTGGCTGTGAACTTATAACTGTCAGAAAATCTCTTTTTCTTTTCAAATGCATTGGAAAAAGCCAAAGCATAACCACCCTCCCCCAAAAAAGCTTTTATAAAGCTTTTATTATCAACTCTTACCCATTTTGTAAGCTTTTAGGTGCTATATTTAGTTCTGAATTATGACTAGTATTGGCCTAAAACTTTGAATTTCCTCTTGTAAATCACACTGCCATTGAATAACAAAACCTGAAACTAATGAATCTGAGTCTTCATTGTGAACACAATAAAAAAGAAAAACATACATGACAGTATTGAGGGGCCCAAAAAGCTGATGGCAGTCAAGATTTGTCTTCATTAATAACATTTGTCTGCATTAATAACTAATGCTATAAAAATGGTTCCTTGGAAAACAGGAAAGAAGTAGCCCAAATGAGCAATTATGAGGCCAATAAAAAAGTATGTTTCCTTCATATCTTTATGGGCTCATTTTCAGGCAATTAGGCTGCAGGTACATTTATTTGGCTGGTGAACATTTCATGTTAAAATTCTGAACTTGATGAGCTATTTATTAAACTCATTCTTTCTAACTGGCAGTATAATTATGCAAGGGATTATTGTCTTTTCATTTATTTTTCTGGAATGGTTATCTTGTGATGCTATAAAACTCATTTATGAGAATGACTGATATTTATAATGTTTTAATTAAATTTGGATTGGGAAGCAAATGGGAAAATTTACATTCAGCATATATGGTTGTGTCAAACATGTTTGACGGCACTTGTCTTTTTATTAGCTTAGAATAATTAGTTGGGGTATTTGTGTACTAATATTACCTAATTAACTCAGCAGCGAGGTAATTAATTTAGTTAATGGCTGTCCAAGGAAAAAAATAGTGTTGTAGTATAGTGAGATGCTTTAATTTCACTAGATTCTTCTTGGTTGAATGGTTTTTCATATAGGTATTGTTTTTTAAAAGGATTCGGAGAATATATCTGTTTTATTGGAGAGGGCAGTTCTTGCATTTTCCCCATGATAAAAACAGTCCAGTGTAAATCTTGCAGGGAGAGAGCAGAGGAACTGGATGCTCTTTCTTTTCAAAGGAGCTTTTACATAAGGTGTGCTCCATCCATCAACTACAACTGCAGTTATTTCATTGCTTTTAAATTCCAAATGCATTTTTTTTTTCTAAAACATCAATTATTGCAATGTCGCAACATCAGTGAATAACTGATTAGGTGAGAATGTTGGGCACTGAGCAGATACATAACCAAAACAAAAAAAGTATTCAGCACAGTGACTTCCCAAGCTATGCATGCTTTTCCCCATTAATTCCTTCTCTATAAACCTGGCCTATCTCCCCCTGAATGATTTAATGTGTCCTGTGGAGTCCTGTGACAGTAACCTCAAGTTTAAAGTCATTCAGGTGTCATCCCCGGTCTTTCTGTCAGTTTTAAACCTGAGCACCATGAGCTTTATGTCCTTTAATTCTTAGAGAAGACGATTTACATCCAGTGGCTGAGGTTAAAGGGCATCATATATGATTGTTGCATCGATCTGCTCCCACAAAACTGTGTGTCCGTGTTTCCCATAGCCTTGCATGATGGTGCTTTGGAGTGCAGCTCTCCCACTTCATTTGTTTCTATTTAAAGTGTATTAGTTGATTTTCCTCTGCTAACAAATGTGCAAATTCCTGTCAGATCAGTTCCTAAGAATTCTGTGCAGTAAGATTTACTCATTAGTCAAGTAGTAGTAGTAGGTAAGAGGTTTTTTGCATCATATGGGATGCAAAAAAAAGGAAAGCTGCACACCCAAATTAAGCCTAAAGGACTTAAATTAGCAGCTGTCACTGAACTCTGAAAGTGGTTCTGTGAAAAAGATATGGGCATCTCTGGCTCTCAAGGACATCTGGTCAGGTTGGGGGAGGGAAGATATATATCCACTCAAATGGCTTATTGACTTTACAGGCCAAAAGGTCAGGTCAGAAACCTGCAGATTGCCCAGTTAGACCTAAGCAGCTCCTTACAGATCCCTGCAAAACTTTAAAAGACTATTTTTTCCATCTTTTCTACCTTCTGACACCCAGTTCCTGTACACGTGTGCTTGGCTGCTCCTGTTCCTGAAAACTTTGCTTTACCTTTTCATGTGTTACAAACCCTCTTGGCTGAATGAGCCTTTCTGTCCAAAGTCAGTACCAGCAGCTGAACCAGGGCCAGCTTTGGTAGCCCTGTCATTGGGAAAATTGCTGTCCTAAAGGAGCTCTCAATTCCTTTTAATTATTCACATGACCTCTCTCATACCTTTCCTCACAGATGTTTTATTTTTATTTGCCCTGGTGAATGATCCACAGCAGAGATCATCTCACTCTTTGCAGCTGTTTTAAACACCCTCCTGTAAGCAAATCGTGTGCTAATGTTTATCTTTGATAGTTTATCATTATCAGAAAACAGTGTCATGCTTCTTTATTTGTAGCTAGCAAGTTCCAAATGAGATATATATCATAATAATTCATGCACCGTCATGTCTCAGTGCCTAATTAAAAAACTGGTGACTTAAATTCATCAATGTTTCTGCCAGTCCCTGAAATATCCTCTTACTTTTGTCATTCTTTAACAGAGAAGCTCCTTGGTTGATTCATAAGCTTACTGCTAATCTAAAGACCTGCAAATGAGAAAGTTACATTTCTAATTTATTCAGGAAAGGTGGAGGTGGAGAGGTTGTTTCAGAATGGCAAAGTTAATAATATGGCTTTTCTTACTTGAGGAACTGGCATCTTGTTCGTTTTTGTGGGGTTTTAGTGGGGATTTTTGCATACCAGATTTGAGAACTAGCTACTATGTGAAGTATTTTCACTGTTAAGGTGTAAAAAACCCAGGAATCAATTAATTCCATAACATTTCTGCAAAGAAATTTGATAAATCTAGTGTCTGAAATCTTTCATTAAGACAGTCTTTTTACCTTATCTGGATATTTTTGCATTTTTAAAAATTTTTCTCCCTCACACTTTTCTCACTTTTTTTTTTTTTTTTTTTTTTTGTGGAAGCCAGTGCTAGCATTTGTCCACATAACGAGGTGACAAATACTGTAATTTCCTTTCTCCTACTTGTTATTTACCATATTATACACAAGAGTCTGAATTAGTAGTCTTCATGATTCATCTTAGTTGTTAAATTGCAGTTTCCTAAGCCATTTCCAGCATTGTTTTTCTGGGATCCTCTTCTTTGGATTATATATTTTGCATGCTTTGTTCCTAAAATCCAGGTATTCCATCTCAATGTATTTATCAACCTCTGCAGCCAATCAGTTGAACTAAACAAGTGATCCTTGCAGAATGGTTGATCTGTTCTTGACTTTCTGCAGCACACTGCCAAATTTTGCATCATATGAAGATTTTTTGTCAAGGTTTCCATATATTTTTTTCCCAAATGGCTGCTAAGGTTATACACAGCTGTGTGCTGAGGCCTCGTTCCTAGGGACCTGGGAAAGGAGTGAATCTGCAGATCAGAGGGTGTTATCTGTGTCAGCAAATTATAATCTTCTCTACTATTTATTGAGTTTGCGGATAGAAAATTTTTATGTATTAATTTTAATAATAGTGTGATCAAAGACGCTATGTATTATTTATAATCTTCTAAAGTGCAAGTGTCTCTCGTACCAATTTTTAATGAATTTCCATATTCTCTTGTTACTAGGCAAATACCATTACCCCTGCTTTATTACCTAGATTAATATTTCAGTAATGTGGTGCATGTTTTGTACTGCCACTGGAGTAGAGATTGTAGGATCCTCAGTAGGTGGCAGCTCCAGGCATGGGTGGCATCTCAAAACCTTGGGGTTTTTTTCATACACATGTACTTCAGAAGTCTTCATTAGTGAGGTCTCTGATTGTTTAGGAAGAATAATACACTTAAAAATAATTTATCCATCATCAGAAATTCTAGAAATGAGAATGACCTAAAAAATATCCAGATATCCACATACAAAACAGTGCCCCTCTCTCTCTGTGTAGCCTTTAAAAAATGCTTTCTTCAGTATCCCATCCCCAGCGTGTACCTAGTTGTGCCAGGGCAGCATCGTTCTGCATCTTTCACAAATCAGAACCTGGGCAGTCTCCTTCCCAGCACTGCTGGAGAGCCACAGGACACAGGTGTGGAGTAGCCTGATGGTTTCTTCTCACTCTTGTTGTGGTTGCAGCGGGCTGGGGGCGGGTGGAGTGGGGGCTGTGTTTTTAAATAGCAGTGGTTGACACCTCTTTTAAATGCTTCCAATAGCACCAGCACATGAACAGGGTGACTAACAGTGCCTGACAATTTCAGTTTTACTGCACTTATTGCTTTGACAGGCCTTGACTTTCTGCCAATTCAGTTGGAAACAGGCTCTATATCCCTTTTGCCCCACTGGCTTTCCAGATTCTCTCTATTTTTCTAACCATTCATTTCTTTCTCTTGCAACTCTAATTTCTCTGGGGTAGTGGCCACAATCACTCCTTCCCCACAACTTGTGGCCACCTGTGCTATCTCTGCAGTTAAATCATTAAGACATATTCTGAGAAAACAGGAGAGAGAGATCATTACAACATTAAATGATCTTTTGCCTCATTAATTTTTTAATAAAAACATCTGACTTGAACCTTGCCTGCAATTTTTTGGTACTTCCAAACGTTAAGCATAGAGTTAACCTGTCCATTAACAGCCTCCACTGTGACCGTGTCCCCCTCTCTTGTGCCATGAATGTGTCATTTCTGTGTTCCCTCAGCCTGTTTAGATGACATATGAACTCCCAGAGAACAGCTGGAGATGCTGGGTGATGAACAGTAGAGATTTATCCTTTTACTGATTCCAGGCATGGTGTGGGTATAAAACAGGCAAAGCTGTCTGAACTTAATTGTTGAAAAAAACCACATTTTATCAAGAAAATAAAGGGAAAGTCGAGGACCAAGGCTGAGGATCTCACTAGTTCATCTATCTCCTTTTCAAGTTTAAGCCCATGAGTGCCTATAAATATTTCTAATTGTTACTGGGAGGAAATAAGGTCACTGAAGTCAGCCATGTGCTCAGAGTATTTAAGCTCCTGGGTCCCAGCTCAAATGGGCATCTATCAGGAGTTGTAGCTCTTCACAACTTGGACTAAAATGAGTTGCTGATGTCAACTTATTTTTAAATAGTTGAGTATGCACAATGCAAATCTCATTATCTCTTCTGTTCTGCTCTCTGGGCCTACAAAGACTACCCTGGCACTGGGAATTGAGTTGTTTCTTCCTGTGAATGGTGCTGCCAGCTCCGGGCTAGTGATCTACTGGGTGTTACAAAAATGATGCCACCTTTTCATGTTCTCTAGCTTGTTGATGGCTTTTTTATCTCTTTATTGTTGTTATTTATTGTTTTATCTCTTTATTGTTGTTATAGTCACCCACTGGCAGAACATTTGTGAGAAATACAGATGTATTTTTTCTCCAGGTAAATTGATAGCACAGGGTTATTTGGGGTTTTTTCTGGGTTTTTTTTTGGTTTGTTGGTTTGGTTTTTTTTTAATGTGTCTGTGTGTGTGTAGATTTACTTGTTATTTGGTTGGGTTTTTTGGGGTTTCTTTTGGCCACGTGCATCCGTACTTCATTGTTAAGGAGCAGTTAAAGATTTAAGATAGGATTATAGGAAAAATACCAAAGGAACCAACAAAAGCTCCCCCTCCCCACAGATTGCAGTAATTTCTGAGCTTTCATAGTTTCTTTTAAATCAGCAGAGAGATTTTTACTTGTGTCAGAGGTATGGTTCTCAATGTGGATATTTTCTAGAGGAAGATTTTAAAGTGAGAGCAGAATCCACAACAGCTGATCACAGCTTAAGTGGTCAGTTGCTAAAACTAATTTTCCTTTGACAACCAAATACCTTCTGTAGAGTTCTCAGGTTTCCTGTAGCGAAAGAACAGAGAATACCTGAGGAAATATTGTGGATCCTGTAGAAAGGATATCGGGGGGAAAAGTTTTTTAGAGTAAAAACATGTATGAACTATTGGTACTCTACAATCATTATGTTGTGCAATAGCCTGAAAACTGCCATCTGGCACGGAGAATAATGAATACAAACGATATGTTCATAGGGAGAAATTCAATAATTTTCAAAGGAAATATATTGGCATCACTCTGGAGAAATGGCTGGATTGTGACTTCCCATTTGCTGTGTTTTCTTAAAATTATCTACTTTCTAGTAGCAGTGATAAAAGGACATGAAAACAAACTAATAGGGGTTTTAAGAGGATTTTTGTAATATTTGTAATTTCTGAGAAGAAATCTGCTGGGTGTGCTAAGATAATTTGGGCAACACAGTCAAAGCAGCTGTCTAGGTTCCCTTTTAGGATTTCCCATCACTGAGGGACACCTACACCACGTCTGTGCTGAGTCCCTCACTATTGTCAGCTGATTTTCCTCCCCATTGGACATTCTCCAAAGGATGGATGCAGGATGAGAATTTCTTTGGACAGGCCCAAGAGAGATTCAAATAACGTTCCATTACATGGAGATTGGCAACCTGAGTTAGTCTTTAAGCACATATTGATTTGATCATCTCCACTCTATTAAAAACCATTTAAATCTGCAGGACAGTCTGACAGTGGCCTTCAAACACATGAAAACTGAATATGAATATATATATATACATTTTTTTCTGGTGTTGCAGCTGTGCCCCAGTTTGGAAGTACATTTCATGTTACTCTGGATCAGTAGAGAATTGTGCTTTATGGCTCCTTGATTTTGAAATCTAAGGCTTTTCTGAGAGATATATATTGGATATTCATTCACATTAAAGTTCAAACAGAGTTTTATGGGGAGTAATAACACAAATTATATTGAAGTAAAATTAAGAATTCCAAATGTTTTATTGACCTGGGCTCTGGTAAATTCAATTCTACTTTCATTTCAATGAGTTTCATGGCCCACTGGAGATGTAATTTGTTAGGTCTAATTAATACTCCTCTGCTTATAATTTTTATACAAGACCAAATATATATTAAATTGAAATAAAAATTCATAATTAACTGCACTAAAATGTCTGCTCAAACCCCCTGATTATAAAACAGACCCTGTATCTTTTGTTGTTAAATTTATATGAACAGAAACAGCTGTCCTGGGGTACCTACAATTCATGTCTTGCGTTCAAAATTACAAATTTCTATATGATTTACTTTATTTTGCTAGAAGTAGTTGATCTTTTCATTTCCTCAGTGCAAATAAAATCAGATAAAAGCCAGCTGACAGTAACCATTCTTGGATCTTCTGGAATCCATTTCAGTAAGAGTCATTGCAGGTTTGAAGCTGTTAAAAAGGCAGACATTTTTCTGTGCAAACCTCTGCCCGTGGCTGGAGCAACAGTTAATTCTGATTAAAGATAATTAAGAAAGAGTTACACTTGACTGATTTTTCCAGCTGGTTTTTATATTTGGGTAGTCTGAGGACCAGAGGAACAAGCTCATTCACAGATCTTCAATACATTGAAAATATTCTCAAATTGCACACCAAAGTAAACCAGCTTGTTGGTGAAGGTTCCTCCATACATTGTTCCTGAGATCAAATGAAGATCTCTTTGTACTGGCAGAGAAGAACAAAGATGCCTTGTTGTAAATATACTGTAAATAATAATAATCAAGCTGCTTTTGCTCTGTGTCCATCTTGCATATCCGTGTGATGTGGGAATAAGGTATCCAGAAACACTAGAGTTAAAAAATACCAGAAGAATAATTTTCAGTCACATACGAGGCAAAATATTATCCTCAATAGAATGGTGTTGGGGTTTTAGTTTAGTCTTAGGTTTTCCTGTTAAAGGAATTTTCTCCCATATGCATGTTGCTAGGGGACAAATAGCTGTACTTAAGAAAGACAAAAAGGGGAGTGGGGCGGGCCTGGCTACTCTTTTGTCTACACCTGGGTGTGGGGACAGTTCGCTCTGAGCGTCCGGAGAGAGAAGCTGCAGAGAAAGGAGCTGCTGCTGCTTTCTTTTTGGCCGTTCTTTCTTCCTGCTGGAAGCAACGCCGGGACCCCAAAAGCCGCTTTCCCTGCCCTGCTGGAGACCGAGCTGTGGCTGCCCTGCCCCGCTGCTGCTTCGAGCTTTCGCTACGCTGTAGCCCTGCTCGCCCTGCCTGCCTGGGCCTCCGTTTTCCCATCTGGATACATCTCGCCTGCCACCCGGGATTTGCGTTCGTCCCTGCCATTCCAGCCTACTGTTCCTGAGAGCCCGGGATCAACTGCCCAGGGGTTTGTGAAGCCTTTGTTCCATCCCTTCCCGGGATCCCAGGGCACCAGAGCCGCGGGTTTCCCGAGCTCGCTCCGGAGCGCCCCCTGCAGCCGCGGGGGAACCATCGCACCTGCCCTGCTCACCGGGAGCCGCCAGCGATCTCTGCCGGCTGTGAGCGGAACTGCACCCGAGGGGAAAGGGCCTGACAGCCGAGAAGGCTGGCACTGGGTTTGTGATTGCTGTTACTGCCAGAGTTGTTGTTGTTTTGTTTGACTGGTTATATACATATATATATATAGAGTAAAGAACTGTTATTCCTATTTCCCACATCTTTGCCTAAAGGCCCTTGATTTCAAAATATAATAACTTGGAGGGAAAAGGGGTTATATCTGCCACTTCAAGGGGGGCCTCTGCCTTCCTTAGCAGACACCTGTCTTTCAAAACCGAGACAGATCTTGGCGCCCAACGTGGGGCCTGAGGGCATTAAGAGATAGAGGTGAAAAAGGAATAACAGTTCCTCGATAACTTTATTTTGTGTGCTGGATATTGGAACCTTGTTAGGCAGCACTATGTGGTCTAGTTTACCCTGGTTTGGGTGGCATGTAGCCGTGGCTATATTCTTCCCCTTTGCAGCTCCTTACTTGAGTATGGGTCCTCTGACTAAGGCTACCATTGCTGTTATCCAGCTTGCGTTATGGGTCGAGAAGGTGAGGAATTCATGGGTTTTTAACTTCCTCCGGAATGTGGGCACATGGATAAACAGCTATCACACACTGAGCACATGTTTTTGGGGTTATGTTAACAATGGTACCTTCTGTGAGGAAATGACACCAGGGGAAGTTTTCTCCCAACCCCTCAACCAGTTCTTTGGGCCCACCCCATCAATTTTCGAAGGGTTTAAATTCCCTCTGAATACTAACCATCTGCTGCTGATAGGCCTACTCTATTTAGCATTCAAGGATAAGTTGAGATTGGCTTGGATATCTACCCGGACACCAGCCCCAGAGACTAGAGATCCTGCCCCAGAACCTGACATGGCCCCAGAGAGTAGAGTTCCTACCCCAGAGCCTGATCCTGCCCCAGAGCCTGACACGGCCCCAGACACTAGAGATCCTACCCCAGAGCCAGAGCCTGCCACAGCCCCAGACACTAGAGATCCCGCCCCACAGACTGATACTGCCCAACAGTCCACCTCAGAAATGGACTACCCAAACTGGGTGGGGGTACTGGCAAAAGGGATGCAGGAGATGTGCCAAGAGATGGGTCAGGTGCGCCAGGGGATATGCCAGGAGATGGGTCAGGTGCGCCAGGAGATATGCCAGGAGATGGGCCAGGTGCGCAAGGAGATGTGCCAGGAGATGGGCCAGGTGCGCAAGGAGATATGCCAATTGCTAAGGGAATACACCTCCTCAGCTAGTGAAAAACCCTCTCCCTGCCCCAAAGAGGGTGAGTCCGATGGTGCAGCAGTGGAACCCACGGATGTTACAACCGTCCAGGCTTCAGCTGAACCACAAGGACAACCACAGCCAGCAGCAGTCGCCCCTGTGCAAAGGAGGAAGTATAAGACCAAATCAGTACGACCAGTTAATGATGATGGGCAACCAGGGCCCTCACAACCAGCAGGAGAGCCAGAGCCAGAAGTCATCACTGAGTCCCTGTCGCACGACAGTCTCCGTGCTATGCGAAACGACATTGTGCGAAGGGGGCGTGAGCCTTATACCACCTGGCTGCTTCGGGTTTGGGACCTTATGGGCACAAGTGTGCAACTGGATAGTGGTGAGGCAAGGTATCTGGGATCGTTGACCCAGGACCCAGGTGTGGACCAGATATTTGTGAGGGAGCCAGGGCCTCTCTCTCTCTGGGAGCGGCTCTTAATGAGTGTGAGAGAAAGGTTCATTCACAAAGAAAGAATGCAGGAGTATCATCATAGAATGCAGTGGAAGACACTCGAGCAAGGGATCCAACAGCTAAGAGAGGTGGCAATATTAGAGGTACTCTTTGGGAAGGATGGACAGCATGATAATGACCCCGATAAGGTCAGGTGCACAGGACAGATGATGTGGAACCTGGCAAGGCTAGGGCCATCGCAATACACCACCTTCATTGCAACGATTGATGCTGACAATACCCGAGAAACAGTGGGCTCTGTTGCCAACAGGCTCAGGCATTATGACAGCATGATCAATGGCCCGCTGAAAGCTCATGTCTCTGCTGTGGTCCAGGACCTCAAAGAGGACATGAAGGAGATGAGGAAGGAAATGAGGGAGGAGATGAGGGAGGAGATGAGGGAGGAGATGAGGAGGGTCAGTGTGGCACCAGTGCGAGTCACAGGCCCCCAAGTCAGAGCCCGTCGTCCCCCTGCTAGAGAGAGAGGGTACACCCCACGAGCTGAGCTGTGGTTTTTCCTGTGTGAGCATGGGGAAGACATGAGAAGGTGGGATGGGAAACCCACCTCTGCCCTGGCAGCGCGGGTGCGTGAACTCAAGGAGGGAGGCACTAACCGAGGGGGTTCCGCTAAGGTGAAGGTAGCCTCAGCCTCCCATGACCGAGCTGCCAGGTATTACAGAAGGGAGGATGATATGTCGGATCCCCTTGAAGGTACCTCGAGCATGTACGCCCAGGGAAAGAATGATAACCAGGGCTAGAGGGGCCCTGCCTCTAGCCAGGAAGAGGCACGGGAGAACCGAGTTTTCTGGACGGTGTGGATCCGATGGCCTGGCACATCAGAGCCACAAAAATATGATGCATTGGTTGATACTGGGGCACAGTGTACTTTAATGCCGTCGGGACATGTGGGGGCAGAACCTGTATCCATCGCTGGGGTGACCGGGGGATCACAGCAGTTGACCCTTTTGGAAGCTGAGGTGAGCCTGACTGGGAAGGAGTGGCAAAAGCATCCGATTGTGACCGGCCCAGAGGCCCCGTGTATTCTGGGCATAGACTTCCTCCGGAATGGCTACTACAAAGACCCAAAAGGACTCAGGTGGGCATTTGGGATTGCTGCTGTGGAGGCAGAGGGCATTAGGCAATTGAACACCCTGCCTGGACTATCTGAGAATCCTTCTGCAGTTGGGCTCCTGAAAGTGGAAGAGCAACGAGTGCCAATTGCCACCTCGACAGTGCACCGCCGGCAGTATCGGACAAATCGAGATGCTGTGATCCCCATCCACAAGATGATCCGCGAGCTGGAGAGTCAAGGGGTGGTCAACAAGACCCACTCACCCTTCAACAGCCCCATCTGGCCTGTGCGCAAGTCTGACGGGGAATGGAGATTGACTGTGGACTATCGTGCCCTGAATGAAGTGACTCCACCGTTGAGCGCTGCCGTGCCAGACATGTTGGAGCTCCAGTACGAGCTGGAGTCCAAAGCAGCAAAGTGGTACGCCACTATTGACATTGCCAATGCATTCTTCTCCATTCCTCTGGCAGCAGAGTGCAGGCCTCAGTTTGCCTTCACCTGGAGGGGCGTGCAGTACACCTGGAACCGACTGCCCCAGGGGTGGAAGCACAGTCCCACCATCTGTCATGGACTGATCCAGACTGCACTAGAAAAGAGTGAGGCTCCAGAACATCTGCAGTACATTGATGACATCATTGTGTGGGGGAACACTGCAACCGAAGTGTTTGAGAAAGGAGAGAGAATAATTCAAATTCTCCTGCAAGCTGGTTTTGCCATCAAGAAGAGCAAGGTCAAGGGACCTGCCCGAGAGATCCAGTTCCTGGGAGTAAAGTGGCAAGATGGACGACGTCAGATTCCCACTGAGGTCATCAATAAGATCACAGCAATGTCTCCGCCGACCAACAAGAAGGAAACACAAGCTTTCCTAGGTGCTATAGGTTTCTGGAGGATGCACATTCCCGAGTACAGCCAGATCGTGAGTCCTCTCTACCTGGTTACCCGCAAGAAGAATGATTTCCACTGGGGCCCTGAACAGCAGCAAGCCTTCACCCAGATCAAACAGGAAATTGCTCACGCCATAGCCCTTGGCCCAGTCAGGACAGGACCAGAGGTGAAGAACGTGCTCTACTCTGCAGCCGGGAACAATGGTCTGTCCTGGAGCCTCTGGCAGAAGGTGCCTGGTGAGACTCGGGGCCGACCACTGGGATTCTGGAGCCGAAGCTACAGAGGGTCTGAAGCCAACTACACTCCCACTGAGAAGGAAATCCTGGCAGCTTATGAAGGAGTCCAGGCTGCCTCAGAAGTAATCGGCACAGAGGCACAACTCCTCCTGGCACCCCGACTACCGGTGCTGGGGTGGATGTTCAAAGGAAAGGTTCCCTCCACGCATCACGCCACCGACGCTACTTGGAGCAAATGGATTGCCCTCATCACGCAGCGCGCCCGAATTGGAAACCCAAGTCGCCCTGGGATCTTGGAAATAATTACAAACTGGCCGGAAGGTGAGACTTTTGGGTTATCTTCTGAAGAAGAAGAGGAGCAGGTGACACGTGCCGAAGAAGCCCCACCATATAACGAGCTACCAGAGAGTGAAAGACAATACGCCCTCTTCACTGATGGTTCCTGCCGAATTGTAGGCGCTAGCCGGAAATGGAAAGCCGCTGTATGGAGCCCCACACGACAAGTTGCACAGGCCACTGAAGGAGAAGGTGGATCGAGCCAATTTGCTGAGCTCAAAGCTGTCCAATTAGCTCTGGACATAGCTGAAAGAGAGAAGTGGCCAATGCTCTACCTCTACACCGATTCATGGATGGTAGCCAATGCTCTGTGGGGTTGGCTGGAAAGGTGGAAGAAGGCAAACTGGCAGCGCAGAGGAAAACCAATCTGGGCTGCTGAAGAGTGGAAAGACATTGCCACTCGGGTAGAGAAGCTATCCGTGAAGGTCCGTCATGTAGATGCTCACATCCCCAAGAGCCGGGCTAATGAAGAACATCGTAACAACAAACAGGTAGATCAGGCTGCGAAAATAGAGGTGTCCCAGATAGACTTGGATTGGCAACATAAAGGAGAACTGTTCCTAGCTCGATGGGCCCATGATGCCTCAGGCCATCAGGGCAGAGATGCCACCTATAAGTGGGCACGAGACCGAGGGGTGGATCTAACCATGGACAGTATCTCCCAGGTTATCCATGACTGTGAGACATGCGCTGCGATCAAGCAGGCCAAGCGGGTGAAGCCTCTGTGGTATGGTGGGCGATGGTCCAAATACAAGTATGGGGAGGCCTGGCAGATTGATTACATCACACTGCCTCAAACCCGCCAAGGCAAGCGCTATGTGCTCACAATGGTAGAAGCCACCACTGGGTGGCTGGAGACCTACCCTGTGCCTCATGCTACTGCCCGGAACACCATCCTGGGCCTGGAAAAGCAAGTCCTTTGGAGGCATGGCACCCCTGAGAGAATCGAGTCTGACAATGGGACTCATTTCAAGAACAGCCTTATAAACACCTGGGCTAGAGAACATGGCATTGAGTGGGTGTACCACATCCCTTACCATGCACCAGCAGCTGGGAAGGTTGAGCGGTGTAATGGACTGCTTAAAACCACCTTGAAGGCACTGGGTGGGGGGACTTTCAAAAACTGGGAGATGCATTTAGCAAGAGCCACCTGGTTAGTTAACACTCGAGGTTCCACCAGCCGAGCAGGCCCTGCCCAATCCGAACCCCTACAAACAACAGATGGAGATAAGGTTCCAGTGGTGCACATGAGAGGTATGCTTGGAAAAACTGTTTGGGTAAAGTCTGCCTTGAGCAAAGACAAACCCATCCGTGGGGTTGTTTTTGCTCAGGGACCAGGTTGCACCTGGTGGGTGATGCAAAAGGATGGAGAGACCCGATGCTTACCTCAAGAGGACCTTGTTTTAGGGTGAACTACCCATGGCTCTGCACTTGTATCAATATCAGCATGTATATTTGTATATAATTTGGGTAATGCATAGATTTATATGGTTAAAAAAAGTTAAGTTTCATGTAACATGTTAGTATGGGAAAAAATTCGGGGTGGATAATGTTGGGGTTTTAGTTTAGTCTTAGGTTTTCCTGTTAAAGGAATTTTCTCCCATATGCATGTTGCTAGGGGACAAATAGCTGTACTTAAGAAAGACAAAAAGGGGAGTGGGGCGGGCCTGGCTACTCTTTTGTCTACACCTGGGTGTGGGGACAGTTCGCTCTGAGCGTCCGGAGAGAGAAGCTGCAGAGAAAGGAGCTGCTGCTGCTTTCTTTTTGGCCGTTCTTTCTTCCTGCTGGAAGCAACGCCGGGACCCCAAAAGCCGCTTTCCCTGCCCTGCTGGAGACCGAGCTGTGGCTGCCCTGCCCCGCTGCTGCTTCGAGCTTTCGCTACGCTGTAGCCCTGCTCGCCCTGCCTGCCTGGGCCTCCGTTTTCCCATCTGGATACATCTCGTCTGCCACCCGGGATTTGCGTTCGTCCCTGCCATTCCAGCCTACTGTTCCTGAGAGCCCGGGATCAACTGCCCAGGGGTTTGTGAAGCCTTTGTTCCATCCCTTCCCGGGATCCCAGGGCACCAGAGCCGCGGGTTTCCCGAGCTCGCTCCGGAGCGCCCCCTGCAGC
The DNA here is from genome assembly GCF_020740725.1 of Corvus hawaiiensis. NCBI lineage: Eukaryota > Metazoa > Chordata > Aves > Passeriformes > Corvidae > Corvus > Corvus hawaiiensis. The sequence continues at coordinate 56,464,119 of NC_063218.1, read as the reverse complement.
CGCGGGGGAACCATCGCACCTGCCCTGCTCACCGGGAGCCGCCAGCGATCTCTGCCGGCTGTGAGCGGAACTGCACCCGAGGGGAAAGGGCCTGACAGCCGAGAGGGCTGGCACTGGGTTTGTGATTGCTGTTACTGCCAGAGTTGTTGTTGTTTTGTTTGACTGGTTATATACATATATATATATAGAGTAAAGAACTGTTATTCCTATTTCCCACATCTTTGCCTAAAGGCCCTTGATTTCAAAATATAATAACTTGGAGGGAAAAGGGGTTATATCTGCCACTTCAAGGGGGGCCTCTGCCTTCCTTAGCAGACACCTGTCTTTCAAAACCGAGACAAATGGAAATCGAGTTTTTGATGGAAATGTTTTGCCTGCTAAATGGAATCCTAGAGGAGGCTGACAGAAACATATTCTAGTTAACATTTGATAAAAACTGTAAATGAAATATTTAATTATGAGCATAAGACAACAGCTCTGTCTGTAACCTTTTTGCAGCTGGGTTGATATCACTTTTCCTGTCTTTGACAAGGAAATTAATTGTGTTGCTGAAGTGTGAATTTAAAGCCGTCGAGTGTCCTTTGTTTTTCAGCAGCACTAGTTTATGTTCAACTGTTGAATACAACTGGATGAGATTTGCTACAACTCTGAGCAATGCTTTCCATTATTTCTTCCTGTGTCACAAGGTTTCTGGTTCCTGGTGAGCTTGGTGTCCCCCAGGACCTCTGGGACCTTTGCTGCAAAAGAGCTTTCCAGCCAGTCAGCCCACACACTCTGCCCTGGTGCATGGGGTTGTTTCTCCCTGGGTGCAGGACTTTGTATTTCCATTTCCATTTGTTGAACTTCATAAAGCCCATTTCTCCAGCCTGTGCTTGCCTCTGAATGGCAGCACACCCATGTGGTGTCCCTCTCTGTCCTTCCCACTGTGTGACATGAGGGATGGGCCAGCCACTCATGTGCCTCTCAGGACTGTATATTCCGAGCGTGGAATACTCTTTTTCCAAGCATGTAATATTCTTAGAGTACAAAAGATTTCTGAAGGATAGAAAAGGATTGCCCTTACCTTTTAGAAATTGGTTGTGGTGGGAGTAAAGCATCTCAATGCCTTTGTAAATACTGCTACAGTTTGAACAAGGTAGTGTCCTGATGTGAGCTCTATAGCTCAGAATTAACTGTCAGCTACATCTTCCTGCACTAAAATGTCATTGTTTTGGTCTTGACTGCCTTATTTTTCATTATGTCTTAGGCTGCTAGTACCTCAAAACCCAAAATCTGTTAAAAATATGATTATTTACACACGAAGTCAGTTATTAGACTGAAAGCATATCGGGTGAGAGATTTTGATTTCCTTATAGAAGATATTTTATATATATTTTTATTTTTAATTGTCCCACTTTTCATCCTGCTCTTTCATACTGTCCAGAGTATCAAAAGGAGTACGTTCTGGTTTATTGCTCATTCCACAAAGAAAGACATTTAACACAAACATGGTTGCAGTTTATAAATGAAGATCATCCTCATTTCTCAGAAAGAGAGGGGCTGACCACACATGAGAACAGTTTACATTTAGAAGAGAGCTATTTCAAAAAGACTCATGGCCTGCTCTGGTACCAGGAACCAGGGAGGGCACTTTCAGAGGTAATGCTGTGGAGAAGATAAGTTTGGGGTTTTTTGGATGTGCATTGTAGATATATTCAGTGGCTGAGTTGAGAACATGTCCATTATAAAGTTTTGTGCCTGTGTTGCATGGAGGAGCACACAGAAGCTTTATGCTCTCCTGGTGTGTCATTATGTGAGGCAAGAATGATCCTCCCATCTGCTCCCTGTAGCCGAAATGTACTCAACTGATCAGCACAACTGAAAAAAAAAAGGGCCATCAAAATCCCCAAAGCCCAATTACTCCACCTATCCATGCCTCTGAGGTGAACTAATGGAAGTTGTTACTGACAAAGACCTGAGAAATAAGTGGTAACTCCAGGCAAAAACTGTCAAACCTGGTCACTTCTTCAGGTTGCTGAAGGAGCTCTGGCATCCTCAGACTGGAAAGAGCCATGTGGGGGCTTAGGAGACTACAGCAATCCCTAGATTTTAGCAAATAACACGGTGCCACCTGCAGAATGGAATAAAGGGAAAACCTCTCGCACCAGTCAGCTTTTCTGCAAAGGTTGGAAAGCTTTTGTCATTACTTCAATTTATAAATGTTTTTCAGAGTGTTGCCTGTAAGTGGTATCTCAGTCCATATGGATGCACGGCATCTTCCTTCAGTTTTTTCGTGGTTGGAAAGCAGCCTTAGTTCATTGGGGTGTTTCTGGAATGCTGTAACAAACGATAGGGGATTGTAATAGAGCAGTCTAATACAATGTAACAACATAATAAACACTATAAAAGTCAGCATTATGGTTGACTACTGCATTTAAGCCCAGCAATAACTGAAATCTGGGGTCACTGGCAATTCTGAAGAAAAATGCCCTTAAATGAGGCAATAGCTAAAATAACCATAAAAAAACCCCTAAATATTAAACCTAATTTGGGTTGAATACAATTCAGATCAGCCTCAAAACCTTCCTGCTCTTTTGGTGTTTGGTTACAGTTCTCAGTGTACAGGCAAAGAGCATTCCACACAGAAAGAAGAATAAATGTGGTAAAAAGGACTTTGGGGGATGTTTTCAGCCTTTCAGTCTCACACCTGCCACGGCTCAGTGTCCCTGAGCTGTGTTATGGTCAGAGGAATTAGGCAAAGTCACAGGAGCTGCCAATGAGACAGATAATTTCTAATTCAGCATGTGGCTGATGGTTTATTTTTTTCCGCACCATTGGTTTTTTTATGTTTGTTTTTCTACTCTTTTTTTTTGTTTTTAATTGGGAGGTTTATTTCATTTATATGTGTGGCTCAATCACTAATGCATTTTAATCTCTACGGCATCATCTGAGAAAAATGGAATGTGAAAAGCTATGTACATCTGTTTATAAACATGTTACTGAGCACAGCTCTTTGCCAAGGGAGAAGCATCCAAGATGCTTTAATTGACAGTCCAGTTCAAGCACACACATCTCATTTGTGGATACCTCCACCTGTGAACAGCAATGCCATTTATCTTCACATCTCCACTGAATCCATTTGCAACATTATAAATTGGGACACACGTGGATTGTAGGCACAGTGAGCTGAGCAGTGAAAGTGTGTTCATAGGCAAGGTGCACAGCAATAATCAATGTTCATTTTCATGAGTGAGGTACAGCCTAATCAGTCACAGAGCAGAACAAAGAGGGGGTCGTGTTGTGTTACTCAGGGAATGACCAGATGTGAAAAAAAGGAATTTTCAGTGGATTTTAAAAAGGTCAGAATAAAGAAGTATCAAGTTGAAGAGTTCAGCTATTTTTTTCTCAGACTGAAAGAGTTGAAAGCTTTTTTTACCTTTCTTCAGAGAGCAGAATGATTTTGAGTCCAATGAGGGAACTGAATATTTAAAAACTGTCAACAGAACACATTGTTAGGCATGCACACATTTGTTAGGATGTATGAATGTAACTCATTTTCTATTCAGCATTCAACCCAATTTTTTTCTTTTGAGGCAATTTTGCATTTAAATGTGATAAATTGTGGTGTCTGGGCCGGCAGGGTGAAACAGTTTTATTCGTTCATGGTAGAGCGATGCTGTACAAATTTTTCCAATATGAAAATTGTGAAATACTGTTTTCGGTAAGATTTTTACTCATAGGAAATCTGTGTTTCCAACTGAAGATTTCACACATCTTTTTATTTAACTGGTTCATACTCTAAGGGACAGATTTTCAGTCAGACTTCCATATGCATACATATAACCTGACCATAAAAATAACATTATTTACACGTATAAAAACTCCCCATTACTGCAAACTTACATCGAGAAAATTGACTCCATGGGGTTAAGTACTGGAAGTATTATTTTTCATCAGCAGAAGTCAAGAGCAATTTTTTTGAGAAGTAGGGGTTATTCAAAAACTCCAGTCAGAAATGTGCTTGGCACCACTTAGATAGAGACATACGAAATTTGGCTGGGGACTTTGTTGGCAGGGTGTACCCTTCATGTAAGACAGAGACACATGCTTCTCAAAAACCCCACAGAGCTTCCAAACCAAGGCTACTCTCTCACGTTCTCCTTGTGCATCATTCTAATTGTGTGTCTCCACACCATTTAGATGCACAAAGAGACAGGATTGGAGCTTGCTTTTCAGTCATGCATAATATAGATAATCATCCTCCCTCCCACATCTCTTGTGCATGCTCTTTAAATGAGACTACTTTTTAGTCCATTTTAAGCCGAAATATCTAGTGGCTTAATAACAGCTGTTTCTCTTTAAAATGCACTTAGAAATCCTGTTTAGGGTGCTAATTTGCTTAAGGATGGAGCCAAACTACATTTTCTGTTTAATAAGAGCTCTTTCTGCATTTTAATCTCCTAATCAACAGTAATAGGCTATGGATATATAGAGGCAGAGTAGTGTTTTTTTAAGAGGGGGCATTCCTAAGTACTCATACATGATTTTGTGAAATGGGTGAAGCACTTCAAGATGCTCTTCCAGCATCTCAAGTATTTTAGTTCACCCAGTCAAAAAAAGCCTGACTCACTGTGACATCCGTGGGCAATGGGGATGAACTCAGAGTGGCCTAAAATAAACAGGCAGCCCAAGACAGCCACATCAGCTGCTCATAGCTGTTCAGCAGCACAATATTTGCCTTTCCAGCAGACTGGAATATTCCTTCTGCTTCTGTGGGGCTGTTTTGTGTTGGGGCTTTTTGTTTGCATGTTTGTTTTCCAAAAGTGAGACAGAAATGGCTGTCTTCAACTCCCGGAAAATTGGCTGGGGTAATGGAAGAGACTTCAATTCAGGCAAGGCTCCCAGTGTTGCAAGAAGCCCACAATTCCCCTGCCCGCTCGTCTGGGCAGCTGCCACAGCCAACAGGCAGCTCGGAAAGCCAGAGCTGTGGCACAGAGAATCAACCTCATTTCAACTCCATGGCAGGGAGCCAAAAAATCCTAAAAGTCATGGCTTGAGCGAGGAGCTGAGTCCCCGTTAGGAGCATATGCAGTGTGCTCCTGGATTTGTCAGACCTTTAAGCAGCAGCCATGAGCAAATTAAATGAGATCCCAAGCTCCCAAGCAGCTTGCTAGATGGGAAACCGAATGTATTTCCAGCAGAAAGCTGCCCAAGTTTTGAAGGAATTAATCAAAACAAATATGTATTTCTGCAATCTCTTTTGATCTCAACAAATTAGCATTGTTTCACTGAAAAACTGTCATCCAGCTGTAATAATATTAACCCTTGATTTACCCAGTGTCTTGGTAAATAAAGTGTCTTTTTCCTGATTTCCTCTTCTGCTATGAACACTGCTTAACAAGGAATAACAGGTTGTACTACAAAAGGATATATATAACATATTGCCTTAACATGGTTTTAACATACTGCCTTAATCAAAATATAATCTTCTTCTCTCTCCTCTCTCTTTATACTCATGTCTCCCTCAGTGTTCATGATTCTGGGACAGGAACTTGTCACTCCTGACTGCAGTGTGCGGTAGTGGCTTCAAATGACATGGCAAAATCCTGTGTTTATTGTGAAAATGACCCACCCTTTCTGCCAGTCACAGCTTTTGGTATTTAACAGCACAGTGTCTGCCTTGGTGGTCTAGACTGGCTGAAAATCCTTCTATCCACATAGGGAACTGCTGACCAGTGACTAAGGAATGTGGGGGAATAAGGCACGTAGAGATGCTTCCTTTGCAAGCGCAGTGGTTTGGGCACACTGTGAGCTGCTTGCAATGACCTGAGATGACTCCAAACCCACAGGAGTTTAACCAGAGTCAGGGACTAAGTATGCCCCAAAGTCAGGTTCTGTGAAGTGAAACCTATGTGTGTGTCTCTCCTGCTGTTTGGTGGTCGCAGCCTCATGCACAAATCCCCAAACTGGCTTTAAACTTGGTTATCTGTGGCAGCAAAGATGTGCGCAAACGAATTTATCCTACAGAAAGAAACCGTCACCTGCCCCTCAGCTTAAATCCTCTTGGACAATCAGCAAGGACAAAGGAAGGGAATTAGGATAGGACTCTGTTGTCGTACCTACAAAGCCATTAATTCCTAAGTGGTTTCACATACAGAAACCTTCTTTCATTTCCGCTATACCAAGTATTATTGATTTTTTGCTGTTGCAGCAGTGCCTTAAGGACCTGACCAGGGCCTCTAGGCGTAGATGTGTTATATTTTTATAGGCATGCAAGACAGAGATAATTCATGCCCTAGGAAGTTATCAAGTCAAAAAGCAGCAGGTTGTTAAAAATATATGGGGAGAAAAGAGGAGTAAACGAGACGGTTAAACCTGCACACGAACCAGTAGACGAGAATAATACTGAAACAGGAAGATGAGGTTGCTATTTCTCTCATACCATGTGTGAAAATTAATTAATGTTAATCACTGCAGTATTACAGGATAAAGCAGTGGTTTCAGTGCTTAGGACGTGAATGTATTCATTAACAAAAGACTTGCTTGTTCTTGCATCAGGCATACCACAGGTCACTGTAGACCCACCAAATACCATCTTGTTAATGTATCCACGCTGGGGTGCTTTCATCATGTTGTGGGATATTAATTAGCTCAGGCAAGGTAGCAGGGATAGCAGTTTTAATGCTATTGGAAGTATCAAATAAAAAGCAGGAAGTTACATTTTATTCTGCATCGCAGCACATATTCAAAGCTGAAAGGACTGCTAACAGGACTGCTTGGGATGAGGCTCCACAGATGAAGGCAGTGAAATTTATGAGGGTTAATTTCAGCTAACAATTATTGTTTTGAAAACCACTGCATGTGGCATGCTTATACAAGCCTCCCAGGTAAAATCCATTCCTCCTGGAAATCCCTGTTCCAATTGTCCTTGTTGAGCAACAGAGAGGGATCTGCACCCTTTAAACTTCTCTTCTTGTTCTGCCTTAGAGCACTGGCATACTGATTTTAATTTTTGGATCTCATTTATTCAATTACTGTAATTGAATAAATACGAATATTTCTTCCTTGTCTTCCTTTTTCTTGCAATGTTCTCACAACTCATTTAGTTGGGAGCACTGGGGGTGTCTGAGCCTCAGCATTGTGACAGCACAGCCATAGAGGGGTCAAGACAATCCGTGAGTGGAATCAGTGGTGGCATCTTCCTGTCATGGAGTGTCATCCCAGAAAAATGCTACCAAGAGAGATAAGAGCCCATTTCTAAACTTCAGTTATCAGTCTTGTGCCTAGTGTGAATATATCTTTGCACCTCTATTTCATGCACAGATTTGGATTTAGGATATGTAGAAACTAGATCAGCACCTGCAGATTTGAAGTGTGTTTACACAAGCTGCATCTTTATATTTCAGAGTAGAAAATCTCGATGTTCACTGATTCAATATGTTCATTGAATTAATATCTTCTTTTTATTTTTTTAAAAATCATACCAACTCCTTCTTCATTGACTGCCTTCCAGTTTTCATGCATGCTGTTTTCCATGCTCCCATAGCAAAAGAAGGAATTCTTAGAAAAGTTCAGTAACAAAAACTTACTGTAATAAAAAAAAGCAAGTATTTGACTGAAGACATTTATGCTGTGCTTGTGTGAAGTATAGTAGGAAGGAAGCCAATTATTTTCTGTTCATTATTGTTTAAAATACCACCATGTCTGTATAAACAGAGCCCTATTTATACAAACAATACAATAAAAGCACTCACATATGCCATAATTGCTGATAAAATTAAGTGTTTATGCTACACAGTAGATTGGCTGAATGCATGTTGGAAATTACAGCACTTTAACTGCAGGTTAAAATGTGTTATTGAAAAGTTTATTTTATGTTTTATATATAAAATAGCAGAATTGTAACAGTAGTACTAACTTTTAAATACTATTAATGGCTAGTGCTCTGTTATTTCATTAAACAGAGATCTGCTTCTTCTAAAATAATCTCTCAAGCTCATGGTTATTTTCTTTTTAAGGCAATGTGATAGCAATACTATATTGTATATTAGTCTGCACAAGAGCAGCTGTAATTCAAGAGTCAATTCTCCATTCCTCAGACAATAAGAACTTTATGACAAGAACTTTGCCTTACAGATATGTGAGTATAATGAATAAATGACAAGTTCTTACCAGATAGCAACATTATATTCTTTATTGTGCTTGGGCCCTCACTTACAAAACAGCCAAGAAATGTCAAACACTTAGATAAATCAGCTCTTACTGAATTTTAGTTCTCTGGAATCCTGCACACATTGATGAGAACAAGTCCCGTACTGCCGCGAGATAAAATACAGCTCACCCCTGAGGCAGATGTTGCAGAAGCAACGTGTGGATGAGAAGATAAGACTTCAGAAGGTGTTAGCTAGTGCCATACTAATTGATTAGTTGCCATTGCTGAGAAGAGATTGTCCTACAGAGCCCCAGCCATCAGCTGCCTCCTGAGCTAGATGGAAATCAGTGGGATGAATTCAGTAGGGGATTATTTCAGGCATTTTGTTTAACAATGACTCCTTAAGTTCTAATGTATTCTAGAAGAAATTATGCTCCAAAGATTAATAAGCAATTGATTATTTTCACTGAAGTTATTTTAAGAAAAAGCTATCTCCCACTAAAATGGAAAACCCCATCTTCCAGCATTGCAAGCTAATAAAGATCTTGGACTTTCTTCAATCACACCTTAATAACAGCAGTAATAGCTTGTGGTGCTTTTAAGAACAGGGTTTTCCAAGGCCAAATTCCTTGTTAAGGCATTTCAATTTCACAGCCTGGAATAAAAGCCCAGGTTTTTGGAAAAACACAGTACTGGAGGGTCTACAAACAAGATGGGCCTCTTGCTTCTCAGGAGAGCAAAGGTGCCTCCAGGGGCCTTATGTTAAAATACAAGCAAACATAAATTTCTAAGTGAATGTAACAGTGATTCCTGTTAGATGTCTCTTCAGGGCATTTATTTTTCTTCTGTGAGATCTGGAAGTTAGACTAATAGATGACAGCATGTCCCCCTGCAAATGGCTCTCCAGTTGAGAGGCTGAAGACTATTGTGCCCTTTTCCCAGTCTATTTCTAGAATGGTCCTTTTTGACTCACAGAAATCCATAGCAATATATTTCCCAGGTATCACTTTGAACTAAATGGATCCACTATTTCCCTCCCTTTTAAAATTTTCTGAGACAGATGTCAGCAATAACCTCAATGCCTCTCTGATTCTTGTTTCCTTTTCCTTCTTTTCCTCTCTAAATGAAATCATTTTTGAAGCTGCTCAGAAAATCCAGATGTAGCCTAATAAAAGGGAGAAAAGGATGTGATTTTCAGGAATCTGCCATAGTTCTTTTAACCATAATGATTGCAAATATATTTCCATTTCATACATCTACCTAGATGGTTCTTTGAACTCGAAATACCACGGGTGACCATGATGTGGAATCTGACCATCTAAAAGCAGAAAACTTGCAAACACTTGTGAGCTGCTCAACACATCCATTTTATTTTCTTAGGCTTGGAGCCCAAAACATTCCAGGAACTTTCCAAGCACAGAGATGGATCCTGTCTTTGGCTTTGTGTCGTTACTAACAAAAAATTCCATGACATTTTGTTGATGTGTTTGTCTCACTTAATACAACCCCGCATTATGGTGTTCATCAAATCCATGCGACTGAAATTCTGTATTCACTGCAATACACACAAAGCTCTTTCTTCACCTTCAATGTGTTGTTCTGGCATAAAAATCTGTGAACATTGACATGAAAACTTGCTGAATGTCTTTTTTGTTTCCCTAGCATGTTCATGAAGTAGAATGAGAAATCATGACGTTTGAAATTTTTTTTAAATGATTATGCTTCACATAATTCATAAGTAATTTCTAGGCCCTAGAGGTTCCCATGACACATCAGAGCTACTGTTGTTGTTAAGATAATGGAATTAAGTGGTATGTAGGTGATATAGATTCTGAAATGCTGGCACTGTGCATTCATGAAGCCTTCTGTGGGCTGCAGAATGATGGAGCTCCTAAATTTATCTCCCCTTGTTTGCCTAGGTAAGCAAACAGATGCAAAACCCAAACATGCAGAGCTAATGAATTCTGTAAGAACTCCCTGCTCAAGCCTAGCAAGGGATCACAGCAGGAACAAATGCTTGACCTCTTGAGTTTAATAACAAAAGTTAGATTCTATCCTCAGAAATGCTGGTAAAAGCTTTTCGTTTCAGCAGATAAATATTTACATCTGAAAGCAAGGGTTTGACCCGAAATAGAGTGGAGTACATGGTTAGCATTTATCTGAGGCTTGTTTTCCACTGTCAGTCCATGGCTGAAGAATGGAAAGGTGCCCTTTGGAAGTGGTCAGGAAACTCTGATAGCCAGATCATTGCTGTTCTGAATGTGACTACTGCAGAGCTGGAGGGCACCTGCAGTCTGAACATCTGTGGAAGAGTGAGGGGAAGACTGTCACAGCTCAGTTCCAGCTGCAGTCGTGTCTGGCTAATGAGCAGATGGAGACACTGGTGGTTAATGATTTCTTGGGGTGGCCTCACAGGGATCACCACTTTGGGTTCTTCCTGGCCCTTACTTCAGAGTTAGGACAAAGGCTGAAAGCTGCTCCATGGAAAATGGCTTTGGCTGATCCTAACATATTTTTCAGCAACCAAACATATTTCTAGTGCTGAATAAACAAGGCTCAGATTCAAAGTCATGTGAAGACCCTCACAGCAACTATTTTGTTGTTGTTTACTCATTAGCCTAAAACTTCTGCTCCTTCCCTTTGTCCCCTCCTCTCTGTTCTTTTGAAGACGAATGCTGTGAGGAGCAGAGAAAGACCTTCAAAATGACAAAAGGAGTTGGAAAAAAATAAAAAAATATCACAGCCCACTACGAAATTATCCTTGCACTGCACTGGGGGCTTTTGGCAGATACACAGAATCAGAAGAAACAGTGACCACAGATTTTATTTGTCTACTTTTCAACTCTATATATTAAATTAAAAAAGAAAAAGTTACAAAAATGTACAATACCTTGTTCTCCATTCAGCCAGATGAACAGTCCAGTAGAGTAGAAATTGAAAGCAATTACCTGATCTTGAACTGGTGGGCAATTTTATCATTTGTGGTCATAAAGTTTCCATGTCGTGAAAGTGCATCACATGTTTAATAGGATTAAATAAATATTTTTAATATCTGATGCTTCATGCATGTGTGAAAGAAACAATATACAGTGCATTCCCAGGTTATTCTTTTCATGAAATATTTCTTAAAATCAACTCCACAGAACATGGATAAACTTGTACCTTCCACGATCACAAATGCATTCTCGCTTCCCATTTCCATTGCCTAGAGTGCATTTTTGCAATGGATTGTGATGTTTTTGTTTTTACTGATTATAATCTCTCCCTGGAGAAATACCAGCTTACCTATATGCTCAATATTTCCCCAGATGCAGTATAAATGTGCTGCTGCAGACAAATTGCATACATATATCAGAGGGCAAAAATGGACCTTCTCCTCAGATCGAATCCCTAGTCTTTAATTTAGGTGAGCGTTTGATTCAGAACTTGTCTTTGCAACTGAAATAGAAAACTGGTAAAACAGTCTCCCAGGCTTTTGGAAGAGAGACAGAAATAATCTTATCTTTGTACAGTCCCTGCTGGTCTTTTTAGCAAGAATCTCCCAAGAATGCTCAGCTAGGACATACTTCAAGGAAATGACGCCCTTTATCATCGCACTGAAATGTAAAACATTTGGGAAGTGTGGTGATATTTTCGTCAAGAATGTTATTGTAGGAAATTCTTTCGTTAAGGAATTGTGAACTAGCTTGTTTTCCTTGCTCTGATGCTGAGGTTTCATTTACTTGAGCACTGCCTTTAAAGCAGCTGTTAAAAAAACAATAGGACCACTCATCTAAAATAAAATAATATAATTAAAAAGTAAATCACTGCTGACACCAAAGTGTATTTAAAAGCAGCTGCAGTCAATAAGATGGTTGGATTTTAGTTCACAAAAATGAAAGGCATGCAGCCACATGGGACCAATAATGCTCTGTGATTTATAGTAGAAGAGTTGTGCAGAACAAAGCAGGAGAAATGTGGACCTGAAAGTAGAAAAAGAAACTGTAAATGCTTAAGGCTTTAATGTGTAAGTTCTTGTGGAGCCATAGGAAGCAGTGATTAAGAGAAGTCTTTGAGAAGGACTGATACAATTGGGACTGGTAAGGGAGAGAGAGGCATTCAGAGCAGTCCCTGCCCCTGGAAAAGGTACAAAGAACTACATGTAAAACAGGTGGAAAATAAAAAAACCCTAATTACTTCAGAACTCTGATCATATCTTACAAAGTGTTAAATTTGGATTCACCTGGTCATGCTTACGGCAAGTAGTACCTTCTTCAAAAAGAGTCATAACTTTTGTATAGTTCAGTTATTTCAGAACTAAACTAACATTATTCGTGAACAATATCTGCCCTTTCAAATGTTCTTGCCTGTTGTATAGAGCACTTCTGACTCAGAAAATGAATAATTGATAAGGTGTAAGCCTGTGAGCAATTGGGATCTTTTCAGATCTTTGAGAAAGAAATTTGCTTTCATTTCTAAAATGAGCAGGACATTTTGGAGAAATTGTAGCTGGGTGGTTCAGAGCATTAAACCGTGGCTCAGTAGAAGTGGGTTTTGCTCCCAGAGTTTTCACAAATGTTTGTCTGACAGGAGGAAAGTCTACAGGAACAGATAATGCTTAAAATTTCAGGGAATTCTAAAGTTTGAACATTGACTGTGTTTAACTCATTAATCAGCTGGGTGGTGGGGGAGAAAGACCGTGTAAGACAGCAGGAACTGTTCATCAGCAGAGAGTACAGGATCTAAGTCCCCAGACTTTGAAAATATTATGTAGATTTTCCTTACTATCAGAATAGATCTTACTGGAGACTGGATTTTCTTTTTTCCTGACTGTAGGATTTCTTTCTAGATCATATTCTATCTTCTCTTTTATTTCATTTGCATAGTTCCTGTGAAATGTTCTGTCCTCTGTTTGGGTTTTGGCACAGCAAATAGCACTGTACAAAGTCTATTGGTGTGCAGAAAACTTAGTTTTGACATTATGACTGTCAAGACTGAATGGAGTGGCTAAAGGTCACTTGTTTTCTGACTCGGGTAGAGATGGATGAGGGTGAATTAATCGTTGGAAAGGATTTTTTCTGAAGGTTGATTTTTTTTTTTCCAAGCATAGATAATAATGCAGTGAATCAAAACAGGATGAGAGATAGCAGGTGTCCAGCTTTGTGGATGGAATTAGGGGAAAGGAATTGCTCAAAATTTTCACCTCCCTTCCTTAGACAAGTGTCCTCATTTATAAGCCAGTTACAGCCAGGTGCATATCAAAGGAGATCCACTTGTTCTTCAAAGCTGTGCCTGCTCAGGGTCTGGTTTACAATTTGCCTTTCAGGTGACTTTAACATGGGTTTTGGCTTTGTGAAAAGTGTGGTTTGAGCCATAGATTATCCTTATCTGTTTGTTAGTTTGCACAAAATTAATGTAGTTAATGTGTTTCTCAGACAGCTGGATCGTGCTCACGGGATTAATCAATGTTTTAACCACAAATTTAAATTGATTATGGATGGTGCCATGTTTGCATGTAGCTGCTTTGGTTTTCAGAAAGTGGAACAACACGTCATTCAGTGTAGGAGAGAAAGTTTGGTGCCCCCACCTTCATTTGTGGATTACCTGGTGTCACTTCGGAGTTATTACATCAGAGCAGGGAGAGTGTCATTGTCAGGCTTACTCTGGCAAGGCCTGTAGTGTCATCGTGGTGCTGAGGTCAGTGCTGAAGCCTTGGCAGTCAGACAGACAACTCTGTCAGGGTGCTTGGAAAAAAAACTTTCTGAACTGTAAGTGGTTTATTTGGTCTGCTAACTTTTCTGTACTTTCTGTGCACTATGGTGCAAAGGATTTACAGGAGAGCTCTAGAGCTCTGTTATTTAAAAGCATTTTAATATTCTTTGAGGCAAGGTGCCATGAAATACAAAGTGCTATTAATTGGTTCATCAGACTTGAGAGAATGCAGCAGTAATTGCATATTTAATAGACTCTCACCATTTGCAGTGGTGCAGCAACCCAGCAATTCTGTTGTGAGCAAACATTTCCATCGGTTTATTTCAGTGTGCAGCTGCAGTGTCAGGAGAAGGCAAGAAGGGACAGCCCTGTGAATTTTGAGTGCTTTTGCCTTAGAAACATGAATGCTGAAAACATTTTTTCTGATTAGCCACAGGATGATGTATTCTTAAAGTTACTCCAATGGACAGAGTCCAAGCACTGGTTTGGTAAGAAGATGTGGCATTTACCCTGCTTTGCTGCTCCAATTATTAACCACTTTGGAAGTTTGCCCTTCAATAACGGGGCTGTTCTAATCTCTTTAGAGATTAATAAAAAGAAAAACAACCTAGTTTTATTTTAAGAGATAGCAAAGCATTTTAATAAAGTGGCCTAACACGTGGAACTAGGACTTCAGTGGGTACCAGTCTGGTCTGGTGCTTTTGTACAAATAAAGTGGTGAATGATGGTGGTCTTCAGAGTTCTTCTGGAAATCCCCCAGCAGGAGCCTGGTGTCAGAGTGGACTCGAGGGAGAGAAAATAAAAAATGAGGGAAAAGAAATATCTGTACATAGTAGCCCTGATTTAAGAGAATTGAGCACAAATCTAATACTGTACAATCCTGATCACAGAGTTACTAGAAACGAGTTTATTAGAGACCTAAAGGAATACAATTGAGATGATCACAACAGAAATATGCACTTTACTAAGGGAATGAGAACTACCAGGGGTCTATTAAATATGCAATTACTGTGACTTTTTTTGGGGACTGAACCTGCCATGGAATATTCAAAATGCCTGTTTCATGGCATAAGAATGCATTGTGTCATGATAACATGGCTAGCAGCTAAGCTCTAAAATTTAAGCCTAACTTCAGAACATCAGCTTTAGAGATAAGCCTATAAACAGGTCAGTGTACACACAATTTCAAAACAACCACATTAAATAACAAAGGATGCACCTCACAATAAGCATTTTTAGCAGTGCACTGAGGCAACAGCCTTAAGGTGTGTCCTTACCAGTCAGTGGTATCTCACAGCTAAAACCAAAATACTTAGTTTATCCTGACTTTGCTGCCGTGATTGTTTCTCAGTAAATTCTTATTTTTAGAGTTAACATTGTGAGTACAGTGCAATATGGCAAATACCTTCTTTTAGAGTGCATGCCTCTGTTCATGATCCTTAACTCAGAACTATTCTGATAATAAAATAACTACATGAGAGCTGCACTCACCAATTTGATGTCCCTGGGTTTTTCCAGAGCACTTTAGGGATGTTCCTTAAGACAAACACCTTTGTTCATGTCTGGCTTATTACAGAGACAACATCAACCATTTACATCTGGTTACTACAGGATGACCTGCGGCATTGTGGCTACAGGGTTTAACTCTTCATTTCCTCTTCTGTTGGTGCTTTTCCAAACAAGCAAATAGAAACCCAAATGGTACTTTCTACAGAGGAATTGTTAGCTCTTCCCTAGTATATTAATTATATCAAGTGCAGATGTCACTCTAGTAGCATCTCCTACTGTTTTTAATGCGGTAAGTATTATGTAATTCCTCTTTTAATGTTAATTATTCAGTGGCACATGTAAAGTGTAGTCATATTAACTGATGTAAAGATACTTGAAGCTCTTGAAGCAACAAGTATTGTGGGCACCAGGTAGGGAGATAATGTTCATCTCACTTCCTACACTGTTGTGGGGGAACAGTTAGTGCTAAATAGCTTACAAAAACAAGCAAACAAACAAAAAAACACCCAAAAACCAAACAAACCCTCAATAAAATACCATTTCCCTGCTGTTTAACTGCTGGAAAGCAAGAGTGAACCCTCAGAGATGGATGACAACATTACCTACACCCAGACCACTGAAATTTCTAAGTAGCAAGGAAATTTTCAGGGTCAGTCTCAGTTTCTGGATTTGCCCCCAATGCTGTGGATGGGGAGATGCACTTCTTGCAAGAGAGAAGCAAGAATATTAACGGGGTTCAATGAGAAATTGCTCCAGTGGTTTAACAAGGTCCACCTGAGTGTTTACTGCACTAAGGATGGGGTCAGACAAAACTGTCAGGGAGAGGCTTCCACTGAGCCATGGGGTCCAGAAAAGACCCCCTTGCAAATCCTCAGTGGGAAACAGGACAGGAGAGTTCCTTACCAGAGAAAAACAAAGGCCCTCCACTCCCCTAAAAGCCAATCGTGCCTGCAAGATGGGCAGTGCAGTCAGTCTCCTCTCTGTCTGTCTGCACTTACAGGGGTGCAGAAGCAAAGCTGAGGCAGAATTAAAGTCCACAAGCAGAATCAGGGCTGTCAGACTGGAGCTGCTCTCTGTGCAGAGAAAGTCCTTGGAGTCACACAGTGCTGACTGAGCTGCTTTTCAAGGGGAAAGGAGTTGCAAGGCAAGGAGGTGGTAAAGGGAGCCGCTGACGGGAAAAACGGCAACGCCTCCATTTCTTGGAGAAATCTCTGACATTCCTCTTAAAACCCTGCTCTCCTAAGTCCTGGAAGAGATTGAGATGACTTTATCCCAAATCCCAGACACAGGTGTTTTGGTCATTAAACTCGGAGGCAGGTTAATGTCAAAGCATAAACCATGAGGCTGTAGTGTGCCAGAGGAAGGGCCCACATGGCAGTGTCCTGTCACAGCACTGCTGAACGTGTTGGGCATGGGAAGGGATGTTAAGTTGATTTCCCTAAAGGAATACTGCTTTCCAGATTACAGAAAATATAATTCATGGTAGGATCCTCAATTCCTCAATTTGTTAAAAAGCTGTATTTCTGGTCAGATGTTTTGGTGAGTTTGATTTGGGGGTTTTTCAGAAGAAATGGTAAAGGGTGGCTTAGACACAATACCTTTACTGAAGGGAAATTAAGCTGTTGTGATTGCCTCTGTACAGCAGCTAAAGCACATTGAGAAAATTTTATTGTGCATCCTGAATGGAAAAAATCCCCTGCATTGATTTGTCAAAGTGCTATCAAGGGTCAGGAAAGCTCACCCTCTGAGCTAATTTGCTGGTCTTATTTAAAATCCCTTGCTATTATCCAAATAATTATTTCTCCTCTGTTCAGGCTCCCACATTTGGCTAATGTGTAAGCAAAGCATCAGGAAGAATAATTGTGACACCTGGAGTCTCACTGCCAGCATTTACCAGATGACAGAATTGTTCTGTGCTCCCATTCCCTGGGCTGTTTCTCAGACCAGACCCAGCCTTCTCCTGAGGTTTCCTGCTGGTATTTAAGCAGTTGAGACTCACTTATTCCTAGCATGCCCAAGAGCCTGTCTCAATGCTTTCATCCTTGACTGTTTTGAAACTATTTCCAGGAGCCTGAGCAAAAAATGCTGTAGTTACGTGAATATGAATCTGATGAGTGAACCTAGTGATTTAAACCAGTTTTATCATTATCTCCAGTGAATGCAGGTTTTGTTTTGCCACTCAGTTGCATAACAGCTGCTTTATTGCACACAGAATCTGTTGGATTGCTGTCTGGAGTTTTCTCCCCATTTGTTTTCTGGTGTCCAAACTTTTGAGAGTTTAAAATAGCAGTAGCTTTGTAGCACTTAGGTTCAAAGGCTGGGTTAGGCTAAAGGATCGATGGAACTGGGAAATTTAAGACAGGAGGAGGTCAAAAGGGTGTGTGTTGGATAAACCTATTAAGCAGAGAGTAGGAGTTGCACCACTTAAGGTCAGCTCCAAAATCTAGTTTGATCCCCTACTTTAAAAAGTAGCCACGGTGAACTGTAGTAAATAGATTTTCCCTTGGGTTTGGCGAAGTAATTTAGGATCTCAGAATGTTTTCGTGGTCCTAGAGACAGCAAAGCATTCAATGTAGAATGAAGCAAAATGTGCAGTAGAAAATCATCATGCAATCAAGAAGTGGATTCCTGAGGGAGACTGTTTTCTAAGGAATCTGCTCAGGCAGAGAAAATGAGAGCTCAGATCTTCAGAGCATACCTAGGGCTCATTAACACACACTGCTAAGCTTTATACTCCAGAAAACATGAATTATTGCTTTAGTGGGAACACCCCAGATTATGTAACTGCACCTTCATGGAAATAAACCAGCGCATCTGATTTTCAATGTTGCCAGTAGCAACAGCTCTGTTATCAATTTCAGCCTACATTCACCTCCTGAAACCTCCACCTCAGTGAAAGGAAACCCTGTGGGACAGGTAATGCAGAAGGTTGTCAATGCAAAGTGAATCAGTGCTTTTGGGATCTGTAGTCAGATTAACAATGAACACACTTCTTTTTGCATCCCATCCTAGTAATTTAGAATTAAAATTCCTGTAATACCCTTAGAAAGCTTATTTCAAAACACACAGTGTCAGCTAACATCTGCGCAGTCACCATCCCGAAATCCTGAAATGGTGAAGCTTTAACACGTATTTCCGTATTTTCTGGGAAATGTGGACAATACCCACATTTGGGGAAAATTCTCAGCCTGATTATCTGACAGAGAGGTTTTTCTTTGTAAAAGTGAATACAAAATTGCTAAGTATCCAATTCAGGAAAGCTTTCCTGTACAGCACAGCAGTTAAACTGGGACTGTCTGAGGTGCTGGCTTATTTGCTCTCCCGAAGCAGGGATGTTTTCAGGCAGTAACAATTCAGAAATAGATTTAAATGCCCAGCTCTCCTTCTGTTTTTATTCAGTTTCACCGCAGCAGTATTTCTGTATCTATCTCAAGCCCAAAATTGTGTTTAGTAATTGATTGGTTATTATTAAAAGCCTGGAAATTCCCTCAGACTTTCATAATTGGTGAACTGAAAAACTCAGATTTTGTATTCCCTGAAATGACATTACCTATTTTTCAAAGGAAATAAATAAGACCTTTTTAATTAAAGAAATGGCTATTTGTACAGAGAAGTATTGAATTTGTAGGTACTATGATCAAATAATGAATTCCATTCAGGCATGTTTATATATCTTATAATATGTGTGGCTTTCTCAGCTGCCACAAAATTGCTGTCATAAACATAGAGAAGTCAAAGTAAAATGGGCAAACACAGTCCTGGTATAATTCCACTGGCTGAAATGCATATTTGCTGTTTTTTAAGATAATTCTAAACCTGTGCTAGTGGCTTTAAGTATAA
The DNA here is from genome assembly GCF_020740725.1 of Corvus hawaiiensis. NCBI lineage: Eukaryota > Metazoa > Chordata > Aves > Passeriformes > Corvidae > Corvus > Corvus hawaiiensis. The sequence goes on along the minus strand of NC_063218.1, from coordinate 56,444,948 downwards.
TCTGCCTGAATCTAAGTCACTCATAGACTTAAACAGAATTTAGTTGTCATGAAATGATAAAAATAAGCCTTTGTCTTTAATTATGGGCTTTTTTCCCTCTCAAATGAAGTAATTTGTGACTAAAAGCTTAGCCTTTTCAAAAGTGCTCTTTCTTAAGAACTGGAAAAAACCAGCTTTTGTACATACTTTCCTAAAAACATCTCTGCATGTTGAACTGCATTTTAGCTCTGCTTTTATCACAAAAATATTTTATCACAGAAAAGACAACTACTTCCTTTTTCTTTTAAGGTTTTTACAAATTTCAGTAATGTGCCTACATCAGTGTCCCTTTTCATTCAAATACATCTGCAAAACCGAGGTAGGCAAGATTTCTACAGATTTTATCAATACAAGAAAACATGCCATGCTTTGAGTAATATACCATGGAAGTCCATAATTTGTTGAGTATTAATTAATCAGGTATTTTGCATTAGATAATACTTTAAATGCAAGACTGGGTTTTTATTCTTCTCTGTGATTTCTGTTTGTCTGCACACAGTGGAGGTGGAATGAGGACAATTTATAGCAATCAAAAAGACTGATCAGATTTTGAGAGCACCCAACTATCCCTCCAAAGCACTACATCATTCTAATTTTTATAGCATTTGGTTCCCCACAGAAATGTGCAATACACTTTTTTATGCTCACCTTATCTCTTTCTCCTTTAATAACAAATTATTTTTGAGGGGAAGGATGATCCTGCAGGGGAAGATGCTATCTTAGAACTCAGATATGTAGGTTTGTTTGCAGAAGACATTCAATTCATCCTCTGGGAACTGAAGATAATGTTGCTTTTTCTACTTTTTAAGAGTCTTGTGAAAATGAATCCACTGTGGATAGAAAGGCATTCAGACAGTGTGAGGAGTGTTGTGGAAGGAATTAAATGTTCTCTGTTCTAAAACAATGGAATGAATGCCAAGCAGCAGCAGTATGAAATGAGTGAAATTAAGCTCTGGCCCAAATCAGGTGTTCTTCATTCCCACAGTTCATTGACTCTGACTCTGATTTTGATGTCAGATAACACAGCAATTTGTGTAGCTGAACGGAATCATATTGTTATCACAAAGTGCTAAGTGATCTGCACAGTAGTAGTTTCTAATGTTATTTGGCACACCTAAAATAAAAATAGTAATAAAACTTCTAGAAATAACTTCCAGTATGGAATAGATGCTAATCATGTTGGTTACCAAAAAGTGGCAGGACCACATGGGATAACTTACATGGCTCTCTAGATCCTACTAATCTCTCTTTTATTCCAAAGGCATTCAGATCATACTTAAAACTTTTGCTGAAAGCTTTCATTACTTTTTAATGGATGTTACCTTTCAAACATGTAGTTTTAAGTCCCCTTGGTTGAGAAAGACTTCTAATCAAATTCTATCTTTAATTCTGCCTTTTTGAGCGATGTCCCACTTTCTGTTCTTGAAGTGAGGAAACGTTTTTAATCTTTTGTAGGTGCACAGTAAAAGGTTTTAACTTAGCAGTGGTTTTATACCACAGGGTTCTGTGTGTTGTCATTTAATTACTTTATTCTGCATGAGCATTCATTTTTACGTTGCAGGAACAAATGGATGTAAAGCAAAGGATTAATTTTTAACAACTTCAGAGTATCAGTAAGGCTGTCAGTATCTGAATGACAGTATCAACCTTTTAAAATCATGCTATTGGACTTTTTGGAGAACAGTACTTCCATAGGGAACAGCGATTGAGTCAAACACTCACCCCCAGGTTTAATACCAGTGTAGAAAGTGGATGTGGAGAAAAGGAGAGTTGTTTGCTATTTTTGCATGTTTTAATTTAGGCCACAATCCAAATTAAATTGAAGTTAATATAGAAACCACTTTGGCTTCACTGGAGCAAGTTTTAAGCACGTAGAGAAGGAGCCATTCTACTTCAAATGGAAGCTGGAATCCTATAATTGTACTAATAACAGAAATTGGAGAAGAAGCTTCAGGAGAAAGACTTTATACCAAGTTTTGTCAGTGATTATGTCTAACCACACTTGACCTAAGGGATTTTCATCAGCTCCAAGCAGGAGCTTTGGTGCCCTTCCCCTTAACTTCTCCTGACAGTGTAACATTTTGACACTCCATCATTTTACAAACAATCTCATTTTCTTTGCCAAAATGTAAGAGTTTCATTACTTCTGAATAATTGCTTCCAAGACAAATACAAAACTGATGACAAGACAACTTGCAACATACCACAGTGAAACATCCTAGTCCTCTTTTCCATATTTTGATGGAAATTCGAGATTTTGTTTACTTAAAATACTTTAATTAAAGCAAAACTTTGGGGATATGAAGAGTAAAATGGGTACAAATGTAGGGCAGCAAGCACTAAGAGAATGTCAACAAAATTACATTTTTATTATATAAAAAAAAGTGGGTTTTTTTTCTCTACTCTAAAGTCTGTGCAGTTGGGTTATTCAAAGCAGTGGGGTTACATCAGCTGGTTATTTATTATTAATTTGTGGATTTCTCTTCAGGCATTTCTTATCCTCTCAGCTTCTACCACCTGCCAATAATTACAGCTACAGAGATTGGCTGGCAAATCCAAGCACAGTAGCTTTTCCATAGATTGCTCTCTATCCATGGATCGATCGCAAGGCTGTGAATTCCTGGACAGCGTCAGTTTCTGTGGGCTCTTTAAATTTATTGTGTTTATTCTCAAAAAGATGGAGGTCAGCTAGAGAGTCTGGAGGCAGAGGAAGGTCACGGCTTTCTGGAGGAACTCCCCAGCCTGATGATCCTGCAGGAGGCCATGGAGATGCAGGACTGTGGCAACGCCTGTGGCAAGTGGGGCTGGGATCCCCAAGCCTGGCAGCCAGACCTCACTAGAAATGTTGGAAATGTGCGTGATAGGGACACCTGCGTCATTAGAATATCAGTCTGGAATAGTAATGACTTAACTCAAGTTGTAGCTTAATCCTTTGTAATTGTCAAAGAGCTCTAGGTGTGAAAAAGGTGTGTTTTCATTCCACACTCAACAGAACACCGCATTCTTCTATTTTTTTTTTCTTTAATTTTGATTCAGGAGGTGTCCATGAATTCAGTGTTTGCATCTGAATTTTCACCTCCTTTAAAATTTCAGGGATGTCTGAATCTTCCGTACTCTGTTCCTTATTTCCTTCCCTCTGCACTTTCTACTGAGCTATTAGTCCTTGCTCGTCTACTCTTGGTGTGCATTTTTAATTCGAATAGCACATGCTGAAATGCTTTCAGACATGACTGATTTTGATACTAGTGACATAATTACTGCCTGCTATTAGATAAGGAGTGTATTACTTTAATAAACGTAGCCATCTATGCTCATGACAGACTTTCATTGGGATGTAAAATGCACAGTTAATAATTTTGACTCAAATCTCTTCTCAAGGCAAGTAAATGATATACCTGGCTGGAAAGCTTTAGGGTATTGAAACTAGGAAAACTAAAAATGGAGGCAAATTCCATTGTCAGAGACAGAAGTCTTTTAACTTCAAACCTTTAACTTCATTAATTTAATCAGTTGCTTTTTAAACCACTTTGAGTGCAAAACTGTCTCTTCTACTTTTGAAAGCAAGGAGGTGAGAAGAAGGCTGCCCTATATGAACCTGGATGTGATGAATCTCTCCTTCATGGATCAAGCAGGCTGGGAGAGAGTGTTGGGCTGGTGCTGCTCACCCAGGGTGTGCCTGCCCCCGAGGATCTGCCTGCTGGCATAGCCCTGCTGCCTGTTTGATTGCTCCCTGTCATCACAAAATTCTCTTTTTTCTAACTGTATCAGTAGTGTGGGAGCTTGGCAAAATATCTTTATACTTACTTGCCTTTGTAGAGTTGGATTTTCAGCTGTCTTAGCTCAGGACACTTCATGCAGTATAGGATTTTTCCAGGCATCTGGATTTATCAAAGCGATTGCCAAAAAGTGGTTTTTCCAGCCACTCACATTATGGGAGAGGTCATGTCTCATGTATATTCCTGAAACTGGAAGCATTGTAGGTCACAGAGAGGGCCCATCAGCTCTGTAATGCCCTTGATTTGGTAAAAAGAGGGACTCAGAGAATATTGAGAATGGTAGAAACAACCAGTGAAATCTGTTTTCTTTGAACTGGGGTTGAACTGGTATATGGACTAGGGCTAGTTTGGAGTGTCAGAGCTATTGCTATCAAGCAAGGAATGGCACTGTTATCACTAAACTGAAGGGTCAGCTCTGCTGGAAGTGCCAATTACTGGTAATATATGAAGTGGGTTTCTTGGTCTAATTGGGAAATATTTTTAAAAGACAGTAGAAATAGTGGGAGTGAATGGTGAACTTTGTGTCCCTCCAGGTGAATTACTGGTGTGGATTCCTAAGGGAGATGGGGAAAATGCTTCTATAGAAGTGTGATAGATGTCTTTTGGGCATCAGAGACTTGTTAATGGTCTCCTGCCTTTGTCCTGAGTTTATTGTAGCCATATAAAGTTTAAAAGTGCTGATGCAAGGATTACAACAGACTTTAGGAAATAATCTCTGTGCAGTGCTTTGCGGCACCGTGGGCTTCCACAGATGGCTGCTACATTTCACCCTGGAATTCTCACATGCATAAATGGAGAGCAAAGAGAACGTGCTGCCAGAGCAGTGCATCCACCATGGAGCCTCTACATCCTTCCACACATCCTTACATATGTACAGATAATAAATAACATATCATACATGCTCACAGGGTCTTCTAGGTTGCCTGATACAGTTTTTATCTGTAGATCTGTAATGTGTTAAGAGCAATTTTTCTGTCCTTGCTTTGTATCAACCTGGTGAATTCCTGGTGGAAGCTTTCCCTCAGCTCATGATGCAAAACTACCAAACTGCAAACTGCTGCTGGTGCTTAAAGCTCATAGTCACAGTATGATCTAGTGCCTTGTACTTTTTGCTGCTGCAAAACATATTGCTCTCATTGTAAAAGTGTCCTTTGTCTCTTTCACAGAGCGATGAGGTTTTAACAGTCATCAAGGCCAAAGCACAGTGGCCAGCCTGGCAACCTCTAAATGTGTAAGTAAGTAGGGAATTGTCTGTCTCAAGAGCTTTGTGTTGGGTGTTGGCTAATGGGCTGCTCTAACCATTCACTCTGGTAAAAAAACAATCAAAAAATTTGTTGATAGATGAGTTTTTCAACTTTTTTTGTGTGCGTGCGTGTGTGTGGTGGTGGGTGTTTGGTTTTTTGTTTTGGTTTTTGGTTTTTGGGTTTTTTTCCAACATCTGCTTCTCTCTTTCTTTGCTTTTTAGCATCTCTTCATTTTTTACATGCTTTGGTTGGCTAACTGTTGCAGCAGGACCATCTCATGGAGTTTGTGCCTCCCACACATAAAGGGAGATGTTTATTCAATGCTTTCTCAAATATGTTATACTGTTCTGCATGGAGTAGCAGCATTTTGTGGCATCCTGTCTCACACTCTGTGCAATGCACTGGTACAGCAAACACTCATCCACCAACAAAAAACTCTTAAAGGGTTTTCTTTAAAAACAATCTTTAAAATGCCAGCTTGAAACACTCCATGATGGCCTCATGGTCCTGGTGGTGCCAGGATGTTTCACCAAGTGAGGCAGAAATTTGCTTCCCAGGATCCTGACTCTGGGCTCTCCAGCACTCAGCAGAAGAGAGGAGAAAACTTCTCTTTCAGGATGCTCTTGAATTTCCTGGTGGCTCTTCAGGGGAAGTGGGGGAATTGTTGGGGTAGGGGTGGTGGTTCCTGGATAACTTATCTACACTTGGCCCAAAGTTCATACTCATTATCCAAGCCCAAATGAGTGAGACCTACAAGAAGTGACTAAAGATGAGAACCCACTAGAAGGGGTCACCCTATTAGCTGGCAGTAAATTAAGCCCTTGGAGAAGCATGGCAATTAGTTTACTGCAAGATTGTACAGAACAGATAGTCCCGATTCCTGTTTCCTGGAAGCAGTTAGTGAAACACTGTGTCTGAGTTTGTTATCTGCATTTCAGAAAGTATGTGAAAACTTGAAGGTTAGTTAATAAAAAAAACCAACAAACCTGCAAAAGAGTTCAGTTTTCAGAAAACATCCCCTACCCTTAAGGGGCTTAGAATCTCTTAAGCAGCTTAGGACTTAAGCTATTCACTTCATCCCTTTCCCCTCTGCAAAAAAAAAAAAAAAAAAAAAAAAAAAGGTTAGAAGGTGAACTCAGCTTAAATAGTGAAAAGATTTCTGATAGTTGATCCCTCCTTAATCTAGAAAAAAAAAATAAACCCGACAAACAAACTAAAAAAGAAAGCCAACACCAAAGTATCAAAGTATGAAATCCCTCCTAGCATGGAAGCTAAGGAAATTCATGAAAAGGAAATGGTTTGGGAAAAGACTTTACCACTGTGAGTAACCTTGAGAGCAGCTTACCTGAGCATAAGATGGATTTTCCACCACTGGAATATATTTCAAGCCTCAGCCACAGTTGTAGGCTCTGCACAGGAGCTGCAGGTTAGATTTCTTTGGCCTGTGTAATGCAAGAGGTGACAATAATGGCATTCCTTATTTACAGTCCTATCCTGCAGGTTTCCAGGATTTGGATTTGGTAGTGTTTGCCATGTAGTAGTTGTGGATAGCAGTTCTATCCTTCCTGCCTTCTTTCCATTCACTCCAAATTAAGACTTTAAAATTGAAACTTTTTCACTGTTGTGCTCTGATGAGTTCTCGATCTGAAACAAGCCGTTTATTTTTTCACTCCAATTCCCGTCACTTTCCTAAAGCAACACTTATGTCTGATGTTTCTGTTACCAAAGTGAACAATACCACCTAGAATTGGCTGCTGTGGGTGCTTGGGAGGCTTTGGCATTGCCAAGAGAGCAGGGTTGTGCTTTGTTCACAGAAAGCTGGAGAGAGGATGTCCTGCTCCAAAGTCTCAACACATCATCTTGAATATATTATTACATCACAAAAATTAATGCTAATTGAAGTGTGTTGCCCCAAACACAATTCCTAACTTTGTACAGCCCTGAGAAACTTCACAAAAATTTGAGTGTGAACAATTTCAGATGCTTTCTAAGGCATATTCTTTCACAGACATGCCTGCAAATGTTTTTGCAACATCCTCCACATGTTTTTTCAGTCAATTCTTACCTTTTCTAGATGACAGTTCTCACCTTTCAATAACATCAAAAAGAATAAATCTTGGCATTTTTGCTTTCAAATGCTCTGCAGGGGTTCCCTTAACCCTTCACTTTACAGGTAGTGTTTGATTTCTGGCTTTTTAAACAATATTTTTTAATCATATTTTGACATGGTGTCCTGTTTTTTGATTCCTCTTAAAACATATGATCTAAGCTTCACAAGAGGACAAAATTTTCAATATCCTTTAACTGTGGATAACCTCCCATTTTCTAGAATGGATTGCCCTTGGAATTTAGATTAGAGCTCTGCAAGTATTGGATAATGGCTCCTCAGGATAAACATTTTTTCTATCATTATGCATAGCACAACCATCTTACTAATCAAGAGTCGACTAAAAGTCATGAATATTCTTTTTTTTGCATAATCCTTGGTTATGTATGTAATGGATAAGAGGGTGTGACAGTAGTGCCAAGGTGACATTACAATGTGCCATAATAAGCCCAGCATAAAAACCTTCCCGAGTGTGCTTCACAACAATTATAAAATGCATGATATTAATTTCTTTATGGAGGTGTGAAGTGTCAAAAGTTGGAAAACTCAGCCTGCTCTCAGGCTGAGTTTGATTCCAGCCTGCCCCTGGACCTGGCTCCTGTCCCAGCTCCCCCAAACAGCGAGGGACGCTGCAGCACCTCCTCTCCTTCCGGAGGACACCAGTTCTTGCTGCATCTTGAGTAGCTGCTGCTGAGCCCTGGTGTTTCCACTCTGGTCACCCCCAATAGCGTGGGAGGATGGTCCTGGCTGGGCACCTCCCAGGGATTCATCACGGAGCTAAATGGCCTCTCTGCTCCCGGTCAGTGAGGCTGTGACTCCCGCGGCCAGTCACACCTCATTAAGAAAAGGTTTGGGCTCTGTCGATACTGAGGGCATGAAGTGAGTAAGTCTGTGTCTAAATCTGACCAGGGTGTTAAAAGTCTTCGGTTCATGACACCAGAGATAAGGAGGGAAATATAATTGGGAGCTTTTCCTCTGCTAATGGAGAAGAAGTGCAGATCCAAGTGGGCATGAAGTGTCTCCCCAGGGAGAGTTATTTAGCTTCAGATATGAGTTCAGATACAAGAAATTACAGTAGGGACAGAGACAAACTGTCAGCCCTTAACAGGGAAGGATACAATGACAGTAAGTAATTCTCTGAAATGCTTTCTGTTAATTACAGTTCAGCATATTGGCATCTCCCAGTGCGATATAATGTGAAAACAACATCCTGCCAAACTTCACTGTCTGTTTTTTATTGATCCTCTCCTCAGTTCCTGTATGTGCCCACTCTTTGTCACTGTTTTCCATTTTTATTTTTCCTCCTATCACTCATCTTCGTTTTCCTTAATTCAGTTTCTTAATTCGGGGCACCAGCATGCAGAAAACTCTCCTGAGTTTTTCCACGTAGGAGACAGCTTTGGGTGATATTTGTGAACCAGTTTTATGGTTGCCTAACTGAAAGAGCATCACTGGTAGCCTGAGAAGGATGAGTGCCAGAGCAAGTAATAAAATATTTTGCTGTTGCTTATATTTGAATTACCAAGTTGTGTGCCTGAAATTCTGACTTTAAAGTACTCGCAGGGAGTTCATTCTTCCTTGAGCACACTGGTATCAGTCTACAGCATGGTGTCAAATCAAAGTAGTTTTTCTTATCTTTCTTGTATAAACAAGTGCACAGCTCATTTCTCCCTCCCTCACAGCCATGTTTCAGGCAGAGTCAAATTTTATTTTCATACCCAGCTGCAAATCATTGGCCTTTGGCAGTATGGAGGATAAAATATATCAAAACCAGATAGTACCACTGGTATCCGAATCTGCATATCTGGTACCTGTAAAATAAACAAGCCATGACAGAAAAATTTGGGATAAGGAAGGCAAGACTTTTGAAGTTAATATGCATCAAATTCATGGGGAGCTAGTACCTTTTTAAATTTTGCCTTGAATTCCCTGTCCCAAAATATATGACATCTTTTTTTTTTTTTTTTTAATGGGCTGTACTCATTATTCCTTTATTCCTTTTATTTCAAATCCAGACATCACTATTGAGACACAAAAGAAATATTTGAATTGCAATTCTTGTTTCTAATCAGTCTTTTGTATTCCCTGTAAACCAGGGAAGCACGTAGACCTCTGCAACACTGTGGAACCTGAAATTCTGTGTACATGTACAGCCTACCACTGATAAATACAAACATGGATCCCATACAGGATGGAAATTATTCTCCAGTATGTAAATTTAAAGTTTAGTAGGTCAACCTATAGCAAATATATTTCAATGCAAAAATTCAAGGTGTTTTATCTTGGTAAACAGGTGAGAGTACCTGACATCTAGAAAGGTTAGCTTTCTCTGAAGTATACACAAGAATTTTCTTACTTCTCTCTCATTTTATTTTTTTTTTCTTTGATGCAAAAACTTTTTCTTTCCAACCTTTTTACTTTTCCATTACCTTTCCATTACCTTTCCATTCCTAGTTACAACCGATGTGCCCTGAAGTGAGGCGCTTTTCTTTACTATAATTCTGAACTATCTGAAGTTTAGAAAACTATCCTTTCCTTCCTTAGTGTCTCTCCTGTTTCCATTTCACCTCTCCGTGCTGTCTGTGTGAGTAGCCATGGTCCTGTGGTTTCCCAGTGGCTCGGGGCTGTGCCCAGATTTACTCTTTTTCTCCCCCACTTAAGCAGCTCTTTTCCATTTATTTAGAGATTACCTGAGAACGCTCCAGTAAGCACTTGTGAAGCTTAGCATAAAAGGAGGCCTATTCCTTTATAATTCCCATGGATGGAAGTATTTAGTCCAAAGTTTATATTTTAATAAGGTTCCCCCATCATCCCCTAAAATTATCCCATCAACCTCTTTCCATTTCAGGTTTTGCATCCCTGTGATATCTTTTCTCTGACTACAGAGATGTTAGGGCTGTTTTTCTTGGCTTGCATGGAGGGTATCAGAAAACGGGACAGCATATTCCCAAGTATGGGTTTTTAGCATTATTTAGATAATGTGACTTAAACTGTTCCAGAAATCAAAGAGTAATTTACAGAAAGCTGGTGGGAAAAGAAAAACTGTTCTGATCCAAAGTAAGTCTGAGTTGACAGATCATACAAGCTGGAGGGGAAAATGCTGACATACTTGCTTGCATTTTCCTCCCTTTATTCTTGAATAAAAGTTCTTTCAATCTTCCAGAATTCCTCTGTCACAATTTGACAAAAAATGTTCGGTGTACATTTTGATCCTGCAGTGGATTTGCTCTGATCAATAAGTTTCCATTACAGCATTTGGGAATTGAAAGCCAGGCCACAGATGTGTCTATTTGAGGTTCCTGTGTTGGTTTGCTTATCGTTTTACTTTTATTTTATATAAATTTTTAACTTTTGCACTCTTTTTTCTTACTTTACTGTAAATTGCTTCTGTTCCTGTGCCCATAGAACTTTCCTGCCTTAAAACAGCCTCCACACTTAGATCACTGAATGATGTGATGTTGTTAGATGTTGTTAGATAGAGAACATCCTCAGTCAGAATTGGAACTCCTTGCTCTCTTCTGAAATGTAAGAAAATAACACCATCTCCTCATCTTATTCTTCAGTGTTAAACAGCTCCATTTATTGCGGCTGTAAACACCTAATTCACAGTCCTTCAGTTCCTGAGGTGTTTACATACTTAAATACTTACGAGTGACATTACTGTATGGATAAAAATATAACCAACAACCCCATGTTTTCATAAGGATGAGCAGACCTCTCTCAGGCAACAGACTGCAACTAAACCATATTGAAACTTCCATAATTTAATTGTTTCCCTGCCTGTTTAATCAGTAAAGGCCTGATCTTCAAGCATAACTTTTAAGTCAGCCACACAGGCATATGCTCAGCCAAATAAAGGGTATCACCCCAAGGACGAAATGTCTGGGTTTGATTCTGCTTTCCCCTGGTGAGATTTGTATGTTGACACCTCCCTCTGAATGTAAAATTCAAACCGGCAACCACTATCACACAGCACATTCTTCCAGCTCAAGCCTTGCTGTTCTGCATGGAATAGTTGAATAATTATTAGCCAGAGAAAGAAAGCAATCACTAGGATTTTCCCCTTCAGAAAAGGGAGGAGAGACAGCAGAGCTTTCTGAAGGGAATTAATCTCTAAAATGTTTGGCAAACAGTGAGGTAACAACTTTGTAAGATGGGGAGGGGGGTATGTGTGGAATGGGTACAGATCAGCTGCATGTTCTCATTAATTAGCTAATTAATTAATAATCAATGGCTTTTTCCCTTTCCTAGCTGCCTGGGAATAGAGACTGTTCCTGGAGAACAGAAATGTCTTGCTCTATTTCCAGGGTTTTACCTTCTTTTTTTTTAAACACCTTTACAGAACTTAAAACAGAATGCATGAATTAGGTACATTTGAAAAGAAAACACTTAGATTTGTCTCCTTTTTTTCACTGTTATTTACTGAATTCAACTTAAAACCCACAAAGCTGCTGTTCAACCAAAGATGCACTTTTAAAGTAAATTATAATTTACTTATATCTAGTTGAAATTGATTTTCTATTACTTGCTTCATTTCTCTGCACTGAAAATAGGAGAAAATTACAACATTTGCATTAAATTAAAAATAGATGAAGTAGTTCTTTAGAATCAAAGTTTCAAGTAGACATTCCTTTTTGTGATGTCCTATAAAATAAATGTTATTTGAGGAATCTTTTTTTAAGATTGTCAGACAATCTGATAGAATTAATCTTTTTTTTTTAGGATTTATGTAATTGATCTGTATACCTCTCTGTCTGGAGATTTTGAGAAATTAATTTACCAGTTCAACTGTATGAATTATCTATTTCTCTCTAAGCTGCATATGTGGATAAAATATGTGCACATAAGCCACAACTAAAGCTGGCACTTTTCTTTTAATAAGACCTATATTAAAAAAATACTTACAAGCTGTAATCAAAATCAGTATCTTGTTGTGCTACCTACATTTGGAGTGATTTGTTTTGGAGAGATTAATGTGTACACTGTTGGAGAAAAAAGAAGCAGATGTACAGAGTGGATTTGTGGCCTTGATCAGTGATTTTACTAGAGCAAAAAAAAATTTTTCTATCTCTCTGTTTAAATGTTGCCTCAGATTTTGGTAAAACCAAGCTGCTTATTCCCTTGTATCATGTTTTAATGTTGAGACAGTCCACTGCAGTTATTTATTACAAACGCCAAGGTTCAAATAATCGTGCAGCTTATGCCAGTTACATTTTTTAAGGCATGTCAGATAGTGCTGATATGTGCTGAAATCACATGACAGCAGCCCAGGTCTGAGCCAACTGAGCCTGGCAGGACAAAAAGAGCAGAGAAGATGCCAGTGTGCAGCCTCAGACAAGGTTTGTCCCCAGCACGAGCTCAGAGTGCCCAGCACAAACTCACACCAACACCTCTGCTGCCAAATCTTGCCTCAGCTGCTGCGTGAGTGCACCAAAATGAAACCACCTTTACTGCTCACATGTACCTTAAATGACCTTCCCATAGAGCTGCTTTCACTTGCTGTAGGCAATGCTACACTTTTTGTAGGGCCAGAAAGTGTTTGTTCAGAGCCTGTAGAGTTTGTTTAGGTGTTCAGGAAACCCACACATCTTTGCTGGTCCATCAGTTGTGTCAGCAGGACATGGACACACCCAGGGATGCCCTGCACCAGCTCCTGTCTCCCTTACTGGCTCAGTGTGGACACACCAGCACACCAAACCCAATTAGAAATCCTCCCTCTGTTTTCCTCTGGAGCCAGATGTTTGCTGTGTCTCTCTTGGAATCCCAGTGGCAGCGCTGAGCGCTGGTCTCTACTAAATTTTAATCAGCATTGAGAGGGGAAGATTCAAATCAATGCACCTTTCAGCTTTGATAACAGAGATGAAAAATAATGAAGCACCCAGAGCTCTGCAGACTGGAGACCTGACAATGTCTCTAAGTTAATTCTGTGAATTAGTCTTCCTAGAACATCTTATTAAGGATTGCTAGAACTATTCACAAGTACCACACCAAATTCCTCAGAGCTTGCAAACTAAAATGCATTGGAAAATTTCTACCAGTTCCTATCCATCTACTTAAAATATTTGAAATTGTGCCATAATTTATTTTAAAATATTATGAGGTCACAAAAGTTTAGCTTTGCATTAGTTGAGTAAATTTGGTGCTGGTTGCTCGTTTTCAGTTGATGTAACCCTTGTGCTGTCCCATTAGGAGAGATGAAATTTTTTCTTGGCTTGCCTTGCAATAAATAAGTAGCTGCCCATAAATAGGTGATATTGGTATCAGAATGTAATTTATAAAAATGGGCAATAGAAATGAGTAAATTATTCTGTTGCTCAATTAATCAAATTCTCAGATTACCCAACTGAGATTTTTTAAAAACCCAACAGAACCCCACATTTGAACATGCACACTTGTGTTTGGGTTTAAATGGCATTCAGAAGGGCAAAATACAGATGTACTGCAATTAACCAGCTGTAATGGGCATTGTCTACATTTTATTTGTTGCTGTCTCCAAAGGGATAAGGAAAGCTTGTATCACAGTCCTTTAATCATCTCTGCACTGGATATCATTAATATTTGGTTATACAAATTGCTTATAACACTGTTCCACCTAATGATTTGAAAAATAAATCATGCATGGATAATTTTTTCTTATGTGACTAAGAGTCAACAGAGGGTTATATAGAAATAAGGAAGATCGTTATTTATTGCTCCTTCTTATATTCCTTAAAATGCTTGTTTTTCATGCATACTTCTTAGACATTTTCTCCTAGGTGAATACTGCATTTATCTGCTTTCCACTTCCTCTGTACTTTTAAAATGGTAAAGTTTGTGCATTTTCTTGCCTTCCAAGTTTTTATATCCTTCCATAGCTGCATTTAACCCATTGAACACCTTACGGTGTGCCTGTGGTGAATTACATTTAAGTTTCTTTCAATAAGAAAGGTGAGTGGAGTTAACTCTTGTTACAAAGTAACAGCATCACTCCATAGAGTAAAGTGAACTGCACGAACAGCTCAAAAAGAATATCTGATTTCAAACTGGTACAATGTGAATGTGCTAAGGTAGAGCCCCACTATTGCCTGAAGACAGCTTTAATGAACTTTTAGGGATTCTTGGGGGCAAAAATAGCTTATGTTGTTAATTGCTGCTAATAGCTTGCAACAGCAAAAGGTTTCTGACCACAGTGGTGTGACCATTGCTTGGTACATGGTTGGGTAGTCAGCCAAAAACCCCAAACCAGTCATTGCCTTTAGAGCAGCAGTGTCACAGTGCCTGACCTACTCTGAATTCACAATTACATCGTTCCCATCAGCAGCAGCTGCATCCAGGGAAGCAAAACTTCCAGCAAAGAAATAATGACATTTGCACAGGCCCATCTCATTGATAACAAATCATCATGAACAACGAAAAATAAAAGGAAATAAAATTGCTGGCAGCTAAGGCATGAAAAATTGAAACAAGGAATAGGCTGATGAATTGTCTGAGTTGCAAATTCGTTCTCAGTGACTTGCCATTGTAATGAGTGAAATGTGGTTATATTTGACACCTCATTGGATTTATGTTATCCTAAAAGAAAATACCTTTTTTTTTTCCTGAAGAGTTATGATATGCTTTTCTCTTGACAGATGAGTTGATTTAAATGTTGAGATGCTTGAAAGTATTTTTTGAATTCCCTAAGTGGCTCTCTCCAGCTCCAGCTACGCTGTTACAAGAATAGAAGTTGTAATGCTGTATTGTATGGGCTGTATTTTCCCTTCAACAGGCGCTCTGGGAATATTTTAAAATGGTTTTGTGTGAGGTATGTCTTGTCTATACTTAAACCCCTGCATGCTAAGTATGCAGATTGAAATTTTCATGCCAAGCTAGAGGAAAATACAAAGTTTTACTTGTGTTTAGCATGTTATAATAGCTGTGTATTGATTGAGGTCTTGTATTGTCATCCTTTGGAAAAATGACTTGACAGCCAATGAGTGGAAAAACTCCTCCAAATCTGTCCGAGTTTAATGAATGCACAGAAATCTCAGTGTCCCTGTGATTGCTTGGTAACATCTGGTAGCTCATTATTTCTTCAGAAACTGACCTTATCTGAGATGCCATAAATGGATGAGCACAAATTCTGCAGAGGCCACAGTGAAATCCAGTGAAATGCAGGGAGAACTAAATCAGAATGCAGAGCTCAGGCTGATGTGGGAAACACTTTTGGATTAAAGCTTTCTGGAATGAAAAACAATCTCTAATAGTTAAAAGCGAGCTGTTCTGGTGAAACTGCAGGAGGAAGTAGAAGAAGGCTGCACATGTGAATTGGCATTTCAACCCCATATCACAGCTGGCAGAATCACTCTTGCAGGACATAATCAGGACCTGAATTTATATAATACATAAGCAGATGGGAATGGGAAACCCTCATTCTTTATCACAATAATGATGTTTTCCTTACATTAATTACAAGTAAAAAAAAAAAAAAAAATCTTGAAGTCCCAAAAGTAAAAAATGGTCAAATTCAAGCTGATTTTCTTAGAAACTAACTTCTTTAGAGTAAAAGCGTTCTCAGGAAATATAAAAAAGGGCAAAAGAAGCCAGTTCTCAGAGGAAAAATACCTTACATGTGGCAGAAAGGAAAGTACTTCAATTAAAATAAAAATCTTTTTCATATTAATGTACTTAATTTTTGGATGAGATCTTTTGTCATAGCTGTGTGGTAAAAATGCTTCCTCACGGGATGCTATGCAGTGATGATGCTTTGTCTTTAAAAAACTCAGGTTTCACAGTCAACTCCTCAGAAGGGAACAGGAGTGCAATCTTTAAAAAATAGTATTTCTGGCTTTAGATTTTCAATAGATCTAGTTAGACATAAGCTTTGGAAGTACCAATTAATACTCCCAGAACTTTCTAGGCATTCTGTGGTACTCACTACTGCCGAAAGATACATCAAGAAAAACAAAGATATGATGTTCTGATAGCTCTGATCTTTATAATGTAATCTTTTATGAATGCGGATGTACAATTGGAGCCTTAAAAGTCATACTAACTTGATGATATGCATCCCAGGAATTTAAAATAATGATGGCCTGCAGAGATTTCTGTTGCTTTCCCCCAGATATATTCTATAAAGTAGGTATTTTTATTCTTGCAAGGCAGCATTTTGTTTCAATGGTGCCACTACAGCATGGGTCGTTACTTTTTATTTTTTGTAAATCTCTGGAGGGTTCTTTTTCCCCCCAGGAATCCTTATCTCTCTTGTCATCTGCCACTGTCACATTGTGCTGTCTGTCCTAAAATGGGGTAAAAGCCAATATCTGTCAATTCCTCTGTAAACTGAGTTTGCTTCCACAAAATGACAGTGTGGTACCAGGAAACATTTTCAAAGTTTGGAGATTTCGTGTACAAAACGACAGGAATGAGGAGGCCAGACAGAGTCTCTTGTTTCTATGGCAACACAATGATGTGTCTGGCTCAGCTATTTTCTTTTTTTATGATTTTATAGATAACTGGGATTCGTCCAGTGAAGTTTAATATTGTCAAAAATAGAATCCTAACCCCCAATCTAATCAGAAACAGTAATGCACAGAGGACAATCCAATATAAAAAACCAAAATACAGGGAAAAAGTCAGGTGTGACTTTTGATAACCTGGGGGAAAATACATAAATTCCTCTGGAGCTGTGAAATAGTTCTGAGTGCTCCAGCTCTGCATTTGGCTAATGGTTAAACTGTATTTCATGTCAGCAAATTTCCTGTGGTACATCCTTCCTTCCTGCTGCATCTTATTCCTTCACACTGTTGGTGTCCTGTCCTACAGACCCCAAACCCTCAGGGGATCCCCACTTGCCTGACTTTAGAAGGTTTAGTTGTGTCCCTAAACTCCTGACAGCTGGATGCAGGAGAAATTTATGTTGAATGAACAGAGAATCCATCAGCAAACCTAATCAAAGCACATTTGCTAAAAGGCTTTGACTTCAGAATGAAAGCTTTCATTTAAGAATTGGATCTAAATTGTATTTTTCTTTTTCATCTTGAAAAAATAAAGTCTATTTAGTGCTTTAGGGTTTCTTTAAATATAGATTCTATTTTTTCCCACAAAGTAGAAATATTTGTTATACCAAACCCAAAAATCTCAGAAGATATATCTCAGAAATAACACATTTTTAAAAAATCCATATAAAATTATAGGTATTTTTATTTGAGATGCGGGAGATTGGGCTCAAAGTGCATGTATATATTTGGATAACTAATATAAGATAAAATCTTTAATGATATGAATTTCCATTCTATTGATAAGTCAGGAACTTAACAGGAATGAGTAAACCCAAGAACATAGGCTGCCCTCACAACTCAGTTGCTCTGTTTTAATGTCTCTACAGAGCTCCATTTAAATGAGAAATTAACTCAGTCTCTTATTTTTTCTCAGACATCAGGACAAAACACTGCTGAGTTGTATTTTAGCAGCCCAAGGCTGCAAATTTCTGCCTCTCTTGGTATCCATTCCCCTGCTTTTGTAGAGTACCCTGTTTCCTGAATCCATGTCACCTGAGTGCCACCTAAAATTATATACATTTACTAAGTGTTGACTAAAAAAAAAAGAAATCCAAAAAATAGATCATACTTACAAAAAAGCATTGTCTTAAGTGTAATGTGTATTACTGAGACCTAGGGAAACTTCATTGTCTGACAGATGGTCTGGCACCCACGTTAAGAAATTCATAATCCGATCTCAAGAAAAAGGAGTTCTAGGTAAGAACATATGTGTTTGTTGGAAAAGAAAAAAAATTGTATCAACCATTTTTTTGTCAGAGCAAGCACATATGGCAGTTCCATCTTCTGACACCATTTACTTTCTACTTAAAATTCAAATGTCACTAGGCAAGGAAAAATGTGGAGAATTAAAACATAGAAAAGAATTAACTAAGAACAATCGCTGCAAGAACTGCATACTCGTTGTTCATGGAAATTAATGGCCATCCAGTTAAATCAAATTTCCTCATCCCATTCTGTCCTTGCTTTTTTTTTTTTCCCCCTTAACATGTTCCTCCCATCGGTAGTTACAGTTTTATGATTATTTCCCAACCATCTGTTGCCTTTCCTTGAGCCAAAATAATTTCCCTTTATAATATTGTGAGTAATCACGTTAGCATCATTTCCATGCAATTTTACGTGTCCTTACCAATGCTGCCTCCTCATTCTTGTGTAAATACTCACCCAGTAACTGGGACAATTTGCCATTTCAATTACTAGTGAGCAGAACTCTATTTGCAAAATTTCAACCTGCTGGTTGTTACCCCTTTGCATTGTTATTAATGAAATGATAATTAAACATTTACTCTAGTGCTCATCTCCAGACTCCAAAAGGCTTGTGCATGCTGGATGGAGAGAGATGCTGAATGAACTGGAATGTGCATTGTATTAATTACGGTGCTGGGCATCTTCAGAGATTACACTGGGACTGGGGAAATGCAAAATGCAATTCCCATCTTAGGATATTTGCAAATTAAATGGTTTTGAGAAGAAAGACAGTACTACTTTAACATTCTTTAAAGGATTTTGAAGGAGTATCCATATTTTTAAGGTATTCCAGTCAATAGCCTCACGGTATTTTTTGTTAAAAGGAGATGTTTGCTGTAATCTAATATTCAGAATAGTTAAATTGATAACAAATCAGAGTTCATTGCTAACCAGTCTCATAAATAGATCTGTGCTGTTTATCTGATGCTGTTAATGGGAGAGGAGAGGATCAGACATCTGGCTGTGATGGTTCTTATGTCAGGCTGAAGAACTGCTCTGCCACTGCTGTTTCTCAGGCCAAGCAGGGTTTGCAGACCAGCCAGCTGAAAAAGGAGATAGATACAAAGCAAGTGCTCTTACAACATCCCGTGGGATTTCCTTTGTAAATACAGCTGTAATTACTCCAGGCAGACAATTTGTAGCCTGAAACCTCCTGGGAAATGAAGAAGAGATGTTTCCTGAATCCATCCAGTGACTCCTGAAACATGGTTTGGTTGTAAATGTGATCTAATATGGAATTGTAAGTAATCTAAGAAGGCACATAGAGCTCTTCGAAGCAGGAGTAAGTGTTGCCAGCGCCATGTGGGACAACCACACCTTGTTTGTGACAGACTGCAAAGAAGACACAAAAAAATCCACAGTTACATAAACTGCAGTCCTAACTTGAGGTACCTGAGAAGTTTTTGCAGGGTAGAAAACCTGCTCACATTTGTTCATCACATCATTAAGGTATGCCCATCGATGAATGAAGGTATTAAATCAAAGAGCTGATGTGTTAATGAATAAATATATCATTATTATCTACAGTAGTAATCCAGGCATGCTTAGAGGACAGTATGAAAATGCCTGAAACATGTGTGCCCAAAGTCCCTTCCTTTTGCAATGCTTTCTAAAAACACTCAGATTAATGATATTTTAGAGCAATGTTTGTTCTGATAAGTGGTTTAAATGCCAGTGGTAAAGATATAACCCCCTAGTGCAATATGTAATAGCATATCCACCCCTTTCAGCTGGTTATAGCAACATTATTTTTTTAAAAGTTGACACACAGAAAGGTAAGAGGCTGTAATGTAGGGGGTTTCACAGTCCAAATGCTAAATGTGTAAGAAGTTTTCTGGCCTTCTTCATTCTTTCCTTATGAAATAAAATAGCCAAACTCTTACTGTCACCTCCTCTGTTTTGGTGCTCAGAGAAACCAACAACTTGACATTAAAGTGCTTTTCAACTTTTTATATGGATGTCAATCACATTTCATTGATTCAGTGCTCATATAATTGTAGCTTTCCTTTCCCTGGCCCTTTTGAGACATGCACATGTTTAAATTATTCATAAGCTAAAGTCCTTACCTCCCTGCATTTAATAAGAACTAAAGATCCTCCTCCTCCTCCTTCTGTGCAACCTGAAATTCTGGGTTTATGTTTAGGTGTTGATCCCTGTGTGTAAAACGTTGTTGTCCATGCAGTGATACTAATTTCTATTACTTCATAAATGGTTTTCTCAGTAATACATCATCTAAATACACCATCTAATTTGTTCTGTTAGTTGCAGACTTCTAAGAGTATTTTCCATTCAATTATAGATCTTAAATCTCTTCCTTTCTTTTATTTGAAGCTACTTCACTTTTCAGGATGTTATGACTTTAAAGTGTGTTCAATAAAACAGATATTGCGTAGGTGCTGCTGGTAGAAAGTTCAAGAGTGTGAAAGTGTGTTTCCATGCTCACAGTGTTATTTGTATCGATAGCAAAAGGTTCTAAAGATGAGTAAATAGGAATGTTCATCCTGGAAATTGTAGATGTGCTGCAGTGCAAGAAAAGAAAAGGAAGGATGTTGCTTTTGCTTACTAGAAGTAGAATGGAAAATTCATTTAGTATTTCTGAAAATACTCTGTTTTCATGGTCAAGTAGTCAGCTAAATTCTTAATTTTTTAAAAAATTGTGTTTTCCAATCATCAGGACCACTGAGATGAGGGCAATGGCAATGTGGTCCATGGTGCTGTCAGCTCCCTGCCACCTCTGACAGGCATCAGCCTTAGAATAGTTTCTCTGTTTCCACTTTTTTCTTCCTATTTGAAAGGGCTACTGCATCATCCTGAGCACAAGTGAGATCAGATCCTGAAATAAATCTAGGATCTAGGCTCTAAGAATGGGGTTAGGATGATTACACCTTAATAGCTCTGTGAAAAATTCTGGAAAGGTGTAAGCTATTTCAAACACCCTTACACTCCATATACTTATTCAATCCGTGGTATAGATCAGACTTTTTTTCCCCCTGCATAAAATCTATAAGACTGCTTGAATTAGAGTTTAATTTCAAAGGGGCTACAATCTCAACCCTCTAAACAGTCTTATTTGTTGAGCTAGTTAGTACCAAAAAAGAAAAGGGTGTATGCTCAGGCTGCCTTTTGCTTCTTCTTTTACTTGCTAATCACTTCTTCTACTTTGCTGAGCAAATATTAAACCAAAAGTAACCACAAAGTTTTATTCTGCCAAATACTATTTTTGCTATTTCTATTCAGCAACTCTACACAACCACCTTCCTTATGCATGCTCGGTTACCTTTCTCGTGGACCTCAGTAGAACACAATAATATTGACTCAACACTCAAAAATGTGTCTTGCAGCAACTTGAGTTTTCTGTTGGTTTGTCAAAGACTTTCTTAACCCCCACCCTCAGCAGTGATAGCAACTAGATTGTCACTTAGGGAGAAAACTTGTGAAGCAAAATCATGTTTGTGCTCTTTCAGCTTTAAAAAGGGAAACAAAAAAAGAAACCAATAAAACCCCACAATTCAAAACACCACATAGCACACACACACAAAAACGGAGAGGGAAAAAAAAGACCATTTTCTTACACTGCTCAGTATATGGCATCCCTATAGCTGGAGATCCTAATCACGGCAACAAAAATAACATAGAACAGAAATAAAGAAAATGGAAACTATTAGGATGCAGGACGCTGCCTGGTACTTGCCTCACTTTGTGCTGTGTGACAGGAATTGCCAGCAGGCTGCTCAGGCTCACAGTGGAAAAGTACTGTCTGCTTCAGCCAAGGAAAGCAGGGTTCCCCTGCCCCACGGGGCTCTCAAGGTCCTCACCTGGCACTTTCCTAATGGTCAGGATTTGCTCTGCAACTCTCATTTGACACTGGTTTTAAACATGTATTTGTGCAGGGGAAGGAAAAGGGACTCATTTGTCTCTTGCAGAAAATTCACAAGTTATTTACCCTTTAGGCTTTCCTGTGGGCGTTACCAAACATGCTCAGCTTGTTGCAGAACACTTTCTTAAATCTAAAAGCCTTTGAAAGAGAAAGAAGATGATCCAAATTCCTATTTTATCCAAAGTGTTGACAATACAAAAATGAAAAAGGTTGGGTTTAGGGTGTGCTGAGTACATTTTTACACTGGTTTCCTTCACAGAGATCCATAGTTCACTTCAGCTAGATGTGCTGCTGAGGGGTGCAGGAAGAATTTAGGTTCCTGCCAGATTCATAAATCTGTCATTCATGTGGATACTGGAAGCAGTAGAAATTTGTCAGATTATTAAAAAGCTAACAAAACCCACGAGAGTTTTCTATTGTATGTGTCTGGTCTGTGCCTATCCCTACACCTGGGTAGTAGTTTTGGGTGGTGCCTAAGATCAGCCCATTTCCCCTTAATTACAGCAACTCAGGAAGGACTCTGGCTTTTGGATACTGGGCAGCATTAAACAACGGTTGCTCAAATTTGTATCTGTACTCCTTACAAGAATGCACACAAAAAATAATAAAGTAGTAAGTGCAACAACTGTGGTTTATGCTAGTGTGTATTTTAAATGAATTCTTAAACACTGCATATACAACTTCCAACCCGGCACTGCAGACAAAATTTGTGTGCATCTGGAAAACGTCTGCACAGGAGTGGAGGAAGGAAGAGAACATGCCTCCATTTGACTTCTGTGAACTTTCACATTTCTGTCTTAAATTGTTACAGGACAAAATACAGTGAAATGGCCATAACATTATCTATCTGCCCTAACAAAGGAGCAGAACATAGGTAATTTTTGGCAAAGTGCTCTGAATTGGAAACACGGCAGGCTCAAGTTTACTGATATTTAACACATCCTAAGTCTTGTAGGCAGTGTGTCTCACACTGTAGTGTTGCTTAACAGGGTTTCAACACTGATATAGTTATAATTTAAATATAGTTATAATTTAAATACAAACATTTTTATTTATATTAATATCATGATTAATATTAGTTTTCCTAACAAAGAACTCAAAGCCTTAATTGAACCAGACTGACATGTGACAGAATCTTTCCATCACTCTGGGTCAAGTGATCAAGTGCTTCCCGGCCTCCTGCCTTTAAATGGTGCAGTTGTGTCTGCCTCTTGTCTTTTCTGAGACAGGGCATTGAAATGCAATGCCACTCCACACATTCCACCTGATCTGGTATCAGCTCAGGTGCCAGGAGCTGCTCTCCACTTGCTTTTCCCCTGTCCCTGTTCTGCCACATCCATATTAGACGTATTCTCCATCTAAAGATCCCATCTCTCTGTTATTTTTACAGTGTATTGCTTACACTGTTTGAAATAGAGAATTCCTATAGAGAATTCTTGGAAATCCTTATAGTGCAGTAAATCCTTTAGCTACTTGAAGTCAGTTAATAGGCTTTTTAAGACTAATCACAGCTCTGTACTTGACAAATACATCAGGATACTGCATTCACTGAAGGAAGTTGATACCGTCATTCATTATTTTATGACTTTGCATTAGACAAACTGAAATCAGGCTTCTATCGCTAATGAAAAAAAAAGTCATTTGCATTAGTTTCTGGGAAAGGCAGGATTAATGGCATTAAAGACTTAACAACTCTTCTTCTCAGAGTCTTTAATTCAATGTAAGATAATTTGCACAGTAAGAAACAACTTCTAAAGACTCTGGAACAGAAGTGGCCAGAACATTTTACACATTAGCAAATTCTTCTTAACTTGCCTCTTAAAGAGGCACTAAATACACTAACTTTTAGATATCTTACTTTTGAAACTTCGTGGTAACTACTAAAAAGTCATTGTCATTGAGCTGTTCTGTTTTTATTAATATGCTCAGAGTGCTATGAGCCAGTAAAACCCCACAAATAATACCACATTTTTATAAGCATTTATAGGAAGAATAAACTCTGTATGACTACAGTAGAACAGTGTCTGTGCACTGCTATGCATGCATGGGCATTATTATTGGTTACCTAACTAAAATGGGAAGGATAAATAACACTTTAAAAACACCTCACATTTAAAATAAATGTGGCCTTTAGATGCTCTGAACCAGCGTATTTTGGCATAAAATTGAAAAAAAACCAACAAAACCTCGACTTGACTCTATTAACCCAAGTCCTGTAGCTGAAGAAAACTTGGGTTGACATCAGAGCAGTAGTTAGAACAGAATTACCAAAATAATATTTTAAATAATTCTGCATTTGTTGTTCCACATGAGAAAAATGCCACAAAGGGTTCCAGCTCTTCTTCTGTGAACAGAAGCCTCCAGCCAGGCCTGATTTTATTGCCATTTGCAGAGGAATGTGGAAGCTGCTGTCAGCAGGGCAGAGCAGTGCATGATTCAGCAGATTGCTTCCCAAGGGAGCGCTGACGAAGGCGGGATGAACAGAGGCGTTTTCACATCCACTGGCAGCAGTCTGCCAAAGTCTTGGCTGAACTCTCCAGGGCTGGCAGTGACCACTCATCTCTCACTTACATGAGCATTAAAACTCTATTAATGAGTTCTTTTCTGCACACACAGTAGCACTTCCAAGAACTTTTGGCGTTAGAGCGCCTATTCGCTTTGGGGGCAGGGGTAAAATGTAAGCCAGCAATCAAGGCCTCGGGGTATTTCTCTGCTATTTTGATGCCTTTTCCTGGTCTTAAAATTAAGTCATACACGGTTAGAAGGGGAAAAAGGGATTTTACCTCGGTATTTATTTTAAGGATCCTTAGGTGCACCGTGTCCAGGTCGAATGCACTGAAACGCAGATGGCAATACCCCCAAAAGATCAGGTATAACATTATAGGTCTTACTAATTAGTATAGCTATCAAAGATTCCCCAGTGGGAGGCTTGAAGGAACCTTCCCCTGGATGGTTCTATCTTAGTTTACAGAATGTGTTCTGGAGAGCTCCTTGGGGTCTGGGGCAAATTGATCCCTAGCTACGAAGCTTCTAAAAGGTTTAGTCTTCTAGCTGAACAAACAAGTCTAAGAATGTAGGCAAAAAGCACTAGGAATACAGAAGTTCTGAAAAGGTATAACAGGGGTATAAAAGGAAAGGCAAAAAATCATCATGGCATCATTTTAGCCCTAATTTTTGCAAGTGTTTTGACAGATTTTTTTATTATTATGCCACTGAGGCATAAGCACACTGCTGCAGCTCTGTATCTCTATATCCCTTTCGCCTATTGAAGTGCAAACCTCCTTGAATGATGCCGAAGGTCTCTGGGTTCTGGGACCTGGGAGTGCCCTCTCCCGGCCCTGCTCAGCCATCCCCACAAACCAGGAGTGGTTCAGTATTTCCCAGCTCGAAGCACCAGCTTCATTCAATTCCCTCCGGCTGCGAACCTTGCCGCAGTTACTAACACTCTTCCTCTGGATTTGCAGGAGAGCTGCTCCCTCTGCTGAGTTTTCCGTGGATCGCCACCGGCACCTGATGTCCTTCCTCACCATGCTGGGCCCCAGCCCCGACTGGAACGTGGGGCTCTCTGCCGAGGATCTCTGCACCAAGGATTGTGGCTGGGTCCAGAAGGTCGTGCAGGATTTAATCCCCTGGGATGCTGGCACGGACAGTGGCGTCACCTATGAGGTATAGGCGCTATCTGTAATTTAGCCAAATATATCACCTCAAAGCAGTGAGGTAGGAAAGCTGTTTGATCCATGGTGATGCCCTAGGCGCCTTTATACTTTTTACTCCAGCAAAAATTTTTCTTCAAATGAATTAAAATTCATTTAAACGAATGTTAACTGCACTGAACTGTCGGTTGTTCTGCCTGAATTCCTTCAGCATTAGTATGAATGGGATAATATTACATTCACCTGGGGTATCATTAGCACAGAATGACAGGATGGGTAAGGTTGGAAGCAACCACAATGAGTCGTCTGCTCCAACATCCCCATCTAAGCAGGGTCATCCTAGAGCAGATTATAGGACTCTGTGCAGCTCTTGAATATCTCCAGTAAGGGAGGCTCTGCATGCACTCCGGGCAATCTTTTCCAGTGCTTGGTCACTGCAAAGAACTTCTTATTCATGTTCACCTGTTATATTCACCTGTTGAATAAACAGAGGACTTTGGTCACAGCTAAGCCTTTAGGTGCTCACCCCCTTTTACAGATCAAAGCAGTGCCATCAGCAGATACATCAACTTGAGTTTGGGCCTCTTCCCATCCAATGCCAACTGTTCTGTTTGGCACAGAAAGCTTCAACTATTTCTTACAGCAAAGCAGAAGAAAAACAACAACAAAACCAAAACAAACAAAAACCCCAAACAACCACAAAAACCCCCAAACAAACCCAAACAAAAACAAAAAATCCCCTCACCAGTAATTACAAATGTACCAAGTTCAACTTACATTTGAATTTTGCAGTTTAGCATTTCAAAGAAGTTTTCATTTCTGCAGATTAATTGTGCTATTAATCATTAGTTTATTTTTTAACATGTTTTTTTCTTTTTGATTGCAGTCTCCTAACAAACCTACAGTGCCTCAGGAGAAGATCAGACCACTTACAAGCTTAGATCATCCTCAAAGCCCATTTTATGACCCAGAAGGAGGATCTATCAAACTGGTGGCCAGAGTTGTCATTGAGAGAATTGCACGAAAGGTAGAATATAAGTAAAATTCTCAAGCAAGCAAAAATGCACTTAATAAACCAAAAAACCAATCAGTTCTTTCTCCCCCTTCCCTCCAAATCTACAGTCCTTAACCTACCCACAGCAAACACAACAGCAGAAAAAAATTAAACTGTCTTAAAGTATTAGTTCTCCTAATTCTGGTAATTATTTCATCTTCTCAGCTGGGGATTTTCTTTACATATGCCAAGGAATTCAAAGAGAAAAAGGTGCTGCAGACACAGCAATGTACTGGTTGAACCCCTCAAGGATGGGTTTCCTCTTTTCAGTGTTCACAATCCTTTTTTTGCAGGGGGAGCAGTGCAATATCGTTCCTGATAACATAGATGATATTGTGGCAGATCTAGCACCGGAGGAAAAAGAAGAAGGTACGTTTGAAATTAGTTTGTGTGTTACTAATAATTTATATTTTGTTCCATTCCCCACTGTCATTTGTAGATAAGGTACAAAACTGACTTAGAAGCAAAAATTGTACTCAGTGCCAAACAATGATTTAGGTTTTCATCTCTTCTGGTCTCTTCTATTAGCCTTCCTTTATACAGAAAATAAATTGCATGTATACCTAGGAGATGACAGTAACAATACAGGCAATAGAAGAGAGAAGACTTTTGGGGTTCAAATAATTTTTTTTTTTTTAATGAAAATTGGCAATTGGTAATTCTTCTTTCTTCTGGGCTAAAATGGAGAGGATAGAATGCAGAAAGAAATAATATGTCCTGTTGGAATCTAAAGTAATCATCAGCCAAGTAAAGGGAAGAAAATGGAAGACTGTTTTTAACATTCACTGCCCTTCGTTACTTTTCAGATGACACCCCTGAGACCTGCATATATTCAAACTGGTCCCCCTGGTCGGCCTGCAGCTCTTCTACCTGTGAAAAGGGCAAGAGAATGAGGCAGAGAATGCTTAAAGCTCAGCTGGACCTCAGTGTGCCCTGCCCAGACACCCAGGATTTTCAGCCCTGCATGGGTCCAGGCTGCAGTGATGAAGGTAACCAGGAATGGAAGGTGCAGGAGAAGAATACCTTGTAGAGTTTACTTTTCCTTCAGAGTTCTTAGGGATGTTGGTTGCTGTAGTATGGCTTGAGTTGTGGCAAAGAGAAAATTGCTGAAGAAGCTGTCTGTGGTCAATTCTGCATCTCAGCTGTGTCGGGGGATGAAGTATCCAGAAGTATAAAGGAAAGGAGTGAAGGATGCAGTGGAGGAGAGGACAGTGTGAAAGGCAGCATGAAAGGGATGCTGCACAGAAATGGGCAGCAGTTCTCTCAATACCCACAACTGAATACTCTCTGTGTTCCAGATGGTTCCACCTGCATGATGTCTGATTGGATCACATGGTCCCCCTGCAGCGTCTCCTGTGGGATGGGAACGAGATCCAGGGAAAGATACGTAAAGCAGTTCCCTGAGGATGGCTCCATGTGCAAAGTGCCTACTGAAGAGACTGAGAAGTGTATTGTAAATGAGGAATGCTGTAAGTATTGTATTCAGCTTTATAAAATCCAGCCAATGGCAGGAGCACTGCCCAAATCCTTTTTTATATGAGTCTTAGTGGGGTCCCCCATCTTAGGCCCTGTGCTCTTCAATACCTTAATAAATGACTTGGATGCAAGATTGGAAGAGATACTAAGTGAGTTCACAGAGGATACAAAACTGGGAGGAGCTGCTGACTCCCTCGAAGGCAGAGAAGCCCTGCAGAGAGACCCTGACAAACTGAGAGGGCTGGGCAGTCACCAACCATGTGAAGCTGTGCAAGGGAAAGTGCTGGATTCTGTACTTGGGATGGGGCAACCCTGGATGTACAGACAGACTGAGGAATGAGAGGCTGGAAAACAGTGCCAGGGAAAGGGACCTGGGGGTCCTGGTCAATGGAAAGTTGAACATGAGCCAGCAGTGCCCTGGCAGCCAGGAGGGCCAACCTGGGGGGCATCAGGCACAGCATCACCAGCTGGGCAAGGGAGGGGATTGTCCTGCTCTGCTCTGGGCTGGGGCAGCCTCACCTCAAGTGCTGGGGGCAGTTCTGGGTGCCACAATATAAAAAAGACATTAAACTGTTACAGAGAGCATCCAAAGGAGGCCGCAAGGAAGGTGAAGGGCCTTGAGGGGAAACCGTGTGAGGAGCGGTGAGGGCACTGGGTCTGTTCAGGCTGGAGGAGACTGAGGGGAGACCTCATTGCAGTTACAACTTCCTTGTGAGGGGAAGAGGAGGGGCAGGCACTGATCTCTCCTCTCTGGTGACAGTGACAGGACCCAAGGGAATGGCCCGAAGTTGTGTCAGGGAAGGTCTAGGTTGGATATCTGGGCACTGAAACAGGGTCCCCAGGGAACTGGTCACAACACCAAGCCTGACAGAGTTCAAGAAGTGTTTGGACAACGCTCTCAGGGACATGGTGTGACACTTGGGGATGACCCTGTGCAGGGCCAGGAGTTGGACTCAATAATCCTTGTGGGTCCCTTCCAACTCAGCTGATCCTGTGATACCTATGAACAATTTTCTCTGTCCACTTTGAACAGCTCCCAGCAGCTGCCTGGTCACTGAATGGGGCGAGTGGGATGAATGCAGTGCCAGCTGTGGCACAGGGATGAAGAGACGGCACAGAATGATCAAGATGACTCCTGCTGATGGATCCATGTGCAAGGCAGAAACCACGGAGGCAGAGAAATGCATGATGCCCGAATGCCGTGAGTGCCCAGGAGTTCCTCTGCTCTGCTACAAAAACAAACATCATTTCTGACACATTGTCCCAACACACAAAGAACACAGCCAAACCAGAAGCAATGCTGCTTTTCCTTGTTCTCCTTAAAATTAGGAGAAAAACCTTGGGGACTGTGCATTAAGTAGCACATTCAGCATCAGGATGAGAGCATCAATCAAAAATGTTCAGTGGTATCCTGTTGCTGTATGACCCACACAGTGGTGTATGTATCAGCAAGCCATACCTAAACAACTCTAAGTTATGCAATATGAGGTATATTTGACCACAAGGCTAGAAAAAAACAAATGAAACAGTGCCCACTCCTTTTAACCCATGAAGAGGTCAGAAATTGAGGTGTTTCTCTTGTGCAGTCAGCCAGCCTCACCCTTACTGTCACTATTAATTTCTTAGGAAATGTTAAATCTTCATCAAAGACAGAGATAATTTAAAAAATACTTTTGGTAGATTAAATATGGAAGTTTCACTTCTTAGACTAAATTAAGTTGACTTCCAGTTCTGTTCACTGCAACAATCCATTTTTTTTTTTACAGGAGTTATGATTAAAACATAGCTCCTTAAACTATTTATTCCCCAGATGCACTGGGACCCAGCAGATATGACTTAGATATACAAAAAGGTAGCAAAGATATTTAAATCAAGCAAACCTTTCAATTTAATAGAAAGTTTCCTGAGCTTCTTCAGCAACACCATTCAGCTTGTGACAAGAAAGTATAATTGGCTGATGACAGATAAAATGTAGCACATTTTCCAGCTGTACCATTTTCAAAATGTATACCTTCATAATTTATTTATAATAAGAAATCATTAATAACAAGAATTCATTCCCTTTTTATTTCCTGTCAGATACCATCCCCTGCCTCCTCTCTCCCTGGTCTGAATGGAGTGACTGCAGTGTAACCTGTGGGAAGGGAATGAGAACCCGGCAAAGGATGCTGAAATCTGCTGCTGAGCTTGGAGACTGCAACGAGGAGCTGGAGCAAGCAGAGAAGTGCATGCTGCCCGAATGCCGTGAGTTTGGAAAACTCCCTGGAAAGAGGAGGCTAATTATGTGTCACAATTGATGGGTCAAACCTCCATCAGCTTTTCTTAGCATCACTTCTTAAATTGGCAGGGTATCAACTGTGGATTGTTTAAAAATCTATTTTTTAATTATTATTATTATTATTATTATTATTATTATTATCATCCACTTTCACCAACTGAGAGCTGGAATACAACCATGTCTTATGTTCAGCCTGCCTTACTTCACCCTATGCTGACTCCCAATACTGCTGTGGGAATACAGTTCTCCATGTTTAACACACTAACAGCTCCAGGCAACTTCCCAGTAGGAAATGAGTCAGAAGTATAAAACATGGTTTATAACTCAAATGCAGACCATGTTCCAGGAGGGAAAGAAAGAAGAGTTGAAATCACCTGTGTGATTCTTTTAGCTCAGAAAGGGCACAAAAGAGGCTTTCTCCACTTTTGATACATCTCTGAACAGTATCACTTTGCAACCTGCTGCTGGATGGTGTGGAGGCAGCTGCAGTGATTTTTTTACCTTACTCCATTAAAATCCCCCACTTCTTGGGTAGAGCAAATTTCTAGTTGCTTTTCAGTCTGTGTGAAGTGTGATAGCCTAAGGCACTGCTGAATGAATGAGATATGATTGCTTTTAGCATCCTGTTGCCAGCTGGTTTACAAGGTTTCATGACAAATTACATTATTTTTCACAGAAAGTATTGGTTAAAAAGGCTTTTACACTGTAATTGCTCATTCAGCTTTACTTAAATAATGTGAAATATCATTTTGATTATTATTCACTGGGGCTATAAGTGTTAAGCAGTGCTGAAAGATGAAAACTTTTAAGATATAATGGTATTGGCAAATATGGCTTATTGCATAACACTGCCAGCAAAGCAAGGCTCAGATCTCAGAGGTAGAAAATTATTTTTAAATATAACTCAATTTTCAACAGCTTTTCATTACAAAAGAGACAGATGGGTGGGAAAATTGAAAAAGGCACAGGAGAATTTTTTATATGTTCTTTGTAATTTTAGTGATCTGCCAGCACCACTCTTGAAGAAGAAATTGAGGGGAGTGTCAATTAATACTTCTGCTAGAAATGGACTCAGAAAATTTTGACATGCAGCCTCTAAACATTTGCTGAGGAGATTGGAGGCTTAAGTAGAGTTCACGTATTTGGGGTGTAAAGATTCATCAGGCACACCCTTGTGTTTCTTGACCTTGTGTTCAGATCTCATGGGTTTTGTGTCACATTTCTTATTCTCTGCAGCCATCGACTGTGAGCTGACGGAGTGGTCCCAGTGGTCCGAGTGCAACACCTCCTGTGGGAAGGGCCACATGATCAGGACAAGGATGATTAAAATCGAGCCCCAGTTTGGAGGAACAGCTTGCCCAGAGACCGTCCAACGTACAAAATGCAGAGTGAGGAAGTGCCTGCGGGGCCCGGGGATGGAAAAAAGGCGCTGGAAGGAGGCCCGGGATAAAAGGAGAAGTGAACAAGCAAAGAAGAATTTAGATAGTGAGCAATATCCAGGTGAGTGTGAAACCACTTTTGGTGTGTTCATGGCTTTTCTGCATGACAGGAGCTTGTGAGCAGCTCCACGGCATTCTGTGAGAGCATCTTCAGCATTTCCAACTGGGGAAGGTTTTAGCCATACAATAAAACACAGCCACTTTCAGTGCTTGCCCATCACCAAAATCACCCAGCCTAAGCTTAGGGCACCATGGAGAAAGGTCCACATCTGTCCATGTCCCATCACTAAAAATATTTTAGCTGCTTCACACGGAAGTGTGAAAAAGTTTAACATTTACACCTGGCAAAGGACTGATTGCAGTTTCTGCAGAGCTGGGGGGTAATCTTTACATCCAATTAGCTTCAAACATTTGAAATACTTCTTCCTGGATCCAATGCTGAATTTCAGAACTGAACTGATTTCCACCTCAACAGTCTGATTCAGACTCAGGCTGCTCCAAGAGATCTGCGTGGACTGCTTTTCCAGTGGGAGACTGTATCATCAAGTCCTGATTCCTACAATCACCAAAACATAGTGTCTTGTGGTATAATTAACATTATCTGGATAGGAATTACTGCTAAGTTGTGGCTCATGCTTGTATGACATTTAACAATTTCTTAATTTTATCTGTCTTTTATGATGTAGATATTAAATTTCTTTCTTAATACTTTTTCCAATGTTTGACAAACACAACTTGATTATACTTAGCAGGGGTTTCTACTACTGAAAACTTAATCAAATCACTGATTTTTTTCAGTTTGTAGGCTGAAACCATGGACTGCTTGGACAGAATGTTCTACACTGTGTGGAGGTGGAATTCAGGAGCGCTACATGATGGTGAAGAAGAGGTCCAAAAGCACTCAGTTTACCAGCTGCAAAGACAAAAAGGAGCTAAGAGCATGTAATGTCCATCCTTGTTAACAAAACACCAGGCTCCAAGTGATGCACTCTGAGCTAAATGGAAAGTCAACCTTGGTTTGTTTTTTTAAAACAACAACAACAACAAAATATAAAGTGTATATTAGTTTTCATTTTTGCAGTGTGTTTTGCTTTTTAGTCTTGCTGGTGCAAGAAAAATATTTTATAAATACTTCCTCACGGATTTATGCTGAGAGTAAATCTTTGGTACTCCAGCCAGCCCTTAATGCATAAAAATAATAAAGTCATAATGAGTTATTTAACTAAAATGCAGACATATCTGTGGACCTGGAATAGCCATATAGAAATACTACTTGTAAAGACATGGGATGCATGCATACTAACAAAACTAAGTTAAAGTGACAGAAAGCTTCATCTGTGGGAGGATTTCTCTCTAGATCTGATTTTGAAAATCCAAAGCAGTGCCTCTGTTATTACACAACTATGCCAAGGAGTAATTTCAGTAATGCTGGTTCAATAACATTAAAGGTGCATGTTTATCTTTTTACACTGTTGGGTTAAGCTAATAGTTATTATAATAATAATCCTCAACACTCTTCTTCACATGGATGCTGTGGTCCATGCAAAGAGGTCTTTGTTTCTTCAAAACTTAAAAAGGGAATCATTTTTGCAGTTCAGTAGTGATGTCTGACCACTACACAATCACAGTCAAGACAGCACATAAGGAAAACATGCAAATATTGTATGTGCAGTCCATACTGGGTCTATCCATTGCCTTTTAAATTGGATACAGAACTAGTAAAAATTGGCCCAGAGTGTTGCAGCAGCTGTGTCACAGGAAGTCTTCCACATGAAAGACACTAAAAATTAGGTTCAGTTTCACGAGGATGTTAATCACAGGTGAAGAGGGAAACAGGTTTATAATAAAACAAAAATGGTCAAGAAAAGGTGAGCCAGGTTCTCATGCATCCCTTAAAACTGAAATGAGCCTCTGAAAGGAAAGAAAATGACAGTCATTTTAAAAAACTAATTATAGATTGGCCCAAGAATACATTTACAGCAGTGTCATTTATGTCTTTTTTACTCAGAGTATAGGGTAATCTAAAAATTACTAAATTTGTGAGAATTACCCATTTGTAGATATACTAGCCAGGTTAAATGCCCTTCCTGACTACTTAAGTGATCAACAAACTGCCTGAGATTAGAAAATACCTCCTCATCCTTCTAATTGCTGTTTCACCCCACCTTCTGCAGAATTTAGCTCTCATCCCTACACGGAGTCAGGTATAGTCAGCGACACCCTTGGGCCCCACTTGCTATTGGAATACAGTATTGTCCTGTAAGTTCAACAATCTGACATTAAGAGGGGAAGGTGAAGGGTTCTCTTTTGGTCCAAGCAAGGCAGCATCCACCTATGTCTCTACAGAAATAAAAACAATGCACTGAAAATAAAGACTGTTGATGCTAACTAACTCTTAAGCT
The DNA here is from genome assembly GCF_020740725.1 of Corvus hawaiiensis. Lineage (NCBI taxonomy): Eukaryota > Metazoa > Chordata > Aves > Passeriformes > Corvidae > Corvus > Corvus hawaiiensis. The sequence continues at coordinate 56,410,840 of NC_063218.1, read as the reverse complement.
TGAGAGAAATGAATGGAGAGAAATTTTTTTAATGGTCTCTTTAAACCAGCCTTAAGTAATTTACTCACTTCCTTAGCATTCAGTCACTACCCTGAGGACCTGACACCTGGGTTTTAAATGTCCCTGTTTGCTGAGCACTACAACCTTCTGAGCTGTTCTTCTTCCTCACCACCACCACGCTGGGGATCCTCTGTACCTGAACAATGGGTACAAAGATACCTGGCTCGACGGGCTGGTGGCATTAATTGTGGGGCTGTTCATCAGCTGTTCATCCTCCACTGGACACTGCAAGGGCTGCTCAGGACTTCCACAGCCATCACATCCCGCCCTCTCAAGGGATTTTACTGCTTTTTGCAGGTTTGGAATGAAGGAAAGGCCAGGGAAATAATGGAACCCAGCTGCAGTGTGAACCCTCTCCTGCTGCTGCTAAATGAAATGGGTGCACGTCCATACTCAACCAAACCAGGGGAAAAAAGAATACAACAAGGTTTAATGCTAAAACCAAACATTTTACTTTTTGCACAGCTTGGCTTACTGCATAATATTAATTCAGATAGCTTGCCTCCTTGTGCCTGTTGAAAAATTCTGCAGTTTATGTCTCTACAGAACTGCCATTACAGCATAGCAGCAAGACTGGCCCTCACTAATGCTTTTAGGAGCTTACATTACACTTTTATAACCAAAAAAAAAAGAAAACCCAACAACAACAACAAAAAAACCCCAGTGGAATGATATAGGTACGGGAGGAGTGACCAGCTGAGCTGTTTTGGGTGAAGAAACTGCAGAGAAGGGCCACAATGATCAATGCCAGGGGCTCGGCCAGGGCAGAGCCACATCTGTGGCTGAGCTGTCAGGGCTGTCCCAGCTGAGGCCATTCACTCAGAAAAGTAATCTCTGACCATAAAATGTGTGGCAGAGTGCTTTTAAAGGCTCTGAAGGATCTATGAGCCTGGGGTGGAGGGAGCAGAAGAAGTTTCTCCTGAACAGAAAAAAATTGCTGAGTTCAGCAACCAGATTTATTTCATCAACCCTTACCACTTGTTCAAGCTTATCTTGCAAAACCGTGCCTGTTTCTGCAAATAATCAATTAAACCCAGTGTTGTATTTTCATTTTCACGTTTGTTCCAGTACATCAAGCTGTTTTGTCCCACTAAATACTCCCTTTGCCAAAGGCCATATAGTCCAAATACACTTACGGAAAACACACAATGCCTTTCTGAACATGCCCACAAAATTGTCCATTCAAACAATCTGGCATTCCTTTCTCCGTGGCTCTTACTAATTTGATTCTCCACATACTTTTTTTCTCTCTCTCTTAGAAGGCTGTTCAGTGTGATTTCCAGTCATTTCTCTTAGGCTCATTAAAGTTCTTAATGTTGCAAATTGCTTTTTTCCCCACCTTGTTAATACATGAAGTGACAAGGTAGATTGCACCGGGTCAGAAATGTGTGACCACTCCTGCTTATGCTCAGCTTTTCACACTTGTTTTTTCTGTTGAAGCATTTTACAGATCACTTGTCTTTCTTCTAACTTGGTACAAGAGAAACATTTACGCTTGTTACATTTTGTAAAAAAAAGAAACACAAACAAATGATTAAAAAAATAAGAGGTTGATTTTCTATTCAGAAAAAAATAAAGCTCTGACATACAATATGTAGAAGTCTTGCATCGTTACTGTAAACTTTCTAGTAGTGTAATAGGCACTGGTTACCAGTCAATAAAAATAAGAACTGTTACCGTTCTGATGTCCTGAATAATCCTGCTGAACTGAAAGCACAGATGTCACACCAGTTTTGTAGGCCTCAACTATCAGATCTTAGCATTGTGCGTATGGTTTTTTTTCTAATATACAAACTATAGGATCTTTACACATAATAAAAAAGAAAAGCTAGGGGCTTAACAAATGTACAGTAGGACTCTGTGTGTGTGGCATACAAGTTAAACAAAGTTTTGTTTGGTTGCATTTTTAGATTTCCTTTGTTGTTTTTGTTTGCTGTGGAATTATGAAAAAGCTACCATGAACATTTCTTACCAAAGTCTTGTGTAGATGTTTTGTAGCTGTCTGCCTAACACATTATTATTGTTATTATTATTATTATTATTATTATTATTTTGGAATAAAGACATCTTTACTATGAATTTTACACTTGTATGAGATTTCTGTTCAAATAATACGATTATGTACACCAACAAAACATTTATTAATATGAGTCTAGTCATATTCTTATTTACATTTTACTCCTGTTCAAGGTAACAGGATATCAGGAGTGAGTGGATTTTTCTAGAACCAGTCATTCTTTCTACTTGGAAGTTGTTTGCATCAAGGTCTTTGTCAAATAGTTTCTTTTCTTTTGAAATCACAGGGTACCTTAGGAACATCACATAATGTATTTATTACTCTCATGTGGGTTTTGTTGCCACTGTCGGTTTTTAATAAAAGAGAAACTATTTAAAAGAAGCCATTTTAAAGCCTGCTGGTACATGAAAGGAAAAATTGTTAAAAATAAGCTCTCAAAAAGTCTGAGATTTTGTGAAACCTTTGAGTGATCTTGTGTGCTACTAGAAAACTATTTTGGGACACTGCGGGTCCAAGTGTGCCACTGATATATTCTGTTTCCACAGAAATCACGGAGGTGAGGGAGGCCACACAGCAATGCTGCTGCTCCAGAAATCCAATTGTCTGTAACATTTGCAGCCAGCTAAAAGTGGCCTGTGTGTTCACAAAAACCCCTCTAACCTAAAACTAAAGTGTCACCAGATGAGGGGAACCTGGAGGTAGTAATTGAAATATGCTAGAAACCTAGACCTCTTGCTACCACATTTAAGGCACTTAGTGTTCTTTGCTCCACATGCAAACCCATTTAATATTTTTATTGCAACACTTTCAACCATGGGACTCAGTCACTTCACGTAGTGTTGTGCAAAACAAAGCAATTACAGGCCACCTGAATGATGCTGAGATCTGCCTCCCCTGCTTTCCAAAAGGCAGAACCGTTTGTGCCATAACTGGTGGGCACATTACCTGCTCAGTAGACAACGACAGTTTTCACATGTGGTCTGGCTATCTTAATGCACCTAAAATGTTAATGCTGGGAGCTCTGCATTCTCATCTTCTTCACTGAAGCCCTCAGGAACCTCAGTTACTCTGCCATCAGTAATGAACTTGCAAGCACTGAGACGGGCGAGTCCTCCCTCTCTGTGTAAGTACCACATTTGCAAAAGGAGCAGAAATTAAGCCTCTCATAACTCACAGTTTGCTTCCTTTTCATGGCAGGGTATTTTGAGATAGGTCTTTTATATTATGTGCTTTATATGCATTTCAAAGACCTTAAACCCTCACCCACCAAGGCTCAAGTGCAGAAAGCACCACACAGCAGCTTGGTGTGTACCAAACCAGCTGGACCTAAACTGCCTTTGTATCTGAAAAGAGAGAGAGACAGAGTACACATGCATATAAAGAAAAAGAGGAAAGAGGACACATGGCTATGACACAGAACCTTTCCAAGCAATGCTCTCCTTCCCACTGATGCAGCCAAAAATATTGTGATATTGCAAGGACAAGATACAGGAGTAGCCAGTGGCACATCCACAAAATCTCCTTAAGTAACCTCCCCAGATACAACTGATGAGGCTGGGATTAGGATTTATACTTCTTTATGAGCCAAGGGAGCTGGGCCAACAGCTGATAAAAACATAAATAACAGATCCCACACTTTACTTGTAAACCTCGAGGTGACAGATACTACTTTATCCACATAAGTCAGAAGTTAAAAATAAAAAAAAAAGTCTTTTACTTACAGTACCTTTAAGACCATCTGGGCAGTGAGGGAACCAAAGGAGTGTCTAGAAACCATGGAGTTAGATTACAAGTAAAAAATTTGAAAATGTTCTATGTCATGATTTCAAAGTGCCTAACGTTATGAATGGCAGAATATAATTTTATACCACTTAGATAAAAAAGATACACAGAAAATGAGGTGCGCAATATAGAAACAGTGCTCCCAGTGCAAACAAGCAGCTCTACTATTTAAAACATCAGAACATTTGCATGCTCTCTCAAAAGTCTCCACTAAAGCAAAAGACAAACATCTGTCAATCCATCTACTTGCAAACAGATCTATATTTTTTTTGTTACAGGTTTCAACTTCCAGTTTATATGCACTTTAAATATCAGAAACGAGGATAAATATCTGTAAATGGATCATTCCTGAAGGACATGGTAGTGCACAGAAAGGAATCAATGTATTCACACGCAAAGGCTTGAAATGTCTTAACTGGAGTTACATCTCTTAGAGCCATAAAATGACATCCCACTAGATGGCACTGGAAGCCAACGCAGACGGCTGCGTGTGGGTTTAAAAAAAAAAAAAAAAAAAAAAAAAAAAAAAAAAAAAAAAAAGACCTAACAAAACATAAACCCAAGTAAGCCGGCAAGCCTGCATGCGGAGTATCAGTGTGGCAAGAGACTCTCAGGCCCTAAATCAGCATTTTTCTCCCTGTATCTGCCCACTCCCTGCTAACACCAAGAGCATCACCCCTGCAGCCATGCCAGGCACCTCGCAGGGAGGCTGGAATCTTGTCCCAGCCTGCCTTAATTAGCCCAGGAATGCTCGTGGGTGCAAATCAGATGGGAAGGGGGTAAGAGCAGGCAGTGAAATGAGCTACAGTAACACTCTGCTGTTCCCTGCCCATGAAGCCACAGCTGTCGACTGCTCTTCCAGAGAGGCATCCGTACCTTCCCCTGCAGGAAAAAGGTGTTTTTATCAATCTTTAGAAGTAGGGAATCCTTCAGCCCAGGCAATAACTACTTGGCTAGGAGAGAGAGGCCTAGGATTTCAAACACTCCTGCAAGGGAGGTCAGGGAGAGCAGGTTCATAGCCAGCCTCCTGGAGTTTTTGTGCCAGGGTGAAGGTGCTGGTAACCCAGCTGAGCTGGGGGCTGTAGCCAGGATTGCTGAGGAGGAAAACACATTGGCTGAACCCAGGGTTAGAATTACATATGGGATTTTGAGGCCATTGTGACTCAGAAGTCACTTTGGTGCCTAGTTTCTTCTCGGGCAAGGTTTCCTGTACTGAAGACAGTAAAGCACCTGTATAGTTGTGGTGACATTATTTTATTCCCCACTATCATATAAAGATAAGCACTTCTGAGGTGGGAATGGCTGAGAACTGCTAAGAAAGCTGAATGACAGCCTGTGCACAGAAATGCAGCCCCAGCCTCCTCCTGTTTAATTTGAGGGCAATGGCCAGCTCCATCACACAGTTCTCCTACCTAGGAAATCTTTTCTGTGCTCAGATAGAGCAAAGCTTACAGGTCTGGAAAGTTTGCTTTTTTCTTCTTGAAAAGCCTGTAGAAAGCATCGTGTTTGTGGAGAGCCATCCACTAAAACTTACTGTGTCACGTGCAGTGATCCCCACACCATTAACAGATGGCAAAAGGCCATTTGCCATTTATCATAAATAATGCAAAAATAAGAAAATCAGCCATAGCTATTTCATCCAAGTCATGTCCAGAGCCATGTCCTAAGTGATGCAGGCAGCACCAATTCCCTGTCCTCCTGTAAGCAGGGCTTGCAACACATGCTCTGATGCATTCCATCCAAAACGTTCCAGCTGGAACCAAACCATACTGGACCAAAGGCAGGGATGTGTCCCAGCAGGGATTTCAGGTTTAGGACAGGTGCTCGTTCATTGTACCCTGAAAGTTTTGTAGCTCTGAATCAGAAAAAGGAAAATAAACCTTAAATAATTAATCTTTTTGGGGGTTAAACAAAACTTTAAAAGACTTCATATGCAAGTACCAATTTAGAAACATTTTTGCTGCAGCTGAAATTAAAAAGTTTAAATGTATTACTTAATTTCACATGAGCTACCTATTTCAAAACAGCTTTTTCTCTTTATTCACATTAAAGTACATTCTAAAATTAGAACCATCTTATAAGTCAAGACAACAATGGCCTTGTCTATTTTGATATAATTTAAAAAGGTCATGAGTCACCTAACAAACCAGAACATTTCCAGCTCTTTATCAACAAAGATAAATTATTAATTTTTTTTTTCTATTTTTGCCAATCATGATTTGAAATCACAATTTCAATTTTCAATAAGAGCAACATGTATTCATATTATTCCAAGTACCTGTTGACAAACTAATTCTAGTTTGCAAAAGACACTGTTCTGCTAATTAAGATGCCAATTTTCACTGGTGGTTACAACACACAGTACTCGAAGAATACTCATAACATTTTTATTTTAAGACTATAAAAAAGCTGATTTCCTCATTTTAGAGTTCAAAATATAAAATACAACTGCCAGCCAACCCAATATTCCTTTAAAGTCATAGATTTCTCACCAAGATTTCATTTTTGTTTATATTTAGACCATTAGCTGAAAAATTATGGCTTGCACTGGCTTACAGAGCATCCTGCCTGCCACATTTCAGGAAGGGCAATGTTGTTGAAGCAGTAGTTTGTGAGCAGAGCTGTACTTCTGTAAAGTCTTTTGTGGCCATAGGGATAACAGGACACCTGGGAAATAGATTTGCTCCCTTTTGTATTGCTAGAAGATGAAGTGCTGCATTTATTCTAAAGTACTATTAAGAAAAAAACCAAAACAAACAAACAGGTCTGGAGCTTGGTATTTCTATTTTCTATAATTTTAAATACATTCATAATTAATATTTTGCCTTCCTGAAGAAGTTTGCTCTCAGATGAATCTTTTAGAGCTTTGCATTTCTGTGGTGACCAAAACCAGAATGCCTTCTCTAAGTGGGGGCAACTCAGTTATACCTGTCAAGATGCCCCATTTTCGTGTTTAATTCATTCCAGGAAAAATTAATTTCAACTAATATCTTGAATTCCTTTAAGTAACAGCTTGAAGGTATTTCCAGAAGAGAGAAGTGCAGGCAAACCCCATAACCTGCGTCCAGCCCAGCTGGAGCCCCTCTGAGCTGCTCCCACACGTCTGCAGGCGGCAGCATGAGAGCAGCTTTCCAGCGCAGGATGCTCCGCTCTTCCCCAGCCTCCCACGCTCCCGCAGAGGCTCAGGCAGTGCTGGGAGATGAACAGGAGCAGGCAGAGCTCCCCATGAAACAGAAGAGCCCTTTTGGCGTTGATGTTTTTGGGCTCACCCACACAAACCCAGACCTGCTGAGCACCAGGCACAGCGAGAGGGTCGGACGGTGCCAAAGCTGATGGGACTCAGGGCAGGTCAGTCCTTCAGACTCCTACTGATCATAGCTCCAACCTGGAACTGACTCCTTACACATTCTGAAATGCCACCATCTCTTGAGAGCGAGGTTTCTCTTTTAATTAAGACAGCACTCTGGAGCTAAGTCACTTTGGCTGATGGCAGATGTGAAAGAGAACCCGAACTGTTAAACCCAGCAGTATTGTCATGCTTCAGCTTTAGGTACGTAGCCCACAGAACATCCCTGCAGCAACAATTCACACATCTGAAGCCTCTTGCTGAACATTTTGGAAGAGCCAGGCCCCTCAAAACCGATCCCATAAATAACAGCAGGGAACTGATTGCTCAGCCCTCCGTTTTCAAACTGCTCCTTTAGGTCTGTTGTCTTCCCTGAGCTACTCCTGCTGGCATGAAGGGATTAGGTTGGAGCAATTGGGAACTGGGTAACAGAACTACTGAAAAGCCAAAGCAAAGCACAGTCTCAGCAGAGCAAACTTTGCTTGTGATACAACAAAACCTGTTCCCTCTTCCCTCCCTCAAATCCAGTAAGACCAGAATGTTACAAAAGCAAGAACTAGGTTGCCATGACTACTATAAATTAACATCAACATCTTCTCCTTAACACTTTCCCTCTTAAAAATCTAGTTTCTGATCATAAGAGTAATAATCTAAAATTTTCTGTCATACCTAAAACATAGGTAGGATTGTTCAGGTGTTTCAATAATTCACTTAAGAGAACATGGAAACATAGATTTGTTTACATTGGAAAAGGTCTCTCAGATCCTCAGGTATTGCTTTGCTCACAACTAATTTTTACAACCCACCACTCATTGTAGCAGGTACTTAGGATTTAGCAGGAAGAATTCATCTGTAAAGGATTGTTAACAATTTCTTTTCCCACTTTTTTTGCCTGTTGGGGAGTAGGTTGGATCAGGCATTGTTCTGTGACACGTAGATTATGTAACAGGTCTTTACACCTTTCTTTTCACTGTGTATTTCTTCAGTGTAATAATAATAATAATAATACCTGAAAACCTCTGCAAAAAGGATCCTTCCCTGTAGAAAAGAGGTCTGACAAAGTGAATTGGTCATACTTTCTTCCCAAAACAGGGTTAAGGTTATGCATGTTTGGAATCCTGTTAGTAAATTGCATTACATTATCTCTGTTTGCTACAGTGAAATTGCAAATTAACCCCCTTTAAAAGTGGGTCAGCTCACATCGCCTAAAAGATCAGCACCGTGTGATCAATCTTAATATCGTTATCAAGTAATCTGCAGAAAAGTGCTTGGCAGACAATGCACTTTGACTCTCTGCCCAGGGCTCCTGCTCTGTGATTAATGGTTATGCTATTCCCCATTTGAGCCCTGATAAGTTACACCTGTCCACCACTTAGGCAGACTTCATCAGGAATTCATGGAAGCACTAAAAATCACCAAAAGCCGAGGAGCAAAAGAGGAAAAATGTTCTCAGTACTTACAGGAAAAGTTGCTGGAAGTTCGTATTTCAGTCTCACCCTCTGACAATCATATCCTTTCAGTGCTTCCAATGTAATATTTTCCAGATATGCACAATACTTTTTACATGTACAACTCTGAATTTACGTTTACCATGAAAGGAGATTTTTGCTACTGTATTATTATATGAGTTGCCAAAAGAACAAAATCTATTGTCTGAAGATCAGACTAAGTGAGGCTGCAGTCATCCAAGCACTGGCTGGTACATCTGTGTGATGTATGGACAGTGAATATTTGTGTGATAATGTTTACTTAAACCATGTATTTTTGCCCCATAATATTTTCTGGAGAGGTTGCTGGCTGAATCATTGTTGATTTACTGCCATATGTGAACCATCTCTTTTGAGTGCTGCCAGTGCTGCAGCTCCTCGTGACACAGAAGGCCAGCAGCAGGCTCTCAGCTGCTCAACATCTGTCTCTGCCCTTTAGATGGGGTTTGTACAGGACACTGGCTTCACTTCAGATTAAATGCAGCTGTGAATATCATTAATGATTAACATAATTATGAGATGGTTCCCTCAGCTTGTTGTTCCACACCATGAAATGCTGGGTAGATAAAAAGGCTTAATGGCCTTAACACCTCCTTGTTTTTGACTGTCCACACCACCTGGTACAGCATTTTGTGGGGTTGAATTGGGCTCTGGACACCACTCTGGCTTAAAATGGCAGCAAAAATTAAGGGGCTGCATGTTACTGCCCTGGAGCAGAGACAAACTGGGGAGGTACAAATAGTCTTGAACTGATATTTCCACAGGACACTTTGCTATGGCTTCAACAACACATGGTAGAGAGCACCCATCATGCAGAGGAAGAACCATAAAAATGCAAAATATAACTTCCATATTAACAAAAACCCGGAGCTGTTTGCTCCATCTACTCCAGCATTTGTAATAACAATGGCAATGAACAACGCAAAGACAGGAACAGGGAGGAGTTTTACCTCATCATTAAATTCTGAGGCATTATATTGTTATACACAGCTGTCATTTGCTTTATTTTCCTGACAGAGATTATTTCTGGATTTTTTTTTTCCAAACAGCTCACTGGCTGGTGGTGCCATGTGTTGGCATTTTACAACTACAGCCACACAGAGGGCAGAAGAGCCTACACCTACCCTGTCCTCCAAAAAGCCCTTTTAGAATAAAGAACATGATGGTTCAGAACTGGAAAAATATTTTCTCCAAAATCTTACCAAGAAAAATAATGGCTGGGTGCTTTCAAAGTAATTTTGGTGTTTTCTCAGGCCACACTTGGGTTAATGCTCGTAACTTAGTTCAGTACTTTTCCTCCATAAGTCTATGAAAGCCAAACTGCCCGGTGACTTCAGCAAGATTTCAGTGTCTAAGAGGAAATAAAGACCATTTCTTGGACCTTCTTTGCTCTTTCAGAAACTCTTGAGGATCCTCTCATTGTTTTTGGTTTCAGTATTTAAAGGAATCAATGTTAATCAATCTCTCTGGAAGCCCTATAAAACTGAGAGTATGTCTGGCTGCAAAAAAGTCAGCAGAAATTGTACAGAAACATAACATTCACATGGCTGATACTTAACTTTTCAACAATTTCATAATTCCTCAACTCTCCGTTACACATTTCCCGCAGCCAAGAGATGACTAAAATGGTTTAACTGAATTTCACAACTTTCCAGATAATAACTGAGAACAGCAGGCAAAATTGCAGCAAAAAAACCCCAAACATTTTTCCTCCCCTCCTCAACAGGACTTTATCTCAGCAGCTTGCCTCACAAAATAAACAACCTTTCCAGTACAAAAAAACCAGTGTGAATCTCATGATTTTTAAATGGAAGTATGGGAGGGGTTTGTTTTGTTTATCTAAAATCCGCTTCAGTGGTTTTTATGAAACACAAGTGCCCCGTGCAAAGTTCTTGCTGCAACATTGAATGGACTTTGCCTTGTATGTGCTAGAAAAGGGGGTTTCTAAGTGCAGAGAGTTGGTCCTGCAAGCTTTGTTCACAATCATTTGGAGGTAAAACATGCAGAAATACCCTTCCCCTCCCTTGAAGTGGTGGCTCTCATCAGAACCAAGCAAGTCCTTTTGTAGGAGGAAGGGAAAGAACTGCATGTTGTACTGGCATAAGCAAAGAGGCAGGAAATCCAAGGACAGAACACATGGAGGAGGCTCAGCTTCCCCAGGACTGAGGAAAAGGGCTGGGGCTACTACAGACGTCCAGATGGAGGAGGGAGAAGCTACCATGGAGTGGCTCAGCAAAGAGCTAGACTCCCTCATCCCAGCCCTCTCTGGAGCCATGTGCTGAGCCCAGGATTTGAACCATCTGTGCTGGATCCCCACAGCAATAATCTAATGTTTCAGTTGGTCATAAAGTTGGAAACAAGCAACAAAAGGCAAAAAGTGTTACAAAAGCCAAAGAAGTGACAAAACAAACGGCTGGAGAAAACAGAGCAAATGCATAATAAATATCATTTTAATATCTCCTTGCACCAGTGATTTGACAGGCAAAACTGAGGATGACTCAGATATTTTTCAAAAATTTTTAAAAACCAAGCTGTTACTCACAAATCACTTGATTTTATTTTTCTAGAGATCCTTTGGTTTCATTACATTGTGTACACACTTCATACAGGGATGGCTTCATTTTACACAGAAGCACAACAAAAGTGCCAATCCTTCCCATAATCTGCTTCTATACCACGACCAGTTTTGGTGGCTACAAAAAGAGTTTCCATAATATACCCTTTACTTGTATCCAGGGTTTCCTGGGGGGAAAGGGGTCATTTCTTTAACGTTTTTCCAAGAGAAGATGAGAGCCAGGAGATCTCATTGTTCATCTCCTTTATTCCCCTTCTCCTCCTGCCCCAGGACATTTTGTTGTCAAGGTTGGACACCTGATTTTTTTGTTGTTCTTCTTTGGGGGCTTTTTGGTTGGTTGGTTGGTTTTTTGTTTGTTTGACGGTTTAAAGCATCCTTAACTTTAACATCACAATGAGGTAAAAGAAAGTTTTGGCCTCATGGCATAACTCCACTGACTCCAGTAGAAGACCAGCAAAGATCAATCTGTTCTACAGCATTCTTAAAAAAAAAAAAATCACATAACTTTTATATGAGTTGTAAATCGAAGGTATTGGACCCACGAAACCCCCATGCAACCAAATTATACAAGGAGGAACTATGTAAAACCCCGTGAATCCTGATATGTAATTCCCAGGTGGATCAGGTACAGCTTTTTTTGCCTGAGATTTCAAAAACTCTACTTTCATTTGGATCCCCCTAGGGCAACCAAAATACTTTTTTTCTTCTCCTTTGGTTAAAATGTTTATGCTTGTCTCACTTCCCAGAGCTACAAAGTGCAAAAACTGGATCTTCTTCATTAAAAATAAACAGGAATTCTCTAAAATACTCTGCTTTTCCCTAAGAATAAAACCAGGAGAGGGCTGCTACTCCACATGAGCTGATACTGCTTTAAGCAACCTGGGCTAGTGGAACGTGTCCCTGCCCATGGCAGGATGGGTGGAACAAGGTGAATTTTATGGTCCCTTCTGATCCAAGCCATTCCATGATTCCACTAAGAATTAGAGAACTGATACATTACACCCATTTCTGTCTTTTGCCAGCTCTGCCAGTCTATATTTTGACCCTGTATATATTGCAAACGTTAAATTGTGAGCAAACATGAATAATTTAATGGTAAAATACTACAAAATCAGCCATTCCAAAGAAAATGTGAAGTGGAAAGAAGGAACTCGTCCATCCTAGGAAGCACTGGAGAGGTGAGAGTCTGCAGAAGGAGGTGGTGGAGATGTTCTGCTTTTAGATGATGGAACCATAATGAAAAGTCAACTTTTCAGGCCACCCACTCCGTGGCTCAGAGCTCCCCTGTCTGACATCAACCCACATCTATGTCAGGATGTATTTTTAATCTGTCCTAGAATGATGTCATGCAATAATCAAACCACTGTAAATATGGTTCTTGTCGTCACCAATGAAACAAAATTAGCTTTTATACCAGAGAAGAGCTTTTAACCCAGCCAGTGACATGATCGGAGGGGAAAGGGCTTTAACAAGGAGAGAATAAATCTTGGGCTCTTCAAATGCAACGCAGGTTCAAGTGCAAAGCTTGAGTGCTTTAAAAGGAGAACTGCAACTTACACATTACTAGAAAAAGAGTTGGGAGAAGGGAGAATTCTTTTCACAAAACAGTATCAACATGGAGACAGTAAAACCCTGGAAAAGGTAATGGTGAAGCACTGGAGGAGTAACTCAGAGTTCTACCACAAAAAAGGCAGGTAAGTTATTCTTTTGGTGTCTTAAATCCTAGATAAAACTTGATTCTATCCATTTGCCTCCTGGCATATCCAGGCAGCAGTGGGTTCATCTACTTTGCTTTCCATCACTTACATCAAAATTTCCTCCTTTTTCAAAGAATTCAGGTGCTGTGAGGGCAGGGGGGAAGAAGGGAAGGATTATGGTAAAGGAAATATACAAAGTTGTAAATATTTTATTTTCATATCCATATAAGAGCATAAAAAGAGCATTGGAAAATAACAGAAACTGAACCACAGCTGCTTTATATACATTCTGGTGCTGTTTCTCCTGTGAGAGTGGTCCTGATGTATTCCTCATCTGCTCCACAGATCATTTTAATTAAAGCATTAATAGATTTCAGGCTGTCAAAGCCAGAGTATCTGTATACAGCCGGTGTCAGAGTCTGTATCTCCACTCACACACTCCCATACGTTTTGTTCAGCCTATTATTGAATTAATCAAACACGGCAGCCACTCCTAATGACTTGTCTTAATCAGCTGCATCCATCACGGTGCAGGCAGGGCTGGTGAGCCCTGCTACAGCTACACGTGCTGAGCTCAGCTGAGCCATGTTCCCCCTGTCCCCCGTGCAGTCACATTCATCCTGCAGTGCCACAAGCCACCAGCTCCTCTTTGTCACCGGTGGGAGACACAGCTGCAGGCCCTGCTAGGCTGAGGCACTGTCCTGCCAGCTCTGGTGTAATAGCAGCAGAAATTGCACATTTGCCAAATCCAAAAAGGTGGATTCTGTAGCTGTCAAAAAATACCCAGCTACTCTGTCATGTTTCCCCAGGTGTTCCAAGGAAGTTGTGCTTTCTCTCTAACAGGGAAACGGCTCCTGCAGTGTTGCACAAAAACATGCTCAGATAATTATTTTCATATTTTCAAGTACACAGGAATCCTCACATTCTACACATTTCCCCACTTCCGACGCAATTGGATTTTGGTAGGTGATTCATACAGCAGTGGCTTCAGCTTAACCCCTTTGAGTGCATCCATCATTTTGGTCAGGATCATAAGTAACAGTGCCTCTCAAAAACTAAATAACATACTTGAGTGAAATACTCATCTGTTATGTACATGTTTTCCATCCAAATAGCTTCACCTAATAACTCATGAAAGCCTGTAGTAGAGGAAAATGATGAGATTAAACATGATGCTTTTTGATACACTTGCTCCCTTCCATCTCAGAAGAACAGTATTAGCTAAAGCCATTCATTTTGTCTAAAACGATCTCTATAATGCTTCATCTGCTTAACAATTTCATTAAATTCTCCATCCCTGGTAGAAATGAGGTGCAATTTAAAGCAGCCAGGGATTTTAGCTGCCCTTATCACTATGGGGGTGCAGCAAATCCATATTTATTCAGTCTAACATCAGTGACATGATCTGTATGTTACAGGACCTCCCAGGATGTGACTCATGAGGCTGGACTCGTGAGGAACGAAGTGGTGTCCTCTCACCATTGCCATTTGTCACAGCATTTGTGAAATGCTGGTACCAGACAACTACTGACCATCATCAGCAATTATTACACTAACCAACAATAATTACAGCCGCATAAATGAAAAATCATTTCAAACCAACAGGCCCATGTCACCACCAAATCTCAAGCCCCGTAATACTCCTTGCCTTTTAACAGACACTGGTTTCAGAAGGCTGGAGAACAGATGAGGCGGCTTTCATCACACCAAGCAAATTAGGGAATACTTTTCCTGCCAAACTGAGAACGCGGAGGTGGAAATCTCTCTGCTGCGGCACGAGCAACCGGAATTCTGGCATTACCAACACTTTCAGAGGTTGATTTGCTTTGAAAAAGTATGTTGCAATGTTGTGTAAGGCAGGTTCAGGAGGTACTTGCTGATGGTTTTGAAGACAGTGTTAAATATTATGCCTTCCATAGTCAACATAGGAGACACAGGTAACTCTCCTTCCAAAAATCATGGTATGCTGTGCACACATCACAAGTTAAATTTTACTTGACTGTGAAGATACTGCATCCCTCAGCTCATAAAGCAGCAGGAAACAATGTGTTCTGGAAAAAAAATATTTGTTGGAAATCCAGCTGTCTGCCTTGCCTAGAATGGGTTCAACATATGCAGGTGTCAGCCTTACAAGTGCCACAGGCAGGATTGCACAAAACAGAGGCATTTTTGGAGTCAAGACAGTTCACACTCCTCTCGCAACACCCAGTCACTCATCCAGCCCTTTTATCCAGCTTATTCTCCTGGTGCCTTGCATGCCCCACTTTGGGAGGCAGAAGAGGGATCAGATCCCCACAGGGAGGCTGCTGGTTAGGGAAACCTGCTGCAGCAGAGCAGCTGTGGATCAGAGGAGGGAAAAAAGAACTGTGCTCCCTAGTTATAATCCCCTGCAGGGCCTAAGGCTCTTAAAATATTCTCATTCCATTGCTGCAGGGCGTGTTGTGGGTTTGGTTTTTTTCCTTTCTCTCTGTAAATCAAATGCATGATTTCGTTTCTGCTTCCAGTTTGAAGTACACAGAAAGTTTTCATGATGCCCGCACAAACGTTTGCATACTGAATATTTAAATACAGGAGCAGTATCC
This sequence comes from Corvus hawaiiensis, assembly GCF_020740725.1. Classification (NCBI taxonomy): domain Eukaryota; kingdom Metazoa; phylum Chordata; class Aves; order Passeriformes; family Corvidae; genus Corvus; species Corvus hawaiiensis. Next base: position 56,395,294 of record NC_063218.1, on the reverse strand, counting down.
ACATCAGTTGTCAGGGCAAATCGTGCCCTCAGGAGGATGCACAGCACTTTAGAATCCAGCAAAATTTCAGCCCAGTGAAGTTTTATAAAGGATGGAAATGCCACACTGGAACAAACGGTAATTTTATTCTAATGATTCTAATAGGATTTAACCAACTCCTGTATCAGTCAGACCTGCCTCTAGGAGAGCCCTCACATCTTCAGCAGCACCCTGACTGAAGCAGCCCTCTTCCACCCACCCATAGACAAAGGGCTCTTTGATTTGAAATGCAATGTGGCTGAGCATTAATGACCCCAGAAAGCTTTTGAAGGGGCTACAGAAAAATAATTCTAAACAGGGATTAGCAATGGAAGCTTCTGTTTGTTTCTCAGTAGCTGAGTACAGATGGTAAACAAGTAGGTTTGGGGGAGGGGGAGCGTTATTCCTGAAATAACAGAATAAGGAAAAGTTGAAGACACAACAACTGAAAAATATTCTGAAAATACTGAAAATAACAGAGTTCAAGGAAAGGGGAACAACAACAGAGATGCTATGCATTTGCACACACATTTTGTTTTTTGAAACCCTCAATCTGGAGAGAAAAAACTACTCTCAAAAAACAGTGGTCACCGTGGCTCCTGGCCTGATTTTTAAGCTGCTGGCTGGAGGTCAGCTTTAAGCAGGGCACTGTGACACCCAGAGCTCCAGCCAACAGACATTGATTCCACTGCAACTCAGTGTAATATATTGTGATGTAATTTTCCATCTGCAACACTTCTGAAACAGTATTTGACATAATTCTCCTGTATTTATTATCTGTCTGGGATCACTCTCCCTTTCCTCATACACATCACCTTGCAGAATGAGTTTCAGAATCAAATTCTGATCTCAGTATGGGTGTATAGAACAGAGGTGCTGTTTGAGAACACAAGAAAGGCTCCTTGTACAAGCTCTTTCATATCGGTGCCTTTTAATCAGAAAAAATGACAAAACTTTTCTTTTTCAGACACTCTTCAGCTGCTGACACCCTGACAAACACCTATTTCCCTCAGATCCCATATCCTGAACCGGTACCTGAGGTCTGACACTCTTAACACACACCTTTCACACAAGGATGAACCCCCAGTACACATGGGGTCTCAAAGCCAAGTACATGCTCCTGGTCCTACATCAGGGAATAAGGGCCACACAAAGCTCTTTCACTCAGCAGTATTTTCTCTCTTGTTGCTGGAAGCTTTCAGACCCCCATTCATCCCTCCCCTCACCAGACACCACAAGTTACCTACCTTAGAAGACACAGGCTGTGTGAACAGTGAGCCAGGAAACACAGGATGTCTAGGCATGAAACAGATCACCTTCTGAAATCAGCTAATTCACATTCCAAAATCCCCTGCTGTAGCTGAAGCAGCCCTGGAATGAGAAATGTTTTGCCAAAGGTCACAGAGCCACCAGAGATGCCCTTTTGCACCAGCCTCTGTGCCTGCAGCCCTCTGCCCAGCTCCTCACTGGTTCTTTTCTTCTGCTCTCCTCACATTTAACCTTTTCTTGCCTTTGACCGTGTTCTACTTTATTCCATGAGCCACCCCGTCCCATTCCCTGTGGTTTCTGTGTCTGACTGGAGGGTGAAAGCACCCCTAAAACATCAGGATCTTACACTGTAAATCAGGACAACCTGTTCTTCTGTCTTCCAAGTCGTGTGGTGTATTTTCCTGGACCAGATTTAGTTACATACATGAGATTGTTACATATGTTTAGTGCAATATGTCTTGGGGTGACTTTATGATGTGTATCCCCTATCGCTGCCCTATGCCCAGGAATTAATTTTGTGCCTTTCTATGCCTTTAAACTGAGCCTGGGGGGGGGGGGGGGGGGGGGGGAACTGAGCAAAACTTCTTCAAAGCAGTTTGCAGCTTGTTCAAGGTCACACAGAGATAGAGACGGCTCTCTGCGTTCAGCTGCGGTGGGAGAGCGAGAGCGGAGGGAAGCACCCTGCTTGCTTTCTTTCCAGCCAGCTTTCAGCCAGTTTTTCAGCTCCTTTTCCTCCAGAGAATTGCCCTTTGTTTTCCTGGAACTCCGATTTTTTCCCTTCTTCTCTGCTGGACAGTTTCAACACCAGAGCACATCGGGAGGACTTTCCACCGGGCACAGAGGGCCTGGCCCTGGGCCAAGCCCCAGCTCTGAGGAGACCAAAGGGAGGACTCTGACATTTTTCCCAGGTTTTTCTCCACAGCGAAAGATTTTATTATTTAGCATTATTTTCCTTTTCCCATGTGTTTGTTGAATAAATAGTTTTTATCTCTTTCACTTTCCTTCAAGGCAAAAGGTTTTTTCCTGAATCTGGTGGGGAAGGAGTGGTTTGTAACCTGCCTTCTCTCAGAGGATATATTTCTAAATTTGGCCAAACCGGCACATAATGCAATAATGAAACTCCTGTCTCCTTTAGTAATGCCCCTTCCACTCACTCTTTCTGCTTTGCTTCCCAATGTGCTCCCTCTAGGTGGAGGAAGGAAAGCATTTTGGGGACTGTTTTTCCCCTTAGAGAGATCCAGATTCCACCAGCATAATGTTACCTGTCATTTTTTGACACATACTTAAGACAGCAGAATTTATATCAGTCAAATTTTAACAAGAATTCAAACTTATGTGAAAGAATCCCATATAAATGGAAGCCTATCACAAAATCAGTGCAGTAGGATTCCCACATTTTAAACACTGGATATTTTCTGAAGCTTTTCTCTCCATGATCAGAACTCACAGAAATTGTTGAACCTATATAAATGAAGCACGGAGCTACTAAAACACTTCATTATTCCTTCTGAGCACTGTTCAAATACCAGTATTTACCTCTGAGGCTGTAACAAAATTGCATGTTTCTGCTCTGGCAGGAAGAGCCTTCCAGAGTCAATATTCATATTGCTGTGGGGAAACACATTTAATCTCCACATAAGCTCTCCATAATTTTATTATTATTATTTATAAGACAATGTATTGGGTAAATAGCAGCAGCTCCATCTATGTGCGGTGTTAACAGGAAGGTTTCAGAGAGCAGCAATTTGTAAATCAGCCTTTTGAAAGTGAAGGTAGGGACACAGCAGCCTCCCACTGCACTGAGCAGTTCTGCAGAGCCCCTGAGATCACCCTTTGAACCTCCTCCCTAAGTTCCACACGAGCCTGGGGGCTTAGCAGCAAGTTGTCCCTTCTCTCCAGTTCATACACATCGTTTTTACTCAATAAAGTATTATCTCCAAGCCAGAACAGGAGGGGTTTTAATTTAGGCACTGCACAAACACAGAGCTGGAAGGAAAATACACTTTTCAGAGGAGTGTAATTATCCAGAACAACAAACTTGGGAAAGAACTTGGAGGGAAGAGTGGTGCCACACAGTGCATTCGCACAGATGTGCGAGGGTGAAGTGTGCTAATGGCTTTACAGACTTCTTGACAGAAAACACTGATTTATTGACTATTCCTGATGGTGATATTAATATTAATCTTATTCTTTTTCTCCAGTTAAAGGTTTTATATTCCAATGACATTGTAATCATAAGTAAAAAAGAAAAAAAAAGGATAGAAAATTAAGGCCAGCCTGCTTGTAATGTTCAAGAAGATAAGTGTTCATTATAGCAATTTTATATAGTGGGAGTTATTAATTTGGCAATTCAATTGCTCAATGACTGTGTCGTTAATAATCAGGTGATTATAATGAAACAAATACTCTCAGTTGTGGAGTTAGACAATGAAACAGCCCTAAAGTGGAAAAACAGAATTATAATGTTTATGTTTTCCTCAAATTTATGCTATAAAGTCAGTGCATAGACTAAATTTTGGTAGCAATTTCTTCTTTTATATCTGTAGGCTGTGTGCCTGCCTTCACTTTTTATTATTACTGTTAAAGCTACGTTATAAAAAGGACAGAGGAGAAATTAAGCTGGAAAATCTGATGAAGTATAAAGTATATATTTTTGCTTTCAACGTCTTACCCTCCTTAAAATTAAGCTCTCCCATTAAACTAGAGGTGGCTTGTCACTGCATTGCCTTAGAATAATAAAAAGATGCAGAGGAGCCATATCTGCTTAATTATCACACTTTCCAAAAAGCGACCATGCTAAATTTAAAGAGCAGTAAAACTTCAGCAGGCTTGGTCACCATACTTAGAGGCTTAATAATCCCTCATACATGAGGGATTTTTCCCTGCTGTAGTGTCTCAGAGCTGCTCTGTTTTGGAGACCCTTCTTCCTTTTCAGATGTGATAGAAAGTTAAAAAGCCCCACAGCTTCAATGCACTTTCTAACCATGCCAGGTGGTGTAATAAAATAAACTACCTATCATAAAACCACTTAGCTTGGAAAAGACCTTCAAATCCTCAAGTCCAGCCATAAATCTGACCCATCCCTACAGCCCTCCCTGCTCCTGGATCCTTAGACAATAACTGCAACAGAAATATTCTCAAGTTTTGATATCCCACAGTTTTATTCTCTACTGATAAAGTGAAGGAACAGGAAATACGCTTTTAAATTCCAGGTTAAAATGAAAGAAACCTGAAACAAACAGTTGTTTTTTCTCACATGTACAAGGGATTTAAAAAAAAAAACCTAATGAAGGAGCTGAAGGAGCAGGTGCTCTGGAAAAAACGCAACAACTGGATGTGAAAGCTTGAGAAAGAAAGATCAGTGCAGGTACTGTTTCATGGTTTTCTCCTTAAAATATTGCAGGGACACTGAGAAGTTGTCTGCTGGACATATTAACTCATTCTTCTAGCAGAGGACCATTATTTAAATTCACTGTGTTATTCCATTACCATATGGAAGGCAACTGAGGACATAGTGTAATAAAAATTAAAATAAAAAAGGGAGTTTCCTATGAAAATTTGAAAGAGAATATCAGATCATACAACCAATGTCAAAAACTATTATATTTTAAATTATCTATACTTTTAATAAAAATTATAACCTTAATCTAGCTAAGATTTGAACAAAATTAATATAAAAAGCAGATATATTTATGATCCCTTATGATCACTATTGTCTGCTTCTTTTCTAATGGAATAGGGACATATTCATCCAATTTACAAATGCACAACTTCAAGGAAAACCACTTCAAGACCAAAGAATAGAACTCCTGGATTCTTGACTTAATTCAACCCATGTCTACCGGGAGAAGGGCAAAAGGAGGGTGTCCCTCTCGGAAAATAACAACACTACTATAAAGTAGGAGCCATCTGTTTTGGGTTGTTACTTCTCTTTATGAATAAATATAGCGTAAACTGAATAGCTGAGCAGAAATTAAAATCTTATATGAACCAAAAGGATTTGGATCATACTTCCAGACTTTTGTCAAATGCTAAACGAACCAGTTTCTGAAGGCTGGAAGAGCAGAGGAAAACACATATGCTGAACAACCCCTGAGACAAAGGAAGCTAAACTCAGATTACTTCAATTTTCTGAAAGGTTTCAGCAAAGGTTATACAGGATTTCAAATATAGAAAGCAAATAGGACAAGAACTGGCATTATTGCTGGCATTTCTAGCATTTACTAATTTGGGTATTTACACACTGGGAAATCTCTGCATAATTTCACTGTTTAAATCCATCGATGGAAGGTGCATTGACATTTTTGGTCAGTGAATTTGCTTTAGTTCAGAAATAAGGTTTCTTCAAATTCTGCTAAGAACTGCAAGGGAGAAAATGGAGGAAGAACAGATGATTTGTGACTCTGCCTTCTGTTGAAGATGGGTGATTTTTTTCCATATTCTGTCAAGGAAAAAGAGAAGAAGATGATGGTTAGAGCGCACTGCAGTGACACAGTGCCGAGGTTCTTTTTCTGGTGTCTGTTTGTTTGTTTGTTTGTTTGTTTGTTTTTGGGTTTGAACAGGTCACTATTGTGGTATAGTTCAGATATTCTTCATTCCCATTTGGAAAGTCTGAAGGAGGACGCTCAAATACAAGAGAACTCTTGGAATAAGAGCTCCAAAACATATTTGTTTGCTACATTATTTGTAAAGGCAGTAGCAAACAATACATGAAAATAAAGTGAAACTAAAATTCCCTTGATGCTAAGGAAAAACCAGGCAATGTTCTACTCATTTATTTAATAAAACCCAAACAAAAAAACCAAAAACCTACCAAAATCTGTTACTCATACAGAATGAGGCAAATTTTGTGAGGTTTGGAGATTAGTTATGTCAGTAATGCAGAGCTTACTGTCCTTCCAGCTCATAGTTTAAAAGGTAATTTATATGATTTTCTTTGATCTCTGTAGATTGTTGGTCTTTCTGTCAGAGCCTATTGGAAATGTTCCTGATGAGATAATTGTAAAATAATAGATTCAACATGAAACTTGATTAAAAACAGCCCACTTGATTTCAAGAGCAGGAACACAATAAATACTCAATTGTCTTGCTGGAATTCATCTAGTTTGAGGGGGAATATTGTGTGTAAAGACTGTATCAGCTGGACTCAGGAAAATTCTGTTCGGTTCACACAAGGAAATTTCCTTTAACGAACCCATGAGGGTCTGGACTGGAGGGAAAGCCCCAAAGAGACGAGGCATCTGGCAAAATATAATTTTCAGGCTTTTTATTACCACCCAGACCACTCTGTATTTGTGTTTTTACAGAGCATGGAACAGATAGTGCATTTTTGTTTCTGGGAAGAAAAAAAATCTAAAAATTGAAGTAATACCCAACAACACTTTCAGTTCTAATTTGTCAGATTATCTTGGCACAAAGTAGATAATAAATCATGACCCAAAAGTTCTTTTTCACTTAAGATGCCTCTTCTGAAGGGTTCTTTCCTTCTGATTAAAGATTTGAATCTTTAAATTGCCCTGATTACAAACTGCCAACAACTCACGGCGCCAGAGCATTCTCGAGAAGTTCATCAGCCCAGCATCCAGCACAGCCACCAGGCCTGCAGGGGACTGAAGGACGTGGCAAAGGCACTGGGGCAGGGGTGGCTGCCAGAAAACCCAGCCAAGGCAGCGCCCATTTTCCCTCCCACAGGCAGCATCTTCAGCTAAGAGAGCATTTGCAGCCACGGAGTGAGTTCAGCTTGAGCTTTAAATCACACAACCTCTTCTGGGGGGAACTCATCCCTGTGCCATTGCTGGTGTGCTCTGCGAGAGCTGTATTTTGTGAGACACGTCTGACACTGATGACAGCAAAGACAGTAAATCCATCATGCTTCAAACAGCATTTTTGGGAGAATTAAGAGAGGCTGTTTCTGCTGGCTGAAGCCTCCTGTCCATGAGCCTCAGCTTTCCCCTTCAGCCAGCTCTTTAGCAGCAGGAATGCAAGCGGGAATCATATTGTGAACAAACAGTCTGACTGCTGCAAGTCTACTCTACATCTTCATAGAAAAAATACAAATTAGCGTGTTTCTTCTATATATAATGGAAGCAAATTGCCTGGAAGAAATCCTACAGCTACCCACTTTACGATTTACTTAAGACAAACATTTATTTCCAGTCAGAAACAATTCAGTGATTTTTTGACAAAGGCGATTGTGGAACTTCTGGGGTCTGTACAAGGAAAGGCTGTACCAAGGAAAACAAACACACATTTACAAAAGGGACTCTTATTTTACTGCTGTATAAATTATGGCATCTCAGTATTTGGGTTTAGCTGTTAAAATACTTTTGACATCACTGTATCACTTGAGGAAACCCTCTTTTATTAAGGAAAGAACAAAAATCGTTTTAGTCCCTGAAACAAAATTAAAATCCTATACCAAACAAAGTTTCCTTTGAACAAAAAGAAGAACAAAAGACTCCATAAAGCCTCTCAAAGATTTTGTTTCTGCCAGCCTGACTTATAGGAAAGGCCTTCAGACACATCAGCCAGGCACAGACAGCAGAGGGGAAATAGAGCAAAGATGAAGAAGGTCCTGGTGAGTTTGTTTCCAGATCCCAGCAGGAAAACCACAGCACAGTCAGGACATTGTGTGTGCACAGACACAAAACCTTGTACATTTGTTTTTGATCAACTAAGTTTACTCTAAGTTTAGACCCTCTGAGCCACACATATAAGACTAAGAAGAAAATAAGCAAAATACAAACAAACAAACAAACAAATCCCCAACAAACCCCAAAACTCTAAAAAGCCCCACTCAAGCTCATCTCATATTTTCACTTATGACTATCCTACTAATAAATACGTTTTTAAAGAGACAATTAGAGCAAATATTACCAACCTTCATGCCTATATGTGTTGAATTACATATTCAATTTTTTACATTTTATTTTAGTGCAGATCTATAAGGGGAAATTGGTAAACACAATTTATTATACAGAAGCAAAGAGGAAAAGGGATTACAGTTTACTGTCACATTTGCAACCCTCAGAGCACAAGCACATTAGAATAACTCTATTCCATTAGATCCTAAACCCATCTCCTCCTGCCTCCAGCACTGGGTAACCAGGAACGGGAAAAATGTTCAGCCTGTGCTACTTTCTCCAGCACACCATGCCAGCCTTGCCTGTGTAAGGAGGAAAAGAATAATGACATAACTGGGCTTTCTCTGCACTGACAAGGGATATCTGGGGTTTAAAATGCTGCAGAATATTATCCCCAGGCTTTAACAGTCCCTGGTTCTTGCATTTCACACATCTAACTACCCATACATACACTTGGAGCTGGAACCCGAAGAGATGATAAAACAGAGCCTAATTTTTGGATGAAGGTCAATATCTACTTACAGGCTGTGTTTCAGCTGCAGGTACAAAGGTATTTAAAATGAAGAGGTGATCAGCATGTCAGGCCATGTTCACCACCACAAAGTTTAGTATATTAACAGGGGCCAGTGACAGCACAGTAAAGGTGAAATCCCCCCTCCTCAAAAAAACAAAAAAAGCAGCAGCAGTTTCACCAAACCAGGAGAAAATCCTGCCTTTTCCATTTGCCTGATTCTCTTTGGTTCCCTTTTAGTTTTAAGACACTGTCACTGAAGTTTAGACATCATGTCACATCATCCAAGGGAACCTGAGAGGAAGATTGAGTATTAGGAAGTTTCTGCATTCACTCATGCATCTGTAAAGCATTGGAAAACCACACACTTATCGAGATGGGCACAGGCAGAGTGGTTAATTTTTACTTTTTTTCTCCTGTGCACTAATCCCATGGAAATCTCCAGCAAATTACAGGCATGGGCACGGACACACGCTAGTAAACAAAAGGCTGAAACCTCAGAAGTAAGTGTAAACCAGCAGGTTCTAAACACAACTGGTGAGCAACACCTCAGAGTCAGAGGTGTGGGCCAGCTGCAGACTCGTGTCCTGCCTTGCCATGGCTTTGGAGAGAGCACAGAGTTTTGCACAGGCTGCTTTCAGAGTTTCTGCCTCTCTGCCTGCTGAACGAGTCAACAGTCTGTCCAGGGCTGCTGCTGACAATTCTCAGCAGTAAAAGTAGCTGTTAAATCTTGAATTAGTTTGAAGTCAGGCTCATTAAATTCGGAAATGAGCTACAAAGATGTTTTCAAAAAGGATGAGCAAGTGAGTAAATTTTTAATTACTTATCAAGGAAGGGGTTTCAGTAGAAGTCGTCTTTGCAACTATGCAAAGCAATAAATATAACAGATTTATAGCTGGTTTTGTTTTCATGACAAACACCCAGGATTTGAAGGGAGTACAGAGATCAAAAATGGCTTGCTTTGACCAATATTTATGTAATATTGTGTCTCCCAGCACACAGACAGAAAAAAGTATGAACAAAACATTCTCTCCTTCTTAAAGGAAATAATCCGTGTATTTACATTCAAACAAAAATAATGAGACCTTCTCTTCAAGTCATCCTAAAACTTCCTTACATTCCAGTCATACAAAGACACGCTTTGATCAAATCCTGGCACTTGTACAGCGAGTTCAACTGCTGGAAGATTCTGCAGGTCATTCCTTGTAGCTCTGCTTGTTCATTCTCACATTTAATCTGCCTGCATCAATCCAACGAACGCGAATCGATAGCGACAAGGTGATGGACTGAAATCATCATTCAGGCCACTCTGGTTTATGGCACTCTGTGCTTTAGGTTCTGGCTTGCCCTAGGCCTGGAGTTTACCCTGGGTGCCTTGGACCTGGAGTTTACCCCTCTGCCTGCAGGAGCAGCGGTGCTGGACGGAGCAGATGCCCTCACAACCTGCAGTGAATTTTGAGATGTGGTTTCCTTCCCCCACCACCAGGCAATTCCTCATTTTCTGCCATGGGTAATCCAGAAATCCTTTCCCTACCAGCAATTGTATCTGAGATCAGGAGACTTTGATGCACCCTGAAATGTAAATAATGCACAACACACAAATACCTTCTCTCAAAATCTTGGGTCTGGCTTTATCAAGGGCTTCCACAGCACCACAAATAGCTTTGAATGCATTTTAGTTGGTCAGAGAACGTCCTTGCACCCACTAAGCCCTTCACACAGCCATCATCACAGGACCAGATGGCTCTTGAGCTTCCCCACACCACCACCACCACCAAACTTGGACTGCCACAACCTGCCAGCACCAGTGCTCTGCACAAGGCAGCAGAATAAATCAGACCCACCATAGAGCAGCACTGGGTGGTTGCAGATGACAGGGTATTTTTGTTTCCAGAACAACAGAAAATGGAGATTTTGAGGCTGAGAGAAAGCATGTCAAAACGAGAACCTTTTGCTTCTGAATAATTCTTTTCACTAAAGTTAGATCAGCTTCAATAACACATAACTGGGGAAAGGATACTCCGAGCAAACCTAGGAAAGATGCGACATGACACACCAGCAGAGAAAAAGAAGTGATCTATGAGAGTATGGAGAAGGGAACATTTTACATTATTACATGTTATTACATTATATGTATTATACATTCTTTTTCTACTACACAGCTGTGTTCCCTGGTTATGCCAAAGTGCAGTTTAGCCCTGACTTTCAATCCTTCCCCCTACTGAACATGCAAAGGATTGTCATCCTTGCTCCAGAGCATGAAATCTGGCTGTAAGAGCTCATACTCAGCAGAGAGATTGCAGAACATATCAGTACCAGCAATGTTGTCTGCCACGTTGGTGAAACATCCCCACATCCTCTGAAATGCATTTCCATGACAGACTGGCTTCGCAAGGCCCAAACCAGTTTAGTTGATTATTTTCAGTACATATTCCCTCAGCCCTCAAAAGATTTCAAAACATGACAACGTATTACTGAGAAGTATGTCCTTTCTGATGAGAAGATCCAAGACTCTGAATTTGGAATATTTTCTGCATTACTAAAATCAAAAGCATTGAAAATCAAAAGTTTCAATTAAGTCAATCCCCAGTTTAACATTTCACGTTGTCAATTTTTATACTCTGAACCCAAAAATGTGACAAAATCAGTGTAAAGAAAACAAGAAACCATTAACTAGCAGAATTTAGCTGTAAATACCTCAACAATATGCAATGCTCCTGTGGTTTGGTAAATGTAATCTATTGATAAACTTCTCCCTTATGAAGTAGCCTGTCTGAAAAAAACAAGTTATGGAGTGATTAATTAAAAAATATATCAATAAATGACTTAAAAGAGGTTCTAATTTGAAAACTAAGTACTGATCATATTGCCTCTCACTGCCAGAAAATCTGAAGACGCTGACAGAAATCAAAGTACACTTTTACCTTTTTAAGGGTGAGCTCTGCCATAAAGAAAAGTCATCAGGAGCAATAGTTTTTAATTTTACTTAAGCATTTTTATAGTAAAGCCTCAAACTTGGAGTATTTAAGATTTCATTCTAAATGCTTACCAGTACTCTGAGATTAAGTGCAACTTTGAAGACCAGCATCAGCTTTTACAGCTTTTTAAAGTGTCATGAAGCAATAAACTGCATGATTTAGGTGGGTAAGGGAAGGTCCCAGAAAAACCCATCAGCTTTTGAGTAACAGTGGAAGGAATCAACTCCCAGTTTGAATTTCAAACTCTCCAGGTATCTAAACTTGTAGTCTCCCAACATGCCCAGCACTTTCTCCTTTTTTGAGAAAACCAACACGACCATTTCTTGAGAGAGCACATAAACAGGGAGCTGGAGACTACTGAGGCACGGGACTTGCTCAGTCCTGAGGGATGCCTTGAGCCAAACTCTCTCTCTGTAGGATATATTTTTCCACTTGTGGTCTTTGGAGCCTGCCTTGCCATGAGGACACAGCACCAGCAGCTGTAACACAAAGTGCCTTCCCCAGCCCCTTCATCCCTCGCTGCTCCCACTCCTGCAGCAGGTGGTGGAGGGAGGATGAATTATCTCCAGAGGAACCTGCTGCTATTTCACTGCCGAGACTGAGGCTCAAACCACCGAGCTGCTACATCAAAGATCATTCCACTACCTTTACTTTTAGTCAATTTATGAGGAGTGCACTCTGTGCATTTTTCAACACAGACCAAAGGTACCAAGCTTCAGCAGATGGCACAGAAATATGCACTCCTAGTGCACGGAGCCAGGCTCCTGGGGCTCTGATTCCATGACAATGAGTTAATTTTCATCCCTGCTCTCTTTCAACTCATTCAAAGTAGGTGCTCATAGACTGGTCTGCACTCCTGCTACCTTGAAATGCTCTTCAGATGTGCCTAACCTTATTCTGATGTGCTTAACCTTATTCTGCAGCATCTCTTCCACCGCAATTTAAGTTCTTGCAGAAACCATCTTATAGTCTGTGTTCTAAATCTGAGTTCTGGACTCTGTGCTTGTACAATCAATGACAAAAAGCTAAGTGTTGTAACACTTAAATTCAAGACAACCTGGATTTTTATTTTGTCTCGTTTTGCAGTCAGCTACTAATCCATATAATTATTTATGTTTCAATATAAAATTCTTAATTCAAAGTGCAAAAGAAAAGCATCGCAGTTAAAAAGAATATAGTTTATCTATGTTTATACCTAATTAGTGTCGATGTATTTTTTCAAAATGCATCCAGGAATCTGGCAATTCAATTTCTGATCCCAAATCCACCAAGGTATATAAAGAACTGCACTCCAGTTATACAGACCACCCTGGATACAGTAGCATTTGTGCAGAGGCTATTTATTAAGTTCTGGCTTGGAAGACTTACAACGGGAAAAAGCAAAGTCATGCCAGGATGTGGTTGGTTTGATAAATAATGGAAGGAGATTTCATAATACAGAGCTCTATTATTCCTTCAGAGTAAAGTGCAACAGAGAAGGAAAGCTAATAACACAGCAGCATAAATTCCTCCTAATGGAGAGACAGGCAGATTGGTTCCTGGAGGGGGGCAGGATTAGGGTTTGTACAAGGCCTAACAGACGTAAGTTACTCCGGGTTTACTCACTGGTGAAGAGCTCAGCACATCCAGGCAGGAGGGGCAGCACTGGAGCTGCTGAGCTCCCAGACACCAGAACGTACCCAGGCTGCTCGGCAGCCCCCTGGCCAGCCCTGCCCTGCTAACAAGTGACAGTACAGCATGCAACCTGGCGTGATTTCATTTGAAAAACAAACCAATACATGAAATTGCATTATTCTTCTATAGGGTTGAAAAGCGCTCCAAGGTTTAGCTGCTGTCACAACACCACGCTGCTAGGCAAGCAGCTGGAAAAAATATGAGAATTTTTGATGAAAATGAAATGCATTTCAGATCTTTAAAAACTTCCCTTCGTTCAGTCTGCTTTCTGTTTTTGTAACCCCCCCAGGGTTCAGCCACCTTGTATTTTGTCAGTTCTATCTCTCCAGCCATCTACCACTGTCACCAGCTTCATTTGTGAGGGGGAGCGTGGGGGTGTGATGGAATCATGCAGTAGAGCTGTTTGAACGATTCAGTGTTGTCTGGGTATTCCTCTGCCATCTATCACCCAGAAATTTATACTGCTTTTCAGATCACTCAAAGGAATTAGAGCTCTTCAGGATATAATTTCTTTCCCTGCAATTTCTTTTCCTGGCAAAAGTAAAAAGAAGTTCAATCTGTTTTCACTGAAAGTCCAAAAAAGTATTAGACCACACACTCATGCTCAGACAGCTGAACATAAAGGTGTCTGGCTCTATATATCTTAATTTTCCTCTCCTGAAATCAAGAGCAATCATTGTATGGATACGGTGCAAAAGCATGTTCAAAGTGAGCCTCAGCTGAGGCAGAGATCATTTCCTTCTGATGCAGTACAACACAATCAACATCTGTGGGAAACAAAAGCCTCTCATAAGGGCTTACAGAGCACAAACAAAAGAGCGGCCCGAGGGGCAGATAATCAGTTTACACAGAACTCACTGTAGCCATGTTATCAAGATGGAAAACAGCGGCAGAAATTAGGCTGAAGTGCAATAGCATTTTAGGATTGCTGAGAGTGCGATCAAAGAGGGCACACTGCACGGAGAACCACTCCCCTCGGCAGGCAGCTGGTGCCACTTGTCCCCTCAGCAGACGAAGGGCTGAGCGGGCACTGCCAGCTCCCGTCCCACAGTTCTGCTGCCACCGAGGGCAGGCAGAGCCCTTGAGCTGTCACCACTCTCAGAATCCCCCAGGAGAATCCGGTAGCAGCTAAAGGGAGGATGGAGCACTTTGGAAACCGTCTGCAAACTGTAACTCGAAACAGCCCAGCTCCCATCTCCTGCCCCCGCCGCCGGCTGCCACCAGCTCACCTGGACCTGTCCCCACCCTGGCCCTGGTGACACGGGGACGGCAGCAGTGGGAGAAGCAGGGATGGGCAGAGCTGAGGCACGGCAGGGAAGGCCCTGGAAGCGCTGGAGCAGCAGCGGGTCATGGGAGAGCAGCGGGAAGGTGAGCCCTGAGTGGGAAGGGCTCTTCCATCCACATCAGCCGGAATCTGAGGTGAGGAGCACTGACAGGCTGGCCCAGTGTTCTGACTTCACAGAAATGCAGCTCTTCGGCCAAAAAGTGGAAAAGTAACTTAGAACAAAAAATATCCGTTTTCTCCAAATAGAAAGCTCTGTTCCATCTGAAATGTAGAATTTATTTCTGAAATTACATTTCATTTAATCAAAGCCTCTTTTCACCTTTAAAGCTTAATTTCGGGAGCTCTAAAAATAGAGCACAACTCAAAAGGGAAAAATTTGCATCTTTGACCCTCATTTGTGAATAATTTTGGTTCGATAACGATGGCTTTTCGTTAATGACCTCAGCATACCTTGTTTAGTTAACTATTTATCCAAAATAGCTTCCCTGGGTCTAACCATGGTCCCAGAGCATATCCACTTCTGTGCTACGTAAAGCTCTAAAGTACCATCCTCTGCCTGTCCCACTAGCATCACATCACAAAAATACAAAACTTTCTACTATATTTTTGGTACTCTGCCATTTTTCTCAACCATATTGTGTCATAACATGAAACATCTATTATTGCACCAGTCATAAAAGACCTCAGAGACTTGTAATAGATCGAATGTTACTAGCCCAGTCTGACATCAGAGGACTGAGGTCTAAAATGTTTCCTCAGAGGAACAAATGTCTGTAAATAACTGTATTGTGTTAAAAGGTCTGAGAGCAGCCACTTTACGACCTGCCCAGTGCCTGCTTTGAATGTGCTTCCCTATAGAGACTCCAGGAGCATTTTATAAATTTAACAGTTACTATGGAAAGAGATTTTTATCCCACAGTAACTACTGTCTGGAGGCAATTTCTTGGAATATATTTAATTAAAAAAAAAAAAAAAAGCCTTAGGGGAAATCACCCCATTGTATTTCAAAAACAATTATTTCTGTCATAATTCTGCTGATACTTTATGGGTATTGCCTTGTACTTTTAATACAGGATTCAGACTCCCTCTGCATTCAGGAGGTGCCATGGGCCAGCAGGTGTCATTCTGGGCAAGGACTGACCAACCACAGGTTGCCGTCACGATGGAACCTCACTCTCCACACTCCGTATTCTCTATTGCCATCACCAAAGTAATGAAGCATCTGAGATGAAAGACAGTAAAAAATTCAGTTATCACCATTATGAATTCTTCTGTTCCAGCTGCTTTGCTTCTCACTTCAAATTACAATCCTCTGCATAGCCACAATATCCTAAGCAATTGCACCAGAAGTGATTAAGATATTACACAAAAATGAAGGATTATCAAACTGAGGGAATCCTGGCTGGAGTACAGAGATGAACAGATGAGTAACTCTGATCCTGCATGGAAAATAAAGAAGTAAAATACATGTTCAACAGAATAAACTACCAGCTGTGACACAAATTAGAATTCCTCTCTTGACTTTCCTGGAGCTATGCTGATTTACATCAGGCAAAGATCTGTTCCATGGTTTAGCCTTGTCATGTATCATCAGTAGCTTCTTTGCAAATTATTAACTGTGTGCTGGAGGCCAATGCTCTCCTGGGGTGCATCAGAAAGAGCATTCCCAGAAGGAGTGATCCTGCCCCTCTGCTCAGCCCTGTGAAGCACATCTGGAGTGCTGTGCCCAGCTCTGGGTTCCCTGGGACGAGAGAGACATGGAGCTCCTGGAGCGGGTCCAGTGGAGGGTAACAGAGATGATAAAGGGACTGGAGCATCTCTTATGAGGATGGACTGAGGGAGCTGGGCCTGTTCAGCCTCCAGGAGAGATGGCTGGGAGGGGACCCTGTCGATGTGTGTCAGTGTCTGCAGGGAGGGGTCAGAGGATGGAGCAGGCTCTGCTGGGTCGTGCCCAGCAATAGCACACGAGGCAATAGACAGAAACTGATCCACAGGAAGTTCCACCTAAACCTGAGGAAGAACTTCTTCACTGTGCAGTGACTGAGCACTGGGACACATTGCCCAGGGAGGCTGTGGAGTCACCTCCCTGAGATATTTCAGAACCATCCGGACACAATCCTGTGCCATGTGCTCTGGGGTGGCCCGGCTTGAGCAGAGAGGCTGGACCAGGTGTCCCACTGTGGTCCCTTCCATCCTGACCACCCTGTGATCATTTTCTGTGTTGTTTCAGTTGTCTCCTCACTGCATCATCAGCAACACTCTTCAACATCCAGTCAGCCTCCTCCCTGATGTCCTCCATTTCAGCCTTATACTACAGTGACTGTCACATAAGACAGTTCTTCTTGAAAAATGAAACACTTCTAAACCAGAAGTTATTTAGAGCTAGACCAGTTATTCACCGAGGATCTGACGTATTTGTTTTAAATATCTGTTCTCCCTCTTTGTCTTGGAGTGACTTTATGATGTATATCCCATATCGCTGCCCTATGCCCAGAAATTAATTTTTGTGCCTTTCTATGCCTTTAAACTGAGCCTGAGAGGGGGGAGGAAAAACTGAGCAAAACTTTTGTAAAGCAGTTTGCAGCTTGTTCAAGGCCACACAGAGATAGAGCGAGAGGGAAGGGAAGCACCCGGCTTGGTCTTCTTTCCAGCCAGCTTTTCGGCAGTTTTTTTTTTCCTCAGCTCCTTTTCCTCCAGAGAGCTGAACTTTTGTTTTTCTCTGGGACTTCTTTTTTCTTTTTCCTTTTCCCTCTGCTGGACGGTTTCAACATCAGAATACATTGGGAGGACTTTCCACTGAGGCCTTGGCCCTGGAGGTGGGCCCACCACCCCGTCCCAGCTCCAAGGAGGGCAAGAGAGATCTACGGAAGGACTCTGAATTTTCCCCCAGGTTTCTCTCAGCAGAGCGGGAGGTTTTATTATTTAGCATCATTATCCTTTTCCTGTGTGTTTGTTAAAGAAATAGTTTTTATCTCTTTCACTTTCCTTCAAGGAAAATGTATTTTTTCCCGAACCTGGTGGGGGAGGGGTGGTTATAGCCTGCCTTGTCTCAGAGGATATATTTCCAAATTTGGCCAAACTGGAACACTCTTCTAAACCGTTCTGGGGTTTATCACATTTAGTAAGCAATTCATTTCCAAAATTCTTAGACTCCAGTTCCAGCCCTTTTACCTTCCTGTGTCTACCAGTTCATGCTTCCATATAATGAGGCTGTGTGTTTTCCCACTGAAAATGCTCTGAACAGCAAATGACAGCCTTTCATCTCTCTCACATGGCCATCAGACTGCCGTTTGCTAGTCAAAAAATGACTGCACGTCTCATTTACCACACACATTGAACACCCGTGCCTTTGTATTTTTCTCTCCAGGTTGACTGGAGAAACCACAAGGCAAAGACAAAAGACACAAACAGATGCCTGTACACAAACAGTGTTCAGCCAAGACACAAACTAGTGGCCCCCAGGTTTACGAAGGCAATTCTCCACAATCCAGCAACCACAAAGGCTCCACACTAAAGCTTTAGACAAATTTCTTAAACCAAAGTCCAAGATCTCAATACCAAGTCAATACCCTCCAGGAAGTGCCTATTCTGTATTTTAAAACAGAGATGTTCAAACCATGCACTCCCTGCAAAAAGAAAACTCTTAGGTGAAAAGATAATGACTGAAGCCAAAATCTGTCCTAGTTGATGTTTGCCAACAGAAAATGACAGTAGGAGGGTATTTCTTGTGCATGTACAGCATGATGGCTTGCAATGTCACTTGAACACAGACATCAGCTGGGTCAACCAGTCCAATTCTCTACCCTCTCAGGCAACCACATTCTATAAACCAGTTCGTACAGCCTCCAGCATCCTTTTTCCCCCACTAACAATCCCTAGATAGTAGTTTGCCTTATGTAATATGTAAAATTGGGTATCAAAAACTATCAAACCTTTGACAATTTATGCTTTAGTAAGTTGCCTACCAGTACTTGTGATGCTGCCATACACGTGTTGCACTACATCACACCAAGAGAGAGGCTATAAGGTAATAAACTGAAAGGATTCACTTAAATCTTTGGGACCAATGTCACTCTTTTTAATTAATATCGTTGACATTTTAATTTCCTAAGTAGCTACCTGTATACACAAACTTCTCAGGAGATCATGTTTCTGGAAGTCAGCTTGCACATGCTAGGAGGACAAAGAGCTACCTTGCCATTTTACACATATTTACTGTGAATGGCACAAAATAATTTGGGTCATCTACCAGCTAGAATTACTCCATGTAGGCTTCTGAAAATATGCTTCCTGTGCTGCACATTTAAGACTAAATTGCTGCCAGAATCATACAAGTGAAAGAAACTGCCCTGCTCCCTTGTATGAGTCCCTGTATGGAAGGTGTGTGAGAGGATGAGAAGGAATCCCAAAGGGCATCACTTGTGTGCAGTTAGAGTGGACTCACTTTCTGTAGATTCAAAAAAGTATGAGATGATGCTTGGATTGTTTTTCCCCTGCTTTCCAGCACGCTGGCATATGCTGAGCTTTATTGCTTCTGAAAGCACCCTTGCAGCCATTCCATGAGACTTTCCCATCTCTCGGTGACGCAGCCCTCACTGCACATCAGCTGCTGTTGGAGTCTCTCATGCATACTCGGGCCTGGCTTGAGCAATGTTTAATATGGCTAAAATAATGTTGTTGTGCTGATGGCAACGTTATTCACATTACAACTGTGCCCAGAGACCCTGCCAGGCTGAACTAGACACTCCTGCCTGGCCCTCAGAACACTCCACACTAATTTACCATGCAGAAGAAACAGAAGAGAAAAAAATGAAGTTACAAAGTCTTGCTTAAAGCTCAAAACACATCTTTTGAATTATAGGCCAGTACCCTTTACAAAACTTGGTTCTTTCAGCCTGCATGTGCACTGAGCAATGAGACACAACACAGCATAAAGCTGCTTTAAATCACATCTCAAAGATTTCTCCAGTGCCTGAGGGCCCCCAGAGCCATTGTCTTGGTGCTGTATCCACCACTTTTAACTCCCACTGGTTCTCCAGATGAGAAAAACCTAAGGTGCAACTCATCTCATAGTCCCTCTGTGAACAGAAGTGTGGAGCCTGCCAAATCCTCCCTGCTCCCACTTGTTTCAGACCCAAAATGGAAACTGGAGTAAACTGAAGGTCCATGCTTGTTTTCTTTTTTCATTCCTCAGGACTTGAGGAAGGTAAACCACTTCCAAAGGGGTAAAACCATTCACTCAATTCTATTGTGTGACGTCTCATTCACAGTTCTGTTTCTAAGGGCAACAAAATCCCATGATGGAAAAATGAATGAGTACTCCCATCCCATTCATCCCACTGGACACAGAGGCTGACAGAAACAAATGCAAAGTAAATTGCCTATATATTATAAGAAAAAGCTGAATCCCACAACAAACAAGCATTAAATCTGCTTTCTTGCTGCCTCAACCCCAGAACCTCTGAGAAAGAAATAACAAAAAAAATTTAAAGGCATGCTGAATTACAGCCTATTCAGAGGCCTACTGTTCAAGGGTCAACCACACCAATAAATATGATGAAACCTACCCAGAAAATATGTTTTTTCTCTCTTTTCAAAATGGGCTGAGGTAAATGAGAGTATTTGAACTTGTTCCAAGCTAAAATGGCCTGTCTCAGCAGTTCCTTCAGAAATGTCTTGCTTTTGTCTACCACCTTCACCTGTAGCAGAGCTGCTGCCCTCCTCCTCACATGTGTTTGCAAGGGAAATGAGGCGTGTTACTGTGGTTAAAAAATGACACAATTCTGCAACAATATCATCACCCCTGATTCAAGCCATGTTTTGAGGAATTGCTGCTTCCTCCACCACACAGCACGCTGCTCATATCGTGTGCTGCATGTACACGTCAGTGCTGCCATCTCAAACTCAGAATATTTACTGTGCTTTTATATCCCACTTCAACAGTGTCTTCAACTCCCCACTCATTCACTTCTCAGCATCTGAATAGGCAAACACACCACAGTTCTTCTGGATCATCACTTAAGTCTCCAATTCACCAACTAGCTCCTCCTGCTGATTTACAAGTTTAAACCTCTGCAACTACCACTGGGTTTGCAATTTCTAAAGCAATCTAATATCAAAGGGAGTCATTACATGAAAAAACTGTGCCTCCTACAAACAAAACCCAAGGTTATTCAAAGGTACATAAATACAAACTCACTCCTGGAGGAGGTAGAAAATTAATTTCTGATACATGCATAGTTTACCTAAGCTGCAGGATGACAATTTACACTTGTACAAGGTTGGACATCCACCCATTATTGCTGTTGCTTCCACTCTCTGATAATTTCTTCCTCAGCTTGTGCTGCTGGTATCCATGGCAGCTGTGCATCCCACCGAGGGCCTGCCAAAAACACCCTCCAAGAGGGGACAGACAGAAAGTACACACAGCGGGCAGAGGAAAGAAATAACACAGGGTTTGGAAGGAAAAAGGGTTGCACTTTGATATTTAATCAGAAAAAGCATGTTAATTAGAGATTACCAACAGTGAAATAGGTCAGAATACATAGATATAAGTGATAATTAATGTATCACTAAAATAAATGCTAGAAGCCAAAACCAAAGCAACCCCCCAGACAAAAATTCTGTCAATAATGACTACATAGTGAATCCTGCATACCTTTTATGCATTCTCCTCATGTACAGGCAATTGCATCATTAAGAGCCTGTCCAAGGGTCATTTCATCACCGGTACCCAGAGGGTAGTGGAGAAGAGAGAAAATCCCAGGTGTTTTTTCCAGGGACTCCTTCCTTAATTCTAGCCACTACAGCTTTCCCTGGACATTATTCAGTCATACAGAGGGAACAGAAAATTTTGCAAAAATGTCACATCAAGATTCTGCCTGTGAAGACAATTATTTAAAAGTCAGTATCTCACGTGGCAGGACCAAAGTGACACGGGGCTCAGGGCTGCCTGGGAGCACAGGGGCAAAGCCAGACTTCAAGCATCACAAGTTTGAGGACTTGTTAAGGCTAGGCAAATGCTGGTATGTACAACCAAAACATTCGCCAAAGCATGTCAATCTCCCAGAGGCATTTCCAGTACAAACCAGAGCAAGGCATCCCTCAGTGCTGCACCACCTGAACACCTGCACTATTTCTGTTAAAGGATAAAAATGTTTCCCCAAAATTTTATCACTAAACCCAAATACTATTCTCCTGAACTTCCTCTTGCAGTGAAATGTCACGGAAGATGTGAAAATAAATGTCTGACAAAACAGCCACATAAAAAGAGGCCATTTCAAACCCTGACTAGTTCACAGGAAGAGATTTATTGATTACAGTATATAATTGCTCAAGGCCTAAAACAATGCCTTATTGGACTATTTCTGCCAGACATTTATTTTTAAAGCTTCCACTAAGAATAAACTGCAACAGGAAACACCAAGTTCTGTATTTCATGTATTAGGTAACTGAAGAGTATTCAATCAACAAAATCCTTAAAAATCACCAAAAACTTGTCACCAACCATGAACTTTTGAGAAAATAAAACTGGGTACAGCAATTACTGTTGCCACTACTAAGATGTAAATCAGGAATTTCATGGAAAGGATTAATAACAAAACAAAGCCAACATGTTATCAAGATGTTTGAGGGAGTGAATTTCTCTCCACTGTATTATTTCTACTAACAAACAAGACCAGAGAGAAAAATACACTGTTTGAGAAATTATCCTGATCAGCAGCTACATTTAAACTGTGAAGAAAAGTACCCCTGCAGTACTTCTCATGAATGCCAATTAATTTTCTGTAGCAAATCTCAACAAATCTATGGCATCCAGGAGCAGCTTGAACCTTTTGAGCTGAGGCAGACTGCAAACCCTTGCCAAATTCTTGTTCTGGAAACCACCACATCTACCCAGGGGTGAGATCTAGTGCAGTCCCAAGGTCGAGGAGTCCTTGAGTCATGATCTTCCTTCTGAGGTGCTCATTAGAAAATGCTAATCCTTTTTATGGGGAGGCAGCAAAGTAGAAGAACCATTACTTTGCTGCTTCCAACAGCTTTACTACCAATTTTTGCATTCCCTTTTCTTCTATTTCATTTTTATCTGGTTTGAATTGCCCATGATTAAAGCAGTAAGATTAAAAAAACCCAAAAACTTACTTGAGTTACAGAAAACAAAAGAAAAAAATTCCCACAGATCAAAGAAACAAGTTTAAAAAACAACAAAAAAATGACAAAACCCTTGCTTGAGAGGAAAATGTGTAGAACTTTTTACTCCTGCTGGTAACTCATGGACTACAGTAGTGATTAGCCATTAATTATCCATTAATAACAGAACTTTTTCATAATCTCAAATGGGGCAGGTGCTTTAACTTGGGAAAAGCCCTTTGGGAACAGTACCTTATCAACAGAAAGTTTGGGGTTGCGATTTATAATCTATTAAACTAAGGCCAGCATTTTCTGCCCTCAAAATAAGAGAAAATAGGTTTTCTTCCCTGTTATTTCAGATTCTGAAATTGTATAGCGCTTCTTTTATCTAAAGCTCTCCCTTCAATATTTGAATGGGCAGGGCTTTGGCCTGGTTGGAGTATAAACCAATCAATAGCAATGTTCCTGCACCTTAGCTAGAAGAGAAGAAATTCCACAGTGAGGTCTCTAGGGAAAATGCCAGTATAAAACAAATTTAAAAGCCATCAGGGCTGAACGTGCAAGCCAAAAATTTACTTTTCTATGAGCTTTTCTGACACTGAAATGTTCAAAAAGTGCCAACAGATAAGAATATGTGGAAACAAACTTATTTCAAATTCAAATATTTGAACAAAGCACTGCATTTTATGTGGGTTTTTCCTACTTGCTTTTGCACCCCAAGAAGTTCAAGCCTCCTAGGCAGTTGTTATGAGTTAAATCCATAGAAAAATGGGACTTAACCCAACTCTCTCATTCAAAAGGAAAAATGGTGAAAGTCTAAGCCTCACACCTCAAAACTTCTAGCCTTTCTCTTGAAGCTGGAGGACAGCTGAGATCACCTCCTAAGGCCTCACAGGAGGAAAACCACTTCAGGCTGAGAGTGTGTTTGGGAAGCTGCTCCTGACTCCTCCTGGAGCTGCTCCCCAGCTCCTCTCAGTCACATGCACCTGCTGTGTGAGCTCTCTGCTCACCTTCCTCAACAGCACCACTAAGCCAATAAAAGATGTTTCCCAACAGCCCTCCTTCCTTTCACTGCAACAAAACATGAGCTCCTTGGGATGTTCTCAATGGTCCTGAAAAACTCTGGAAACCCATGAGCTGTGGCTGTGACAAATCCTGAATGCCAACTGCTGTGGTTGAATTTGAGTATTTATCTTGCACCATTTCCTAAGCCTGGGCTTCCATTTCTGCTTTTTCCTGCCTGCAGGAACAGCAAAGTCGTTCGCAGATCTTTAAAACGCTTAATCAATTAAACTTGTGTAATTCATGTCTTTAGAACACCTCAAGATTTTTAAACAACAGTGTAGAGCTGAATTGATAGGTTAACTAACTTAGATTATATTTGAAGAGAAGATGTGTGAAGGTATTAAATAAACAACACCACAATTTAATACTAAAAAGCAGCACAGTTTGAGTTATTGCAGCCTGAGGTAACAGATAAACAATCAGTATTTCACCCAAACAGATACAGTGTAGTAGAATTACTGAAATCACAATACCCAATGCTGTTCTTTGGAGAGAACTTTATTGCTAGGAAAATCTCTTTTTTACACAAGCACTGCCTCGTCTATAAAGTTAGCACAAACGCCCTGCTCAAATACATAACCAATTACTTTAATCAGATATTCCATCAAACCACCCCCTCAGCCATGTACATTATACCCAGACAGCACTGATAAGCGCTCATCACAAAATGCTAATTGCATTCCATTAAAAATACTCAAGCAGCCTATATGATTTCACATATTGCATGCTATTTCTCTCTAATTGGTCCAAAAGGAATATTTTCCTTTACCTTTGGTTTCCATGTGAACTTCAAAATTGTTCTGGAACTTGACAAAGACAAACACTTTGATGTTTCTTTGCATTAGGAAAATCTTTACCCAATAAATTACAATTATGTAAATATTAGCCCCTCTGGGGTATAAGTTCCTCTTTGAGGCATAAGATGATTAGAGCAGAAAAATTATTAGATTTGTCCATGACCACGCTATACTTCCCTTCCTCAGGAAATTCTGTTATCAAAGACTTTAATCCTATTCCCACCAAAGCAAGTAAATTTGGCCACAGAGCTAAATGGAAAAAGAATTCATTTCACCCATTCAGACAGTCCCCTAAAAGCCTGGATGATAGTAACATCCCTGGCATGAATATTTAGTTCCAGTTTTTAGCACTGTGCTTTCACAGTCCTGAATGATGTTACTCACTCCCTTTCTACTGACGTGAAATCTCAAGCTTTCCTGAAAAACTGCAAAATGCTGCTAAACACAGCTGGCAGCTGGACAGGCAGCGTGTAACAATCACATCTCCTGGGAGGTGCAGGGGGATTGCCTGGTGCAGGGGCAGCACACAACTCTGCTTTTGACATTAGTGCTCAGTGGGTGATGGCCTGATCTGATGCCTGCAGGGCTCCTGCACCGATTACAGGATCCGTGCGAGACGGGCACCTGCGGCTGAGGAAGGATGGGATGCACATGGAGGAAAACAAGTTGGTTTCTGCAACCCTGGTTCCATCACCGAGTCCCTTCTGTCCCCTTTGCAAAAGGCACAGTTTGTACTCTGCTCCTGGAGGCTTTATATTAAGCCTTAGAGTCTGTTTAGGCAGCAAGCAGTTTTCTCTGTTCCATCCTTTGCTCGTGTGATTATAAAAGGCTCCAACAGAGCTTAACCTCCTATCCCTCAGAGCAGACCAGCTGGTTTGTGATCTGGTGGAGCTGTTTCCCTACGGGTTTTCTCGTTGTTGAAGACCATAAGACAGCCAGTCTCAAGGAATGCAAAGGAAGACAGTGCCTCTTACCAGCAAGCACAGTGGATTTGAGCCTGTTTGTAGACATACCAGGCTCCCGTGACGGAAGGAGGAAGCATGATCCGAAATTTAGGGATTTATCTCTAAAACCTGAGGCCAGAGAATATAGCCTCCTGAATAATTTACACATGAATGTTCTGAAACACATTTAGGAGAATGAATTAGGGTGGCGATCAGTGTGGAATTTTTAAGAAAGCTTTTTCCTTTATTCATAGAATGAAACAGAAAGTGAATGGTGTTACATGTTCCTATTATAATACAGAGCATATACCCACTTTGCCAAGGGGTTTGGGTAACTTAAGTGTCTAGCACAGAAACAGGACAACATGCCAGATTCCAAACACGTTGAGAAGCTTTTGCACCATTTTCCAGGAGGGAGACTAGGATTCCATAAGTTTGAAGTCTTGTCACCTGCTTTCAGCCCATAACACCTGTTTAAAATATTATTTATACATACATGCCTGCATGAAAATAACATATTTCTTTAGAAGTACAACAACAATTATCTAGAACTTTGGGCAGTGCTGGTGGGCCTAGAAACATCATGAAGTGTTATGGGAGTATTTGATGTTCACACCATCAGGTGGAGGCTCTTGCCAGCCTAGCTGTGGAACAATAGTTTCACTGGTACAGCTATTACATCCATATTATGTTACACACACACTAATATGGGTATATCTGTGTTTATTATGCTACACAGAGATTAATCTTGTTTCCCCCCCGCCCCAACGCTGTAGTTTTTTTTGTACACAGAATTGCTACTTACGAAGGTAATTAGAGTTCACCTATACTCACATGAAGAGATTAAGCCAGTGCTGCCTGCTGACTTTAAGTGCAACTCTTGGTCATTTGAACCTGGAACTTAGCATTTCTGGAAACATTACCCAAATATCTGAAAAAAAAAAAGTTACAGGTTTTGCCCTGGTTTTCTGGGGGAAAAATCCCTTGGAGCAGAGAGGGATAGTTGAGCTCCCAAGGGCTGCAGAAGAGCTCTGGGAATAAGGACATTGTCTTGCTGCCAGGGATGGACAGGTCTGGCTCCGCCCCAGCCCACAAGCCTACTGAAGTGCCCATTGTAACTGATCCATGCACTTGAGTACAAAGGAGATTAAATTTTCTTTCTAGTCTACTGAATATGACTCAGTCACTCAGCTTTTTTTTTTCTTAAAGGTTTTTGAAGAGAAAGAGTACAAAAGCTCTGCCAATCATGTTTGCTTTATCTCATCTCATACCCTCCTTCCTACAAGAGAAGCTGCAAAATACTCTTTTTAGCTTGTTTACCTGAAGTTTCACAAAATCCACACCATTTTCAAAGCCCAAAAGCATTTATGGAGAATGTCTTTGTAAAGTATTGCTAAAGAACACAAATACACTTTCACAGTGGCCTGTAAGTACCTTCCTTTACCAGGTAATGAATGTTAGGATGACAAACATGTTACAAAATTTTGTCTTGACAGCCTTTTCTTAGGTTTTTCACCTTTCCAGGGCTGCAAAGGAAAAGCACTATCCAAGAGAACCCTTCTAACCTCGAGAAACATGGCTGGGCATCGTCCAGAAAGGATTTCCTCTCCGCTAGAGAGAAGACTGTAGGTACATTCAGATATTTGTACACCATTCAAACAGAGAATTTGTTCACTCGTTTTACTGAGTGACAAAGCTGACTGAGATTACAGCTCCAGACTTTGTCCCAGTCAGCCCAGCACAGAGAATGTTTCAGAGAAATACATTACTGCACTAAAATAAGCTCCACGCTGCTGTTCCTGCTGCTAACACAGCTGCAGCTTAACTCCACTCTTCCAGAGGGTAATCCATTAATCTGTAACTGGTTTCAGTCCCTTTCAATGTGGCCACTATAGGTTAAGGCACGATTCAACACGGTTAGGGAAAGGAAAATCAGGATCTGCTACTTATTTTGTGCCCTTCATTAGCATCTCAAAGAGAAGCGAAACAAAATGAGAGGCTTTAGCAAAATAAAGTGTTTGAAAGCATTTTTTCCTTTTTCCCATTTCTTCAGCTTGATGGGGATCTGCCAGAGCATTACACTATAACTACTTTCACATTGCCTCTATTAACAAACTGCTCTTAATTTGAACTTTCTCAGCAATACTATCACTTGTTTAAATTGCTTTGGAGGCTCTCCAACCGATTTGAATGGTATCTGATCTTAATCGACTTTTCTCACCCTTTTTCAAAGAGGTGGTTTTGCACCAATGTACAAATTTGCAAATATTGTGGCAGCTGTTTGGACTTTTACAAAGAAGAAAAGGACACATTTAACCAGCACACATTCCTAATTTGTGGTCTCCATCAAATCAGCATCAAAAAATGGTAGTACAAAAATTTAAATAAATAAAAATCAATTATCTTCTTCATGGCTACTCATCATTCTTGAAAAGTTACCTCCTCACTTATCATTTACATGGTTTGGGACCTACTTTTCAAATGTGAAGGCTGTTTCTCCATAACTTTGCTCTCAGCAGTGCAGCTTTTCCCCTGCTGGTGATTTTCAGGTAAAGCAAAATTTCAAAACTACAAAAATAAGAATAGCTGGTTTGGACCCTATTCTCTCTTCCTCTTTACAGACAACAGAAGAAGTTTGACTTACAGACAATTTTCTCTATCTTTATATATCTGGTAGGAAATCTTTGTCTCTATCTCAAGACAACAGACCAGTGTAGGGAAATGAAAGAAATAATTTAAGGTCCTGCTGAGAGCAGACAAAACTCAATTCCCCAGTATAGGCAGGTAGCTAAAAACCTGATAAATTACTGCTGTATGATATATCTTTCTTAAAATTGGAAGAGAATGGACCAAAAGCAGCACTAAGAGGGCTGTTGTGATGCACGAGTTGGAAGGAAAAATAACTACATTAGAAATGTTCCAGATCACTTTCAGCAGTGGAAATTAATGGAACATTGTCAATTAGCCTGAAACACTTAGCTTAATGTATTTGGAATTTGCATGATGGATGGTTTATGTAACTCCATAACAAAGCTCAGCACGAGAAAATTGTTCTGAAACTATGTTCCTCACAAAGGTGAAACAAAACCAATCCATATATACACATCCATATAACAATTCCCAGGGATAAAACTGGGCATTTCCTCCTGCATTTAGGCTTTCAAATATTATCCAGAAGTAAAGCCCTTGCTAAAAAGCCCACAGGAACAATCTGAGTAGCAGCTTCACAACAGACGGTGCCCAAGATTAATTTACATGTGGTGGTAAGACTGGGAGAAATGGGTTCTAGGTTTCAGATCTCTAAGCATGCACCCTGCTATCACAGCTGCATGAACTACAGCCAGGCAGCAGAGGTGCTTTCTGGTCATTGCCATCCTGTTCTCTCCTGGTAGAGCCATCAGATCACAAACAGGTGAGTGATAAGGCAGTGCCACAAGCTGCACTGAGACCGTAGCCACTGGGCAAAGGGCCAACATCTGACTCAGGAGCTGGTTCTTGAAAAGTAAAGGGGAAAATTCCCCTTGCTTATAACTCTCTTCTTCCCATAAAACTGCAATAAGAGCATACATGGTAGTGCTTCTCCTGGACTAAAGATTGGGTTGTGCAATGAAAACGACTTGTGAGTTTATGAAGAACATCCTGTGACGCAAATACAAACATCTCAACAGAGAGTTGTTTTGCTTTTTGGTTTTTTTTAGTTTGGGATACAGGGAACTCTGAAGAGATCCCTAGTTATTGTAGCATCTGTAGACTAATTTAATATCAGCATATTGCTCTGATGCAAGTTCAGCCATCTGTCAAACTCCTTATGGAGCAAGAAGTCAAATGCATAACACATTTTAAAAGTATAAACTATTCATCAACAGGCAAGACCTCACTCAGGTTGCTCATTAGGAAGCCACATCCTGGTACAGTTACAGACTTGTAACTGCACGTCTTGTCTCCATTTTCTTAGGATTTACTTTAGCAAAAGATGGAATTAAACCAAATTTACATTCTTAAGCTTACTGCTGCTTTCTGTTGAAAAAAAAATAACCTTCCTCTCTAACCTGAACTTCATGTGATCCCCTGACAAAACCTTTGTCAAATCAAACTTTTTATCAAGCATTCAGCATTTGCCGCCAATATATCTCCTCCCTTTTTCATTAATTCTGTGTGAAGGGTAAAACGAATTCCATGCAGTTTCTTGAGCTTAGACCTCCCCCCACAAAAGCGATCAGTGACCTGGAATATATAAGAAAACCTAGAGAGAGCTACAGATGGTGCTTCTGTGGCAGTCCAAAATGTTTAAAATCACCCTCTTCCCAGAGCCAAACCCAAACAAAAATAAATAAAGCATCAGATGCCATTGCATATATCGGAACTGCATGCTCAGCTTGTCACTTTTATTCATAAAATGAAATTGTAATCAGGTTACATGGAGCAAGACACCTCCACCCCGTCAGGTTCCATCTGTTCCCTTGGAGAAGAAGTTGGAGCTAGGGGAGTATGGATTTTCCAGGAGATTTGTTAGTGCTACCTTCTCCCTGCTTTCCCCACAACCAGGACATCCCTGCAGAGGGTGCGGAACCTTCCCAGAAACTTCTTCAGAGAGCGGAGACCACAGCACAGAGAGGCCAGAGGAGGAGGGAATGACGGCATGTGGGATGAGTTGCCAAGGGAAGGGAGGAGACCAGGAGAGTTTCAGGTGGAGAGAAGACAGTGTGGTCCAAGGAGAAGGCAGATAGGCACACCTTGACAAGGACTCTGCAGGGGTGTGGAAGAAGGAGCTGCAGGAAAGGAGGCAAACACCAAGACTGAAATCTAGCCAGCTTCAAATTCAAACAGATTAAATAATCTGCTATTCTTTTTATTTGTTATCTGTATAGAATTAAAACATCAATCATCTCACTTCCAAGCAGGGAACTTCATAATTATGGGTTACTCTGGACAAGAGCCCTGCTTCCAAAGGTATTTAGACTTACATAAATTTGGTATGGTTGCTGAAAAATTTACTTTTTAAAACTTCACTCCATAACAAATATTCATAATGCACTCCTTCCAAATGGGCCCAAAGATGATGAAAGTACTGTTTTCCTAGCTGTGGTTTTGAATTCCATATTTAATAGTGACATTTATTAAATATTAATCTGAAAATGCATAATTTATACCAATGGTTAGCATAGGTGACTAGTTCTGTCACTCATGACCTCTGCTTGAGCACTTATCACTATTCATACTCACTTAGTCAAGTGAAGGTTTAATTTTATAACTCTTCATTGTGCCCAAGTTTCCCAATTTAGCACCCACTCATGCTGGCAATCAACAGGTGCCCCTGGACCACACCTGGAAGCCACCAAGAGCCCATGGCAGAAGGAAACCAGCCTCTCTCCCATTTACATCTTTGGAGATGGAGTAGAGCAATGGAAAAACCTGCAGAAATTCATGGCTGGGAGCCAGTAAGAACAGTTTTTATGACTGTATTAACCAGAACTGGTTTTATGAATGCCCCAGGTCCATTTCTGTGCTGAGCCAGGCCAGGCTGAACCACCACTGGCAATGGTTCATATTAATCTATTTGATGCTGCATTGAAAGGACTGACAGTGGTCACTCAGACAGTAAGTAACAAAGGAGCTGAAAAAATAGTTTTACTCAAGCCAATTATTTCTTCTCACTTTGCAGTTACTCAGGTGTAGAAGACAATATGGGACATGGATTTCAGAAAGGAATTACCAGGAGATGAATATGTAAGAATTGACTGGTGCAAAGACACTTATTGAGTTGCAGATGTGCATCAGTAAATCCACATTATTAACCTGAACAAAGCAAGAGAGATATCTGAGAGCTCCCTGGTCAGTGCTCTTGGCTCACACCTGCCTGGCCAACATGATCAGAACAGTGCAGAAAATTCCCTGGCCTCTACAGACCTCTAAATAACTGAGAGTTTTTGTCTTATGTGCCCCTGCACTTCCATGCACTGTTTGTGACACAGAGAATACTACTTCCTTACATTAGCAGGTGATGCACAACATTCATATTGGATTAAGCACTGAAGTCAATGCAAATTAAGAATTTCCAACGTTTCAGAGGGTGAGATACCCTGAACATGTTAAATAGGTGTTAAAATCTCATCTTTAGTCTTGAGTATATATATATAAGCATATAAATAAAATATATTCCCAGTCATTTGCTTGTAACTGCAGTTCAAATACCAGAGGGCAACTGTCGAATGAACAGATTAAAATTGTGTATTTTCCTCATTTAGTCCCTTTCCTACAAAAATTAAGGAAAACACCGGGAAAAAGCCCAGCAGCCGAGTTTCATTTACAATTCCCAGCCTTCAAACTGTTGTACTACAGACACGTAACAAATCTCAGAAAGGGCCTGCTTAATAACAAATTATTTAAGTTTTAACATTTCAAATGTTGCCATCTCCCAGCTGTAAGGCAATTACAAAAGGCAACTGAGAATATCTTTGCAAATGTGTTTTTAAACTTGTAAGCAGTTACACTGACCTAAAACTGATGCAGTGCCACAGAAATCAATTAAGTCTGATGGGCACAAAGCTGGAGAAGAGTCACAGTATGGATGTCCAAAAGTTAGCAAGAAGGTAAATCTTATTCAGCAAATATCAAGCATTACCTTCAACCTTTTTGATTTCCATTTTCAAAATTTTAAAAATACTCTGTGGCACGTGGCAAATGATCAGCTACAAATGCCTCATTCCCAAGAAGCCAAACAGTTCAGTTCCATAACTTCCTTGCTTTAAGTCAATGAAGTTGAATTGTCTGTTCTTAACTTAAACTGTAATGGAAAAATTCCTGTAATATCCATATCACATGAATGGTCTTGGGTTGGAAGGATTTGCTGGTGATTTCAGAGTCACTTTCTGCAAGCTGAAATTGGAAAACCACCAATAGCACCAATTTCCTTCTTTTATTTTGTCTATAAAGGACTTCCATCAATACTGGATCAAGAAAATAAGTTAAGTACATCCATAATAAACCCTAAACTAGCTAGAAATATGCAAATGAATACACGAGATAACAAAAACCATTTTCTTTTAAAAAGTGTCTGAATGTATTCACTTAATTCCTATTCGACCCTTTTTGAAACAACACAAATCTGAACTTCTGGCCTGTAGATTTTGGCCTGAGTGTTGTACATCACTTCTCAGAGAACTGAGAGTGAAGGTGATAGCAAGAGTTCAACATCCTCTTCCACTTCTGTACTGTACATTACTAAGATATAAATAGGAAAACTAAATATTTTGCTGAAGAGTATGCAGCAGAAATGGGTCCACCTACTCTGACATACTCCAGTCCCTGACTTCCACAGATCTTTACATCTAAGACACAGAATACGTAATGAATCAATGTAGTAAGTGATGAAGATGAAGGGAACAGACATCAGGTTTTAGTTGAGATTATCTGCATGCAGAATTCCCAAGACGACCAATCCTAGCGCTGAGTAGTACAAGGTTTATTTGGAAATACAGGCAGTATTACTTTGGTCATGAAGAAGAGCTGCTTGCTCAGTCTCTGCAACTTCTTCCACAGCAGCCCAAAATGACTAACACATAGTCAAATTCTAGGAAATGTCAGATAAGTTGATATGTGATCTGTCCTGAAATAAGTGAAATGTGTGACTATCTCTGCAGTCTAATAGCCTAAGTAGCGTGAAGTACTGTTAGAAAAGCAAAATCTCAAGTTGTGCACCAGAGTTTTCTACTAGTTTATCAATAAGTGAGACTAATGTCACTTCTTCTAGCTCCATTAGGCCACACACCACACTGCCATAACCCAATTTGCAGCAGAGGTGATGGCAGAGTCAGCAGAGCTTCTCCATCTGTCTTGTCCACGTGTGATCCAGCCCTTGGCAGTCAGCAGCTCCTCCCTCCCACTGCTATTGAGCAGGAACTGTACCTGTGGCAGGTAAACGCTGTGCCTTTTCTACCAACAAGCACAGGACAAAAATCATGTCCAGACCAGAGTTCATCCAGCACAGAGTCTGCACCCAACCCAGTCTCTACCTGGCTTTTTCAGGTTTGTACGAAATTGACTGAGAACTGTACAATTCTTTGGGGGCTGGCAGGCAGCCCAAAAGCAATCCCCTTTTCCAAAGTGCTGCCTTTCCAATGTGGCTACTGCCCTCCCATTCCAACCCTCTCCACCCCACAGCACTTGGCAGTACCACAGCAGCACTTTAAGACACACCTGGGAGAAGAGTACACAGCAAACTGCCTTGTGCTGAATATCTCTGACACTTCAGATCCTGACACTGCTCCAGTTTTCTGAGATCCTGATGTGGCTGAATCACTTAGAAAAGCTTTTCAGGCAAGGGAGAACAAGGCAGTAAGAGGGTGCTCAAGGAAATTTTCAGGAAATGTAAGTAACATTACTGCGATGCGCTCTCCCAGCATCCTGTGATGTGTAGCTCAGGCAAATTTTAAGACAGAGAACATCTTTGTATTTAGCCCCAAGAGAGTTCCTCGCCCATTAATTTCTTTGATCTGCTCTTGAAAGCTGTGTAAGCTTTCAGAATTTATGTCATCTTACTGGAAATGTTTTCACTGCCTGATTGCATTGGGTGAAGAACACAGAAGTAAAAATGAAGATTAAGTTTCTACTGTGGGCTTATTTTCTCTGAGTGTTCCTTCTACACCTTGATCATCTATCAACCTTACTCTCTAGCTTCCTAATTCTAATTCTTACGTATTTGAAAGAAAAAGATTTACCATTCACTTTTTTTTCCCCTTCCCTGTCTTGTTTTTCACATTTAACCTGTTGGAGTCCACCAGCCATTGTATCTTTCCCTTTGAACACAGATTTACCTCTTGGCAGGGTATTTTCTTGCTTCTTACAGTCCCCCTTATTCTGCTCTTTAACAGTGACACTTTATTTCTGGGTTTGTTTTTCAAAACATTTTGATAAGTAGGTTAATTCTGTTTTTCTGGTTCAGCATCCTTGGATAGTCCCCATTCTGCCTACAAGATATTTACTCTGGTTTCAAAACAATCCCACATCCTTTTAAGTGTCAGCATTCTAATCACTTTTTTGAATTCAAATAAGCCTGTCCCTCCTGTGTAGACTTCCACTCCTCCAGACAGCTCTTTAACATTGATGAAATTGTTCCCCTCACCCTTGTGGGCTCTCTCCCATATTCCCAGCTGCACATGGAGACTAAACCACTCCATCTCTTTACCTGTGTTTATTTCCAGAGGGAACCACAGGCTGAACACTGCAGAAAAGAGCAAAGTACAATATGAAAATCTCATTTCAACCCTCAAGTGGCCTGTGATTGTACAGGATAATCCCCGATTAACCAGCACAGTGCAGAATTAGTGTAATATGGGTGAGCTTGTCCAAGCCGCAACACCAAGACTTGTGATCTGTTTGTGCCAATTTTTGGCTGCCTTTGGAAGAAAAATCTTAATCCTTTCTTCAACCACCAAGCCACAACAGCCTCTGAAGATTTATCTCAAAGGCCTGCATGAATTGCAGTCCACCAAATATGATACTGCTGACATCTCTACCTACCAGTTTTATGGGGAAAAGGGAGATAAAACAGAGTAAAGAGCAGTTTGATGCGTATTAGAAACAAATCACACTTTGAACAGTTCACACAACAATCAGCAGGGAGCACAATGGCAAATGAGGGTAAAATTAAGCCCCATGATAATAAATATTAAGCAATCTTTCATTTGTTTCAAAACAATGGCTCTACCATCACTTTCATAGAATCAAATCATTATTGAAAATACTGCTCTGTATTTCTTTAAAACTCTAAAAATCTACAGTGCTACAGGACGGATCTAAAGAATGCATTTCCCACCACTACACCTATGAATTTTAGACATCCTTATCAACACATTGTGCTGATTCAACTGCTCCTAAACATGAAGCTATCCCAAACTCATCCTGCTGCTTTGAACAGAGCTATTTTCATCTTTGTTTCAAATGTGCTTTCCTTAAATAATCATTACAACACCAAATGAAGAAAGACATGGAAGAAAAGTTCAAGCTCTCATTGATTTTGATTTAATGTGCTAGAAAGTCTCTCATGATGCATCCAGTGTGTGAGCAGTGATTGGATTAAAATTGGAGTAAATTCTCCCAACCAAATGCAACATTTGGTAGATACTGAAATGGCATTTGTGAGGTAGCACTATCAGAACAAAACACCCACAAAGGAGAAAATGGGGGAAAATACATCAGGGTCTGTGCACACAAAGTAATTTGATATATTGTCCTCTCCATCAGCTTTATTACAGCAACAAGTAGCTGAATAGGCAGAACTGTGCTTTGCTACACTTATCCTATTGTATTGTCTATTTTATTTATTTTGCTGTGATTTAAAGGTCTGATTTTGTGGACACAAGTAGCAGCAGTGCCAGTAACACTTCCTGCCTAAGTCTCAGTCCCGTCAAACATGAGAAGATTACTATAGGGGGTGCTCCAAATTTCTAAAACATTATTAAATCATCCTGAATCAGTGCACAACAATGCCTTTCCCTCCATCCTCTAATGAGTTTCACAACGTGGGTGGGTTTTTCTTGCTATCAAGAGATTTACCTTATTTTTTCAAGCACAAATGCTCCCAACCACCCTTACTCCCACTGCAGATGCCTCAGTGTCCTAGAAGACATGACTGGAAATTTGTGGGGCCCTCTCAGGACCAAGGTGGAAGCTGGACACCTGGGTAGTCATCAAAACCTCCCTACTTGCAGTTAGACTAATTTCTCCCATTTCTGACTTTGTTTCATGGGTACTGTCTAGAATACCACCAATAATACAGAAAGAATTCAAAAGATTTGAAACTCAAAAGGACTTCTATGGTGTTCAAGGAAATTTCACTTCTTAAAATTTTCTTAAGACAGTTCTCAAAAAATGTTAATATAAAGAAAGCACAAGTAGATTGTGTGCTAGAGCCAAAGGGCTCCTGCAGAGCTTGTGCTGGATGGTTTTCTAGGAATCTGCAATAAATACAAGTTAAAGTACTAAAAAAGCCAAGATTAGATCATGTACAGCAAAGTGCACTACAGAAATAGGGAGTTTGGTATTACGCCTTAAATTAGAACAAAAGAGCAATCTTTGATCTATTTACCCACTTGCCTTGATGACAAGTCTACTTCCTTGTTTTAACTTTTCTCCTGAAGAAAAGTCCCGTTCCCCCAATAACTCAAATACTTTTGAGTCTGTTTTAATTCAGAACACTTTTTGTCTATGTTTTTAATTCACATCTCAAGTAAACAGGCTTGTTTTCCTGATGAGTGCTAACAACAGTCCCCACCAACACAGCCTTTTATAGACTAGATACAGCTCTCTGATGCCATTTAATATTATTTGTTCATTTTTAATAATGAATGTAGCTTACCAAATGTTGAACAACTTTTAAATGCTTTATTACTCTTAAGAGCTTTCCAATGCACTTAGGAAAAAAATCTGAGTGTTTAAAAATAAACATAAAAATGTAATGCTCCTTTCAGTGTGTATTTCTATTTAACAATTCTAATTTTTCTAGCAATAGAAGCCCATGATTATTTAATTAATAATAACTCAAAGAGCCAAAACATGTTTATAGGATGATACAGATCTATGTTATGCTGAAAATATGGTTAAAAAATGATGTCTCTTGCTCACCATAATGGTTTCCATTGGATATTCAGTCACATCTGCATGTATTTTATTTATTTATAGAAAATATCAGCACATAGTGGCATTGCAGTCAAAATGCAGGTACAGGAGGGTGAGATGAGATGGGGTTTGTGAAAGAGTCCTAAGGATGAAGCAAAGAAGAGTTATAGATATGCCCACTCAAGAGAATGCAACTGGTTCAGTGCAGGGCTTCTTGACAACCTGTTTTTCATTTACTGCTGGGTCTGCAGGGAAAAATTCCCACAAACGTTTGTGAGGCCTAAATTCAAGTTAGCAAGGATTGGCAAACAAAGTAGGTGCCACATTCTTCCTTAATTTGGGCAGTTCATCCTCACACACAGACAATGTTTTCAGCTGCCTGACCTCTCCCCAAGCTTCAGACAGTCATATGAGGTGGTGCCTCATTCAAGGAGGTGATAAGCAAGTATCTCCAGCCTGGAACACTTGTGGGACTACCAGTCCTTTAGAGAACCTTAAAATTCCAACAGAATTTCTAATTCTAATAGAAAAGCCTATTTGTGTTGCACTCAGCAATCAAATATTCTTGCAATCGTTTTTTTTTCCACATTCAGAGTGGAATTTTTCCTGAATTTTTCTAAATTCAGGCTCGGCTGGAGTCC
Source organism: Corvus hawaiiensis (assembly GCF_020740725.1). Classification (NCBI taxonomy): domain Eukaryota; kingdom Metazoa; phylum Chordata; class Aves; order Passeriformes; family Corvidae; genus Corvus; species Corvus hawaiiensis. The sequence goes on along the minus strand of NC_063218.1, from coordinate 56,357,503 downwards.
AGCCACTTCTGCCAGAAGGAACCAATGAGGCTGCTCTTTTCTTTCCATCTTACAGGAAGATCAACTACAAAATTCCTCCCAGACCTTTACCTTCTCCCTCTTTAGCTCTCCAACTCCCTGTGATTTTAACACTGGTTTATTTTCACAGCTAATAACAGAAACAAGATTTAAATGTTTTTTACCCAGACATGAAGAAAGCCAAGCAATTTATAAACAAAAGGTTAAACCATTTTTATAACACATAACTACGATTCTTGAAGATTACAAGTATTTGAGGCATAGGTGTGCAGTAATATATCTGCTCCTATCTGCTTCAAGTTAATAAAACTGAGGCAACCAGATGTCTTTGAGATTATTTCAGATTTTCACTGCCAGTAACAATTAAGCCACAGCAGGGAACCCATGGTGTAGGAGAAAACTGTAAAATTAAATTTCAAGTGCCTACAAACTAATCATACATTTAAAGCATACTCCACTGATACAGTTTTGAAATCATTGTTCTGGCATATTATTATTTTTTCAAAGAAAATACAGATATCTGATGAAGAGAGCTTTAATTTAAAAATCTTGGCGAGACACCAAGGCTTAGTCCTTCAAAAGAGTATTCTTTAAAAGCTCAATCTCAGGCCAAAAATGTCACCACAGAAGGAAAGAGACAAGCATACAAAGCTCTTGACATGGGCAAAACTGGGAGGGATTTTTAAAAACCCCAAATTAAAAATGTGTTGTTTATGAGAGAGAAGCAGTCAGCAGTTTTCATATTCAGAGCCCATTGAAATATTCTAAGTTGAGAGTGCTTCGAAAAATCAATGCAAACTTCAGAGATTCAGTAATGGAATAACAGAGCAGTCTTGTCTCCTAGAAAAACCATGCAGGCACTTTCCACCCGGTGCGGGTCCGCTCTGCACGCACAGCTCGAGGGTGGAGTGAAAAGCAGCGCTGTCAGTGGTCCTGAACTCAACGTTTCCCAAAAGCTCTGGATCCCTGCCTCCAGTGGTCGAACTTAGCTTCTACACGTGTCCCAACAGAAAAATGTTGTCCTCAGACAATTTTGTCTCTCATGTCAGATGCTGGGAACTTGTTGAGAGACAGATTTCTTCTATAATAATGGCCTTTCATCAACAGAATTATGCTGCCTGTTAACGTTACAGAAAAAAAGTCATATGGAGAATCACAACAGCCTTTTATAAATCCAGCATTTTAAGGATCATAAAGCCATACAGAACTTCCATCAGAAATCTCCAGGAATTGTTTTTAGAAAAGAGATAATTTAGCTAATTTAGTAATAGTCTATGGGTACAGGAATTGGAATAACTATATTTTACTTCAATGTTCCATTTTGGATGCCATTCTTAGAGGGAAAAATGTCTTAGGAACTGTTACAGTGGGGATTCTGTAACATGATGTAACAAACAAGGAGCCTGTGGAAAAGAAATATATATGGACAGATTCTTGATAGATGTTTCAGAGATGTTTATTTCTCCAGCTGCATGGCTGGGATCTGCCGAGGAACTGAGGCAATCACGGAACCCAAATGTCCTTGCCTGCGCAGGGGAACACAAACCAACCAATGGGGAACGAGGCTGACCAGGGGCAGGGAAACCCTGTGCCTCTCCCCAGGGCCCCTCTCCCAGGGCTACATGGCAGGGGGGACGAACCCTGACATTTCACCCGTTTATTTTTAACAAAAGAGATTTAAAACTTAACATTGAAAACAACTGGATAAACATGACAAGAACAGTTTTAAAACAACACAAGCCACCCTCCTGAGTCTTTGAATGTCCAAACAGATTCTCCGGAACATCTTAAGGCTGACAGAAGGGAGACAGGACTCTCTGAGCATGCTTTGTGGGGAAACTGAGGCAGGAGAGGGTTTAATTTCTTCCCTCCCCCTTTTCATCCCCCACTCGGCATTGGAAAGGGATTTTTGGGGAAACAATTGGCAAAAGCATGGTTTTGTGAGGGAAACCATGGGTGGTAAAACGGATTGGGAATACACTGGGGGTAATAGGATATAGGGTAAAAGGGAAAGGTGGGATTAGGAAAGGGAGACTGTAGGGGGGGCCTACAATGGAGTCATTGTCTAACACGACTACGATTTTTAGCATATATATACTGCCTTTCACAGAAACACCATCAGGCCCAGTGACCTGCGATGCTTGTAACCCTTTTCTATCTTGTACAATTTTGAATTCCACCACCTCTCCATCTCCCAAGCTTGGGATGCATTTTTCAGGGTTATTATTTTTAATAGCAATTCTATGAACGAATATGTCTTGCTGGTTGTCACATCTCATTATAAAACCATAATTTTGTTTAACATTATACCACTTTATTATTCCTAAAACCTTAGCTATGATGATCTTTCCCTTTTTCCGAATGGCTGCTGTTTTCTGTCTCGCTGCATTTTTGCTTTCTCTTTCGCTCACTCCCGTGTTGGAATTTCCAGGGCTGCTAGTGCTGCCGGGGCCGCTGGAGCTGCTCGTGCCTGTGCGTTCTCCCCCAGGTTGCATTCGGGGCCGTGCAGGCCGGGCCGGGCCACTCAGTTCTCTGTGCGTCGCTGCTTCTGCTCTCAGCTGCGCTGCCACTGCCTGGGGCTGCGCCCACGTCTCGGCTGGGCCCCTGAGTGATGACACCCCCCCGCCCCCCCCCCCCCATGCCCTGCTCCAGCGTGCATTTTGGCTGGGCGCAGCTCCACTCCACCTCTACCACCGCCAGCCGCCACCTGCACGCCGCCCCTCTCGGTCAGGCGCTCACGGGGCTCGCTCCACCATGCGCTGTGCGGGGCCAGGCGGGCACCGCCGGGTTGCGCCACTCCCACTGTGCCTCGCTCCGCTACCGACGCTGCAGCTCACCTCGCTCTGCCCGTGCACAGGAATTGCCTCACTGCTGGCTCGGTGCACGTGGCCTGGGTCACACGGACTCTGAGGCAGGCTTCCCTTCGCCAGGACACAGTTGACATTGCTCAACAGTCTCAGTAATTAAATAATATTCACGAAAATATTCTTCCATCGGCATATATTTTGACTTAGAAATTAACTGTGTCCAAACGGTGCTCCAAAAGTCTTTGGTAAGAATTAAATCCCAAGACACATAGAAAAAGTTCTTAAACAACCATGCCAGGAAGTGTTTCAGATCCTTTTGAGCTTGAATTAAGCTAAAATTTACAAATCATTGTTCAAGAATTTTTCAAGTTCAAGATAAATGTCCATATGCGGCTCTGAGAGCCAAGAGTCTTCCCACGGTCCCTCCATAGTTTAGATATGGAATAGCAAAACAAAAACAAGAAGAGAAATCCAAAGTTTCTTTACTCACAAATCAGTCGTTTAGGGATTGGGGATCATTCTGCTCACAATTCTCTACCATTTGTTACAGTGGGGATTCTGTAACACGATGCATCAAACAACGAGGCCCGTGGGAAAGAATATATACGGACGGATTCTTGGTAGATGTTTCAGAGATGTTTATTTCTCCAGCCGCATGGCCGGGGCTCTGCTCAGGAACTGCTCCAGTCACGGGACCAAGGGTCCTTCTGCCCGCGCAGGGAACACAAACCAACCAATGGGAACGAGGCTGAGCAGGGGCAGGGAAACCCCGTGTCTGTGCCCTCAGGGCCCCTCTCCCAGGGCTACATGGCGGGGGGGGGGAGGGACCCCGGCAAGGAACAATTCTTAAATGAATTTAAAATAAAAGTTCAGCAAACAAGCTCTTTTGATATTCCTGAAAGAATTCCTAAATTGCCCAAAAGACCCTAAGGATGACTATCACCAAATATATAAAGAGCAATAAGTAAGGTGATATTACTTGAATTAAAACCCAATACCTCAGTACACAGCAGCCCAGCCCTTCCCGAATGTTCTTTGGCATATTCCCCTGTTTCTACTTTAATAACACATTGATTAACATAGCGGCTATTTTCATATTTCTGATTAAAGCAAAAAACTTTTGGACAGTTTCAAACAAATGAGGCTCTACCTGAGCAACAGGATTTGTTGCTGTGACAATGATCGCTACTGCCATTTAAATGAACTGGGCTCACTTGGTGCTTTCTATTAAACTGTTACAAAAAACCATCTTTTTCCCATTTAACCTTTTGCTCTTAAGGCATACACAAATTTATTTCTTAGCCAGATCTTTTAAGGGAATAAGATTTATGCATTGAAACTGCATGGCTTCGATGGCTTGTAAATCCATCTGCAATTTTCCCTAAAATGCAATGGAGATGTAAAAATCCCCAGGTACTGGAAGTGTTTATAAACTCCATAACATGTTCAGGGAGAGAGGTCTTTGCAGTCCCCACTGATGGCAGGGAAGGTTGCAGGATGAACTTGCTCTCCAAGAGCTGCAACATGAGTTGAGTTTTCACACATAAGTTCTGCCTATCAAGAAATTGTGGTTTTGAACTTTCTGACCCTAAAAACTTTCATCACCAGATGAGGGCTTAGGGAACATCACGTGTTTTACCCCTTACCCAGCAATCAAAATACAGCCTTCATTCCTAATTCTAGGTATACCTAACATCTAGGTATTTCCTGGAAGCCACTATCCAAAAGCATTCTGGCTGGCTACCTGAGCAGCACTCATGTTTTCAGCTCACCTCTCAAACTGCAGATTTCTGTCCTCAATTAAATGTGAAACATCAGAAATTTCCTTACAAAGCTGCAGAGTGCAAAGGTGAACCAAATGAGCTCTCACTTTTGCTAAGTTCTCCAGATCAAAATTGTGTATGGACCACCAAGAACTTAGACAGTATCCTCCACTTTCTGGACAACCAGAGAATTTTTGCCTCCTAAGCTCCTTATCCACCCCCATCCACGAGCACTGAATGTGTTTCAATGCCATTTCATAGGAAGGTTCACTCCTGCACCTTTGCAAACAGCCCAAGCTAAAACTTGAACAGGAGAGCAGCACTGACATTTGCTGTAATTTCATGACAAGGAAGAAAATAAATGCTTATTTGAATCAGGCATCTAGGGACCTACCCAGCTCCAAATCATCACTGGAAAGAAAATGACAGTGTATTTCATAAACAGCTGGATGTACTCTTCACCAAAGAATTTCTTTACCATTTTTTTTTAAAGAATATAACTGAAAGATTAATTTTTCTTCAAACTTATCTTTGAGAAGAGTGAACAAATTCTGTCACAGAGTGTACAAACAGAAATCCCTCCAGTTTGACCTGAAAAGTCAGAGGAAGAAATACATGTTCATATGTGCACACAATACCAACACAAATATAAAATAGGGAAATGAAGACAAAACATCAGAACTGATAAAGCAACTCTTTAAATTTGCTTTAATTGCAGAGCATGCTGATTCAGGGATGCTTACTAGAGGAGAAGCACAGTTCACATTGGCCTCTCAGGATCTAGATATCTGAGCCTAAAAATGATGCTTCTGGTTGTAACACCTGCTATCAAAACTCCTCTGCTGAAGACTGCAGCCGTAACTCAAAGAAGGCAGCAAAGCAACATCCAGCATGGTCATTCTTCCCAAAAAAAAGTGTTCCAAGCCAAAATGTCTTCAGAAACAGAATTTAATATCCATACTGAGATTTTCAAAGTGTTGTTTCCCTTACAACCAGTAAGGAACAGACTTCAGAGTAAACAGTTCTAGCTGTGAGCACAATGAGGCCTGTAAGAATCACAGTTTTTATAACATTCCCATGTAATGTCTTCCATTGTAATAGAGACTAAAACTGTATGAACCCTTAGCTTCAGGAACCTTTACCTTAATTCAACACTGCCTCCTAGAGCTATCAGTATCAATATTCTAATGATTAATAATGTTCACAAACTTCTGCTGACTTCTGATTGCCCAGGGACACTGATGATGGCAGCTCTGCATCCACAGGTTTGGGATAAGGGATATTCAGCCCCAAATTTAAAATATACCTCTACCACAAACTGCACCCTGGGGTAAAGTTCTCCACAAACCCTAGTTTGTGTTCTTAAGTAGACCAGCACAGCCATAGAGAAAGTCTGAGGCATTAACATGAAACACTTAAGAGCTTTACGCATGCCAGCAGCAGTTCTAGATGCTAACCATTATTTAGTTAGTAAATAAAACTTGGGGGTCATCTATAAAAAGACTACAAATGACAGAGTTCAAATATATTTAATTGCTTACAGTTTCTTAGGAATTGATTGAACTCAAAGAAATATAATTTACTTTTATTTTTATTTAATAACAAAAATATTTGTGCAGCAGCAGCAGCAGCAAGGACTCAATGGCTTAATACAGAAAAATAAAAGTCCAATATATCTGAAGCCAGGAACATTTACTGCAGGTATGTTCAGAATACAAATGAAAAAATATATTCCTAGCAGCATTCCTTTAAGTCTAGACATTGTATTTTGCTCACTCTCTCTCACACAATTAAACCTGAGAAAACATTAGCGGTTTTGTAAGCCTCCCCAGTTTCTTTATGTACTAATCTATTTCTTACTATTGACAGTGTGTGAGGCCAATAATGCATGTTCAAAGGAATAAAAGTTATATTTAGAAGCCAAAAGGAACAAACTGACAAGGGGAAAAACTGCAGCTACAGCAGAGCTCCCAAGAACATATGCAATATGGAACAACAGAGGTCACCCTTGTTGGAGTAAATGGTAAACAGGAGAGCATTAATCAGAGAGCATACAGGAAAGCATAAGAAATGAGACCACCAGCTCCAGAGAACATGCAGATTGAGCTGCAAGATATCTATTTTTCACTTTTCAAAGTGTTGTACACAGTCATTTTTAAAATTAATTCCCTTATTTTAAGCTGGTCGCTACAGCTCATTTTGATGCCTGATAGTACAACCTTTCTTTAGTTTTCTTTTCCCAGTTTTCAGGTGATTTCTTTAAACATCCTCCATTTGATTTAATTTGATTTCTGCTTTATATTCTCTTCATTTTCATATTAATACCACATCTCTGTATTTACTCTTCTCCCAGATGCCTACATTATCTCCTTTATCATGGAATTTATATTTTCATCCTTAAATCTACCGATTTTCTCTCTAGTCTAATTCCTTTTTGCTTTCTGTGATGCAGCCTGACCCTTTTATCAGCTATGCCATCACTTTTCTATCATTCTTCTCTCTCTAAAATGACTCCTGAGAGACTGCAGACCTGAAACAGAGATCCTCTGAAGATCATCAGCATCTGGAGAAGAGAGATTACAGTTTTTGACATCAAAAAAGACCCTGTTTCAAGGCTCTTCCCTCTTACAGAACCAAAAATTTTACAGCACCATGAGAGTACTCTGCCATTGCATTTGATATTCTTCTGGGGGATGTGAGGACTTGAAAACTCCTGTGTGACTTGAAAATCTAAGTAACTAAATGATGAGAAGTGACTCATTAGCCTCTCACAGGACACAAGAGAATCACAGGAGGCTGGAAGAATAAGGAGCAACTAAAAGAAAGAATGCTTGTCTACCATCCTCAAAACCCAGGCTATATGGACATATGAAAGCCTGCCAGTCAACTGGGCATGAAGAATTTTATAAAGAACCTGAGAGTGGAATTTCAGTCATGTACAGTCATGTGAAATGTGTTCCCAGCTACAATAAAGCCAAAATTCAATAACAAGTCTCAGAAGTGTCTTTAAAGAGAGCATACATTTGAGATTGCAGTGAGTTATGACTATAACCAAAGTACAAAGAGAACTTCTTTTGATGACTTAAGGTACATATCAAATTATAAATCTATGGATGTCAATGAGTATTTTCAGAAAATACCTTCAATATCAATCAAATCAGTACTGCCATTCTGAAGAGATGTTATTTCTCAACACTGAGAACAAAATCACTCTTAATCCTCACCATAGCTTCCACAACTCAGCTGTTAATCACTGTGTTGTGACAAATATCTCTCTATATGAAAGGCTGAAGTATCTAAAGGAAACAAAATAAAAATCATACTTAAATGCATAGCTGAGCAGAGATCTGCTTTGAAATATCCCCACTTGAGGTCTAAACCAACCGCACTTGTCAGTCAGCTTTTTTCCCTTATTTCATGGCACATAATAACTGAGAATCCAATCCTTTCCGTTTCTCACCTGGCTGTTCACTGCATAATCTTTTAAAATGTCACCCATTCTAAACTAGGGGTACCAAGATATCACTTGCTAAAGGACTCAAAATACCATTTAGCTATTTTCAACTTCAAACTGAGCAAAGCAGATCCATCTTGGGCACTGTGAACTCTTGCCAAAACATTAGAAACCCTTGTCAGGTTTTATAAAACCAGGAAACCTTAAAATAAAGTGAAATGTTCACCCTGCCACTACCACCCAAATGTGCTGGGGAGAATGTAGCTCTTCCAGCGCACCCCAAAGCCAGAGCTTGCCAAGGAGCCTGATCACCTCCCACCAAAGAAAAGGACTTACAAGTATAACCTTAGGCCTTGTTTTACACCATGGTACATCAGACAGAAAAAAGAGAATTCCTCAGAGAGATTCAATGCCACTTACAGCTCCACAGTCAGAAACTTATTCAGTCTACCCCAAAAGCCACTGAAAGAGTGTGAATTTCAATGATGCTCACACACACACATCTACCTCTTCACAAAATTAAACAGCTCTAACATAAACGCCGCATTAAAACTGCTTTCTCTAATCCACTTATGACAATAAACAGCTGCTAATAATTCCTTTATTCTATAAACATCATCCTTAGTTTCTTCATCCTTCAAACACTGACCCAGGCCTTTCAGGTTATATCACAATGGAATAAGGCAAACCATCCATACCATATTATGTTAACAACATAAAGTTGTCACTGTTAAATACTACTGACATCACACTGCTGGTCACAAAAATATTAACTATTAAATGTTAAAATGCATGGATTTAATAATATATTAATAAATATTTACTTTAAATAAATGTTTTAGCATCAAGTGTTTCAGAAAAGGAGAACATGTAACGCTAATCTAACACAATGAGAAGTATTTTAGGATATGGGATCAACACCTTACCTAGAAAAAAGCCTTATTTCAGGATTTTTTGTAGTAATTTCTGTCCCCAGGATCCACACCATAATTCTGCTTTTGTTTCTCAGGCTGCAGCGTGCTTTTAAATATCCTGTGAATCGAGAGAAAAGCTTTTACTTGAATATTCTTTCAAAAAGGTGAAAACAATTCACATTATAAGACAATTTTTGATCCATGAATAATTACCCACAGTACTCCCAAGGGGTCAAGTCTTGTACATTAACAAAAAAATTACATCTGTTCGCTAATATTGATTAAGATCATACATTGATTTTGGGTTGATTAACTGACTAGCAAAGTGTTGGGTTAGACAATGAAGGCACATAATGTGGAGAAAAACACATTCTACATACTGTAGCTATTTTTCTGCAACAATTATTTCCAGGTGAGCAATTAGAGTCCTTTAGGTTCCATCTATAAGTTTATTAGGATTAAGACAAATTATCTTGTAATATTGTGACACAATTTCCCCACCGTGCAAACAATCTTGGCACACTTGCAACTAAACATCATTTCTAACACGGACTTCTGCATTACCACCTGTTTTGCAGCTACTCCAAGGAAACAGTTATTAATACAAAAAGCTTCCTTGAAAGTTTCATTACTAATAAGAGGAAAATCAGATTACTTTTTTCTCTTTACATTCCAACTCCTTAAAGTATCATGTTTTGAAGAGGCTTTTAACCTTCAGTTGGGGCTCATTGCTACTGCTGCCAGCCGGATTTTTCAATTCCCTCAAAATATTCTATTTACTGCATACATTATTGCATCCTCCAAACACACACAGCACGGTCCTGACCCAGTGATCAGATACAACAGAGCTGAAAGGACTGCAAAAGCTCCCTGTAAAGCTTCCTAATCACTGCACTATCTCCTGAAAATGTAATAAGGATGGCCTTTCAGCTGTAGGAATAGGATCTGTAGCTACGGCAAAGGCTGACGCTACTCTAGACACCAACCAAGTGACAAGAGGAAAAGTTACACATGGTGCTGCAAGGTCAACAGCACAAGATGCAAGAGAAAGGGAGTAAATATAACCTCAAAGTTAAATCACTGCATTATCTTCTACAATACCACCTAATACCACCTAATGTCCATGCATACGAATTGAGAAGCAGTTTCTGGTTAGGAATTCCTTCGGGTGTGAATTGTTCCACTGACAGGTGTTCCCTACCAGGTGATTCCAGCAAACTGAGAGTAGGTGTCCCACCTGTGCAAGCAACACAGCTCCTGGCAGATGCTGATATCTCCAAATATAACACTGTGGTGAGTATAACTGATTGTTTGTAATGGAAGTAATTTCAGCTGCAGCATTTAAAAATTACACACACAAAAAGAAAAATCAAACAGCCACCATCTTTCTTCTAGAGCAAGTATGAAACTGGAAGAATTAAGGGTAGGGATACAGATACCCACGGTATCTGGGATTCAAGGCAGGCCATGCACCCAGGGAAGGACCTGGCTGAGGGAGAGGAGGAAGAGCCACCGCCATTTATCTAAGAACAGGGCAAGTAGATGTAACATAGAGAAATATGAGCTGTGGCACAAACCCAGGGCTCCCACAGATCCAGCTGCATGAAGTGGAGGGATGGTAAGCATACTTGTGGTCCTTTTCACCTCTAAACCACCAGCAACAGATCTGCTGAGGAAGAGGCACATTCAGCTGGTTTTTATAATGTAATGCACAGGGATTTCACAGCCAGCAAGAAGACATTACATAACAATAAACTTAACTCACAAATGTTTCATTTTTCTAGAATCACTGCACATACATTCCATTTTCATCATGCATCTGCATAACCTTTATGAAAAGTTGCACACCCCACATGCCATTCAGGGAGAATCTATGCAATCAGTGTTTCACCAGGGCTAATTTCTTTCTTCTTTTTGGAACAATGTCAGGTACTGATTAGACCTCTCTTTCTCCGAGCTAGGAGCTGCTTCCCAAAGTTTATACCTGAATGGTTTTCCTTGGCAGAAGTGACATGAAATAACTAACTATTAAAACCTTAGTTATTTTACCTGTATTCTTTCTTGCCTACAGCACTAAACTACTTATCCAGTATAAAACCATGATGCAGCTTAGAATATTTTTTCCTGGTTTTGTATATCGACCTCCCAAAGAGAGAAGCATAACTTAACAACCCCCTAAAACATAAAAGTGTGCTCTTTGTACAACCGTAAATACAGAAAGGAATGCTTCCTACCCTTGGGGGTGCCAAGAGATTTCAAATGTACAGTATTTCTTTCACTTCATCTAAAGTATTTCATTGCATTATCTGTTTTCACAGTGTCTCTTAAAGATATTTAAGTTTCAGCATGCTTTGCAACAGCCAAATGGCAGCTTAGCAGAGGATTACCTGTTCTTCTCTCTGCTGGTTATTTTTCCTTCTCACACCAAGGAACATTACTGGCAGCACTGTGCAAAATTAGCGATTACTTTGCTCCACTGCAGCATCAAGTAGCAGCCCCAGCTCTGGCAATCATGAACAGACATTCTGCCTGGAGGACTCCCCAGGGGCTGGGCACAGCAGCCTCACTCCCAGAGCCATTGGGACAAGGCAGTGGGCGAAGCAGAGGTTGTGCTGCCCAGCACGGGAGAGGAGCGAGCGGCACAGCACGTTCTGTACCAGTGACTCTCACCAAGCAGAGCCTCTGCATCACAGAGCAGCTTAATAAGGGGCCTATCTTGCACAACACAGCTGCTCATGACAACCCTCCTGGACTCATCTGACAGAGAAATTAAAACAGGGCAGTGCAGAATAATGCAAAAAGCCATATGCCTCTTTCTGTCCCTAAACAAAGGACATGATCATTTTCAGAAAGCCCTTTTCCAAATCTGCCTGGCTGCTGGATGGATGATCATTCATGAATAACTTCTGGATGCTCACAGGTAGTGTGAAAGCAATAGAGAGAGCATCAGAGTTCTGCGTGAAGCCCATAATTAAGAAAGCTAGTGATCTGAGATGATGATCTGTGGCAGAACTGGTCTGAGTTTATTTTGAACTGGCTTTAGAATTCTCAAAGAAATGTTTTGCATTAGTGGATAAAAGGCCCTGGTAAGTAATTTGTGCTTGCTGATAGACGTTAAATGCCTCTCAGAAAGCATATAAGAAGTCCCTGAAATGCTACAGATTATTACAGCCAGCATTTCTTTCAGTTAACATATCCAACTGGATATGCAACAGCATATTGCTTATAGCAAAATCAGAGAATAGCAAAAAATCAGAGAATAATTTTAAGGTTGAGAGGGACCTTTGGGCTTTATCTGATCAAATCTCTTACTTTAAAGCAAACAAAGGTTTGTAAATCAGGACCCTGGAGCAGTATTTTCAGTCCAACCATATCTCTTGCAGGACTGGAAACAACGATGTGCACAAGTCTCAAACATGGGTTTAAGGGTATAAGATTTTCAAAGCCAAAACCGAGTTCATTTTATGTGGCATTAGTCACAGCAGCTCTAGCCCTTACAACTGGTGCAAAAATGGGATGTGGAGAACAACCGACATTTTGCTCACACAAAGACTGTATCACTCGGCACTTCTAAAAGCCTTGAATACCCTGATTTGAAATGCCCCAGCTGTACCTCACAGCAGCAAGGGCTCAGCTTCCCCCTGGGCTTCCCTTTTGCTCAGCCACCTCGGGGGCTGACATTTCCAACAGCTCGTCCCCCCTGGATGAGCGAGCGTCGCACGCCACAGGCACCGCACGGCCGCGCATCAGCGCCGGGGCTCTGACCCAGAAAGAGAGAAGGGGCTGATGAGATAAACTGTGTCTGTCCTGAGTTAAACACCAACACAGCTACACTGCACTCGCAGCAGACCCAGCAAAAATATCTGTTCTTTCGGAGGATTTATTTTTGCACAGCATTTCCACAGTAAACAAACAGTCCTGATGGAAACTGTGTCAACGGAACTGTTGAAAAATGTTAGACCAGACACCCTGATCACATTTTCAAACTCCTTTATGTTCCTTTTTTTGCAAAAAAAAAGAGAAGCTGTCAGGATTTATTTGCCATCTGATTATTACCACTGTGCTAACTTTTACTTATTACTTAGCTTAGTTTTAAATTTTTATTGAGACCTATTCTAGATGGAAACATTGTCCTTTGAATAGTTATAATCATGAGACAGTATAAAATAATGTTTTCTCTAACATCTCCCTTTCCCACCCAGCTGCTCATAAGCAGGCTTTACTTCCATTGGAATATTCATGGGGTATAAATAATAAAAAAAGCATGAAAGCTGGTGGAGTGTAGGTAGAAAATTTACTCTCCTTGGTAGTTCTTAACTTTCACCTAACTTCCTTACAACTGGTAAAATAACTTGAAGCAAAATCTGTCCTTCGAGAGAAACTTCTAAGCAGTTAACAATGTACTCCATCTTTTAAATCCACACACTGCCACAGGATATTAATGTAACAGTCCCATCTCTGATAATGTACACTGCTGCCTATTAAGAGCAGGAAATGGGGAAGCTAAAGAATGTTTTTCAAAATTAAGCAGAGGAAAAATTTTTTATGCTTAAGCAGATGGTATGCACAGAAAATTTTAAACTTGCTTCCAGTCTCTCCCAGGACAGTTCTCTCTCCACCAAACCTAGCCTATTTTCCAAAACATTGTTCTCATTTACCTCTCATTAACTGAGTAGTTTTCCACAGGCTCTTGAATTTCCTTTGAGCCTCTACATATATCATGCATTTAGTAGACAAAGTCTTGAGCTAAAGAAACCCAAAACCACAACAGTAAGAAATGAATATTTATGTTCTAAAAGTTATGGCTCATTATTAGACAGTGTTTCCCCCCAAACTGTTGAGGTTTATTTTAGTAACTAATCAGCAGACGTGTATTGCCTTAAAAACCATTACTACTCCATCTGCATAATTATATGCAGATACTGCATTCATGAAAAAGTACAACTCCAGGTGCATTTGCTAACATTTTGTGAATCATTTAAGTACTAACCCTTTCATCTGCAGTGTAGGTTTGCTATTTATAGAAACAGGCACTGAAATAACACAGCTTTGTTTGGAGTTTAATGGCTATGGCTCCTTTGCTAGCCACAGAATTTTCAAAGAAGCTACCAAGCACTTTAAGGAAGATTCGAAAGAATTGGAATATTTCAAAACTCTTCTTTATAAACTTATTTTGCTTCATGAAACTTTGATCAATGGACCCTCCTCCAAATCCCAAAGCCTATCTTTCAGCAGTAGCTGTTAGCAATCTAGTAAGGTTATTTATGTTGTGGATATCCTTTCTGGGAAATTTTGGAAGTTGACTGCACATGTAATTCACAAAACTTCTTTAACAAGACCGCTGGTGCATGTTTTTGCCATGCTTGACTCTCCCCTGGCAGAGGCAGCACAACAGGATGTGCTATTTAATAAGTTAGGTGTCTTGAACATCTTTGCCTTTCAGAGCACAGAACATTAAGCTAAACTAAGCCTGCACTGAAAAAGGCATCAGAGTTTCACCAAGAGAGTTTTACAAGATGCACTCAACAATTTACATTATTTGTCTTTTCTTCAACTCCTGTTTTGACATTATATTGCTACAATGGAATCAGTCACCCACATCTATTTTTAAGCTCTCCTGGTTTAGAATCAAGTGATACTGCCATTACTATGAATCAGACTCTTTTGAACACAGCAACAAGCAAGTGTATTATTAATTCTTTCTAATAAAGCAAAACTGCTTTCAAAGCAGTGACCCCAATTAATCAGGTAAATGGAAGAGAATGCTAAAACAAACAAACCAACAAACAAGAAACCAAAACCACAAGAAAGATTTGCAATGGGTTTGTCATTTCTTCCAAATGCTTTGGACCAGCCACAAGGCCCTGAGACCCAACTCAGCTGAATAAAGTCCCCAAGGCATTGAGTTTAACAGAATCAAGTGTACAATTAGCATGATTCTGACAGTTCTCCTATGCCTTGAAGCACTCCAAGATGCCCCAAGTTCAGGGTAATATTCAGCTGGAAAGTACTATCAGCTATCCTGCTTCATGCCATCCAAGAAAGAAAGGCATCAAACTCCAACTATCCTTGGTAGCAGGGTTTGGGGTTGTGTTTAGGTTTTAGAGCTAAAATATTTCAGACCAGTTTGTAGAATGACAGAGTCACAAACCCATCACTTCATGGAGTGGTTTGGGTTGGCAAGTCCAACATCCCTTCAATGAGCAGGGATGTCTTCAACTAGATCAGGTTGCTCAAAGCCCCATCCAACCTGGCCTCAAATATTTCCACGGACAGGGCATGTCCTTGTTCCTATGTTTCACCACCCTCATTGTACAAAATTTCTTTTTTATATCTGGTCTGAACGGACCTGTTTCAGTTTCAAACCATCACTCCTCATCCCATCACAACATGCAATACTAAAATGTCTGTGCCCACCTTTCAGCCTCCCCTTAGGTACTGAAAGGCTACAATAACGTATCCCCAGAGCCTTCTCTTCTCTAGGCTGAAGAACCCCAAACTCTCTCAGCCTTGGCACAGGGACTGACCTCCACACTCCCCTGTGGGCCTGGCTCAATCCCACTCCTCAGCCCCAAACTGGATACTGTGCTCCAAGCCTTGCAAGCCCTGAACAGAGGGGAAGGGTGGGAAGAGTGCCAGTTTCACTCTTATTAACACAGCCCAGGTCACAGCTGAACAGCAGAAAGAAACTAGAACATATATTAGGATCCTACATTTGTACTGTATTACAAACACACATCGTTGCTAAACCTTCAAAAATGCATTATTTGAAATAAATCTACAGTTAGTGATTAATATGAGAAGTTACATTAACAAAAACACATAGAAGGCAATGAAAAAAATCCAACAGACAAAAGACTGAGCAGCTTTTTCCTCTTGGGCATAGTCTTTAATAACAGAATCAGTCAATCATTCTTTGAAATTCTGCTATCAGGACAAACAGAAAATGTCTCCAGGAAATTTAGGATGATGGTGTCTGGAAAACAAAGAAAAGAGCATTTCCAAGGCATTCATATCTCCATCCAGCATTTAACAGACGCCTTTATAAGCCTTGAGATGCAAGGACTGGAACAAGATGATCTGTGCATTATTTTCTCACTTCCCCTGTTGAAATCCCTGCCTGTGTTAATATAGGTAACAGATTTTATGTTCTTACTCTGAATCAAAGAGGTTTGAACTTATCCAACCTAATGGGAATTCACACACTCAGAGGAAGTTTTGCTACCTTAAGACAGAAGCAGTGCAGAATATGATTTAACAACATTTAGTGTTTGCTGACCATTAAAACATTCCCCCCCACTACAACAAACTGATATTTTAGAGACACATGGGTCCAGTGTATCCACCACATCTAGTGCCAAAAGTGGGCAGCACCCAAGCCAAGTAAAGATGTACAGAAAACATGAATTACTAAATTATTCCTAGTCAGATTATAAAGTATTGCTCACCTGCAAACCCATTTTGATGGCTTTTGATGGTCCAGCATGTCATCTTTGGACTCTAAAGACAGACAATGAAGATTCCTGTGCAAGTCAGCCTCAAAGGCAAGTATTTGCCAAGTATTTCTTGCACATGCAAGAGAAAATAGTGAGGGGTAAGAAGAGGGAGAAGCTGACAATGTAGAATAGAGGAAAAAAACCCAGCAGGTTTTCTTTCCTAACAAGACTCCATTACATACTTCTAATTATATTTACTCAGAAATAATGTAGGTATTTAGAGTGATAATAAAATTACAAAGGCAGTACATTGCAAAAAGCGTTTCCATAGCTATTTCAGTGTTCCTTCACAAGATGAATTATTAACATTAGTATCACTGCATTTTTGAAGGCAGGGACGTGGAATCATGAATTCACCACCAGCAACACAGAGACGCTGCACACATTTGCAAGGAACAATCTTAAAATGGTGGCAAAAAAAGCAGCAGCACCTTGTTTGCTATTGCGAAGAGTTATGGATCATCCTATCAAGGAGGAACAACACATGATTTTACTTCATCCTAACCCAGGTAGTTCAAATTTGCAATGAGAAATACTGTCACGAGTTATTTACAAGGGGGTTGTACAGAATTTCCCTTGCCAAAATTATTTAGCAGATATGTAAATAATTTTGAAAAGCATCTGGCTCCAAGTTACCAGGTTTTGCACAAGGATGTCACTTTATGCAAATTATCCCATAAACACGTCAGTATGTTTCAAAATAAGACAGAGCAATGGACAAACTGTTCTAACTCTACCAGTTGTGGCAGATGGCAGGATGCAGAATGTCTGGAGCCCGTCAGATCCATGGCTTCATCTGGAGAGGACAGCCTTGGGAGGCGTGGCACAAAGGATGCCAATGACCACTATTTCCTTGCCACCACCATCCTTTTCTGTTTATACCTTCCACATCCAAATCTGGTAGGGCTAAGTGTCAAAAAGACAAAGGTATGGAAAAAGGATATTTAGACCTAGCCAAGCAGTCCAGCTAAGGACAGGTGAATGCCTCAGCACAAAGTTATAATATATATTTTCATCAGATGCTCTGCAACAGAGACCAACAGCATCTTTGAGGAAAAAAAAATTACAAAAACAAAGGTGGGTTTTCTTGTCTAGGATAACTTGCTTCCAAAAATCTGCTGTTTGGAAGCCTCTTGAACCTCAGATGACCAGGCTACCAGACACCGTGGCTCTGGGGTTTTATTCTCCATATGTCTATCAAATTTACTTCCTGAACTCTTAGTTTTGTTCCTTGTTGCATCCTGCAAAAGTAAATCTCACAGCTTAATTAACTATTCTGGAGGAAAACCAAAACAAAACATCCTCAAGAGCTCCAAACTTTTGTTGCAACAGTATTGCCCAGGAATTTCATATCAGAGCTCCAGGAAAAGCAGCATTGCCAAACAAAAAAAAGTATTAGAAATTGACAGAGAACATCTCAAATTGGAAGGGTCCTGTAAGGATCATCAAGCTCAACTCCCTGCTGCTCTCAGGACTACACAAAACTAAAGCATAAGACTAAGAGCAGTCCAGTCTTTGAATTCCGACAAGCTTGGTTATGTTCCACATTTACACTGCACATCTACATAGAACTACCCCAGCACAGCCTTGTGCAGAAGACAAAAAACTCTAGATATTAACTCCAGAGATGGAAAGCTTGTAGCTAGGGCCCAAAAGTTATGCTCTTTTTCAATTTTAATAGTATTTTTTTCCCACATGCCTATTTCTAATTATTATTATGCCTATTTCTAAAATACACACCAGAAGTGTCCAGCATGGAGCAATGATGTATTAAAAAAACCCTGTCACACTTAGAACCTTTTAAGGACCCTTGCAATGCTTCTCATTCCATGATTCAATACGTTGCAGTACAGAATAAAAATGATAGAATTAAGAGCAATACAAAGAAACAAAAAATTTCAGTCAGCATTGAGTAGTTGCCTCCCAGTAGAGTTTTTCGACTTGCATCCCACACAGCTGGTGCCAACAGCTCAAGAGGGAATTCGGCAAGACAAAATTTTTCCAAGGACTTTCTGTACTTTGAAGTCAATATAGCTATCATATGCTACTTCTTAATTCCTGCTTTCTGAATATCTGGGAGCAGCCACTTCTGTTTGATTCAGAAATTCCCTTAAAGAAAGGGGGGAAAAAAAAGAAAAAAGAGACTAATTTCATTGTAACAGAGAGCAGCACTTTAATCTGATGACTTTCAACTTTTACTACCTATTTACTGCACACTGCACCCAACTGTCTGCATGGGGAGGTTTGATCCTGATTTACAGCACATCTTAAAGCAATGAAGGTCCCTTCTTATTCATTTAAAAAACCCAGGAAGTTGTCCAAGTATTTTAGATATTTCTCCTGACTCTTCAGCAAATGCTCTGATATTTGATTACTTTTCATATTTATGTTTGCCTAATGGTGGTTTATGTGCATATAAGAGCACTACTGGAGGTCTTCTATCATGTTCCAGGAATTCACTGCTGAGACTTAGTCTAAGTAAAATCCAAATAACATTATCCAAATAACATTTCTCTTCTAATGATTCCTGACTAGTCATGATAAATTATAGAAAATCACAAGCAAACTTACTCCAGGAGATCGGTGTTAAATAGCAAAAATAACTGCACTTGTTGCCACATTTATTTTCACATGGCAAGGCAAAAGAAGAAGCTGGATGATATGTTAATGAACTGGCTGTTTCCCAACATCCTCTCGAACACATCTGTTGTATCTCTCCCCTGCAAAAATACTTATACAAGTAAAATCAGCACTTCCATTCCTTCTTACTTAGCAACTTAATCTGGCACTTTTATTACCCAAAAATGGATTCTAGCAAACGGCCCCAATATCCTAATGCAGCCAACATTCTTACTTCTCTTTTTAAGCCAACAAGAAAGATTAATCTAATATTTCTAAGAAATAGAATATTTTCTAAGTTTTTGTAAAACCAAGACTGGTCAACGGTATATACAACAGTTAGTAAATTATCTTCTCCTGGCACTACAGTAGCAACAACAAATAAACTGGAATAATTATTAAATTGGTTGTTTTCTTTGGAAAAGCACCCCAAGAGAGTCCTGATTTCCCCAGTGATCTAACAAGATACTATTTGTACACAGACATTGTCTTAAAAAAACAAAAGTTTTGGAACTGACTGGTTGATTTAGAATTTATCAGACTGCAGAGCATCAAGTGATGCAAACTAAGTAACAGGGGATGACTGAAATAATAGAAATATATTTCTTTCAGACACTATTAAAACTTTATACATATCCCTTAGGGCCATAAAAATATGTGCATAAAAATGCACATATGCTCAGGAGACCTTTAATCTATGAATAGTTTATCAAAGTCACCAAGTTTAAACAGAGTAAAAACCTTTCTACAGAATGAAGGCTTCCCAATCTGCCTTTCCTACACACTTATATCTATTACATAGGAAACATGAGATGTTCTGCATCAAATTTTACATTCTAAGTAATTTCAACTGTATTCACCTCGAGCATTTTAGAAAGCGAGCTCACTTGCAGTCTCCTGGAAAAGCTTTTTAGAGATACACAAAATCTCTCACAACCTAAGTGTTAGGCTAATCCAATAAAACACCCAAAGCATCCCAATTAAACAACAAAAAAAGCTTTATATTGAAAATTCCACCTTGCTGATAAGTAGCTCCATGTAAACTTGACTCATGTAAATAATTCACAGCATTATGCAGGAAATACTTTAAAAGTTCCAGGGTTTTTATAACCTCCAAAGAAAACTATGCATTACTATTAGAACAAAATGTTTGCTTTTATTTTCCAGCTTCTTTTCCCCTCTGGGTGGGATAAAAATATTTCAAGCCAAGCTGAAGTTAGCTACTAATACAACTCTGCATACCAAAGTAAAACAGATTCATTAAAATATATCTAGCTGTAGAGATCCTCCACAAAGCAAAGATCTATCACAAGTCATAAAGTGCTGCCTTCAAAATGAAAGCAGAGCTGCATTACACAAACTTTATCTTCAGCTAAAACTCAAACTATCATTTTCAATACTCTTCTAATATGTAACATTTTAAATTCTATTATTAATGCTGCTTTCTTTAGCTGTTGAATACTCCTTGGACACAAATTGAAAGTTGCTAAAAAACTTAGATGCTTAAAGCTAGAGTTTTATCTGGAAGTGAAGGGACAACACACCACCTACAGCCAATAAAGACTTTATTAGCCCATCTCAGCTCCACTTAGTGCACCCATTCAGCTTTCAGGATTATTCCCAGTAGGTTAAAATCCTGACAGTATTAGTCAGAAAAATTAAATTAGTCTTTACCAAACCACTTTGATATAAGTTATTCCAGGGCTCATTAGATCAATCCTGAACCATTGAAATGCTTTAGTACTGAGTAGGAAAGAGTAAGACAATTCACAATTGATTTCCTTGGAAGCTAAATTAAATTACATGGAGTTCTATGTCTAGTTTTAAAAGGGCAACAACAAGTCAATGCTGTGTGCTTTTTAAAGAAAAAAATTCTCTAATCTCCACTTCCCAAAACAGTCTTTTCCAGTTCCCATTGAGAAAAACCCAACTGACACAGGCATCTAGGTGCCTTTACTTCGGGAAAAATTTTGGGCTTCTGATCTTCCTTTCAAGAGAGGCCTAGAAAGATAAGACTCTACTTTGGACATTGTAAATTCTGCACATAAGACTTAATTTATGGCAACTTCAACTTTATCTGGACCATATACAATTTACATGCAGTCTTTTGCTTATTTTTGCTTTTTCATTGTAAGTTTCCATGGCATTTTCCATCAGCCATGCAATTGGCTGCCTTCAGATTTGTTACTTTTGAAAATATCTCCCTGACATCTCCTCAGAGTTGTGCACCAAAATATGATCTAACATCCTACAAACACCATATTACCTGCCCCTAACGGGGATCCCCAGAGCTCTGTCCTTGGCCCTGTGCTCTGCAACATCCTGAATGACTTGGACACAGGACTTGAAGAGATACTAAGTTTGGAGATGATAAAAAATTGGGAGGAGCTCTTGACTCTCTTGAAGGCAGAGGGGCCCTGCAGAGAGACCTTGATAGAAGGCTGGGCAATCACCAACTGTATCAAGTTTAACAAGGATAAGTGCTGGATCCTGCACTTGGGATGGGGCAACCCTGGATGTACAGACAGACTGAGGAATGAGAGGCTGGAAAACAGTGCCAGGGAAAGGGACCTGGGGGTCCTGGTCAATGGAAAGTTGAACATGAGCCAGCAGTGCCCTGGCAGCCAAGAGGGCCAACCTGGGGGGCATCAGGCACAGCATCACCAGCTGGGCATGGGGGGGGATTGTCCTGCTCTGCTCTGGGCTGGGGCAGCCTCACCTCAAGTGCTGGGGGCAGTTCTGGGTGCCACAATACAAAAAATGTAAAGGTACTGGAGAACATCCAGAGGAGGGCCTCAAGGATGGGGAAGGTTCCGGAGGAGGAGCTGTGTGAGGAGCAGTTGAGGGCACTTGGTCTGTTCAGCCTGGAGGAGACAGAGGGGAGACATCAGAACAGTATTTAACTTCCTTGTGAGGGGAAAAGGAGGGGCAGGCACTTATCTCTTCTCTCTAGTGACCAGTCACCCGAGGGAATGGCCTGAAGTTGTATCAGGGGAGGTTTAGGTTGGATACCTGGAAAGGGTTCTTAACCCAGAGGGTGATTGGGCACTTGAACAGGCTCCCCAGCAAAGTGGTCACAGCACCAGCCTGACAGAGTTCAAGAAGTTCTTGGACAATGCTCTCAGGCACATGGTGTGACTCTTGGGGTGTTCTGTGCAGGGCCAAGAGCTGCACTTTGGAAATACTTGTGCATCTCTTCCAACTCAGAATATTCTATGGTAATAAAAATTAGGAAATGTTTTAGACAGGTGTATCTTTCTACATTTAGTGCTACACAATTTGTTATCCCTTGTTATATTATAATTCAGGAAGAAGAAGCAGTCATAACTTTTTCATATAAATGATAAAAGACCACCCCTGTGCACAATTTAGTCGTCATGCCCATTCCTGTCACTTTGAAACTCACTAATGGTTAACCACAGAAAAATACTGCAGAACATTAAATGCTAATAGAAACTCGTGTCCACTTCTCCATGGATAAATTTATCGGAACAGACACAAATCCCTTAACAAGCTTTGCATTGCACAAAAAGACACAAAGTAGTTATTTCATATTTTTGTTTCAGATTACAAAAAGCTTCCCTTCAGGAGCATCAATGTAGCAATGAAAGCTGGGCTCCAGCCACTGTTTATCAGGACACATGAAAGTAACCAAAAATCAGGTCCTGAGCTGGAAAGCCAGAGAAAGAACATTTATGTAAACTAGTCCAATGCCAAAACAATTCCTTGCCATCTAACATGGGCCACGCAACTTGCCCAAA
The DNA here is from genome assembly GCF_020740725.1 of Corvus hawaiiensis. Taxonomy (NCBI): domain Eukaryota; kingdom Metazoa; phylum Chordata; class Aves; order Passeriformes; family Corvidae; genus Corvus; species Corvus hawaiiensis. The sequence goes on along the minus strand of NC_063218.1, from coordinate 56,334,671 downwards.
TACCCAAATTCACTTTCAGATCCACCAACCGTTTTCCATCAAATCATTTCTAGCTCTACAGTGACCCGCTCCAAGCAGAACCCAACAGTGCAAAGTCTGAACTTGCAAAATTCAGTGGACAGAGTCACAAGATCTTTGATGATGAACTGCTGTTGGTTGGCATGGGGACAAGAGAAAGTCTGCAGACCAGGAAAAATTGGGAAAAGAGAATCAGAATGCTGCTGGGAGCAGTCTGTCTCCAACTCTGTCATCAACAACAGCCTCCAAGAGCCCAGTAAAAACAAGGGCATACAACAAGAGTGGAAAGGAAACACACATTTTTACCAGCAAGGCAATTCTTCCTAATTTTTAGTAGCTCAGAAATTTAACAGAATAGAGCAGCCTTGGAGACTGCATTTTCCACAAGAGACAATGTGGATTGCATGTTACACTAATTAGAGAACTGTTATTAGTACTGGAGAAATAACCAGCCAGTTGGACAGCCTAAGCCCACAATAAAGTGCAATGTGTGAAACAGTCAGCTCTAGAGGCACTTGGGACAGCAGAAACATAGCTGCTGTTCTATAAGGGTGCAGCACACTCCTGGCAATTAAACTGGCTGTTGCTATAGAAAGCATTCAGCAATTCATTTGAAGAAGAAAAGAAAACAGATCCTTTCCCACAGAGATGCACAGGTTCTGTGCGAGTTTGTTCAACAGGAGGATTTTTAGACTGTCTTAGCTGGTGATTCCTCTGAGCAGATTTGATACTAGATTTTTGGTCACCTGGAATTTTCTCAAGTCAAAATCCATACCCAATACAGTGCTCTGCTCAGTCCTGAAAATGGATTTGTTCTAGTTCTCCTAATAGTCGAGTACACAAGCAAACACTGTGGTTCCCCCTCTATAAGCAAAGTAGGGTTTAGAGGAAACTAGGAGCTAAGAAGCTCAGACTTTTGTTGTAACCTATATGGCACCCCATGGGTGGCATCTGGAGAGGAATCAAAAATGCGTCAGAAGATGAAAAAATGGATTTTTGGCATGGCAGGAGCAATTTTATGCTTTAGAGCACAAGTATTACACCACATGCATATGTACATACTGTTCTGAAGAAAGTTCCTATTACACTCTCATCTTTCTAATGCCTGAACCCAAGTCATAAGGTCAACAGTTGTGATACACATCAAATCCAATTAGGCTCCCTGCAGGTTGTCATTTTTCCCTGCATTAAACACTACGGTGTAAAAGAAATAGCCTAGTAAATAAAGATGCTTAGACACTAAATCTCCTAAGACCACAGCTGTCTAGTTGCTGCTTTTTACCACAACTCCATTACATAAAAAAAATCACTTGTCACACTATATCTATCTTTTAAAGCAAATATACTTCTTCCATTTCATCTGCTAAAAGTGTTTCTGACCTACAGTTAGTGGACTCTTAGCACCTTCCCATGTTCCTTCTCCTTGCAGTGCAGCATTACTATCTCCATAATAACAACTGCTTCAGTGACACGGATTATAAATGAGCTCTTTTCCAAGAGAAGTCTAAGTTTTACAGAAAGAACATATTCCACAAAGCTTTTATTTAGAGTATTTACATAGAAATAACCTTGCACTGAAGAGAAGAGTGGACAAAAGACAGAGAAACTCCACAAACGGTCAGCAGTAAGAGGTGAAGGGAACACCTTGCAATGCTTTGATTTCTAATTAGAATGCAAGATGCTTGAAGCAAATCGTACATCTGAGATGGTCAATTAAGAGTGCTGTCATTGTTCTTCCACTGTAAGACCCCCTCAACCTTGCAAAAGACAGAAAATCATTACAAAATGGTTAATGCTTCAGTGTCTAGGTAGCTATCCTTTGGAGAACAAAAAGCTTATTTATATCAAAATACAGATTCAACTCAAGTAATTTTATCTTCTGGTTTCCAAGGAGACAAGTGACCTCCATATACTTCTCCTAACAAGTGTACCAAAGTCATATCATAGCAAGTAAAGCCATGAAAGCCATAAGAAAGTAGCTCAATTCAGAGACAATCTGCTGCTCAAACCTGAAGTTTAACAGCTTGGGTAGTTTGCCAACACAGCTTCGCTTTGGTGTCACTTCCCAAGCTTCCTTTTAACAGAGCATTCTCTGTAATAGATATTGCCAGTCTTTACCTCAAGGGAAAATACCAGGCAGGAAAGGCTCCAATATGGAAGCACAGACAGTATATTACAACTAACAATAAGGGCAATAATCTAACTTTAGCACTCCTGGGGCAAACCTTCTTGAGATCCAAAATCCATCCTTTCACAGCCCATCAGCAACCTTTTGAAGCCAACATTTATGTTGTATCAGCAATTTTCTATTTTAGTATCCCAGAATCTCAGGAGGATTCTGCTTTCTTCCTCAGCCAAGCTCAGGAAACCTACTGGAGCCCACAGTATGTCTAATCACATTTTCAATGCCTTCCTAATCTACAAAAAGCAGATTTGTTTTGGCAAAGTGCACAGTTAAAGAGATTCGCTGTCTTTCCCCATACCCCTACTGAGTGTCACTCACATGTTCACAACATACTAGGGAAACAAGGAACCAGCTTTTTCTTGGAGAAACTGCTTCAAGTTTCTCCCATTAAAGTTCACCATCCATTCCCGGGTAGCTGCACACATTTTGACTTCCTTGTGTCGCTCACCCTCATTTTTCTGCTGTTGTTCTTCCATGTATTCACTGCAGGCAGAATGCTGTAAAGCTGACATGGAGATGGTGAGCTGCAGGACTCTGGAGTGCTGCTGTGAGCAAAGTGCATGCCTGGGGTAACTTATGACTAATCTCAGCCTGTCCTGATCTATCTCAGCTGATGGCAATAAAAGGAAGCAAAAAGAAAAACAAAACATTAACATATACGAAAGCCCTAGACACCAGTTCTACGTTGTAACTGTGCAGTAGGTTCATAGGTTCTTTGTGGCATTTCCAAGATCAGCTTTAGAACCCTGTGCTACTTGTGTAGTAGGGCTAGGAAAGGGGCTTTGAGACATTCACAACTGTTGATGGCAAATTCCACCATCCTAAGCATCTACCTGGACACAGACTAACCAAAAATTCAGGAAAAGTGACAAGGAAAAGTTTTGATCCAGGAGACAGAAAAAAAAGGAGGTGGAAGAGACTGTTATTTTAGACCTGACTAATGAAGCGTTTGAGAATATAAATGTGTGAAGGTGTTTTGAATGAGATCATGAGAGACAGCGCCAGTGATCCTGCAGAAAGTAAGAAGTGAGAAAAGCTGAACAGGAACAAGACAGCTCTAGGTCAAACTCACAGGTGCATCAGATGAAGCGCAATGCTAACAGACACTGGAGAAAAACATCAGCATGTAATGCCAGAATTGGGGGTTGCAGTGCCAAGTGGATTTCTGGAAAGACACAAATAGCAATAAGAAACATAAAAAACTAGACCTAGACAAACACAAGTCCAGGATTTCTCCAACAATACAAATTGCAAATGCAAAACTCCCCAAACACTCTAAGTACCTGTTTTGCTTAATCTTCAAAGAAGACTAAGAGATCAGATATTGAGCATAGCTGGTGATAAGAGAAAACAGAGTAAGGAAACGAGCTTAAAACAAAACCAGTCCCAACACCACGCAAAATCCCCACATACACAATGATAAGGATATCTTGCTGGAAAACCGATCTTGTTATTTTATTCCCCTTGATCCTGCAGCTGAAAACACACACAGAAGAGAAAGTAACAGAAGAAAACCCACATGGCAGGGGCCTGGTGAATGCCCAGGTGCAGGGCTTTCATCCACTACCAACTCAACAGCAGAATTGTCACTCAGGTTTTTTACTCACTCCCATTTGTGACAAGTTTTACAGGCAACCAGCTGTAATCCAGGTTCCTTTCTACTACAGAATTCTACATTTTCACATCCTTTTGTTGCCTTATACAAGCTGCTGTATCATATTCTACCTCTTGACCAGTCAAGCATGTCTTACACTCTCAGTTGGTTTGTAATTCTCTCCTTTCCAACTATTTGCATGAAGGACAGTAATTTTGTACAGGACAAATAGAGTCAGTACTCACAGAAAATTATTTTTAGAGAAAAAGTGCTGAAGTTACCACTTTTGTGCTTCCCTATCTTTGAGGTTTTCCAAGAAATCTGTGTAGCTCATGCATAGAGCATCTCCCTGCTACTGCGAGCTCTCTCATTACACGGATAGAAAAGAAAATGAATCAGAAATCAAGTGCTGAGCATTCACAGGCCTGTACTCGATCTTTCTTCTCCTTGGAAGCACAACCTCACCTAATTACAAGGCTCTCAGCACTGCCAGCTGTGTGGTACAACATGACACAGGTGTGCAGCATCGTTTCAGAAACAAGATGAGAAACACAGGCCTCTCGCACTGGAAGCTCTGTGACAGGGTATTGTCCAGAATTCCTGTGCTGATAAGCATTTGATGATACAGAAGGTTACATAAATAGACAGATAGATGAAGGTGGATAGGAAGAGATGTGACAGAGAGTGACAAACACATTTTGGAGTACAAGTCTTCCAGCACAGTCAGCAGAATGCCCAAGGCAAAGTGGTATTTTATTAAAGTAACTCACATAGCACGGAGAAAGGCTAAGCAGGGTTTTCAAACCTTCTCCTTTCATCACAAATAAAAAAAAAGACTGCTGCCTACCATTTAAAGAACGGTCTGACTGTTATGAACCTTAGCCATGGAATTCTCACTAAAATTGCTGCTTTTGCAAAAGGTCTTCTCTCTCCCACTGGCAAGCAACAAAGCATCGGACTGTGTTCAAAAGTCCTCAAACTAAAAGTGAAGTAACAGACACAAAGCCGCAACTATGTCATAGAGCTGTAAATCAAAAAGCTGCAGGATGATTTGGCTGAGTGCTATTTTTTTTACTATAATCAAAGCTCTTCAGGTCTGTGCCATTTGTGATTTATCAATAAACATGTGAGTCATATTTGCAGCTGCTTGTCAATCTTAATTCGTGGGAAGTAAAGGATCTACTTTACCTGCCATAATGTAAATTTATCATGGAATTGGCTATTTTATCTCTAATTTATCATAGGAGAGCACAGGATCCCTGCAGCAGAAAGTCTTCCAGTGACTCACAGCTGCTGGGTGTAAGCACTTAGCTTAACATCACTGAACATCATTGTCTTTAACCCCCAGCCTGCTAATCTTTCAAGGCAGCAGGATGCTGGCAAGACCTCAGCACATCTGTAGCCCTCCAGGAATCTTAGGTATTACCAGTCTTCGTTTACTCTTCTCCTCATCCCTTTTAGAAAAGAGTTTAAATTTGACAATAACCATGTACATGCAGTTAGCTTTGATATAAAGCATTTCCTGAAATCTCTTAATAAAACAAACATGAACCAACAGTAGGTCATTCAAGTATAAGATCTCATTCAGACTGAAAACTCAAGATCTTAAAACTGATTCTGAAAATTCAAGACCTGAAAATTGATTTTCCATTACTGATGTTGCATTAAGAAACTGTGTCTATAGATTAATTCTAATCTGGGTTTTCTATTCCCAATCTACTCTGAGAACATCAACCATCTTCCAACACACCAACATCCAAACTCCCAAACTTCCAACATAAATTCTTCTATTTACAGATTGGATATTGCATTAAATTCACAGTAAGTCCTTTGCAAAAAATGATACATTCAGTTTTTGCAACAGAGAATATATTTTATAAATATCCTTCATCATCAAAAGGGCTAATTTTTTTTTTAATTCTACCATTCAAATGGTTGAAGAACCACACTTGGGCAGCTGCCTAGACACATCCCTTCTTGAGAAATTTTTGAATGCATCAGTGAAAATGTGCTCAGACTGAATTTAATCTCTCTGAAAAGTCATGTGCACAGCTTTTTTGATAAGCTCATGGTGTATCCACTGAAGAAGGCTTTACCACACACACCCATGCTGGCTCACTTGGATGGAAGCCAGGCTTTCCAAGAGATCCGCTGCCATGGCGAGATCATAGCAGGTTGACACATTTTTCAAGAGAGCACAGCACACAAAGTACTCCCTGTGCTTCTCCTAAAGAGAGGCTCTCCTTGGAAAAACCTAGCCCAAAGGGAAGGGTGGGGGTGGGTGGAGAGCTTGAGCCTTTTTCCTTACGCTCTGAAAATGTAATGTAATTGCACAGGGAAAGGCTACACACAAACACTGTTAGTGCTATTAGTGAACAGGACAGCTTTCTGTGAAAGAATAGCCATCTCTGAGAGTGCAAATGTGTGTATGTTTATTGAGTTGCTTATGTAAATGCATTTTTTAGACAGGCTTTCCAATAAAAATTTTAGTTATGATTTGTCCTGCTTAGGTATAAACTCAATTTATCTACCAAAGTAAACACAGCATAGAAATTAAGTTATATATTTCTAGGCTAGAGATGTCAAGCAGAAGGTTGGAAGTCCAGAAAACAGAATAAAGAACGAAATTCAGTAATCCATACACAACTGCCTGAAGGTTGGGAAGAAGAGCAGGTGTGTTGCAGTGGGGATACTGCAACACGCATATATCAAACCAGGAGTCCCGTGGAAAGGAAATATATACGGACAGACAGATTCTTGATAGCTGTTTCAGAGATGTTTATTTCTCCAGCCGCATGGCCGGGGCTCTGCCCAGGAACTGTTCCAGTCACGGGACCAAGGGTCCTTCTGCCCGCGCAGGGAACACAAACCAACCAATGGGAACGAGGCTGAGCAGGGACAGGGAAGCCCCGTGTCTGTGCCCTCAGGGCCCCTCTCCCAGGGCTACACGGCAGGGGAGGGACCCCAACACCTCACCCATTTTATTTTAATAAAAGGAGAATGAAAACAACTGGATAAACATAACAAGAACAGTTTTAAAACAAAACAAGCCACCCTCTTGAGTCTTTAAATGTCCAAACAGATTCTCTGGAACATCTTAGGGCTGACAGAAGGGAGACAGAATTCTCTGAGCATGCTTTGTGGGGAAACTGAGGCAGGAGAAGGTTTAACTTCTTCCCTCCCCCTTTTCATCCCCCACTCGGCATTGGAAAGGGATTTTTGGGGAAACAATTGGCAAAAGCATGGTTTTGTGAGGGAAACCATGGATGAAAAAACGGATTGGGAATACACTGGGGGTAATAGGACATAGGGTAAAAGGGAAAGGTGGGATTAGGAAAGGGAAACTGTAGGGGGGGCTTACAATGGAGATACTGTCTAACATGACTACGATTTTTTGCATATATACTGCCTTTTACAGGAACACCATCAGGCCCAGTGACCTGCGATGCTTGTAACCCTTTTCTCCCTAGTACAATATTAAATTCCACCACCTCTCCATCTCCCAAGCTTGGGATGCATTTTTCAGGGTTATTCTTTTTAATAGCAGTTCTATGCACGAATATGTCTTGCTGGTTGTCACACCTTGTTATAAAACCATAATTTTGCTTAACATTATACCATTTTACTATCCCTAAGGTCTTAGTTGCTATGATCTTTTCCTTTTTCCGAGTGGCTGCTGTTTTCTGTCTCGCTGCGTCTTTGCTCTCTCCTTCGGTCGCTCCCGTGTTGGAATTGTCGGAGCTGCTCGTGCCTGCGCGCTCTTCCTGGGGTCGCGTTTGGGGCTGCGCGGGCCGGGCCGGGCCGTGCCGCTCAGTTCTCCGTGCGTCGCCTCCTCTGGTCGCAGCTTCGCTGCCGCTGCCGGGCGCTGCACCCACGTCTCGGCCGGGCCCCCGAGCGACGACTCCCCCGCGCCCGGCTCCAGCGCGCGTCTCGGCTGGGCGCGGCTCCCTTCCACCGCCATCGCCGCCAGCCGCCGCCCGCGCGCCGCCCCTCTCGGCCGGGCGTTCCCGGGGCTCGCTCCACCACGCGCTGTGCAGGACCGGGCGGGCACCGCCGGGTCCCGCTGCTCCCGCCGCGCCTCACTCCGCCACCGACACTGCGGCTCGCGTGGCTCCGCCCGCGCGCGGGAACTGCCTCGCTGCTGCTCGCAGAGCACTCGGTGCACGTGGCCTGGGCCGCACGGTCCCTGCGCCACGCTTCCCTTCGCCAGGACACAGCTGACATTGCTCAACACTCTCGGTAACTAAATAATATTCACGAAAATATTCTTCCATCGGCATATATTTTGACTCCAGTATTAACTGTGTCCAAACGGTTTTCCAAAAGCCCTTGGTAAGAATTAAATCCCAAGAAACATAGAAAAAGTTCTTAAACAACCATGCCAGGAAGTGTTTCAGTTCTTTTTGAGCTTGAATCAAGCTAAAATTTACAAATCGTTGTTCAAGAATCATTTTAAGTTTAAGATAAATGTCCATATGCGGCTCTGAGAGCCAAGAGTCTTCCCACGGTTCCTCCATAGTTTAGATATGGAATAGCAAAGCAAAACCAAGAAGAGGAATCCAAAGTTTCCAGGGTTTACTCACACAAATCAGTCGCTTAGGGATCGGGGATCGTTCTGCTCACAAATCTCCACCATTTGTTGCAGTGGGGATACTGCAACACGCATATATCAAACCAGGAGTCCCGTGGAAAGGAAATATATATGGACAGACAGATTCTTGATAGCTGTTTCAGAGAGATGTTTATTTCTCCAGCCGCATGGCCGGGGCTCTGCCCAGGAACTGTTCCAGTCACGGGACCAAGGGTCCTTCTGCCCGCGCAGGGAACACAAACCAACCAATGGGAACGAGGCTGAGCAGGGGCAGGGAAGCCCCGTGTCTGTGCCCTCAGGGCCCCTCTCCCAGGGCTACACGGCAGGGGAGGAGCCCCCAACACAGGTGGACTAAATAGTACTAAGGATCACCATAGGAAGGCCTGTAAACCTAGAATTGTTATTGGATTAGACCTCTATTTTGGACAAAAATTATTTGACTGACTACCTAGAGAATCAGGTTGGTATCACTTGGCTAGGTTCATTACTTGGAATAGAGTTCAGACTGTGAACAGAGATCAGGAAAGCAGGGGTTAATGCCCTAAATGATGCTTGATTCTAGCAGTGATAAATGAGAAAAAAGCTCTCTTTATACGGGAAATCAGAGCATGTTTATTCTGGACTCATTGCTCCAGCTGGACGTCTTACAGAGGATGTAAGTATTCAAAAATGTAATTCAAATTCCAGTTCAAACCTGGGTAAGAGATACATCTTTCTTCCATCTGATACATTTATGGTGTGAGCATGAGTCAATGATTTATAATTTAAATGGGAAGTGCAAGTCACATGGCCAGGGATATATTAAGTGATGAGGGGAAAAAAATCTTCAGGACTAGATCTTAAAAAATTTCTAGCATGGGAAGACAAATAACAGCCCAATGGTCATGGCTGAGACTGTAGCCAGGGATGGCTCAAGGAAGAACTCATGAAGCTGACATGAGCATTAAATCATAAAAGACAAGAAAGACCACAGCTAAAAAGATGATAAAAAAATATAAGTGAGATAGAAACTATACCAGAAATATAACTTGTGCCTGCCCCATTTTAGCCCTGTAGTTCTTAAAATATCCAGCACCCATTTGAGCCTCTCCCAAATCCTGCAGAATGGACTGTGACTCCCTGTCCTGTCTGTAGCACTCACTTCATCCCTACGAGCCCTTCAAGATTCAGCCCTGCTTTCAGTTTGGCAGATGCTCCCGAAATGAGACTTGGTGGAAGCAGGGCTAAATGAGCTGTCACTCCAGTTCAGGCAAGTACTCACCAGCCCTACAACTACACTTGGATGCAGCTTTCAGGAGAGGGGAGAGGCAGGAGTGAGGTGAGTGCTGCAGGCTGAGAGCATTCCAGGTGGCCTGGGGACTGCGGACAGAGGTGTAAACATGCTGCCACTGGCAGGAGGGTACAGCAAGTCCCACTGCAAGGCTGAAAGATGGAATTTAGGTTAAGGATAGAGCTTGGGAAAGGAGAGCATATGCAGCTGAGTGATAGACCTTGACATGCTCACACAGCTAAAATAAGAGCTTGAAGTAACAGGAAGAAAGGTTAACGTCACTCCTTCTAAAGCTGGTATGAGACTCGTGAGTACAGCTTAGGCTGTGGCTGGTCTGGGAAAGAGAAACTCTAGAGGTGAAACTAGCCATGGATTGTAAAGATGGGAAATTAAGACACATGGATGAAACCACAGAGGACTTACTACTCCGGCTATAGCAGGTACAGAGCCTCTGGCAATAATCCAGGAGAGGTTAGGCTGGTTTAAAGTTAGGCATGCAGAGCTAGAAAGCTGAAATTGATGGTGATTATTTAAAACCTCACATGGAAAAAATGAAGACCGGAGGGAGGAGAGGGAATTAATCTATCACTTTTTAAGACAGATACCAGTTTATGGTAGCAAAAAGGCTGGATTTAGAAATAAGAGCCCCCAGAAGGCTGCTATTGCTCCTCGAGTGCTGAGCACAGCTAATTCAGTTAGCATTTGTCCAACAGCATAAGCTCTGCCTTCCCAAAAATCAAGTACAATGGGACAGGTCTAAAGGCCTGACAGAAACATCTGCCATAGAAGACTAAACTTTAGACTCAAATAATGCTCCACACAAATATCACACAAAATCAGTGCTTCCTGAAAGAGCAAGTAACCATCATCATCAGTGTCCAGTAAAGTGCTCTTTTTTTACCAGCTAACAGAGGTCTTAGCACATCATAAGTAGTGCACATAGTAAAAAAACACTGGCTTCAGATTTCAAGTAGTACCTCTCTGGAATTTGTAAGCATCTCTTGAAAGGCAGGCCTTGTGAGGTTGAAGTAGTTACCAGCTTGGACTAAGAAGAAAAAAAGGATCTTCTTGCCTTGGAAGGAAAAACCCTTCCATTCTCTCCCACAAGAGCTTTGAACTATTTTCCTTTTAGGCAGAGGACACTGTTAAAGGATGTCTGGCATTACGACCTGCAGATGGTTATACAATACATGAGAGTTGCCTGCAATCTTAGGGTTCTGTGAACTCATGAAGATGATTGATGAATGCTTTTGTTCAGCTAGAGACTGAAGAGTAAGTTAGCTTCAGTTTGGCTAAAATTAGGTTAGTGATTGGGTTAGTGACTCACTAGTAAGGTGATTTAGTAAGGTTAACAGTAAGGAAACATACTGTAATAGCCAGCTGTTCTCTGAAAAATGCAACATTTTTCTGATTCGTAATGAGAAAGCAAAAATCATGGCATTTGCAGCACCTTACATTTCAGACAGAAATATTTCTATGATTATTAGTGGGGAAAAAATAGGAGTTACAGAATTTCCTTAAAAAGAAGGCTGTCAGAACCCATTAGATTTCCACATACAGAGATGACAATCTCATTCTAAAGTTTCATTTTTTAATCTGACGCCACACGAAGACATTACAGTATGATGATGTTTTAGTCCTTTCTCTTGGCATTTGCAGTTCTTCTGATGATCCACCCACCTTCTCTTCCCCCAAGACCCTAAGTACCAGTGTTCACATGGGTTTATAATCCAGTCTACTGTAGTGTAGTTAAATACATCTCACTGTTTTTAATTTTGTAACAGTTTCTTTCATAGTTCCAATGCTCTCATAATCACAGTGCTTCCTCTGTATTTCTCTGTGTTGCCCTGCACACTCTCTGTTCTTACTGATTTTATTCAGAGTTGATGCTCAGCATCTTTCAGAACATAATCTTATAGACATAGGCTCTAATGCTTCCTTAGGGGTTGTCTGGTTATTGCTGTGTTCTGTGGCTGGGATGAACACACAGTGCTCTCACAAAGTCACTGATGTGGCACCACTGGGTCTCTCCTGCAGCAGCTGCAATCAGCAATGAGAAGGGATGACAATAACCAAAGGAGAAGCAGCTTGTCACGCCCTTCATCCCATGACACAGAACATCTGCTCAATCTGCTGGACTGTACATCAATGGGAATTAGCCCTTCAGCAGCTCCCAAAAGGAGACTACAAGTTTTACAATTGAACCATACCTCCAATTATTTTTGCTGTGTCCAAAGTAGAACTTTATTACCCCAGATAGCCCAGTCTCTTGAATTCAGGTTGTTCTGAGTTTAGGAACCTCTCCCACTTTTGGAAATAAAACCTTTTTCAAAACAGCCAGAGTACTGCTTTTCCTAACCTCTGTTCATTAAGCTGTTTGCACCCCTCTGGGAGAGATCAGAGGTGGCTTTGAGAGAATAAATTTCAATGTTAAGGGCAGTATTGTGCAGATTTGAGATGGAGAAGCACATTTTTGGGAACAAGAACTACACTGCATAATCTTGCTATCAAGTATTCTTCCTGGTAAGTCTGTGACATCATCTGGCAGGGAGAAAAGAAGTCCAGACATTATTCCAAGAAAGGGAGATATATTGTCACTGTTAGGCTCACAACATAACTATAAGAAAACTATTTTATAACTGTCCATAGTCAAACATAAAATGCATGAGTGAACTCTGGAAATCTTACAAAATGCAATCAATGAAAGACAAAATACTGAAAACCACCCATTTCTTACAGCCATATAAAGATATTATGAGCAATACAAACAGTACTAGAAACCATAAAAGTAGAGTGTAAAAAGATATTTGAAACTGTTTTGTTTGCAACCCTGCACCCTTTTAATTTTTTTTTTCCCTATGGCAACAAATGTTACCACACTCCAGAGCTTCAGTTTAAAACAAAGAAACAAAAACTGCAAAGTGCACAATATTTATTGTGTTGCCTTAGATCTACAAGGTATATCAGAATGCCACAAATTCTGCAAGGAAATTATAGTGTAAGTTAACATGGAGAGCTGAGAGGAACAGTAAGCATGATGTATGCTGAAATGAATCCTCACTAGTATTTCCTAGACTAAAGCAAGGTGCATTGAAAGAGGCCTCCCTTTCATGTTTTGTTTTTTCCCCTGACAAAAATAATGAAGGTGATCTTCTCCACACTCATGGCATTATAAAGAATTGGTCTGACTGGTGTCTTGGAATATTTAATACCTTTACATCAGCGAAGGGATTCACTCACAGAAAGCATGCAGCAGAGTGAATGATGTAATCTTACTCTTTAAAAACATGGTTGGCACAGAAATTGTCCATTTTACTCAGGAGGATGCAATTACATTTCAGCTTTCATGTAAAGCTGCTTCATGAAATCGAAAAGCCTGCGCATGAACAGAAACAGAACAGCAGGGAAACAACAAAGACTCTGCCTGGCTATGGATCATTTCTCCTTCTCCACACAGTTTGAGGGAAAAATAGCTGGCTGTACTGGGTGAAGACAATCTACAGTAAGCAGGCTGGTACCAGCTCTGCTGACCTAATGGCAACAAGGAGTCTAGGAATGAAGAGCTCAGACTCCTGGGGAAAGCAGATAATCCAACCCCTCATGTCTGTAAGTAAAGACTTTATGAGCTACACAAGAGAAAAAAAAAACAACCAACACAGAAAAAAACCAACAAAAATACAAAGAAATGGGAAGTCATCTTAGGTCTCAAGGGAGGAAGAAGAATCTTGCTAGTCAACCCAAATCCAGATGCTGGGACTAAAATAGAGAAGTCCCACTCACCGTTTGCTCTGCCAAAGCCTTCGAGAGACAGCAACACAAATTGCCAGAAATGCTTTAACTGAACAGGTTTCTGTAAGGAAATGCCAGTGTGTTGATTTGGTTTAGGAATGTTAGTAAGAAAAATAAACTTTCTGAGAGAGTGAAGGAGAAAAGAATTTCAAGGTGAAGTCTTTGTTCCTTCCTCCCAGCTGGACATCACAATGGGAGGAAACTCATGTAGAAGAAGGTATCAGGCACTTGCTTCAGGGTGCTGTCTTCCCAAGATGACAAAGTCTTTGGTCAAATGAAGGCAGTCCCACTTTTACCAGCACAACACTTTGAAAAAAGCATGTTTTCTCCCCATGCTAGAATAGGAGCTATCATGAAACTCCTCCAAAATTCAAATAATCATAAAGACATTTCTCATTCCTCTCTGGCTCCATGATAATGAACAAAAGGAAAGTTGAAATTCAGATACAAACTAAAAATATAACTTTCAGGTCAGAAACTCTCAGCTTAAGAAATTATACTCTGATTATGTAAGGCTATAGTGAGTTAATTAACATTTATTAATCAGTGTTCACTTCAATGTGAAAAGTAGCACATCAAGTCAGAAGAGACTGTTTCTACATTCACACAAATATGGCTTATGTTGTGAGACATAACTGAGCGTAAATCTTGATCTGTTAATTACCAAGGTCTTTACTGTGTAGTTTTAGATACTTTGATCAAAGGTTAAAAAACTCCTGTGAGAGACAGATGAGCATTTGGAAAAAACACAGTGATCACATTTTATTATGATTTCTCCTTGTTTTCTGAGTATCAAGTTGTTGGACAGAACGAAAAGTTCAAGGATCTTTTCGATGAATATCTTAAAACTGTCTAGTTGCTATCAATAACAAGATTAAATTTCTGTACCCTTGGTATTTGGCATGTCTGCCAAGGAAGAGCAAAGTTATTACCAATAATATCTTTGTTACGTAACACAGAGAAATTTAAGTCACCACTGACAGTTCAGTGAGGAGAACTACCAATAAAAAAGTCGTATCACACATTCCTTAGTTTGCTCACATCTATACTTTGATAAAGCATACACTGAGAAGTAGACATACCTGTCTGGTTTTATAATTTTGTATTTTTAGAGTAAAAATGAAAAAAGAGAAAGTGTGATCAGTCCACTGTGTAATTCAGAAGAAAGAACTGTAAAAGTTTCATCTCCTAATCCTTTGATTCTATGCAGCACTGCAGTGCTGAAGTGAATCCACAATTCGCAACGGAAACCTAAGATCTAGAGGACAAGCTGAGATCCATCTTGAGCTAAAATACCCAGACCCCACACAGACAAATAAACCTCAGAACTGACTGCTGTGAAGTACTGAAATCCACCAAATACAGGCACCCTTACAGATCACTTTGCTTTTACCCAGCTTTGGGAGTAAAGGCTGTTGTACAGTGTGGAGAAAGTCACCACAGTCTTCACAAGGCATTTGGTGGGAGTTGCACTGGATATTGAATGACCTGAGATGGGCAGCTGTTGAAACAATTAAGACAACCTTTTATGTTTTCTCTAAATTTAATACACATTCAACAGCAACTGCAGAGGTATGCTTATTTACTCAAGAAAAATACTTGAAATCAAAATAAATTTTTGCTAAGCAAAACCACTTTCAAGACATCAATGTAAAATGCTTTTGCACACTTTTCATTGGAGACAAAAAGGCATTGCTCACTTAAATTCTTTTCTTATCTGGTTGGATCACCTTCTACTGCATAGAAAACTTTTAGAAAGCAAAATTTGCTTTCCTATATGTTGTGTTGATTATATTTTGCCCCATTTTTTATGTAATCATACTCAATTTCTATTTGAAGAGGCCAGAAAACCTGGCCAGAAAACCAACAATATTTCCACAGTCATAACATCATTCTCTTTCTTTAGAAAAGCTTATGAAACCTATTTTTTTAGCATTTTCTCACAGGCAATGCTTAAAAATCATTGTTTTCTAAGGTTACTTTTTTGTTTCTTTTTTCTGGAGACCCTTCAACTCGTCTCTATATGAAATTGCAGTATCTAAAACTTGTGTTAGATGAAGCGTCAGCAATTCCAAATCAGGATAATTATGTCCTTTGTCTTTCATGCAGCATTCCTCACCATAAACTGCAGAATCACGTTTGTCTCTTTTTGCAATAGCTTCACATTGTCAACTCACTCTGTTTGTTTTTCCCCATGAGCCGAAGTTTGTGTTCCAAATCCTGCTCTAGCCAGCACAGCTACAGGGTGGATAATGCATTCTTCACCTTCCACTTGCTAATATGGGGGAAAGAGGCCACTGACTTTCACACATAATCCATGGAGTCAGGCACACGCCTCAGCAAGATTCAAACTAGCTCAGTTACTGACCAAGAAGATTGCTGGCATCAACCCGCTCCAAGTACCACTGCAGACAGCCCAAAGGAATACTGGGACCAGCACTACACTTTACATTCCCCCGCTTTCCTCCAGACTGAAAGCTGGGCTTTATCAGCCACCTGGAATACTGTTTAGAATCCTCTCCCGAAGACAGGCACTGTTCCAGGAGGGTTAAAATCAAAAACCATAGCAGCCAAAAGAGCAGGATCTCAGTATAACAGCAGCTCTATCACCACAGGCCTGGGCCCTAGGGTATATCACCGTGTCCCGCAGCCAATAGGAGGAGGAGGAGAGAAGATCCAGCAGGCAGGAATTGTGCAGCAAGATTGATTGATTTAATTATTTTACAAACTCTTTTATAGACTTTTTTCTTCATAGTCTAATTGGACAAAGGATCAGCCACCCCTTGGGGTGATTGGCTAAAATCCTAAAACATCCATTGTCAAAATATTTTTCTACTATACCATGAGCAAGACTTTTCAAGGTTGCAGGTGGCTTGGTTGTTTACATAACTCTGCTACCTCTTCTGTGAGAGAGAAAAGTCTCTCATGGACTTAGAAAATAGCAAGAAAATCCTTGCTAGCAGCATTTTTGTATCTACACACCTTGCCTAGATCACATTCGAAAAGGCAAGGCCAGGAGTCATTTCATCACAGAAAATATTTTTTCCCACAGGTTCTGGCTCACAGAACAACTTAACTTATAGATGGCCTGGGCCCTCTGCCTTGCTAAAGCAGCCTTAACTCTTCTGGCTGAAGAGTTATTATAGTGTTGAAAAGAGCTGAAAAGTCTCAGTACCTAAAGAAGAATGAACATGGCTCTGAAAGCTAACAGCAGCTGATACAGGCTGGGGAACATTTCTGTGACAGCTTCAATATTTAACCAGTAAAGTATGGAACATGTATCTTGATTTCCTATGCAGTGTTTTGGTGTGAACTTTAGTTCCTGGAGTAATTAATGCCAAGAGAAACCCTTCTCACACAGCAAACTAGGTGCTTACCTAGTTTCTTAGCAAACTCATATGCTTTCCTGACAGTAATCATTTGCAAGAATTTATTTTTAACATCAATTCTGCTGTAATATGAAAGTTCAACTGCTACCGATTGTCAGCTTTCCCTAGATTTAGGCAACAATGTATTTTGGGAGTATGACTCAGGAAAACATTCACATGACCAAGTAAAGCAGGTGGCCAGGACCTACCACATAGCATCAGCTTCATCAGAACATCCTCAGAGAAGGAAAAATAGCTCCCAGCCCTTTGGGGAGATGATCACAGGGTGGAAGAAAAAACTGTTCTAAAGTATAGGTTATAATTATTACAACAAATAAAGAAACTGCAGAGTCTTTTGCCTCAGCATCACAAAGAGATGCATTTTTAAAAATCACTATTCTTCTGATGAAAGTGTTTATATTGTGTTGTCAGTAAGTCTTGAAAAAACTCATTTACACAAGGGACCTCAGTCATAAGCTTAAATTATGCCTCTGCCACAGAAACAGCTTACCTGGTTCTCCCTCAAAAGTATCTCACACAGCAGCACAGCTCATTTATTCCCCCAGTATTTCCCCCAATAGGAGAGAGAATTTGTTTGTTAGTCTGTTGGGAAGGGAGATGTCCAAGATCCCATAAAATCCTCCCTGTCTTGCACAGATTTATGCCCAGCACTGGCTCCTGTGGCTGCACAGGAGCAGGAGGCTGGCAGACATTGCACTGAGGTACCACAAGTTACAGTGCGGCCAAAGCACCGTGTTCCACTGGGATTCCTTCATCTCCTTCATGTGGATAGGAGGGATTTGTTATTCCTGCCATTCCCTTGCCCCATAACAAGGCTGTGCCCAAGTCAGCTGTTAAAAAAGCTGGGGACACTCAAGGTAACTTTTTCATCTTTAGCCAGAGATTTGAGAAAGGGATTTTACCTCAGGATCCTCAAACCAGCACTCCAGGAGCACTCCATAGGCAGTCCCGATGCACACTGATTCCTGGGAAGCATCTATCTTTAGGGACATGGGTTGTTCCCTTTAATTATAACCAGAAATATGTTTATAACCACAGTGTGCATGCATGTGCTTCAACTCTGACTTGAATTCCTACTTGTGGGAAAAGGGATTGCACACCCAAGCTCTGCCTTGAGCCCGGAACAGATACCATTTCTGCATTTCCTACCTCAAGAATACCTAGCAAAAAGCATATTCTTGATGCAGTTAACTGATTTTTAACCAAAACTGCCTTCTGGATGGACTCTAGCTTATTTGATTATATGTTAATCAGAACTAAAGATAGAACTAAAAGGAATAAAAACTTTCATCCATCCACAAGACTTGTGGGTTTATTTTACTTGCAAGCAGATCCCATCTGATCTGTCACTTAATTTAAAAAGTTTTCTAGATTTAGCTATCTTTCAAAGAAGCCCATGACTACACAAACACTAGTGATATATGTAAGTTAAAAAGCATTAATTTACCATGAATCAAAAAAGAGCTTTTTTTCTTTGGTATTCAGGATTTAGTTTGGGTTATTGTTTGGTTTGGGGTTTTCTCCTTTTTTAGGTTAAGGTTCTGTTATCTTTTAAAGTTCAAGGATAAGGGACCATATCCTCCTCACTGAAAGTTACTTCCTTAGCGTTCTCTCACAAATTCATCACGAAACCACCAAACATTTTTATTCCTTCTTTTGATTAGGAAATGTTAACACGTAGCTGTAAGCAGCTGAGTGGAAACACATTAGCAGAGCTTTCCTGCAGTCCACACTATGACTGAGCTCAGATATTTACTCATATGAACTATACCACTCAGTGAGATTGTCAATAAGAGTTAATTATATAAAGGTTCCACTAGACAGTATGATAACAATTTTCGATTTTTTTTTTTTCGGATGATTCTGCTTTTTGAGCTAGGAAAAAATACTTTAGAGGTAATAACATTTACTTTATTCAGTGGCTTTAAGAAATGATGAGCATGCTTCAGGTTTTATACCGAGTCCTGAATACTGGCTAGACTCTTACAATTATAATTTTTTTTCTGGGCAAGCTACTTTCAGTGACAGGTAGCACATCATCATTCCACTTTGCAGAAAATGGAGTCTCTTTTTTATGCATTCACAAACACTCAAATGATATAAACTTGGGGTTTTTTACTTATTGGCTGCTGATGCATAAAATGCAGGACCAGCTCCTATTGTGTTATTGTCTGGCTCCCATTAGCATGTTAATATAAATAACAAATTTCAGGGGTATATCGGGGGTGAGCTAAGACACCCCATTTTCAGGAGGTTCTGTTCTGATATCAAGCTTTCATTACCCTTAAGAATTTGGATACTCCAGCATGTGAGGGGAGAATAGTAGGAAGAGTGCCTCATACTCAGCATGATGACGCCATCAACTTTCACTGGACTATTTTCAACATTCAGGTCCAGGGTTAAAATCTGATTTATTGATGTAGCATGCTACCTATGGCTCACCTTGGAAGCAGGAAGGTCCTTCAAGAGTTTTTGTATGTTTATTTGCAAGATCAGAGAGCTGGTGTTCAAGGGTCGAAAGCCAGACAAAACTGTAGCATCCAAAGGGGAGACAAAAACCACCAACTGCAGAGACAGGACTTTAAATCCATGTGAGCAGTCGATAACAAAAACCACAAACCACAGACTTGGGAATTCAACAATTCTCAAACTCAATTCACTCTCAAGGCTGAATTATTCAGTACACTTCTTTTTTTTTTTTCTCCTGGTAGAGTTTGCAAAAGCTGTCAAGGAAGAGATTGTCAAATTAGAAGGCAAATCAGAAGAGATGTGTTTTCCTCCCTCTTTTTCAAGTTTTAAGGAAGCTTTCTCAAGATAGATTAAAATTGCATGTGACAAGCTGCAGCACGCAGAGTACTCTCTATTAACAATGTGAATGGTATAAAGATAAAGAAAAAGACGGTAATCTGCTATAAAGAGGTCATGAAAGTGGTCCATCATATCAAAGAGCTTGTATTCATGTTAAGCTGTTTGCAGTCTTCTGGGCAGCATGTCCTACTTTGAGCCTGCAACTTTTCCTTAGGCAGTAAAGTTTTCTGCAACGGCAACACGGGGAAAACAACAACTGAAAAAGAAAAAAAGAAACCAAAAATCCCATTGATGAGCTGCAGCCTTGTTTTTCCTCATAACCTTCATTCAGACAATTCATTCATTATCCACACCCCTTCAACTCACTCTGGAAAACGCAGCTGAGTCCCAGTTGTATCAGGACATTCGCTGTCAGATGCATACTCCTAATCCTCTAGTACAGCACAGCTTCTAGTGACATTTGATGGCATCTCAGAGATTTGACACACTTCTCCTCTGCTCAGTGCAAGAGAGACACTTGGCTCTTCCTTCAGGACCTGCTGTGAGAAAGCTACCTACCATCATTCAGAAAACCCCAAAATGACATTTTACTCATTCTGACATGGGAACAGCTTACAGGCCTCCTGCAGAGGAAAGGACAAAGATCAGTACTATCTAGCATTTAACACTGGTTTTATGCATTATGTTTTTAAAATCTGAGCAGATGTCAATAAATGACATGCGATTTCAAACAAAAAGCCCTAAGATTTTATAAAAACCATAATGAAATTACACTACTATTCCTTCTTTCCTCAAAGTACGTAATTCTGATCTCAACATCTTCAAATGACTCCACATTATTACCTGTACTCAAGAACAGCTATTTTTTCATGTTAACATCATCAAAGTGATGATACCACCCTCCCTTTAGTTAGCACTAATCTGTTTCCATATGATGTCTAGAAGTCAATGATGAGAGAAAGCCCAAAGCCACATACCTATTTTCTAACTACCCTCCCCTTAAAAGCATTCCTAAAATCTGTGGAGAGTATCTAACTCATCTCAAGAATGACACTGCTCAGAAAAGCATCATCTCAAATAAAACCTCAGCTGTAGTTACTCAGATTTCCATTTCTTGTATGTTTACCTAAGCATTTTCTACTTTTCAGCAGCAGAAAAAGATATATCCATCAGGAACAGAAGGGTAACTGTATGTATGAAGGAGAGTGAGGCAGAAAGTCTGGCACAGCCAGTAACAAAAAAATTTTTGATAGATGTATCAATCTTTGAGCCTACAATGGCATTTCCCTTCTCCAGCCTGGACTGCAGGTGACTGCCTTTGGCAAAATGGCCTCCTTTAACCACAGCAATGTTCTCCTTGTTCTCTGACTTTTGGTGCTACTCTTTAATTACAGATCCTCACACTTTGATTTTTTGGGCTAAAAAAAATCTTGTTAGTTCTGTTGCTTTAGTAACTTAGTTGCTCTATGTGTTTTCTTGATTTCCTGAAATACCCCTGGCCTCCCTACTTCCCTTTTGTTAAAGAAAAAGGTACTCCCATGATGAGCTGTGCCCAAATGGGCAAATGCAAGTCAAGCAATTATAAATACTCAACACAGATACTTGATAAGCTCTGGTTGCAGCACAGCCATCATAAAAATTCTGGTGCAAGCTGCCTTACTTTCTTCCAGAAATGCATTTGTTTCATGAATGTCTCTGCTTTGAAGGTGACTTCATTGCCAGCAATCCTTGTGTTGCTGCCAGAACACTGGGGAAAAGCTTTATTTCAAGAAAAGAAAGACGAACGTGTCAATTGATGATGACAGAACTGTTGTAGGTCAAACAGTTAAACTTATTCCGACTCTGTGTGCAGCAGGCTTGGGGATTTTTTTTTCCTAACTTCTGAGTGCACTGTATTATGCGAGGGCAGCCTGAGCTAAACAGAAAAAAACACAGACTTATTGTGATCAGTACAAACTGTAAGTCTCAGGATAAGGTTAATAAGATCATCCCACTGCATCACGCAATGACCTTCTAGGACCAAAGTTAATTAGTGCAGCATTCATTAGGGATCTCAAACATAACATAGTCCCCTCAACTGGGAAAATCTGCAGTCGACACAGGAGTAAGCTCAACACAACTAGGAGTGCCTGCAAGAAGAGAAACATGCAATCAGTGATAACAAAATGGCAGATATAACCTGGTTTTCACAAACAGGCTCAGGAAGGAAATGTTGCACTTGCTTTGAGACACAGCACATTACATTTACTGCTGTTATCTCCAGAGACATCGGCATTTGCTTACACAGTGCACTTAGAGCTTTGGAGAATAGATGCCTTTGTTTACTAGCAGTGATGTCCAAATAGTTTCATGGTCTATCCTCCACCAGACTGAAAAATTTCCATCTCCAAGCACCTGTATTAGAAACATCTCAGCACGTTCAAATTGCTGCTATTTAAAAAAACAAAGCAAGATATTTCAGTTATAGGAGAAGGATAAAGAAACTACCACTTCATCACCAGGCTGCCCAGAGATCACTCTGCAGCAAGCTTCAATCCCAAGGTAGCAATGAGCTTGTGGTCCCGCAGGATAAAAAACACACTCTGGTAAATGCATTAATATCACTTTGCAGTTGATATATTTGTCTGTCCTGGACAGAGGGCAAGCTATAGAACAGCACAGCCATCTTGGTCAGGGCCAAACTACCAAAATATAGCCAAATAATATATAAAATAATGTAAAAACTAAAGGCAAACTGTACAGTAATTCAAAATCTGGTCACACATGATCACTGGACTTTGACTGTACTTTACAGGTATCTGTCAGTAGTCCTTGATAGCTCCTCTGTCCTCCCTCCTCTTTTGATGTATCACTAGCATTAGCCTGAACCTGATTTTGTGTTACAGATTAGAAAGTTTCTGTCTCTAGAGAATTTACATACATATGAATAACCTGATAGCCCTCATGAACCTGCTTTTCCCTAAAAGACATTCTGGTATCTGTAGTTCTACCAAGTTCTATAAAATTTGCCCCTTCTTCACTGCAGCAGGTAAAGCGGCAGGACTGCTGAAGCCTGATCCTTCATTTCAGAGAAAGCGCTCTGACTGACAGTACCTCTTAAGAATTGTCTTTCTCCCTGCATGCTTGGCGAAACAAACAAATCACACTGGTTTTTCCAGTGCCAAGATGAATATTTGTGTGGCATTTATTGAGACTAGTAGAGAATTTCACGTGATTAGATGTGAAAACATATACCGATGTCATCAAAATCTCTGTCCCTCAAAAATATGATCACAATGCTAACAACTGTAACAGCTACATACTATTTTGCTATCTATTACTAATTCTTAACAACAACAAGGCAGCATGAGTGAGTCACCTGACCACTGGTGGAATTATGCCTGGCTTATACAATCATGTTTTACAGATATTATTTTTCTATTGAAAAGGGAGGGTAAAGGGGGGAACACCTTTCAGACATAAGCAATGTTGCCAAAGCACTAGGAGGCAAGTTATATTAGTAAACAACTTTTCTCATTAATATCCTCTCCTTTCCCAGAATGCATCTTATTTCGATGATATACTTTTTTCTTTAAGAAGAAAAGCTTCTACTAGAAGATGATGCTATTTCTAGAACCGTTATCAGCAGTCTTTAAACAGTAGGCTGAACATCCACACCAGTCTGAACTTTCTGAGCTCATCGTGGCCTTTGATATTTGCTTCAACTATTATAAAAGGGAGAGAGAGAAAAAGAAAATGAAGTTAAATGGAGCAGCCAGTTCTCAGCTTTTCCCCTCATGACACCCACCAGCCTCCCAGCCTACAAACCCAGAAAGCGAAGCAGCACCTTACGAATCTCCTACTTGTCAGGATAAACATGCCTAATGGCAGACATCTCCTCAGCCCCCACCTCCTGCCGTCCCCTCCAGCTATGGGTGGGTCTCGGGTGCCTGAGGTTTCTCAGCCGTGCTTTAACTCTTTTTACCCCGTCAACCACCCGGGCCAAAATATGAATCTGCTGAATGAAGATCTCCGTTCCGCCCGGGGTACATCTCTAACACGCTCTCCTCCCCGGGTCCCGCCTGCGAGAGCGCGCGTTCCGGACAGCGAGGCATTCGCGGTCAATTAGCCGAAGAACGGGATCGTCTCCGAGCAGGAGCGGGCACCGAGGCACAAGGGCACCGGGCACAGGACAAGCCGACCACGGGCCGGCGGCGGAGGGCCGGGCCTGCCCGCCACGGGGAGGAGGGGGAAGGGGCGCTGTCCGTCAGGACCCGCGCCCAGGACCGTCCTCCGCCAGCCCCTGCGCCGCCTCTGAAGTTTCCACCCGCGCCCGCTCCGGACGAGCGTCTGCGCTCGGGGGCGCGGGCGGCGGGCGGGACGCGGCCGGGGCGCGGGGCAGTCCTGCCCCCGGGGCGGAGAGGGGCGCGGCGGCCCCCGCCCGCTCCCTCGCCGGCAGCGCTGCGCCAGCGCGGCTGGGCGGCCGCGGCGCCGGCGCTCCCCGCCCTCGCGTTCAACTGGTGGGACCCCCGGCCGCCCCCGGCCGCGGCACCGGGGGGAGCGGCGGGCGGCCCGGCCCGGCCCGGCGGGGCGGGCGCCGCCGGCTGAGGAGGATGCGGGCGGCGGCGCGGCGGCTGCAGGCGGGCGGCGGGCAGCGGCGCGGCGCCTGACCGCAGGGCTCCGCTCCGCTCCCGAGGATGCTGCGGGGCGATGCCCGGCGACAGGGAGGACGAGATCTGCCAGAAAGCGCTGCAGCTGCTGGCCGAGCTGTGCTCCGTCGGGGCGGTGGAAAACGAGAACTGCCGGGATTTCATCTACTACCTGCGGGACAGAGCCCGGCCCCGCCTCAGCGACTCAGGTACGGTCGCCGCCCTCGGGGGCGCGGGCACCGGCGGCCTCCCCCCGGCCCCGGCTGCGGGAGGAGGGCGAGCTGCTCCGAGCATCCCCGGGCGGCCGGGAGCCGCGGGGCGAGGCCTGCCGGCGCGGCGGGGGCTGCCCGGGAGCGGGCGGCCGCGGAGGGAAGGAGGTGGCAGGGGGATGCTCCGGGGACGCGGGGCTGGCGGGGCTTGCCCGGCCCGGCCGGGGGAGGACGCCGGTCCGGGCTCGGTGCCGCCAGGTTCGGTTTTAGCGCCCGGCGCTGGGGGAGATGCGGAGCCCGAGCCCGCAGCGCTCCCCGAGCCCGCTCCGGGTGCGGCGGCGCTGGGGGCGGGCGGGCAACTTCGCGCGGCCGCTGCCAGCCCGGAGCGGGCCGGAGCCGCCCTGCCCGGCGCCGCCGCGGCTCTGCTGCAGTGCCGGGGGCCCGGGGCTGCCCTGCTGCTCCCCTGGCCCTCCCAGCGCTCGGGGTGAAGCGCAGAGGCGCGGGGAGCTCGTAGCTCGGTTTAACTGGAACACGATTTAACCCAACTCCCCAGTTCCCAGTTCTGTATGTCACAAGCTACAAAGACAATTCCTCGCATATCTGTAGCAGATGGGGGGGCTGTAGGTCTGACAAGGTGTACACTGGGTGGTTTTCTGTGTGTATGTCAGGATTACGGTTTCCGCATCATGGCAAAACACTCTTACTTCAAAACTTTAACTTAAGGAAGCTTTCTCATAAGGAAGCTGAGCTCCAGCTGCACAAAATCGTGAAAAGATTGAGGACATGTCTCTGGACAGAAGGGAAAGGCAAATTGCAGTTTAGAGTAGCAGCTTATTATATTTATTTTTACATCATCAAGTTAGAGTTTGCTCAGTATGAGGAGAAATTTAGAGAGTTAAAAGAGAAGTTGATAAACGTTTGCAGTACTGGGAAGCCTTGCTGTTAGATCAGCCGGTCATCACAAGACTCTATTCATTGCTTCATTATTCTCTGAAATAAATCACTCCGTTTAGCATAGGGCAGTCTAATGACACTCTGTTCTTAAATATTTTTCTGTAATTCGGTAACACTCAGAGTGCAACTTCTGACAAATCCTTGGATATGCTGAAGGACTGGAGAAAACAGCTAAAACTAAGTAAAAACATACTCGATGGGGGAAAAAGATGTGCTATCACAATAAATGAATAAGGAATTTTCTGTCATTCAGTTCGCTTGTAGGCAAAGCTGTTTGCAGCCATTCTGGCTTTTCACTACTTAAAATATTCAAATTGGAGTGATTCATGCAATGTTTGATAAGGATTCTTTAAAAGTAGGCAAATTTAATTGTTTCGTTCATATAGGCAGATTTAATTACTTTGTTCATATAAGCAGTAATTTTTGTGACAGACACCTGTGATTTTCTGTAATTTTCATTTACTAAAGGATCAATCACATATTTGTATATCAGGTCATGGCTCCAAAGACATCTGTTTAAATCAGTCCTCACTTTGGATACGAAACTACTTGAAATGCATATGGAGACTTTAACCTCCGCTACTTGGATAACAGCTTTTCAGATTCCTTTCAGAAGCTACCTGCTTTTTTTTTTCCATCAGCCTCGGGCAAAAAGAGTACCTGGTATCTGTTTGGGAGTGATTTTAAAACATGGTGTGCTCAGTAAAAATTTATCACCTCTACCTAAAGGTGAAAAAAAAAAAAAATTTAAATGTGTGTTTATTTCTACCTGTTTTGCTTGAACTGTTATTATACAACAGCCTTCCGGTGTTGTTGCGAACCTGCTCGATTACACAGAGCAGCAGTCCCTAACCTTCGCCAGCCAATGTGCAACAACAGTGAGCAATTATGCTGCAGGCAGCATCTTCCCATTGGCCTCAATCTGAACATTTTTATTTTTTGCAGCTGCAGCCAGTCTCAGAGGGTCTAGCGGGCAACACGCTACCCATAAGCCCTGACTTGGAAAATACTTCTGTGAAGGGGTAATGTCAGGAATTTATTAATTTACCTAGTCTCATATTTCTTTGATTAAAATATATATTATCCTAGTAAACTGGCTGTTCATGTGGT
This sequence comes from Corvus hawaiiensis, assembly GCF_020740725.1. Taxonomy (NCBI): domain Eukaryota; kingdom Metazoa; phylum Chordata; class Aves; order Passeriformes; family Corvidae; genus Corvus; species Corvus hawaiiensis. Next base: position 56,308,126 of record NC_063218.1, on the reverse strand, counting down.
TTGTTTAGCTGGTCCTTAGTTGTGATGCTGTGGGCTGTAAGAAGGCAGGGCACATGACTTCCAAAATGAAGCAATACGATTCGCAGTCAAAGGGCAGTAAGTACACTGACCAAACCCTGCTTGCTTCATGTAGTGAGTTTCACTGACTTAAAAAGGGCAAAATGGCCTTAAAAAGCCCTGACAGCTGATCTGTTCCCTTTCCAGCCACTAGTGGCCTAAACATAGGGATGTGAAGAAAAGCAGTGCTGAAGGACAGCATCTCCTTGTCAGAACCCGGCAAGAGATGAAGCTGTCCTTGTTCCTGCCCCCCGAGGTGTGATGGGCTTTAGTCAAACTGAGTAACTTGCTCTTAGGCCGCCCAAAAGTAAAAATGTCTACACCACTAGAATGGAGAAAAGTGCATTATTAGGTACATGATTAGGTATTTTACAGGAATTAGTGCATGGGGCAATGCTTTTAAAAGTGTTTCTGAAATAAAGTTGCCACTTGCCTAAACCCAGCGACATGGTGGATACAGACAATTCTGCAGCACATTTGGTTGAAGCCATTCATGGATGTTGGCTCTGTGCCCCATCAGGAGTTGTTAGAAAAACCAGCCCCTAACTGAGGGAGGGAGGGAGCTGAGGGGCTGCTGAGCCTGATGCCAGCGTTTGGCTCCAAGCTCAGCCTCCCGGCGCCCCTCAGTCCCAGCACTGAGCAGCCAGATCCCTGGAGATCCACTCCTCTCCTGCCTGACATCTGATGCCCTTGGCTCTGTGGCTCCCTGCCATCTGAGTGTTTGCTGTGTGACTCAGGCCAGGAGGGACTGGATGCTTGTGGTGTGCACCACATCTTTATTTTTCATGCAGTTTCCCCCTGTTGTGGGGAGTGCTGCACGTGCTTCGAGCATGAGTTAAGGGCTAATGAGATCTGGGTTTAATGCGCTGGTCCACTGGATTTAAAGGGTGACACGAGTGAGTCAGATTTTAAAGCTTTTCAGAAAACTGAAAATGTAAATTAGGCATTTAGTGAAAAATCTTCAATTAGTTCAGTAAGAGTTATATGTCAGAGCAACCTTGAAAATCCCAATAGGCATCCTTAAGCATTTAGATACCTTAATAAGCTGACTTGTTTTCTGTTCCATTGTAAAATGTCAATAATATTTCTGTATCATAGAAGGGCTTTATGAGGGTAAATTGTAAAGTCTGAACACATCAAGTATGTAATACATTCATAAAGGAGAGTCAGATAGACCTCTCAGAGGACCTTCCAAGATCATGGAATATCACCCCATGACACCAGATAAAGCAAATATTGTAGAGGAGGAATGGGTGTTGCTTGAGCAAAAGAATTCATTGAAGGAAAAAGAAAAAAAATCCAAAAAACCAAAACAACAACAACAACAAAATCATGAAAGCAGAAAATCTTAATGCAGAGACTGACCATTAAAAGAGGAATTAAGACAAAAAGCTGATTATGAAGGTAAAGGTTATAAAAAAAGTCCAGGCCATTAATCATAGTGTACTTTCCTTAATTTTGTAGTAGAAAAATGAATAGAAATAAAAAGTAAACTTTTCTGTTGCTTTGGATTGCACATCTTGAGGATGAGCCAGCAGGGTCTTAAAATATTCTTAATTACGTTGTTTAAAATTGACTAATAGATGCTAAAACAGAATACATCATGAATACTGTGGGCATAGTGATGGCCATTAGGCATAAAGTATTCTACAGGTCGTAAGTACGAGATCAATATTGCACAGTGACAGAAAGCCAGATTTTAGTACTTGATGGAGGTAAAAGATAGTTGATAGTCAAGAAATTAAAAAATTTGGGAGTGGAAATATGATGGATATTGAAGACAAAATGTATGAGAGGCTGCAGTTACAGTCTTGAGTGGAATTTAAGGATCTTACGAATCAGTACTTTATATTTTGATGTGTACTTTCAATTTCACGACAGAGAAAAGCACAAAGAAACAAAAAGCCAAAGAGGTATAAACGTGGCCTCCCAGCCCAGGGGTTGAATGTGAGAGCCAAGGTATTATGTGGAGAGTGTTGTTCCAATAGACTGGTCATTCCCTAGAAAGCTAATACTTGCAGTTAAGTCGAACCTCAGAAAGTTTCCCTTTAATTCAGAACTGAGTTTAAAAACAAAACCTGTCTTCAAAAGGTGGTTTGATTCCTTAAAAAGGTATTTTAAAATTTTTGTACCTCACATTGCTTCCTGATTTATTCCCACCTCATCCCCCAAATCTTCCAGGAGCATATCAAGCTGAAGATTTGCATCAAGACGCTAAGTGCATCTAGATTTATCTAGATAAAAAAACGTTTGGAAGTTGTAAAGACATGAAAAACATTTAAGTGGGTGAAATAACTTCCAGTATGTTTTTTATGTTTATGGTACTCACTGTGAGCCATTGCTTTCCATATTTTTAATTTTCTTTTCCTGATGGTATTCAATGTCTCCTGCTAGTGTGAGACTTCATAGGATAGAGGACAAGCATGATTCATATGCCCTCTCTTGAGGTCAGATTAATGAACACATGTGAGACCCAAGTTCCTTTGGGTTTCAAGAACCAAAATGCTCCTTCAGGAATTTAAAAAAATAAGGTAATATTATGTGTTTTAGACTAAAAATAGGTATTCTTTTTCTCTTTTGAAAAGTCAGGAGCAAGTTTGAAGAAGGCAAAACCAATTACTTCCTGTTGCTTGAATTCTAAATTATTCTGCTAGTTTAATTTCCTCTAAACAAAGAGGCTCTCAGAAATTTTCCTGTCATACTGGAGGAGTTCAATATGGGTTTTTTTTTCCTTGGAAATCTATTTTAAACAGATAGCTAAACTTTGAAACAAATTGTAGAAAAGAGCAAATCATGTTCAAAGAGACTACCTGTGTGCTTAATAATGGCTTGAAACTATAATTAAGGTAAAGAAATGTAAATAAAAATGAAGATTTTCATTTACTGTAACTGCATATAACTTTTTCCTAGAATGTACTTTTGTTCTTTTTATGGGTAAGATAAAGATGTTTAGGTGTTTAAGTTGTGATTTACTCTTCAGAACCAGAGAAAAGGAAGACTACAAAGATCTTCCTCATGATAAAACTGAGCTTTGATCAGGCTGGAACACAGTCGTGTTAAATACTCTTCAGATATGAAAGAGCCCTGCACTACTGAAATCAGTTTGTGTTTTTCAGAGGTGCAAAGCAACTGCAGTGTAGCAGCACTATAACTTGAGAAGCCAAACATGAGTAGGTTTTCTGTAGTCCCTGTGACCAGACTCACTCCACTGCTGTCCCATGGCTGCTCCTGGACGCTGTGGGGACAAGAAAGGTTTCAGTCTATGAGAAAAAGGCAAGAGGAAGATGCCTTCTAGTCCTTCTTGGCCTCTGCATCCAGATTCAGTACAGGTGCGGAAAGTAGGAGCTTTCTGGGGCTCCCGTTTCCATTTTGGGTTTAGTCCTCATTTATATGGGGATTTTACCAAATGTTTGTTGTTTACAGTCTGCCCTTATACACTGAAACTATAACAATGTGTAGCACTGTGTTAGATAGACTGATGCCAACTATACCCCTTTGTATTTAAAAGAAAAAAATGTATTTACTTATACACTATATATATATTAAATACTTATTTCCTGAAGCCATTGCAAGCCCATTTGTGAAGTAATACTACAAGTTAGAAATAACCTGCCAACTGAATCTGAAATGGGTCATCTCTACAGTCATCACACACTTTATGCAAGTCTTTTCCAAGTGTGCAGAGAACATTAAGGAAAATGGGTTATTTTCAGCTGCAAGTAACACAAATATCTATCACTGAAAACAACCTGAAAAGTAATGACCTTGGAAAATTAGGAAGCCTAATAGCATACAGTCTGTCCTACACCTGAATTTCCATCTTAAGTGCCAGTTTTGCTGATGAAGAGCAGTAGGCTAAATTTAGCCCTTGTACATACAAACTGGTTTTGCCACTATATCTTGATCACTGTATTTGTCATAGCTCTTATTTCAATGGGATTTGCACATTCCTCATGGGGGGGAGAGGGGAAAGAATTTTTAAATTATGCTTTCCTTAGAATTACCCATAATCTTTGAGCAGGCCACAGTTTACATTGGGCGCACAAAGCTCTGACTGCTTAAGCAGTGGTGTTACTGTAACAGATTTATGGGTTATTAATTCCTAAAAACCCAGGAGTTTGTGTTACAATAATGTTTTTAGAATTTTATAATGGTAGAATACTGAATTGTTATGTATTTGTGTGATCCACACATTTAGTGACCCAAGTACAAGTGATCAGCCACATGTTCTCCCCAGTAGCTTTCTGGAAAATTCCTTTCCAAACTAATTTGTGTGAGTTTAATTACACTGACAATTCAGAGACGTAGAAATGTAAGTCCGAAATTATTGCTGTCATAACAGCAGATCTGGTTAAACTCAGTCTCGAGGCTGTGCAGCTCTGTGCCAACTTCGGTGTGTAATACACAGAGGCTGAGCATAAACTGCAATTTATGTATTTTTGTTTAAAACCACATTTCTAGGGTTTAGCTCTTCCCCTGCTGAAAATAGTGATCATTGCTGATGTAGTGCAAAGCTGTACTTAAGAACATTGCACTGTACATCTTTTGCTATGTTTTGTCATTCATTTAAGCTCTTCTGTGGCTTTATTTAGACCAAAGAGATAAAGAGAGATTATTTTGACGTAAAGCTTTATGTCCCTTTCATATTGCTAACAAAATTTTAGTTCAAGGGATAAGAATTTAGAATAATTAATTATAGATGGAAGGAATGCTGTCAGTTGCAACTGCAGTTCCTAAATTTCATCATTTTGCAGGATCAATCCTTTTTGCACGCTTATTGTACTGTTAAGTAGAAAGTGCTTGATCCATTTATTTGGAGAGTGCAGAAAGAAAGTGTTGTGTATAACAGGTGGTGGCTTGCACATTCGTTACAATTGCTGTTGTAGTCACACTGGGTATTGTGTGGTTTAAGCTGCTCAAGACGTTCAGCTGCCTCTTTTTTTGGATTTAGGCATTCATTAGCCAAGTTAGATCAGTTTGGCTTCCTTTGGCAGACGTGTGCACTGCAGGATTTGATCCTGTGTACCTCCCAAGGTTAGCTGGAATTCAGAAATACAGTAGATTCAGTCGAAACTGGCATGTGTGTGTATGTTTTAAACCAATTTACAGCTGATGTGTGTCTACCAAAGATAAATGTTGGAAGAGTCTATAACCTGTCAGAAAAAGTTTTCAGATTCTTGCTGTAAATCCACCATAGTAAGAAAAAAAAGTCAGGCACTAATGATGTTGGAGTTAAAACTTTCAAATAAGAGGAATGAGGATTTGAAGTAGGATAATTCCTGCCAGGATACTTTCTCACTTTCCTTTTTTTCCTGTTGAGTTTCACATGCACACAAAAAGAAAGCCTTGCTGACTTCTCTTGGAAATACATTTCTTCAGTTTGTTACATTTCCATCAGGGAGTTTGTTTAGAATATCCTAATTCTACCTTACAGTCTGTGAAACTCCCTAAATACTTTCTTTCCCCCTGTGATGGACCGCTCCTGTGTGTATACAAAACACTAAATATTTGTCTTTGAAAATTTCTTCTGGTAAGCCAGTCTTTATCATTCCCACTCAGGTTACTTTGGGCCTGGTTTCTCCATCCCTTTCCTAAATTATATGTGCATATACCAATGTTTCAGTTGTTTGCCCATCTGGGTGTTCCCACTCCATTTTTCAAGCAGCATCTCATTTTATTTACTGCCCCATTTCTAATCTCTTTAATTCGTCTGTGTTTTAGTTCTCTGACTTCAACAATATAGTTTTTCTTGTCACATTTGGTGTGATTTCAGAGTGCAGTAAGAGTTTCAGTAGCTGTGTAATCAATCAGTACATAAGGTTTGACCCATCTTAGACCCTTGTTGTCTCACTGGGCATCTGTCTGCAGCCATATAAAATTCCTTCAGAGTTTCCTTCTAAAGTTTTCTGCTTCTTTTGTTGTTTGCAAGAGGTTCATGGCTATGGAGTTCATGGTTTCACCAATACATATTAAGACGTTCCAAAGCTGTTTCTCACATCTATCCAATTTTATAAATAATTACAACTTGCAACTCTGTACAAATTATCCTACTGTTATAGAAAGGAATGTACAATGCTAATTAGAAAATGATCAATGAGACCAACAGTCTTATGATCTTCTGTTTCCATTTGTAGCAGATGTTTTACCCATTTGAAAGAGGAGATTATTTTTTTCCCCTAGAGAGGTGGAATGGATAAGATTAATGCCTAGTTATTCTAGCTCTTTTTGGGAAGCCAACCCTAAACAGGCTGATCTCAAGTACTCATTATGCTAAGTCCTCTCTCCACAGCATAAAGGAAGAGAGTGTTTCCTGAGCCTGGCTGCAGGGAAATGCAGCAGGTATTGAGTTGTTCTTGCTGAGTGCTGTCCTATTCCCTGTAGTAAGGCTGATGTAGGAAGTGTGTAGTAGTGGCATTGTGGCAGTTCTTACCTGCTATAAAGAGATTTTAGGTCCATTAGCAACTAAATACAAGAGAAAACAGTTCTGGTATTGCTTCAAAAATACGTGAAGCTCTGAAGAGAAAATTCTTTTATCCGTACAATTCTGGTTTTTTAAGCTATACCAATTTACTTGGGGTAATACAAGACACAAATCTAAACCAGTTGCTCAAATTTTGTTTACTTCTGTGATTGTGCTCTCTCCTGCAATAGATCATGCTATCAAGAAAGGTTCTTATTTCTCCAGATGCCACTAAGGCATCCATGGTAACACAAATCTAATGTAAACTTTTCTTCCTTTCTGTTTTCATTTTAAGTTGACAAATACTAAAGAGGACTAATGAGTTGAAAAAAGTGGAGATGAGAAATTAGGCTTAGCAGGTAAACAGAAGGTGAGGGGCTGACCTGGTTTTGTCCATTTGTTTTGTTTATTCTAAGTTCATAGGTGTTTCACAAATAAAGAGGGGTGAAACCTCAAGGTGCAGCAGACACAAGCATGGTGCCTGCAATTGTTCTGCTCAGGAGATGGACATGAGGAGCAGAACAGGCAGCCAAGCCTCTGAAGAGAGAGATATCACCCATATTCCTAAGGGCCAAAGAGCACCAAGCAGACTTGATGTCCCTTGGAAATTGGAGTTAGCAGAGGTGAAGCCTGGGGTTTTGAGGACCTGCCTGTGGGGACATAGTGGACAGGGAAGGCTGTGGATAGATATACTGTATTATATCTCTGTTCTAAGAATTTCTGTTTCCATTTTATGTTACACTAAAACTTGCCCTTTTTTTGTCCTGATTTTGGAAGCCTTTTGAGCTTCTTTGTGGAGTTTGCTGTAGAAAAAAAGAAGATAAAGCAGATCTGTCCATATTCTTTGTCTGTCTTGGGGTCCTGTTAATGGTTTGTTTGTTGACTGGGGGGTTGTTTGTGGGTTCAGTAGATTTCTAAGCCAGCCTGAGAATTCATGATTTGATGCTGACAGTCGGGCTGTGGCTATTCAGGAAAGAGGAAGCTTGGCCATTGTGGCTTCCCTTAATAAGGAAAACCTGTCACCTTGACTCTTCCCTGTGCAGCAGCATCACTGTTCCTGCCAGCTTCTCTTAGCTGTAGAAGGTGTAACATTTTTATATCTACTCTCATGCTCAGGTTAATGTCTTGTTCCTGCCTACCTTATTCGTTCTGTACCTGTCTCTTGTTCTGTTGTCATTGTGTTATAAAGAGAGAATTGACTAGTCAAGATGATTTCTTTCCTGCTGCTGCTAGGAGCCAGTGATGATAAAATAGCTAAAAGCGGTTCCTAAAATAGCAGTGCACAGGTATAGGTTTGCCAGAGTGATTTGATAGTGATTACTCTATCAGTCCTTCTGTAGTGTTACAAGTCAGACCCAGCACTGTGAACAAAAACTGCTCTTTCTTCCTTTGATGTATTTTTCTTCCTTCTTTTCTCTTTTTCTTGGGAGCTGGAAACCAGAACAGACCTTAATAGCAACAAAACCAGCAGCATCTTCAACCACTTCAACTTTACTTTCCTTGCCAGATTAGGGGGAAGCAGTTTTTCACCTTGAGGAACATCCAGAATTCAGTCTCAGGATTCACTTCTTATCCTAAAGGCTCTGTGCACTGAGAGAAGGAACAGTAATTTTGTTAAAATGGAAGGCTTGGGATTTGACATTTCGGTCGTTTGGCAGTTTTACCTCCCTCTTTTCTGTACCCCTCTCTATGAGGAAGATTTCCAGTGGTAGTTGTTGCCATGGCACTAAGCAGGACGAGGTGTCTACTCGAGTCTTAAAACTGGATGTTTACGGCCGTACTGTGAAAAATTATCCCTTCTGACAAGTCGGGCTTGTTTACGCAGAGTTAACACAGCACCACTCCTCTTCTTCCAAAGTGGAGAGAGGCTCTTCAGGTCATTCCCTGTGTGTCAAGGCAAATGTGAGCTTCAGCAGTGCTGGAAAAGGCTTAGAATTAGCTCTATCCTTCCACTCCCTCGTTAGCTGTTCAAATGAACAACCGCTTCACGCCCTGCCGAGCAGCTGATTGGCCTTGGAGGGAAGAAGCATCTGAAGCAGTATTAATGTTTCATTCAAAATCATGAGAGCCAGGGAGGAGGGGAATTAGGGAATTCAAAACCCCAAATCAGTAACTGCCTTTTACTTCACCAGGTCCTGCTCTCTTGAGCAGCATCCCTAATTTTCTCCCACACTGGATTTCCTCTCAGAATGGTCTTGCTGACTTTGTGAGATGTTTTTGCCAAGGGTAAATTTAACAGCTGTCTTCTCTTTTCTTTCTCCATTGTCTGCTCTTCTCCGCAACCCTGTTGACAGTATCTGCTATGACATATCTGTACAGGAGATGGAGGGACAAGTAAGCTGTGCAGTCCCTCCATCCTCTGCTCTTTTCCTTTCTCAAGTCTTCACTGCTGTATCAAGGCCGGTTAAAATCTCTTTTTATTTTCTCACCAAGCAAAGCAGATCAGAAAGCTGAAAAATTAGTGCCTTAAAATGCTATCTGAAAGAAATGGGAGCAAACTGGATGTGATAAAGCCATCAGTAAAGGAGTGTAGTGGAATGCGTGACAACAAGAACAGCCAGCTGCATCTGGGAAATATACAAGTCCTTGGACTCCAGCAGTATAAAACTTCCCAAGCTGTAAAAAACGAGCAATTCCTTCTTTTTTGTGGCAGTCCCAGCAGTTTGAAACATGGTTGGCAACTAATAATTGCAATCATAGAATCATTGATGTTAGAAGAAGCATTACCTCAAAGTGAGTATTCACGTAAGATCTTGGATTCATTGTGCATAGTATAGCACGTGCTGGGTTTGTTAAATTTGGAACTGTTGCTAATAAATAAAAATAGTTTTATTAGGACAGGAATAGAAAAAATGTTAGATACAGAAGTGTTGCATAACCAGCCTTGATGAACAGGGAAGCACCCCTTTTACAGCGTTTCAAGAAGTACTGTTCCCAGTAAATGACCGCAAATAGATCCTGAATCCCTAGGTCATCCTGAGGTAAATATTAATACTGTTGTTTTTAAAAACCCAAATGTTGCTTATTCTTTTACCTGTTAGCCGTGGGAAAAAAATAAGGGGAAAAAGCAAGCTTTGACAGAGCATTTCCTGACTCAGCAATTGAATGGAAGGAACGATGCTGACACACTTGGTTCAAGGTAATGGAAGGACTTCACCCCGCCTGAGAAGGTCTATGGACAACAAAACAGCACAGGAGATGCCTGCCTGTAAATCCTCCTAATCAGATATTACTCAACAATATGTTAATACATATGTGTTTGACTCAGGGATATTGTTTAGAGGCAGGAGTCATGGTTTAGTTGGCTGGAATAGATTACTACTTGGGGACTGTGAAAACTAAGGCTGTTTTTTTAATTTTGCCAGGCACTTGAGATATGATCTTGTAGAAATCTGTCAGTGCTGTTTTTCCCCGCCCTTTCAGCTGCTTTTTCAGTACTGATATGCAGTAAAAATTCCATCTAATGCCATGTCTGTAATCAGCAGAGAAAGCAGGGCATGTCTCAAGTGTGATGTCGGTAAAGCATTGAGCAGAAAACTGCCTAAAAACCAGCCAAGAGAAAACAGTGGGCCCAAGGATTTAGGTGGAAAGTAGCCTGCCAGATATGGCTCTCTCTATTTTCATAGCAAACACAAAACAAGAGCCTGGGCTTTGGCTCTATTGGGGCCTCTCAGCACTTTACTCTTATAAATAATAAACAGAATACATTTTCCTCCTGTGTAGGTTAGCAAATAGAAATGTGCCTTTGTTATCAGCAAGGAAGCCATAATTGAGAGGCAGTGATTTTGTGGAATACACATTCAAATGGGACTAAATAAAAGCATAAGGAGGATTTCAAAACTTCTATTTCTGTGCTGGGCCTCATATGTTTAGTTATGGAATTTATTCATGATACCTTTTTGCAAGCTTGGATTTGCATTCTCAGACTCAAATCATGCCACACACTCCAGCCTATATCTGACACAGCAACAGCTCCAACAGGGTAACTTTAGGTAATCTTTTGCATATCCCAGCATTTTGCCATTTACTGCCCCATTTTCAGCATAAGAGTTTTGAGTGTTTGCTTTCATGGCCTGGCTTGGATTGCAAATGCACTTCTTGGTGTGACACCATTTACAGCTGAAACTGAAAGGAATATGGTCATGGTAATCCTGTTCACATTATTGTAGCAGAAATGCAGAATAAAACGTATATTTCTTGGAGAGGGACATGTTTTTAATGTGCCCCATTTCTGGTTTGTGTCCCCCTCCCCCTCACAACTGAGATTAAACAGTATATTTTAACTGACTCAGTTTATTTGCTCTTAAGGATATATATTTGTTTATTCATTTCAGTATACCTCGATGTATGTTGTAGTCATGTTTAGGAAACTTACAGAATTAATCACCCACCCCTTACATGAAAGTTGTCTAGAGAAATTAACAGTGGGTAACTCTACTCAACAACCTACTAACAGCACAGCTTTCTCAGTTCTGGAAGTTTGGAACATGCAATTTTTGGAAGTGCTTGGTCCTTTTTCCCCTCTTTTTTCTTTTCTTCAGTTTTTTTCTTAACGAATGTAATCTCATGCTTACAAATGTCTTCTGTTTTCTTAACATTTACATTTTAGTCGTTCAAAGTATTATTCCTTTTTTCCTACAATCGTCTGAGTCAACCCAGTAGTGGGAATTGTTTTAAGGACATAGGATCACAGGGACTTCCTGAGAAAAGGATGTATACAAACACCTGACTCTAAAGAAAAGATTTAAAGTAATGTTCACGTAATTCAGTTTTAGGTATATTTTTTCCTAATATAATCAAGCTATCAGGCGAGTAATTTTATTTTATTCTTTCAGCCTAATTTTCTTTATTTATATTGAGGGACCATGTGGAGCCAGGATAAGAAGTAGATATTGGTGGGTCCTTATCTACCTGTGTTGGATGACAAAGAAAAAAGTATCAAGTTCTCAAAAAATTATTGTAAAATCATTCCACTGAAGTGGCTGAAAAATTAGCAAATCCCATCAGTGCATTCCAGTTAGCAAGAAGAGTGGGATGTAGCTGTCTCTGGAGAAGTGAGGAACCCCCATTACTATTTCTAGAGACCAGAAGATGAAAAAACTGTGGCTATAAATTTACCACCCATTGTGTTTGTTTTTCCCTTAGAAGTAGCAGAATATTTTAAGTTCTTCAAAGCCAAGGAATTCCCCAGATCTGAGAGCAATCCAGCTGAGCAGGTCTTGGGCAAGGAGAGAAGACATGAAAGCTCAGTGTTCCCATGCTGTTTTCTTAAGTATCCCGCAGCAGTGGTGCTCTGGTTTCTAGGAACAAGGGCCTGACACCAACATTTCCTTTACGCTCCTTGTAATTCTGGGAGGGAGGTAAGGAGGGCAGTGGTTCTCCCCTTGGAATAGGCCCAAGGAAGATGAGCCATGAGTCTGCAAGAAGAAGGTTCCAAGGCTGATGGTCTCTTCTCTACATCCCGTTTGTTTGTGTGCATCCACCTGGAGAGCCTGGTGCGAGCATCATGTGAAAAGTGTTATCACTGATTATAATTGAACCCGTCTTGAAAAAACTGTGCCCTACACCATGATTATAATTTTTCTCTCTGGAAAGGTTGTTTATCTTCTCTTTCTTGTTTATTGCTTGAGTGAACATAGCACATTTGAAATTCTGTTTTAGAAGAAGTAGGATACTGTGCAACTGGTGGTATTTCGCTGCAGAATAACCCCCAGAGGGATTTGTAATCCCCTGGTACTATCATCTAATAGTGAGCCAAATTGAATAATAAGCTCAGTGCTATGAATTCAGCCTCATACTCAGCCTCATTCTGCTTTGGTTAGCATTGCCTAGTAATTAATTATTACTCTGTATTTACGCTATCAATGACATCCAGAGGCTGGCCTAAACATGCTGGAGCTGCTGGCAGCAGCCGCAGCAGCAGCAATGTATGTACATGCAGATATTTTGTTCTCCCTCTGTAAATATGCACTGTAGACTGTCTTTTAAAGGAGTTGTTAACTGCGTCTTCCCTATAGCTAAAAGCCACCAGACACTACATGCTGGACACCACTTGAAGATGCATGTTGACACATAGTTTACTATTAATGTTTACAGGATTTGGAATGTTGTAATTGATTTTGGCACTGAAAGTGCAGTCTGGTAAATTGCTTGTCACCTTTGTTTCATCCCGGGTCTCACTGAGAATCTCATATGCAATTAACTGTATTTCCTATGCTGTATTTATTCTAAAGCACACAGCACATTACTGGTTTGCTGTTTGGTTCTCAGAAATGGGGACTTAATTGCTTACAAAAACACAACTCAAAATAAGGGGACCTTTGTGGTGAGGGACTTTTCTTCAGAGTAGAAAAATACAGAGACTTTAACATCATTCACGTTCCAAACTCACGGCCCTCCTGTACTTGAAATCTCCCTCACTTCAAGGACTGTAACTTGTGTGTAAAGGCATGACAAGTCGATCTCTGTTACCAACTTGTGTGGCACAGAGAGAGGAGCTGGATTTGCTGCACACCAGTGTGGTTAAGGACCGAAGTTAACAAGTTCTTGTGCTGTCTGTAAGACAGAGCAATTCCTTCTGCATGTAGAACTGGAAAGGAATTCTTTAAAGGAATGTATTTGCTCCACATCCTCTAGGTCACAAGGTGGAAGCAGCACTGAATGGCTCACATGAATTCTTCTGCCAGTTTATCCTGGCAATGTTTTCTATTTAAACAGCCAAAGCTCCAGAATTAGCATGGACTGTCTAGAAACCTCAATAAAACAAAGAGCTTTGCCAAGAAATAGTCTAGGACAGCAAAAAAAAGGTGAAGCCCTTCTCACAGATCAACAACAGGAATATGCAAAATTTTCCTTCCCAGGAATGAAGAGCTGCATTGTCTCCTGCTGTCATCCAGGTTGGATGTTGGAGGACAGGTCTGGTTCTCAAGTTCAGCCAGAGAGCACCTGCTCTTTTCATGTCATAGTGGATTGTTCAAGGAAGACCTAATCATAGATTTCCTTGCTGTCCTTGCTAAAGCAGAGGATGCTCTTTAGTTCCTCATGTTAAGAAACTAGCTGTTCTCATTTTTTCTGGAGAAAATAATTCCAGGAGATAAGATACCAATCGGGCTAAATTAACTTAATTAAAGAAAATGCAAATCCAGTAGAATACATTTTCTGGTAGAGAGTGTAGTTTCTACTTGCTGCAAGCACAAAATATCTCCAAGAGTCTGGACATGACAAATAGTGGCAATAATTATATGTCTAAAACATTAAAAATATCTTCTACCAGAATGCTGGATGAAAAGAGGAAATTTTTTTGGTTTTTTAAACTTTTGCAAATGAAAAAACAAGCTTAAATACCATGGACTTATTTCCAGGATATTCAAACTAGTTTAGATCTTACTTTTAATCCAGTTAATTATTTTGCGATTCTCCATTCAGCTAATAATCAGATTAAGGTTCTTATGTAATATGTAAAATGGTCTTTTGATAATAAAAGATTATGAAAGAAATGCTGCAGAGTTTGCTTTAGAAGAAAGCACAGCAAGATTGAAACCTACAGAATTCCAACTTGAAAGAGGCTATTAACTTTGATAGCAATTGCATGTACCATTACAATTAAATATTCCAAAAGAAGACGGGATGCATCACTTGGGGCATGGAAGACAACTACAAATCTTTACTGTAGGAACCATTTAAGATTGTACATAAATACCATTCCTCGGATTTTCTGCTTAGATCTTCCAGAATTGCTACACTTACCAAAACCTCTACTTACAATTTTTTATTACAGATGTTGATTATAATTGCTTTGGAACTTTGTAGTTGCACAGGAGGGACATTAACCAGAGAAAGGCCAGCAAGATGGTTAGAGAGATAGAGCATTTCTCCTACAAGGAAAAGCTGAGAAAATTGGGTTTGTTCAGCCCAGAAAAGAGAAAGTGATCTAACTGTGGTCTTCCAGCACCTGAAGGAAGCCCACAAGAAAGAGGGTGACAGACTTTTTACAAGGGTATATAGTGACAAGGGGAAATGGCTTCAAACTGAAAGAGAGTATGTGTAGATTAGATATTAGGAAAAATTTCTTTGCTGTGAGGGTGATGAGGCCCAGAAAAGTTGTGGGTGACTCATCCCTGGAAGTGTTCCAGGCCAGGTTGGATGGAGCTCTGAGCAACCTGGTCTGTTGGAAAGTGTCCCTGCCCTTGGCAGTTGGTTTGGAAGTAGGTGATTTTTCAGGTCCCTTCCAACCCAAACCATTCTGTGATTCATGGTATTTCAGTCTTCCTGGAATCTACTCTGGAAAAAAAGAATTTCTTCTGTTTTACAACCTACGAACTGATGCTCAGCACGAGTTTTTTATGCTGCAGGGTTGGTGATGTGGCTTTTCAGCTCCCTGTATCACTTTTCTTCTGCAAAATCTGTTCATCCTGTCAGCCCTTCACGTGCTGGCCGTGTGCCTGCCGCCTCCCAGAAAGCAGGTGCATTTGGAGAGATGGCAGCTTTCTCAGGACTCAGTTATTTAATTAACTCATTTATAACTGGGCTATTTGAACAAGCCATCCCATCTGTCTAGTGGTCAAAATCTTGCTTGTGTGCTAAGCAATGGTTGTCAAACTCCCTGCATCCCTTCTATTTAGTTGCATCGTGCTTCTCTAGAAGAAACTGGAAAGTTGCTAGACTCACAATGAGAAGTGAGAACATCCAGGCTCCATTTTTAACTTTCCAAACTGTTTTACCAAGTCTCACCTTGAGAACTGTGCTGTATCTTGGTTTCTGCTCCTGTTTCTAAAAACGCATGTAAGTAACTCTGACATTTATAAAGGGAAAAGCTACTTAGTGAGAAACAGTTTAACCACTGAGATAATTTAACAGCTTTGTCCTACAGTCTACTTGGTATTGTGAATAGAAAAACAAACAATTCTTCAAATATCTACTAGGGTTTCTGAACACATTTCTGCACTGTTTACATTCCATTAACATTCTTCAGATCCAGATTTACTCACAGTGGTTTAAACTGTGTATGTCCAGACAAATTTTAATGCTTTTTTGCAGCTTTCATGAGTAAATCTTGATTTTAAAAAGAAAAAACTACTCACCCTATAAACAATGGAAGATTCATTGATTATTTAAATAAGGACAGAAGGCTGTCACTTATGTCTCAGATGTGTAGCAGAGGTCACTAAACTTAAATAAAGACTGAAGAAAAATAGCTTGCAAATTGCTCTTTAAAACGTTATAAGTTACATCTTTCCAATTAAAAATCTTGATTTTCATATCTTTTCCTATTCATATGATATTTGAAAGCACTGGAGAAAAAATATTTTTAATGGACCTTCATGTCATAATCCAAGAGGTTGAGAGGCATATTGTAAGTTGATGGACAGTAGCCCTACAGGCAACATCATTTATTAAGCTTATGTCAGTGGTCAATATACATGTATTTAATACATACTTCAAAATCTTATCTTTCCACCCATGCTGATGTATCTTAGACTTGGGATGGTCATGTGTGAGCGTGTATATCAGAGGGGAGGGATGGAGTGAGGGAGAAGAACAGAAAGCAAAGGAGAGACCTCTGAACACACAAACCAGTGCAAATTGGTGTGGATCCATCTGCAGTGTTGGAAAGATGGAGTGTATGAAGTGTGCCTGTTCATTGTCATTGAGGGAAATAAATTAAAATCTTCAGGATGGTTTTAAGTTATTACTGTTAATATTTTAATTGCTGGGCATTTTTAGATGCATCAAAGTAACTAACTTCTTCAAAGTGGTTGATACTTGTAAACAGGGTTCAAATGCAGCCATTGTATAAATGACTTTCTGTATGAGCATAAGAGCTTCTGATCCTTTCTCTGGCCTTAGTCTCTGGTGTTCACAAGTTTCTTGAGTTGTGGCTCACTGTGGTTTTAAATATCTAAAATAAAAACACCTCCTGCTTTTCTTAGGTGGAAAATCCACCGCGAGGCCCCTTGCAGCTTTTGAAACCTCCAGGCAGATGCAAGGCTAATGTGTTTGGTGGAGTTACTATCGGCCTTGAAACCCTGAAATGCTGAAGCATTACTATCTTGACCTTTATGTCAAGATGAATGAAAAATAAATTAACTTGAGGCAGCAGGCCATTCTGCAGGACTGCATTTGTTGGAAGATGACTGGTTTTATATAGAGGTGGAAGGGCAAAAATAGGCTGTTTTTCATAAAAGCTGAAATACCTTAATCTTGATGGTTGCCAGAATTTCTAGACTTAATGAACTCATTATCAATACTGTTCTGTGGCATTTCTATTTCATTATTCTGTGGGTACAAAGCTATGGGTGTTGTTGACAGGAAGGTACAAGAGGGATTGGCAAATGTGGAAGTTGACAGCCCATAGTGTTATATCAAGTTTCATCTTTGTCCCTTGTCCCCCACCTGTGTCCTTTTAAAGATTTGTTTTCCTTATGAATCCAGCAGGTTCTCAGCAACTCCTGACCTTTTCACAGTAAGTGATTTGTTGAGTGTGCCCCTTTGGCTGTGTGTCAGGGCCACGTTTCTCCAGGTATAGGTGCTCGATTTGACTCAGGGAATTTAAGGGTATATTAATACATTAATCTTCCTGAATCACTGACAGCAGTTTTGCATCTCATCCATGAACTTTGACATTTATGTTGGAGAGCAGCAATCCCACAATTGCTTCACTGATGCTGAAGTGCCAGGCTCAGATTTATTATCATCTTGATTTTTTCCTCTTTTTAATCTGTTATAGCTCAATCAGCGTGCATAAATCAGCAGCTGTAGGGAGTAAAGCCCTGAATTCATCCCTCAGTGAACTACAGTACAGCACAGTACCTCCAGTTTGCTGTTCCCTGAGAAAGGTGCACATTTTATGCCTCCTGCCCACTGTGGAGTGCGAAATACAAGAAGAAAAACCCCTCAAGCTTTCCAGTTTCAATTTTACATTCACAACTAAGTACAATATGAAATTATTCAGTTCATAAGAAATTGTTCAGTTCATAAGAGTTGTTGCTACTTGTTCTTTCTACAGATTTCTTTTAATAAAATGTCTTGCATGGCTGTACAATTAAACCCAAGAAAACAGAAATCCAGATATATTCAAATCTTACTCAAAGCATACATTCTTTAGTATATGCTTTGCAAAAATAAGCAAGTTGGAGTTCTTTTCTGTATTCAGATTTGCCAAGATTAGGAAGGCTTCCAAGAGCATCTCAGCTTTAAAATAATCCGTGTCTAGGAATGAGAAAGCAGAAGAGCAGTCTGAATGATAATTTTATCAAATCTGTTTCTCAGTTCTGTTCTTTAGCTGCTACATTCCTAAGATGTTTCACTTTAGATTTCTCTTGACTTTCTCTGTTTTCATATCTGTTCTACAGTTTTCTCTTAGACAGTGTTGTCGACAGACAAGACATTTGGACTTGATCTTAAAGATCTTTTCCAAGCCAAATGATTCTATGATTTTATGATTTCCAGAATTACCCACTCATAAGTCTGTGGAAGTCTTCAGCTATTTCTTTTTCTCTCTAGTAATGGAGTATGAATGGAAAAGAAATATATTCCTTTTTTTTTTTTCTAACAGTGAATTCATAGTAGACATGATTTGATTGTAAATTATTAATTCATTATCTTTCCTAGTAGTAAATATCCCTGTCAGCAAGGCTTCCATCACACCCTAATACATATGGATGAGCCCAAAAAGCTTCCTTTTAAAAGTGGGAACCCTAAGTTCACAAAGAACAGCAGACACAGAATACATTTGCCATGGCTGAAATACTTTTTAAAAGAAGTCAGTGTGACGTTGCAGTGCATCTGGCTCCTCATCCAAGAAAGATAAATGCTTTCAAGGCTGTCTTTATTTCCCTGTGTGCCAACAACTCCTTCCTAAAAGAAAAATCAGGCTATTTAATCAGCTTAAGATGTTAGTGATTTGTGACAGTAATTAGCAATAAATTTCCTCTTTATCCCTATTAGTCTATGCAGGCAACTTTCTTGAAGTCCCTTGTGAGGTTTCAACACTTGCGACAACCTTTTTATGATCTGCCAGTATAGAGAAAGAAAATGAGTTTTGGCTCTTCCTTAAATGTAAAGCAAGTATTGTAAATATTGAACCACTGTGATGTGCCAAACTCCCATAATGAAGGCTTAGAGTAGTTGATTCTGAAAAGGAAGCTAATGAAATAATTGACCTCGTTTCCATTCCAAGCAATCTGACTTTAAAGAGAAGCTTGCACTTCTATTCAATGTAAATTGTCCAGAAAAGTAACACTGTCTTCTTATTTCTTACAGATTTATTTAAAAAAACCAAAAAAACAAGAACAGAAATACCACAACAAATTAAGAAAGGTTCAAAAATAGATTTTTTTTGTTAGGTTATTCAAAATCAAAAAGGCTAAGAGTTTCCACTAGGCTAAATAATATTCTAGAGAAGGAGAGACCACTGGTATGTGAAATTCAATGCTGCCAGTAGGAAAAAGATTGGAAGTTTGAAAGAAAATTACAGATTCTGACTAGAACTATGTGAGCAACACAACTCCTATTAATTTGGCTATCTCTGTGAAAGTATCTTTTAATCCTGTTCATCACATTATAGATTTGTGTGTATATATTTAGTCTTTAGGTATTAATGTGAAACCTAAATTTCGCTAAAGCTCAAACAGCCCTTCATACTCTTTAGTGCTCTGTCCACATCTCCTATAGTCCTTTGCAGTAATTTCATTTCACACATTTTGCCACCAAAAGAAAGTCAATCAGTGAGAGATTTGGGTAAATTACTTTTTTGTTGTTGTTTTACCCCTGAAAAGATTATGCCCTGAAGGAGACCAAAATTAAAAGAAAGCAGTATTGCTACTTCTTTATTTTTTATTAGCATAACAAGTTATATCACTGATGGTTATTAACATAACCAGATTACTGTGGTTATTAACATAACCAGGTGAGACCCCACCTGCAGTGCTGGATCCAGCTCAGGGGTCCCCAGCACTGGAAGGACATGGAGCTGTTGGAGCCAGTCCAGATCAGGCCACCAAGATCATCAGAGAGATGGAGAATCTCACCTATGAGGAAAGGCTGAGAGAATTGGGGTTGTTCAGCCTGGAGAAGAGAAAGTGACCTAATTGCGGCCTTCCAGTACCTAAAGGAGCTTACAAGAGAGAGGGACCATTTGCACAGCCTGGAGTGACAGGACATGGAAGAATGGCTTCTCACCGAGTATGTTTAGATGGGATATTGGGAAGAAATTCCTTACTGTGAGGGTTGTGAGGCACTGGCACAGGTTTCCCAGAGAAGCTGTGGCTGTCCCTGGATCCCTGGAAGTGTCCAAGGCCAGGTTGGATGGGGCTCTGAGCAACCTGGGCTAGTGGAAGGTGTCTCTGCCTGTGACAGAGGAGTTGGAACTGGATGATCTTTAAGGTCCCTCCCAACCCAAACCTTACTATGATTTTATGATCTCTCTAACTGTTGTTTTAGCACTTTGGTACAATATTACTGTACAGTTTTATACAGATGGGAAATGAAATGCTGCTCTGTCATTTCCTTTAGTACTCTAAAACACTTTACTATTATTGCAACTTACTGGGCTTTCAAGGACTATAATGGAGCTTAGAGCTTATTGGTGTGGTTCAAATAAGCTGTTTGCTCTTCCATAACCTGGGGACTTCCTGCTGCTGGCTATATACTGCAGAAATAAATGGCAATTTCTCTTCATTATTATTCATAGGGTCATAATATTCAAGATTAATGTGTGCTCTGATGGCTTAGTCATTAAAATATTCACAAATCTGGACGGTTTTGTAATTTTTAACACACACAATTTGTCCAAAAAAATTTCTACTAGAAAATTTCTCCTAGGTTATTCTTTATTCATTCTCCATCATTCATTTTGCTATTAAAACCTTTCATTCTGCTAATGAGGGAACACACACAGTATTTGCCAAAAGTGACTATAGTCATTTTCCATTACTAGATGAGAAGTTAAATCCTTCAATTACTGCATGAACTTCTATTTTGCATACCATAAAAAAAGCCAGGATAAACACTTGCAAAACATTAATTAACAACTCCGTTCACTTTGTGAAGAATCCCGCAAGAAAAAGAAAAGTCTAAGTGTATCCTATTAATTGTTTTCTCAGAATAGATAATCTGGTTCTAGGATTTAACACATCCAGATAAGAAGGAGAAAAAGTGGGTGGGTGGAAATAGGCATTGTGGCTTTGGCTGCACTCACAGGAACTTTACTCCTACAAAACACAAGTGCTCACTGCTCACAGGCCTGATGGTCATTGGAATTTGCAGTATCAGTGTCTAGCCCCAAAATTTCTTTCCCACTCGTCTTATCACCAGCTTTCCCTTTTAGCTAATGAGACACAAGCATGCCTCAAATGCCAAATGGCTTTTAGAAGATTTCATGTTACTTTGCTCCAGCTACTTTTCCTGTCCTGCAAATGTATCACTCTCAGTGATTCTTCCGAACAGGATAAAATAGAGCCATTAAAGCCCATCTCGATACACAGAGTACTTGAAAGTCTGGCATGGTATCTTTAGAACTGCTGTCCTCTCTTCTGTTATATTATTATTTATGGGATTTTTTCCCCCCAGTTTATAGTATTTTACACTTGGTATTAGAAAACCAAAAGTATCCAGTAATTTTGCACATTTTATCAGTTCTATGAGGTGAGTATTGCAAGAGAATGTGGTAATAACCAAAAAGAACCAAGAATGAGGCATGGGAACCTGGGTGAATCTTACTACAGTCGAGTATATGCAGACATGAAAAATTCTTTTCTCTACTGCACTTTGTGTCCATGTCACTTGTGAAGCAGAAGCTTTAGTTTCCACGAGAGCAACAGCATCATTCTTTGTCAGTAGATACTACTGCAGGATGTCAAGGAAAAATGCAAGCCCTTGAACATATGACTCCTCTCAACTCTGTCTTTAAAAATCACTGCTCATCCAGCCAGCTGTCTGATTAGTAAAGGCTTTTTTTGTCACTTCCAAACTGTAGCAGAATATTATGTGTCAGCTAAGTTGTCAAAGAAATTCACTTTAATGCAGACTAAGTATATTAGAGGTCCGGTGTGCAACCAGTAATAAATTCTTCTTAGATCAAGTTCACATACAGTTTTTATTTTAATTAATCAGCTATCTAAGTATGAATTACAAACAAGACATTCTGTTTACATAATTTTTCTTCTTAATAAGCAAAACTTTCTTTTTACAAAACAAAAAGAGGGGTCATTTACTATGTTTTGAGTACTTTTTTTGTATTATTTAATGTCCATGAACAATTTGCTTTAAGTTTTGTTGGGTTTTCTTTTTTTGCTTCAAGCTTTAGTATTGTGATTTTATCAATAAACTATTGTGTCAATCTTATGTCAGTTTTGAATTGTATCACAGCGATTACTGCTAGAAAAATATTCTGCATAAACGAATCTCTTACTGCTTTTGCACTTTTTGTTGTGAATATTTTGTATGGCCATTTAGTAATCCTGATTTCATATTGAAATTGTGCTGTGGAATTTATGTAGATTTAAAGTAATTGACAAGTACCTTGGTGAAGTCCTAGGTTACATTTCATTGATCTGGTTAATTTATGAGACTTAGTTAATATTAAGAAATACCTGGAAAAAACAAATTTGTAACCGAAGCAAAGCAGATGAAGAGAAGGCATACATGGATAAACTGGAATTTGTAACACTATTCAGGAATAAAAAGACATGCAGGCCACTCAGAGGATTAGAACAGTGTCTTAACCAACACAAGAGCTTTACATACCCTAAAGCCTACCTAGAAGATGTAGAACACACAGCCAGGGAATAAAAAAAATCACTAAAAGCTAATAACAGCCTCAAATACCTGTGAGACCCAGCTACAAATACATTTTCTGAGCATGGAGAATGTTACTACCCTGTGAAGCCCTGACAGTGATCTCATTTAGGCATGTTTTGTTGGTCCACACTCACAAATTCAGGGTCAGACAGAGAAGAGTCAGGGCATGTATGTGTTATAAAATTAATATAATCTGAGATTCATTCCCTTGGTTTTCAGCTGCCTTCCTTTAAAGAATTGCACTGGAAGTTTCTAAACACAGTATTAAGAATAATTAACAGCATTTCAGAGAAGAATACATTAACTGAGAATTATTCCTCTACCCCAGGAGTCTTTGCAAAGGGACACCTTCCATCCTGAACAAGTGCCAGTTATGTTAATTAAGGAAAACTTGTGAAGCACAGAGGAAACTACAGTGCAATCAGGCTAGAACTGCTTCAGATACTTGATCCTAGAACACTTCTCCACTGAAAAAGTTAGGGTGTTAGACTTCTAAGTTTGAAAAAAATCCAGTTGTTCCTACAATACCATTACTGAGCTGAACGATAGCTCACCTGGATGTATTTGCACAAAAGAAAGACAATTTAGATTGTCAAAAGCACAGCTAGGATTTAAGCAATAGGCACTGATGTCTTCATTGTTTTGCAAGAAAGTGGACTTGTAAACACTTCACATTCCTTAAAATCTCCCCCTAAACAACAAAAAAGTAATAAGAGGAGGAATTTCCCCCCCCCTCAGGAAATGACAGCTTGAAATTTCCACTGAATTTAGACAGAATCATATTCACAGAGGTTGACTGATCTGTCCCAATATATCCTAAAATCTAGAAATAGGATTATTCAGAAAAAAAATTATTATTTTATTTGAATGCCTTTTGAAATTTGTTGGGTATAAATAGGGGATGACTGCTTCTGTTGGACTAAAAATATCTGTATTGGAAGATTTTTAATGGCTAGGGTTTGTTTCACTACTTGCTAGCCAAACTTCACCCAACAGACCAACTGTACATTACAATAATGCTTGAATATCTGAATAGTCATTTTAATAAAAACAGGAGAGTAAATCAGTATAGATTTTTTTTCGTATGGTGGCTCTTACTGGAATCCTTTGGAGTCAGATGAATCCAAATAGTATAATTCATGCTTTTTGACTCCATAACTCCAATTGCATGTCTAGACACATAAATTGATCTCTGTTAGCTATTGACCTTACCCATTGTTGGCTAATTTAGGTATTTTATTCTGTATAAAACTTAGCAATCCAAATGTTAACTTGATAAACACAAGAAGGAAGAAAAAATACTTCAATCCTTGTTTCACATATGAACAGACAAAGCCACCACTATTATTTCTGTATTTTGCTTGTCTCTTTTTTTGGTGAGGTTTTTCAACATCAGAGATTTAGAGGGTAAGGCACAACCATTTGTTCCAGAAAAAACAAGTCACAGGCCTGCAATGTGGTACTGTCAGAATTTGGATGGAATCATTATACGTTTATCTTTGGTCTTACAGCCTCCCATACTGAACAACAATCATGCAACATATATGTAAAAATTCAACGTTATTCAAATTATTTTAGAACAATCTATGATTTCATTCAAAGTCAATATAAAAGTTTATGTTCAGTGGATCTATACTGAAAACCTTTGGAATACAAAGAGAAGCATAATTTTGTTTCCTTCTTTACTAGCTAGCCTACAAAGTGCAGTTACATCTTACAGCGTTACTGAAATTTTGGTTATTGTGGTCTAAAAAAATGTTACCCACTTAGTATTTTTTCCCTGCCAAAGTCAGATTATGCTACTAGCCTACTTGGTGGTGCTCAAACATTGGAATAGGTTGCCCGCTGAGGCTGGGGAGGTCACCATCTTTGGAGAAATTTCATCTGGGCACATTGTGGGCATCCCAGGTGAGGTGACCTTGCTTGGGCAGAGTGTTGAATTAAATGATCTGGAGGGTCCCTTCCCCAAGGGCTCTGTGATTCTGTTTAAGAGGAGAATCTGAAGACAAGGTAATTTATATTCCTGTCATACAATCTCTTGACATAAAAAGTGGGATTTTTCTTTTCTGTGTAACAGATCTACTTTAAATTGTAAGTAAAAAAATTTTAAAAGATTCATCATTCAGCAATGACCAAACTGAGTCTTTTTGATAAAAGAACTGAGGGGCTTTTTATGTCACTGATTGTAATAAAATCTGTCACAGACTGAAAGGCCACGTTAATCTCTCCAGTCTTTGGTAACAACTGATGGTGTGATCCATAGGTAGAAAATTCTATTTCACTTGCTACTTCCACATCGTTTTTAACCTTGTGATTGCTACCACATAAAACCCCAGAAAAAATTATGCTGATAAGCACAGTAGATAACTAAGGTGGAAGTCAGTAGAGTACCAGGGACTGAAACATGGAAACCTGGTCAAAAATTGATCGTGACATCAGAATATCTGTAAGACAATGCCTTGAGCAAGATACTCAGAGAGCCTGTGTCCTTTCTGGAAACGATAGCTGAGTTCTTGGTTGTTGGAACTGCGTGGAAATAAGGGCAGTGCCCCCTGAGTCCTCTAACAATGAAGTCACGGTCTCAACAGACAAAGAATTAGAGGAAGCTACCAAGTCTCAAGAATATTTAAGCTGGGGCCGCCCTGAAGGTCTGTCCTCTTGTTTTCTGTCTGTCAAAAGGCCTCCTTTGCTAGTGTGGAACACATTGTCCAGCATCAATATGCTGTAATACTGTCCAAGTATTCTGACACGCTGGAATTTGGGAGCTCAGCTCTTAGTGCAGCCATGATGACAAAGGTGGAATTAAGACATTTTGACTTGGATTCATATCACCCCCTCAAGACGCTTGGCTGGCATCATGGCATTCACAGAGGGAATTTAGAAGCAGCTGGATTTCTGAGGAACGCATTTCTGTGCTGCGGATCTCATTTCTGTGAGGACAAAAAAGTAGACTTACCCTGCTCTCATTACAAAGCAGAGGAAATCACTGGCATCAGATGAGTACTGCTACCACAGGAGAATACAGATAAACAGGCTTAGAAAAACTGAGACATCTGGAAAGATGGAGTAAAAATTATACAGAAAATACAGTATGTAACAGTACAAGTGGCTAATGGAAAAGCAGCTCCAGGATGCAGCCCAAAATCTCTTCACGTGGGACTGCTCACCTCAGCTATTCACAATGGATCTGCACTGTTGAAAATTGCCAGCCAGGCATGCAGGATGTGAAAATTACTGTCTGATGAAAGGGAACAGCTTAGAGCACTACCCTTTAGTCCTGCTGTCTTGCACAGAAGTAAGACAGATACGTGATGGTCCCTTTTCCCCCCACAGAAACAAAACTGCCATATAAAAACTTCTTCCTGACACAAGGAAGAAGTAAGACCAAGATGGTGGATAAACAATCCCCTCTCATGCTGTGACCTGCACTGTTTAGTACCCAGCTTCTCTGGAAGCAAGCTGTGAGATAATGCTGTTATATTATCAAATTCAGAGGTGTGTTATTAAAGCCCCCCAAACTCTCCAAATGAAAACCAGTTCATATTGCCCTCGGTTTTTTTCTCATGGTGTCTGTTCTCTAGAAAACTTCCTCTGCTAAAGTCATCTTCAGGGTAGGGTAGGGTAGGGGACTGCTGGTCTGCTTTTCCAATTGTTTCTCACCTTCTTATTCACACACCCTTAGCATTGGGCAGTCTTCTGTTTTCACCTTGTAACCTGCTGGCTGGTTCTGACAATTCCAAATTTCTTATTTCTTTTAATGCTGGATCATTTACTTTAATCAGTTCTTTTTAAAAAATGGCCTTTTTGCAGACCTCTGAAGTATTTCTTGCTTCTTCTCCAGGGAAGCCAGGACAAATTGCTTTATTCTGAAGGTGTTCTTTCAATATTGCATCCTTGATCCTCAGCTTTTTAATCAAGGAGAGGTTGTGCTCTGCCTCCACTGCCAGATTTGTTTACCAATAAATATTCAAAAATTATCAAGAACTACCATTCTACTTTCTCCCAGATTCCCTTTTATGCATGGGAGGAATTTCTTTAATTAATTTCAGCTCTGAAACTCTTTGCTGTAATTCCAAGCAGCTGCTGTGCTGTCCCCACTGTTAATGAGCTTTGTCTTCATACGACTTGGAGAAGGACAGAAAGGGCCGTGCTGGCTAAAATTGTTTGAAATTGGTTTTCAGCATGCAAAATAAACTGGACAGCCCCTGTGTGAAATGGATTGCAGTGTCACTCCCCCCACTGTGGAAATCTAATCTGTCTGGCTGGTGAGAATGAGACACAGCAGGGGCAGAAGGTATTGACTTCTCCACTTTTTAAAAAAAACGGTTTTTTTATTTTCAAATGGACTGGGGCTGTTTCATTTGAATTGTCATTCTTAAATAATTGTCTTAGTAGAAGCAGTACATTTCAGCCTCCTGCCATCCTTTGAAAATTCAGCCTGGCTGTTTGCTTAGAGAGATGCAGCCTGACACTCTGAATCTACACACAGTGTGAAAAATTGCTTTGATCAGCTTGTGTTTATAATTTAAGGCAGTAAAATGGAATTCTCACTAATTGTGTTTAAGGCACGATGTATTGTGTAATCCACAGAGAGATTCATTTCAAAAACACTGTAACCACAAAAACAGCTGTTCTACTGAGTCATTTTCCCAACGTGCAACTTAAAGCAAAACAGAGCAAAATCCACTCCCAGTTGTAGCTTATTTGTGTTGATGGAGTAGGATAATGCTGGAAATGTGGGGAGAAACAACAAAAAACTCATCTCCACATTCCTTTTTATACCAGAAATTTGGAAACAGAAAAGAAAAAGCCTTTGGAGTTAAAAAAACCCAGAAGAATCTCAGTTTTGAAGAGATACTGGTATCCTAATTAAATTACAAAGAGCAAGCCATGCATTGATAGTCAAAAATAATTTGCAAAGATAGGAGTGAGTCTAAAATTAGATGGAATTGAATTAAAATAATAAACCAAGATACATCAGTGAAAAAAATTTGTGTCATGGATGTGCTTGTGTGCATATTTTCATGGTGTTTAAGTCTAATACAGGCTCTGGAAGAGAAACTAGTAAGAACTGGTAAAGCAGGTGGAGGAAACTGCACTAAATGAAATTTAAAAAAAAATGTACTGCAGGCACAGCTCTTTCATCAGTAGGAAGTTGAGTGAGCAAGTGAGCAGCCCTTTTTATATTTAGGATGACCTTTCATCCCACCCAGCTTTTGGAGGGAAATTATAAGCTAGGTTCAAGTCTTATACTGAATTCCTAAGCTAAGTTCTATTGAGGTAGCCTTATGCTATATATTCCAAACAATTTTTTGTCCCTGGGGGAAAAAAAAGTTAGAACTTTTAATAAGTTTATATTTGATGATGGTTGCAGGGACTAGAATGTGATTTTTGTGGCTCTGCAATCCAGAGGTGTTTGCCTCCCATATTGATGCCCTGGAGATGCAGCACTCGAGGAGCACAGAGGGTGACATGGATGTGTTTCTCTCGTTTGCAGATATCTCAATAAGCTTGCTCTCCTTAGTTGTCACGGCCTGTGGTCTTGCTCTGTTTGGCGTGTCCCTGTTCGTGTCCTGGAAGCTGTGCTGGATCCCCTGGCGGGAGCGGGGTTTGCCCTTCGGGAACAAGGACAGCAAGCAGGAGCCGCTGCACTACACGGACACGGAGCCCCATGACCGTGACTACAGTGAGGATTACCTGGGCCAGCCTGCCGCCTATCCCGAGGCCTCCTCCATGAAGATCAGCCACACCTCCCCTGATCTTCCATTAGACACCCAGGCAGGAGCAAAGGAGAACTGCGTGCCCAATGTGCGAATGCAGCGGCAGATCACTGAGCCGACCTCGTCTGCCCGGTCAGTAGCTCCAGTTTCTCTCTGTTATTAATGAATGCAAGCACAGTCCAAGAAGTGCAGCTTGATTATACAGCGCGCTGATCTAAAAAAAATGTATCATTTTCTTGCCATGTTCCTTTAAAAAAAAGAAAAAAAAGACACAAATTTACTCATTGAGATGCACAAACCTCGTAGGTTGAAGGGACAGGATCACAATCCTATTCCACTCTTCTCTCAACTACTGTCTCTTTGGTGCTCTTCCCTCAGAAGCAGAATAACATAGAGTCCTGTGTCCCTTAAAAGCACCAGAACAGCCTAGATTTAGCTTGTAAAGTATATTCATTTGCACTTAGCACTGGTGCAGAACACTCGGTAATATCTCCTCAAAGATTTTTAAAACAACCAAAGAAGAAAAGTAGGGCAAGCTAATGAAACACTTGCAAGAGTTAGAAATAGGATTAAAAATTGTAGATTTTAGCCACAGTCTTGACTGTGGGGGGAAAGTGACTGAACAAGAGTCAGTGAAGTCTCCAGGGGAACTGGAGAACCGGTACATGAGGGAAGAGGAAAGGGTGAGGGCGAGAGTGTGTGCAGGGGCAGGTGATAGAAGGATTATGTTTCATACAGCAAGAATAAGGATCAGCATGTGAAGAGCCAGTAAATATCTGAGTCAAAGCAGATGCATTTCAGCTGGAGAAGGTACAGCACTAGTGCAGTGGCTGTTTGCTAGCCTCTTCTTTTTATTCCTCCACAGGATATTCTGCACCTCTCACTGCCACAAGGAGCTTAAGGGTTGAATTTTTTTTTTTTTTTTTTGGTGACATGACAATATTTTATCGTGGAAATGACTAGTGTACAGCCATAAGATTATGTATTTATTATGCAACAAGAGAAAAAAAAAATTGGGATAGCACATAAGAAGAGGCTGTTCCTGCTTTAAGCATGGGTAAACAGATATTTACAGGGAATGAATGAACAATTATAGCAGAGGAACTATTGCTGATTAGATTCAGTATAAATAGCTTTGGATTAATCCTGTGGTGGCATTTTCCACGTGCTCTTTCTGTGTTCAACCTAAGCTCCTGGTACTCCAGTACTCTGAGTGATAGCTGCATATGAATAGGACAGTAAAATAGAACTCATAGAAGATTAGGATTTTACCTAATCCAACTTTCACTTTCACATCCCGCTACCTGAAAAGGGATTGAAAATTTGATTTTTTGTTACCACCTAAAAAGGAGAAATTTCAGTCACAGTAAGTGTGAATTAATAAATTTCACTGGACCAAAGCTAAAAGCAACTTCTTATCCTCAACTAATGAAAGTAAAGGAGCTTTTCAGCCAAAGTGCCGCCGAGTTTATTTCATCAGTTATGAGAGAAAAAAGGAAAACAATTGTTGGGGTGGTCAGCAAACCATTTCAGACCAGCTTGAGACACGGGAACAGAAAATGATGTGGCATTAGCAGTGTGATGCAGAAGGTCAGCTCTCCCAACTGTTGCATTCATCCCTTTGTTAAAAATCTGACCCCATTGTACGTTGCAGAAATAATGTCAGATGCGAACAGGATCTTTAGTGTGCATGCACAGATCCTTATCCCCCCTCAGCACAGCCTGTTTCAACTCTTTCCTTCTCACTTTAAGGCACAATTCAATCCAGAGACAGCTCAACCTGTCCAACCCTGACTTCAACATCCAGCAGGTCCAGAAGCAGGAGCAGCTGACGGGCATTGGCCGCATTAAGCCAGAGCTGTACAAGCAGAGGTCACTGGACACTGACGATGGCCGGAGGAGTAACAGCAAGGCCTGTGGAAAACTCAACTTTATCCTCAAGTATGACTGTGATTTAGAGCAGCTGATAGTGAAGATTCACAAGGCCATCAACCTGCCAGCAAAGGACTTCTCTGGAACTTCAGATCCGTACGTGAAGATCTATCTGCTTCCCGACAGGAAAACAAAACACCAGACTAAAGTGCACAGAAAGACCCTAAATCCAGTATTTGATGAAGTTTTTTTATTTACTGTCCCATACAATGATCTCAACACAAGGAAACTCCATTTCTCTGTGTATGACTTTGACAGATTCTCCAGGCACGACTTGATTGGCCAAGTGGTAGTGGATAATTTTTTAGATTTGGCAGATTTTCCCAGGGAATGTAATATTTGGAAGGATATTGAATATGTCACCAATGTAAGTATTATAATTTTTCTTCTTGAATTTTATTTGTTCTGACTTCATTTCCCTAATCTGATTATAACTGAAATTGTCTGTTGAATTTGTGAAGGAAAGTACTCTATTCTCTCTCTTTCTCAAGCTTTGACCTTAATCCAGGGAAATTGACAGTACATTTTCAGTTCTCATTTCTTGTTCTTTGGATATATTAAAGAAAGTTTTATGTAGGAGACAATGGGTTTAGTCATTGCCCTGCTGATAGGGTAGAAATGCTGGAGAATGTTTTAATCTTACTTAATCTGAAATTTACTTAAGGAAATACTACTTTTCTTATTTTGCCTGTCTTCCTGTTTTGCATGATTTTTTATGTAACTTACAGCACACTAATCAGCCAGAACTGCAGATTCAACATTTCTTATGTAGTGATCTTCAGTTCTTCAAAAGACTGTTCTCATAAAGTCAGAAAACCCCACAGCTATAATCCAGCCAAACAGAGTTCAGACAATGCTGTTCCATGAAAGCAGTGAAACACTGAATTGGTTTAACTCTTTGTTTGGCATCACTCTGTTCCTGGGGAAACAGGGAATGTATTTTTAAAAGTGTATTTCTGTTATCCCAAAGTCTCTGTTATCAAATTCTGTGCAGGAGTCCAAACAGTGATTAGGTATAAAATCATGGAAATTACTTCCACAAAAGAAGGAGCTTTCTACTCAGAGCAGGAGCCAACCTTCTTGTAATGCCATTAGAGATGAATCCCAAGCATCCTCTGGAGGACAGACCTTCAGTGAGAATGATACATTACAGAAATCCACAGAGGTGAAGGCACCAGTGCCAAGTGTCAGTAAATATTTCATTTGCTAATGTCAAACCATACTCTGGTGGAGTGCACATTTTAGAGTCAAATAAACCAGGCATCATTAGCAGTAAGATCAAAGGGTAAGTTTGTTAGACCTCAGTTCAGGAAAGCACTGAAACTGAGAATAAGAAGCCAATGAAAAGTAAAGGATGTTGAGACAAATAACTTGACCCTCACACCTCTGTGGTCTGGTAGCATGTCCATATTACAGACCAAACTGATTAAATCCTTTTTTTGTTTCTTTGAAAATTCTTTATGAAAATTTGTATTTTCCTGGTTTTAAGGTGAATTCTCTGCACAATCCTGTTCCACACAAGGATGGAAGTGCAGCAGCAGCACAAGCAGTTCCTCACTCAGGGTACAGGCAGGGCACGGACACTTGGTGTCGGGGAGGATAAACCTAGCTTTTGTAGAAGAAGTTACTGCTTTTCAGCTGCAAGGGAGAAGTCAGGCTGTGACAGAGCAGCTGACAGTCATTCCAAGTGAAAGGCTGCCTTCATACAGCATTAAGTGTCCCAAGATCAGCTTCATTTTTTACAGTCAACTGAAAGTGGAATGTGCATGCACACTGGGGCTACTTTGGTAGGAACGAGTCCTTTTTTCCTGCTTTAACTTAGGCAGAAGATTGGCTCTGGTATTTTCTTTCGAACCACTTCTTCCAAATTTCAAAAGTGATGCAGCATATCATTTGTATTCAGATTTTCTGTAATATCTGAAATTAAATTCAGGACTGAAACATGAGTCATTTATTAATTCCTCCTGATACCAGTTCTCCTGTGAAGTGTAACCCTGTTTATCCAAACAGAACACACGACCTGCCATCTAGACTTGTCAATGGCTTTCCAGCTAACAGAGGTCTTTTCAAAGCAAGTGACTCATGGTACATAGGAGACACATCCAATTTTGGGTAATGTGAGTTCTGAGATAAGAGTATCAGGTAAATGGAAGCGTGGAGTACTCAGCTTACCCATTAACATTTCCAAAATTTCAAAGGTTAGAATTCATTCCATGAGGTTCTGAGAAGTACTCCATGCATCATTTAAGAAACAAAGTTTCTGCCCATTTTCTTGTCTGTGTAGCTGAGATATCTCTCAGTCTGACAGCAGAAGCTGGATCCTGAACCAGGGCAACCCACTGACACTGCTGCAGTGAATACTCCTGTGCCCAGCAGGCAGCATTAGTGAAACTCAGAAATAATTTTTGGCAAAGTGTTGAGCCCCATTGGGCAGTTTATGATTGGAAACCAAAACTGTATCGGCTGCAATAGGTTTTCAATAATTTATCTTTGACCGTTGTCTTGTTTCAAATAATAATTAGAGAACAGAAAAATGCTGGGCAAAGTTACTGAAGGGAATTCATTTTATGTAGGTCAACAAAAAGTGCACACAGGAAGGATAAACCTTGGAATTGAATGAGAAAAAGGGAAGCTCCACACAAACTACACATGACAAGTTTGCCATACTTCTGAAGAGTGCAATTCATTTTAATTCCTTGTGCATCTTATTACACTGCCTAACCAGTGAGCCCAAAGGCCTTTATTTTACATTCTTCATTTTATTATGTTCTAATCCAATTTGACACAGCAATATAAAAGAATGTATCAAATCCTTCTCTGCCCAGCAAAATGTCCTACTTAAGTGAGCACTGCAGATTATGCCTGAAATGTCAGCTTTACTGCAAACAATGCCATTAAACTGACCTATTATGTCATGTGCTTTCTTCTGTTTTCTAATAACACTGGAAGATTTTTTTATCCTAAACCAGCAGTTTTTATTCTTTGGACTATGACATCTTTTACCATCCCAGAGTTTGAAATTATTTCTTAACACAGACGCATATCAGCATAAAAATTTTTTACATGCTTAAAAGCAGTCTGGTGCCAAACATGAATCTCCAGTATCAAAATGACTCTTCTTCTAATCCCAGGTCCTCTGAGCATAACATCTCCCTCCTGTAACTGACATTTTTTCCAAGCAGAAAAAAGACAGCAGTGGGCTGTATAATGGTAGAGATAATTAAGTAGATCAACTTTAGCATGAGCATGAAATGAACTAGATAAGCTTTTTTTTATATGTATGTACTAGTCAGATTACACTGGTTTCTGGCTTATCAAGAAAAAAAAGATGCTTTTTATTTTTAGCCTGTGTTTCTCTTGTTGGCATGTTTTGTTTAATAGCATCTAAAACATAATCAGGGTTTGGGGTGGGAGTTTTTGGTTGTATTTGTTCACAGACTGATGGCATGTTTGAAGAGGAAAAAAAAGTGGTTGATATTTCCTTGGTTGCCATCTTCAAACTCAAATGTGATCAAGCAAAGACACATGGCTTTGTCACAAGATAAAATGAAAAACCATGAAAGAAGAAGGTGTCAGATATGAAACAGGAAGGTGTCAGATGGTGCATTTCAGAGAAAGGAAAACCTTCTCTTTCAGAAGGTGCCAAGTATCCCCTTGTATAACTTGCTGTGCCCCTAGACAGAAAAATCCGTTGTCAAGAATTGCTTGTTAAACATCACTGGGCTGATGCAGGGTACAGAGAGAATTTCTGCCAGCTGGAAATCCAGCTCTGGTACCTCCTGGCTCTTTGGATTCTCAAAGTGCTCAGCCACTGCCACTTGATAACCAGGTAAACTTTCCAGAGAGGACAAGTATTTAAGAAGTGACCTCAACTTAGAGGAGGTGGGTAATTGTAGTAAGAAAGGCATTTAGAAGGCAGTTTGTGGCTTTGGTCTTACAGTATATATAGTTTCTGCCACTGATGCTCTTTTTTTCAGTTGTCAGATATAGTTACATTTAATATCTAGGCATGGAACAACAAAAACTGCTCTTTTTTCTGAATGTTTGAGCTCAGACATACACTTAAAAAAAAATCCTATTCCTAGCACTCCATTGGCACCTTTCTCTCATCTCAAAACAACCAATATATCAGGGTACAAAATGGGGTTGGAAATATAGAAGGGAAATATTTCTGAATCTGAGAGAGAAGAGAGTACAGAAATAAGACCCTGGGTAATACACATAGAATGTACATAGAATTTGAGAAGTAACATGGCACAGACTTTAAGGAATGTGTTTACTAAAACCCAAAAGAGAGTTATGGATAGTTCAAAGCTATAAAGAGACATGAGCTGTATATCAAGTTGTTCTCTTTGACATCCAGAAAGAGCCAGCATATGCCAGAAATTTCAAAGCCAAGAAATTGATTTCTTCTGTTTGTAAGACTCTTCAAGCTCTGTTAGGGTCTGGGTCAAAAATGCAACAGATAATGCTGAATTCCTTTTGCACAGATCCAGAAAATAAAAGCATATTGAAAAAAAAAATTATTTAAGATGCATGTTCATATGCATGTTAGTGTTTTGACAAAGTGAGAGTTAAAAAGTGGGGTGGTTATAAGTATTTGAAATTCTTTGTTCTAAAAATGCTAATTGTTCACTGCTGTTGTTCTTGAGTTTGCCTGAGCAAGAAAGATTTGAGAATTTGTATTTTTAGGCATTTATGTTGTATAACTGAGATGCAACTGGAATCATAACATCACCAGAAGGAAGTTTCAAGTTCCCTGTTTCAGAGATGTTAATGCCAACCACAGTATGTGTGGAAGAAAGACGAAAAGAGGCTAAATTTTTCAGTCAGTTGTTCATGGAAAGCATAATAAAAGTATAAAATACTGAAATCTGACCCAACTGAAAAAAACTTCCTCAAAGGTTGCATTGCTCAGGTCCGTTCCTGCTAAGAGCTGTGAGCAGTTCAGTGTCTGCCAAATGTGCATAAAGAGGTGCAGGTCATAAGGCTTAGGGCTTAAGCCCTCAAAAGTCGAGGAAAATAAACATCCTTCTTTGAAAGAAATAGGTCAATACTGCCCGTAGCTCACCTACAGCACAACAGGCTTGGACAACAAGGATGTAACTTCCTCGAGACATGGCACTACTGATGGCCCAAGTGAGAGCAGGTCCAGGATCTGCAGATTCCTGGCAGCAGCCTTAATCCGCTCCGTTTGCTCTGCTTATCTCCTTCGACAGTGTGCAGACTCTGGAGCTGGCAGGAAGTCAGCTAAGTCCACCTACTCCAGTTCTAAAAACTGTTTAGCTTGTCAAGATATTTTAGCTAGTATTTCTGAAATCCCTGTTCTGGCAACTTGCAGGGTTTAGAGAAGTGATGGCATTGAGCAAGAGCTCAGAAAAGCCTTTAAGATATTTACAATGGTTAACAAAATTTTTGAGTTGACAGTTTGAGGAGGAACAGAAACAAACCAAGTCTCTGGCTCTGTGTACAAATTCAAATCCAAGGCATCAATGTTGAGTGCCATATCTACTTCTTTTGTGTCAGTAAAAGGGAAACAAAAGTTGTTTTGTTTTGTTTTTTAATACAGAAAACCTATCCTGTATTGACCTGGTGTTCTCCTTCTTTAAAGCAAGTAGGCTTTGGCACCAGGGAAGCAACCAGTTATGGATGTGGAGATGGACCTATTTAATGGATTTGCAAATGCAAGTCTCTTTACAAGAGACAGATTTGCAAACCCAGGAGTCTTGCCTGTTTTAAAACATGGCAAAAGCTTACGAGCAAAAGTAACTATTTCATGGCTATTTTAAGGCAGTAAACACAAGGGATAAGATTCACCTCGTTTAATGAATTTGTTTAAAAAAAAAAAAAAAAAAAAAAAAATCACAATCAAACCCAGAAGTACTCAAAAAAAACCCAAAACCAGAAAGCAAAATTGCCTTTGAGAGGCAGATCAGTGGATATTCATCTTCTCCTGAGTCACAAGGTCACCCTTTGTTGCATGATTTTTTTCTGTCTATTCTTAATCAACTGCACAGAAAAAAATGAAAGTGCATGTGTAATGAATCATTTCATAGCCAAAAGATTCTGGAAAGTCATAGATCTTTAATCCTTCAGATTCCTAAGGGTCACCACAGTAAGGATGAAACAGAAATTAATTAGGCTTCAGCATCAGCACAACAGGTACAGTACTCAGTCTACAGTGGAGAGCAGCTGCTGTGTTTTTCTTTTTAAACATCTTTTTAACCACCTATTTAAATGCATTAATTTTCAACACTGGGCTTTTCCTTTTGTCTTCCGGGGTTTTTTTCTTTCTTAATGTAATGATTGTAATAATTACTTTGTAGGGGAAGATTTGTCAGGCATGCCATACATTTAAATGATACGAGGTCAGCACTCAGCATGGCTAAACAAAGGACAGACACGATTATGTACAATGACACAGGGTAGAGATAAAATATTAACAAGTTTTCAGAAAACTAAAAGCAGCATATGCCTAGTTCTGCTTGAGAACTGGATAATGGTGAGAATAATAAACAACAAAACTTGGGAAGGGTCAGAAGTAAAAAAAAAAAAGTCAAATGCCTTGGAGAGCAGTGGTTTGAGATGCAGCTCTGTGGGTCCCAAGGCCGTGGTCCAAGCACTGCATGCTTGGCTGTAAAAGGAACAATGACTATTCCATGCAAGGGATTACCCAACAGCCTTGTAATTCCACAGGCACAGCCAGAAACAGGATGGATCTTGTAATATCACTGAGGCTTCAGCTACCATTTACTGGGGGTTTGGGAGCAGTTTAAGGAAATAATAATGCAGAGAGTTGTGTCTGTGTGTGTGTGTGTGTGCACCATGTGAAGTTTACAGAGCCCGGGAGCATGGCCATCAGAATTTCTGAGGGAGCTTTTTCACTATGGATATTTCTCTACAAAAAAAACCCTATACATACAACCAACCAAGAAAACAAAAGAAACTAAAGCAGACAAAAGAATAAAAATGAAACCTATGTAGTAGAAATGGCATCATTCCAGTTAAAAAATTTAATAGAAGATATTTCAAAGTTAGCATTTTGAGAAAACCGAAATTTCAAAATAAGATACTTTGATTTCTCATTTGGACTGCATTTCTATGACTCTATTTTAAAATATTTTGAAAGCAAATTGTTTCAAGTCAAATGATGGATATTCTGCTTCAATATGGAAATAACAGAAAATTCCTTAGCAAATTAGAATCCTGCTTTCTAAACTGATACTTTCCCTGCCCATCAGTGCTGCATCTTGAGTTCTCCATGGTCACTGTATCCTCCATGTTTCCCTGGTACAACAGCCCCAGAACAGCAGTAGTGTGTGAAGAACATTTTCCTCCACACATTAGCTGCATGCTGAAAAAGGTTAGACACAACCCTAAATTCCTGCCTCCTGGTTAGTGGAAGTGTCTGTAAGTGTCCCTGTTCCACACGTCCCCCTTCTCCTTTCTTCTCACCCTCCTCTGCCAATCCTTTTTTTCCCAGAAATCTCTCTCAAACAAGGTTCTGGGAGAGAAAAAGTTCACAGTGACACTGACTGCATATAAACCAAAGTCAAAATGTGATCCCGGTCAGCCAAGCCTGTCCTTCAATTACACCGTCCAAAATTGTCAGTAGGAGCTGCCAATACAAAAAGAAATCTGGCTCCAGTATTTTACAATTCCTAGGCAGCAATTCTTGAAGACGAGCAAAGAGCATTCGCACAGCGCTAAGACTAAAATAGCTGTATTAAAGGGATCTTGGTTGTAACCATTCTGCACATAATTCAGGATTAGACTGTGCCATAGCCTTTTTTCTACAGGGTTATATAACTTTCAATTTAAACATGTATTTAGCCAGGCAGGGGAAAAAAAAATGGCTTCAAACACGCATTTAATTATTGAACAGTTTTGGGAATGCTTACTCTGTCTTTTTTTTTTCTAGCAGAGGTCACAGAAAGCATTTCAATAGCTTATGGATTTATCAAAATTTCTGCAAAATCCTACTCTTTAAATTAAGTTTAAATATTTGGAGCCAAACTTGAAAGTATTCTTCCTGCTGAACATACTGTGCTTATGTGAAAAGCCTCAAGCCATTTTTAGCCTTTAATCCCCACTAGATATCACAGCCATCAGGCATCTTTCTCCACCAAACAGGGTATTTCAGAGTTCTACATTTTCCCTCTCTGTGCAGTCTGTTTACCCAGTTCTCATGTTCTTTTCCCAGGGCCTTTTATTTAACAGTAAGTGGACTTTTTTATTACAATTTCCTTAGGGATTCACTGTAACTGTGCCCCGAACTCGCAGCAGGATATCCTGGTTATTGGGGCAGGGGATAGCAGAGCTGTTCGGGAAGCACCTCCAGCACACCATTATCTGACAGGCTGGCATCCTAACACAAGCTAAAATGTGGATGTGCTGGGGTACAGTCCTGAATTCATCTTCCCTGGTACACCTGGGACCCAGGTAAACAGGTAGGAAAGAAAGTGCCACCACACACAGGCTCTTTTCTCAGCAAAAGATTTGTCTGGCCCCCTTCAGAGTCTTGTTAGAGGATGTCACCTGTCTCACACTTTAACCCTTCAGGAGTCCAGGATCTGTAATAGAGGACAAGATATCATCTGGACAGAAGGGAAGAAATGCTGGATTGTAACTGGTGCTAGGAGGCATGGGGTTTGTGCTTACAGGCTAAGTTATAGAGCTTGCCAAAATTAAGGCTATACCATTTGCTAAATAATCACACAAGGGCTGTCTTCAGACCTCCCCACTGCCTTTGTGGGGGGAAAGCATTAGAAGCTGCAGCTGAACTGGGAGCTGACTTGTGGAGAAGGACGTATTTTTCCCACAGTACATATCTGTATTTGTATCTGTAGCTTTTCTAGATTTTCTTCTCGTGCAGGAAACTTCGAACTGACATAAAATGACAGTGGAAACTTCAAAGGACACACAAACCATTTTTTCTAAGATTTATTGCAAGATTAGCTCGGTTGGTTCGAGCATGGTGCTGATAGTGCCAAGGTTGTGGGTTCTGTCCCTATAAGGGCTATTCACGTAAGAGTTGGGCTGGATGATCCTTGTGGGTTCCTTCCAACTCAGAATATTCTGTCATGCTGTGAAGTATAATTCCAGATATTGTGGAGGCCCTGTTTGTCCCTGGGTGGTCTTGGAGGTTGAGGTATGTGACAGCTTTTCTGTGTTCAGTCACAGCCCCCCCGAGCACGAGGGCCGCTGCTGAGGCTCTGTAGTGAACCTTGCTCGTGTCATTGCAGAAAGATCCATAGCTCTGCTCCTCCATTCTTTCACTTTGTGAAAAATAGGCAGCCAGACCATCCAGGGGAAGAGGGGCAGAAAGGCATCACTCTTTCATGCTAAGTGAGCTGTTTCTCTGAGAGCAGAACTAAAGAAACAATGGCAAAACTGAGGACCTGACTGAAAGCTTTTTCAACAAGATTTATCAGCCCCAAGTTTATGACGTCTTTGCAGCAGAGAACTTCATTTTAACTCACTGTTGTATTTCATTTCCCATCATGTATGCTCATTTCTGTAAGTATTCTGAATACATGTGTATCAGGAACAACATATAAAGTACAGTGTTTCCTGAAAAAATTCCAACAGGCCACAGCAACATCACTTTGTGTTTGACTGGGGAAGATTAAATGACAGACACAGAAATCTCCGAATTCTGCACTTGTTGTCAGAAACACTGAAAGGCTGTGCACACTCAGTGCACACTCCAGTTCTAAAAACAGGGATGTTACAACTCCTGTAGCTAGTCCTGCTGAAGTTACTGGAAGTATTTACAGGGGTAAATGAGGCAGAGAGGCTTTTGCAGTGTCTGAGCCTTCCCATGGCTCCCTAACAGAGATGTAGAGTGAGCATTTCGCACCATGTACTCTGGTGAAGTGACATGCTCGGATGACGAGAACGCATTAGCAATGTCTGTGCTATCATGACATTTGAGATTTGTGTAGCTACATTCTCCTGGCCCTTCACTGCTTGATTAAACACCTTGCTCTATTTACTCAAGAGAACAGGACTCACAAGCTACCTCTTACCTTGGTGAGTGCTTAATCATTCGCTACTCCATCAGGCAAACTTCAAATTAAAGCTACGTACACCATCTGGAAGAAGATTCCTGACTAGTGATGGGATCTTGCTTGTGATGGGCAGGGAAGCAGAAAACAACAGACAGCTGGAGGTTTTCACAGTCGATTATATGAACTATTGGGATAAAATTCCCCACTCAGATATTTGGGGCAAATCTGGCATCTAAAAAACAGCAGTTTATCACAACATCAGGAAACATAACCTTGCTTGCCAGGCAACCAATTACTGACATTCTCAGAACGTGTGACTGAAGTCATTGCCCCTCCTGCCTAACATCTCTTCTGTTTCCTGCAGTAAAATTATTCTGGAAGGAGCAGTGAATAGGAGAAACACTTTGAAGGTTAACTCCAAAGAACAAAAGAACAATTCTCCATACTGTATTTTGTACATCTGTTTTCAAAATTCATTGAACTCTATATGTGTTTTCTCTTTAAAAACATGCTGCGGTTTTATAAGTATTTTTAAAAGCCAGCTGTGATTTAATCAACCATCTGATCTGCATTATGATAACTCTTCTGAACAACCCCAACAATAAAATAAATATGTGTGCAGTAAAGTGAAACAAAAGTGTTACGAAAATGATAGAAAAAAACTAGCAGACTTTGGTTTCAAGCACCCTAGAGAGTTATTTATGATCATCAGGAAGAAAGGAATCACTTTAAAATAATGTAAACCTTTCAATATCTGCACACCAGGCACAGAATCTTACAGTAAATGCTAATTTAACAATAAAATTCACTCTATTGGGACCACAACATTTTATGCAGGTAGAAATGAGTAGTGCTCAGGATTAGATCCTGACTCTACTGTGAAGTCAGAGAAAGATTTCCCACTGAAGCTCAGATTTCATGCATATCCTCTTGCTATAGTTTGGAAATAGTATCTTGTAAACACTACAAAAAGCCAAATGAAATAATGTAAACAGGTAACCTGAGACGTACGTCAGAAAATGCACTAGAACAGAAGAACAAGCAAATTACCATCCTTTATTCCTCTCTGCAAAAGAAATACCTGACAATGACCTACTCAACAAAGATTTGAAGGTACTCCTCCCCCAAATTTCGTGATTAAAATATGAGCAAGCTATCAAATTTTGTTTTGGAGAAAGCAGATAGAGATCTCTCCCTCAGACATTACCTGAGTTCTACATCTGCATCTTCAGTTTCTGACTGGCTGCAGCCATCCTAAGGGAATGAAAACAGATTATTTTCCCTCAAGGTTTCTTCAGTGAGCGCCCCATACCCATTCCTTTTGGTACCCCAGCATCCTTTCTCATTTTCCAACTCTTTTCCAAATCCTTCCCTTTACTTAATGTACAGAGCACCAGCATTCTTGGGAAAGCCATAAAAAACACTTCATTTGACACCAAGCTTTCATCATAAAAGAATATATAAAAACCTTCTTATCCTATCCGTAACAGTAATACTTTTTTCATTCCAATACAGATATTTTTAAAAACAAGCCTATCTCTGTCAGTAGACACTCACTGTCTTCATCCCCATCATCATGTTCTTCTCAAAAGTCACTTATTTTAGGAAACCTTCCTGTGCTAAATCAGCACACCCATCCTTGTCTGACAGTTTTAAGTCAGGATGGTCAGAGATAACTACACTAAATTCTTTCAAAATCATACTTCAAAAAAACTGAAGTTGGGCCCTTTTAAGGTATCAGATCAAGTACCCAAAATCAAATTAACAGAGTTCTAAAGTGTACTCACCACTTAGGACAAGCCAGTTCACAACTCTTGATTCATCTAAAAACCATCAAATTATTTAAATTACAAAACTAATCAAACTAATTCAGCTAAATGGCATCTAGAATGAGAAGGCATCTAAATTGTGAAGGCATCTAAGTGACCGTGAGATTCTTAAGTCACAGGCTGCCTAAAAGTGCTACTTTTTTTCCTATCCGTAGGTGAGTATATACTGAATAATACTTTTTATTCTCAATTTAGACATAACCAAGTCTAAGTCTGGGCAGCTCACCACACTCAGCTCATGATTCCATGAGGAAGAACAGAAGAACAAGCTGCAGGAAACAATTTTCCTCTCTAGGTGTGTTTCACATGTACCACGTGTAAGGTAAAACAAGTTAGAAGAAAAGTCTCTGAAGAGGAGGGAGTTCTGTTGACTCATTTTTATGGAATTAAAGCACTAAAGCACTTCTATATTTAGTGCTCTCTTTATCTCACATCTTACACTACCCTCTGTGCATTCTTTAAGAGAAGAAACATGCTCACTGAAGTGGCCCTAAAATTGCCTCCAATGCACGTCTAAATAGAATAGGGAGGCACAAACACATCTGACAGAGAACAAGTGTTACAGAAAAAGAACTGTTACCACACTCTGCACAATCACATCTTCCCCTGCTCATGCTGTAGACACCTGGATGGATGATACACTTGATTTCAGAGTCTGCATTTTCTAAAATGGATTCCTGTCTTCTCTCTTTGCCTTCCTTCAGCTTCCTCAGTCTTTTGTTTAGCTTTAAAGCTTTTTTTTTTTTTCTGTGTACTGCTAAGTAGACGTAGTGCTGGGTTGGTAAACTGCCTAGCAGCTCCAAGATTAAAATATTCTATTTATTTGTACGGTAGGTGGATGATACACAGCAACAGCATATATTCTCCATGACCAGATCCACATAGCTCAGGTGTCCTAATGACAGTAGTCCAGAGCTGTCTCTGAAGAAAAGCAAGTAACTGGATTTGCATGAACTTCTGGGCAGCACCAGCAGTGAAGATACCAAGAAACAGTGAAATGTTCCTGGTATTGCCTGAGAGAAGTGGATCACCAGAGATTCCATGGCATTGATTTGGGAGGTGAGGCAGGGAGGTTTACCCTGACAGGGTTAGATAGCAACAGCATCTCAGCATGTCATGCAGTCAGCAAATTTTACAGTCTGTTATGAAATCATCGGTAGCACCTCCAGGAGGAAGCAGAGGAGCCTCATCTCCCATGTTTGCCCCACACACCCCAAAAAAACCATCACCAAAACCCCAACATGTCTCCTAATTCGAATGTGCCATTTCCTTTTTAGCATGGTTTGAGAACCAAAGGTTGAAAACTGTCCTCTTGTCCACACTTCTGGAATGATGCTGTCTAGTTAGCATTAACTTTATTGTCATCCTCATTCTTCCTCCCTCTACTGCTTTAATTCCTTTTGTACTTGGAAATCAGAGAGATTCGAAGTTATAACATAATTTTTCAGTATTGAAGATGTAGGGGCTTCATCCATATTGACTTGTTTAGTAACTGTGTTTTGTAGGATTAAAGTTCATGATTCTGTTCTTCCATTTAACTTGCAATTAAAATGGAATGGCTGTGCAAGGACACTCGAAGCAGTACAGCTGCACTCCTTTGCACCCCATCCATTAACAGAACAGTGCCAGCAGTGAAGCAGTCTCTTTACCTTGGCTGCTTCACTTTGAAATTTGCAGATATTTTCTATATTACCCATATAAAGAAGTTAATGAAACTTCCATGGAAATCATTTTCTCTATTGTTAAAAGTGAGCAGTTTTATAGAGGAGTGTTGCTGGTAAAATGCACATTGTGAAGTTTAGTTATGCATTTGTTCCAATGGAAGGTGACATGGAATGCTCTCAGACATGGTTTTCAGCCATAATGATCCCTTTTCACCATTTCTCTGGTGGAGGAAACTTTCTGTAGATGGTGCAGTGGAGTCTGGCACTGTTAGTGTTATCCAGGTATTACTGTTATATAGGTTACTGTTACACAGGTGACAGATCAGAAAAAGCCAACTTTTTGTATTAGTGGCAC
The DNA here is from genome assembly GCF_020740725.1 of Corvus hawaiiensis. Taxonomy (NCBI): domain Eukaryota; kingdom Metazoa; phylum Chordata; class Aves; order Passeriformes; family Corvidae; genus Corvus; species Corvus hawaiiensis. Next base: position 56,264,298 of record NC_063218.1, on the reverse strand, counting down.
CACTTACTGGCAACCAAGTCAAAGGTAACAGGATTTCAGCATCAGGGAGCTCTAGAAATGAAGCTGCTTTTTGGCAGCAAACACATGAAGTGTTCTCACTGTTGCCTGACCTGAGGGCGTGCATGACACGACGTGACAGAATTGTCTCCAGAGAAACAAAAGACATGGAGAAATTTCAGCAGAAAGACACTTGATCATTGGCTTTAGAATCACAAGGATACCTAAGAAAAGTACCTATTGAAAAGAAAAAAGTAACTTTCAATAGCAATGAAGAAAATCACTTTGTCACTCATAGGAAAATAAGTAGGAGAAATAGATTCATAAGCCCATGCTTCTTTCCCCACCTGCTAAATTGACACCGAACTTAAAAGGAGCTGCTCACAGAAAATACTGCTTTTGAAAAGTCCAACTTAGGTAATAATTCTTGTATTACTTTACAGTGGGATGAGAAGCCAAAAAGGATCAGAGAGAGAGAGAGAAAAGGCACACCAGGGATTTCATTGAACGTGGATTTGATATCCTGGTATCACAGAATCACAGAATTGTTTAGGTTGGAAAAGACCCTTCAGATCACGTAGTCCAACCATTAACCCAGCACTGCCAAGGCCACCACTAAACCCTAAGTGCCATATCTACATGTCTTCTAAGTCCTTCCAGGGCTGGGTGACTCCACCACTTCCCTGGATAGCCTGTTCCAATCAGTAGAATTTTTAAATGATCAGACAGAGTTTGGATTAATGGCACTGCAGTGTTTGTTAACATTTATTTTAGTGGTCTGTGAAAGGAGCACATTATATCCAAGGGGTCAGAGTCTAGGGGCAAAGTGCTGCTTTGCTGCCTGTTTCCAGGGACCAAGGCACATGTGCTTCTCTGGCTTGTGCATTCTTTACACTGGCCACCATAGCTTCCCCACTGAAATCACACCTGGACTGGAATTCCACAAGAGATGGCAAAATCTATCAAGAGACATGTGATTAAATAAAAAAATTAAACATATCTCAGAAAATTTCTAGAATAGCAAGCAAGATAGCTACTGCAGCATAGAGTTTGACATTACTTTCTATTTTTCAAGCATGATATTATTTGGACTGCTCTCTTTTTTGCATCAATTTCTTCGAAATTGTAGAGCAAACTTATATTAGCAGTGGTTTCAGATTTGTGAAAATGGCCTTTCCTTATTACCCATTTTGTGAACGGCCTGTGCTAAGCCTGAGTAGCAAAGTCAGTACAGAGCACCGAATGTGAGTGTAATGAATACATCCACAATACATTATAGATGCTTCTGCAGACTGAAAAGAACATTTTTTTGTCCTGTTACTATCACTTTCTCCATCTTTTTTCAGCACTACCCAGGTATGTAGTTTGTCTCCTTCTCAGAGTGATGTGCTCAGAATACACGATAGAACAGACAGCTGCTTTGCACAACACAAAATGCCTGCACTGAGAGTGACATTCAGTGCCAAGGGAAGGTGAGGAACTTTTAGTAGGGCCCAAAAACCTCTGATATAATTTCAAGCCAGTCTGATTAGCTTCTTTTTGTACAGAATGGCCACTGTGCCACTGTGCAAGACTTTATCCTTAATTAAGACTAGGTCAGGACACCAGGGCTGGCTGCTTCCTGTGGGCTGGGATGTCAGGAGCAGTGGGGAATCCTGGAGCTGCTGGCCAGGACTTGGCCAGCCAGGTCACATCCTACCACCCCAGCCAGGGACCTGGGCAGGTGGGACCTGGGGGGCAGCCCCTGGCATCTGCCAGCTCCCTAGGGAGTGGGAAGCTGGGCCAGGGGCAGGTGGGCAGGAGCCCTGGCAGGCAGGCAGGGCCATGAAGGGCTCTTGGTGCCCTCAGGGCTCTGACAGACTGCTTTCAGTCCCTGTACACAGACAGATAATGGAGCGGGGTTAGAAGATGGAGGATCTTTTGATGTTTTAGTGGAGCTGTAAGTTCACGTGCAGCCATCATAAATCAAGGTAGAGTGAAAGGCCAATCCATTCATTTGCATACAGATCTAGTTTAAATTGACATTTTCATTTTAACACACTAGGGGAATAAAATTAACAGGCAAGACGTTTTGGATTAAAATATTTTGATTAGTTAACTTCCTTTTAAAGCCAGCTTCCTCCCCTGCAATTTTTCTTGGCTGTATTTGAAATTTTCATTGTTAGTGGTATATGGAGATAATTGAACATATCTTTCAACTTATGTCAGAATGGAAGCAAGAGGTAACTGGCAAATAATTTGTGGTAGAAATAATTTTATGCATTATAATGGATTTGCTGCTTCATTTTCTTGAAGCTCATGTTTGCCTAGAGATAGTGAACACTTAACATATAATTTAACCTCCACTTCATACAACAAGCCAGCCTTTAGCCTTGAAACCATGGGGGTTTATTTTCTAATCTCTTTCCACCTCTGTGATGTTCACCAAAAGTTTTCTGTCAAGTCTGCAAGGTTGGCCCACCCAGGTTAAATTGCATGGTAAGGTACTGCATACTACAATGCCATTAACCTCTGTTTCACTTTGGTTTTTTCAGCCTCAGTATTTCACAAAAAATGGAAGTCTAATCCAAACCAATAAAAGCCTGTGGAAAAATTATTTGGCTTGAAATGACAGATCCGGACAGACATTCATTAACAACTTTGTTCCTCACTTTAGGCAACCACTGCCCAGTTTTCTGGATTGCACCATTCAGTTGGTTTGTGACACTTCCCTCTGTGAGACAGTCCCTTGTCTGCCTGACCTACCTGTTCTTCCATTTCTACCACCTTCACCTGACATCAAAACTCTTATTTTTCCCAGTGGAAGCTCCCTCCTCATTTCCTTTCAAGAAAGCACTTGCCCTCCAAACACATATTCCTATCTAGGGCAATTTGCATTTCATTGCTATTCCCAAGCTTGTCAAGATTTCTGAAGCACTGCTGCCTTCCCTGCAGAGGGAAAGGTCTGAGTCAGCTCTGTGCCAGAGTGCTCCTCCTTAAAGCTTTAGCAGTGGGAAATCAAACCCACCTTCAGGAGGCTTCCCTTTCAGCAGACTCTGGAAGTGCCATTCCAAAGGTGGCATCTTGTGAACACTGACAAGGTGGGATACATTGAGGTGGGAGAACAGGACAAGCAAATTTTTCCACAGCACCTTGCTTGTAAACTCACGTCTTGCAGGTTGTGACATTTTTATACATCATGAAGATGCAGTTGTTTTTTCTACTTTACAAGCCTTCCCTGTCCTACAGCCACACACACACACACATGCACCCCCTGCCTCCCAGCACCAACCAGAATTATCCAAGGTAGCCTGTAATGCCTAGAAAACAAGGGCCAGGGCAGACTTTTTCTGTTATTAAATCTATACTGACCTTTCATTTTCTAGAAAGTCACAAGTCATAGAATGATTTAAAAAAGAAAAAGCAGTAACAATTCAAGAAACTAAAATATTTTTCAGAGGAATAGTTTAATTTGCAAGGAGAAACTTAAACTTCAGTTAACTTTTGTCTCTGGGCAACAATGCCATGTAGCAAGCCTTCAGAGCCAACTCTGTACTCACTCTTTTCTTAATAACTGATGAGGAAGTTAAAAATTACTTCTATTAACTTTCTACTGAAGTTTCACTTTCAGAAGGCCTCATTTCTGTTTTTCCCATGAAATCAATTTCTGACACAGGCACACACACATAAACAGGGCAAGTACTGCAGCTTTTCCAGTCATGTCTCTACTGATTTTCATTAGCTCAATTCAGACTATCTCCCCAGTTCATCAATTTAGTTTGGAACAAATTAAGACATTATTTCTATCTCAATAGCTACAGGATAATTCATTAGATTCACTGTTAGGCCCAGATTCAGCAAACCACTGTAGTTGTTGTGAATTGAAAATCTGCATAAAGGATTCAAAGCCAGTAAAATCTATAGGATTTAAGCGTGTTTAAGAACAAGTACGGGATAAAGTTTATCTGTACTGAATGGAGGCTGTTGTTAAAGGATCTTAATACAGAATAATTTATCAATAAAGCCTTAAATTACTCTAAGAACAAATGTATCCTGTAAACACGTCCCAATAACTGAGGATCGTGTGCAGCTCACTGATTGGAAAGTTTCAATTAATCACTGCCACCCTATTTATAGGATATAAATGATGACAGTGGAGATGTTGGTTCTTTAGAGAGATAAGTACATTGACTGCCTGCAGGAAAAGGCCTCTGTCCTTGATGCTACTGAGGACATTGTGGCAAGGGAAAGTTAGGAGTATGTTCCTCTCAAGGACACTGACTGGATTTGTTCTGAAGCATTCATGAAGTGAAAGCTTCTACTTTGGCTCCAACTACCCTCATTTCAGAGGTATCTTGAATGACTGGCACAACACAAAGTTGTGTCTGGAGGATCCTACTTACGTGGCCTGGATTAAAGAAAAGTAGTCATGATACAAGGATAATGGAATCAGGGGAGGAAAAAAACCTACAAACGCTAAAAATCCATGTCAAAAGTTCTTCACTCTCTGAAGACAGAGGATGTGCTGTTGGTTTTACTTCTGATGCAATCTTTATAGAGAAGTTGCCAGCATGCTCAGCACACAGTGAGTGCACAATCCAGAGTGAATTACATAGCAGCATTTCAGCTTTTTCGTATTTCTTCACTGCACTGAAACCATGCTTCAGAATTGCTTGTCAATATTCTTTCCCAGTAAGTGAAATCAGACATACCAAAGACTTCATTACTTACTTGCTCTCATTTTTAAGGAAAGCATAAAGAAAAGAAATAGAGACAATGAAATACAAAAAAAAAAACCAAAAAAAAAGGAAATCACAGTGAGAAAATGGTTAATTTGAAAATTAACTTAAAGCATTAAATGTAGTCTGACATTGATGTATTGAAAGAATAATTATAAAAGATAGGCTATTCCCATTTTCCACTTACTTTACTTAATCACATTTCTGTAGATACAGATTGATTCAGGCATTAATAAATATCTGCTTTACTAGAGTTCATTTCTTTGATTTAAGATGTCATGAAAATAGAATTTTCCAGTCATATCTTTTCTATTCATCTGAAAATATGTAATGAGAAGCAACTGGCACTCTTATAGCCACATGTAAATTCAATTAAAATCCAACATTTCAAAATAGTTTTTATCAGTATATATTTCTCATAGATATAGCTCAAAATAACTCTTATGATGAAATAATAAAAAATGTAGAGCTAACTTCACAAATTCTTCATGTTAGATACTCTAGATTTACTATCATTCCCAAACAGATTAGAGTCTATGGGATTTGCATAATACTGTGTCCTGGACATGTTCCTCAGCAGAATTAACATCTTATCACTCAAATCTTACTCCAGACTTCTCAACACAGATGAGCAATTTAATAAATGTATGTCCCAAAAAGCAGATAGCACTTCTTAAGGCATCTTTAAATCATTTAGGCTTAACACATATACCTAGTGTACTTAACTCATCCTTGTCTTAGCTGAGTGAACCTCGTCTGAAATAAATCCTTGCAAAATTCAAATCCCCCACATTAGCAAATATTAGAATGATGTGCAGTGAAACTTATCTTGCACTATAGCAGTATAATTCCCTTAATTCCAGGAAAGATTTGGAAGTAACCAGGAAGAATTTTTTGTTGTTTAAAATGCAACTAATGCTCCTCAGCCTGGAGGGGAGAAGAGAGAGAGACTTTAATTAAATAGTGGCAGTCTGTCCTTTCTGCCCTACAGAAGCTCAAATGATCCCATCTCATTCCATGACACCTCTGCTCTGTTTCTGTTTTCCAGTGTCCTTTGCAGGGACATGTCCAACTCCTAAAGGAGGCAGCATGCAAAGCTAGCGTTGCCTGAGCTGTACAGCTCTGACACAGCAGCAGGAATTTAGCAAATCTCTAAAACCACTTCTGCCGTGGAAACCTCTCTCAAGAGTTACTAACTTAATGGGAAATAAGCAAGGGCACCAGTGCCTGCTAAGTGCTCCAGTTAATGTTAGGTTGGTGAGATGCATAAAAGTACATGTGGGCACCTCACAACCCATAATTAGTTTTGCAACATAGCAGAAAGTGAAAAAGTAGTGTCTGTCTTTTTATAGCTGGGGAGCTGAGGAAGCTGGTATAATTGAGACATATGCTTTAATTAGAGTGGCACAGGCACTGCGTGGTGCAGGCCCATCACAGCTCCTCTGTTCCAGAAATACAAAACTCAGTTTTCCAAAGAAATGGGCACAAACCTTGTGAATGCCTAACTTGAGCACAGCATATCTTTTCCCAGACCAGAGGCAGAAGCAGAAGATAGAACCTATAAATGGTCTTGTTTTCTTCCATCCCTTCTGCCTGTTTTCCGTGAGTTTTCATACCCATTCTCTGCACTCAAAGGTATTTATGAGAAGGGAGAGGAGAACTCTGATCCCAAATGTCATCCCCATTTGTCAGAATATCCCTAACAACCAGGTGACTTACACTGAGAAGGTTTGATCCCACCTGAGCTGCTTAGTGCAGCCTCAAAGGCATCAAAGGTGAGGCCATTCAGGGGCCCTTAGTCACCATCCTCTTTAAGGTTACACATCTCCCTGTTTAATATGCTGAGTTATACTCACTAAGCAACAGCACAGAGCTGCTGACACAGTACTTGGGAGGGATTTATCCTGCAGGCTAATCTCCAACAAAATGGAATAAGTTTAAAATCTATAAATACTGTGTGATTATAGACTAAAAACCTACTAATGTTACTGTTAGAATTCAGCGTTTTCAAAGATACATTTATTTTGGGTTAGTTTTACAGGGGGGAAAACCCGAAACATTTTCTGGGAAAAGCAGGAACACTAACCCTTTCAATAGAAGCCACTGAAAATTATTCAAAAAATAAGATTTTTATAACGTATCAAGAATTTCCACCAGAAACGGAGGAAGAAGGAAGCATAATATGAGAGGGGTGACTGGCTCCGTGCTCCTAACAACAATCTGATTTCCTGTGAGGTTTCATGGATTACGGGATTCATCCCATTTGCAGTTTTCAGGCAAACCTTGTGATTTACGCCTCTGGTTTGAACTCCCCACCTGGACTGAATACATTTAACTCTCCCAGGTAACACTGAGACATTTTCAAGGAAGAAGCTTCGTGCTCTTGCTCCATTGAATAAAGAACTGCATGAACACAGCAAGGGCTCAGACACAAATCTAGGTGGGATTATCAGAGGCTCCCTGTAAAGCACAGCTCACAACATCAAGGCACTCAGCCCTCACCCCGAGCCTGGAGCTGAAGCCTTGGAGCATTGGAAAAGCAAAGCCAATCCCCATCTTGTTTTACCTTTTTTAGCATACGGGAACAGGCAGGTTACAGATTAAAAATAAAGGCTGTGTTTTCTTCCCCTGAACCTGAGCAGTTTTTGAGGAAAAAGAGAGAGGGATATGTTTGTTACATTTATTCAGTTCTTTTATGCTTCCTGCTGAATGGGACCAAAAGAAAAATAATATAGGGCATATACGTATAAGTAAATTATAATTGCAGTTTAATTACCTTCTGATTATTTTCTTTTGATTATTAATAAAATTGACCAGCCTTTTGGTCTGATTATATTAGGGCTGTCATCGTTGCACTGTAACATGCCCAGTATGGTATTACAACCACACATGAATGAGCTTAGACACAAATTTGGAAAGGAAAACATGCATGACTTGATAACCTACACTATTGTGAAATCTTTTCCTAGGCAGGAATTTCAAACTGTCTCAGGCAGTGTAGTGCCTGTAGTGTCCCATTTTGTGGAGCGTACACAGTAGTGCATAAGCACTCCATTCAAACAGGAACTAATCCTTGCAGAAGATCCTACCCTCTGTGCTTGTTAATTCTGTTAATTGCTTGCTAATACAGCACACCTTTAGTGGCAATCCGTGGCTTAAGCCGTGTAGCTCAGTGATTTTAAACTTGTGAAGATGTACACTAATCCTCTCTGCACTCTGATACATTGGCTTTGGTTCTGTTAAAAAGCTGAATCTGTAGAAAAGACCTGTGTGTTTGCTGGACGTGAGGGTCATGCCTGTGACAACGCTGATCTCCAGTCAGAGCATGGTGCCTGTTCTCCTGCAGCTGCCCATCATCAGAGAGATGAACACACACGTGCAAATTCTGGGGAGCAGTCACAGTTTGTGGGACTCTGAAGATCAGTCCCTCATTAAACCTTCCTAACTGAACCTCGAGGACCCATTGTTTGGAACAGTTTTCAATGTTGCCCTTTAATTACAGGAAATGGGGGTAAGACAGGGAGGAATAGCCAGGTCATGGGGAAAGGCTCTCTCTGTTACAAAATTTCTTTCCAAACTTTAGAAAACATTTACAAGTAGCCGGTATGATGGAGTAGTCATTAATTCCCTACAATTTAAAATGAAAGTTTGGGAAGACAGGGCTTCTTTTTCAGACTGAGAGAAGGATTTGCATGGCAAAAGGTGTCTCTACCCTGCTGCTGCCTGCAATCTTCCCTTCAGTCACACTCTCAGGCATTGGCTTACTGACAGACAATCTCACAATCATCTGTGACCTATTGCTACAACACCTACAACTTCTAGAACTGGAAGAGACTAAAGAAATCACAGGCTCTGTTTCCAGAATAACTGATTTTTTCCCATATAATGCCCAGTGCAATTTTTCAAAAAGTATAAACAAAGTATTGTCATTGCAGCATTTGCTAAAATATCACAGTGCAGGAGACAATTACTTTTTGATTGTCAAATTGTTCAATCAAAGCTTGTGGGTAAGTACATTATGGCATAATTCCTAATACTGCATTCAGCACATGTGATCCATTCTTTTCCCAAGCAGTTTACTTATGCAGTTCATTTATGCAGTTATATTTTTACTCTCCTTTGTGGTGACCAGTGATAGGACATGAGGGAATGGCAGGAAGCTGTATCAGGAGAGGTTTGGGTTAGACATGAGGAAAGATTCTTCACCAACATATGGTTGGGCTGAAACAGGCTCCCCAGAGAAATGGTCACAGCACCAGCCTGACAGAGTCCCAGAAGTGTTGTGACAATGTTCTCAGGCATGTGGTGTGACTCTTGGGGCTGTCCTGTGCAGGGCCAGGAGTTGGACTCTATGATCCTTGTGGGTCCCTTCCAACTCAGGATATTCTATGATTCTCTGATTTTTCCTGGCATCTGTACCTAAAACAATTGTGTAGTAATTCATGTACCTATAAACTTCTTGATAAAAACTCACAATAAGTTTTTAAAATGTTCATTCAGGATGATCAAGTCTGGAATGGAAACTTTTGTGTTTGGTAGTGACAATAAAGTATTTACAGTACTCACAGAATGAATGTCACTGTGTGGAGCACTGGAGTTGAACACAGGGTGACTTTGCCACAGCTGACAATATTGAAGGATGCCAAAATACACGGTTAAAACAACAGATGCCTGATGGGCATTTTTGTGTTCAGGGAAAACCTGAGTAATTCAACAATGCTGTCTCCTTCTAAAGGGTAGTGACCAATTCAGGAAAAACAACCTATCAAAATTTGCCAGGGTGACAAATTCCCAAAAGATGGCTTCAGTCAATAATTTCTTTAAATGGCTTATGAAATTCTGCTCCCCTCAGAGTTGCAGCACAAGAGGGAATTTCACAGCTATGAATCTCAGCACCTCAGAGCTGGGCAAGTACACTTAAATGTTGGAAGTTGCTCTCACAATGGGAAGGATAAGTGAAAATTTTGCTTCCTGTTTTCCTGGTTATAGGTATCAAGCTCCAGCTGATCACTGGAAAAATGACAGAGATCAGTTATTTTCCTGTAATGTTAAGGGCAGGTGTTAGCCAAGAGAAATTTCTCCTGGATGTGCTGACATCTCTTTAACCTGTAGGACTTCTCACAGCATCTCAAGCAGCACTTTGATCCTCCCACCAAGTGAGTCAGTGACACAGTTTGTTGCAGCAGGTTTGCTTCCAAGTGGAAGCTATCAAGAGGCACTAAACAGGCTGAGTCATAGCAGCCACCTCGATATTGTCCCAGCCTTTATTTGCTTTTCACCTACCGTGAAACACTGATCTTTAGAATGGAAAAGATGGTAGGGTTAAAAGCTGGTTATTCCTGACAAATGGCCCATAATATCAGCCTTTTCCTTCTTTGACAGCATCTCTCTTAAATAGCAGCATGAGGAAAGGACCTACTTTTGAATGAATGAACATGTTTGGTTTTTTCCTTGAATGAGCTGTGAGCTGAAGCAAAGATGCCTCTCTTGAGCAAGGGGTTGGATCAAGTGACCTCTAGAATTCCCTTCTGACACAACACTTTTCTACAACTCTGTGCCAGCAACGCTTCCTGTCCTGCTTATGTCCCCTGCTAACTCATGAAGTGACACAAAGGAACTGCACAGGCTCTGGGCATCGCTCTGTGCAGCAGCTGCCTCAGAGACAAACCTGTGCTAGGGGCTCTTTTCCCTCTCCTTCTATGTCATCCACCACACTTCATCTTTTGGTGACTGACAGAGAAGGATCCAGCTTGGGAAAGACGAGAAGCTATCGCACAAAGTAAGTAAGTAAGTAAGTAAGCAACATACACATACTTCACAAGAGCTGTTATTTCCGTTCCCTATAGAACCTGGAATGTAGCTTTGAAATTGCTGGATCAGGTTGTAGGAGCTTGGGGTGGGTCAGACGGTTGGGACGGACGGAGACAAGAGATCTCTGAAGTCGGATCTTGGAACATGCGGTTTATTGCAAAGGGCGTGGGTACAGGGGCACTGCTTAGAGCTGCCAGCCGCAGCTCGGAGCAGGCCCAGGAGAGCAAGAGTGTAAAAGTAAGAGCAAGTAGGTAAACGAAGAGGAGGTAAGTAAGAGTGGAGAAGAGTGGAGTAAGAGTGAGAGAGTAATAAGAGTGTGTGAAGTCCTGGTTACAATACAATAAATCATCTTCTGTACTGAATATTCTAATTGTCACTAACCAATCTAATACAAGATACAAATCCTATAGCATTTATATACAGCCTGTAAGAATTGTTATATTACCATAAAGTGTTACATCTTAACTCCTAAAAACTACTCTTTGGACCCCTTCTGCTGAGCTAGTAGGGTCTGCTCTGACCCTTGGACCTGTTTGCAAGCAGAGGGTATTGTTCCATCAAGAGGGGATTACCTTCAGTCGGCCATACCATTGTTTTCCAGTTGTTCAGTAACTAAGACTTGGTATCTCAAAGGTGGCTTTCATTTCGATGTCGCTTATAGTTTTCATATTCCCAAAATCTTTTGTCAGGCAATCAATATTTATAAGGCTTTCCTGTTTCATCTTCCCCAACATCAGGTAAATTTTTTTTCAGTCAAGAATGAAATATTAAGTTGCAGGAAGCAGTTCTATGAAAGTGTGAACTCACTGCTCCGTCAAAAAAATGCAAATCACATCACAGAAATCATTTAATACAATCTTTTCTTCGCTAGTTCTTTGATTAAAGAGCTGGATTTCCCTCTTTACAAAAAAAAAAAAAATACAGTGATGCTTTGTAACTGCAAACAAGGTTTGCACGTTTTCTACTACCTTTCTGAAACCTTGATGCCATTAACACAGGAGAGGGTTACAAATTATTCTATCAATGAAACAGGTGGATAAGCTTACTTGAGGGAACTTGTCTGTGTGAGGCACAGGAACTTATGGTTGCTATTATTATTATGATCAACAATTAGTAATAACCCTTCCTCTGCTTCTGGTGGAGGCTGTCCCATTGCCACAGACACTTCACACCTATCATGCCTGACTTCATGCACACTTTGAGAGTTGCACAGAGCTTTGCCCTGCCCAAACCATGTTTTTTTTCTGTGAACGTCTCTGGGGGTTTCCTCCTGCAGACCAGAAGGAAAGGTGCAGACATTTGTGGCTGCTTGTCAGTGATACAGGCAAATCACTGAAAAACATAAAATAGAAAGAAGGTTTTCCAGTCCCTCACAGGGTACCTCATCATTTAAATGTGTGTCATCTCCAAGGACTCAGAAACTATAGTTTCTGAACTATAGCTAGAAACTATAACCTCATTTACCCTGGAGAGCTTTGCTGGTCTAGCAACATAGTGACTCGAATTTTGTATGCGCATGGATGGCTGTTTTTTTCAGATACGTTTCAGAATGAGAATTCAGCTTTTACTGCATAACTGTAGATCCCCAAAGGTATATTTTTATCTTTAAGTCCTGCTATGAGTAGAAAATTTGTAATTATTGCTTCACATTATCTCTCTTTCCTTGGAACAGGATAACGTGGATCTTGGTGACCTTATGTTTTCGCTCTGCTACCTTCCAACAGCTGGTAGACTAACTATTACAATAATAAAGGCAAGAAATTTAAAGGCAATGGATATCACAGGAGCATCAGGTATGAATGAATTTAAAGCTCAGTGTGGATTTCTGTCCCATTTCCCTCCCAAGATACAGAATTCAACACTGTCAAATCCCAGAATGATTTTCGAGAGGAGGGTTATACTTTGAGCTCTTGAGTTACTCGAGTACAGGAGTTTATGAGAACTAAATAATATATTTTAGTTTGCTCGGTTTAAAATAAGTTGCTCTTTCAAAAAGACTGCAATATTATTATTTCCAATGCCACTGTGACTCAGAGTAGAACAAGGTGGCCAAAATGCATTCCCAACACTGGGAATTTGTTTGTGCACAGTCTGTTAGTTACAGCTATGACACAGAGGCAGACTGACCCTCTCTGACAGTCCCCAAGAGCCACTGAGCCAATTCTGCTGTTGCTGGCATATGGACAAAGCAGTGATCATCCCAGAATCCTCTCAGCAACCCTTTCAAAATTCGACAATAAAAATTGCAAACTAACTTAAATAAGATTTCATAGTTGACTTCTAAATACTAGCAGGGAGTTGTAGAGCTCTCAGAAAGGAGCTACAAAGAAACATTGCTACATTCAGGAGTTTAAAAATAATTACAATTCTCTTGAGAAATATAAGCCACTAATTGTTATACTTTGAATTGTGTTTAACCATATATCAGTAAATCCCGTTGTGAAAAACATTGTCATCTTCTGTCTGTTCTACAAATCTAACAAGTAATTAGGCTGCTATAAATAGGCTGTTGTATAAAATAGTCATGTATAACACGCTTCAGTGGATATTTTAATACCCTTTGAGAAGTTGGTACACAACAAGGAGCTTCTTGAACCTAAATTGTTCATTGTAAGCAGCCAGGTAAAGCTTTCAAAGCTCCACTGCCTCTCATGCCTTCCATGGTAACAGAAGCTCAGATTCCAGTCAGGTCCAAGAGATTAATTCCACAAGCACATATGGGCACACAAGTCTGCTCCCTTCACTTTCCATTTGCGTTTGCCTAAAAGCATCAGAAGAAAAGCAACGTTGTTCTTATGATCCACACAGATCCCTACGTGAAGGTTTCTTTAATGTGTGAAGGAAGGCGGCTAAAGAAAAGGAAAACTTCCACCAAGAGGAACACCCTGAATCCCGTTTACAATGAAGCCATAGTCTTTGACATCCCTCCAGAAAACATTGACCAAATTAACTTGTCGATAGCTGTTATGGATTATGACCGGTGAGATGCCTGTAGCTGTCAAATACTGGCTGATAAAAGCTTGCACACTAGATTTGCATCCCAAAAGAAAATTATTGTTTTTTCCCAATAAGTGGGGAATTAATGTCATGTTGGGCTTGGTAGAAGACTCCAGTTGTTTTTGTTTTGTCTGGCAGAATTTCCTTACTAAATTTTAAAATACAGATTTGCATCCATAACTGACAGAAGTAAGCTATGTATGTGTTTAGCAGAACTGAAGTAGCCAGGCATTTAATCAGAGAGGCCATGCATTGTTCTGTTTGTGCATTTAAGCCTTTACACACATGCTCCATTTGTAAAGTTGTGTCTTAGAGCTTGTTTGCCTTTGCAGCTAATTACAGAACACAGGCAAAGAACCTTTTGTGTGCTGTAAGGGGGGAAATATTAAATTACTCTAATCAGTGGGAAACAGAAAGAGCAAACCTACGTATTTCCTAACGCACTACATTCTTCAGGCAAGAATTAATCCTAAAATTCCAGGATTAATGTTTCTGATAAAATATGTAAATGGTGTGGTTCTGAAGGTAAAGTTTTAAGAAAAAAATATTATGGGCCATTTTCACAGTGTAGGTCACAATGAGGTCATTGGAGTTTGTCAAGTGGGCAACGATGCAGAGAGTCTAGGGCGCGACCACTGGAACGAAATGCTCTCGTACCCTCGGAAACCCATCGCTCACTGGCATCCTCTTGTGGAGGTAAGGCTTTGATTTCCTGCTTCCCCCTTGCAATAATTGTGAATATTCTCCTACACGGCATTAGAAGGTGGATAAAATTTTATGAGCAAACCCAAGATCCACGTGCATGAAGTAAATCCTAGAAAAGGGCTTGGAAATGCTGATGTTAAAATTCAGACGTAACATGCAAGTTAAGTCTGCTCCTTTCAATTTTAGGGAGACAGAAGGTAATTGATGTCTATAATATATATATATACAGGAAAACACCAAGCATTATACACTCAGTTAAGGGTTTGGTTTTGTTTTTTAAACAAGATCTTGGGTAATATCTTTCGCTGATAATGGATATAAAGAAATGGACCTTGTTTACAGAACAATCAAGATCTATTCTTTTTTATATACAACAACCTAATTTGACTTCTTTTCTTGTAACAATGTATCATCCATGGCACTAGCACATCCCAAAGGATGCCTAACTGCAGTGAAAAAATATGTTTAAGTGTCTCTGGAGATCTGAGGCGCTGATAAGAAGCGACACAGTCAGAAAAGCTTTTCAAGGTTCCTATGGTTTTTTTTGTTTTGTTTTGTTTTGTTTTTTGTCTTTAGGGCCCTATTCAGCAGGAATGTTATGCAGGTCTTCTGCGCTTGGATGGCTGCCGAAGAGGCTTCCTCACCCTTTTAACCTATTCAGCAGAAATTTGGCATTCCTGTTGAACTCTTTCTTAGCCATATCCTCAGGGGCTATTCCACAGAGTCCAGTGGGGTAAAGATGTCCTTTTAATCCCTCTGTCTAATCCTCTCCCCAACACAGGGAACACTAATCCTGATTCATGAGACACAGAAATTCATCAAAGATCGAAGTAAATTGCTTCCTGAAGTTACCATGACTTACTCCTATTGTTGCTTTCACTGGCTAAGTCAGGCAGTACTCCCAGTCGAAGTATCTTGTTTATGAACAGCCCCGGAGTTATCCCCAATGTTTAAAGAGACGAAAGAGCAGAGTACCCATATGAAGCCAAGAATAATGCTGTCAGCACTGATACTTGGAGCCAGGCAGCTCACAGCCCCTCTGAGTTACTTTCTGCACCAGCGTGCAGCTGTGTTACCACAGTGCCACCAAAGATTTCCCTATTTGGTTGTGAGCACTGGCCACAGGCAGTTCCAGAAATGATTGTCAGGCATTATGAAGATGCTACAAGCTGGGAAGAATCCCACAGTCTTGTCCTGTGTCCATAGGGAGTTGCATTTCCTGGTGCCTGGGCACCACAGCAGCACAGTTTGAGCAGGGAGTGGCCACAGGCTGTGTGGCAGCAGGAAGGCTCGATGCCTTCTCACAGCACGGGTGCTGCCAGCATGCAGCTGCCTGTGGGAGAGGATGGGACACAGTGGGGCAGCTCTGCCCGGGTGTTTGTGCCCCCAGTGACAGGGCAGATACTGGCTGAAGTGCCACGCTGGGCATTTGGGAGCTTTCAGCTGTAGCCAAGTGTTGATAGGAATGTTTGACACAGCACACGAGGTGTAGTGTAAGGGTTACTATTGGCCAGAATACAAGTGTTTCTTAGCAGAAATTGTCTACATCCTTATATCCAACCTGTCTTCCCTCTTTGATAAATTTCATTGCAGCCAGAGCCCACAATTAGGTTTTGACAGCTCTTCCCTTTTCACAGGCATCCTGTTCTTTTCATACATGCCTGGCTAACTTCTTTAGATTTCATTACTGTGGATTGCTTTTCATGTCACTGAAAGCTAAACAGAGACGTATTTTTTTCCTTCCCAGGAATCAAGTGGGGGAGGGTGTCCAGCGCATCCAGGCTGTGCAGAGAAATATATACACAGCATATCATTTTGGTTCCTGAATCAGGATTAGACTCAGCGAGAGCTTCTGGAACCTCTGTGGCCACAGCCATAGGACCCTGAATATTTGCTGAATAGGACCCTCAGTCTTCTACTGTGTGAAGAGCTATTGGTTTCAAATAGCGTGATGTTATCCACTTGTAGCATTAATTCTCCAGCTGACACTACTGCTACTGATAGATTATTTGTATGGTCGTAAGCATTACCCAAATTCAACTCATCATTTCTGTTCAGTAGAGTAACCCAGGTTTTACAAGCAAAATGATAGCAATGTAAACCAACAAATATGGGAAGCAGCAACAAATATTGTCCTTGTATTTGCCAAAAAGGTGCAGTATTGTGAATGGTTAGCTTTCTAAGTATTGTTTTTTCAAGAATGATTGCCATCAGATATTTATTTTTTGATGACAAGTTGCGTCCTCAGTCTCAGCTGGTGCCTCCTTTCACCTGACATGAAAACAAATTAATATGGTTCCTTCAAATCTGAAAAACTGTAAAAAAGTTTTGCTGGGTGAGAACAAGATGCATATGGTATTTGTAATGACAGCATGTTCTTTGAGAAAGGAGATAACCATCTGTATAACATGGAGGTTGTTAGTCCTCAACCTTTGTAGATGATTTTCCAGTCAACATTTCTGAGTTGTGTCCATGGCACTGCAAACTGTTGGAAGCATGTCCTGGGCAGCAGTGCTGAATCATACAAACAAACACTCACACCCCATGTCATTTGAAAATGCTGTTCCAAATATATAGTGCCTGTGAAGACTTCCGTTATTATTTGTGGTAGAATTAGCAGGGCTGTTTTACATGATGGTATATTGTAAATTCTGACAAATTCTGACCATTAAAAGAAAATGAATCAAAGCACTGGATTCTGTCACGTAATGAAATCTGTGTCCCAAAGCAGGAGACCCTGGGATAAACTTTATGCCACTTATTTAGCCACGCATGGAGTTCTCTCGTCCTCCAGTGTTTTCTACAGAGAACTTGACTCACGTTTTTACATGGGAATTTTTGTTTAAAAGATGCAAATGCAAAGTATGGGTGTTTAATACAGTACAGTCGTCTGCTATGCACTTACAGAGAGGGAGCCCTGGTCTTTAAATAGTGTTCAGATAAGTCTGTGTGCACGCACATTGCTTCACGTCTTGTATGTGCCAAACATTCACCAAGCAGTTTGGATCTGCAACTTTGCTGACACAAATATGCATGCACAGATTGAAGAAATATCTAAAATTTTGGCCTCAAACCTGAAAAATTAGTTTTATAACCTATCAATGAGGATCTTCCACAAAATCAGAATTACTTGTGGGTAAAGAATAGCTTGGAACTTGCAGGAGATCTTGGATCTGTTGTAAATGTGTGCTGCAGCTATAAATCAGAATTCCTGTAAGCACAGTGGTTTTCAAAAATCTCTTGGCATGCTGTGGAGAATACAGCTGCCACAGGCAAGGGCATACCTGGCAAACTAAACAGCACTCCCAAACCTGCCCAAGCACAATTTCAGGAGGGTAACCACTGGGCATTTCCAAAAGAATGAAAATAATGTTGCCATGGCAAAACTGTTTCACTGCACCTTCAGCTGAAGCCTTCTGTCAGGAGGCCAGTGATACATGACAATGTGCATATCTGTTCATGCATGAGCCTCACCTCGGGCAGGATCCTGTGCTCTTTACCCAGGCTCATCTCCCAGGAGTCACCAAGGGGAGATGGGCATGACCAAAGAAGGAAGAGCTCTTCCTTTGGAGTGGAGTTCTCTGATTTCCTGGACAAATCACTCCATATCATTCCTGCCTGGAATGCAGAGCAGGCACGCTTCCCACTGCACCATGAGCAGCAGAAACTCCTGGGCAGGGGAAAACACCCACAAAGCAGGCTCGATTGATGTCCATGGAAAAGTGCAGAAGCCTTTCTAGGATTTGTCCCCGGCAGCTCAAAGGGACATCAGCTAAAAAGTGTTATCATTATAATTGCCAGTGGGTTGCAGTTTTCTTTTTCTATTTTATTACCATACTCAGTTTATTTAATGCTCAAGGGTCTGGCATCAAAAGAATTATTTTGAGCAGAGTTCTACTAAAACAGGGAAAGAAATCTCTGTGACAGGGAGCATTTAAAGTGGAATCCAGAAGACTTCAAAGGCTTAGAGATGAGGAAAAACCCCTAAATTTATTGAATTCTCCTAATTTTTTGCTCATGACTTGCAAACTGTTACTCAGGCTGTGGCATTACTATGTGCTTTGTACAAATACCTGCCTTATCATAGTAGTGCATCTATGGAAAGATAGATATTTTCTGTATTTGGATACTTCACTCTTCACCTTTATACTCCACTTAACCGATGATATTCCCTACACCTGAAATATTTTCATGTTCTGGTTCTGATTGGCCAGTAGACTGCTGCTGTCTTTGGACTGTATTACAATAATACAGCAGCCTGCTGGAAGGAGCAGAGGATAGATAATTCTGCTACAAACTCAACTGGAAACACAGGGAAAGCTATGGTCCCAATACTGCTCAATCTTTCTTTTCTGAACTATGATTCTCAGAGGTAAATTAGCAGTAGATTCACAAGAACGATTCCAAAGCTGAAACCCCCATTTGTTTTCTTATTTGCTGTGAATGCATAATTATGCTGTATGGTAAGTATTGTAACTCTAAGATAGAAGAGAAAATCCCTTAGAAATGCATCTCAGCAAGATTTTAATCCCATTTTGCTCTTTAACAATGTGCTACTGAATTATTACTTTTAGTTTTCTGTAACAAGCCACCATGTCAGATGTTGTTCTGTGAAAAAGCAGTGAGTGGCAATGGGAAAGCCTTCCAAGCTACTGACATGAGGCTGAGTACCATGGACAGTGGCCTGATATTCCCATGACAAAACATTCACAGGATGACTCCTCTGCAGCTGAGTGCTCAAGTATTTCTTTATCTGCTTCCACTGAAATCACAAGACATTAAAAGCATTGCTGTTTACTTTTGTTTTGCTTTTCCCTGTAAATAGCCCTGGCAGTGGATAAACAAACATTCGTCTCAATCTGGGGAAGCGGGGACTACCAGAACAGAACAGAACAGAAAACCAATATGTAGCATAAAAGACCCAGTGTTAAAACTGTTTTTACCAGCCATTGCATGGCTCAGTTTTCCATGCCAGCAGATCCATAAACCACAAAAGCAGTACATGTGAGACTCTTGTTACATAGAGGTCCAATTTAACCACTGATGGGGGAACTCCTGGATCAATACAAAATGAAACAACAGCAAAGGGCAGAGCAAAAGGGTGAAAAAGAAGAGTTTATTTCAGTCCACCCTTGGCTTGAGGGGATGGTGGTTGTGGGGGCTTTTGGGTTGTTTTTATTCTTTGGTTTAGTTTGGTTTGGTTTCATTCATGTGTTTTAAACACCAAACATGATATGTAGCTATGTTAACCTGAGCACCCAAAGTCAGAGACACAAGAGATATATTGATTTACGTGCTTGTCACCGAGCAACATTCGAGTACTGAGGGGACATGTCTGCAGCTGAAATAAAAAATAGCTGAAAACCCTTTCAGTTTAAAAGTGAAAAACAATAAACAGGCACCAGGAAATTCAGTTGAAAAATCTGTTTGACCCAGCTAGAAATCCATCTGAAATGACTTTGCTGTTAATGCATTTTGTTTGAACAGAAGGAAGCGAAAAAAGTGGATCAGGTGACTCCATCTGAATTGTCATCGATTAAATGCTTTTTTTCTGTTTAGAACAGTGCATTGCCAAATGATTGCATCTCAGTATCAAGAGAGAAAACAATGCCTTTGTTATCGAGTAGAAAAAAAAGGATGCGGAGAAAATAATCCACAATACTGTAGAATTTAATAGAAGCCCCCTGTGCTGTGAAACCAGCAGCAGGACAGACTTGGTGACAGCATCACACTGAATCTTGGTGCAGTTAGTGACACCAGAACTCCGTGCTGAAGTGACGGCCTTGCAGCACGTGAGCCAAGCTGTGCCAGGTGCCAGTTGTATTCCGGTGGCACCACAGCATCCAAGGCTGAGCAGTTCCCAGAGCCGTGTTTACACTTCATTCCTGACACAGTGGGTTGGGCAAGGAGCCACAGCTGGAAGTTCTCCAGGGCCCTGCGGTTCTCTGGGAGCACATCCATCTCCTTGGAGGCCCACAAAGGGCACGGCGGTGGCACTGCCCAGGAAAGGCGTCAGCTGCTGAGCGAAGGCAGCGCACGTGGCACAGAGGGGAAGGTGATGGGAGGACTTGTAGACATCTGGGCTCCTCATTTGTCGTTTGTTTTGTCTGGGCTCTTTAGTTCCTCCTTCTTTTGCTCAAACGTAGACGTAAAACTGAGGTGTTTTACTCAGTTGCATGCTGGCCAGCTGCCATCTTTAATCCCCATCGCAAAGGTGCGTGAAGAGAGGTGTGTTGTTTTGCTGTACTTTTGGTTTTGATAACACATGAACATTGTACTATACTTTATTATTTCTTGTTCAATAAATAGTCCTGGTATCTCTATGTTTCATGTCTAATTTTGGAGAGTAGAGCCATACCTGTATCGAGGCTCTCTCAATTAGGTGGGCATTTTGTTCGTTCAGTAATAATGCATGATTCCTTTCGCAGTGATGGTTTGAGGGACAAAAAAATTCTTAATTTTGTAATATGTATTACAATCTTCTAAACACAAGTAAAAATGTACTGTGATTTATTTATATAAATCTAGTCTGAACAAATAAGTTTTGATCTTAATAAAAACTCTGTAAGAAATTGTGCAATTGTAATTTATTACTATTTTGTATTTAATAAATATTAAAGTTCAGTTCATTATTCAGAAAGCTAGCAAACAGTTCAAAAACGTTTTTGCTCAGTTTTTCTCCACAGATAATGTGTTTTGATAAAATAAATGAGACCAGAGAGACAAAGCTTTTAACTTTACAGCACTCACACATCATTTGGGAGTTTGGATACTGAAACCTCCTCGTGTTTCATCCCATGTCCACAGTCATTATGACAGAAAGATTATTTGACATATCAGTGGTGAATCTCATCTATGTTTAATATTAAGAAGAAAATCAAGAAGCAACAGAAGTGCTTCTATCAAGTGGCATTGTGTTAAATTAACAAAATTAGTATTTAGCATGTCATGTTGGCAAAATTAGCAGTCTTCCTGTCAACGCCTGACGTGTAGCTCCAGGAAATTCCCAGAGGTCCCCTGGCAGAGCCCGGAAACAAATGGAGAAGAGCACAGATATATCTGGTATGACCACACAAACTGCACCCAAAAAGGCAACTCTCTCCTCCTTTTCTCTTGTCCTTTTCTCTTGTCCTTTTCTCTTGTCTTTTTTTTCACACTAGCTGAACTGACATATCCATCAGCAAGAGTCCTGCATGTGCATGACTTCTAATGAAGTAAGAGCCTCTCTGTGTCTTTAGGGATAAGCTCAGTCTCTCCTCATTTGGAAGATCTGGCCTCCTTGCTCACACCGCATTAATAAAGGGCTTCTGACATGTAACATAAGGCACAAAACAATATTTCATGCAACTAAGAAATTCATTTCGGTCTCTTCTTGGGACTGTTTGATATTGCGGACACATGGAAAAGAAATGAGAACAGGCCTAACAAGCCTGTAGTTTTGAAGTTGATACTATCCTTAATAATGGGAACACGTCCAGGCCCTGGGTAGATTACTGTTTTGCTGGAGGTGAGCTGGGGTCAGGGGAGATGGAAGATTAACAAAGGACACATCTATAGGCATTTTGTCCCTGGCAGTGAATGTAGTGCTCATTATCCCTTTCTGTCCCATAAGCCACCATAAAATACACCCCAGCAGAGGAGATGTATGAACTTCAAAATTGCTTTTAGTGTCTTTCAAAAATACTGGTTTGCATGTCTCTATTTCTTTGTTAATAAGCAAGCAAAAGCCTCTTCCTCTGTCAAAACAGGCCCACACATCTCTCCTTTCGAGACACTTTTCCAGCAGAATCATCCTTTAAGTCTTTACAGACTTGAAAAAAAGGGACAGTGACTGCAGTAGCCTGTTAATGACTCCAAGTGAGAAGCCAAAGTTTGAGAATCCTCTCTGGAAAAGCCTGATCAACAGCAAGGCATCCCACATAGCCTGAAACCTGAGAAGCCTTGTAATCCTGCACAGCTAATCAGCAGTGAGATGAAAATTAAGAGAGGTACCTTGTGTAAGGAGCTTTCCTGGCTGATGCCTGCGACTTCCCGCAGGGGGAGTGGCTGGTGAGGACACAGCAAAGCCTAAGAAGTGCCTGAAGTGATAGGAGTGGGAGTGTAGAGATGTCCCTGGAGAGCTGAGGACACGTGGTGTTACAGAGAAATCAGTACCTCAGAAAGGAGCAGAGGCACGGAACAGGGCTGCAACTCTGCTTCCAAACACAGGATCCTGTCACAAACTTGGTGACTCCAAAAGTAACCTTTCCAGGGAAGGAAATCACAAAATGTCTTATTCTGAGAACTGATTGCATTCACCTCCTACCATATTGTCACTGAAATTTGTCACAGTGGGCCCTAACAGAGGTTTCTAATGTAAGCAACACATGTTTTCATCTCCCTGATTGGTATTCTAATATTGCCGTTTAGAGTCACAAGGTTCTCTGGGTGCACTTATGCATTTATCATTCCCATATAATTGACCACACACTTCACTCAGGCCCACCACACCATCCAAAAGGTCGTGGCCTTAAACCACTTAATAACTTGTCAAAAAACATTCAGTGAATTCATGTTCCAATACCAGCACATGCAGGAAAATCTGTAAATGTTCCAAGGCATCAGAAGTGCCTGAACAGACTGGTTCAAAGAGCTTGACTAAAGCTGTTTGATATTAAAGAATCATTTAGATATGTCAGAAATGTCAATAAGCCAACTAGTGTTAGACCCAAAGATAAAACTGTCAATAAAAATATTTTTGTTGGAGAAACCATTCTTAATAATAACAACAAAATTCTATATTGAAGCTTTATAAAGTTCTGTAATACTCAGTTTAGCAGCCAGAATTCTGTTTCGAGAATGTTACTGTAATCCTATCATTTATACCCTGCTAATTGACACAAAACCAGTTCTAAAACAATAGATTGATAGAGTTCAGCTACATTAGGGCTCCCAAAAATGAAGTAAAATTTTAAGAACCATCTTTTCACAATGCAACAGTGTGGGCCCTTTTCAATAACTTTTGCCTTCCTAAAAAAAAAAAAAATTATATATATATATATATATAGTTCCCAACATAAAATAATATTAAAAAAGACCTGGATAACATTTGAAGAATAATGACATAGCTTAGAAAAAATTCCAAACTCATCAGTCAGTTTTTGTATTTTAGTGAAACTCAAGTCCAAATATTTACTGTTCCCATAGAAATACCTCTTCCATCTGCCAGGAAACAACCTTTGATACTGGTATTTCCTCACTCCAAAACCTCAGCTCTCCAAACACGTTGGCATTGTACTTGCAGTTCAAAGGGGCTTCATGTAGACCACATTTCAGGAAAAGAACAGTAAGTCCTCAGAACATCTTTGCTAAGTCTGGCCCTGGTCCCCTCTCTTCGGGTACCCTTAAGGAGTCTCACCAGCTTCCAGCTTAGTCAGGCCATGCAACAACATACAGTAATTGTGAAGTTCAAATAACCTTTTTAAAGATATTCTGCTTCATTTTGAATTCCATTACTAAAATCTTACAGAGACATAAAACTTGTTTTAAATTTCATTTCAAAGGAACTTCAGAGCTACAGGAACTGCCGTCATCTGTAAGTCTTATGCCTGAACTAATTAGAAATATGGGTACAATTTTGGCCAGAAAGTAAAATAAGTTTTCCTATGGGTAGCTAAGGTTTCTGTCAGATTTCCCCAAATGAATTCATTTCTTGCATCTTTACCCAATTGTTTTTAAATGTCCCAAGACTTCTTTCCTTTCTACACTACTTAGACTATTTGAGAAGTTAAAGTGGATTGAAACAGAAGGAGCAATTCCCATTATGACATTGGAGTTGCATCATCTCTTGGTGAGGAAGGACAGGAAGCTGTTTCCTCCTACTCTTACTACACATCCACTTTAAATTAGAATTCATTGTTCCAAATAATAAGTTGGGATGGGCCAAAAAAAAAAAAATTCCTTTTATTGGAGCATCTTTATGACTGGATGTGGGGCTCTGCTAAATTGCATTTTCATTTCTTCCAATCTGCCTGAGAACTGGAGTGCCATTCTGTCCCATTCCCTTTTCTGCCCTCACCCTGCCAAGGCAGAACAGCACATTTCAGCTAAACCTCCAAAGTTCTGCAGCTTTTCAGACAAGATCTGAGATTCTTTGCCTGATAAATTCCACTGCAGGTAGAAATAACTTCCAAGTTGCATCTAGATATACGCCTGATAGATTTTCATTTTACTTGTCGACTGGTATTACTTTTTTTCTTTTACTTCTGGTATTTGCCTTTTTGCCTCCTCCTTTCCTCAAAACCTTTCCCTCATCCTCTTTCCCTCAGTGATTTTTACTGGACAGATAGGCTCAATTGTTCTCATTCTTCACATGTAAGTTCTCCCAGAGAGCCCATGTCCAACAGACAAGGCTGTAATGAGCTGTTTCAACCTTTACTCACATTTCATCTGCCACTCACCTCACAGCAATAACATTTCCATCACAAAGGTGTGTATTTTGTCTTCAGGTAACTGACCAAAATTGCAGGGAGATAAGGGCTGCTGCAGAATGTGAGGACATGATAGAATTAGTTGCCAGTTTTCAATTTAATGAGTTAATAGTAATGGCCAGGCCTGAAACCCTTTTGATGAATGCTGCAAAATCCAAGGTGACAGCAAATCACAAAATCAATAGCTACTCATGTCTGTTCCTAAAGACATCAAACCTTTGATGTCTTCAGGTGTTTGGATAAGTACCTTAATAAAATGTTTGAGGCCATAACACAGCCTGAGATGTCAGAACGTTCTGACACTTGTCTAATGTAATGTTCAGCCACACAGAGAGCAAATAGACAAGTGAGAGAGCTGTGTTTATAAAAGGAGTACCAGGAGATTCAGGGGAACAGACACAACTATCCAACTGCCCAAATAACAGCAATTATTTGAGAAATATCTTCTGGAAGTTTTATTTAAACCAAAGGCACAGCGAACTCTAATGTTGCTGTCCTTAAGAGAAAGGATCTCTAAAAGGAGATTTGCATTTACAGCTCTGTATAAATTTCCTATCTCCTTTGGCACCTGCTGTGAACTGTTTCAAGAAGGGCAATTAATTACTTGTGACAAAGCAAAAAAAAAAAAGCAAGCTGTAAATCATTATTTGTTTTGGTTGCCTGAGTAAACCCCACATTTCAGGGTATAAGACAAGTCAGCAGCACTTCAATGTGCAGGGAATGCAAAACATCCTATATTTAGTACTAATGATTCCTAGCTCCTCACACAAGTAAAACATCTCATGTTTCTCAGAGTTTGACATTACCTTGTTCTAAAACTGCATTATTTCTTTTATCCAGACTCTCCTAACATCCTGTTACAGGAATGGCTTTCACAGTGTGCTAACGAGCCTCAGTTTTTATCAGTGTATTATGTTTGCATGGCAAGGTGCTGGTACATGGGGGGCTGCAGGGAGCAGCTTCGGTGGGTGCCTGAGCTCCCACCAGGGTCAGACCTCCAAATCAGGAAACAATTTATCCCTTCTTTTCCAAGCACCCAATACTGGCACACAGTGGATTTTAGGTCTGCAAATAAAACCCGAACTTCTTGACACAGAAGGTTCAACACAAAACATTAAAAAAATAATTCCACCCAAACGACCCGTGCTCCATGACAGTGAACCCAGATAGAGGTTGTAATAATAATAATATCTACAATACTCATAGCAATTCACGTGTGATACCACATTACCTCAATTTAATTCACCTTTCTGCCTTAAGTGTTCCAGCAGTGGTTTCGTGTTTGTTTTGAATTTCCTGGTAAGTAGCAAGGGTGTGCTGCAGACTGTGCCTAAAATAGCATCTGGTTTGTAATTACTGTCTGGAACCTAAATTACAAAAAACCTGTTGCTCCATGAAAAGATATAATTATTGGAAAGATCTTTTATGCGTGGTTTGTCTGCATGCTCAACCATCAATTAAATCATTACCGTCTAATCCTGCTCATAAATAGAATTGCACAGATTCCCAAATTCCTGAACCTACAAAAATTTGTTTCCAAGTGAAAAATTGCCACGTTTATTGAATAACTAAAGAAAAGCATAATTCTTCTATGGAGATCAAAGCTGTGAGCAGAGCCTTTTACCTCTTTTCTTCATGGAGGGCTATACAATCACCAAGTTGTTCATTGAGGGGTAAAATCAAGTCTGGTTTATCCACTGCAGGTACAGGGGGTAAAAGCTAATTGATCCCACAGCTGTTTTGTGGGTACCAATCTGCATCTGCCATCACAACTTCAGTCTGGCAGCACAGCCTTTTTGCTCCAGAATTTTGCCCAGACTTCCCAATTTTGACCTTCACTAACATAATTCTTTTTTTTCTTTCCTGCAACCAGACACGCATCAGACACTCCTAAAACTTCTGAGCTTTCTTCATTCTGATCTGCTTACCAAAGGAACAGGACAGTAGAGGGGGAGCAGAAACACACATCTTTGTTCTGCCCAGGGCTGTGTGTCAGGCAAAATCAAAGGACTGGTGTGTATTTCAAGAGCTTAAAAAAAGTGCTTAGTATCCTCTTGATCTCCTTCCACCTACTGACACAATTCCTGTGCCAAGTGTGACAGCTCTGAAACTGCTTTTTGCCAGGGATGCTCTGCAGGGAGTCAGTGAAGAACTCAGTGTTCCCTTTTGGGGAACTTGTGGAAAGAACCACCAGAGTGAGTGCAGGAGGCACTCATTCTTCCCTGATGGGCCTTTAGAGCCTTCCTGACATTGTCAGTGCCTTGAAGCTGATGGGCAAGCTGTGTGAGGCCTTGAGTTTCCAGTATTTTCCCCTATTCTGCTGGTAACATTTTCCTTATCTGTCTTAAATACAGATCATCTCTCAAAGACTTCTTTTTCTCCAGTGTAAAAATTTCTTCATCCCTTTGCTGATGGCTGTGCTTATGTTACAGGAATTCTGAGAGGCCCACCATGTTAGGCATGGCTACAAAGGAATGCCCCAATTCCAATAAATACCAGCAGGGCTCAGGGCTTTGCAGTATTTCCTTTTATCTATCTTTAATTTTAAATCACAACGTTTAATTTCCTGGGTAATCCTATTAAAAAATTCTCCTTAATGTTATATTTTTTAATTACATCAGTCATAAACACATTTTCCACCATCCTGGTGGACATCACTCCTGATTATGTAGAGGACAAACCAGTGAAGGAAGATGACCTTCTTCCATCGTGAACCCTCATGTCACTCACTGTGACTCCGGAAAAAGCCCTGAACTACATCTCAGAAAGATCAAAGTTTGGGTTTTACTGAGCTGGATGAATGAATTCCAGCATCACTTTAGACAAAAGAATGCAATCTGATACGAGTGTTTTGCCTTCAGTCCATGACACTTCCTTCTGCAGTGCCTACTCTGGGCATTCCTCTTCTGTGCTTTGGTTTGTGTTCTGGAAATAAAAGCATTTCCTTGAAGCAAATAAAATGAAAAATACAGGACATATCCTGGGAAGTGCTAAGAAAAGTACAGTGTAGATCTATTTCTCATCTCCAAAATAATCTTATTTCATACATCCTTTTACAAGTAATTTCCTCCTTCCTCTGCCTTCCTGTAACTCCTTTGGCTGCACGTACATAGAAGGTTTTCCCTAGGTATTTATATTTTTCATTAGAAGTATATTTCTCCTACAGACACACAGAATTTATTCAAAATGTGTCCCACTAATCATATCTTCTCTAGCAAAATGTATTTCAAAGGATCAACCATTTATTTCATCTTCTCAGCAAGAAGTATTATTGCCTTTGTTCATGCATCACAAAAGGTCCCCCAGAATGGCACCTTTATAGGATGAATTTTGAATGGCTCATACATGCAAATGTGAATATTCATACAAATTCATATCACTGGGTTTGAAGCTCTAAACCCTAAACATAACCAGGAAAATGAAGATCAAAGAGAGATCATTTCCAAGTGGCACAGCTGTGAGCCTGTTTCTAGTGCTTCCTATCCCTGAAACTGGACTTCAGATGCAATTCAAGATGAAGTTTAGTTCCAGGACTAAGCCTATCCATGAAAGTTCCTCAGTATTTATACTGAGGTCAGACCTTGTGCTGCCTCACAGTTATAAGCTGATGTCCACAACTTCAGCTGGAATCCCATCAGATGGTTTTGTTTCTGTCCAGATGATGAAGTGGACAGGGTGCCAGTAATGGCAAAGAAAGTCTAGAGTAAGTGGGTGAGAGTTTATTTTATAATTAATTTTTAAAATGTTGGTTTTGCCTTATTAATCTAAATTACTCCTGAAACAAATTCAGAGAAAATGGAGATATTTTCTTAATAACCCATCATTATGTTTTCCTAATTGGAAATAACCCACTATAAAATTTCAAAAAAAATTTCAAAAGGGAACATTTGCATAACATAATAAGCATCATTTAAGAAGTTATAATCTTCAACATTTTGTACAAGTGTGATTATCTAAATTGCTGACAATGTTAAAGAACAGTAATAAAAGAAATCCTAAAAATACTTGCAAACTTCTAAAACTAAATACATTTTATTAGAGAATTTGTGTCATTTATAATATTTCCTGCATTAGCTGTTGTGATTTGAGCAAGATCTGCCAGTGTACAGTCAGGAACCTCCAGGACTGTATCCTCTCTCTTGTATTTCCAGCAGACATCTGGTCAGCTGAAGTCCAAGGCTTTTTCTGCAGTTTGTTCATTATCTTTTTCATATAAAATGTAACTGAATATCCAGGTCTTCTTCAGACACTGTTTCTCCACATTTAGTTCTGGTAAGTTACTTAAATCCTTGTCATCTCACAGATCTAATTCTTTTGCAACTCTCACATAAATCTATCAATAAGACTGAAAGATTCAAAACTGCAGCTTTGGATTTGGGCACCTAAATTCCATCCAAACGCCTTTGTTATGCCTTTAAATGCCTCCTGGTTATTAGTGACACAAAATACCACATTTTTTCATCAGAGTTGCATGTTCAGAATTTTTCCTTAAAACCAAGGTAGAACCAAGACACTGGGTGAGCATCTCACCTTTCAATTAGTTTCTGAGAAAGTATCTGGAAAAATCTGAGTGTTCAGAATGAGAGACTAAATTAGCTTATTCATATTAGTTATGTTTAGACTTCAAGAGATTTTCATGAAGCCTTCACATGATCTATGATTTTTGAATTTGTGACTTCTAATAAACTTTGCCTTTTCAGTTTGTACATTTATAAGTTTCTGCAGTTTTGGCTGTCTGGTGGGTATGGAGCTCACGTGGCAGATTCTGTGGTGCTCTCAGGCAGTGCTGTAACCTTGTCACGACTTTGAAATGGCAGAATCAGAGCCCTTCTTTCAGATTTAATTTTTGGAGACCTTCTGGCCATCTGC
Organism: Corvus hawaiiensis; assembly: GCF_020740725.1. Taxonomy (NCBI): domain Eukaryota; kingdom Metazoa; phylum Chordata; class Aves; order Passeriformes; family Corvidae; genus Corvus; species Corvus hawaiiensis. Next base: position 56,234,732 of record NC_063218.1, on the reverse strand, counting down.
TGAGAAACCACAAAGTGCTACTGACTCCACCTAATCTCTGAGGGAAGCTTTCCATTAGGTTTGCTAGAAGGCCTTTAGTCTAGACTAACCTGGAGTCTCTGTCCTTCAGACAACTGTCGCTGCTTCTTATTGCAGTGAGCAATTCCTGTTACAGCTTTACATTGTGATTTAGAGCACTGAGATGGCATGGTACAGTCCTTCCTTTTGCACATTATCTAATACAGGAAGGCATTAGTGCAGTCCCTCAGTGGCTCATTAAAATATTTTAATCAAGTTTTTGTGCACTTTTCATGCAAAGAATGACTGCACAATGCTATCTCATTAAAACCAAAATCAAAACCAAAAACAACAAAACCTCACATAACAAATGTTTTAAATAGCCTCCAGATTCTTGAAAGAATAATCTATTGTACCCTCATTTAACCCAGGCACAACCAGCTTTCTGGCTGGTTCTTGCACTTAATAACACTACTGAGAATATTGCCACTGACTACAATGAGGAAAAATAATACCTGGTTTAATATATGCTTCAGCTTATAAAATAATAACAAGTTGCTTAACATGGTGTTGCTTAACCTGTTCATTCATTTTTATACATGAAATACAAAGACCAGAACACATAGGAAATTAACAAAAGACTGCAGTGCTTCTTTTTATTCAGTATTAAAAAGTAAATCCTCATTTAAGGATATTATTAACTCGAGTAAACCGTCCTTTTTGGAGGGATACGTTACGGTCACAGATGTCAGAAAAAAAGTAGAAGGACTGGATGGTAGCAAAGGAAAGTTTTAAAGGTTTCTGTAAGGTCCATTGTGAACCACAGGGAATTTCTGCCACCTCACAATTCTAACCATTCAATATCTAAATTAGAATCATGGAATCATAGAATTTATAGAACTATAGAATTATAGAGTTAGAGAATTATAGCATTATAGAGTTAGAGAATTACAGAACTATAGAATGCTTTGTGCTGGAAGGGGACTGAAAGATCAACCAGTTCCAACCCCCTTGCTGCCATGGTTCCACCAGACCAGCTTGCTCCAAGCCCCATCCAACCTGTCCTTGGACACTTCCAGGGATGTGGCAGCCACAGCTTCTCTGGGCAAGCTGTGCCAGGGCCTCCCCACCCTCACAGTAAAAAGCTTCTACCTAATATCCAATCTAAACCTGTCCTTTTTCAGTTTGAAGCCATTGCTGCATGTCCTGTCACTATAAACCCTTGTAAAAAGTCCCTCCCCACCTTTCTTGTAGCCGCTTTAGGCAGTGGAAGGCTGCTGGAAGGCTCCCCAGAGCCTTCTCTTCTCCAGGCTGAACAGTTCCAAGGTCTGTTGTCTCAGCCCAGCAGAGACTGGAATGACAGTGTTCAACCCTGTATTAATAACTTTCCAAACAGCTTATCATTCACGAGCCAGCACAGGGGACTCACCCTCACGCAGCCTGGTGAAAGCAGCTCTGTCATTTTTAAGTCATTCTGTGATTAACTCCCTTGTGTTTTCGGACAACGTGCTCTGCAGTCCTGTGAAAACTGCACTGCACAATCTTCAGGCCATTTATCCACTGATAACATATTATTAAATGGAAACATTTTGGCTCTATTCTGCCAAGCCAGCACAGGGACACCACTGGAGGAGCAGTAATTAGTAGTGCTGCTGATTCTTCTCACTAGTCCCATTGTCTCGTTATGAAACCCGTTATCCTGACCCTTCTCCATCAGAAGGCCCCAGGTGAGGAGGCTGAGAATTTTCTCTATAAGAATTCCTTTTAAAGCAAAATTAACAGGCTTTACTGATTCAGTGGGCTTCTATTTTTGGTGCCTAGCTGGGAATACATTTAGGGAAAGAGATGAGTATAATTTACAGCAAGAGCTTAGAGCAAGTCCCCATGTGACATCAGAATGTGGACACTCAAGGTTACTCATTACTTCTAAAAATCTTGTCCCATCTAAGTGCAACAAATTCAGGGGCGTGATTGCAAATAGCTCCCATGGCTCTAGACATTTTAAATCTATTTATCTGTCCGTCTATATTATGTATCAACAGCATTTTTTGATGTATTTCCCAGTTATTCAAGAGATCATGAGTAAAAATATTGAAATGTGGAGCTTCTGCAACACATGCTGTAATAAATACACCCCCAGCTTTTAGCCTTGTTTATTTTTATAAGGCTTTGTTATTAAGGGATTTTATTTTGTTCCAGTGTGCTTTCTCCTCACATCAGAGTGGTCTTCCACTAATCTTATCTTTTCTACGTTACTGACAGTCTTTTTGAGTTTGAACAACATTATCAGAGAAGTAATCAATGTTCTGCTGAAACTACAGGGATTCAACAGATACTCTTAAACCACATTACTCAGAAGCTCCTGCCTGCAATTTGGGATAAATGTCTGTATTTGAGGAAAGAATATATCATGTTATTCATGCCTGTGATTCTTCATCATATGGAGAAAGTTTTACTTCAAATAATGAATCAGAAAGCAAAGCAGCAAGAGGGCCATAAAGAAAAAAGCAGACGAACAGCAAGAGAGATGGAGAGGAGAGGAAAAATGTGATGGGAAAAAATGAGACAGGACTAGAATTAAAGGCAATGATGTAGAAAAAAATCCTGACAGCTTTAATGGGTTGTCAAAGAAGATCTGCAAGGCTCCAAAACAAATGAAACAAAAAAAGCAGAGCCATATAAATACGTATAAAAATGAAAATGGAGCAACATGTCTCATCTGTTATTTCAGGATGCCAGAATTAAACTACTCTACCTAATAAACTAAAATTGCTGTTCATGAAATGCTGCTTTAGTTTATGACATATGCAGCCTGTAGTGGTTCTAAAGATTAACCTGCATCAAAACCTCCAGTCTGTTTTTCCTGGAAAATTCCCTCAGCTTCCATGGTCTCTGATGCCAAGAAACCATAATCTTACAGTTTCCATTATTCTTGATTCAGTCAAATTCATTACTTACTTGGTTTAACTGGACTGCATACAATTGATGTGTGTGCATGTGAGTGGCTTCTTCCTGGGCTGGGAAACAGGAGGAACAAGTTTTCTTAATATTCTCAGTTTAATCAATATATCTACAACAGTAAAGAAGAACATTTCAGAAGTGAAAAGTGCAAATTTTGCACTGAGGTCCCTGCTATGGTCGTTAAACCCTGACCTACATCAGGATGTTGTGGCACCTTCAAAGGAATGTGGGATCTTCTGATACTCCATTTCATCCCCAGGCATATCAGGATAAATACACTTGTTTCTTTACCAAAAAGGAGAATGGAAAATATCAGCTTTTATGTGCCTTTATGGTACAGGATAACCAACCCCAGGTAGGTTTAAACTAGCAGATGATAGTTGTAACTAGTGGAAAAAAAACCCTTTCATTACCTTTCTAGAGAAACATAGATTTAAAAGACATGATCAAATAAAGTTTAAATGGGAATTAATGTATGCATTAAATGACTGATGCCATGCTAAAAATTGTTCACTATTAGCCCTGCATGTGTATTTGTACTCACACACACACAACATTGAGAAAAAATGTACTAGAGAAGCTGTTTTTCCACCGTAATTGTCACCCATGAAAAGTGCTAAAAATACAGCCATAAAAAGCAATCTGCTTCTCTGAGTTCTGTGTTTCCTTTCCTGCCATTTCTTTAAATTAATGTCTTTTTATGGAAACCAGATTTTTTTTTAATCTTATGAGTGAATCTATTCCTACTGCTCCTTCCCTGTCTTTGGTTGCAATCCCTGGCATTTCTGCACCCATGAATTGTATGGGATAGTGGCAGGAATATTGAAGGTCTTTCAGGGGTTCTGTTTCCAAGCCAACACCCAGATGTGACCACATAACTACATCTCTTCCATAAACCTCCTCTTAAAACTAACATTAACAAGTCTCTTTAAGGTTATTGGTCAATTAATGGAAATCATAGAAATTATCTTATCCTCTTAGTACCTGGACAAAAGGAATGGAAAACTAATAAATTGATGAAGAACAGAAACTGTAACCCTCTGTTCTCAATTTTCTGCACTTTCCTGTTCCCATCTTTCACAACTCTCCCACAATTACTGCCCCAAGGTTTAGTGCTGTTTGTTTGCAATCCACAGAAGTTTTTGCTTAGGAAAAAAAGGAGGTTATATTTCTATTTAGTATAATTTTGATTTGTTCAATACCTCTAACTCAAATCCCATCAATCTCTATTTACATTATTTGTCAATAATCATTCCTCCTTGTGCCCTGCATATTTATGTTTTAACTGGTATCTAAATTCTTAATTTAAAACATCCTACCTGATACAAATATCACTCAAGAAAGAGAGATTTCCATTAACTACTCAACTTCCATTTGTTTCAGATTAAGCCTAGAGGGCTCAGCACAGTGTAAGAGCCATGCTTGAAATGCTTACTGAAGTCAACCTTAGTGTTTCTGGGGCTGGGCTTTCACCAAAGGAGTTAAAATTGCTACTAGGAGAGAATAATGCATTCTGGAATGCTTCTCATTTTCACTTCTTTTTATGCCATTTAATTTTTTCTTTCATTTTGGAAACACCCTCTATAATATAAGGGACAAACCCCAGCATTTCTATCGATGTAGAACCCATTAGGATCACTAAAAATACCTAAAGTGGATATGACTATTAATTCTGAAAGCAGATTCTCTATTATTTTCTTGTGCTATTGTTATTCTGTACTGAGAATGCACCAGAAAGCAGCCAGATTTTACCTACCAGGTTTTCTGCCTGCTGACATGAGTCTTTAGGGGGTGTGCAATCAGTATTATGGTTTTTAATTATTTTTTTAACCATCTGACAAATAGTGTACAACTCCCATGTTCTCTTCGGGCTTCTTAGGAGGCCCAAAAGCTCCTACAGCAGATTACGTTTATTTTTTTTCTATAAAAACAAAAGCTAAAGCCTTAGCTCTGAATGCTTCTGATCTAAAGGAAGACTTTAGAGATGGAGATGTCAAATGTAAGCAATGTCTTCTGTAATAAGTGAGGCATATGAGCAAATCACAATTAGATGGAAAAGGTCTGAGAGTCTCAAGCAGGGACTGTTACTATGTATTTGTAATATTCCTAGAACATTGTAGCTCATCTTTTAGGTGATATTAAAGGTAGACATCGAGTATTGCCACCAAGGCTGCTGCTATTAGGTTTTGGAAAAAGCAATGCCATTATGAATGGGATGCAGTCACCCTGGAGCATGTTCTTGCTCATTACTGCTATTGGCAAAAACGAATCCAAAGCGACTACAACAAACACGTTTTAAGCCAATACTTTTCTCTCCTGCCAACTGGTAACAACCAGTTTGTGTTCAGTTTCATGGCAATGTACACATTTATGACTGTGCTTTTTGTGCAAAAAAAGAACACAAGCAACTTGTTTACCTGTTTGTATGGAAGCAGCTAAATGCCTGGATCAGCTGGCACACGATGCATGTCTAAATCTGCTTTCCACTATTCTTCTCTAGCACAGGAGACTGAAAGTTCTTATCGCTACAAGCTAGAACTTAGACTGGTAGTTTGTTATTGACCAGATGCCAGTGATAAATTAATTATTACTGTTGCACAGTTGGGGCAAGGGTGTTGTTTGTATATTTTCCATAAAAACCAATTTGAAATTCTTTGTAGATGTGATCATCACTGGGTGTTTATTCTGGATCAGCAATTTATACTCTCTAAACTGTCTGGGAACTGCTTTCTCTCTATTAGGTCGTTGAAGTGTATTATTTTTGGTCAAGGTCACACAGCAGTTTTGCTGTTCCTTGATTTATTGAAGCTTAGTTTAAACAATAGGAAATGTTCTTAAAAATATTCCTCACTGATGCATCAAAACACCACCACAACAATAGCAGCAGTTTAGTCATTGCCATGCTGGGCTCGTGTTTCTCAAGGAGAGAGTGAATAACTAGAATGGGACACTGAGAGGACAGACTTCAATTCCATAAAGCATCTAAATCAATTCTTGCTTTAAATCCTGTCATTAAGTGGGATTTTATGCACACAAACTTCAAACTCAAATGGTTGAAGGGAAAAAAACCTGTCAGTAAAGTAAGAATTTTAAATTTTTTTTTTTAAATTATACCTTATTGAAAAGTACCAGAAAGCAGTAGAAATGGGTTTGGAGGGGACCTCAACAGGTTCAACAGATCTCTTGCCTGTTCTGGCACAATTTCAGCTGTGAGTTAAAGTACAGTTAGTAAGAGCTGGCCAGGAGCTCTCCAAACAGGTCTTGGTCAAATACAAGAAATACAATTCTGTAGCCCTAGCAAAAATACTGCATTGACAAAAATGAGCAGGTAAAACTGAAACTGCTGAGTAAGTCTCTAAAATGACTGCAATTACAGGAGCTGTGCACATGACTGAAATGGCCACAGAGCTCTGGGATCATCAGTGCAAATAAACACTAATAGGCAAGGACTGACAACAGCAAAATATTTCCGGAAAGCAAGTCAGTTTGTATTCAGCAAGAGGCAAAAGCCTTGAGCTGTAATTCATCTCCTTTCAAAAGTGCAGATGTTGCAGTGTTTTGGAAAAACAAATCATTAATGCCACCTGTAGATGCAGGGAGTGAGTTACAGAGGTAAAATGAGTTGTTTGCATTCATTTTGTGAGCTCATTTGAAAGGCAAATACAGACTCTAGGTGTTCATCTCCTGAATATGCCAGCCTGAACATTCACTCCCAGTAACTTGGGTTCCCTTTTCATTAGTACATTAGTCCTAATTCTGCATCAGTTCCTATTCAGTGAAGTAGCCAGGTACCAATCACATGGTATGGACTGATAAAAACCAAAATGAATCTTGTTTCTCATGCTTGGATTTTGTATTGATGTCAATCCCTACCTCAGCTCTGGTACCTCTACTAAATTAACAAGAAACTTGCACACAAATGAAGGGCAGTTCAAATCTGCTGAACTGCCACTGCAATAATGCAAGAAAATGAGACTTTTGTTTTTGTTTTTGTTACCAGGTAAGCTTTTTGCAATACAAAACTAAAATGTAATGACCACTTCATTATGAAAATGAATTTAAGATCAGAAAACACAACTATAATATCCACACTAAGGGAAATACTGCCAAAGGAAAAGCTGCTGACTATTAAAATCCTCCAGTATTACGTTTTCCCTATACCTGACAATATGTGAAGTATGATGCATAAACACTTTTCTAAATAAAAAGTAAAGAGCAGTTGCCATGGAGACATCATGTGTTCCCTTGGGGCTTGAGGAAACACAATTAGCCTACAGGATGGTTTTCAAACACTTCAATTTGAACCTTCTGGAGTTTCAGCAATGTAGTCATCTGGTAAAATAATTCTTCATGCTGCCTGTATTTTTTCAGCCAGTACATATGACTGTGTGTCCAAAAGTAATGATTGTGGAGGAATAGCTCTTATTCTGATATTTTAAATTGAATTTATACAAGTGAAATCTTCAGCTTTGACTTTTTATCACTAGATTAAAAAATACCACCAGTTAGCACAGAACTCTCCTTTTTTTCTCTTCAAACCTTTCTGATTTTGCAACAACCATAGATGGATTTGAATAAAGACATTTTGCTTTTATTTAAACTGTAAAGAAAACAGTATTTTTTCTTGGCTGGTATCCCAAGTCAGCTCTCATTAGAAAAGAGTAATCAACGATTTGTGGAGAGGAGTGTGTTTCATCAGATAAACACTCTGCTTCTGATTTGACACTACTCTCTGCTTGATTATACAGACTGAAGCTGAATTCTGAATTTCTGAAGCCTTCTATGCCTCATATCTGTGCATCTTGCCTTCATTAAGGGGTGCAGGGAAATAATTCTAATAACTTTTTAACCTCCATCTCTGTGGCATGGTATTATTAGCAAGGTCTTTGGAAAGAATGTGTGCTTCCAAACAGAAACCTCAAGAGATTAATCACCCAGGCTAAAAGCTGTTATGGGCTTTTAACACTCCAGATGAAATGAGCTATGCCTGATTGTTAGATCCACCAAAAGTCTTTGTATTTCTCATAATTTACACCTTCCTTTAATCGTCTGAACCTACTTCTCAAAGGAAGCCAATTAGCTTCAATCCATCTTTGCATGTCATTTAATATAAATAAAAGAAACACATATTTCTGCATAGGTTTTCAATGTAATGGCAAGTCCATCTCATTTTCTTGTCTTTAAAACAGGCTAGTAGGTCATAATGCTCTGATTTGAATACTCAAAGAACAGGTCTCTAGAAATAATCCTAATTAGGACAAATACAGATAAACTTTCTATTTGCACTCTGTAAAAATGTCATGTAACAAAATCTTTTGAGATCCTATGCAGAAAAACAGTCCTGATTTTACTACAATTAATTTTGAAGTGCAAATAGAATCTCAGAAGATGATTAGCAATTGTGCCACACAATTTTTTGTTTAACAGCAAGAATGATTAAAAACCACACAGAAAACAATTCACCTCACACATTAGAGTGTGTGTCCCTTAATGATCAAGCAGTCTGCCTTTGCTGCTGTGACTAACCCACTTCTGGTACCCCAAAGAGCACTGAAGGGCAGCACTCAGTGTTGACAGTCACCATCATGCCAAAGTCTGCCATTCAAACATTATTCTACTGATTAGCAGAAGCTGCAGAAAGTTTCAGTAAGGTATCAAAAAGGTAATAAACAGCTCAGGAAGGCAGAAGAACAGAGGTTTATGAAAAATTCAGTAAAGAGTAAAAATATACAACACTATGATCGCTACTTGCTTCTTGCCTATCTGTATCAGACATATGCAGGAAATCAAAGACCAAATATTTTCCTCTTTGACAGGAAAAATCTGATCAAAACAAATTTTCTCAATGAAAGCAAAGTGCCTGGATGCCAGAGATATAAACCAGTGCATTCACCATCAATAAAGGAATAATATTCCTTGAAATATTATTCAGGGAAAATATTAAACGGATATGCTGGAACAGAACAGTGACTTTAATATTGTGAGCAGCAATTTGGATATTCTCTTTAACGGATGTGTCATCTTGTCTAAAGCGACATATGTTCCAAGATAAATTATATCCAACATTTTAAAATACACATTTTCATCTCTTAGCAGTTAGACAGGAGTGCTGTCTTCCTCTTTAGTCTATTGAACTCATAAGATGCTTTTGTTTTCACTTTTTTTTTGTTTTACTTTATTGGTTAGTTCAATTTTTAAATTAGATAATAAAATTATTTTATACATTTACAATTTACTGCCATTTGAACATGTTCTTCACAAACCTGTCTGACAATTTTATGGTGTGAATTAAAAGGCAATTTCAAATCCTTTTTGAGATGTATCTAATAAGTTTTCAGACCTAGTCATCAATGAAAACAGCAGAGATGAAGAGTGTCAGATAATTTAAAAGTGCATTTAAGGTATTCACATCTTATTTTCATGTGTCTAAGTCTATTAAACCATTGATCCCAAATTTACAGCTGTGAAGTTTTGAAAAGACAATTTGTGCGTCCGAACAGAAAATAGTGTGCAAGTATAGAAAGCAAACATGAAATAAAATTAATTTCACAAAATGATAGATTGAAGTCAAATAAAATCCCAAACCTGTATATTCTAGCAGTAATTAGTTTTTGAGCACAGCCCAGTTCTTGGTAATATGGTAATAATAACCAAATAAATAGCAGTCCTTTTTCACCTGTGACTGCACATCACCTATCAAATGTACTGCTTGTTAATGCATCAAGTGCACAGTACTTTTTGATTTTTTAATGATTCTGTGATTCTCTTAACTTACTCTTTTGGTAGGATCATACCAACTTTTATAAATAGAACTTAAATTTCAAGGATGATATTGAAGCATGGGATGCAGGAAAACCTGTTTTATGTATAAGCATATGCATGTGCAACCAGTAATTTTATCAAAGAATAATTTTTTCAGAGTTTGGCAGCAAGAATTCAAGTTTTTTCTTTTTTTTTACAGACTGGGTAACAACCACTGATCTTGAGCAACATGTCTTTACTAAGCAAAATATCATATAGCACAGAAGGTCTACATGTAATTAATTCTGCCATCCATCTCGCTATCCTGCAGTGCTACAGACGCACAGTTTATTCCTTTACCACAAAATTTCATCCCAGAATCTCAGCCTAAAACAGAAGCACTAATAGCAGTGTGAACAAACTGCTAAACAAGATTGGGTACGAATAAACATTTCTTCAGTTTCATTTATTTTCACATTTTCAGACAAGTGATAACCGAGAATAGATTTTAGAACATAACAAGCTGTAGTTTTGAGCGGCAGTCTTTAGAATTAGAAGTAAAATTCTCTTTATGAGAGAATTTATGTTCTCTCATAAAAGATACCTGTTTTTCAACTGCCACCAACAAAAGCTTAAAAACAGAGAAACCGCCTGACCTGGGGCACCAGCTATGCCAGTACCCGAATTTGGCTAACAGTGATTCCAGAGATGTACAAACAAAAAATGCTCCAAACAGAATCTTCAAAATAAGATTGTTAATCAGGTGACAGTACAAGCAGTAGGTAAAAGCATAAAAATTTATTATATAGCCTGCTGATTTACCAACAGGCCTGATCTTAAATCCTGCAAAGCTGATTGCTAGCCTCAGTGACAGCTAATGTAAAAGATGAGAGGCTTGCTAAGAAATGGAACCATAAGATGTAAATGAGGAGCTCTGTAGCCTAATTCTTCATTAGAGACCTCCTCAGAAAAATTATTCCTCCGTGTTTCTGCTGAAGTCAAGTTTCCTGATGAAGCACTGACAGTGTTCCCTGGAAGAAACATGTGAATTTGCAAGCACTGTGGGAACTTCTCAAATCAGTCAGAAAATCCTGCTCCGAAAGCTTTAATCTTTCTCCTTGAATGACAGTCATGGTTCTGAGCTCTCATCTGCAAAACTCACACTCCTCTGTGAGTTGGGCAGAACAGGCTGCCAGCTGTGAAGGGCTCACTCATCTCTCTCCTGAAAGCTGCTCCTGTCTCCTCACAGAACAATGTGTTTGCAGCAGATTTAGCTGACCCCAGGCTCCAGCTCCATGCCTGTCCTCTGAAGAATGCACACAGTGCCACAGAGAGAGCTCACTGCCTTCAAAAGCACCCACGAGTGCTGACCAGAGCCTGGTGCTTTGCCATGTACAGATGACTGACTGCTGGAAAAACTAAAGGGCTGCTCTATGAATAAATCTATAGAAAGCTTTAAAAACAATAGTGACTCTACTCTCAAAACTGAAAAATGATAGGTCTCCTGGGAAATACCTCTGACCACCTGCAGCCCCTCATTTCTTTTTTTTTTTTCCCCTTTTGGCTTATTTGTTTCTTTGGTCTGGGTTTTGTCAAACATCACAGCAAGGCAGCTTCTTCCAGCAAAACTACATTATGATGACTCAGGGGGTGAATTTACTGCTTGAGCCTTGGGATTACACAGTGAAACTCTGAAATTATGTATTAGCCACGTGGTAAAGTCTTCTTGAAGCATACCAAATGCACAAGTAAGCAAAAAATTGGGACAGTGTAGAAATCCTGTGGTTTTCATTTTTCTCCTGACGTGTAATTGGTGGTGTACTGATAACCATTAAAAAACTCTTCTGAAAATGGATTCTGTATTCTAGAGCGAAGGCATCTCAGCCATTCCACCTAAGATTGATTTGTCAGCTCAGACATTTTTGACAATGCTGCTTTACATACACAAATTGCAGTTCTAGTAAATACTTTCGTATATTTCATTGAAATATTCTGCTTTGAATAAAATGCATTGGAGAAAGTTGTAATTTAAGCTACCTCTTTTATGTGATGTCAAGGTACTTGATTTCAGTAATATACTGGCTGTCTCCTGATAAAGCAAAAAGGCTTGACTTTATTTTGCTCCTGTTGAATTTTTATATAAAATATTGTAATAATCTATTCAGAAGATCTACTGACTGCAATAGAACCATATAATCATCATTAGGTTGCTATCCTCTAAGCAGTGTTATAATATCTGGTATGAAACACAAAATGCTTGTGTAAGAGAGGACCAAAAACAGGAGAGAGAGCGAGCTTTGTGCTCTTCCAGTGGGCTTGTTGACTTTACAGTGGTGATAACTGTAGTTACATACAAGCATTGAAGGAATTAGCAAAGACACAGGGGGTCATAGCCAAAAACCTCTCATTTTTCCATCCCACACATGCATTTTGATGAATCACTATGGATATGATTGTTGCAGTGGGGATCCTGCAACACGCATATATCAAACCAGGAGTCCCGTGGAAAGGAAATATATATGGACAGACAGATTCTTGATAGCTGTTTCAGAGATGTTTATTTCTCCAGCCGCATGGCCGGGGCTCTGCCGAGGAACTGTTCCAGTCACGGGACCAAGGGTCCTTCTGCCCGCGCAGGGAACACAAACCAACCAATGGGAACGAGGCTGAGCAGGGGCAGGGAAGCCCCGTGCCTGTGCCCTCAGGGCCCCTCTCCCAGGGCTACATGGCAGGGGAGGGACCCCAACACCTCACCCGTTTTATTTTAATAGAAGGAGAATGAAAACAACTGGATAAACATAACAAGAACAGTTTCAAGACAAAACAAGCCACCCTCCTGAGTCTTTAAATGTCCAAATAGATTCTGTGGAACATCTTAGGGCTGACGGAAGGGAGACAGAACTCTGAGCATGCTTTGTGGGGAAACTGAGGCAGGAGAAGGTTTAACTTCTTCCCTCCCCCTTTTCATCCCCCACTCGGCATTGGAAAGGGATTTTGGGGAAACAATTGGCAAAAGCATGGTTTTGTGAGGGAAACCATGGATGAAAAAACAGATTGGGAATACACTGGGGGTAATAGGACATAGGGTAAAAGGGAAAGGTGGGATTAGGAAAGGGAAACTGTAGGGGGGGCTTACAATGGAGATACTGTCTAACATGACTACGATTTTTTGCATATATACTGCCTTTTACAGGAACACCATCAGGCCCAGTGACCTGCGATGCTTGTAACCCTTTTCTCCCTAGTACAATATTAAATTCCACCACCTCTCCATCTCCCAAGCTTGGGATGCATTTTTCAGGGTTATTCTTTTTAGTAGCAGTTCTATGCACGAATATGTCTTGCTGGTTGTCACACCTTGTTATAAAACCATAATTTTGCTTAACATTATACCATTTTACTATCCCTAAGGTCTTAGTTACTATGATCTTTTCCTTTTTCCGAGTGGCTGCTGTTTTCTGTCTCGCTGCGTCTTTGCTCTCTCCTTCGGTCGCTCCCGTGTTGGAATTGTTGGGGCTGCTGGTGCCTGCGCGCTCTTCCCGGGGTCGCATTCGGGGCTGCGCGGGCCGGGCCGGGCCGTGCCGCTCAGTTCTCCGTGCGTCGCCTCCTCTGGTCGCAGCTTCGCTGCCGCTGCCGGGCGCTGCACCCACGTCTCGGCCGGGCCCCCGAGCGAGGACTCCCGTGCGCCCCGCTCCAGCGCGCGTCTCGGCTGGGCACGGCTCCGTTCCACCGCCACCGCCGCCAGCCGCCGCCCGCGCGCCGCCGCTCTCGGTCGGGCGTTCCCGGGGCTCGCTCCACCACGCGCTGCGCTGGGCCAGGTGGGCACCGCCGGGTCCCGCCGCTCCTGCCCCGCTTCGCTCCGCCACCGACACTGCGGCTCGCGTGGCTCCGCCCGCGCGCGGGAACTGCCTTGCTGCTGCTCGCAGAGGGCTAGGTCCATGTGGCCTGGGCCGCACGGTCCCTGCGCCAGGCTTCCCTTCGCCAGGACACAGCTGACATTGCTCAACAGTCTCGGTAATTAAATAATATTCATGAAAATATTCTTCCATCGGCATATATTTTGACTCCAGTATTAACTGTGTCCAAACGGTTTTCCAAAAGCCCTTCGTAAGAATTAAATCCCAAGAAACATAGAAAAAGTTCTTAAACAACCATGCCAGGAAGTGTTTCAGTTCTTTTTGAGCTTGAATCAAGCTAAAATTTACAAATCGTTGTTCAAGAATCATTTTAAGTTTAAGATAAATGTCCATATGCGGCTCTGAGAGCCAAGAGTCTTCCCACGGTTCCTCCATAGTTTAGATATGGAATAGCAAAGCAAAACCAAGAAGAGGAATCCAAAGTTTCCAGGGTTTACTCACACAAATCAGTCGCTTAGGGATCGGGGATCGTTCTGCTCTCAATTCTCCACCATTTGTTGCAGTGGTGATCCTGCAACACGCATATATCAAACCAGGAGTCCCGTGGAAAGGAAATATATATGGACAGACAGATTCTTGCTAGATGTTTCAGAGATGTTTATTTCTCCAGCCGCATGGCCGGGGCTCTGCTGAGGAACTGTTCCAGTCACGGGACCAAGGGTCCTTCTGCCCGCGCAGGGAACACAAACCAACCAATGGGAACGAGGCTGAGCAGGGGCAGGGAAGCCCCGTGTCTGTGCCCTCAGGGCCCCTCTCCCAGGGCTACACGGCAGGGGAGGGACCCCAACATATGATCTACAACATCCTTTATTGTTTTCAACATGAACCTTCCTTCAGCATCTAGTCCAGCCAGAGAGCAAGGAACAGCAAAGCACAATTTTGCTTGGTGTGAGGCAAAGATGTGGGAGTTAAACACCTCTAGAAAGTTCTCAAACCTCTCTGAGAACAAGGGGATTCTCCCAGATTGAAGAAATCCTCAAAGAATACAGCACTGGCAGGTCATATTTAATGGCAGTTGTTTCTCACCCTCCTAGTACAGTGAAAATTTAAGAACACGGTGAAGTATTTGGAGCCAGAAATGCAGCAAACACTGACTGTTCTCCTTGGAGACTGTGGTTAAGGACACCTTTAATTCCAGCTCATGCCAACCAGGTGCTGCTGGTTTTAGTCTTCAAAAAAAAGTCCTGAGTTCTCCTCAGAAAATGTAACACAGATAATCTCAAAGACCACTTCCTTTTCTTCCAGATGCAGTCTAAGCTGTCTCAAGCTCTGCCACAGATTAAGTACTTACATATACGATTAGGCCTTTCTATCTCTACACACATTTCTTTGTGCTTAATACTTCCCTTGCAAGTTATATTGCTATTCTCAGTGTTATTGAAATCTGTGCCTCCAAGAGTCATTTAGCCCTATCTACCTTTTCACACTGCTATAATAAAAAGTTCCAGTCCCTCATCTGCAATTCAATCATATCCATACCACTTAAAAAGAGAGGAATTCTGTGCCCCTCCTATATCAGTATTTTTTATGCTGTAATCCCTGCTGATATTTTAGAAATTAATCTCTCCCAGGCTGTTGGAATGTGAAAGAAAAGCACAGTTCTCATCCACTATCTGTGCAGAAAGTATTAACATTATTACCCTCCATACATTCATTTCTTTTTCAAACAAAACACAACAAGACTTTATCGTGGCACTGCAATATTATTCATACTCCAGTTATTTGATTCAATTTAATGTAAAGTGCTCCAAATCATTTTAGACTTGGATACTGAGATTCAACATGAAGTTAACTACTATTTTCTTTCGCTAAAGAGTGAAGCATGACTGCTTTGAAGCAGAAGCCTTCTTCTATGTCAGGGTTCTAGGAGAAGAAGAACACACATAGTCCAATTTTTCTAGTACAGAGTAAATCAGATTAACAGATTTCTTCTCAGATTTGGCACCCTAGGCAGGGAAGTAAAACAGTGGTGACTTTCCCAGAGTCATACCAAAGTCCATTATTTGACAAGGGTTTCAGCAAGCATTGCCATGTCTTGGGCTGGACAAACCTCTCTCTTCATCTGTTCCCTGCAGGCAGGAATGCTCAGGCCATGGATGTCTGCACAAGGAGGTTCTCCTCATCCCTGTCCAGAGTTATCCCTGAACATCATTTCAGAGGATAAGAAACCTCATGAGACTGCCAAGCCACACTTGGACTCTTTTGCTTGTGAAAGAAGGCAACAGGCAAGGGCACAGCAAAGAACACTGTGTCCCAAGTACTACAGGCAAACTGAGCATGACTGGGGAAAAGCAAAACAAAAAACCCCAAAACCCCAAAAACCCCATGAGCCAATGTAAAGCTAATCAGGATCCCTGGGCATCACCTTCTGTTCTAAAGTGTTCAGTTCGAATCCATGTTTATGACATTACTTTCTCTTCTGAAAATGGATTTCCTCACTTAGTGAGGAATTTCCTCATTTTTTTCTTAAGTCAAACACGACCTTTTAAATCTAAAACATATAGAATCTACATCAAATAACTTTTGTATCCCAAAGAACACGAACAAGATCTTATGAGTAATGAAATGGCCTAAAGCAACCAGAAAAAGGATACATGAAAAATGCATTGCTTCCCTCAAATATGCTGCAAATTTTATTTGTCTCTACAGCTCTTTCACAGAGTGAATTTATTCCCCACAGTGATATTTTTTTCCTCCGTCAGGAGTTATCAATTGCATTTTAAGTGCCTCATGTAATGGATATTCCATCATTTTCCATGAGAAGGTGCTCCACAGTCTAATAGCTGAAAATCCAGGAAACACATCCAACTTAAGAATGCTCTTTACTTGGTGCCTGCCCATATAACCTAGTAATTATCCTTTCTATGAAGTTTAATGCTCAGATGAACTTATATCTGGCCTCAGTCCTGTTAAAGGCTTCAAACAAACCTTAAAAAGGTGACAGGAGACGACAGGCAACATATTTCTTTTCACAGAGAAATATTGTATGAATTATTAATCTGACCCAGAAAAGATCATAATCAAAGACTAGCAGGGGCCCCTTGAGCACTGTTAGTGTGAAATTCCACCCTCTGAACCTTGGAGGCGTGGGGAATTCATATAGGAAGGAGCAGAGCAAAAAAGCCAAACTGTATGTCACTGATAGAAAGTTTAAAGGAGCGTTGTAACATCTACTATGGTGTTATTTATATATAAATGTGGATATATTTTCAATTATTCCTCTATTACCATTTAAAAAAAAAAAGAGGGTGATACTTACAATCATTTAAAAACACTACTGAGCAATTCCATACTTTTGAGGAGTAGGAAACCCAAAGAAAGTGTACCAGCAGAACTAAATATTTATTTCTTAATTACAGAATCTTTAGAATGAGCAAAACAATTACAGACATCGGGAGGGTTTTAGCTTTATTCAGTGCTGAATACATTAACACTGTGGACATCCTCAGTGGTGGAAACTTCCACGTTGTGGCTTTGAGTGTGAAAAGCTAAGAAAAGAGATAACCAAAGATTTTAGCTTAAGCATGTTCAGCTGCTGTAGTAAAGTTCCCTCTACATCTGTCTGCTACAAAAGTGAAATGCTGGTAGGTGTTGCCACTGTATTCCTCTTGCTGCTGGAAAGAAGAAGTTGGTTTTGATTACTATGTTTATGAAATAATCAGAGAAATTACCTAAACTAATCCTGAGTTTCTGATCTTGCTCAGGTGTTCTTAGCACAGCAAATCCTGCTAATACAGGACAATGAAAAATGCATAAAGTTCTTGTGATTAGAGGTACAGGTAAATAGAAGAGAGCAAAGGGACGACACCAGATTCTGGATCCTGCAATGCTTGACTGATCTTCAGAACATGTATTAATGAAATATTTCATCGACTGCCTAAATGCAGGCCATAAGCTCTGCAGTATCTTGGGTGGATAGAAACAAACCAAACCAAACCAAACCAAACCAAAAGTTTCTATCTACTTCCCTCAGAATATCACCATTGTTACACCTGACCTATACCAGTTTACAGCAGGGCTGGGGATGCCTCACAGTGCATTTGCTCAAAGCACACATGAGTTGCCAGCTGCCTCCTCATCCGAACAGGAACATCCAGTATCATGGAAAACATTGTGAAAACTCCAGCCAAAGAAACGTGTTTACACCACATCTCATCTGAGAAAGTCATATAAGGCCAATCTCTTATCCCAGCAGGCCTGAGATCTACAAAATTTTCAAAAGCTCTAATGAAATGCAGAACCTCTGCTCCTGCTCCCATGGGACACACACACAGCTTAGCTCTTACAGGACCCCCAGGCTAGCTCAGCCTGATGTACATTATCATTGTTTGTACTACAGATATAGCATTCATTATTTACACTACATATTTAGCCAGGTACACATTCCCTTATCTTTAAAATAAGCTTCCCATTTAATTAATTTCTCACTGTTTCCATCCACATGCTTCCTCACAACCAGATTTTGAAAAGAAGATTTTGCTCTGTAAATTCAACAACAAAAGGCAGGGTTGTGTACGAACAAGCCTCATTGTCCAGAGAAAGGAAAAATCCCACGAGCCTCTAAGTGAATAAAACACAAACTAGTAGAGAAAACTTGAGAGCAGACAGCAGTTTTGAGCCAGCCAAAACTCGGACCCTTCCGTTCATATTGCATTAATATGAAACCTTGTTTGTGTGTATCTAAATCATCCCCATATTCCATATGGTTTTGATCTGGAATGTTAGAGAGGGCGTACTTTGACATTCCTTATTACAATGGTTTCTGAGCACTTCACAACCCTTTATAGGGTCATTTTCTAAGTACTTTCACAGAGGGGAAGAGGCTCCAAGGTACAGAAATAGGAGACTGCAAGTACCTCACTGTCTTCTTGAAAGTGTTTTTTCCAAGTGATTCAGAGCTGCAGCATTAAAATCTGCAGCACTCCAGGAGTGCAGCATTCAGGTGAGCATGGCTCTCATTCTCTTGTCCTAATCCCTTTTTCATGAATGGTACCAGAAACCTTTAGAAGACAGGACCCATGAATAGATGTGAGTGTTTTATGGATATTATTAATTTACTTACTGAAGGGTGTCACCAATGTTTTTGTTGCTTTAGTTGCTCAGGAATGCTCTATGCAAACACAAGGACTGATCCTGGAAGGTGCTGACTGGTGCTGATCCAACCTATCACAAAAGGGCCAGGATACAGTCTGATCCCAGTAAGAACATGGGTCACAAAATGTTTGTTCAGCTGGCACAAAAAGAGTTCGGCAACTTCTAAGATTCATTTTATAATTTTATTTATTTTATGATATTTATTTCTGACACAGAAGTCTCTGTCTTGTAGGAAGAGAAAGCCAATCTAAATAAGACACCAGCCTGAACATTCCTGGCACACAGCTCCTGTGCACACTTCCCTTCCCAGGCCTTGCACAGCCGCTTTTTCTGACAGCCACTGCTCTTTAGTAATTTTTAAATCATGAAAATTGCTTTTGGAGTTCCAGTTCCAGACACTGATTTCCCAAATACAAGGCTTCTGAACTAGTTTTGTGTAGAACTAACTCTCAACCATGTTATGAGATTTATTCCCCAAGATCTTTCTGACATAAAGGGAATTTATTTCTAAAGGAATATGCTGCAGATTATGTATAGACAGAGACAACACAGCAACAAATGCAAATTAAACATTCAGAGGCATATTGCTGGCAGAGGTTTTGGGATTCTAATACAACTTTCGCTTCTAGCACTTTTAGACAGGAACAACAAACACCAAGCCAAAACTCATTGCTATTGATTGCAACAGGTTCAATAGTACTTGTAAAGCTGAATATCCCAGCATCTTTATAGTCTCCAAAATATTTAAAAGCCATGTGAATTCCAGTGATTACATAAAGCATTCTTTAAATTTGGAATCAAATTCATCTGGGCACTTATGCCTGAAGTATCTGATATAAATTCCCATTGAGCACAAGAAGCATTCCAGAGGAACTGGCTGTGTTGGCTTCATAATCTAACCATGAGCACTTTTGGAGAGCACTTCATTATTTCAGATATCACTTTTCTCAGTCACATATCTTTGGCTCACTTCAGCTACTCCTGCAACTCTGGTGGAGCTCAGACTGGCTCTGGGAGAGGTCTGCAATCCCAGCTGCAGCTGCCTCAGGCCTCACAGGCGTGTTTAACAAGAACCTCAGTGTTCTCTGAAGGTGCCCAGCCTCAAACTCCTAAGGGACCATCCGTCACGCCTCCTAATCAGGGCTGTCACCTTCCATCTGATCTCAAGAAGGTCTCTAAAAGCCACTATTTGTTAGCCTTCCTGCAAAATACTCAGAAACCACATTGAATCCCAGACCTTGTTTCCTGCACTCAATTCCAAATTCAATTTCCCTTAGCTTTGCCCAGACAGACACCTACAGAAACACAGCTGTTCCCAAGCTTTTTCATCCACAGCCTTTGGGAAAAAAGGCTCCCATTCTCTTACTATCACTTTCGGTAATCAGCTAATTGATTTTTAGGAGCAGTTCTTCTAATAGCTATCTGCTACCAATCTCTTCTAGGGCATCTGAGAAACCCAGTGTGCCTGAACAGTCCCATAATTTAATTACCTGCTTTCTGCAACACAGAGCCAAGCACAGGCAGAGGCAATATCACTGCTCTCTGTCCTCTGGCCACCCACAAAAAAACCCTGATCCATTGGAAGTGTTTGCAGCAGCACACCTATCCTTGCATCCATTCCCCCAGAAGACCTCATACGGCCAGAACAGTTTGTCAGTGATGTCAGTCTCCACACTGGTCACGTTTTGCAAGGGGAAGTTTGCAGGGTTGACACAAAATTTGCCAACGTGCACCTTTGCAGCGGTGCAGGTGGCTGCAGCTACTCTTTGCCCAGAGGAGAACTCAGATAACCAGCTGTGGAGGCTAGCAACCCAAGCTTAGCATGTAACTTTCAGTCGTGGTGAGAACCCATGATTCCCTTGTTCTGTCTTTTGCATGTTTTCCCCTGATTGGTTAATATTTTGTCCTCTTGTTTTATGTATGAAGTTACGTATAGTCATTTTCCTTCTTTAATATGTTTTAGTTCTAGAAAGTCCCTTGTTCCTTGACGCCCCATTGGATCCTTCCCTGAGTCCCTCCTATGTGTTGTTCCCATTGGTTCCCCTCCTGTCAATCCCACCTGCATGTCTCTATCCCATGGGCTGAGATCCCTTTCCCCACCTATTCTGTACCCAGTATAAGACCCCGGACCTTCTCACCACTGGGCCTGTTTGTTCCTGCCTTTTCAGGGGAAGGAACCTGCGTGGAACACATATGGAGAGTCCCCTCGCTTTACTTCTTTGTCTTCGCCCACCTGCTTGCAAAACAGCGACAGGAAGATCCAGCCCCTTTTGGGTGAGGAGCTCTGCCCCTTTTTCATTGTGTGTTGGGCACTGAGTGCCGCCTTCCAGAGGGGTTTTAGCGTTGACCTCCGGGCTTCTTTGTGTCGGCACATGAGGGGTAAACCCCCTTCTGCCAGCTCCCAGTGGCTGGAAACCCCTCCACACCTTCTCCTTGTGAGATAATGGGAAAACAAACACACGGAGCGTCTCAGAGCCCGCAGTCGGGGATGCAGGTGAATGTTGGGGAAGTCAGCTGGAAAAGTGGTTTTGAGGTAAAAAGCCCGTGGGAAGAAACTTGTTAGCTCTCAGTTTTCGTTTCTCTCAGTTGATATGTTCTTTGGTTTTTCTCCTTATCTCACCAGAACAGAGATAACAGCACGGTCGTGCAGGGAAAGACAAGGAATTAACAGTTCTGAAAATGCTGAGATCATCATTCAGAACTGCAGAAAATTCTTCTGTGATATCTCAATCTTCAGCAAAAACTCATTATTGAGAACATAATTGCAAGCCAATTGCTAATCATCATCGAGACAGAATACAAAGAATGGGGTAAATCATTGTGGCCACTAAAGTAAGTTAGTGTGAACTATGCATTTCTAACAGATTTTCAGTGAACAAAATCCAGCCAGTATAAAAAGCTAAATAATCACTAAGTTATTAATAGTTTATGAAAATATTCTGTTTATGTAATGTTCTGTTACTTTCAGCTGATGAATTTTTAAATGGAAAATATTTAATCGCCTCCCTGCCACAAATGCAGCTATTTTTTTTTGCCCAGAGGCAGGTTATCTCAAAGGATGTACATAGGCAGAGACTAACTCACATAGGCACATGCTCACTGGTTTTTCACAGAACCCTTTAGTTTTGGCCCCTTTCCTCTGTTGCTCTCAATAAAAGTAGACTGCAGCCTCCAATCATTCCAATTTTTCTGTTTATGGCAAATACGAGCTTCCACATGTGCTCTCCAGTTATTTCATGGATCATCTTTGGCACTAAAAGGAGTTGAAGTAAACTCTTCAGTATGAACGGTGTGGTTGGGTTTGGTTTTCATGCTGAAAAACAACACACAGAGAAAAAGGTTCATGCACATATGAATACTGTAAGGTCTGATGGAGTAGTCAGGAATTTCAGAGATGAAGCTGCTCATCTTTAATGATTATAATGAAATATAATGAATATAATGAAAAATGGTCATTTTTATACAGCTGCTTTGACCACACCTTGGCCTTCAAGCTATTGATTTGTGCCCCAAAATCTGTGAATTTCTAACCCAAATATTTGGTCAGATTCTGTTTTCACGGCCCCTCTGACTCTGAAATCCCTGGGAGTCTCTGTGCCAGGATTTTTACAGCTAACAGCATTCCTGCTACTTAACTTGCATAACCTTCTCTGTCTTGTTTTATAATATACATTTAAAAGACCCAAAAAAGCCCCCATAATTTATGACAGTGTTGAGAACAGCTAGAACAGGAAAATGCTAACTACATTTCTGTTCTTGTTGGTGAGCAGAACTTAAGACGTTTATTCCTGCCTCTTAGACGAAAGTTGTTAAGAACCTTTCTAACTTTTTTAACGTACATGAATTTGAATTAATTTTATTTCTGATTCCTAGTGCACTTCTTCTGTTCAGGCTTTTTGTGGCAGAAGTGAACGAACACTGGTGGAATCTAGTGGTGATGGAAGGCATATTAACTGCAGTTGATACTAGAAATAGTACAGGAAGGCAAAGGCAGTGACAGATTTATGCCAGATGAAACAAGACAGTGCTTTGGTAATATATCTCAAGATATGTGCCATATGTATATGATAGCAGTTTATTTACCTCACTATGTTTTAATTTTCACATTTACATCATTCAATCTACCAGTTCAAGTTCAATACTATGATCAGGCAGTAAAAATTCTGTGTTGGTAAATGGTAGAAAAAGGTTCTTCTGGATTTTAGAAAGCTGCTCTGCACTG
Organism: Corvus hawaiiensis; assembly: GCF_020740725.1. NCBI lineage: Eukaryota > Metazoa > Chordata > Aves > Passeriformes > Corvidae > Corvus > Corvus hawaiiensis. The sequence continues at coordinate 56,211,800 of NC_063218.1, read as the reverse complement.
ACCAGACGTGCCAGCTTGTACCAAATAGTCAAAACATAGATTCATATACCACTGTAGGAATTCTCATTATATACTAGCTCACCAAAATGATTCTTTTTGTGCCTATCAATCACAAAATGAGAGCAGGAACTCTCTAGACCCAAAGAAAGAACATTTGACCAGTATGTTTGGATCATCTCAAGACCCCCAGAGCCAGTTTACTCTTTCCTGCAACTCAGTCCCACTGGCACACACCATCCTGTGTCACAGGAATCTGGATCTATCCAAATTGCATGTTTGATCAGGACTTCTGATTCTGGCAGGCATTTCTTTCTCCATGGTCCTCACTGAGCCTTCAGGTTCTCTGATGTCCTTTGACAGAAGAAAGAAAGGAAGAGAACTCTGGAAGTTGTGACAGAAAACAGGATGTAGCACCAAGATTTTAATGAATGAACATCCTGATGGGGGAAGAAATAAAAATTTTCTCTTCTTCAACAGAGAAGCTGCTGAACTCTGACCTCCTGGAGCTGTTCCAGACTGTGAATGGCACAGTTAATACGTGATGTTTCCATTCAACTGCACATTACCTTCCAAAATGAGAATGGTCACACCATTGCTCAGAAAAATTAATGAGTGTAGCACACAGAACTTTCTCAGCAGCTACCAAGTTATGCAGGAACTTGTTACTGAAAAAAAAATCAAGGCACTGCTGAATCTAATGATGTCAGTGATGAACCTTCTCAAAGTTAAAAGTACAGAAAGAGCACATGAGAAGGAAAAATTAAAAGAAAAAAGGAAGGAAATCAGGGATGCTCAGTGCTTGCTGACTTGTATTTAAAACACTACAAAATTATTTGACTACAACACAGCACTAACACCAGTACAGTCTTTAATTGACATGAATACAGATAATTATACAAATTTGCAATTGCCATAAATTGAATGGAAAAACAACCCCCTGATGCAGGAAGGAATTATAACTTGATTTATGAGGCTTAATTTAAATAAAAGTAGGAGTAGAGTTTAATGCTGCTGTGGAGTAATTCTCTTAAAAGCTCACAGAAAAATTATTCTGTAAAGAGATTGTGGAGTTTATGTGGGAGAGGAGTTGAATTAGGGAAGTCACTTGCAAACTTGCAAAAGAAAACCTGCAGAAGTGCACCAAATTGCTGCACTTCAAAAGAAGCATCTCAAATGCCACTTCAGCTACACCATCCAGACTCATGATTCTAACTTACTCTGGAGATCTCAGTGGGATGCTGGAAGTACACAAGGACACAGATGCTCAGAGCATCTTTACATACATCTCTGTGTATTTTTAGAGGAAGTACTGAAAGCCGTAAGAGTTCATGGCACCATGTTGTTCTGTCTGCTTGGATCTCTGCTTATCAAACAGCACTAAAGTTTTTACTGGTTCTGCCATGAAAAAACATCAAATTCCTGCTAGCTGGAATACCATATCTAATGACTGGAATGATGACACAAAGTTCACCACTGCAAAATATATTTTATTACATTCACACACTTCAAAATCCAAAAAGCAGAATCCACGTGCTTTTCATCTAAAAGTACTTTGAGTTGTTTTGATGGTGAGTTATTTTTCAAGGACTACCATAAACACACAATAATTACAGATATTGCTGGAAGTGCTACTCACCTGCACTTGCACACAATTTTTCAAGCAAAGACAAATGCAAAAGCAATCTCTGTATTAGAGTCAATGGGAAATCTGAAATCTGAACCTAGAGCAGGTAACCAGAAATTAGTTTTGAATGAACAGCTTATTTTAAAAAGCCAGAAGCTTACAAGTATTTAATGCTTTACACTGATTAAAAAAAAAAAAAAGACAGTGAGCATCCACTGCACAAAATTCCAGCTTTAGCCACAAAGGAGTGAAGTGCAGTTGCCTGACAGTATTTCACAAAGGATTTGTCAAAAAAAAAAAAAACCTAAAACAAAAAAAGCTTTCCCTTCCCTCCAAACAAACCTTTTCTCAAAAGATGCTAGCATGTTCTAATGAAATAAAATAGAATTTCAACCGTTACTATGACAGGACCATAACTCAAGGTAATACAGATAAATTGGATAAATTATATGAAATTAGTGATATGACATTCCTTGAAGATAATAACTAGTTGTGGAACTGTTTACATTTTATGCTCCAAAGTTGAGCTAAAATCTCATTCAGCTTAGAATTCTTGTCTCAATATAGCACCATTTACTTATGAAAAATCAAGATAAAAATATTTTGCTACTCCAATAGAAAATTACAGTTCAGTCATCTACAAGTGTTTCCAGCTAGAACTGACATTATGGAAGGTCACTTTATTTTACCTCCAAAGAAACTGTACAATTTGCATGTTTTAGGCTTATTTGTTGTTATTTCTGCAACAAGCTCTAGTTTTTCTCAGCAAGTCACAGGCTGAATAATCAATTTCTCTTCTTCTTCCACAAAAAGCACAAGGCCTGTCCTGATCTGGTTTCAATTCTGTTTAAATATTTGGATTTTCTCATCTGTGTTCAGTAGTGTCAACCTATAACTCTCTTGCCTTTTCCCAAAACCGTGAAGACCCAGCGCATACTCAGAAACTTTTGGGGGTTTTTTTTGGTGATGACTGAGGTATACAATGTAACACATGATAATCAAATGGAAAATCAAAAAAAACCCCATAATTTACTCAGCAGTATCTAAGGGATTGTAGCACTGGTAAGACACAGTGAGTGGAACGTACTGAAAGCTTCAGCATGTACAAATTTTCCCATTGTGACAAATGCTCTTTCTGCGCTTGATGATGATTCCACATTATATAAAGTCTTTTCATTTCCCCCATTTAAGTCTCTTTTATTCAACACTACAGAAGGAATTCTTTTCTGCTTGGTTTTCCGTCAGCCTGAGGGATTTTGGAAGATCATAACCACTGAGGTTATTAATCGGACAACATTATTTACAGACATGAAGACTGAACCGTTCCACTGCTGAAGCACACTTACTGGAAATCTGAAACAGTGTGATGGATTTCTATTGCAGTGCACAGCCTCACTAAGTAATGCTTCCATGGAGATTGCTTCTTATCAAACCGTGGTGTAAAACTGTGGGTTTCCACTGTAGAATTGAATAATTGCACTCCAAAATCCACACACGGGGTCAGCAGCAACCCCATGTCCAGCATCCAGTCATTTTTCTTCAAAGCTCAAAGTTTCTTTCACTGAAATGTCTAGAATTTTGGATCTTAAGCATTCATGTCTCACTTTATTTTTCATGTCATACTTTGAGCTTTGACTTGCTATTTCTGTCTTCAATGTATTACTTGGCTATATAAATCCAGGGAATAAAATTTATTCTCTAATATGAAGTTCCCTTGCTTCTGTATTTCTTCCTCATAACTACTTAAGGCTTCAGAGGTGGCAATACCAGAAACAAGTAATGATTGTTTCAAGTAGGGAATTAGGATCAGGAAGAGAGGAATTCCAAAGAAAGATGGATTTCAAAGCTCTGCAATTGAGTGGGAAGGCCAGCTCTTTTCAGTGAAGACAGTGTCCCTTCTGTACCAACAACTGTCCTTTACTCCATGCACAGTAATACCATTAGTGGGGTACTTGGAACTTCTGGAAGGGTGACGGTGCATAAGTTTGTTAAAACTGGTTGGTTATAGAGCAGCACAGGGGTAAGAGCATCCCCTACAGATTATTACTCTCATTATCCTGCAGTGTTCATTCCAATTGTTTGCTCCTAGAGAAGACATTGGGCTGCACATGGACTCTAAGCAATTTTAATTGATGGCAGTGATTTTATGACTTAACTGCAGTAAAACCAGTAATTTACATCAGTAGTTTAATAGTGCTGGTCTTATTCTAGTTTTGGAGAAAATGAGGTGTGACCACTGGATGTATTGAGCAGATCTGGCTACCAGGATCTTCATGGAAATCTTAGGCTCTGAATTAATCTGATGGCCCAGATTCAAACCAGGGTGAATTCAGAGGCTGTGGCAATCATCACGAAAACATCACTGGCACAAATAAAGCATGGAGAGTCCAAAAGTACAAAGATGAGGCCACAGTGTTTATAATGTGCATGCAGCCTTGACCTGGAGGGACCAAAATAGCATTGTTCATCTGTAGCTTACAAAAAAGCTAGAATCACTAATTATGAGAGAGTTGCAGAGCATATTTGAAGTAATAACCTGAAAGAGAATAGCCAATATGGATTTCAAAGGGAAAATTTTTCTGCACAAAGATGGTCATAAAAGGTTATGGAGCTGATTATGGCAGCTCATTCAAACCGTTTGATATTCAAAAGGCATTTGATGGCACATCTCCTGCTGAAAGCCATAGAAAAAATAAATTTGGGTCACATCGAAGGAAATATCCTATGGTGAGGACTAATTGCATTCATCTTTTATTTATACATGGAAACCTCATAAAACATTCCCTACCCCAGTGACATCCAAACACTTTCCAGACTGAGCTATATTTAGGACTCTGCTCTACTCCCTGGAGAGGGAGGTTCTGCCACACTCTAGGATCTGGCTCACTAAAGATCCTGAAATTCTAAGAGCAAAGGGATGCACTGGCTGTTGTTATAAAAAATGAAAATTAGTGGAGTTTCACCTTACCTAACCCATCACATCTTTCTGTTGACTCTTGCCTGACAGAAAATAGCATTTTTTGGGCGGACACGGACTTTTTATCCTGGCTTCCCAAAAGCAGGGTCACATTTCAGAACCTGAATGTCTGCACATACTTGTGCAAATGCTGCTGCTGTGCTCCAAGCCATGACTTATCATCATCAATTACCAGCACGTTCCAGTTCCAGTGACTCCATCCTTGTGCATCCCAAGCAGGATTGGCAGGATTCCAGGCATTTCAATGTCATTCCCCCTCACAGACATTGGTTTAACCAGGTGCAGCCTCTGTTTCTGTCATGTTCTTTCAGCAGACCAGGTTTTTCTGCTTCCCCCCTGCAATGTGTCTGTTATTTGATCAGACCATTAATATCTTTCTCAATTTGTCATTTTACTAAGGATCGGTGTTACAGAAAATCATAGAAAAATTCTGTTCTTTTTCTCATTCCATACAACCAGTTATGAACAGGAAGGACTGTGGGAGCTGAAGCAATTCCACACTTAGAAAGAATATTAAGCACTAAAACTTGAAGACTTTTTCCAAACCATTTCAGAAAAAATGAGTTTTTATTTGCACACAAATGAATTTTTGAGTGATTTCATCAGAGCTGCTGTGTATTAATGATGGAACATTTAATTTTGGCATTTTGAAACCAAGGGCCTTGAGGTTTTTTTTTTTAATGGAAATTTGAAACTGAATTTCATTACAATTAATGATTGAAAAAAAAAAAAGAAAAAAAGAAAATGAAAAAACCTTTAAGTATGTCTTTGCTATGCTAATAAATTAATATGCACGAGCCTGCTGGTTGGCCCTCAGGCCACCTGGCATGGAATGGCTCATGTCACACTAATAAACTCTCTTCCCTGCCAAAACAGGCTGCATTCAGATGGCAGAATGGGAAGGCTCCTGACCGACACTGATGCCTCAGTCCTGCCTGGCTTCTGTTTGGGAAAGTGGCAGTGAGGTCAGGCCAAAAGTGAGCAGGAGACCTTTTGAAGAGTGTGACAGTACAGAAAATATTCTGATAAACACTGAAGTTCCTTGGCGCTGTTCAATTTACTAGAATCAACATATCCTGAATTCTTTTGAACTGAGAAATTGGTTCTTTGTAGATAAATACCTGTACCTTGCACACCAAGATCAGGTATTCTAGACATATTTAAGCACTGCTAACATGAAACAGAAGTTGCACAGGAATCAATGGCTCAATGGAGTTTGGGACTCTAGGGGTCTAAAAATTTCATTTTAAATGTCCTGTGTCATGAGGAAGGCTTGGAAAAGGGACAATGGCAACACAGAAGTCCTCCTACTTCACTTCCTCACGTAAGAGTTTTATTATGGTGTTTTTTAAGGAAAAGAGGAAACAGTCAGTTAAGAGCACCAAAGTTGCTGTACCAATTCTGTTAGTTCAAATCATTGTGTCTTTTGAACAGCATCATAGACAAGGCATGAGGCTCTTTTCAACTAAGAGGGAAGTCCTAAAGTTGAGCTAAGCCTGGTTTTAAACTGTAGAAACACTTTCTTGCTCACTGAAGGTCAGGAAAATATTTTAGGCAGCATTTAGCCCTCTATAAAACCTGTGAATGCTGCTCGTGCCTGCCCTAAGGAAGAAAGGCTGAATGGGACAGGAAGAGAATGCAATGCTGCTTCTTAATTTTGGCTGCCTATAAACCTAGCCAGGATCCAGCTGTAGACTTTCAACGCCAATGCACTGAGTTTTATGAGATATCATCACAACCCATGAAATGCTTCTTCACCTCTACCTTTGAAAAAAAAGTACCTCTAAGATCTCCAAACTCTCACACAACACTTTAGATCTGATTCTATTACAACCACTTGCAACAGCAGATAAAACAGCTCATACAGATAAAACAGCAGGGCTGGAGCAAGACCATTCAACAAATTTCAGCCCCCTGATATTATTTAATTTCCAGATACATTTTACTCTCAACAATTAAATCTTGCTGTTTGTTTTAATTAAACATTCTCTTTGCTCATTAAATGAGGTTAAAAAATTACTTCATCTAACAAAGCTCAGCACAGCAAAGGATTTTTCCCATGCTAACAGCCCTAATCTTCCATCTCTTTAGAAACTATTTTTGCTTTTCAGTTCTTTCTGATGAGCTTTTCAAAAGCACCAACTTCAAAATCTTCCCTTCTGCTACCATCTTTCTGTGTATATTAAACACTACATATACACAGTATGATCACCTCATTCACAAACTCTGAAATGTTTTGAAAGGTTTCAGTATCATAATTGGAGCCCCAAGAGCCTGCAGGATAAAGTCTACCTGTCCCTAAGTGGGACAGGTAGAGAAAAGAATCTCCTAGCTCAATGTGGTGCATTCAGGATTTGGTGAATGGTCTTGATCCCGAGATCCTCATTCAGAAAGCAGGCAATTATTGCTGTGCTGTGTGGACCGCATCAAGGAATTAGGTGAATCAGGCACCTCTGTGTTAGAAGTTTCCTGGGAAACCTGCCAACAATCCCTTCCTGAAAGACTATTTCTTACCCAGTTCTTTCATTCTGACATGTCTTGTAATTGCTGTTCTGTGACCCTGTTCAGTTTTCTGCATCAACTGGGATGATAATATTACCATAACAACAAGCCTCTATCTAATGAGACCAATATTCAAAGGTTATTTCTTGTCTTGTGACAAATCATAGGCTGTCACTGCTTCCTTTTTCTGCAGTGACAGAATATTGGGACTGACTTCCAAGTTTTCTCATCTTGGGAAGTTTCCTGCTAACCCTAAAATGTCCTTAAAAGGCAGAGCCCAGTGCTCTGCTCCAGCAGAGAATAGAGGGGACTTCTGCTTGCCCTCGTGAAAAGATCAACTGCAAGTCATTATGATAAAGAGCCGAACAACAGAACCAACAGATTAAGCCAAGTGAAGCCTTATTTACTCCAGAATAACTTACAGCCTTGTCAACACTAGATAGCAGAGACTATAGAGATCTGCCATAACAAACCATGGGCCTTCCCAGCCAAAGCCCTGATGCATTTCGTGCTCTGCTATCTGACTTTGATGCACACAGAGACTTGTGAAAGGCAGTGAGAGGTCAGAATGAGCTGGTGTGCCAAGATCATAAGAAAGCCAGTGTGCAAACTGAGATTTAAATGTAAATTCCTTGGGTTTGTAGTGGTTCCTGTCTCCTGCAGCCTGCCTCTGTCTGCTGGAAAGGATGTGCCTGCTGCATGGGGCACAGAGCTCACAGCTGGTGACAAGGGAAGAGATTTCAGATTTATTAGCTGTCTTGCTAGATATGTCAGTATACTGGTGGTGATCTGACTGATAGGATTGTGCCTGAGAGAAGGACTCCAGAGAAAATTGGGATTTGGGCTGTTCACATTCTAGTCTCCCAGCACTCTCCAAACTCAATTCAATGTTTGAATCTTTACACACTCCACACTCCAGAAGAACCAACCTGAGTGGCAGCTGCTGCATTAATTTACTTCAATAGCAGCAAAGCTGAGAAGGGATGCAAAATAACAAAAGACAAGTAAAAAATTGTGCAAATGGTGCCATCACAGAAAAAGAAAGAAAAGAAACTTCATATAGCTCGATTTCATCTCCACTTATACTGAAGTGAGGGCTCCTAAAAGAGACACACAAAAATATCTGGAGAAGGATGGAAGCGGCTTACTGAAAGAGGATTTGTAAATAGCAGGAGAGTAATTTTGGCTTGGTTGTCTCAATCTTTAATCATAAAGCAGATTTTTTTTTTTTTTTTTATGTTCCTGCTGAAATTCACAAAAAGCTTTTATACTGAACAATTCATTCTTGTATCAGAATTTTTGTTTGGTTTTATGTAGATTTTGTATTGGCTGTGTACACTTAAAATACACCAATATTTCATATTGCAAGGGTAAGAGGGAAAAGCTTGCTACTCTTCTAGCAAAATCAGTTAATTCAACTTGACTGTACAAGAATTTAAAGTTAAGTGTGTTACATAAATCATTATAATATCAAAGACAGGAGAAAGAAAAACCTCACTGGATCAAGGTGGTATAGCAGATTTAGCATAGAAACAGTATGAAAAGGCATAATATTCATTTATTAATAATGTTCCTAGAATCTTTCATGACATTTTGGTCCCAATCATGCAACTGAAAGTTTTGCTGCAAACTTTGGTGAGTCCAGATTTGACTTTCCCTGTTTCCTTTCTCCTCCCCTTCAGTCCCACCTATTACCCAGAAAGATAAATACTCACAATAATTTCTTGACTCTATGCATTTCAAAGAAATAAATATATATTGAAGCTTTGCTACAAGGAATTTATTTTATTTTATCAAAAAGTAACATAGAATTTTTTTAAAGTGCAAATATAAAACTATTTAAACATGTGAAAATATTGCCCATTTAGCCTGATAAATATTCTGGAGCAGAACTAATGTATTCCAGTGACAGAAAGCTTAAATCTAAAATATAAAAAATTAAATACCTCAATGTGAACTAATGAACATTGTAGTTCCATCCAATACATGTTATCTAAGATTTAACTTCATCAGGAGAATGCAACACGCATGACCTTTAAAAAATCAACTTATAAATACTAATTGGAGTAAGTTGTGTAGATATGTATGTCTGGCTATGATGAAAATTACCTTCCCAACCATATCCTGATGGAATCTTCCCTCTTTTCAGGCTTTCATATCTTGGGATATGCCCTAATCCTTCTTCAAATGTGGCAGTATCAGGTTTCTAAGTTTGAAATAGTGAAGAAATTGGTGATAAAAAACCTCAAAATTATTTAATCAGAACAATGAACACATAATGTTCTGCCCTCTCAGCTATCAGTCTTATGCAGCACCTCTCTCATATTCTGTGATTTAAGAGAGAAAAAACTGCCTGCGACTGGAAACCTGAAACCATTAAAGAGGGTAAGGTTAGCATGAGTTCTTTCTACATAAAAAATATGTTGTCTTTTTATCATATCCCAGCAAACTCTAACAACCCTCCAATAGCCAGGTCACAGTTTGAGTTGGTTCATGAATTTTGGTTTTCAAAGTTTTCCTGAGAGATCTCAGGAAAGAAGGAGGTGCTTATAAATAACAGCTACAACTAAGCTACAACTAAGCAGCAACTTTTTTTTAATAATGGTAGTGTTTGGTCCATGATAATCTATCAGTGGAAGAAAGATAAACTTTGTGGGCAGAGGTAGTATCTTTTATTTGACCAATTAGCAAAGTTCAGAAAGACAGCCTGGCAAAGATGGGTGAGCATTGCATGACAGCTTGTTTACTTTTCCAAATGTATCAGCTTCCCCTGCAAGATTTCCCTCTCAGTTAATGGTTTCATTACCAGTGATGATTTCATCAGCTTGGCACCTGTCTGTTCCATCCATTGCCAATGAACCCTCTCTAGGCAGTAAGGGAAGACTCTGGCCCTGAAGCAACCATTTAAATAAATCTGTCATTTTCGTTTCTATGGAAACGTACATCTGGCTGCTTTCCCAAGCTGATAGCCAAGTTAGCCTCCCAGTCATGTTCTTTTATTTTGGTATCTTCCTCTTGAACATTGCAAAGATATTTTACTCTCATGCTCACCTGTTTTGGAGGAATTCTGCTACAGCCAGTTACTTGCCTGTTAGTCCTGGCTGGTGTTGGTTTAACCTTGATTGAGTTAGCAAATCTCTTTCTGGCTGACAGGCACAGTTCATCACACAAACCCCACACAATACAGTTCCTGCCCTCTCATCTGACTCAGCCTGTCAAAACCCCATCCGTTTTGCTGCCTCACTTGTCAAAGATCTTCTATGATGTTGAAATTTTGTACTTCTTGATTTTTAATAACTGCAGGCTCTCCATACTGAATTTTAAGTGCTACAAATCTTTTTGGTTAATGAACTTTTTCTCTACCTTCTACATAGGCATATTCTCCAACCAATATCTATCCCAAAAAGTCAGGTGAGTTTCTGGAAGCCTCTTGACATACCAACCAAAATATGTTCCAGTAACCAAGAACCAAATACATCCATTCACGCACTAACTGCTAGTCTGAAAATTTACACCAATATTTCATTAGTTTTCCTGTTTACTATAGCTGATAATGTGTCAAGAGAGATATTTTCTTACATATTTCCATACCTAATGGTTGCATTTCTCAAATACAGTCTTGGGATCATCTGATCTAATTCCCATGACTTTATTTGCTGCATGAATGACCATAGGAGGTTTATCATGAACTTCCTCATCCAGGACCTTCATACAACAGACCAAGAAAGAGGAGTTCTAAAATTAGAGCTGGTTTGAAAAGCTTTCAGATAAAAATTAGCTAACAGACCAGTCCTTGTTACCTACAGTGCCAAATGAACATTGCCATCCAGTTGGTATAAACCTGAAGAACCTCTCACTTTGATCCTCAAAGTATCTGCCTGTGCCCATCATGAGAAAACATGAAGAAATCTTCTGCAGTTTTAAAATTCTGCTACTGGCACAGGAGCATTTTCTTCATCAGAAAGTGTACAGTGTCCACAAGAAAGGGCCTTCAACCCATGGATCCTAGGTGCTGCTGCAGTAAACATTAAAAATTGTGAGCATAATCATGCTCTAGCTTTTCCTAACTGTATATTCTTTCCATAGTTCCCCAAAATGACTGGTTAAAACAGGAGCCTGGCTTCACCTTCAAAGTTCCAAGCAGCTTTCTTCTGCTTCAGCAGAGGGAAAGACGAGCTTCCCTTGTCTCACCAAACTGCAACTTACTGCAAAGGCCTTTGTGACTACAAAAAAAAAAAAAAAAAAAAATCACGATTTCACCATGACTTTCAAACACAAAATCCATCATATTGGCAGCAGATGTGAGTACAAAATGGGTATATTGAATAGTTCAGCTCTCATCTGCAATACCTACAGCTCCCTTCTCTGAAGTGCATCAGAAAGTGCTTTGGAGCTCCTTAAACAAAATCTTCCAACTTGGTCTGATTAATTAGTGCAGTTGGAACACTCTTACAAGTCTAGTATTATATCTTAATTAATTGCTTAATGTTTCTTTTGCCTTGGGAAATTTGATTAATGGTCTTCAAATCAAACACTCCTCTAATGGAGTGTACAGGTCATGAAGGCTGGGATGGGTGCAGATAATGTACACACCCTGAAGCACACCCTGAAGCTGGTGTGCCTGTTTGTCCAGCACTCAGAGTCCATTTTAGGGGATTTCCAGAAAAATATCTGCCTGTCCTTGATGCAGGCAGTAAGTGCTGTCCTTGTTTGCATGTGTAAATCAGTGTAACACTCAACAGAATATCCCCCCACACTCAATTTTGCTTTTTCAGAGTTGGTACTAACTGCTCCCTCAAACAACCACAAGGAACAAACAAAAAAACCCACATTCTTCAAGCTTGGCTGACCCCAGCCTTCTCTTAAGGATTTTCTGTCTCTATCCTCCTGATTTCTTTTTCTTCAGCCAGCCATGCCATTCCTATTATTTTTCTGCAGAGAAAGAACCCCGAGCTCTCACAGTGTGTCAGTAAAAATCCCTCTGCACCATTATATGGGGCCCTAGAGCTTCTGCAGAGGGTGGTTTGGGTGACCCTTTGTGCCCACCCAGGGCAATTCCACCCAAACCTCTGCCAGAGCAGCACAGAACCCCTCACACAGCGGTGCCCCTGTTTTACACTTCCAGCTAAACAGGAGCCATTTCTATTCAGTGCATTCCCAAAGTTTACAGTAGGTTCCTCGGCTCAGCATGAAAATCACATGGAAAATTCCCCTGCAATATCCCGTGGGATCTGACAGAACTCCAAGTTTGTGCAATGTCGGTGTCCAAAAAGAGTTAGTGCAGCTCACAGTGGGACCATCGTGCTCAGGACAGCTTCCAGAACACTTTCAGTCTCTCAAAAGCAGTTTCTACCTCTAAACTGCAGCTCTAATTCCTGTAATTTTGAACTATTTCTGCAGGGGGACTTAAATGCTCAGTCTTTCTGCCAAGGAAGTATAAACAAAAATAGAACATAAAATTGTAAAATTTTGTGGGTTTATTTAAACTCTGGCACGTTTGACAAAGTGCATTGAATTAGGAATTCAGTTTTATATTCTACTTTATAAAGTGGGGTTTGAGGGTTAAGTATTGGGCTCTACTTTTCAAATCAAAAGTGGTTTTAATAAATATCTCAGTCACTAAAACTTGCTCCTAATAACTCCAGATGCTTGTGAAGAAACGAAAGAGCTTTCAAACTCAGAGAAAGATGAAATAAAACCGAAATAAATTTTCTTTCCCTATATGTTTTATTGGATATAATTCACAATTAACATCCATAAAATATTTTGAAATAAATATTTTGCTGTAAACGACAGGCACATGGGGCACTTATGTACAGCCTATTGTGGTTGTTAAATACCATGTGAGAGTCTGAGAAAGCAACATGTTCTGGTACTAATTACTCTTGAGAATATTGTTATGCCTTCAGTTTCTGAAGGAATGGGTTGTGTTGGCTCCTGGAACAGTGATAAGGATAGAAACCAAAGATCAGGCTGCTTCACTCAGCAGCATCAATATGCTCCTATCTTTTCCAGGCTAGACATTGAAAAGCATCACTCGCTTAATGGGTGGTTATCTGTGTCCCCCCATTGCAAATATTTAATGATTTATAGTGATGCATTTCGAAAATACTCTTCCAGGCAGATTTGTGGGAGCTATTCTGGGTACAGGAAGGCAGCTTCATCTTCTGAGGCTTCAAATCTGAGAAAGTAGTCAACAAATGATAAAGATAAGGTCATATTTGGAATCAAGAAAAAATGAAGAGTAAAAGGTACTGCCTAAGGTAATGGCTGTTAAGCTATTTAGAGTGCTTTCAGTTGACAGTGCCCATTTTTTATCCTCCTGACTTGAAGGAGCCAAATGACATAATACTCATCTGAGGTAGTCAGTCAGAAATCACATCTGAGGCACTCAGGACAGAAAATTCCAGTGTTTGTTTTAGTCCAAATTAGTTTGAAGGACATCTGAGAGGTAAACAATCATCAAGATATATCCCATAATGGATAGTCTACTCTGATTTATCTGTGGCATTCCCTGAACATTTGAAGAAAAAGCAGTTTGGAGATTTGTGGTAATGCTTTAAAAAGCAAGAGAAGAAAGCAGCTATTCTTCCTGGCTCAGCAGCAGAACACTTCTTTAATCTAAACTCCTGTGTGGGGCCACTCTAATGCAGCAGGTTGGTCCAACTGGGAGCTGAAAGACCCCACAGGACATCCCAGTTTGGCTCATCACTGTCTCAAAGGAGGCCTATAACCCTGAGAACAGCTCCTGCCAAAGTCCTTCACTGTTTGGTTGTTGTATCACTGATGCCATTCCACACATTCCATCCAGTGCTGTTAACTGTGTTTAAACTCATGTGATACAGAAATCTTGAACAAGACTTGGGATTCCTCGCTTCAGCCAGTAAAGGACTGGTATTATAAATATTGTGATAAATGAAAACAGAATGAAGTTATGCCTAATACCTGGGTGGACTTCCACCTTATTTCACTATAAAGACTATTAGTAAAACAATACATTGTTTGTAATATAAAAATGGGGCTTTTGAATGCCTTTTGAATTTCCTACTGCTAATTTTTATTAAATCTTCACATAATACAACTTTCACTGAACAGCAGCAGAACATAGCTTTTAACTGGAATTGTTGAGTATGTGTTTAGCAAAGGGTAAGTAGTAAATTATTCTGCTTATTTATTATTCAGATTAAGTCTTGCAGAAACATTTCCTATTCTATTAATTAATAATTTGAAAGCTACTCAATGCAGAAAGCTGTGAAGAGACATCTTTTTTAAATTTGATTGTTTCATGTGCAGAATGTAAAATTAAATTGCTAAAGTGCACTTTTTTTTTTCTGAGAAATAAACAAGTAGCCTTCCTACTCATCACTTCTGCTGTGCAGCTTCCCCAGATATTCCTGCTTTGTCCTGGCTACCAACTCTTTACAGGAGCCAGACTAAAAATAATCTAAATACTAACATGTAGTGGATCACATAATGTATCAAATTCCACCTACCTTATTTTATACTTCTCCACAGCCTGGCTGAAATACACATGCAAGAGCTTGCAAATCACCTAACATTGCTGTTGTTACAATAGCCTAAGGGTATAAGGTAGGCAAGATTTATTGGGAGACATGATACCTTTTATTACGTCAAGGGATGCAGCTGGAAAAAAGACAAGCGAGGCTTTCAGAGGCAAAAGCTTAACTCTGAGTCATTAGTGTGCATGCACATACATGCACACAGGCCAAGCAGGCAGAGCTGAAAAACCACAGAACACAGATCTACGTGCAGATTTAGTCTTTTTTGTTCCCGTTTTTCTGCAGAAATCCTGTATTTCAGAAATCTCTGAGATGGCAGCGCTACGTCAGATCGATTAGAATGAGTTCTGGGAAAACCGAGCTTCTTCAGCCCCCATGGGCAGTGCTGAGAATTAAAAGCCACAATCTGTCCAGCTCCCTCTGTTTGCCAGTTGTAATTAAATAGACCGTCACAATTTGTGTTTTCTCCACAATATTTTGCATAAAATGAAGGTTCTTTTAAAATCAGTTTATCAAAACGTTTGCCTTCTATTTATAGCAAGACAGGGTTTCTGTTTGTTTGTTTTAGGACCCAGGAGCTCACGCTGGAGACCGATGTTTGAGATTACAAAAAAACTGTTTAAAATTGTAAACTGGCAGTCATTCCTGACATTAAGACAGATGCACCAGAAGTACATTCTGCTCACTATTTTCTGACAGTATAAAAGGTACGTCAACTTATAAATAAAAGATTTAACCATGCTTGCAATTGCAAAATTCATGACTGCTCCTGCAAGCATGTGTGGTCCAGTGGAATTTAACTCCCTGAACCAATCTTTTACAGAAACATAATAAACTTCCTTCAGGCAAGAGAGGTGGTTTTTTATTTATGAGCATATAGTTAATATTACAAGCAGCTATGAAAGGGAGGAAAAAGGAAATCAGAGCATGTGAAGCATCAGGACATTCCAAAATAGGTAAGCACAAATCTCAAAAAGAGGCTTTTAAAATTCAATTGAAGGACTATTCTATATTGGATATTATTCAGAAAACTTGCTGGGTTTGGATAAGGAAAACATCCCTTTACAATGCCAATACACTGCATAATTATATAGTTTATAGCCATCCACGCTCTCTCCCATACCGTTTCTGGATGCATCATTCTCGTGAGCCCTTTATGTGAATACAAAAGCAAGGCAATGCTGTCAACCTCAGCAAGTTTGCATGAGCTCTCTGACTTGCTTCTCAAGACACTGAAGGGCTGGGGGAAGCTGCAGCAGGGGAGCATCACAGACATTAAAGCCTCCTGAGCACACTGCACCACCTAAAATTGTTGAACTCGAGCCAAAAGGAAAATAAAACTGAAAGAGGTGCCAGATGGGAGTGTTTGCAAACTTCAGGCAGTTCTTTACTTAAAAGTACAATTCCATGCAACAATTGCTTACCCTGAGGCTCTAAATCCAGCACAAACTGTCTGCATGCTGTTCTGTATTAAACCACTTTGTGACGTTTTTTCCACACGCATGTGAACTGCTCAAACCACAGATCCATCACTGAGTACATAAATTCATGATCTAGAACCATATTTTCTGAATAACTAATCCCCAATTAACTCCTGTAATCTGCAATGTTATGCTGAAACCAGAGGAATTCCATTCTCATGTCAGGTTTGACTGTGTCCTCAACTGTTGAGGCTGCAGAACCTCCCCCCGACTCCCAGTGCTGCTCTAAGTGAATCCCATCTGATACAAGCAAAAGCAGCACTACAGCAGCCAGCCCATATGTCACAGTCTGGAAAAAAAGGGGAGTTTGCAGCTCTTCTACAGCATCAAGGATACTGCTGCAGAGAACAGAAGTACATCATACCAATCATTTACTTGTGTGTTTCTCACTGAGTGTAAATTGGCACTTGCTACCTGGAGGAATCACCCTAGGTGTTTAGGAGTAGATTAAAATTCCTTCCCAAGAATTAGTCTGTGCAAAAGTCCTGCTGGGCAAACTGATTCTTCCATGTGCTTTTTTTTCCATTTTGTCTATATTCAGTTAGATTACAGAGGATTGGAAATTTCTCATGGGATGGTGTTCATTGAAAATAGGTAATTGGGATAGCACAGCTTGTGAAGCTTTGGAGCAGCAAGAATAAAGGCAAATGTTCCGTTTGTACCACTAGCATTGTAAAATCTTTCCGTGGCTTTTAAAGTTTATTAGCCCAGTTGTAGACAGAAAAACTAGGTAATTAGGTAGGTAAAAAAGACTCTCAAGTGTACAATTGCATTCCCAACAACTACAATGGAAACAAGGCCCATAATGGCACTCAGTGGTCTGTGGCATCTTTCATCCAAGGTGTATTTCACCTTCCATGTTTATGACTGAAATGCAGTAACTGTGAAAAACACAACTGCTTAATAATGCCAAGAAACCAGGTAATGCTTAGAGAGAGAAGGGAAAATTGGTTTCAACTCATTTTAGTCGATGCCAGCTTCAATAAGAAAGAAATTATCCAGAGTTCACTTTTAGCAGACTGTCCAGCTGGAGCCACACTCCACGTTACAAAGCATATCGTGGGATCTGTAATTACCACTTTACTGATCCACCAGTGTTATCCAAGAGCTCTCTCCTCCAATGCCATACCACCCCTAATAGTTGTCACAAATACTTCAAGACAGTTTAGGAATGTGCATATCCTCATTTATGGTAACTGCAGTTATCCACATCCCTCTTTAGCCTGGATTTGGGACCAGTTTTGTACGCTAACTCCCAGCCCACCTCGGCAGATGCACTGAATGGCCTCACAGCAGTCTGCTCAGGAGAGAGCCAGCATTATAAACACAACAAAAGTCCATTTTTCCATGCAATTAGTGGGTTTTAAGAGGCAGGGCTCTCAATTCCTGTCACTATATGCTCTCAGAAACTGTTCCTGTTTCCATTTCAAAGTCAGGTTAATTTAATTTGTGGATGGTTTCAGTATCTTTGTACATCAGAGCAGAACAAAAGAGGAACAATGAAATCCATTACCAGTAGCAACTGAGAAGCCACAACACCGGAGGCCCAGTGCCTCTTACCTCCCTCCTGGGACGAGCATCTGCCCACCCCAAACTGAAACAGCTGCTGAGGGGCAGGACCTTGCTGGGCCAAAGCTTAGATCTCACACTCAGGTCACACATGCAGCATAAACCATCACTAAAAACTTGATGTCCCTTGGCTGTATATGCAAGAATTTGCTGTAATCCTGTTTAACTGCTGACAGTGCCTGGATCACATTCCTGTTTTGTTACACTTGGCAGAACTCTCTGCATGCATTACAATATACAGAGGGCACGGGTTTGACCATCTGGCCATAGATGTCAAACTGAGACAGTTTCCAGTGGCAGCATCTGGTTGTTCCACAAAAAACAGTGTGTTTGCAGCTTTAGGCCTGTTCCTTTGTTGGGCTACAGATGCATTATCCGGGCTGCCAGGTCTCCTTGCATTGCTTTCTTATAAGTCACCTTTAGCTCTCTAGTTTTTTTCTGTTTGTAAGGCTTTGGATGAGCATATTTGTTTTGTAAAGGTTTAATAAAGAGCCACATGAAACACACACCAACAGGAACTATGTAGTCCTGCATGGAGGCAGGAAAAGGCAGGCTGAGAGCCTAATCTATAATTAACAGGCCATGTCACATCCTCAGCTGTGTGACAACAATGCCCCTTAGGAGCCAAGAACAATACATGTAGCAAAAGGTCGCACACAAGGATATCCTTCAGACAGATTACAAAGCTGTCCACACCTTTTAATACCTGGCACATGCCAAACATGGAGGAAATTGTAGTATTTCCTTAAGAGGCATTTCCAGTAAAAGAGAACATGAAGCCTAGAATTAAAGACTGAAGTCTCTCTCTGTAAAATCTCTTCAGAAACACCCCAGAGGATTTCTTCCTACATCCTGTGCCATTTCATTCAGTGTGACATTAGTAAATGACAGATGTACTTTAGAGTTTGAAGGAGCAGCAACTAGACTGTAATGAAGACCAGGAAGAAAGTCACAAAAAATAAGCTAGTGGCCAAATCTGATGTGTCGCTTTTATGCCATGTGAGGCAGTGACATATTTTTAAATCACCTTTCAGACAGACACACTGAGAGAATTTTTTTCAGAGGATCTAAAAGGATATACGTACTACCTGTAGGTGTGTTGGAATATACATAATACATGTGCATGAATTAGCACTAACACAGCCCATAATTCATGTCCTGACATGAACACAGCCCAAAATTCACCTGTTAGCACTATCACACACAAATTCTCTGCTAACTCTGCCGTGGCAGCACAGCATGACTGCAGGGATTGCTTGCCGGGCTCTTTTCTCCAAATGAAGCCAGCGATGTTCCAGGGCCCAGGACAATGCCACTGCCACAGGGACAGTGCAGTCCTTCTGCCAGGGGCAGGAGTGCACAGGGCAGAGAGCGACTTTGTGGCAGAACGTTTGGATGTGATGCTCACGTGTCATGTGCAGAAAAGGGAATGATTTTCGCTATTATACCAGCAGCCTAAAACATGCAGCAGTGTGCTGGCTCCCAAGTGTCAGGAATAAATACGTCCCATTGGAGGACTAGGCTGATTCAAGTGCAGAAAAGATATCTCCCCCATGTACAGCTGCTGCTTGTCCTCTGTTGCAGAGAATCACAGCAGGAATTTTATGTTTGAACATATGGCCGAGTTAGTCATGCCCTATCTACTCAGAGAAACAAACAGAGCCAGGTTGGATAGCTTGCAGGGCAGAACAGCTTTTCCCTTTTTTTCCTATAACCCACTAAAAGGCCACAATGGTGGCACTGAATTTCTATTTTAATCAGTTAACAGAAACAGTTTCTGACTGTCTGGCCAACTGAGGGTAGAGAGATGGAAAATTTTACCACATATTATCTATTGCTGAATGGATTCGGTCCTTTCCAGCCTTCCTCCTAAGAAAGCACTCTATAAGTTGCATATTTTTATGACAAGACTGAAGTGTTTTCAGCAGAAACTCACATTTCAAACCATACAGATTCATTGTGCACTGAGCCCTGACAGGTCAAAGGGAACAGATCAAATCCACTCGATACAGCACTGCAAAACGTTGTACACTGTGCACAGAAATGTGTGACCTTTTCCCTGGATGGAGATAATTAATTTTGGAGATAAAACAAAGCTTGGGGAATGGATTCAGTGTAACAGTGGTAGCACTGCTAAACAACAAGCTGACTTCTAAAGAAGAATTAAAGAAATGGTTATCTATTATTCATGACAGCTTAACTTGTTTATATCCTTTCCAGGCAGCACAGTGCATCTGCTTTATTATTCATCATAAACTGGCACTAGGACCACTGCATCTGATACACTGACTTTCAAATGTGATAGTGCTAACCTTAGAGAGAGCACACAGGCCACAAAACCCATTTCCTGCATATGTGTCATGCCTAGAGTTCACTCTGTTTGTTTGGAAGACTCTCTCTAATCTGGAGTCTTCTGTGAATGTTGTATTTTCTATTCACTTTCAGAGATTGGGTGCAGCATAATATGAAGCATACACTGAATGAGAATGTGAAAGTGTCTTGACATGATGGGCCTTTAAAAATGTCAGTTTGAAAAGCTGTACAGCTGACTGCTCTGCAGGTCCAATGGACACACCCTTTCCTGACCTGCAGCTTGTCTGTCAGGAGATTGCTCTGAACTAATGCTCAGATTAACGTGCCTCAAAAAATCATGCTCTCTTCTTATGTACTTTTTTTGTGCTTATTAGCTCACATGCCCCTGCTTTGCACTATGATTACTAAGTTTATTTTGCTTAGACTCTCTGGCATGCATAAGGGATAATTTTGAGATCATAAATTGGCTGGCAGAAATAAAAGTTGGAAATAGAAAACTTAAAGTGATGAAATTTATTTTTGGGACCAGATTAGAGAGACACGGAAATCTATACCTGTAGATCTCCATTTAAAGTCAGAATATGTCTCTTTGGCTTGGTTCCTGAATGCAATTCTTAATTTTGAATTCATCAAGAGAAGTATTCTTGGACAGTGTAAAAATTCAACAAATTTTTCCAGAAGTTGAAATCTCAAGACTCCCATGCAGAAAACTGAGAACACAACAGGCCTTGTTAATCTTACCTTCAGACCAGGATTTGGGTGATAGCAAGCAGACATAAATAGCAAGAAACAATCACAGGCATTTTCTTCTTTTATCATATTTTGTTCTTTCTTTAAAAGTTTTTTAATTACCCCTTGTTTTCAAGCATGACTCTGGCGTTCAGGCTTGGCCCGTCTTCCTTTATAGGACTCATTTTTACTGGTAATGTGAAAAAAACCCAGCACAATGAATTTCAACCATCCTCATCAATTCCTGCACGGCCCCTTCAGGGCCTTTTCTGTCCTAGTTCCCCCAGTTCATAGACGTTTTCCTATCTTTTAGGTTTCGGGTAGATTTAATTGGACACTTGCTAGCACAACTCCATTCTACTCAGCTCGAGTTTCCGGCACCGTAACCATCACTGAAATCTCTAAACGCGTCATCAGCAGCCACTTGGAAACTCAGTGCAGGATCAGAGTTCTAGTTTTAAACAACAGAACCAGGGTCCTGAACTCGCTGCTGCAGTCCCAGAGCACAGCACCCTGCTACAAACTCTCCTCATACCTGCCACTGACTCACGAGCATTTGCATTATTCGTCATCACTGAACACGTTTCTTCCACCAGCTGGTGGCATTTAGTCAGCTCAGAGGGAGAGTTACTTGCTAAGTTTTAACAGCTTTCCCAAGTGTATACAGAGCCCTTCTTGGTTCTTTGCAACACTTAAGTACAGGTTATGAATCCATTTCTTCAGTGCAACAGCAAATGAAACAATGCTGAAATACTAGGAAATGTTATCATCTCAGTGTCTACTACCCCCAAAGAAAAGAAAACAATACAAATAAACAATAAAAAACACCTGGAAACATAACATCCTCGGCATTTCAAACTCAAAAAGTACCTTTTCAGCTTTTCAGAAGTTATGCCTCACACCTAAAAGGCCTATTTCAAAAATAAACATAACCAAAAAACCACAACAGGCCCTCTCAACTGAAATTACTTGGGCAATTGTCATAATCATTTCCTGTAAATACTCTGAATTTAAAGCAAAGTCATTTTGACTACTGCACTCCTGTGAATAGGTTTAATGAACATGAACATTCAAGCAAAACGAATTTTAGTGACAATATTCATGAGCGGATCCCACACTGGAAAACAAGCCAAAAGCAGTGAAAATTTTAATACTGGTTTATATTGAATTATGCAATTCAAAGTTTGTTTAGTTTTAGGCTTGTACAAATTTAAGTTTCAAGCTACCAGGAATTGTCTTTGATCAACAGAATATGTGATTCCGAGTTTGGCAACAAACAGACAAACAGACCATTCAAAATAACTGCACATGGTTGATTTTTATGTCAGACTATTCCATGATCCCTGTCCAGATGAAGTTCTCTGGGTTATTTTAGTACTTATAGGGGGCTTATAGAAAAGATGGGAACAGGCTTTCTATTAGGACCTGTAGCAAGAGGACAAGGGACAATGGTTTTAAATTAAAAGAGGGTAGATTCAGACCAGATATAGGATAGAAATTATTTACAGCGAGGGTGAGGTAAGACTGGCACCAGAGATGTGGTGGATGCCCCATCCCTGGAAACACTCAAGACCAGGTTGGATGGGGCTCTGAGCAACCTGCTCTGGTGGAGGATGTCCCTGCTCGTTGCAGGGGGGTTTCACTAGATGAGCTTTAAAGGTCCCTTCCAACACAAAGTATTCCATGATTCTACAACTCAGCTAACTCCAACTATAAATCTATACAAATAAAATGCAGGTTTATTTCGCCTTTATGGTTTCATCTGTAGAGCCAGTCCTGATGAGCTTTTTCCTGCAGGTGCTGGACATCCCGGGCTCCTGCCGATCCCAGAGAGCTCTGGCATTCCCTGTTTCGGGTGGCACAGACCCCAAACACGGCGAGCTCGGCCCTGCAGCAGCGGGTCCCTAAAGCCTGGAAGCAGCTGTCCATTGGTCTGGCTCCCTGTCATTCTGCACCATCCGAACCACACTTCCCTCCGCGTGTTGTATCTCCTTCAGCGGCTTTGGAATTCTGTGTGTGTCAGCCGAGTTTGCCTTCCAGTTCCCAGAGCTTGGGAGCCGCCTAGTGGAGCCCTCTGTCCGAATCCCAAAATTCTGCCAAACCTCCTCCTTATCACAGTGCACTGCATTCCTGACTGGTATCACTCCCAACACTGTTTTTACAGCCGAGCACCACGTAAAGACTTCAATTGGATTTCATATGTTTGTCTTTTTTACAGAAATGTGAGTCACTTTGTAGGGTATAAAACGGAGCGTGGTTAAAAAGAAAAAGGCAGTGGCAGAATAGGAATTAAGTGTTGATTTCCTACTTTGACAAAGGTCTTTTCTAACCTCACAGATCTCAGCACTGGACTAGTGGCCAGTAATAACAAGGAACTAAGTTCTGCGGACACAAGTCTTAACAAAATTAGAAAATACAGACGTAGACAGTGATACTCTCTATTTTATTAATATAAAACATCAGTCTGACTCACCAGCATCAAAACCTACCCAAATAGCCAGCTGTAAACTAAACAAAATTGCAATCACAAAAAATAACCCACATGAGCACACGAGCACTGGGATGTCACTGAAACATCAGGCTGAGCAGCAATTACTCTGATGCAGGTGTGTATAAATCGGTAGAAGCTCTAAATCAGACTCTGATGTTTCTTTTTCATCTATTATTGCTTTGCATGCTGAGGTTAATTAAAGCTGGAAAACATAGTTAACTTTGTTTCAAGCCAGTGTGTACTTCAGGAGTAAAATCTGGTGTATCTATGCATTGCTCGGATCTAAGTGACAGGAGTGGGGACTTCCCACTTGTTCTCAGGGCTGTAATAACATAGGGCACGGCATCGGGACAGTGTCCATGTCTCAGGAAAAGCCAAACAAGAAGGGTGAGAGAGCCTGGGAGTCAGGGATGTTCCCAAAGCTCAGAAGGAAAAACGTCTTGTGATTCCTGTGAGGAACTGAGACACCAGAGTGGGACTGGAGGGCGAAGAACTGAGGGAGAGCTGGAACAAGAAGCTCTGGCAGTGATGTGGAAGAGCTGGAGATCCGTGACACATCAGAGAGGCTCATCTCAGACAAGGCAGGGAAGGGCCTTGAACAGCAACCTCAGGGTCTCCAGGCTGAGGCCCCATCTCAGGAGATGAGATTTCTCCATTGTGAGAATGATGGAGAAAAGAGTTTCTCTGAAGTGAACTTAGAGCTTACACACGTTTCCCTTGACAGTAACACTTTTTGCAGGCACCACAGAGTGCTGAGAATTGCTGCAAAGAGCCTGATTTATTGTGGCACTTCTCTAGTTTTACCACCTGAAATGACAGAAAGAAACTGACTTATAAAAAAACCAAAACCAAACAGCAAAACACAGAATGCAATCGTATGAGTGAAATAATATCTGAAAGAAATGTCATTTTCCCCCCAAATCAAGTATACACTCTGAACTGCTTTCATCATCGCTTTTAAAACACATAAAACTCCATCAAGCACCTGAAATCAAAACCACAAACACAGTTGGAGCTGAAAATGCCTATTTTTCATTTGAAAATATCTAACAGCTGTCAAAACAGACACCAAATGGTAGAAAGGTGGAATAAATGCAGCAAAGAAGCAGCATTGACAAGAAAAGAGTAACATCCCAGCCAGAGAGAGGACAAGAACAGTGAAAAGGCATATTCACCTGCATTAACACACTTATTTCCTTTCAGACCTTTGAGAGGTCTTTCAAATCAAGGGAGCAATGGTCATAAGAAAAAGAGTTCCTTGAGTTAAGAATGAACTTTCTGCTCTGTTAGTGTGTAATATCCTTTGCACTGAGATGAATATCTTCCCAGGCATGTGAGCAATCCTGCTTTAAATCACCATCAAATAGATAGATATTTATTTGGTTGTTTGTTACACAGATAGTATGTAGCTGGAAAAAAACACATTTCTGTATAAATCTTGGCTGAACAGAAGTGGAAAGTACATAACAACCAAAGCAAAATAAATTTTAAAACTCAACAAAGCTCAGGACTTAACCAGATGCTGTGCCATGCCTTCCCAGAATGGTGCATTTGACATGGACCATCATTGCCATTTACCATGAGACCATGGTTTAATAAGCATGGGAATGCCTCATCAACAGAAATCCTTGGAAGCTTCTGGTCTTTCAGCTGCTGGTGATTCTAAGAAATGATTGAGCAACTTCCCAAAATCTAGCCCCATATACAGCATCTTTAAGCTTATCCAGGCTGTACAGCGGTTCAAGATATTTTACCTTTTAGATAACTTTCCCTGTCTTAAGATGAAGGAAAGAAATTAATTCTATATCTACATCTTGACTTTTAAATATGCTTTCTTGAAGTTAAGTTTATAATTTTGAATTCCATAGACTTCATCTCCCAGTCATTACCTGTGACAGACATACAAGACTCAGAGAACAGCTCTGAAGGATTCCAGGTTCACCTTGGAGGTTAGAAAAGGGAGTTTTTTCCTATGTTGATCTTCCCCGGTGTTGCAGCTGATTATTTTGCGGAGAAGAAGACAGCACACGATGTCAAGATGTTCCATAGGACAGAATCAAGGAAGACTACAGACTTCCTAAGGTGTCTGCTCTCAGTGCAAGCTCTCTGTCCCCTCAAGCAGGGGCTCTGGAGTAAAGTGAAATGTCACTGGAGTGAAGAATCAAGTATTAACCTCTCTGTGCATCACTGGCCGTGCCTGTAAATAGGAGCTGGCAAATTGTGTGCACCTCTTGGGGTAGAGCAGTGCTAAAATATAGAATACTCATCTGTGCACTCGTGGGGAATTTGCCTGCAAAGCACACACAGCTACCATGCAAAAATCAAACACATGGAAGAAAAAATCTGCCTGCTGTGACACACACTCTTGAATTCTGCAATCATTCACATGCTTACACATGAGGCAGTCAGAAAGAGAAAGAAAGCTCGGTAAATGTGCGGAGAAAAAAAACTGTAGAAAAAGGAAAAAAAAGAAAAATGGGGGGGGAAAAAGTGAAGAGGTGGAGAATTCTGAGAAGCAGAGGTGTCCAGTTTGGCTTCAGATACAAAGGGAGCTTTCTAAGCTCCTAACACATGGTTTTTCTAGCAAATACAGTGTTAGCATGGCCATGATTTTTTTCCAAACAAGTCATTCAGTCTGGGAAATGATGAAATTAAATAAATACAAATTTCCTCAAATGCAGTAGACTCATGTAAGTTAATTATAATTAATTTTTAAGTCAGACCAAGTACAACTATTATTCCAAAAGGAGATTTCTGTCATGGACTCCACTAAACTGACACAGAGCTGTGTTAAGGAGCTGGAAAAGCACTGTCAAGAGAAAAAGGAGGAGGAACTTTTTTTTTAATAATTTTATCTATGGTTTCCAGTCCTGCTGTAAATAGGCTGAATAGTGGAAGTGAAATCAATTGCTTTAGTTAGTTTTACAGCCACAGACATTAAGCATCAGACCCCCCTGTGAAGGGCTGGCCTGTGTTCCACCGACTGTGAATCCACTCTGACTTGCACCGAGCACATACTGCAGGGTTGGTCACACGGGAAAGCAGATGGGAGGGGAAAGGAGGGGAAAATAAATTACTTTTATTTGTATTTAATAAAATTTGGCCTACAGGCTCGATGTGACTCAGTGCTGAACATCTGGGATTGATCATAGGATCACAAACCGAGAAGTAGTCATCTGGCTCCTAGAAATAAACACATTCAGTCCCTCTGCCACAACATTACTTTCTTAATGATAAAATGCAACAGCCATTTTAAGTCCTTCTAATGTTTTCAGCCACAGTATTTTTAACTTTTTGGTAATTTTTAGTGTTATTTTTCCACATCAGATGACAGTAAATTGCATTTGACCTTGGACTGGTGGCGTTTGGGATTGCCCACGGAACTGATTCACTACTTTCCTTCAAAATTTTCTGGTACAATGGTAGTCTTGCAAGTCCACTTTTTGCTAATTCCATTCCTCATGAGCATCATGGGAGCAGCACAGTACCTGATGCAGGATGCAGCCCTGCTGAGCTACATTGACCAACGTTTCCTGTCTCTGGAGGTATGTGCCTGATGAATCCTTCTGCAGCTCTACCTAACTGCAAAGAGGCTTGAAAATGTGTGGGTGTTCTGAGCCCAGGACAGTCTGTGTGATGTACCAAATCAGGAGGGTAAATTTCCAGCTTTTTCCAATGAATGCGTAAAATTGTTGCTAAAACTTTGATGGTCCCTACTTACCACATCATTTGTTGCAGGATATAACTTCATAATGTTATGTTTTTATTCTGTTTTCACTTGTATTTTTTATGGCATCAGTTAATTTAGCTAAAAATGCAACAACTTAAATAGTACTGTCACAGTCCATCCTAAGGAATTGTATAAACATATTGTAACCAGTAGAAATGCTGTCAAGTATTTATTAGCAAGGAGATAGAAATTTATCAGTTGCTTTTCCTGTGTACAGATATGCCTACCTGAAAGGGTAGTTTAAGATGCATTTATGCAAATCAGAAGTGTATCTGCACTTTGAATAAATCCTTAATATCTGGGAGACTGAAATGCAGTCCTTTCAATTCCTTGAATTCCTTTCAATTACTATAAATGCAGCAGTTCTGGCTTTTTCTTTTACAGTAAAAAGTTAACCAGTACTGCAAAACATCTCTTCAGTATTGGTGTGCTATAATCATATATTGTTTATCTTAAATTATTGACGTGTGCCTGGCTCCTGACTTGCACTGGCAGACTTTTAGAGAAGCTCTAACTCGCCTGATTTCACGTCCCTTTTTGTACAAAGCCCTCATTAGTCTTATCTTCTCAACACAGAAGGAACAGAAGGATTAGCCTGATATCCTCTTTCCATTTTGTAGACTGAGATCTACATTTTCTCTGCCACTCTAGGAGTAACTTCACCTGGCAATTTCTATTCCTTTGGCACCATTAAAAATGAGGTAACTCTACCTGTGGCATTTGGTGCAAGGGGCACAAAACAAAGAACAGGACAAAGGGTGAGGCAGATACTGAAGACAGCACTTGAAAACATTTTAAATAAAGGTTTTGTAGAAAGTAATTAAGCAGCTTCCTGGGGACTTACAGTCTTGTATAAATGGGGGAGAGAGGAGGCAGCACATAGAAACTACAGCTCACAAAGCAAACCAACCACAACCACCGGGTTTACATGGAACACCATTCATTCAGAAAACTCAGATATTCCCACCTTAAAAAAACCCACCTGGAATCTGTGCATGAAGCACCAAATCAGAACACCCAGTCTAGCAGTTAGACCTACCTATTGGGTGTCTGGGCTAAAAGATCCACTCACATTCCTCATCTTCCCCAAGTGGCAGCTGGGCTACTATTTTCAAGACACCTATGAAGCAGCTGCATTGCAGCAGAGAAACCATATTACTTACCTTTGAAAGCACTGATAATTTGAATTTAGGAGTAAAGAAATAATTTTTTTGCTTTCTTTGTTCGGTTTTTTGTTTGGTTTAGTTTGGTTTTGGGGGTTTTTTGTTGTTGTTGGTTGGGGTTTTTTTGTTGTTGTTGTTGGTTTGGGTTGGTTTTTTTAATACAGCCAGTGACTTGAGAAAGAAAAAAAAAAGAAACAACCCAAAACTTCCTCAAATATAGCATTTCAGTATTTTCATTTTCACATTTAAATGGGTGAAAAATAGCCACACTAGATTCTGCCTTGGTCAGAAGAGGTGTAAAATGTGAAATGCTCATGGCTATAGATTTCCTGCAGAAAACTCTTTGAGACTGCTTCACCAGTGGTCCTACAGGAAGGGTGCCAAAAGGTTTCTGGAAATCAAGTCATCAGAGATCATGAACCCTTTAAGTATCTCTGGCTGCTTCCACCAGAGCACTTTTCCTTCTTTAGGCAGCAAAACAAAGTATCTGGCTGTCAGTAACCAAGTCAAGTTAAAAACATGGGGTTTTGTCCAGACCTGTGAATTTTGTGCCAGTCTCAGAGGTTCTCCTCACACAGATACCAGCAACAGCCCATTGGGTTGGAATAGATGGGTGCAGGGGGACTGGGAAGGGGGGAACAGCGTGGTTTTTAAAGTAATCATGACTGAGGCTGTAATATACACAGAATATCCACATCTATCCATGTATTTTCTTCCCATGTTCTAACCCAAGAAGAGGCTGGAGAAATGCAACCAAGACGTGCTGGAATACGTGGAGGAATTCCGAGACTTTTCCAAGACGGTGCTGTCCCGCCTGGCAGGGCTGAGCACTGCTAAGGCTGAGGTTAAGAGTGAAGTAGAGAATTTGCTGTCGAGGATTGACCACGCACAGAGGGACATTGACTATTTTGGATCTGTCACAGATTCCAATGCTTGCATAGAAGTCCACGAAGACCTGGTGAAACAGCAGCTGCTTGAAGAGGCAGAAGAAAAAAAGAGACTTAAACTCATGCTAAATGCAAGTAAGAACAGTTTATTTTTCAGAACTTTGGTGTGAAGAAGCTAGACCCCTACCCCATGCTCATACAGGGATACCAGATTTTCATCAGCTTTGTGAACACCACAGATAATTGCAAGGGGGATTGGGCTGTGGAAATACTAGATTTATAAAAATTATGTATATGCAAAAAAGGTATGGGAGAGGGAGGGAGAAAAATACAGTTCAAACATTTACTTTGCAGAAATTCTACTGCATATGAAATTAATCTCTTTGGAAGTTGCTTTTTATTATAAAGTAAGATAAATCCTCTGAAGGTGTGCTCTTGCAAAACACATTTCTGAGTATTGCAGCTGTATTAAGGAACTAATGGTGGTCTTTGCTTTTTGGATTGGGCAGGGTCAAAATCTCAAAAGAAAATTCACGAGTCAGTAAAAATACTTAATTCACTTCTACAGTTTGCATCTGCTTTACTGTCCTGCTCTGTCATCCTTCCTCTCCTTGTCCCCTCCTTTTACTTTATCAAGAGAGCACACAGGCTTGTCCATAAGCAAAGCTCAGTTCTGATTTGAAAATTAAGGGTTATGGTACCCAGTAGGAAGAATATATGCACAATCTATAATTTTTTTAAAACAAATGACATTTTATAATTATCTTTACCTTGAAAAGTTTAGGTATGTGTCTAAATTATGTATTATATACATATTTAAGGCAGTCGGTTTTCTTTTCACAGTAGTAAGAAATGAAAAATAAATAATAAGAAATATAAACTGTTATTTTTTTAAAAGCCAGGTGAAAGAACTTTAGCATTATCAATTATAAAATTGCACTGACTTCAGTAGAATCAGGCTGAACTAATTTTACACATAAGTTTACAATTTCTTCCTCGAGCTTTTCTAGCAAATCAGTATTAAGGCAGATGCTCACAGAAGCAATCACCTATTCTGCTTCTGAGCTCTCCTCGTACTCCACAGTTCAGTGCTCTGAATATCAATAGTTCTGCTTTCCATTTAGAGAACTTTTGAACATTAGGCCTTTTTTTCAGAGAGGAAAAAAACTGGGGATTTTTAAATTGACTGCGGTTAGGGCACTTTGAAAATTGTATCTTTCTGAGAGTTTCAGCGGGGAAAAAATTACTTTCCATTTTCCTTTGCTGGAAATTATTACATTTAACTTTATTGTAGCAATTCATAGTAACTTTATTTTCAATTTGATCTCTACTGTCAGTACTAGTCAGATGCTTTTCCCATTGAATTTAATGGCAAAAGTAGTCCCTGTGTAGATTTTACAGCACTTAGAAAAAGTAGAAAGACCCTCAACTCTAGCAAATAGCAGTTCTGCTTCTCTGCTGTCATGTCTTAACCAGAATCTGTGATTGTTTTTGCTGAGTCACTTCAAAAATCTAGTGGAAAAGAGGTTTTTTAAGTCCAGCTTTGTTACTAGGTTTGGCTCAAGTTCGCACCAAAGACAACAATCAAGCAGAATCACTGCTTTTATATGCAGTAGCTGCTACCTCATCCTGCTTTGGGTAGAAAACATGACATTGTCTTCTGCTCATTTTTGTTTACTGTGAATTTCTCAGTCTTCCTCCAAGCTGTTATAAAAACCAAAGAGAGTTAAAAATCTTCTCTGAAGAAGAGAGACACTGTCCACAGATTTCAGACAATAATCTGGTTATTTCCCCTGCAGAGGAAAATGCTGCTAAGGCTTCCTAGGGTTTTTGATTCAGCAGCTTTAATTTTTTTTAACCTATCTAATCAATAAATGTTAGATTTGAGAAAGCTGTTGTGGCTTGCTCAGGGCAGGTGCTTCCAGAGTGAGAACTCCCAGGAAAAACAAAATCCATGCTGTAGCAGCAATATCCAACAGCTTTGATTAGAGGGTATCAGCACACACAAATGACATAAAGATTGCTTTCTACAGGCAACTGGAATCTTGCCAATGACTTCAGTAGGTTCATATCAGGCCAGACAAGGGGCTGGTTTTGCTTTCTCTCTTTCATCTGCTGCCAGAACTTCCTGCCGTAGAGCTTTGTTTGTCCTGTTTACTGAAATGGCCACACTCCACTGAAAGCAATTCTTTAAACTTCAAATGCTGCGCCTCGTAATTTATGAGTGCCTTTGGGAAACGAGCTTGCTAATATGCTTTGCAATCATTTTTCCTAGAAAGGAAAAACTTGCTTGATAAAGATCTTAGAGTCTAAATGCCTGGGTCCTCACAGGCTTGGTGCTCTCTGGTCTGAGACATCCCTGCAGAGTGCACACAAAATGTAATGAAGCCAAAGCTGTGACTTGCTCTCTGCTGACGCCAATTTTAACCTATAGTGAGGTAAACAGCTGTGTGGTTTCACCAGCCATGCTCCTGGCACAGGAATTGATAGCAGACATCACACCAGCTCTTTGAAAGCCGCCTTAGTGCATGCACATCCCTAGTTTTGTGATCTATATTTAGTTCTAGTTCCTTTGTGTGCAGGTGTTGGGAAAGGGGATGGGAAGATAGCCCAGTGTTTTGGCTTTCTGCTATGCTGATCTATTTTTATTTCTATTTATACTATAAATGCATAAGAAGAGGCTACCTGAGGATAAGACCAGTCCTGAAATAAAAATACTATACACGTAGCCTATCAGGATAATGGATTTTAATTCATATGCCTCCAACAAGAAATAAATTTGATTCTTTTACTGCGTTGATCTAAACCAGAAGTCAGTTCTCTGAAGTAAAAATTATAGCCCTGTAAATGGACCACCAAGAATAATCACAAAATGACTAACTGTGCTCTTGGTCTCCTCTCAGGCACACAAATATCCAAACCCCTTTTGGATAACACTGGTGTAATAGAACAGAACCCAACACTCTATAGATGAAGATAACATAGTTTATATATCATATAACACTATTTTCAGCACTATTTACCATAGCCACGCTGCTGACACCTTTACTGATTTATTGACTCTGGCCTTAAAGATGAATTTAAAAGAAACTAAATAATTCAAAGAAAAGAAACCAGAAAATTTACAGATATTCTAATTTTTTTTTTGTCTTTGGGTGTTTCTTGCAGGTTGTGACCATGTGCTTGCAGGTATTAGGTCCTTAAAGGTAGTTAAGAAGACTGGAGGAAAGCATGGCTCTTGGATGAAAGATCCTGGCAAAAAGCACACAAAGATTTATTTATTAAGTGGCTCTGTAAATAATATGATTTTGGAATTTGCAAATATCATGACTTTCATGGAAAACAATCACACACTGAAGGCTCGCACAATCCCCTTGCCATTGCCCTGGGAAGGAACTGGCCACGTCATCTATCAGGGTTTCCTCTTCTACCACAGATACGGCTCCTTAAATGAGATCATTAAATTCAATATCCAGAGAAGAAATGTAGCTGACCAAATGCTGCTGCCGGGGGCTGGAAGGATTCCTGCCTACCAGCTCTCTCCACAGACAAAAATAGACCTGGCTGTTGACGAGCAGGGGCTGTGGGCACTCCATGCAGAACCAGAGACCGGGGGAAACATCGTCATCACCAAAATCAACCACGTAACCATGGCCGTGGAGCACTCCTGGGACACTCCCTGCAGCAGCAAGGATGCTGAGGCAGCTTTCATGGCCTGCAACACACTCCACGTGGTCTACAACTCTCCTTCTGGAGGCACCTCCCGCATCCAGTGTATTTATGATGTTTTGGATGCCCTAAATACTTACATGAACCCAGGACTGCACTTCCCCAAACGCCAGGGGAGCCATTCCACCGTACACTACAATCCTAAGGAGAAGCAGCTCTTTGCCTGGGGTGATGGATCCCAGATCATTTACAAGCTTCACACAGAGCAAAAGGTTTAGAATATTTAGCAGCTTCTTAAATAGACTTTAAAGCCACCAGTCCCAGGTCAACATAGCCATTAATGTGTATTAAAATGACACTATTCCCATCTGTTACAACTTTCATCTCTTTTGCATAACTTAAGGCTTACCTGCCACAGTAATCTTAATGTCCAAAAAAAATATGTGAAGACTCCATTAATATAAATTACACGATGACTAAATACCACACATGTACAACCCCCTCACACACACAAATTAGTCTTAAATTTTAAGGTTAATTTAAAAAAGAATAACCCATTTCTGACAAGTTCTCTTCCTATTGAAACTATATTTTCTGCTCCAGTGCCATGGAAATTAAATAAGAAATCCTTCCTGTCCAAAACACAGTCTGACAACCTTCACAGATCTGAAGATCATTGTAGAAAGCCTTCTAGTAAGCAATATAAAATCACATGCTTCCAGAGAAATTAGATAGAAGTTTTAACAGGAGAGGTTTATCTTACCACAAAGCATAGGAATATACACGTCCACAAACATGGTTTATACTTAACATAAAACTCTCATACATCACATCAAGGCTACTCCTAATCATTGAACTTCTAGAGTATTTCCATGAAAATTCCACATTTCTTATCCATGTAGCTGTACAGACCACTGTTGATCCTGCCAGTACATTAGCTGCAGCCAAATATTCACCTTTATCAGCTTCAAGTTGTCACTTCTCACTATTTTTTGAATGCATCACTGTTTGTGTGCCAGAGGGAATGTTTCTGGGTGAAGTGTTCTCTAGCATACACTACTTTTAAAGGTTTTTACATGTCACTTTTGGGTGTTTTTCTCATTAGTTCTCTTTCAGCATCTACTTTTGAGGCATTTTCCCCAACGCTTCAAGTCGCTTCCATTGATTATAGCAGAATCTTTCTCAGCCTATCCTCCAGCCCCTGGAAAAGGTGGCTCAGAGGAGCACAAGAGTGCAGGTGAGGGCATGGCACTGCTCAATCCTGGGTTTGTGAGTCACAGATAAACTCCAGGTATTTTGTTTCAAAAATAATCTTTAAAATGTTAAATAATGTTTAAAAAAAAAAGGCTTTTAGTGTGAAATAGAGGTACAGACTATATTTTTAAAATTATTTTAATGACAGCTGCATTTCTGTCTAACAGCAAACACACAAACAAACACACCAAAAAAAATCCCCCCAGGAAAACCACAAATAATGGTACTTGAAAAGTGATCCACAGCTGTTCCTACAGAAAGCCCATTTTGTTCATTACACTGAAAGAGCTGTTGTTCTGCTTAAAAACAGCATCCACAGAAGAGCCAGACATCAGGGAATGATTTTGAAAAGGAGTTCCAGAATAAAATTAAGAGTGTATAGACTGCTGGGCTGCAACAGTGATACTCTGCCTTTAGCAAAAGAAACTATCTCATTCTAAGCAGGCTTGATGACTAGAGCATTGTTTCAGTGTTACAGCAGACATAGGATGCACAGCTAAAGACGTCCTCAGGCTGGAAGGAAGGTGGGCTGGCACTGGTTTCCTGTGTGAACGCCAGTTAAAGGCAGTATTTGGCCATTTATTCCTCGTCTGTAAAATTACAAACATGTAAATGCAAAATGGCATCAGCCACCTTTGGAACACTTTGAGAACTTTCACTGGAAAGGATGTGTAATTTTCTTTATTTAAGAAATAAAGTCTTTGGATGTAAATATGGATCGAGTCTGCTCTTTAGAAAAAGCGTTCTTGAGATGTGCTTTGTGCCACAATACAACGCAATGGAGGAAGCCTATGCCACTATTCTATATACAGATTCTAATGTGCAATCCTCAAAAGTTCAGGCAGGGTCTTCACTGGGCCTTGCTGCCCTGGAAACCCAAAATTTGTAATGAATTAAAGCCCAAGAGTGAGAGAAGCACCCGGACATCCCAGCAGCAGGAAAGGGATCAAGCATAAGGGCTCCCAGCACTCCACAAAAGAACTGCTCACTGTCAAATGCTGCGTGGGCTCTGCTTCCCATCCCCTGGCTCCATCCCAGCAGCGTGAGGAGATTCCATGTCCTCTGCATGGAGCCCCAAGGGAGAGGGGAGGACAGGAGCTGGCATCCTTTGAGCCACTGTGCCAGCACCACACAAGGAGCTTGTGGGAGGCCACTGAGGAAAGTTCTTGGGCCCTGGAAGCTGGGAGAGGGGAAGCTCTTTTCAGTCTGAGGTTCACTTTTGCTCTATTTTATAGTCTTAAGATGAACTTCTGAGCTGCTTTTGTTCTTCTTAATCCCCATGGATATTTTAGTGTTGCTGTCTAACACAAAGTACAGTCCCATTCCTGCGCTAATCTGGGAGTTTCACCACGTACATTTCACCTTGGCTGTGACAAAGAGCAACTTACAACACTTCAGTATTGCTCACACTCTTCCTGCAGCACAACATAGATGAGGCTACTGGTCCTGCATCACGGAATAAGCTGGGAAATGGGCTGTGGGTTGGGGTAGAATACGAATTTTGTGGACTGTAGTGGCAACTTGGGTTTACAGCAGCAGCAACAGTTGAGAGACTTGTGCCTGTGAATATGGTCTGCTCTGCTGATCAATTAATATTCTTGTAAGAAAAAGATGGCAGGCATTCTCCTCCAGCTTCCTGGTAATCTCTTAAATATATATGCTTTGATTTAATTTTCATAACTGATAGCACGCAAGCAGATACTTTTGAGATTGTCAGAAGAGACATATGGTTAACTCCCAGATGACAAAGGGCAAAAATAAGGACTGTCTGTTCAGAAACAGAGAGGAAAGAATGACAAATATCTGAACAGAATAATCTGCTCCAAGAAAGCAGTCTCCAAAAAGCAAGGACAAAGGACTGTCAGGAGGCAGCAGTTAGCCATGACAAGACTGCATGAAAGAAGGCATTGACTTCCAGTTCAGGTAGATGATATGATTGTTACCATGGAAATGGAATTGGTACAAGGAGACGAACACAGACGAGTCTTCATCAGGAACAAAAAACACAAATGAGTTTATGACCTCTAGCTTCACTATCTAGATAACATCCATTACTGTCCTTGTTATCCAAGTCCTTTCATGCCACACTTTCTCCATGTGCTCATTTCCTCTGAACCACTGGGCTTATTTCATGTGAACCACTGGCTTTTTGCTATTTCACGTTCAGCCCCTCCTCTGGGGCTGCCTGTCTTGCTTTGCAGCAGCTCTCAGCGGGGAATTCAATGCCCTCTGCTCTGACAGCAGGATCATCATCCTCCTAACAAAAGCAGCCCTCCTCAGTGCTTTGGCTGTGAGGAAGGTCCCTCACCTCTTCACTGATACTACACTCACCTCATCCATTTCCTGCATTGAATCATGCCTGCCCCTTCCCATGGTGATAGCAGGCTCCTCATTTTCCATGCCCTCCATTCTTTCTGCCATCTCTTCTGCAGAAAGGTTTCTCGGGGCAGAGTAATCTACAATGATTATGTCCTGTTTGCACTTGAAGCAATCAGAATTATCATAGACAGAAAGGTTTTCAGCTTTCTCTGGCTTACTGACACCCGTGTGATGAATTTAAGCTTTCTGATGACTGTGTGCTTTCTTATTTGGATTTTGTGGATGCCAAGGATCTGCAATTGCTAAAAGCAATTTACCAGTAGAGCAGAGTTTGATGCTAGGAGCATGGTGTAAATCATGCCAGTTTAACTAGGTTTATTTTTACAGTGCCCATCAGTGACAAGCTTGTTTATCAGAAAATAATATTCCTACCTCTTTTTCTTCTTCATTCCTACCTGACTGGATCTGGAGGGTGAGAGCTCCTTTTAGCATTCATACAAGCAGCCACCATATCAGAAAAACACACACGACATGTTTCTTACAGATGGGTTTATCACTAAAAAATGCAACTGTTGCCTGCCTGCTGTCACCCTGCTCTGTCACAGCCCATGTTTTTCCCCCTGTGCTGTCTCCCACCCAGTGGCAAGACACGGCTGCAGAGACGTGCATGGAAGCTCAGTAAAGAAACTGCAGAACCAAAACCAATAAAACACAGCTCTCCTAATACCAAAGAAATGGCTCCTCCTGAAGGCAGAAATCAGGATCTGTGGCTTTTTAAGTGGTTTGAATTTTTCATGGGTTTGCATTGCATGTGAGAAAATAACATTTTATTACACTGCCACCATATCATGCCCTGAGCCCAGGAAAGGGAATGTACAGAATCCCAGAATCTACAGTAAAGTTGGAAAAGACCTCTGAGATCATGGAGACCAAACTTTGACTGGACACCACGGTGTCAGCCAGACCATGGCACTGACTGCCACGTCCAGTCCTTCCTTAAACACCTCCAGGGATGGTGACTCCAGCACCTCCCTGGGCAGCCCCTTCCAGTGTCTAATCACCTTTCTGTTGGTGATATCTGGATATTGATCAGTCTTCTTTCCTGCTGTTCATGCTGACAGCATAAACCATGACTTTAATTTGTCTTGGAATTTATTATTGCAAAATATTTCAAAAACCCTTGTTATTTTAAATCCCTTTTTAAAATAATTTTTAACAAGTAAAACCTTTATGTGTAAAAGGTAAATAAAAAAAACCCCTTAACTGCTCCCTATGCAATTGTCATATTTATTGCAGATGACCACCTGCTTCTCCTTCTTATTTAGGGCTGACTTCTCCATGGGACTGATGCCATCCAGTGAGTCAGTCCCTAGTCCATGAATACAGGACTGGGGCTTTTCTTTTGGCTTTTCAAACTGTTTCTTCAGAGTAGGAGGACAAGGAAAAAAAAAATCTGTGGAAAATGTTTTATTTTATAAACCTTTAAAAGTATCTCAAAAAGTAGATACTTCTGAGGTGGCTGATTTTTGAGACTTCCTAGTAGACTCTGACCTGGTTTTCTATTTCCCAGTATTATCTTCATCCAACTAATCTGAAAACTAATGCTGAAAAATCCAGAACTTTTGGGAAATACCCACTGTAGAATGTGTTGGGACTACATCTGCCTGTAAAGAAAACTCCACCCATGTTAAATAACCTCCGTACTCTGTGTAGGTAATTTCTGGCCTTGGGTAGGGAAAAACATGGTTGTTTTTACCTGTAACACTCATTTGAATTCAAAACACAGCCATAGCCATACAAAGCTGTGCTGTCATTCCTGACTTTACCAGATCAGGAGGCATTTTCAGGCTGTAATTTTCCTTTAAACTGCGAGCTCAAAGACTTGGTACTCACTGAGGTATATTCCCCTCACTCAGTCATGAAGAGGACAGTGGGATCTCCAATGAACACAGACCAAACAGAAACTCCATTATTTGCTGCCTTGGATCCTTGCAATCAAACCATCACATCCAGTTTTTGTTGAAGATTCAATTTTTGGCCTACTCATTTCTACCAAAATTAATCTGAAAAATGGTCAGAAAAAAATGGGAGATAATTCAGTAAGGGCAAGAGCAAAGAACTATGCTTAGGCAGGAATGACTTTCACAATTAGCACCCCAAGCTTCAAATATGTAAAAGCAGATACTGTAATATTGCAAAGCAGAGGAGAAGAATCTGCTCCCCGTATCACCAATGGACAGAAATAATTCAAACTGCAGTCAGGTTAGATGTCAGACAATTCTCTGACTACAAGGCTACGGAGCCTTGGCACAGACCTTTTTACCTCAGAAATTTCCAGTGACAGAGGACTAACAATTTCCACTGTCAGGAACAATATTTGTTGGAGCAACCTTGCATTTTGGCAGGGGATTGATCACACAGCAGTTACCTGCAGAGACGGGGACTGGTCTCTGGGGCACAATCTGAGCCATCCTGGGACGTTAACTGAGAAAAATGGACTTATTATCAAGTGTCTATTTCCTCACTAGGAATCTGTGCCCCTCCTGGAAACTGGAGAAGCTCCAAAACTGACAAAAATCACTCAACTAGACCAACCTTTCTGTATTTGTACATGGGACACTCTGTGTGATGGTGCATTCATTTGCCTTGAAATATGATTGGCATAAAACCATTGAATAATGAAGCATTTTATAATTCCAAATTCTCTTTGCCCCTGTTTGTGATACATGAGGTTAGAAATAATATTTTCATTAGGATGTCCAAGTAAAGGTGATTTTGATAGAGGATTATTACACTAGATTGTTCTGTGACCTCAAAGTTAGTCATAATTTTCTTATTCTTAATTAACTGGAAAAGGAAAGAATCCAACATGTGAACACTAATTGCTAATGCAATTAGTTAGATCATGAACTTCTTATATATTTATCTATTATCCAAATAATTTTTTTATAAGTAATCCTCTATATAGTATTTTTGGGAGCAGGACTGATCTTATATTTTGTACTTCCCATATAATTCCTGAAACTATCTGTAATCATTAACAAATATCCAGCCAGAATTAAGTGCTTTTGTGGGGTTTTAAAATATAGATTTTTCAGACTATTTTATTTAAACAACACGTGCTTCATCAAGATATTTAGTTTAAACAATGCATATGACCAACTGCTTTTTCTTTTAAAGGCCCAGTCTTATAGTACTGGCATTATCACTGTCCATTTTCTTCAGCTGAGGATTAGAAGATAAAGTGTCAACATAATTTCCTGTGCCCATTCTCAATTTGAAATCAATCACTGTTCCACGCAGACGGATGGCTTAGGAGAGCTACAAAGATTTACTTTGGCTTTATGCTCACAGCGCATTTTTCCAAAAGTGATTTTAATGTGTCTGCAAGCTACATCCTGCTTTAATGCCAGCTCTCCAGTGCCACATGTACAGCTGCTAAAAACAGCTTTGGCAAAAAAAGGTACAAAACCTGAGCTCTTCTTTATACAGATCCCAAAACATGAGGAAACCATCTAAAATCAGATATTTCAGTCCCAGAGGCAATCACCTCTGAAGATCACAGTGGAAAACATAACCTCCTACGAGGATCTCTAAAAAAGTTCTATTTCAGCAATCTTTTTAGAAAAAAAAATAATTTTGCTGAATGCTATGAATTGTGTGTTTATTCCCCCATTTTGAGAGCTAGTGAGTACATCCAGAAAAAATGCATTTCCTATTCAATTGTTTGGCCATAAAATGCAAACATAAATTTTCAGGATTAATGACAGCAGTAAAGTCAAAATGTCTGCTCTAAG
The DNA here is from genome assembly GCF_020740725.1 of Corvus hawaiiensis. NCBI lineage: Eukaryota > Metazoa > Chordata > Aves > Passeriformes > Corvidae > Corvus > Corvus hawaiiensis. The sequence goes on along the minus strand of NC_063218.1, from coordinate 56,171,775 downwards.
TTTAAAGAACTTGCATGCAAACAAACTGAAACAACCTCCAGGGTACCCTGAATCCTCTTTTTCCCCCATGGCATTGGTATCATAAGAAAAAGAACATATTTGCATTCTCATTGCATATTTGTTACCACTACATTCCTGGTCAGTCTTGTAAACAAATAACTTCTTATTAAATTTCAAAGAAATATGTAAGTTAAGGTTAGTAACTAATGAGGGTATAAAATCATAGAATCATTAAGGCTGGAAGAGACCTCTAAGGTCATAAAGCCTGACCTTTGGCCAAACACTGCCATGCCAACTAAACCACAGCACTAAGTGCCAGCTCTACTCCTTCTTTGATCACCTCCAGGGATGGTGACTCCACCACTTCCCTGGGCAGCCCCTTCCAATGCTTACCCACTCTTTCAGTGAAGAAATTTTTCCTAATATTTGACCTGAACCTCCCCAGGTGCAACTTGAGGTGGTTTCCTCTTCTCCTTTTGCTGGTCACCTGGGAGAAGAGGCCAATCCGCACCTGGCTACAGCCTCCTGTCAGGCAATTGTAGAGAGCAGTAAGATCTCCCTGAGCGTTCTCTTTTCCAGGCTAAATGCCCCCAGCTCCCTCAGCTGCTCCTCACAGGACTCTCCAGACCCTTCTCCAGCTCCACTGCCCGTCTCTGGACTCACTCCAACACCTCAGAGTCCCTCCTGTAGTGAGGGGCCCAGAACTTCAAATATACACTTAGAATAAATCTTTTCCTTATCGAGTTTTTACTTAAAGCAATGTTTGTTTCACTAACCAGTAAGTATGAAGATTAAATTTTTTTCTATCCAAGCAATTCAAAATATGTTGGCAATGGTTATATACATTTGTGTTTATGTTTTGATGCTTGAAAAACCAAAGAGATCTAATTTTTTTTACAGGAAAACTTTTGAGTTTCCCCCACCCACCTTCTGCAATGTAAACCTCCATAGATTTATCAGTCAGAGCACAGCACTGAAATCCAGCTGGCAAAATTAAGTTGCAGTTTTCTTACTAGATACGATTTTGCTGACTCCCTCTAATGGAGCCAGAGGGCAAGGAAGGTGCTGCTTGTGATGTCCACAAGCAAACTTTGTGGTGAAGTATTTATGTTAACATTGTCTGATTCGACTCACAACATCAAATTAACTTCAACATTGTAAATATCAGTACTCATAAACATCGCTTTTCATTTCACCCCTGTTTGTGTCCAAACTAAAAGAATTTGTTGGGCTATTTGGTGAGGAAATAAAACATTACATGACTGACTGACCAGAAAAACAGCAAGGAATGCTCATAAACAAGATATGAATACTTTTAAAAGGAATGTGGTATGTACACAGACAGAGGATCCTGATATCTGACAATGCACAAGCAAAGCAGAAGCTGAATTCCTGTCCTTACTCATTCCATTACTTCAGGGAAACAAATATTTCATCTGTGTACAACTGCACTGGGTAAAGTCAGTGGTTTAGGTTCACCATAAATGGTGCACTAAGCTTTAAGAACAAAGGAGATTTTTAAAGGAGCCTGGAAAAAGTGAACATCTTCCTAAATATTTCAGCTAAAAATCGCAGAAGAAATCTTAAGATCTTAACAGCAGACAAAAATCATTCACAATAGCAAAAATTGAAACATATCTGAGCCACAACTCAGATCTGGAGCAGAAAGTCACTGTCTAAATCTATAGTTACAACAGAAATACAGCCATTATCATACCAGCAAGTTTTTGATACTGAGGGACTTCTTTTGGCTGGACATAAATTCATACTAGGAAGAAAATAAGGGTGATTATAAGTATGGGAAAAAATCCAGTTCCATATCAAGAGGAGAGCTACTAAAACAAATATCAGAACCCCAATAAAGATGACTGACCATAATTATTTCCTGTCCAGAGAGAATTTTGTGGGAGATAGAATCCCTTAATTATTTATTAATATTACAAGTCAAAGACAGAGTATATTAAGAAGCTACAAAGAATAAAATATGCATTGTGATAACACACAATAACAAATACATCTTGAATTTAAGATTAGACCTGTGCAAAGAAAATTAAACTGCAAATTACCTGAAAAGGCTTTCTAACTGCCCAAATGTAAAAACTTACAGTGATCATAAATATCTTTTTCTATGACTAATTCTGGTTTTATTTGAATTAACAGAAAGTATAGCAAAGCACAGAAGCAAAGTTTCAGAGTTTTCAAACAGAGACAAGTTTATTTAGAGGCTTACATGGCTGCAATCAACGTGAAATCACAAGAGGATTCAGAGGTCATTGGCAGTGAAACACAGGTGTTCTCAGTCAAAGAAAACTCTTGCAGCTGTGGCACTGAGATCAAGCTAAACACAACCCTTTTGAGAGAGCTTGTGCTGGAATTAACTTGGTTTCCCACCAGCTCCAGGCCCAAGGTGGTAAAATGTGCATGAAGGCTTTACAGGTTCTACCCCCTAGTTGTGGTCCAGTTTCTATGCTAGTTAATTTTAAAAAACTAAAAATATCAGGAGCCATTTTCCTGGTTATTTCTAAACTGTGATGAAAGTGTAGTGACCAGGATATGGACAGTCATCTACAAAACATGTTTACAGCTCAAAGGCAGGGCAGAGAGAAGAGACCCTTTAGACTTAAAGAAAAAAACCCAAAGAAGCAAACTCTAAGAGGGAAGAACTGCTGAAAACCTGCAGCCTGTTGGATAAAAAACAGGTCTTAGGTGTTAGATCAAGTCTCAGAAAAACACCAAGTTTATCTCTGAAGATAGAGAGAGGAACAAAGGAAACGGGGAAACGGCTAAAATGCAGATTACACAAAGAGTCGAGAAGGGTTTTTTGACAAGAAACCTGTACTGTGCAAAACCAGGTCACATGTCCCCAGGGAACCTGTAAATTCAGGAATTCCCACTGATTTGTCAATCAGGGTCAATTACTCACAATTTCCAGGCCATGCAAGCTCTGCTACACCCATGTAGGTTATCAGCTACTGGGTTCAAGGCAAGAACTAGAGATAGGCAACTGCTGCTTTTTCTCTTGTTGGCTTGGGGCTGAGGTTTTCAGCGGAATTTTTTCTGCAATAGCCCTTAATGACTGCTCTCAGACTGACACTTAAGACAATTTTAAGATGTGTCATACATGAAATCCCTATTTGTGCTTGGTCTTTGCATATTAAGTGCTTTAATTAATTAATTTTGAGATAAATATTTTTTTAATTGAATCTTAAAATTAACCCATCAGCCTAGGTACAAAAATCAAGTTCCATTATCAGTGTTTTCAATTGTTCAAAGTAGTTTATTAAGAGAGTTGCACCCTTCCCAGTTAAAAATTCCCCAGTTAAAAATCACCAACTTGCTCCCTTTTCAGACTTCAAACCACCTGTACACCATAAGAGCTACCTTTCCTGTGTTTACTGTATACTTTTACAAGTGTTTTAAGATGTGTTGGATGTATTGTAATACTTTTTTTAGGTGTTTTTACTTGCATCTTGGTTCCAAGGCCAAAAACCCCAGTTCTAACAGCCAGCAGCTATTTTTAGCCCCAACAGCCATTACTCTGCAGGCAAGCTCCTTGGCAACCTGAATTTTAATGCAGGCATTTCAGCTCCCTTATCTCAACTAATATCACCCCTCTGACAACGATGAGCCATTGATGGACGGAGATGAGCTATCAAAGGGAAAGAACCAATCACTTTAAACTGAAGGGGCAGGCTGTGGGCGGACTGGGGGGGGGGGGGGGCGGAGCAAAGACACTATAAAAACAACAAGGCAGAGAGGTGGTCCTTCTTTCTCTCTCTCTCTCTGCAGGCTAGCTGTGGTAGATGTTGGTGCTGGGCATTTAAAAGCCTTACTCCTTTTAAGGAGCCTCTAGTAATTTTTTTTCCTGACTTTTGGACCAGCTAAAAGTCAGCCCAGCACTTTTAAGTTCTTTTTTTCTACCTGAGGTCTAGTGCTGTCTCAGCCAGAAGATCTCAAATCCCTGCACTCCTGGGGCATACCATCTACCAAGCCATAGGATCCCAAATTTTTATATTTTTCTAATTTCTGTAATTTTTCAATTTTTCTGTTTTCAATAAATTAATTTTTTTATTTAAGAGTTGTCTCATTTCTCACAGATGTAAATCAGCAGAGACTCAGTTACACAACTGAACACCAGCCCACACCTTAATCTCCACAGAAAGCACCATTCATCCCCTGTGAAATCACATCTTAGCAAAGAGCAGAAAACACCAAAGCAGAGCTGACCAGTAAACAAACCCAGAGCTCCGGCGTGTGACCGAGCTCCTGCCTATCAGCTGAGTCACAGGAGCTGACCTTGTCTGCTCTGCCTAATGTCGGGGTTAGATGGAAGTGGCTTAGGCTAATCTTCCCTGCCTGGGAGCTGGGACAAGTTGCACGGCACAGCTCATTGCTGCAGCTGAGCCAGCGCAGGCTGTTCTGTTCCATCAGGCTCGATCACAGCACCAAAGGGCATCGGCCGGAGCTGCCCCAGCTCTGCCTCTGAACCAAAAGTGAAGGCATGATTTACTGCATCTGCATGTATGGCTGCGAGAAAAAGGGCTGTGTGACAGCAACCATCACCCTCACCCACAGAAATAATCAAGGACATCATCTGGGACAAAGCGCATACAGAGGCCCAGCTTGCCTCCTGCCTCAAAGCTTGCAGGTAAGCTGGGCTTGGAGTTTTCCTGCTGTTCTGGGCTCTCCTAATGTTTGAAGGTACAGGATCTTGCGTGTATTTTTTAAAATAAGAAATACCTTTAAAAAAGTATTCTGGCTGGAAGATTTCTTGAAGAGATAACATGACAATAGGTACTTTCCAGTCAAGAAACAGCTTAATAGCCCCCTATGTAGCTCACAAGACTTTCTAGCATGTTTTTTTTTTCCTGCAACAAATTTAGACGTTTGTCAAATCCCCCAATGTTGTGACTGAAACAAATCCCCTGACTCAACACTGCCTCACGGAAGGAGGTGGAATACCAGCTTATCTAGGACCGAGTTCTCTACACAAATACACGCAGCAGCACACAGAATAAACTCTGTATTTCCCAAGCTGCAATGAGAAGGCCTTTGCCTGACAGTGAGAGCAAATGCAGATGTTATAAACAGCTGTGCCCGCCTGAAAAGACTGCAGCTGCCCTCGTCAGCTCTTCATTTACTAAGGCACGCTTGCTAACCCCAGAATTTATAAAATGCCTCAGCACGGGGAGGCTGGGTTTACGTGGGAGCCGAGAACGCTCCATCCCAAAAACTCGCAGGGTGACTCGCGTGTGATTTAAAAGCTGAACACGAGATGGCGCCAAGTCCTTGTACCAGCTCCACCAAAATTTGGGCAGCTCCACCTGTCTCAGGTGCGATTCCTATTACAGCAAGGGGCCACATCAATGGCTTGTTTAAGGGTCTTTTAAAATGCTGAACGAAAGTCACGATACGTTCCTGAAAGGCTTTTTCAAGGACTGCATGTGTCAATGAAAGCTTCTGGAATAAAAAGATTGGGGGAAAAAATGCAAAACCGTTCAACAAGTACAATTCTCTCTGGCAAAACTATCTACATATTAAGGAATTTTTTTTAAGTGTATTACATCTGTCCTAGTAAGAAGACCTTTATATCAGATAGTCTGCTAAATTATGACGGGGGAAAAAAAAAAAAAGTTTTGTTTTTGTATCAAGTAGCTATAGCTATCCTGCAAAATCTCAATTTTCTATTTCTCAATTTTCTATTTTCTAAATCCAGAATTTCTACTTTTATGTAGAGGCAAAACATCTTTATTCAAACTCTCGACTTGAATGTCTCAAATTAATTGCACCAAATAAAATAAACCACAGGCATATCTTAACCACTTAAAAAAAAAAAAAAGAAAAGAAAAAGAAAAGAAAAAAAGAGCATACAAGTTAGGTTAAAAAAAGTTTCCAAAGGGCAAGAGAAGGTTGTGCACCTTACTGGAAACTGGTGACATGGCTGGCTACAAATCTCTGCTAAAGATAAGACAGGCTACATGAAAGAAAATCCCTGAGCATTCCAGTGGGTCACGTTTTTTCAAAAACAAGAGATTACACAGTATTGCAGCTTTCACAGTCCTGCACCACAATGTTTATTTGCTGTGTTAATGCTGGTGTTTCACAGCCTGCAGTCTATGAGGACTGTGATTTGGGGGCAGCAATGAAACCATACTGTGACAAACCTTTGTTGTAGTCTTGGAGTAAAGATTTGATAAAGAAGGATGTGAGATCTTCTGGGAATTCTTGAGCAAATTGATACTAAAATATCCAAGTGGTTGGGACTGAATTTTAGACTACTTTAGTTGCAGCTAATTTACTCTCCTTTATAAACAGGAAAATTACAGCTTCATAAAAACCTCTCAGCAAATATAACAGCAATTTGGACCATACTGCAAATTGATGTATCAAAGCACAAGTTCTTTTTCCTGCCTTAGAACCACGAGTTTCTGTCCAGGGAGCCATTTAGAGCCTTCACCTAAGAGTCTGCGTTGGCCCTTGCCCTTCAGGGACTATGATCCATTTTGCCACTTTTCTGCACAATCCAGCAAAGGGGCAAGCAGTACAAGGAAAGAACCCCTGGATGCACAAGCCTGAGCACCATTCAGGCACACTTGCAGGATCAGAAATCTGGCCTGAACTAAAACCCAGGGCCTCCCAGCACTGTCAAAGTGACCCATAATGTGACTGTGACACTGAGGAAGAGAAACTTGGTCAGTTCTGCTCAGTAAGTTTTAGCAACATAAAAATAAACCCTGATGATTATATCTCATTAGGATAAACAGTGGGATCTCACATGTGGGATGTCACAGATAACTATGTCTTTTGAGATTGGAAGAAATGATGATCAAGGATGGCCAGTAAAGGCATGTCCAGCAGTGCTCTGCTTTGGGGCTCCTAACTTCTCATAGGTCTTTTCCAAGAAGGATGATTCTGCTCTCCCTGAATAAACTCCATTGTTACATAAGAGAGGCAAAGACTTAACACAATGCCAGCTTTGTGACAGTCATGGGTCTGCACCACTGCAGCTAAGACACAAACCACTCTCATTGAAGGGGGCACTTCTGGAATGGTAATTAGCCAGGAGGCCAGGACAGCTGAGGGAGTGCCCCTGGAACCCGCTACGCCGAGAGAGGTGCAGAATTAACTCACTTATTACAATGATATTAAACAGGATAGACAGGACCAACAGGCTAAAGGGAGCCCAGAATTAGGATTCTCTCTGCTTTCTGGTGGTGCAGTAGTATTATGTCAAACAGTAGAGAAACAGGGCTGTAAAATCATGACCCATGAACAGACAGGGGCTTGTGCTCTGTGCTCAGCCTCCCTCCGCTCCTGCCTGCGCTTCCCAAGGGAGTGGCAGTAATTGCAGAGCCTCTCCATTCCAGGCCCTTCCCGTGCATAGCACTGGGGCAAGGCCATGCTCGCCTTCCCGTGCACTGCCTGACACTGGAGAACAGCATGTACCAGCAGGGGCCTGGCAATTCCAGGTCAGGAATAAACAAGACAGGAGGCAACAACCCTACACAGCCATAACAGAGTAAATGAGGTCCCGGCGGCTGCTGCCATCATGTGCAAAGTTGTCCAGACACCTGTCCTAGACCTCCAGTGAGTTGGGAAAAAGGAGGGCTGTTTTCAACTAAGTGTTGAAAAGAGTCCGAGCTTTGCCCAAACTGTTGCAAATTCCACTGACTCTTTCCCAAATGGTTTAACGATACTCAACAAGCAGTGCTGCACAATAATTTCTGGTATCAGTATTATGAAAGATGAAAATGGTATCAACCACTGTTATTTTCACCACTCCTCTACGTGACCTATTTAAGATGACTACCTCAAAGCTGAGAGAAAACACAAGAAACATTCAAAAGCCGAATTAATACACAGCCAATGGATTCTTGCCAGTTTAAATTATTCTTTAGCATGTTCAGAGATGTTTCAAAGGCATTCTACTTCACTTCCCGTTTTCTCCCTCTCCCACTTTGGGCATGTCTGCTTTGTATGTGAGGTCCCAATCTTTATCTGGAATATCTGGCATGTGATTCATAGCCTTGGTGTTACTTGCAAGTTTAAAGCAAAACTGGAATAATATATAATTCTTCCCAAGGTCAGAGAGCGGCTCAGCTGGTAATAGGGAACAAGTTTTAATACCCCAAATACACTGGAAGCTTACTCTAGGCAAAAAGAGATTCCAAAACTGAGGAGAAGTGTTATAAGTCACAAAATTACATTAAAAAAGTGTGTATTAATACTTAAACTCTTTAGGTGAAAGACAGCATCATCACAGAAGAAGACAGCAAACTGTGGTGGTTGAAACGTAACCACTCCACAAAGAGTGAAAAGTGTGTGTTAATTACATTGCATATGTGTCTGGAATCTCTTTATCTCACTTTCTGCTAAGTAGTTACTTTTGTTTAGCCAGCTCCATAGAAAACTGACATCATCAGAAGCACTCAGTGCTGCTGTGAAAGAGCTGTGCCCGTACAGCACAGGTGACCCCTTTGGTCAACAGAAACCCCTTATCAGATTTCTGCTCAGCCAGGCACCCCAAGTGACCAGCGAACTCCCAATGACCAAATCCCGCAGCACTTTTCGGATTGCTACGAGTGATCCTGGAATCTCCAGAGACTAAAGAAAAACCCACGCTTCATGAATGTGGTTTTGTTTAACGTTTGTGTACTTGGAGTCTTCCTCCAAGTTTTTTTGCAAGGGATTTTTTGCAGTCATAAACAGAGCATTAGAGGCTGATTTCTAAGCAGTAGTCAACGGGGGGGGGGGGGTGATATGAAATAGTTGTAACAATATAAACGTCCTATGCTGTTATTTTACTAGTAGAATTAAAGTAGGCAAGACTTTAATTCTACTTTAAGTAGTGCTTGAAGTATAGAAATACCTGATTTTTAAATCTTTGGAGTAGTTAGTGTTTTTCTCAGTCAATAATATGATGTCTGTGTTAACCTGGAAAGCCCCTGGGATGTAGGAATACGCACCGAAAAATCCGCGTGGTAACACTTCTGAGAACAACATCGTTTTGCTCAGCAGCTCTGCTTCAGGCAATACTGGGGGGAGGGGAATGCTCTCCCGAGCCTTCCCGGGGCGCAGGAGTTCCCGGGAGCACCTGCCCCCGCGGGGGGGCCGAGCGCCGGGCGCCGTCACTTGGGGGCGGCCCCGAGCGCGGCCGAGCCGGGGTCGGGCCGGGGCTGGGATCGGGATCGGGATCTGGATCGGGATCTGGCTGCTCGGGAGGCTCCGGCCGCAGCCGCTCCCGGGTGTGCCCTCGGCGCGGGAGGCGGCGGAGCGTGGTCGCCACGGTCCCGGCTCTCCCGGGTATCCCGGCTTCCCGGAGGCACCGCCGGGCAGGATCAGGAGGAGGATCGGGATCGGGATCGGGATCGGGATCAGGTCAGCGGGGCGCGGGCTCGGCGAGTCCTGTGGGGTGTTTCAGTGGGGCCCCTCCCGGCGCTGTGGCTGCAGCGGCGCCTGTTGCTTCTCCCCGCTCGCCCCCGCTCCATCCCGCCGGGAGCAGGGCTTTCCAATAGACGCGGCTCCTGGGAGGTAAATGTTTATTCTCGCAGCGAGCAGAGCTCCGGAACTTCAGTCCGCCTGGTAGGTCAGTAAATAAAGCGCTTTAGTGGCGTAGGGCAGTGGGGTCAGCAAGCGCTGTCAGTAGTGACACCCAGCTGCAGCCGAGCTCCCTAAGGTGGGAGCCCCCCTTCCTCCCCTCCCCAGGCTTTGACAATTAACTATAAAAAAGGGGTATGTGGGGCGTTGCAGTGGGGGAAAAATGAGATTGTTTAAAGAATGTTCAGGGGGGAGCCGCTGGAAGATGAAACTGGCTGTTTGAGCGGTACATAGATAAGGGAGGTAAGAGTATGAGGGGATGTCAAGTGATCTCCAGCCCCATCGGCCAGCACTCACGGTATCTATCGTGATGCTGTGATAAAAATACCTCCCCATAACACTTGCAAGAAGGATAAGGAAGCAACTCCTTTGTGTGTCATCGTTTGCTCAGCTTTGCATGGGGCAGGGTAAGATGCTAAGTAGCAATTTGACTGTGCATAGGTGCAGTTCAACATGTGCTTTTGAAGATTTGCATGTGCAACTCTTCGTATGTCCAGAGCCAAAAAGGTTGTTTGCAATTTCGGGTTTTTAATTTTAAGGTTCTGGCAGTAGGGGAATCACTGAGGGGCGCTTTTCTGCAGTTGTTTTGTTGGTTTTTTTTAAAGATGAATATATGAACAAGTGCATGAAGGACTTCATTCTGAAACTTGCATGGAAAGAGCAGGTGGGAGAGCAAAGGAAGCGGAATTCCAGCTTTCCATGTTTGTTTATTGGCTTTGCCTGTGTTCCTAACTTTTGCTTGTATCTGCTGTATGAACTTGTTTAAAACCAATGAATCTTTATGCATCTCTCCATCTTTCTAATGGAGTAGAACTCAGTATACAAGGAAAGTGAAAGGTCAGACTGGGACAAACATAAGCAAATATGGGTTGTTGTTTTTTAAATTATATGGACTTTCTATCCACTTGCTCGAGAACAATAGTGAGGGCCTCTTGAACCTGCAGGAAACCTGGTCTAAGTTAAAGCAGAGGGAGAACTCAAAAGAACCTTAGCTTTGTCTTGAGGACAGGTATAGCTTGGTACCAGAATATGAGAAAAAATAGTATTTAAAAATAAAAATATAATTTATAATATATAAAATAATTTCAAGTCCCCAATAACAAGATTTAAGCTGAGGGACAGCTCAAGACTAGTCTCACCACTGGCTGCTGAAGTTTTTCCTATCTGTTGTGGAGGCACATGACTTGCCTGTAGCTCTTTTGAACCAATGTTAACATTTCTTTTGAAAACTTAAATGCTTTATTTACCTAAGCCAGGTAGTAATCAAGTGTCTTGGCAAAATATATAGCAGCTTATCTATCGCACATCTGGGACTCTGCCCTATGGAAAGCCCAAATTAAAGGGAGGGGACAGAAACAGGTTGATCTGTGTGACTGAAACATGGTAGGAATGGGGCTGGGAGCATTGTTCCCTGATTCCATGTTCCCTGGCCGCTTTCATCTCCCATCCCAGGAAGCAGAGGATTAGAGGGATGGTGGTAGAGGGCACTGATCCTGCCATCCTGATTTCACTCCAGCAGCCCTATCCACATGAAGATAAGTAGGGAAGATGGGAAGGAATAGGTAAAGATGAGATAATAAGAGCTATCTTCCCCTCACTCCTCCTGTATCTGATCTCACTTCATCTTTCTTAACGTGGTACCAGCAGTGTGGAAAAGTGATCAGGGTGGGTGTGTGTGTAAACAAAGGGAGAATGTTTTGGTGTAGGCACAGACCACAGAAGTGTTTTCTGGGTTCTTGAATCCATTCTCCCAGTTTCCTGTCATGCTTGTTACTCTGAGTCTCTTGGTTCCTCCAGACAGCCCATGAAGGCTCTGAGGCAGCAAAATGTGACTCCATGTGGTAGAGAGTGTTTGAATGGAGGATAGGAAGAGAACAGATGGACAAGAGTAGAGTGGAGACGTTAATAATCACCTTCCCAAACACTTTGATAGTGTCAGCAAACAGGCAGGAAAGGCAGAGGGAGAATGTCCTATGAGTGCAAAAGAAGGGAAAATGAAACAGAACAAGACCCAGTGAGACACCTCTTTGTTATTCCATGTGCAGCTCTGCTTCCAGCCCTCATTTACCTAACTCGTTTCCTGTTTGCCTCTTTCTGATCTCTCTCCTCAAAACAAACAAACAAACTCCCACAAAACCCTACAAGGCACTTGTCCCTATACACTGCTCTCACTCTTATTAGGCTACTCTGAGGCAGACCAGAAACTAAGTTCATTTTCCCTGCAGCTAAGGATTCGTTTGAGCTCAGATAGCCTTGACCTGGTAAGATCAGCAAACGACTGTGCTCCTACAGGTAAAGCAGGGCTTCAATGGGCCTCTGCTTATTAGCAAAAAATCCACCTTCCTCTTGCTTCCTTCCACCCAAAAACATGTTTACAGAAATAGGATGAAACCTCCTCCTTTTAGAAGTCTGTAATGTGATGATTTAGTTTATCAAAGCGGAGAATGATGAACAGGGAAATGTGTTTTATGGTAATGATCACTCACTATAGGTACAAAATCGCTGAACATGCTGTACAAAGAAAGGCTTTTCTGTGTTTTCCAGAAATACCCAGCAGTGTAGAAATAGCAACGCAGCAGAAGATGACATTGTTTAGGGCAGTAGATTAGAACAGTCAGAAGTCACTTTTCTGTCAGTGAAGTTGCATCATTCAAGTCTCTGGGGATGTTTACCATTTCTGTTTGCCATCTCATCCCCAGAGATCACTTCAACCTCTTTAGGTACAACCTTGAAAATCTTGTAAGCTACTGAATAGGGTTTAGCAGCAGTGGCTGTCCCTGGAGGGACACTTGCTCAGTTACCAGAGTTCCGTAGATGTGTATGAAATAACTTTGCCTCAGTCAATGCCCCGAAAATTGGAAAGTTTGACTAGTGGGTTATTTTGAGTTCTTCACATTCTCCCCAGTTTGCTTTTGTCTGTTCAATGCTCTCAACTCACCTGTTGCTTTGAAGATGAAGAAACTGAGAGTCCCACCTTTGCTCAGTCTGTTCTTTGACTTCGTCTAAGCACCAGCTCCGAGGTGATGTCTTTGATAACCTGTGGCAGGTGGAATTTCTTCCTGTCACACCTTTGCAGTATTTTAGTTCCTCTTTTACACAGGTGCACATTAAGCAACAAAATAAAGGCGCTTCTTTTTTTGTAGTTAGATGCTTCTGCCTATGCTTTAGCATGATCTTTTTATTTCAAGTCTCTGTGACCTGGTAACATTACAGTTAACCTCTTTTGTTTCCATCTCCATGTGTTTATTTGCTATAAAACCATTTCCCAAGAGCACTTTGCTCTTATCTGGCAGTTCATTGATGCAGAGAACAAAGCAGTTATATTAAAAAGATAATTTCTTTCTGAAATAAACATAAAAAGTAAATCCTGATGGCACTGTTGCCAGTCTAGGTCAATTTGTGTTTATAATGTGCATCTGCCAAGTTCCAATGTAGTGGTTTAGAGGACTGTAAGCATGACCTGGATTTTAAACTCTAGTTTGATAACCTGTAAAGCAAGACTTCATGAATATTGTGTGGTTCGGTAGTATTTCTTCAAAACCTGTGACTGAAACCTGATGAGGGAAAAGAGCTGTATATTTTCATACAGATCAAAAAGGAAAACTTGGTATCTTCAAATGCCTAAGACAGGGCATTATTTCTGTCAGATCGTCAACAAACAAATGGGGAGCCATTAGTGGTTTTCTCAACTCTGTGTATGTGTTAGATAAAATATATTGTGTTTCTATGTTCAGTTGAATTTTCTGGGTTAAAACTGAAGTAACAGGATAAAAGTTGAGGATTGAATACAGGCTAAAACAGAGCACTTTTTAGAGGGGGAAAGATAAGAGACCTGATGGTGACCAGATAGCAGGTGTCATTATTTACTGTTCCGTGAATGGTAAAAAATGGATCTGACTTCCAAAAATTTGCAAGTACGAACTGGTGATTGTATGGGAAGCCTTTGCCATATCACCCAAGGAAATGGCAGCAAATTGATGATGGTTTCCTGAAGTGCATGTGAATTTGGAGGAAACAGATCAGCTGATTCTCCTTCAACAAAACCTTGAATTAGTTTGGAGGTGTGAAATCAGACTGAGTGCTCAAAGTCAAGAAAAATACAGGTCCAAAGGATGCCTCTGTTACAAGTCTTGCCTATCCAACGCTGACTGTGAGTGTTGTTTTCATTAGAGCAACATAACATGTATGAATATTCATAGAGAATGATTCACTTGCTGGTTGACTCTTCATACTCTTTAAGATAAACAGATTGTGTGCCAGTTAAAGTAATTAGTAAAGATAAATCTAAGATGTTGCATTCTAATCTGGATTTCCAGCACTTACAGTATGGGAACTCCTGTTTTAATTTATCCTCTTCTGAAAACAAGTCTGGTTGGTCTCCACGTTCAGAGGTGACTTAGCTGGGAATGCCTTCTTATTTCTGTGTGTGCTGCCATTAAAAAAAAAAAAAGTAATTTTATTTCCAATTTGCACTATTTTCAACCCAAACTTTATTTCAGAAATCAAGTTTGGACAGGGGAAGATATTTGCCAAGTGTCTCTCGAATGCAGTGAATCATATTTTTAGTCCTTACCAGTGCAGATGGTAGCATCTGCTTTAATAAAGTATAATCAAAACATCTTATTCTAATGGCATTGCAGCAAGATTTATGAGTGTGTTTCTGGGATGTTCATAAACTAATGCACATAATCCAGTCAGCTCCTAAACAGAAGAATTCTGATGTTTCACTCCAGACAAAAAAATAAAAATCTCTAGCAAAGGCCTCGGGGAGATAATCTGTTTTATGTGGAAACAAGCACAAACCACTTATGAAAGTAATATATGTGATTCTCTTAAAGAATGTGTTCATTACATCTGAGGAAAAGAAAAAGAAAAATTAGTGAAGTCAGTATTTTCTTTCCTTGAAGTAATCTTCTGTAAATAAAAGTACATGTACAAAGCATTCTAGTGTTACTACAGATTATATTAAACCTGGAAATTTCAGTCATAAGCATTATAAATGATTAGTTAAATACTTCTTCAATTAAAATGTTCTGCAATTCAGAAAGCTGAATGTGTACAAAGTAGTAATTTTGCCTGAAACTCTACAGTGGAATTGCAGTCTGCTCTGGCAGACTTCATATGTATAAAAAGAACATCATATTAGAACCTTTGTTACTAAAAGAAAGGAAAGTTGTTATAACAAGCTTTTGTGCAAGAAGAAGGTCTGTTCTGGCCTGCTTTGCAGAGCATAGTGCTGGTCTGTTGTGAAAAATACTGTACAACACACAGGAGTTACTCACCCATACTTTGCCCAGTGTGTGCAACATTTCATAATAATTGTAAATCAGGCTAAGGATTAAAAAACTGTTTCAAGAATTGTGGTCCGAATCTGTTTTGCTTTGATTGCCTTCTCCATTTTAATTAGGAAACTTGGTACCATCTTCAGTTTCCTCTGCAGATCGTGAAGTGCAGCTGTTTCTGATTTCATTGGCAAAAGGCAGATTTTAGAAAACTGCTTTTTTGCTTTTTTTTTTTAGCATGGGGAGAGGAGTTTGTGTTCAGAGTAGATGGTTTGTCATAAAAGGAATTAATGGTCTAAAATTTAGCTGGGATTCACCAGCCATTTGTAGTTCTTATTTAATCAAAGCTTTTGATTATCCAGGACTAATTGCAAATGGGAGTAGCAGCTGCTCACTTCCTTTGGAAATCCAGATTTGGGTACTTAGAAGAAGAGCTTCCAAATTAGTAGAGACTGATAAAAGTGCCATGCTAGGCAGAATGCCCAGTTTGCCAGGCAGTATGTTCATAAATATCATTTCACTGTAAATGTATTTTATTTGCTTTTCTTAACTAATAAGTAAACAGAACTTTACATGTACATGTTTACAGCACAGTCAGGAAGCAAAACTACCCCTTATCCATAAACACTAATAGAGGAAAAAATTTCTTCATGATAGGAGTGTATTTTAGTGTTTACCAATATGACCATATTCTTCTTTTCAAGTTGGAATGGACCGGATCTATAGTATTTTGGAATTAATGAAACTCTCTTGAATATTTCTACTTGGAGGTTTGAAAACAACTGAAGCAAAGGGGGCTAAATGTCTCTTACACAGCAAATCAAATTTTCCTTTCAAATTTAGTAGAAGAATACAAAGATGTCACAATTACTGATATGGAAGCAGACTTTGATCCATTTTTGGGAAAATGAAATAAACTGAAGAAACTGATAGTGAATTCTGATTCCCTTTTCTCTCCTGAAATAGAAACAAAAGATAATGTTATCCAAAAGATGGTAATTTTCATACTTCAGTCTTTTGTCTATATATTCTTTTATTTTGATGCAAATGGCCCCAAATGCACAAAACTTCTGAGAAACTTTTGATGCAGGCACATCAGCTGGCATCTATTAGGAATTAAAGGACTTTGCAAGTCATTAGCCTGAAATAATTTCATTTTGTGGCTGTTTTAATAAACAGGTCCAATAAAGGCATTGCTATCAAGCAGTGAAGTACATGATTAAGTTATTACCTCAGGAAACTCCATAGGTGTAGTCACCGACCAAATATGAGGAGTAGGACTTTCAAATAGTTCGAAAAAGCTGCTCTGAGTCTTAACATGAAATACTCTGGAGCAAGACAGGATGTGTAAAAGCCTGACAATCAGCATGCTCCCAGGCATCATTCCTGGTTTTGACAGTGCATTTTATGGCTTCTGGCCTAGCTATGATGACATTCAGAGCCCTTTAAAGGAATACAAGAATTCTTTTCCATTTTTCTGCCATGTCAATATAAAGGTGTCTATTTATTTCAGAGGCAGTAAAATTTGACTAAATTTACAACAATATATTGTTTTGGCTACAGTTATACTCTAGCATTTGCAATTTTTCTATTTATTTCACCCATATGAAAGAGTGCTTCTTGGGACTGGAAGTAATACAGTAGAATTTTAGCTACAGTTTTATTTTGTTAGCAAATCCTTTTGTGTCATTGTTCACATTTAAGTAGTTAAAATACTTCTCTGGAAAGGAATCTATAGAAATCCTGCATGTGTTCATTATAATAGTTTAACTTGTGGTTTTTTCATGCCCTAAAAGTAATGGGAATTCAGAGAACAAAAGGTATCATTTAAATATACCCCAGTGATGAATTGTGCTGACAGCATCCTGCACTTCAGCTGTAAATATGTATAGAAAACCCAGAAGAGTACTGAGTTATGAATAGGTCTGTTTCTAGGTTCAGTTCTTGCATTCAGGTAATTTGCAAAACTTCCAAAAGCTTTCTGAATCAGGTGTCCTAGCAAACCTGTGAGCCAAAGTGACTGAATTGGAATATGGTAACTTTAGCGACTCGTAAGTGGAAGCTCATAAGTTTTACTGAGCAATTAGTCTCTACCTGGAAATGACACATACTTTCAGAGTTTTGCAAATTCAAATAGGCATCCTGATGCATGGAACTGGGGCTTTGCTTTTCTTATCTTAGTCCCTTATATCATGTATAATTTATAAGGAGAAATTTACATTGATTTGGCTTATCCTTGATAAGATGATTTGACATGGAAACTTATTCATTTTACATTTGTGTAGATCTTAGAGTAAATACCTTGAAATGGTTGGCAGACAAGGCAGGATGGGCTTTGTGGATGGCAAGAGCTTGAGAACACCTCTCATAGTTGATACTAAAATATATAATACATTACAGGAGAAATTCGGGATCTCTTTGTATCCTGTGCCACTGGAGTATCTACTTTTTGGAAGCAGCACAGTGAGCACTTCAGAGCTCTTTTAAAGCCTATAAAAAGTTTTCCCCAGATACTCAAAACTGGATATACAATTACCTTTTTTTTTTGAATTATCTTATGATTGCTTAACTTGTTTCACTTGTGATGATAGAGTCAAAACAGTAATAGTGCACACAGATGAGTGTGAAATACAAGAACTGAGCACTTGTGCGGGTTTTCAGGGAGGTGAATCCCTTCACAGCCTGCCCTAGGTAAATATGTGTTTCTGTGAGCAAATACAGCTCCTCTATCAAACAGGTCATTGGGGAGGCCTATATATCTTGTCACAGACTCATTGTGGGCTGCTCCATGTTCCCTCTAAAGCCAGCTTCTGGTTTCAGTGCATGCCTAATCTGTCTCTAGGCATCTTGGTGTTCATTCTTCTCCTTGGATTCACTGGAAAAACAAGGATAAAGGGTGTTGCGTTCTTCTTGCCACCCATAATAATGTTTCTTCAGCTGGGGGATGTTATATGCTTCTCTCACCTCTGTGACTCTTAAAAATATTGAATGTTGCTCTTGGATGTCCAGTTCCTGTTCTGTCTTGCAGCATTACCTCTCTGTATAATGCTTTTTTTTTTCAAAATTAGAAAACTGTGTAACTCCATGAAGTATGGGAAGCAATTATGACAGAAGGCTGTGATTTGAAATTCAGCTGTGGCACAGTGTTTGATACAGACACTTCCTTAGTGTTAGCCAGTCCTGCAGGGAGTGAGGTGTGTCACATTCTGAATAATGGGGAGCAAAATAAAAAAAATATGTTTTTTTTAAATCAAGGTCTAACTCGCCACGAAGAATTTTTGCCTTGTGGTTATGATGTCCAGGTATTGGAATGATGAATTACTTGTCAGCAGAATTGTCTTGTTAAAGTTTTGGGCTTGACATGATCAGTGGTCTCAGACCTAGGGGGAACTTAACAGAGCTTGGGGAGAAGGATGTACCACTGATGGTCGGCACAAAGAATGCAGAATTTACAGGCCACAGGAACTTTTGGCAGAATTCCCAAGATATGGAAGAAAGTAACAAAGCCAACTCAGCAACTGATGCAACTCTGCTCTGTGTGTGGATTGGTCTCTTGCACACCAGGTGAAATAACCTATTTGGGGACAACAGTTACACCTATTCTTTAGGCAGAGAAAGAGGAAAAGCTTGAAAATGGCTTTTTTCCAAAGATATTTTCAATAATCCTCAGGAAGCAATCTATAGAATAATGTTTTGTTTATAAGCGCAGGCATTAAACTGACACAGCTGTTAAAATTTATATTTTTGTTGATGTGCTGAGTCATGTGAGATGTGGTGCTTTTCATAGTGATCCATTTGCTGTTCCCAGTTCAGCGCTTTTAATCCAAACGGATTCGATTTTGTTGAATTTGCTGTTTCTAGCACAAGTATGTTTTTCTTTTCTTTGTTTCCCACAGACACTTTCCTCAAAATAGCTACTGAAGCTTCAATTTATACAGAAGTACTTGATACTGCCAGTTCCTGTTAGTATAAATTCAGCATATTTGTAGCCACAGATGCAGGTTGGGTAATATTAAACCAGCCTAGTGATTTTTCCTATTATTTATAAATTGCTGAACAGAATGTTTCAAAGGGGGAAAAATACTGATATGAAAATAAATTTTGCAAAGTCAAAAAGTTGACTTTTTAGTATACGTTTTTAAGCCTTTATGTCTAAAGCTGAGTTTAGACTTCATGAGAGCCTTCATATCACATTTGTAAAGTTGAGGCAAATTCAGAACAGAGCTTTATAGTCAGAGTAACCCATGAGTAGATAGTGTTGTAATAAGAAATACTCATAAGAAATATTTTCCTTCATTGTGTCTGTTGTTTCTCTGTGCAGTCTAACCCTGACCTCAGGTTTTTTACCTTAGAAATGTGGATGAGAATTGCCTCTTTTGATTGCAGAAAATCAGTTTTCTAGGTCATCAACCCTGCTCTTTGTTCTGAGGTTCTGCTGCAGATAAGCATATCTTGGCTACCTCAGTATCCACTGGTGCCGGTTCCTTCACTGATCCTCACCTATTCCAGTGTCTGCCCGTGTTAAGGAGCATTTAGTCCTCTCCACTCTTCTAAATCTCCAAAGTGAGTTATTTCTGTAAAGATTTGTGGCTTTTACTCTGCATGGAAACATTCACACCTTCACCTCTTCCATCATGTGATTCTTTTGCGGCATTTTTCTAAAAATCAGAAATACCCTGTGCCTTGAACGCTTCCCATAGCATTCCAAGGGCTGCATGGGCTCTACAAACTCTGCCAGTTGCCTGAGGAGTGTTTGCTCTTTGTTGGCAAGGCAGCTGATCTTTACAATGATCCTCTGTGTGCGTCAAGGAATGGAAGAAGTTGAGAAGATTTGAAAATTGGACCTCCTTGCATTTGCTTTGAGATAAAAGATTTTCTGGCCCTGTGTTAGCACTGACCTCCTTCAGTGAAGTAGCTTGCACTTTCACACTAATATTCCAAGTGATACTGAAGCAGAATGGCCACACGATACCTGCAGAATTTAATGCAAAATGTCTGTTTCACAGTGCTTATGTACACTTCTGTATCCCTGGTGGGATTAGTACACGTGGAATTAGATTAATGGAGTAAGTTATTAGGAGTGCTCGTTCTGCTGAGTTGGTTCTGTATCATAATGGTAAAGAATCACAGAATCCTAGAGTGGTTTGGGTTGGGACTATAAAGATCATCCAGTTCTATCCCCTCTGCCATGGGCAGGAACACCTTCTGTTAGACTAGGTTGCTCAGAGCCCCATCCAGACTGACCTTGAACATTTCCAGGGTTGGAACATCCACATCTTCTCTGGGCAAGCTGTGCCAGGGCCTCACCACCTTCACAGGGAAGAGTTTCTTCTGTATATATCCAATCTAAACCTACTCTCTTTCTGTTTGAAGCCATTCCCCGCTGTCCTGTGACTCCAAGCCCTTGTAAAAAGTCCCTCTCCATCTCTCAGGTGGGCTCCCTTCAGGTGCTGGAAGGTCTCCCTGAAGCCCTCTCTTCTCCAGGCTGAACAAACCCAATTCTCTCAGCCTTTCCTTGCAGGGGAGGGGAAATGTTATTTGTAATTCTCCAGGCTTAGAGTGTTTTTTTTTTCCAGCAGTATAGTTTGTCGAAATTTTCAGGAGTTTTACAGAGCCCAGCTTTGAAAATTTTGCTTATCACATCTACGTAATCTCTCTCAATTTCTTTCAAGGGTTTCTCCTCTGCTTTACTCTAGGGCAGAGTTAATTTGTGCATGAATTCTGTGTTTACTTTTATTATAACTCCTCACCTTTCAATTTACCAGAGCATGAATTTACTTTCACGAGGTGGGGGTGGGGGGAAGGTGTGGTGTGAGCACTTTCCCAGGCACTGGAGCTGGAGTTAAGTAACTTCAAAGATCCCACTGAAACGTTGACCTTCATGGAAGAAAATTTGGAGCCGTGACCTTGAGGGCAGTGAGTACCTAAGATTGGAAGGCAAATAAAAAACACAGTTTATTTTAAATGTTAAAATTTTGAGGATCTAACTTTTCTCAGTTATAAAACTCTCTGAACTAGATGTGAATTGCAATACCAAATCTGACTTTTGTATGTGTTTATTTTAAGAACAGAAATGTTCATATTTTTGCTCAGAAAGTTTCCTCTCGTGTATTTTACCAGGTACTGCTTTGTTCAGTCTAAGTTTAAAACCAAGACATTTATTCACCTTGTTGCTTTTTTTTTTCTTTTAATTTTAACTAGTTAGCAGCTGGAACTAGTTAGATGACAGACAAGTGAACTAAAATAATTAGAATTTTTGCACTTAGTACAGTTAACAATGCAACTTTGGTTTTAAGATTTGCAAAGTCAGAAGCTAGAACATTTTTCCTTTATACTGTGTATAACACAGAAAACTTCATATATCTGATAACAATATAAAATCACATTATGAAGGGCTTTTTTAAGCTTTTATGAACAAAGTTTAAAGCAACATTGAGGAATGAAGGGCTTCCTGCAGTTGCTGGAAGTGTTACAGAGAGGAGCTGAAGAGAGCTCACTTTGCACATGCCATTCTGTCAGCGTCAGCTTTTATATGTAAGGATGAGACTTTGTGCAAACATGAGTCAGGAAATTTGGTTATGGTACCAGTAGGAACTGTAACTTAATATCCATTAGGCCCGTGGAGGAGTTGCTATGAGGTGATTTGTGTTCTAAAGCATCTAGGTATCAGTCAGATTTAGCATTTTTTAAAGGGGGCTTTCTTTTTTCCTTCACCTTCTGTTCCCCCAAAATTGAAATTCAGACTTGTATTAGCAAACTCAATGGATTTATTTTTGAAAAGAGACGTTTGACTTTGCCACTTCATAATGCACTGCATTTAACTCTGTTCAGTTCCCTTCATATTTTAAATCAAATTATTTAGCATATTATGTTTAAAAGCATCATAGTTCTTATTGCTTGTCGCTCTGACTTTGATCAGTAGCACAGAAACGTGGTGGTTTTACAGTGCCAGGGTAACACCCAGCTGCTTTAGCTGATTTAGCCAGCTTGTTTTCATCATGTTGTACTAATGCTGTGCTTCACTTAAGGATATCCCCTCTCATAAGGACCCCCAGCAATTTGTTGAATAGAGACTTTAGCAGTTCTACCACCTACCTGAAGTAATTCACTATCAGGTCTTTGAATAATCTATATTCCTCTTCCGAGCTACCCATTCTGCCTTAGTGTGGACACTTTACACTTTCCAGTTGAAAAGAAATATGGTTTAATTCCTGTTCTAGCTAATCCTAAAGCCCTCTGAATAGTCTGGATTTTACTTATTTCATAATGGTTAGTCAATGAAAGAAGATGTTTTTTGCCTTTCAGCCAATTCCAGTGAATCATACGAAGGGGAAATAGAGCAAGTAGTGTCTGTATTAGGAAATAAATGAAGTTTAAACTAGAACCATAGAATGGTGAAAAGGACCACAAAAGTCATCTGGTTCCACCCCTTCTGCCATGGGCAGGGATACCGGTCACTATCCCAGGTTGCTCAGGGCCTCATCCAACCTGGCCTTGGACACTTCCAGGGGTGGGGCAGCCCCAGCTTCTCTGGGCAGCCTGTGCCAGGGCCTCACCACCCTCACAGGGAAGAATTTATTCCTGATACTAAATCTAAACCTGCCCTCCTTCAGCTTAAGACCATTACCCATTTTTCTGTTGCTACTGCCCTTGTGAAAAGTCCCTCTCCAGCTCTCTTGTAACCCCTTTCGGCACTGGGAAGTTGCTGGAAGATCTCCCTGAAGCCTTCTCTCCTCCAGGCTGAGCAACCCCAACTCTCTCAGCTGTCAGATAAATAGGATTTCTGGCTGGATAGCCCTGGAGGATCCTGCATAAGTAGCATTCCTTAGGCAGTCATTCTAGTGATCATCAGAAGTTATTCCCTGGATTGTTAGTTAGGACTAAGGATTATCTTAATTAGAGAGTTACGGCAGTCTCTGAAAGGCCAGGATCCACCTGTGTGTGTATAATTGTGTAGCTGATGGTGCCATGAGGTGGAGGGATGGATCAGTGGCTGTGCTCCTGTGGGGTGGCTGGATGCTGCACAGTGTGGCTGGGGGAAAAGACAGGTGGGAAAGAGAGAGGGTGGAAGTTGGGCACATACCTGCATTCCAGGGCAGCAGTCATCTTGCAGCTGGAGGAGAGCTTGGAGGACTTCAGAGGTTTATCCAAGGCACTTGATATTTCATTATGCCATTATGTACAGAGCAAGGTAATACTTGAATCTGAATATTTAAACAGTTTACAGATATGTATTTATCATCCCAGGAAAAAAAGGTGGTGGTAGTTAATTGTTACATGCATCTGCTAAATGTAAGATGAGTTTGTACGCCACACACAGGAGCTGGATTTTTGGAGTTTGTCAAAAACCACACCCCACTTAATTGATAAACTTGGTAACCCCTTTATTATGAGAAACCTTGGGAAAACGTCTGAGTTGCCTAAATTCATATTGTTCATATTCTTATCTCTGGGTAGCTGCTGGTTCAAGCCAGCCATGAAAGATTCAAATTTAATTAAGGGTTTTCATAATTCTGAAGAACATCTTGCTCATAGTGAAATGTCTGTTAAATATTACGTTTCTTGTGGACACAGTAAGTTGTAGTTTTACATACAGAATGTAGGTTAAGAAATTTGCAAGGGATACTGGCTCTCTGAGCACAATAGCTCTACCAGGGATTTTTCATTTTATTTGAAATGCAAATCTCAGATTAGGAGTTATAGTGTAAAACTAGCTTAGCAAAATAAATTTCAGGGATTCAGACCAGTTTGCTCTGTCTGCACTTCCTGGAAGATCTCATTATTTTGGCAATTACAACAAACAGGTTTGCAATATCTCTGTGGGCAGGGCTCTAAATTAGTATGAGCGCGTGGCTTAGAAGGGATGATAATAATTTAGACTTATGTCTGCTTAACAGTAAAACTTCAGCTATTAATAGCGAGGAATTTTTACTGATCAGGGAAAAAAAGTAAATTCTTGTCCTCCTAGAGACCTGAAAAGGTGAGTAGCCTGGTTCTTGTATTTTGCTGGCATATGAATTAATCTAATAAGTCCTGAAGGTTAGAATTTGCTAATATTAAAGCTTGTAGTGTAATGTTAGAGGTAGCTTTTGTTCGGCTTTGTTACCAAAGCTGAAAAAACTTGGGTTTTTTAAAATACATGTATATATTTACATAAGTAAATAAGTCATGGTGTTTTGCATCCATTGAGGTCATTCAGAAATGAAAACTATGAAAGGAATTGTAATTGCCAGCAAATAGATGGATCCTGTTTGAGGGATTGATACAGTTGTCTTGTTATTTAATAATATTTTAAAAAGAACCCATAGTCGAAGATATTTCTATAGAATTAGATCAGAAATGGTAGCTGAAAGCCCAGGAGATCTAACAAGCTATTTTCATAATACTGCTCAGAACAGCCAAACTGTAAGAAGGGAGTGTCTGGGAAAGTAAGACTTGCCTGGAGCGCAAGCAACAGGTCTGTCTAGAAAAAGATGTCAAGCAAGTAATATTACATTATCTCTCTGGAGCAAAGAACATTGCTTTTATTAATAAATCGTTGTTTGATCAGCAGGTTTTGCTGTAGCTTAATGCAGTTAGGCAGCAAATACACTATGAGCACAGGTGAGAAAACAGGCTGGCTCTGGAGGCCAGGAAGAGATAGGAGACTTTCTTCTGGTGAAGTTTTTCAGCAAAACTTTCTGGGTTTTGCCAAGGCTTTGATGGGAGGTTTTTCTATAACTGATTTTTCAAGTTTGTAATGTCGTGTATCAGCATTTTCTGTCCCTTTGTCACTTCAGGTGATGAAATACTATATCAGATGGTAAGAAGAAATGTAGTCCTGCATTTCTTGTTTGAGCAGCCATGTACTGCTGCTCCAGCCCACGGAGCAGTAGCTGTCATCACAAACAAGAGCATGGAGTGCAACCTAGAAATAGAAACTCTGTACTATATTTAGCATTTTTCATTCTTTTACTCTCTTCTAATTCTGAGCCAGAAATCTGCTGCCCTGATTTCCCAACACAGCTGGTGGCCATGCATTTCTGGGGGAGCGGCTGGTAGCCACAGCGGCGAGGAAGCCCCGGTGCCTCTCTGGCAGCTCTTTGCTGTAGGTGGATTTCCTGTCACTGAGGTGATTATTACCCGTGGTATGGCTGCTTTGAGCTAGAGGAAATACTGCGAGGAAGGAGGATCATTGCAGCTGAGAAGTCTTTGGTGGCCTGTAATGTGGCAACAGAAGATGGAAATCTCCCAAAACCCAGCAAATGGAAGCAGCAGGATCAGAGGGAGTGTCTGTAAAGTTCACGTGTAAAAGAAAGCACTCTGAAATTTTAAGTTTATATCAGCTGACTTAATGACTTTCCAGATTATTCCGAGCACAATTTATGTTATTTCCTTACCAATAAATGAAATATTTGGGTGACATGTACTTTGGTTAAATTTAGCACTGTTCGTACTTAAAAGATTATTTTGACAAAAACGGAGGGACCAAAACCACCCATTCATTTCCATTAATCTTGGCCTTGGGCGACACTAAAGATGAGGCATTCTCACATTGCTCTTCAGATCAATGTGATCTGGAGTTAAATCGTGGCTTACCCACTGTGACAGGCTATAAAAGGCAGAGTTCAAATTAGAACATTGCAGTTTCTGACTCATTCCTGCATCTGTCTCTCTAGATAGTGGGGTGATACGTGTTAACCTGAATGAACATAGGATGCTGATAATACAGAGGTTTTATTAACAAATTAGCTTTCTTTGTGTATGTTTCCCCAGCACCACGGAGAAAAGCCTGTGTCTCAGGATTCTTCGTTTTCAAGAGAAGAAAATAATTTTGATTTGATAGTACAAATTTTCACTGTAATATTTATTTATATTCAAGCTACTTGAATTCTTAGCACATGTAATCCCATGATAAACACAGATTCGTGGCATTTCAGCAGCATTGGAATAACAGGCCCCACAAACATAGGCCCATTTCCTATACACTTAGCCACAATTTGAGTTATTTGAAGGATATCTCTGTCCGTAGTCAGACAGGTGTCTTTTGTGGTGCTTACAAAGCTGTTAAAATTGAACAGTTTTTAATCACAGCTCTTAAAACTTGCTGTATAAGAAGACTGAATGTCAAAAGACTGAATTGCAGCCTTCATGGAAAAGAAATCAAAATACTGTGACCCTTTGTGGGCTTTGTGAGTGCTTTGAGTTGTGTGTTAGAGCTCTGTGAATCACATGTGCAAGAACAATCCCTGTTTCCTCGCTGTGTGGGCACTGGTCTCATGCTTCAGCAATGAAGTGATGTGCAAAAGGGCCTTATTCCAGAGGGGATTTTCACTGGCAGTGAAATGGACTGCATAAATTCTTCTGTCCTTTGAAATGTCATCTGTTGGCAGCAGCAGCTGATACTTGACTTAGAGTCCAGCAACGCTAACTCACAAGCAGAGACTCATTTTGGAAGATTTTTCTTGTTGTTGTTACCCTTATTGTCAGATGGTAGCATGAATGTATTTAATCCTGTTTTAAAGCAGCAGCAGTAACTTCAGAGACTTCATACCCGGGGCATTTTGGTTATTTGAACAGAAAGAATTGTATTTTCAGTGTCATGAAAGATGTGGTGGAAAGACTGAATGGGGATAGAGAAAGGAGGAGTAAAAACTATTTCAGAATTACCTTTACTCTTAAGGCAACAGTCACAAAGCAGAGCTCCTACAGATTTCTGCTTTTAGGCTAGACATGTTTTTCCCCTGTCTGCATTCCTTCATTGAACCTTAGACAATCTTCTTTTTTTCCCCAGAGAGGAAAAGGCTGAAATACACTGAACTTTGAATCTAGGAAACCATTGTTAAGGATAATGAGCAGGGGAATCTCAGACTTCCAGTACTTGAAATTCTTTGGGTTTTTTTCACTTGCATTTCA
Organism: Corvus hawaiiensis; assembly: GCF_020740725.1. Classification (NCBI taxonomy): domain Eukaryota; kingdom Metazoa; phylum Chordata; class Aves; order Passeriformes; family Corvidae; genus Corvus; species Corvus hawaiiensis. Next base: position 56,145,001 of record NC_063218.1, on the reverse strand, counting down.
CCATTTTAGTAAAATCACTTCAAAAAATTAATCAGAACACCCAAGTCATCTATCAAGAATAGGAACAGTTTTGTTAGTTTTCTTATTACTAGGCTGTGTTTTTGGTAGTGTGGACTTCTGTTTGTGTGGCATAATGTATAATGTGACAGTGAAATGTATTTTCTATCAGGTTATTTAGTGTAATGCACGTGGTTTATTCTGTCTTTTCAGTCAAGAGAGTAAAGATCTGAAGAAATTCCAGATGATGGCTTCTGATGCCAGTCATATGCTGGAAGCAGCTTTGGAGCAGATGGATGACATCATTGCAGGTACAATAATGCTTTGTTTTTCACCATACTGTCTTGAGATTTAACTGTCTGGTTTACTTTTTAATAATTATTCTCAATTTATCAAATTCTCTGACATGCAGATGTCACTATTAACAATCTGGTTAAAACTCTGTGGAGAAAACTGAAAGTAAGATAAAGGAGGAAACCCCACCAATTTCCCCTCAGACATGTGAATACTGGAGCAAGAGAGATTTGCTTTGCTTTAATGCTATATGGTAACCTAAACACATCCTCAGCCATGTGGTAACATTCCATATTTTATATGTCAGTTTTTTATTTCAACGTGTCTTTAAAAAAAGTTTTCACCAAGTCTTCTGGCTGGTTGGATAATATATAACTGCATTTTACAAACACATGCACATATAGCTATATAAAAATTACATTAATTTCTTTAATTATGATGTATTTATTTCAAACAGCTTGCCTATTAATTATCTTCATGGCTTATATTTTGTTGAATTTTATATCCAGAAGTGGAGCTGTGAATTTTTTTCACACTTTGGTCCACTAGAAGGGCATATGATGCAAGAAGAACTTGCTTTCTTTTGGTGCTCTCATGGCAAGGCAATTAAAAGATTCACTCTCACCATTACAGCATCCCAGAAGAGAAGTTAATTTCTGTGGTTAGGCCTTGGTAGCCTTGGGGTCTGTGCTCACACACCGTTCAGTAGGAGCTCCTAAAAGGAGTGTCAGGGTAGGGCCATGATCTCACTTGTGAACAATGGGAAAGAATTCACTAAAGCTTTATAAATCTAAGTAGTGACACCCAAGCTGAGCCTTCTTCCCTGGTGATGAAGACGATGACATCAGCCTCTTGTTACTGCAGTTGTGCTGCTCCTTGATCTTCTTCCTGCTTTTCCAATGAAGCTTTATGTCCAGAGACTAATTCCGAGCTTTAAATGCCACCATCAGACTAGCCATGACCAGGCTGGAAGTCATTATCCAGGATTTTTAGTTTGAACAATCACTAGGGTTTCGTTTGTTTGGTTTTTGCATCCTCACGAGAGTCTTCACTTTATTCTAAATGTGCAAGCTTTAACAGGCTGCTGAGATATACAGAATTGTAAACATGAATATGGGATTGATACAATCGAAATAACTTTTCAGTCTGATGGAACAAATTCTAGGCAAGTAGGAAAAAGCACACATGTATTTCCTTCTCCTGAATGCAAAACCTTATTCTAACAAGATTTTAACCAATGGAAGTTAATTGGGATGTTATTTTTTCACACCTTACAAAACACATTAACAGATAGGGAAGCACTGGACTTCCCTCAGATGTGTAAGGAGAGAATAAGAAAAGCAAATCCCAAACTATGGTTCATAAACTAGGGACCTGTAATTCTTTTTTAGCTACTGTAAGCCTTGGGATGCAATGGAACCTGTGCTCCGAAATCACCTGCACACAAATGCAACTCAGTGTCTCTTTTCTGTGGTGATTTATACATAGCTCAGCGCACACTGGTGGGGTATCATGGATGCACTGGTGGTTCCACTCCTCAGAAAAATCAAGAGAATAAAAAGAGAGTCACTCTATTTAAATTGATTTTCAGAATTGACCCTTATTTTTTTTTTTCCAGGACCTGTCAGTTGTGAGGCCGGGTAAGACAGTAGGTGTTTAGTGTTGGGTGTTTTTTTCATGGTATGGAAAGATAGCCTCATAATATGTGACATAACTGATTAAATGGCAATGTATGACTGCCTAAGAAAATCCTTTTTTTTTCTCTAAGTTTCATGCTAAAAAAAAAATGAGGCCAGAAGATGGCTTTCATTTTGTTTGTTTGTTTTTACTATTCTTTTTCCTGCTCCTTTTTCAGATTGCTTGTGCCATGCCATTTCAGGGTTTAATCTTGACAAACAAGGAATAGAATTAAATTTTGCCAGGCTTTCAAACAACATCACATTTACCCCCATCGCTTAGCTGTTGTGATGATGGAGAACAGTGATGCAGAGAGGCAAAGCAAATGCTGGAAGAACTGTTCAGTGGAACTCAGCTGATCACAGCTGTTCAGTGGTGGTGATGGTGACCAAGCTCTAAACTAAAAAGATTCAGGCATGCCTGTGGCATGTGGAGTTTATTTCCACAGTGCATGGATAGCTCACGAGAAGATTGGCAACCTCTTCAGGAGAGTTGACCTTGTGACGTTGCATTACTTACATTTTCAGTCTAATGTCCACTGATAGGCAGTATAACATTGAAAACAGGCTTATGCAAAGATATCTAATGGGAGAAGAAACAAAGTATTTCCCAGACAGTGCATCTGTCAAACCTCATTGATGTTAGTTAATTGAATGTTTCCCGTATGATTTCAGAGTTACATCTACCTGCACTAATAAAGAAACATATTGATTTATTGCTTTACTTAGTGAAAACTCAATTGTTTGGAAAGGTTGTTTACCTTGTTTATTATTTTTCTTTGCTAGGAATAGATAAAACTTTTCAAGACAGATTAAGTGTGTTGTCATTCTCCTCTAGGCAATGTTCTGTGTGTTCCAGAACTATTTCTCCAATATTCTGGTATGATTGAAGGACCAAGTACATCTGCTGGAGTCTGTACTTGGATACAGCTATTATCCCAATTTGTCTGAGATTGAGGAACAGAATGATTATTCAAGTTTGATTCTCCCTAATTCAATCCAGTAAGCTTCTGTATGCAATTTGGGCAGAGACTGGAAAACAGGAATGGTTTCTTGTCCTGCATGGTGGGAGAAAAAATAAAGCAGAAAACCCCTTTGAAAGGATGACTGTAAGACTTTACTGAAACAAACCAGGACTGAGATTGCTTCAAATATTGGAAAAATCATCTGTACAAATGTAGCTGCTCTTAGAGTCAGCTGGAAACAGCAAAAATTGACTGCTAAGAGCTTGTGCTATTTCAGTTTGCTGTATCCAGATTCTGTGGACATGGCCAGGATTCAAAGACCAAGGTTAAACTTCATGACTGATATAAACTTAGGTAGCTGATAAAAAAGATGTCTTCTTTTGGAATGAGGCCTCAGTGGGTACCAGGAGAGCCACATGCTTCTCTTGGCCTCAGAAACTTCGTCTTTAGGCACACAATTAGTATTAATCCCGTTTTAGAGAACTGAGAAATCCAGGCATGTATATCTGACGTTGCTTAACTTCTGAAGCTTAACATGCAATACCAGCATCCTCTCTGTTTAATGAGAAAACAGTCTTCATTTCTTTCATTCACTTTATTATCATCAAAATACTAGATTGTGGCCTTGTCCTTTAGGATAAGAACTGGATATATGCAAATATATATTACAACTGTTAACACATTTGCACTTTCAGCCTTCCCTTTCCTATCCCTTGCTCCAAGAGGTAACATCTCTCATGCATGGTTCTGATTAATCCAGCCAAGGAGTCCCACTGTAGCCTGTGCTCATTCTCAGTGCAACACAAAACGTATTAGTGCTTAGACTGCATGAGGGCAGGATTGTGAGGCAAGATTAACAAATTGAATTTCACTGGGCCTGATCCAATTTGACAGATAGGTCAGTGTTCCCAAGTCTTTTATGCTCGGGTACATCTGTACTGATAACCCGCCCTCATAGCTATATAAATTAGGCACGCTAAATGATTAGCCTTATTTGACTGAAATAGCAAAAAGGGCTAATGTGATTGTCAGTGAACATCACTGAGCCATTAGCTGGAATGACTTGCACTCCAAACAGAGGCTTCCTCTAAAGAAAGCACCATATATCAGATCCGTCTACTCGTTCTTTATTTGAGGTGCGTGACTTTGGCATTGCTTCCTCTGAACTTTAACCAAGTCACTACTTCTCCTTTTATTCAGCTTCTACCTGTTTATTAAAATGTGTTTCTTTATAGGACTGTAGATTTTGGTTATTTTTCTTTGCAATATATCCTAATAAATTAATGCAGTTTTTATTTTACAATTATTTTATATCAAACTGCTTCTCTCAGTCGTCAATTTGTAAGTCCATTATTTCTCTTTGTGATTAGTGACTGTTAATTGTAAGGTCTAAAAACTCCTGTCACAAAATAGTCTGCTGCAGCTCCAGAGTCTCTTCAAATTCACCAAGTTATCAGTGTAATTATTGAGTTTCCTTTTAACCAGAGCTCCTGCAATTATTGCTTACTGGAAAATAATGAGAAAGTTAAATATGCTATCACATGGGTCTGTACTGATATTTCAGTATTAGCACAGAAAGATTAAAAGCTAAATCCAATTAAAAAGTTGGGCCAGAAGTTGTCTAAGGAGTATTCATGTTTGAATTCCCTTCTCCTGAGTTGACAGAACGTTGGTGTTCAGTTCATGGCTGTGGCTGCTGTGTTAGAAACCCAACCACTTCCACAGCCTTGCTGGCAAAGGGGCCTGCACAGGAAGTTGTGCTTAAGAGGATGAGCAAGGTTTTAGTTCAAGTTTAACGTATTTTCCTCATGGGCTCTACTGGCCAGAATTTGAAGGAGGACCTGTTTGTGGGGATTACTAAATCAGCTCTAATAAGTGATTAGAACTTGGATTCTAAATGCAGGGGTGGACAAAAAAAAAATACTGACAGTCATTTGAACTCTTTTGGATGGATTTTGGGTTTTGTGGAATAAAGTTTTCACTGAGTTCCTACGTAAATAAAAGGAGAACAGAATATTTCCTGGTGACTTCATCCTTTACCCTTGAATAGCCACATGTCATCACAGGATTCATTCAGTCTCACAGCACTTTAACTGAAGAAGATGGACACTTCTGTTCTGCTTCATGGGGGATTGAAATTGTCCAGACCAGACAAATTAATCCTATTTTTCTGTGGTGTGTGCTGGGGAGGTGCTGGTGGGTCTTTTTTGAAGTACGTGCTGGGTGATGTGCAGCTGCTGGGCACAGTTGTGCCTGTCTAGAATGGCTAGAAAATAGCTTCTGTTTTTACTTTTCAATTTGTACACTTCCAGGTGGTTTTATATTTTTATCACTTAAGTCCTATTAAAGGTTCACAATACTTTCAAATTCAGAATTTGGTCTCTACAGTAAAGGTGTATAACTTTTTCTAATTCTAGTAGGAATCTTCGTACAATTTCACTTCAGAGCATTGAACTGACTGTAGTTAAAACAATGATGAAAAAACAGAACAATTTAAAAACTGAGCAGTTTCCTTCATTGTAGATCAGTGTAATTGGACAACAACAATTGCAGTGGTTTTTTTTCCTTGCATCTTCTAAATAAATTACAATTGTGTTAAAAGGCTTTGCTTCAGTTATGATTAGTGCATTTCCTTTTCATTTTCTGTTCTTTTTCAGTCAATGATTTAGGAGTTTTTTTCTGAACCAAAGAAATAATGTATCTAGAGCACTTGTTTATCTTGTTACTGCTGTGCAGTAAGTAAGGTGAGCATTTGTGAAGTTATATAGTGGCTTTTTTAACCATTAAGTACAGTGTGTTTATGCATAGATCTTATAGCAATAGAGATATGAAAAAGGAAATTACATAGAAAATTACTTGAAATGAGGTCTTTGATAGAGAAATACATAACCTCCTGTCATAACAGTTCCAGAAAATTATGTGTCAAGAATGATGGGGAAAGGGAGAGATAAAAATTGTGTGTGACCTCTAAACATCCAGGATATTAAAAGAGGAAATATAAAAGCTTAACACAAATATTTATGGTTTATAATTTGTGGGATTTTATTTTATAACACTTAAAACTTGTTTTAGGTGCTGACATTTGTCTTTAGATACTTGACTTCAGAAAAGCAGATTAGTAAATTCCTTAGACGTCAACAATAACCTATTTATAGCAATTAAAATATTTTAAAGATTTAAAAATATAGCAATTCAATGTCTTTCTATTCACTTAATTCATAACTTTTCATGTCAGCTCTCTGTGTCCTTGCTTATAATTTTGTTAACACCACCTAAGATGCAGCCTCTCCAAGTGTACACACTTGAATAACCATTACAGCAACTTGTTACTATAGCCAGCTATTTATTGAAGCTTTTACACGTGCTGTAGCCTTCAAGTTGAGACCTTGCATAAGTTTCCAGGTGCAGTTTTGATCTGTGTTTTAAAAGCATGTGAAAATCAGGGCACCTTGCACGCTGCTTTGTGCATGTGTAGCACTGGCCGCTGATTCCTTCCCCAGGGTTGCCAGAGCAACCTGACCTTTGGAATTTCCTCAATTTTGAGTGCTTAACCTTGCAAGAGGTCACTACAGCTGTTTAGGCTACTGTTTAGGCCAAACATGCTTCCTGTTCTCACTTTCTCACAGATCGTGGGGCTCTGAGCACAGGATTGAGAGGGGATACTCCTCATCTTGTCTGAAGGACTGATGGATTCCCTCTGTAAACAGGGCAGTACTACAGAAGTGACAGAGCTGAAAGCACTGAGAACATCTTTCCTATAAATACTTCACTATCATAAAAAAATAGGTGTTTAAAATTGTTTTTTATAAGGCAAAATTGTCCTTTGAAGGTCCAAGTCAGACTGATTTACTGATCAGTTAGGTCTTTGGCTTCCCTTGCGTGTGTTTCTGGCTTTCCAGCAAAAGAACAAAATTAGAAGTTTTCTTGAAAAATGGGAGTTAAAACTAGTTCAAAATGGAAAAATACTTACTGTTTAAATATGCTACTTTGAATTCTTTATTTCTGACAAGAGACAGTTTTTTTAAGTATAAAACAGCAAAAATACTGTCATGTCCTAGACGCCTATATCAGCTTACCAAGCTGCAGTAAATACTTTTCATTTATACCAAATAAACATCATTGCTGTTTGTAGTGAGTTTTGAGAAAGGATTGAAAAGAAACAGATATGTAAATAGCTGCAGATACAACACGTGGCAAAGAAAGGCAGATAAACCATGATGGCCATAGCCCCACGGGACTGAAAATCTGAGACACAAAGGTCCTTTTGTAGTTTGCATGATGTGATCTGTTTTTCAGTACATGAGTGAGTCAGTTGTTTAACAGGCAAGTGAACAGTTTTCTAGGATTGCAATTTAGTTTGATATCATTAAATTCAAAATCATATCTTGTCCACTTCCTACTTTAAGGCAATGAAATTCGTTTGAGAGTCTTTTTAAAAATGAAAACAGTGGAATCTTAATGAAACGAGTTTCCTTTATTTCCTCACAAACTGAGTGTTCTTACTATTCCTTATTACAAGCAATTACAGATTCTGTACTAAAACCACTGTTTTACTTAGACTACTGGCTT